>NC_088098.1:63787897-65026230 GCF_036370855.1 Dromaius novaehollandiae
TTGTGTTTCCCTGTGGTTGTGTTATTGGGACACTCGCATGTTATAGTGCACATCGCATCTACATTTGCCAGGTGCAGGACCCCAGATGGGGTCTGAGTAATGAGCCACGGTCCCAAGAACAGGATTTTCAGCTGTTTGCAAGGTATGATGGGGAAGGATTCTGCCATGTAACATCCAGTTCCAGATATCCAGTATTGAATGGTCTTATGGAATTAAGATACTTAAGATTTCTTTAAAAAGCTGCCAGATCAAATACAAGTTCTTCTGCTGAACTTGAGAAGAGTGCCTTTAAAACACAGTCCATTTCCTTTTATTTTAAGAGGCAGCTGAGAACCAGACAGTACTATGGAGCTGATCTGGGTGCCTATAAATACAGATGAAGCTATACAAAAGTCATATTATTTCATGGGGAACAAGGATACTAAAGGGTAAGGAGATGCAGTCTGCATACAAAAGACACTTCATGGACTCACAAAGCTCTGACTGTTAAGGAGCTTGCTTCTTATTCCTTCAGAGTACAAACTCTTGAAGGACAAGCTTTTGGGAGGTAAGAATATGGAGATGAAACCTGCAGAATTAGCCTCTGAAAATAAAGTCTGAAAAGTCTTTGAGATCAGCCAGAGTAAGTAGGAGCTTCTGAAAGACAAGTTGCATGCTGTTAAAGCACTTAATGCCATTTTATTTGTTTCTTATGAGAACCATGTCAGAAGTCACAAGACAAGTTAGTTTTCTGTTTAAAAAATGGTAGAGGGAGGTGTGATGCATATGCTATTATTAAGAGGATTAGTGAGAACTGGTCTGTGAGGATCAGACTCGAGAAACTGGGGCAGAGAGGCCAGCTTAGGTACTTCTGTTTTGCTCACCTACTTTATTACACTTGTATTCACTTTCCCTCATGTAAGCTCTACTTAATGTCTGCTTGTCAGGGAACAGGAAAAACACTGAGATGGCATTTTAAATTTGTATGTTTGGATGTTCTTGGTTTTTGAGTTTTTTAAAGATATGGTTCAAGGATTTAAAGAACAGCTAAAAGAAACTCTGCATGTATTAAGTCTGTATCTTTTCAGCTGTGTTAATGCAACTAATACTTGGGCACTGATGGGTGCACTGGGAGCCCAGACATCTCCAGCAAGATCTCTCTCAAGGTACTTGTTTCACTTCAATTGGTTTGAAGGCACACTTTGCCTTGGATGGCTTTTTGTGCTATATTTCATTTTTGTCCTCTTCACATAGCAAGTTATAGCAGAGTACAATGGCCTACAGTGAGCCCTCCTGCTGCCTTTTTGAAAGGAGGAGGAAAAGGAGTTTGGGGGAGACCCTGCAGCAGAAAACAGGGGCGGCTGCCTCCATAAGCACCGCTTTGCTGGGAGGAAGGGGGAGCTCCCTGCAGGTGAGTGCAGTTTTGATAAACTCCCATGGCTGCTTCCTGGGGCTGGGCGACAGGCAGCAGTGGGTGATGGGGCCAGGGTCTCCCAGGAAGGCCTGGGGGCAGCTGCTCCTTACTTCATTAGTGGAAAAGTTGACAAGGCGGATGAGGAAGGGGATGCCCACGGAGGCGGATGCTGGGAAGGGGCCTCAGTACTGTCGCAGGCAGTACAGAGAGGGCTTGGTGTCCACTCTGTGCTAGCCAAACACCAGCAGGTCCAAACCAGGGAGTGACCGTGTCCTCGCCGCAAAGGCAGCGAACAGTTCAGTGTGACCTCCTCCCTCGTCCCCACCAGCGCACCCACATCAGGGCAGCCTTATAAGCACAGGCATTGCAGGAGGAGCTTCAGTCAAAGCTTCTGCCTCACCTCGCACCAGCAGGTCCACGCCGCCTTAAGCCCTGTGCCTGTACTGAGGCGGGGAGCAATGGCCCAGGCAGCTGTCTCTGCCTCGAACACGCCAGGCAACAGGCAGGGGCTGGGCCTTACTGGTGCAGAAAGGCGTGCGGGATGTCCATTTGTACTGTCTGGCTCTCTATGGGGAAATACATCCAAAGAGCTTCTTATTCTGTGTTTCAGAGCGGTTGCAAGGCTGAGGGTACCCATCCCACTGCCTCTTCAGGCCCCTGGAGTGGTACACTGCTGCTCATCAGATGTTTGTAAGCTTTTTAAGATGGACATATCTTACAGTTGTGAACACTTAAAAATAAAAGAGCTTCTTTTCCCTCTACTCTACTGCCATTTTCCACTTCATGTTCTTTTACAGCACCTCTAGGAAGCTTACAGAAGGCACTTCTGTGCATCATATTCTTTACGTAAACAGCTTCCTGACCACTGCTGGAGAAAACATGTGGGTTTGAGACCCACGGCTTTTCATCCTTTTCTTAAAACTGAAGAAGACATCATTAATTTTGCAAGTTAGACTTATAGCTTACTATGGATCACGGGTCTTTGGGTTCACTGCTTTCTTGTTTACAGGTTGCCTTTTAACACTGTTTGCTCCCACTTGTATGACTTTAATGCCATCCACTTAGGTGTTCTGTATGAGTAACTGCTGTCTAGATGGCTAGTGACACCTGTATAATCAGACATTCTTGGTCACTGAGTGGTAGAATATGATTGCCACAGTAAGCTTTTAATACAGAACTAGACAAGCCAGAGATTTACTTTTCTATTATTCATGAAAGAATGAAGCTCCTCTGTTACACAAATGGAAGTTAAACAATGAGCTTGTTTTGCAGTCATGGAAAAATAAACCTGACTTTCTCCTAGTTCTCAAAGCATTGCTCTTAGAGCAGAGTAATGTCTTTTTACTGTGTATTTCAGAATGTTCAAATGCTTTGTTTTCTTTGAAAGTTACCTGCAAAGAAACCGGAGTGCCTTGCTGCCTCTCCAACATATCTTTTGGTTTCCTAAAAGCCTATATACCTGTAAATTAGAAACTCAGATCTTGTCTGTTTTGAAAGACTGTGCCCAGCAGGCAAAGAGTAATTAAGATTTCCAGCCAGCTGAAGCCAACTTTAGCCACAAAACAGTTCATTTCAGAGGGAGCTGGAATGATTGACTCAGCTTCAGCCTACTTTGAAAAATTTAAACAGTAGTTTCAGAATACTGGCACAAAATTGCTAGTGAAGTTGGGTTCAAGGAATGGGGAATGGTGGTTTTATTTTCATGTTTGGGTTTTCAGGATTATTTAAGGTGTTGCTTTCTGAAACATGCTGTTTTTTTTTTTTTTTAACTCCTTAATTATCAGAGAAGATTTTTGTTTTAGGGACTTGAGTCCTTCACTGAAGGGAGGTACTCTTAAGATGTGTGAGACTTCCAAAGATCATAATCACCAAGGAAATTAGAGAACAGTGACCCTATTACCATTGAGATTCAAAAAAAGAAATCGAGGGTTAGAGGACATGTATTGGAGAGCCTTTGTGGAATATAGTCTGAGGAGACTGGCCAGGGCATCTTTGTACAGTCATGAAGAAGCAAAGCCTTGATAACCTTTCTTTCCTCAATTCCAGCTTCCTTTACATTTAAACCACAGTGGTAGTTTCCTTTTTTTCTCCATTAGTATAGTGTAATACAGCTACTGTTGGTGTTAACCTTCAGGCAGACAGAAAATCAGTGAAGTTGATAACTGTGATACACTTTTATCTGGAATTAATAGCCCTTGCCTCAGATTTAGAGAAAATATTGTAAAACTTGATTTGTGACAAAGGTAGCAGAAATGAGAGGCAATGTGGCTCAGAAAAGCCATTTTCTGCTGTCTGATGTTGATCTTTACTTTTCTCGGTCATGGGTGTCTCATAATCCAGAGAAAATAGCTAAAGAAAGCAGACACCTAAACCCCTGCAAGAGCCTAATGCTCCATAAATGGCATTTTTAGAAAGCATTATATTAGCTGTTGTTGAATCCCCCATGAAGAAAAGCTCTGCCTGATGTAACCAGCTGTTACTGCTGTAAGGAATGCAATAGCAGAACTGTTATAAAGATGTCATCAAACCTGCTTTGTTAGGAAGGGACTAGTGAATATATCCACTGGGACTGGTGGATATATGCCCCCTCTGGGACTGCTGTCAAGAACTGTGTTGAAGACGTGGAAACATCCTTTGCCCAAATGAATGGTGAAATATCTTTATTGGGGAATGAGTTTAGTGGGTGCTAACATTCAGTTTTAGACACCAACATTTGTGGGGAAAGAGGTGGAACTTGGTAGGGCTAAGGAGCGGGACAACTCGTGCTGCATTTTCACAATTTTTGCTTCTGTGTAAGCTGCAGTGTTGTTTCATTCACACTGAGAACGTGTGTGGGAGGGACCTGCCGCACCGCATTGCTGAAGATGCAGCTGCCAATAACATGGTACAACTGATGTAGTCTGAAACCAGGTTTAAAAGACACCCTGCGACAGTCAGTATTCAAGTGAATGGTCAGAGGCAGGACCATCGCGTCCTTATTTTGAGCTTAAAAATTGAGATTTTGTGAGTGGTGTTTAAACCGATCAAAGACATTTAGCTAATGCCCTGGTACTACTTTGAAAAATTCAGCTGACAGTTCTGCTTGAGACCCAAGGCAGTCAGATACAGGATACTCACAGATGCATGCCCCTCAGGAGGCAGAAAACAGCATGCAAGTGAAAGGCAAAAAGGCAGACTGCAGCAGAAGATTGCAGCAGAGAGGCCACAGGTGATAACTGCACTTAGGTCTGTAAACCACAGGGCAAACTCCGATATGTATGAATGCTCTTAGTGTGGAATACTGATTAGTACAGTTAGTAAATGGCAATTTAGCTCTTTCATAATTTGCTGTTTATGCAAACTGTAGCTAGAACAATTTTTTCCCATGTGTCTTCAAGACATGTGCATGCTGCACGTGGTCCTTGGCAGCAATCAGTAGATTAAAAGGCAGAGGAGCCTTGTTCTGTCTGCCCATCAGAAATGCTTTTCCTTCCACCCTTTGCCGCTTGCTGTTTGGTAGCAGAGCTTTTCACAGGACCAGTTTGTTTCTTTTCTATCAGTACTATTATTTTTGTCTGCTTATGCCACGAGGGAGAAGTGTCTTCTTCAAATGAAAGGCAGATGGGGCTGCAGCCAGGCCTCACAAGAAAGTATGTGCTATTTGTGCGAAGTCCTTCCCTCCATAAAGGTGAGGCTGCGAAGTCCAGATTTGCTTAAGCTTGCGCTCTGGCCACCTAATACCGCTGGAGTCAGCGGCTGTGCTGCAGGCCAGACTTTGCATTTGGGAACAACCTCCCTCTTTCTGTCTTTGGAAAAGGTGGTGTCCACACCTGGAAGGGGAGATGCCTCAGTCTCCTTTTAGTGTGTCTGAGGGCAATTAGAGATAATGAAACAGTCCAGTATTTACTGAGTTTCTGAATTACAAAGTTCATTTTCTTGCAGTCCCCTCTGGGACGTGGGATACCACCAGTGCCTTTTGGTCAGCCGAGGTGGAAACACTTCTCTGGGGGTCAGTGAGCCACTGAGAGATCAAACTTCCTCCGGAAAACGACAAACTTTTCTTCTTCGGCTGCAGGTTTGTGGGGCTTGGGCAGCAGGTCAGCCCCCCTCAGCCCCCGGCCCGGCACCGCCGCGGGGATCGAGCCGAGGCGGCCCTGGGGGTCTGCGGGCAGGCCGGGGCAGCGCCTCCCTCCCTCCCCGCACCGGCGCCCCCCGCCCACACGGCGACGCGGCCCGGCGCGGGGAAGGGTTAAAACCAGCGAGCTCCGTCGCCGCCGCCACCGCCGAGCGAGGCCGCAGCGCCGCCGCCAGGACCCGCCGCCGCCTCAGCTCCGTCGCCGCCGCTGTGCACATGGCTGCGGGCGGCCCGCGGTAAGTGGGGGTGCGGGGGGAGCGCGGCCCCTCGGCGCCCGCCGCAACGAAAGTGGGGCAGCGCCGGGGGCCGCGGGTGGCTGCCGCCTCCTCTTCCTCCTCCTCCTTCTCGGCGGGCCGGGCCGGGCCGCGGTGTGGCCGCCGCTCGGTAACGGGCCGGGGGCGGCGGCGCGGGGTCGTAGCCGCCGGGGCGGGCGGGGCGGGCGGCGCCAGTGTCACCCCCCCGCGGGGACGCGGCCGGAGCCCGAGCACCGATCTCGCCCGCCGGCAGGAAGAACCGGGGCGGCTCAGACTGGGCTTCCTGCAGCCTCCGGCCCTCCCGGTCCCCACGGCCGGGGGCGGCGGCGCGTAGCCCGCGCGGGGCTGTGCGGTCTGGGCGGCCCGGACTGGGGCGTCCGGTGAGCGGAGCTCGGGGTGGAGGATCTCTGAGGCCGGCAAAACGTGGGTCAGGCCACCCTTGGGGGGCTGCTCCTCCGGACCAGGGGAGGGTGATGGAAAGCCCCTCTGCGGTGGGGCTGGGAGAAGTGTCCCGGTGGCGCCCGTTGCTGGAGCAGGACACGAAGCCCTGGTGCCTTGAGATGGCATCCAGCAGCTTGGGGAGGAGGGCAGCCAGCTGTCTGTCAGGGCGAGGCCAGGGCATCCTGTGTTTTGTAAGGGAAAACAGCGATTTCCCCCCCAGTAAGGACAATGCTTTGAGTAGTCCTCCCTGGAAACAAGCAAGCAGCCTTATTCACGTGCTCGCACGCCTCCTGTGCGCAGCCTGCCTTCAGCCTTGAAAAAGATTGCACTTCCCAAGGCAACTGGGGGTATCTGTAATTTTGAGGTCTAGGGCATATCTAAGTGTTTCAGTCTTAACCAGTGTTTGAGTCCCTCTCGCACCTTACCTTTGTGCCTGTAGCTTGAAAATCATGGGATCTGTTTAAAATCATCAGCATTGAGGTCATCTTTGCCCGTTTTTTTGTTTTGTTTTAAACAGTATATACTCCAACTTAGTCCCTCTTACAGGCCCTTGGAATGCACCATTTCTGATGGGAGAAATCATAGATATGGTATTAATCTTCTTTGACTGTTTATTTGCAAAAAAGTGGTAAAAGTGGAAGGCACTCTTCCTCAAAGGACTTCCCTCAGTGGCTACAGGATCAGAATCTATATTTCACTAAGCTGGTTTTGTGTCACTTAAGCATTATGAAGGGAACCTGGATGTCCCTGGGAGATGCTTGGTGTGGTACAACCACTAGGAGAGCTATCTTTGGTTTCTTTCTCCTCATAGCCCTCAGTGGAATAGTTTACGAAAAAGCATGTGGGAAGAAAGGTGAATGGGGGATTCTGGCTTGAACAGGGATCTCTCAAAAGCTAAAACTGACTGATCTGGTTTAAAATAGCTTCGAGGGAGCTCTAAACTCTTCCTGGGTGGAAATTCAGAAAATCAGAGCTGGTTCCCTAGGAGTTTCCACACTGCTGTTTGCAGCAAGTGTTGGCACCAGGTATCTTCATACAATTTTACTTACAGACACATACAGTGTTTACAAAAGAAACAGCACTACAGCCAAAGTTCCCATAAATCAGCCTCTGTTACTTATTTTCAGACAGAGACAAGAGGAGCTTCTTACTATGAATATTTATCCTGTGTGTTTCATATCATCTATTTCAGAAGTAAATGACAACCACGTACAAACAGCAGTACAAGGAGAACACTAGATCAGCAGTTCCCTTGCAGGGTAGAGCCTTCCTGCATTCCCCTTTTTTGATTCAGCTGATATTTATTTGTCAAAGAAGATTCTTCTCCTCATGCCTCTGAACAGAAACATCTGTACTTGATGAAGAAAGGCCAGCATTACTCCATGACATTCACTGAATGACACACCAAACCCCAGCTGTCTGCACAGGCCACAGAGTTGGAGGTGGTGGTTCAAGCCCAGAGTAGGCAAAATGACTTGTTTTTTTCATCTTGCCTTGTCCAGAAATAGAGATGTCTCAGATTAAGCAATAGGCGCTGAACAGTCTGTGTGGAGGAGGACAAAATCCCTTTAATTGTGGCGGTCTGATTCACGGACTCTGATGTGCTGGATCAGAATCAACTTTATTCAAGCAAGCAAGCCCTATATATAAGCTCTAGCCTGGACAGGCACTTTCCCACAGTGATTTACAGTACTTTCTATTCTCCTTGCAAGCGCCACGTTATACCTTCCCGAAGGTCATGTTCCCATCATCACTCCCTTACTCTGTGCGGTTACTCCCTATGTTCCCATACTGCTATCTATTCAGCCCATGGCCTTCGGCTCCTCAACTCTATCTTGTGCGATCCCTCGCTGTCTGCCCCTACATTTAATACAGTTATTTCTCAGAGGAAAGCATTTTTCCTTTTGAATCCCAACCAGTACCATTTCAGATGCCTGGATTTTTCCTTGCACTGAGAATAGATGGCTTTTCCTCTTGGTTTCCACACTGTTGACCTGGGAGAGCAGTGGCAGACTTGATGATGCCTCGGGCCTAGAAAGGAGGACTCCTTGTCTAGTTCTGATAGTCTTATATGTCCCCTCTGAGTCAGCGTATCTGACCAGGCAGTGTGCAGGAGAATCACAATGGCTGATCCTCCTTTGCTGCTCAATTCTTTCTTTGATACCTTGCATCAGTGGTGGTCATCTGGGAGTCCTGAGACACACTCACATTGTTCATGGCTGCCAGCAGCTTCAGGGCAGCAGCCTGCAACTTGTCCTCCACTACTGCCTTCCCCATATTCAACAACCGCTGCAGTGTCTGCAGCAAACTCTGCACATGGATATCCTGTAGCCTCAGGAAGAGATCCTGGAGGTCACTGGTGGGCAGCTCTCCTTGCTGCTGGCCACTAACCGTCACCTCTGGGACGTGTGTGTCAGAAGCATTTAGTTGCATGCTCCTTGACCATGGTGCACCCTCAGGTAAGGAGGTGGAGGTCACAACTACTTCCATCTCAGGGCTGGGGTGGGCTGGCTGGGCAGCTGTGGGAAATGTGGGGAAAACAGGTGGTGGACTGGGGACCATTACGGACAATACAGCATCACTATCTGTGGTCTGGTCGTTGAAGGCTTGTGTGCTTCCCAGCTTGGCGTTGCTCTCTCCTGGGCAGGCAGTCCTCTGTAGAGGAGGAAACATACCTCTGTAAGAGGTGGCAGTGCAGAGTGCGGGCACCCAGCCATCCCTCTGTTCCGTGGAATTAGTGCTCACTGCAGTATCTCTCTTTCCCATTCTTTAAAAAGTTGGCTTCCTCACAGGCCGGGGGGGAGGGGGGAGAAAGAAACCTTCATCTCCTCTCCTTGTCATGTCTCCCCATAAGTTGTCTTTTGCAACTCCTAGCTGTGTTCCTCTTTACTGTCCTTCCCTTTTAGCCTGTATGAGTGACCTTTTCTGCTGCAGTAGCTTAGACTGTCTCACCATGCTTGGGAATGACAACTGAAGATAGGGACTGAGGTGGTCTTCAGAGGTTCATTTTCTTCAAGAGTTCCTTCTTCCTTTCTGGCAAGGGGCTGCAGATCCTGTCTGTAAACTAGTCAGCTTGGTGGAAGGCTGGGCTACCTGTGGCTCTCTTCTAGCTTCCCTCTCTTTTTAGCCTTCTGTTCTCCCACTTCCTGATTTTCAGGGCTCTGCTTTTAGCCTGGTCTTTGCTCAGGGCACACTATGGTCTTCAGAAAATAGTTAACTAACTCACCTTAATGAAATACCTTTTCCTAGTACAGCGATAAAAAGAAAAGGCACAGAAGTCTGGGAAGAAGGGAATTCCTGGCAATTCTGAGCAAATGGGCCCTAGAAAGAGGCAAATAATGAAACAGACTTAGCGATAAACTTCAATGCAGCCAGTTGCTTCACACCAGCCCTCAGCACTATGGAATGATCTGCATCCCTCCATGAAAACTCTGGCTTTCAGGTGCCTCCCTGAACCTCAGTGAGAAACTCCATCACTTCCTGGTCATCTCCGTGACCCTCAGAGAGAAGAGGCTGGCCCTAGGGACACATGTGGCTGCTGTTGGAGAGCGGGTGTAAGAGAGGATGCTTATGAGCAGATGTCTTCACCCTCACCCTGGGATTGCTTCCTGACCCTCTCCCCCACCAGCTCTCAAGTCTCCTTCTCCTCTAATCGATCAAGTCCAGTGCTGGCTGCGCAAGACCCCCGTCTGCCTGCCTGCCTGCCCACAGAAGTTATGATCAGTTTTACCCTCAGGGATGACTCCGTGGTTTTCATACTCATCCAGTCCCCGGATCAGGGGGTTCTGGCAGCTGTACAGTGCACGAATGAGGCAGGCAGTGCTGGCATGGTGGGCAGCCCGAAGGGGCCTGAAGAACTGGCGATACTCGCGATCAGAGAGTGGCGTTCCCTGTTGCCGCGCCTTCGCACCCTGAGGACTGGCTGTGCAGCCCCAACCTGAGAGAAGTGATGAAAAATAAAAATGCAGGGAGGTGGAGAGAGGAGGAAACGCTGACCATGGCACACTCAGAAGAGCTGGAAGGCTCAACTCAAATCTATAATCCTTTTCTGTGTATTCAGGGTCCTGCGCATTGGAAATGCAGTAACTGGCTCAGGATGGAGGTTTAGAACCGAGAGTGACACCATCCCCTCTGCCTCTGTCAAAGGGTGTAGTATTTTGGTGACATGACCAGAGCTCTGGTGATTGAAGTCCTCAACTACAAGAAAGGTCTTAGAAGGCATGGGTTGAACTGCTAATGCAGCTTTGCTGTGGGGGCTGGAGCGAAGAGTCTCTTTTCTTTCAATAATTTTGTCTCTGCAAATTCTCTTCCTCTGGGTAAGTTGGTGCAGAACCCTTGAATTAACAGAGAATGCCCCAATGGACATGTGTATGCCTTTTCAGTGGTCCAAGCATTCACTGAACCTACACGCAAAACTTATTGTAGTTTCTTGCCTGTAAAGAACATTATGAAAGCTTGCAAAATCAAACAGTTGGACGTTAGACATGCCTAAATAAAAATTTCATATGCAATCTGCTTCATCTGCTTGTGCATATGCATTTTATACATTCTTTATGTACACAGCAACTTAGTGTTCTTTCCATTGGACTTCCAGCTCCTTCAGTTAGAGACTGGACCTGCCCTGTCAGGAAATCAAAGTTTTTCAGGCAAGGCAGTTGTTATCTTCGGGACATCTGCCTCATTTTCCACAGCTCAGAAGGTAGGAAGATGCTGGAAGAGGAAGGGTTATAGATGCTCTTCCAAGAAGTAAATTTTATTCCTGCTTTCACTGCTAGGCAAGCAATTAAACCAAGTTTCTCCGAGTGTTATTAATGGCATTTTCCTTACCTTGTGGGTTGCCAGTTATAGGAAGGCCAAGCTCTTGCACTTTTGGAGTCTGTGTGTGCTGTATTTTGGACAGCAAGTGCTACATTAGCATATAAATTCTGAGAAGAGTGGGCTGAGATATCTCAAACTGAGATTCTAAAAGCAGGGGATAGCTTTGAGTCTGATCCTCCTCTGCCTTGTTTTGCTATTTGCAAAATCACTGTAAACCAATTAATAGCTGTGAAGCACTAAAATACAGAGTATGTGAAAAAGTTCATGAGGAAATGAGTCATTCTGTGTAGAGCAGAGTTTGGAGGGGATCAGTAAATAAATCATAGGATCAAACACTGGACACTAAGGGTGACATAAAATATTGACTAGCTGCTCATCAAAAAAGCATTGTCCATCCTGGGACTGAAGAAACCAACCCTTGTGAAAAAAGTGAAGCCATGTAATTAAAGAACTCTGTTACCATGTCCGTACACAGGGGGAACAAATATGAAGTTACAAAAGTAACTGATTTAGGCATGCTTTAGGCATTCTGTTTGATTTTGCAACCTCCATAGTAGTCTTTTTAGCCTAAGAAGTCTTCTTAACTTCAAAAGTCCTGAACCTAAAAACTTCCCCATGGCCTCTGTCTTATTAACATCTGTGTTTCTGTAGGACCAAAACAAAAGCAAGTAACTTTGCCTGTTGAAAGATTAAACTGAGGTTACAGAGCACTCTGTAAGACAGTATTAGATGAGGATGCAACACTTGGCCAAGTAACATAGAGAATTGCTGAAAGAAGGAGAATGATGAGACCTGGAAATATGGGAGCCCACTGCAGTCTCTAGGTAGGAGGTGGCCTGATAAGGCAGACCTTTCTAGCCATTTCTCCCAGCTCTAACACTTTCTGTTCATCTCTAACCAAGGTCCTCTCTCAGATTCCTCTCTTCTCCTGCCTAGCCTCCTCCTTCCTCCTCTTGTCCTTTCATATAGCTAGTGCTTCCCTTCCCTTCCCCCTTTTCCCTTCCCAGCTTGTGGTTCAAATCCAAATCTCTGCCTTTGCACTCATTTCTGGTTTCCAAGTCCAACTGACTCAGTTCTCTTGTCTCAAGTCTTTGCTGAACCAGCCTCTGCCTTTCTCATTCTCTTGTTCTCTGCCCAGTTACTTCCAGTTCTGAGTTGTCTTCATTTTCTCACTTAGCGGGTCTCCTCACCTTAGACAGTTTTTTCTCAGACTGCTGGTCCTTGCTATATCTCTCTCCATTTTGCCAGCTGTCTCCTCCAAACACTGGCTACTAATCCTTGTATTGCAACCCGTCTCTGTACCAGGAGCTAATAACGTTATTGCACCCTCTTCCCCATCTGCAGGCTGCCTGTTCCTTCTTTTCAGCTATCCTGGTGGATCTGCCTTCCACTTCCAGGCATTTGTTTTCCTTTTCTCTTGTGCTGCCTTTGTGGAAGCACAAAAGCTTAGGAACCAGAAGAACAACCTTGCCAGAGAGCAGCATACACTTTACATTGCTGCTGTCTTGGAAATGATTGAATTGATTAGGGAGGAAAAAGAATTTGGTTCACACCTTTGGTATATGAAATATCAGTGCCAGTGGTTAAAGACCGGCAAAATTATAAGCATCCGGAATCTTTGTAGTTGAGGATTTGAGGCAAGTGATGATACCTGGGGCTGTGAGGCCTTTTTATATAATCCAGCACCTTGGAGTTTGCTGACAAAGGATGCTGTCCTTAGCAAACAGTCTGGCTGTAGCTCTCTCCCAGTGCTTAGCCCTACTGCCACGGCTAAGTTCATTAGTTATCCTTAACTAGCTTTTCTCTTTGGGGTTGTGTTTGCTTTCATTAAAATGTGGAAATTGGAGACAGGCTTTGTGTCTGCTGAGTAGTTCAAAAGTGTGTCATCCACCTGCAAGGAAGTAACTAATTTAAGCTATTTAGAGGACTGCAGGCAGAGAGGTAGTGCTCTGCACAGCCAGTGCTAAGTTGGTGTATTTGTGGTATTTGAGGGTACTCTTGTCCCTTGTCCTTTCAGTTCCAAAACACCAAAGCTGAAGTGCTCTGGGAGGGAAAGGGTAAAGAGCAGCTGAGTCTGCCATCCTTTCTCACAACCTGATTTTTAACAGTGGAGACATTTCCTACTTACCAGAAAAAAACAGGAGAGCTCGCGTGGCTGACATCGCACCTTGCTGCCGTAGATGCAGTATCTGACAGAGCCTGAAGGCCAAGCTGCTAGAGGTGTCACAGTGTGACAGCAACACTTTTGCCTGTTTACCTCCTTGTGTCTCTTCCTCCAGCAGCTGGGTGTGCCCGCGGGGAGCTGGGAGGAGAAGGTGGGGAGAAGTGTGGCACAGTGTCCCCGAGCTGCGTGTGACATCACAAGCCCCTCTGGGCTCATCACCGGGTGTCCCAGCTCCGCTGTTCCCCCTGTCCGGGCTTCCTCAGCTCCCCTTCATGTTATCACTGCGGTCCAATTTCCGGGGCAGCATTTGCTGGCAGAAACTTTCAGGAGTCCAGGCGTTGGCTCATGGAGCCTAGCAGATCCAGGTAGGCATGCGTGGGAAAACTGGGTTCACAGTTGGGGGCCCGGACTATAGGGTATGCCCCAGCGGGAACACCCTGCTTGGTCTAGATGCAGCCTTTCTTACTTTGCAGACTTGCTGGCTCTTCTGTGCAGACACAGCAGCTGGCAGAGGTTTGCCGAGCCACTGAGTCCTTGCTGGCTGGTGGAGCCGTTGTGTCCCGCAGAGGTCAAGAGAGCGCTCCTGCTGTAGTGGAGATCTGCTCTGCCAGTGAGCCGAGTGCCAGGGTGCAGTGCCAGAGACCGGGGGTGCTGGAGAGGGACAGCTGGGAGCATCAGAGTATGGCCAGACCTGGCCTGAGAAGACAGTTTATAGTAAGGGGAAATGAGGAGGAAGAGGCACGGGGCAGAACTTTGGTCTTTTTTTTTTCATTTTAGCCACAGGAGAGGATGCCTCCCTCTGAGCATTTGCAGCACAGTCATTTCCTACCAGCGCTGAAAGGGGCTTGCCTGCAGTTTTATCTGGAGGCCTGACCCCGCTGAAAAGCAAGGCTGAGGAGCCTTTACTGGGGGCCAAATGTGACCTTTCTTTGGTTTTTGGAGGGCCATGTCTTAGTGTTCTCCTGTGTAACCTCCAGCAACACTGACTAGCAAGAGAAAGGCCCAGGTTCTGTTTTCTTAGGCATTATATAGTTAATCATTTTCACTGAAAAAATATCATTTTAGGTCCCCCACCCTCCAGTCTAGGGAACTAAATAACACTTCCTGGATGCTCAAGAAAAGCGGTACTCCCCCCCACTCCAGTAAAATAATGAGGCTTCAAAGAGGCAGAAACTTTACATGGAGGGGGGAGAAAAAGTAACGTACGAACCAGGTAGCCCAAACAAGCCATAGCAGGGAAGAAAACAGCTGCTAAGTGTATGAGCCTGAGTTTGGACACAGTCCACCTGCTGTAGCAGTGGGGTGTGCTGATAAGTCATTACTACCTTCCTCCTCGCTGTGCTTGCGACACACAGTCTGGCCCAAACTCAGAGAAATCCTGATGGCCGCAGCTTTTATACGGGATATCTGGTTTCCCAGGTTAGATGTCCACTGCTTTGTGCTTCTGCCTTACCAAAGTTTGTGCTCTCAGTGGCTTGTCTGTCCTTGACCAGCAGTATCCTTCACTGGGCAGTCCCTTGAGGCCTCTCTCCATCTGTCATCTCAGGAGCTTGGTGTGGCTTGTCATCTTCCCGATGCTAACAGGTCACCTCTCTCGTTCCTTATTTGGCCTTACTAGGACTGTTGTCTCATCAGCCAGGATGTTTTTCAGGGCTCAGCCTCATCAGCGTGTCCTTGCTGTGGAGACTGGCATGTTGTCCCTGTGTGGCTGTTCAGTGGTGTCTTAGGACAGATCTTTACTACACATCAGTAATGTGCTTTCTGCAGTATTCCACAATATTCTTGAGTCTGTATGTAGTAAGCAGTTTTCTGTATCTGCTTTCCATCTTGTATAGTTCTTGCTATTTTACAGCACTAACTGTTGGTCAACATTAAATGCTAGTCACACTAGGGCTCTAGTGTCTGTTTGCTTAAAGCTGCTCTTCAAAGGCAACAGATAGGGACTGAATCAGAAGGATGTTTTTGTCCTTCTAAAATCAGAAGGATGGTTTAGTAGGATCAGGCTTACCTGCTGAATCTTACTGTGTCATAGAATTGAAGGGGGCTGTGGGTGAAGGGAGACCTCAACTTTCCTGTCTTTTACCTGGGCAGCAAGTCTCAGGGTCTGTATCCTGAGACTGTAACCTCTGCCTGCTGTGAGGAGGACTGCAAATATCCTCTCTCCAAGGGGTGATACCCACCAACTCCCTGGCTGCCACCTCCTCCATTCAGTTCAGTTCAGCAGAAGGCAGGGAGCAGGAAGGATGTGACTCCAGGCTGAGGCAGAGCCAACAAAATATCAGTTTTCTGTCCTTTCAGGGGCCTTCTTTTACCCCAGTAACAATACACAGATCTGGAAATCTTTCCTCTGTCCTTGGAAGGGCCTAGGGATCTATTGTGATACCCTCCTCGGAGCCTCACACATGTTATTACGCCATCCCATAGCAGGAACATAGGAATCATGTGGGCAAAATGATAATGGCCAATGAGAGGGCATTTTACATTACCTTCCTGTGATGCACCTGTGGGTATAGATGGGGCTTTTATCTCACATACAGCCAATCCTCTGTTTTAGCAAGAAACTTGGTGGTGCAAAAAAGAGAGGGATACCATTTACTTAAAATATTGCAAAGAGGAAAGCTGTGTGGGTTGACTGAAAATTAGAAAAAGAAATAACTTCTGTTTAGTTAGTGTATCATTTTGAAAGGAAAGAATGTTGGTTTACTTTTCTTTCTCTCATGAATACTCTGTAATTAATAATTAATTTATTAATTAAATAGTTAAATTAATAATTTTGCATGTGTTTAATTACCATGTTCCTGGTCGCATGGTAGGAATCCATGTGACTGAAATGGCACAGTGCCATTGCAGAGTTGATATGCAGAGATGCAGTTTTCTAAGTGTCTTCTATATGCTTCTAGGAGTTTGGAAGTCATTGGGTCATCAGACTCTTAACATGCTTCTACCTTCTACTGCTGCACAAATGTAGTGCTAAAACTCCATAGGTGACCTAATTTTCTATCCCACAAAATCAACTCCCATACAGCATAGTTCTACTCTGAAAAAAGATTCTGGAGAAATGGGATTGCATATTGGCTCTCAAAAATATCCAAACTAAATCTCTTATTGTTCACTTATAAAAAGGTGTGTGTGTGTGTGTGTGTTTTTTCTGCTCACTGCCAGCCCTGTAAACTCGATCTGGAATGAGGCCGTCAAATTGTTATTTTTCTGGAGTGCAAGGATGGGAAATTCTGCCTTTGGACCATTGCTGTTGATAATGTGTGAATAGAATAAAATCTCTTTTCTCTCCCAGACCTATGAATGCCTGGCTGAGCTACTGGGAGTAACCACACAAAATCTTCTTGGTAAAGGCAATAAACAGGACCCTGAACAGACCCAGAAAGCAGAGCAGTTGTGAAGGTGGCATTTTTCCTTCCATCTCCAGAACAGAACTGCATCAGATTCTCAGTTCAGTAGGAAGGAAGGTGATAGAGAGAAAATGATTTGAAGAATTTATATTTTCCTATGTAGAACTCAGAGGGAGGTATTTTTTGTTTGGACTTGCAGCGGGAGGAACACCCAGCGGCTTGTGAGAAGGCAGCACACTGATGGGCAGCTCTCTGCAGCACGTGTAGACGATGCCTGTGTTCGCTGCATGAGCTAGCCTTGGTTAGCAGATCTGAGCTGTGGTGCCACGGTGTGTATGGCTGTGACCCTGAAGAAGTAACTGGTTTTAGGCAAAAATTATTGGATATCAGTTCAGGTATGTATCTGCCAGCCTTGCCTGTCACGGCACAGAGATCTGGTGCTATTTGCACGGATCAGTCCCTTGGTTCCTCTTCCTCTGGGGAGAAGAGGCTGCTGCACACAGAGCAGTACCTGTCATGCCGAATGGGGCTCTGTCAAGGTCTCAGATGTGGTTGCTGACTTGTCAACTGAGCCTTGTCATGGTCAAGGGCAGAACTTATGTGCCTGTGGTCAGGCTAGGCTTCAGTCATGTTTCTGGGCTTCATTTTCCCCTGGTTTAGGTTTCTTCCATTTCCCAAATACTTATTCTCTTGTAATCTCAATCTACAGCACTGCTGCTATGACTGGTATTTATTACATTTGTTTTCTTTCCTCTGATCAGGATCTGCCATTCCTGACTTTGCTTTAACCTCCTGTTTGGAGTGAGGGGAAACAACTTTGTGGCCAGAAGCAGCTAAACATTGAGAGAGTAGAGCTATCGCTCACAAGGTGAGGAATTGATTTGGCTAAGATAGAGAATGACTGGGAAAGGAAGAAAAGAGCTGAATGCTGAAAATTTGGTGTGCGCTTTGATGTGCACTCATCCTACTTCCTCTCTTCCCACATTATATAGGTTCTTCTTTCTGCTTTCAAGAAGATTCGTAGGGCAGGGTATGATAAAGATGAAACACAAACACACAGTCTTTGGGAATCTAATATCCTTTCAGAAGGAGCCTATCCAAAATGAAATCAAATCCTATGTATTTTTCAGCATTAATACTATACTTACAATGTTAGAAGTAGTAAATAACTAAAGCATGGCTTTTTATTCCTTTCATTCTGACAATATTTTTAATGTTTTATTGGCCAGTTAGCTGCCTCAGTGTTCATTCCTTGGGTCAATGCTATACATTTCTTCGTATCACAAATGTTTTTTAGTCCTGATTTTTGTAAAAGAAATTTTGGCTGCACTGATTTCCAATGTGGTGTTGTATCCCAAAGTCAACAAATCACCTGAAACAAAACCCGAGGGGCTTATCCTTCTGTATTCATCTCATATTCTGACCTCGCACGAGTAAATGGACGTGTTAACTGGTTCACTGCTGACTCTGTAAGCATTGCTATCCAGCTAATCTCATCTGTCACATTCCAAGAGTCACTTCCAATTGTGTTCTCCAATCTAAATGTTTCAGTCTAAGTGTTCATTTCCATGCTTGATCAATAAAAACAGTTTATCATACTGCTCAATTGACTATTTGTTCTGTAGACAAAATTTAGATACAATTTGCTGCAGAATACTTATGGCTTTCCTATTAAGGAGAAGGTCTGTGCCTGAAAAGAAGAAAGCAGATAATCTACTTAGCAGGTGTAGATGTTCCTGTGGTGTCATCTGGTTCCTTACATGATTAAGCATGGGAATGCTGGAAGAAGAGCAGCCATGGGCGATGGGAAGAGAAGTAGTTACATTGGGGGTTGTGAAGAGAGTGGAAATTTTGAGGACAAGCAAGTGACAGGTTTTGGCCCTACAGTTGCCACTTTATGGCAGAGGACACTCTTTGCAGTCTGTGCTACAGTAGCCACCCATTCTTGTTTCACACTTTCTTCCTCTCTCCCTTCACATGTTCCTTGGTCTCAGATCCCTCACTCTGCCCAGAGAAGAATACCGAGGGCCTGGTTTCTGCAGCACTAGCTAATGCTGACTGATGTGCAGCAGATCTCTGGCAGTTGCCTTTTTTGGATTTCTCTCTCAGAGAAGCAGAGGGGATTATTTATTGCTAGTTCCTCTGTTCACTCCAGCAGGTGTCAGGACCATGAGTGACACAAAGAAGGGCAAGCTTCATCAGGAAAGTCCTGTGAAAGCAGAGCTGCATCTGCTCTCCTCCAGAAAGCTCACAGGAGATAACCCTCAGAACTCCAATCAAAGACATGACTGCAAGCAGGAGCTGGAGTCAGAAAATGAGGTGGACCTGTCTTTTGGAAAGAGACAAGGAACAATAACTCCCTGTGGGATAGAAGTCTGGGAGTGCAAGGATGGTGGCAGTGCCCACATCAGCAAGGTTATCCTCACTGGCGACAATCCAGGCCCACCTGTGTGTGAGAACGGCTCCATTTGGGTTCAGCAGGTGGGAGAGAAAACCTATGAGTGCCCTGAATGTGGGAAGAGCTTCAGCCGGAGCTCATATCTGAGCCAGCATCAGAGGATCCATCTGGCAGAGAAACCCTTCAGCTGCTCCGAATGCGGGAAGAGTTTCACGCGAAACTCAGACCTCATCAAACACCAGCGTATCCACACCGGTGAGAAGCCCTACCAGTGCAACGAGTGTGAGAAGACCTTCAGCCAGAGGTCCAATGTGATCAGGCACCAGCGGACCCACACAGGAGAGAGACACTACCAATGCAATGAATGTGGTAAAAGCTTCAGCCAGAACTCGCATCTCATCGTCCATCAGAGAAGCCACAAGGGTGAGAAACCGTTCAATTGCCTGCGGTGTGAGAGACGCTTCAGCGACCGCTCTTCCCTGATCATCCACCGGAGAGTCCACACTGGAGAGAAGCCTCACAAGTGCCAGGAGTGTGGGAAGCGTTTCCGGGACAGCTCAGCCATCATTCGGCATCAGAGGATCCACACGGGAGAGAAACCATATGAGTGTACAGAGTGTGGGAAAACCTTCCGCCAGAGCTCCTCGCTGGTGACCCACATGAGGACACACACGGGCGAGAAGCCCTACAAATGCCCTGTGTGCGGAAAGGGCTTTAGCCAGAGCTCGGCACTTACCACTCATCGTCGGATCCATGCGGGAAAGGTCTTACCCATGTTCCACAATAGCCTGCTGCCCAACCCTTACCAGTGCGCCGAGTGTGGCCGGAGGTGCAGTGACCACTCCACTCTTGTCAAACACCAGAGCACGCATGCAGAAGAGAGGCCCTACATCTGTGTGGAGTGCGGGGACAGCTTCCGACGGAGCTCAGCCCTCAACGTGCACCTGAGGATCCACCGAGGGGAGAGACCCTACAAATGTGAGGAATGTGGAAAAACCTTCAGGCATAGCTCAGCTCTCGGCGCGCACCTGAGGATCCATGCAGGAGCCAAGCCCTACAAGTGCAGTGAGTGTGGGAAAAGCTTCCGGAAAAGCTCAACACTTAAAGTACATTTGAAAATCCATGCAGCCAAGAAACCTCATAAATGTACAGTGGGTAGGAGAGCTCTCAGTTCCCGCTCACTTTTACCATAGTCCAGAATAGTCTGTTGTGTTGAGGACATATGAAAAAGGGTGGGTGATGAGAACCTGGTGACAGGGCTGGATGCCTAATTCCAGTGGTATGAAAAACCATTATGAGGTCTGGAAGCAGTGAATTAGTCCTAAGAGCTGAGTGCTGGTGATTTAGGAAGAGATCACCGACAGCCTGAGGAACGGGGACCAAGTTCTGGGTAATTTGGAGACTGAATCTGTGGTAGAACAGAAGTGGAAAACTAGGCTTTTAAAAGCACTTTTTAACTGAAGACAAGATAAAAATAAAAAGTTCCAGGTTGGTTCTGACTCAAAACTTTGGCTTGTTAGACACTGTAGCAGTCTTAGCAACTTTTTGTTACCTTCTCTTATTTTTCATTAATGCAGTAAGTTTACCCACTGTTTGACAAGGCACTTCCAATTCTTTGAGTTGGAGACTCTGGAGGTGGACCTCAGTCTGTTTGTCTTTTCTTCCTCTTTTCAAAATGACAACGGATTCCTACCTCCACATGCAAAATCTGTGTGACATGATATCTGAGTAATGCAGAATGATGTGACTGTGACAGAAAACATGGATGCAAACTGCATGTTTTTGGTTGGAATGCTCCCCATTTGGCAGCTCAACCAAAATTTGTCTTCTCTGGTTTGAAACATCTTGGGACATCAATAAACCACAGGCAAAAATGTGGCCTTACCTTGTTTAACCAAAAAAAAAAAAAAAAATCCCCTAGATGCCCTAGTCAGATTGAGTACACATAACAGGTTACTCTTGGTAGTCTAGAGATTGTCTGCAATTTTCTAGTCCTTTTTATGATAGAGTAATCTTATTTAGCTTACTATTGTTTGTAAAGTATTAACATATGAAGCTCAGCGTAACAGTTAGGAATTTCTGTAATTAAATTTATTACTATCTTAATGACTGTATGTTACATAAACCTCCTTTATATTGCTATGTTTTATTTACTAGGTATGTGTTTCCATCCTGAATAAAACCTCTTTTCTCTGCATATCCCTATTTCCTGTCCTCGTGTGTTATATAGATGGGAGTGAAATCGTAGATGGGGATCAGCCCCATGCAGTTTGGTGTGGCGAGGGGCTCATGCCCCGGGGAGTCGCCCGGGATGAGCCGAGGGGGAGGGCAGGGCAGGGCAGGACAGACGGACCGCAGTTGTGGCGGACAGGCTTTGCGTCGCGAGCCAGGGGCTTGTCCGCACGAGTTTGCGGGAGAGCTCGTTGCCCTCTGTGGCTTTTGTACCTGCTGACGTGCTGCCTGCTCTGGTGTTTCACCCGTGATAGCTGAACGAGGAGGAAAGAAGCCAGAAATTATTAGAAACAGCACAGGGATATTTTTTTTTAATGAAAGAAGGTTTAAAGAACCAGGATTTAAGGCTACAAAGAAAGAATAGCTCAAGTTTGTAACGGTGAATATCAGAGCTCTCATTACTGTGCTCCTTGGTGAAAGGACGGAGGGGCACGCGGCGCCGCCAGGCCGCCCGGGTCGGACGGAGCAGCGCGAGGAGGCCGCGGCCGGCTGGACACGCCACGGCAGGGCCCGTCTGCGAGCACAGCCGCCGCCTGGGAAGGACCGGCACCGGCCACTCTCACGGCACGTACCGCCCGGCGGCTGCCCGCGCCGCGCCTGTTGCCGGGCGCCGAGGCGGTGCGAGCCCTGCGCGCGGCAGCTGACGTCGCGGCGCCGTCACAGCGAGAGGGGCGGGGCTTCTCGGGCGCCCTGTTCGAAGCGGCGGTGGTGGCGCGCGAGATGGAAGGCGGGCCGGGGGCGGTTGGCGCTGAGGTGGGCGCGCGGGGAGGCGGTTGGCGGGGAGGCGGGCGCGCGCGGGGAGGCGGTTGGCACTGAGGCGGGCGGGCGTGCGGGGAGGGGGAGGGGCAGCTGGCGCTGAGGCGGGCGCGCGGGATGGGGAAGGGGCGGTCGGCACTGAGGCGGGCGCGCGGGGGGACGGTCGGCGCTGAGGCGGGCGCGCGGCGGGGGGAGGGGGCGGTCGGCGCTGAGGCGGGCGCGCGCGGGGACGGTCGGCGCTGAGGCGGGCGCGCGGCGGGGGGAAGGGCGGTCGGCGCCGAGGCGGGGGATGCCCGGTGCCGGGCTCATGCGCGGTTCGTGTGCCCGCAGGCGGCGGGCGGCGCCGCGCAGAGGCCGGGCCCGGCCCGGTTCCCGTTCCCTTACACGCCCTACCTCATCCAAGAGCGGTTCATGGCCGCGCTGTACGGCGCGCTGGAGGCTGGCCAGGTCGGGATCTTCGAGAGCCCCACGGGCACGGTGAGCCGGTGCGGCGGGGCGCTCCGGTCACGTGGGAAGAGGAAGGCGGCCCCGCTTGGGGGGACGATGGTGCCTGGGAAAAGGGGCCAGGGGTGCCTGGGGCTCGGCCACCTCACAAGCAGTGAGCCCGTGCTTTTGGCTTGGAGGCATGTTGGCCCCCTGCTTGATGCTTGTGGCAGAACTGTGCTGGCACTGGTGTCAGCAGCCTGCCCCGGGCAGGCGCAAGGGGAAAAGCAGAAAGAAACCATTTACAAGGGAAATGCTGAATAATGAAATGTGAAGTCTCCTGTATCTGCTCACATGGTCTTGGCTTGATCCTGCTAAGTTGGAACTGCTGCCACATGCATCTCTTCTTTGGAGCAGCATTACTGTGTGACTGTCAGTGACACCAATGCTTCGACTATGTTTGGCTTTTCTTGTTTGTTTGCAATGGCAGGGAAAGTCTTTAAGTCTTATCTGCGGAGCCCTCTCCTGGCTCAGAGACTTTGAGGAAAAAAAGAAGCAGGAGGAGGCCCGACTTCTAGCACTTGAGCACAATGGGCAGGAGGAGAAAAAGCTGCTGACTTCGGATGAGTCCTTTCGGAAAGGGACTTTGGATGAGCCTGGGCATCCAGATAGCAAAGGCTCAGCCAGGGAACCAGACTGGATTACTGCGTTTGTGCAGAAGAAAGAAGAACGGGATATGGTGGACAGACTAAAGGTTGAGAAATACTCCTTTGTAGAGGAAGGTGTGAGGATCAGAATGGGCTATACCATGGGTGGTAACTGGAGAAAGAAGTGATGCAGTCTTCAGTGGTGGTGGTCCTGTTTCAAAGGACTTAGTTGCAGTTAAAAGGGATGAAGTATTGCTGTGTGGATGGCATAAGACAGGAAACTACATTGCTCCAAACTCAGTAATGTGTAATAGACATATACTCAAGGAGAAAGGGACTGCGTACTGACAATTTTGATTCAGAGGGGTTTTTTTTTGTATCTCCAGGGCACTGGAAAGTAATTATACTTGAGTTTTAGGATTAAACCCATTTCATCCTTCCTTCACTTTCCATTTATTTTAGGAAGAGCAGATCAGGAGGAAAAAGCGAGAAGATCATCTTGAGAAAATTCGCCATAATGTGCAGTTAAAATATGCAGCAAAGAGAAAAGTGAGTTATCCTACAAAGCTTAGAAGTTTCTGTATTGGTTATATCAAGTATTTTTCATTCTTGCATGCACAACTTGACTCTGAATTTTCCAAATGAAATCAGGTGAGCTCGCCATTGCTTGGGGAGCTGTTTGCATTAGATTGCTGAATTGGCCATTCCAAATTTCAGTTTGGATTCTTTTTGTAAAGTACGGATGTGAAAAATAATTTGTGTATAGAGGATCTACTGTGACAACATTTGTGCATTTAGATGGAGAGGGGAAGTTTTCTGATAGCCTTCCATCCCTCTGCTTTTATTTTAAAAAGCTTTGATACTTCGTTTCTTTGAAAGCTGGTTGTTCCAAAGCTCTCATGAACGTGTGTGAACACTGATTGTGTATAACCAGAATAAAACCTATAGAGCTGGGATTAAATTTAAGATCATGGGACCAAAAAAAAAAAGTCAAGTCAGGCTTTGGTTGTATTTTGCTCACCACTAATGAACAACTGCATTTGTTTACTTTCATGGAAAATATGATTGTATTGTTCAGAAAATGCTCTTTTCTACATATAAAGTTGGTATGTATTTTTCTTCCGTTTGGATTAACTGGTCGCAACACTCATGATTCTAAGAGCTTTTTGATGATGAGTCAAACTTCCCAGAAATATCCACTTTAGGTCCCCAAGCAGGCAGACTTATTGGGCTGTCAGGCTATTAGTTTCTAGTGTGCTCCATTTGAAGTGCTGGGTTCAGTTTTGGTCAAATCCTGTCAAAAAGATATAGCAGAAATGGCAAAGGTTCAGAGGTAAATGGTAAATAAAAAACAAATGGAACAAAGAACTTCTGTCTCTAAAAAGAGAATGAGAAGCATGAAAATGAGAAGCATGATAAAAGGGGAGAAAGCAGATGAGAGAAATAGTGTAAAGATTTGAAAAAAACAGGTGATTCATCTGCTCTATAGTACTTGCTAACTGCCTTTTTTCATAACAACATGCTAAAGGAACGCTCGTTGAAGTTGGAAGGTATTGTTTTCAGATTGACAAAAGAACTCTTCTTAACAGAACATAATTAACCATCAAAACTGTTCTTCAAAAGTTTAATAGAATTTTTGTAGAGGGGTAGATCCGTGTTAGGATAAGAACCAGAGAATTAGGAAAAGAACCAGCTAGAGAGAACTCGTGCTCCACAATTTAAAACAATTACTGAGTTTATCCTAACCTTAACCATGGACAGATTATTTCATTATGTCCTTATAGGTTTGCTTGGTTGAGCTTTTTTACATACTGTTTTTTCCCAGTCAGTCATCTTTTGTTGGCCTCTTCAGGGGATTGGGTACTGGATTATGTGCCTGTTATTGTTTCAGGAGTTAGGAGTTCAGTGGGCCTTTTGCACAGAAGTACCTTTTTTTTTTCTTTCCCTTTATTGTTTATCTGTGTGAGGAAATTTTGACTATTGATATCAGCTGTGTTCTGTGCAGTTGAATAGCTTGATGCTGGAAATTTGTCCATCAGGCCATTCCCTGTGTTATAGATGAGGGACTGTGCTGTCTTCTGACCTGTCCATGGTATATAGTGATGTCAGTGCTACCTCTTATTCTGAATGAGAAATAATATGATTATGTGCTCCTTTCAGAGATCTGAGGAGGATGAGACAAAGCACCTTCTTCAGCTCAGCAAGGAGGTTCTTTTGGAGGGGGGAGGAGCAGATGTTCTGGAGCAGCTGGATCACAACGAGGAGGAGCTGATTCTTGCTGAATATGAGAGTGATGAGGAGAAGAAAGTGGCATCTGGGTAAGGACAGCGACTTGAGGGGGTTCCATACCAACGCAATGCTTTCTGTATTGTGCTTGGCTTCCCTTAATTATAGGGTTTCTAGGTGTGATTACTTCCTTGGGTGTCTCTCTGGGATTCTTCTACTGAGTATTTATCCTCCTGGATCTAAAGTTGGCTCTGTATTGTGCAGATCAGAGTTTCTTCTCAGTTTGAGCTATGGAAGGTAGATTTTTGTTGTAGTGCATGCAAATGGGTGACTTCCAAAGGCTTTTGTTAGGCTCAATCTGCCTTGTGTTGACAGCACAGTGACCTGAAGTGTCTTCTGAGAAAGTGCATCTTTCTTAAAATGCATAGCAATGTCCTCCCTTCACCCAGGCTTGGGTCCCCAAAGAAGCCTTCTGGCTGCGGGGTAAATGACTTGAGATCAAATTTCTTACATTAGAAAAACAAAATGCTCCTCAGGGCATCAGAGGAAGTTCCTGCAGATTAGCATTGACATCTTTTGGTATTCTAAAGGGAGAAATGTTCACATTTCTGAAGACTGAGCTTCAGTATGAAAACCATGTGCACACTTTTCTCTCTTGTATGTGATTGTTCCCTTTGCTTTATGCAGAAATTCAGAAGCCATATTTTAGCAAGAACAGTCAAATACATTTAAAATACAAATTTACTAATTAGTATCATCATCTAGACAGATCCTCCTGCCTTAAATTGCAAAACACTTAAACTACATAGAAATGAAGTAGCTATCAAACATTAAACTGCTTTTGCCTTTGAGGAATTGTATGGCAGCTAAACATCTTCCTGAAGCTTGTCTTTCTGCAATAGCTTGAGGGTGGTATATTGTCTCTAAGGGAAAAACCAATAAATAAATAAATAAACACACCAAAGAATAGTATAAAACTGATCAGCTCATGCTGGGGGCTCAGGAGCACCAGATTTATTAAAAAAACAAACAAACAAACAAACTTGAAGTTGCTAAACACACAGCCCTACAGACATTTTTATTTTTAAAGAACAAGGCTTGACTTGATCATGCATACTTGCACTATTCTTATAAGCTCAATTTTTATTTTAACTTCTGAGTTAAGATCTGAGGTTGTTCTTGAGATGATACAGCCATCTCTTTTGAGATTGCTATCTTGTGGTAGAGCATCATTTTATACCAACTCTCAGTGACCTGATGAAAGGAAACTCTTTGGACTTTTTTTTCTTTTCTAGGCTGGAGGAAGATGACGATGTGGAAGAGGAGCATGTTACTAAGGTGAGGTGAAGGTAGATAGTGGCAGACAGAACAGTGTATCAGTGTATGTGTGAGCAGGATCAGGGCTTCCTTGCACCCTTCCCAAAGTAATGCAGTACAGAGAGATTTAGAAACTAGCAACCAACAACTGCTAAGTTTGTTGATAATAGCAACTAGTATTGCTGCTGCTATCTCCTTTCGAACTACACTGGCTGCCTAAGCAGCTTGCTCTGCTAACATTGCTGAAAGTTTGCTGTGACTTGCTGTAACAGCACAATGCTAGAATTATTAGTATTTTTTTATTATTTTCCAATGGTGACTTGCTGTTATCATGGGGACTCTGGGAAACTCAACTGAAACAAAAGCCAGATGTATAGGAGTTAACAGGAAGGATAGGCCTGATGATCTCAGCAGTTGTAAGGTGACACTCAGACATATGCCTTCCCTTGTGTTTGTGAAGGCTTGAGGAAGGTAACCTGGTTGAGGTGCTTGCCTGCCTCCTTGCAGGATTGCTTGTAGGAAGGGGATTTGGCTTCCATGTTCTTCTCATCTTCCCTTCATTTTTCCTCACTGTAGATTTACTACTGTAGCCGCACCCACTCGCAGCTGTCTCAGTTTGTGCATGAGGTGCAGAAAAGTCCTTTTGGCAAAGACACACGTCTGGTCTCCTTGGGATCCAGACAGGTATGTGGTACGCTCACAGGGGAGCCAGTGTGCACCTTAACCTAGTATAAAAGAGTTTGCTAGGAGGTGTGTGGATGTAACAACTCACAAGGCATCTCAGGGATGACTGAAAACTAAAGCAGTAGTGAGTCATGACACAGGTCTGGGTGATGTGCATTCTTCTTTGAGCTGTGTTTTTGCCATTTATCCTTTGACATAAATTCAAGAGTCTGTCTTCTTTCTGATATAGAAGATTACAGATTTCTGAATCTCTGGGAAGGTGCTTTGTTCTTTCTCTTAGTGTTGCTTCTGTGAGTGTCTGTTAGAAGCTGTTGGGTAGCAGTGAGCCATCTCAGGGCACCTTTTCTAATTTTTCCTCTTTGTTAATTTTTTAATAGGATTGAAGCATATTGGTAGCAGCTAATACACAGTGTCTAACCCATAGACTTTTCTATTTTGAAATCTAGTCTTAGATTCCTTTAGAGAAATCTTCTATTTTATAGCAAAGGGAGCATACAGGGCACTTTCTTTTAAATAACCACCTACTGCTTCCTCTCTTTGCATGTCTAAGAACCTGTGTGTGAATGAGGAGGTGCGCCGCTTGGGGGCTCTCCAACTCATCAATGACCGCTGTATGGAGATGCAGAAGAACAAACATGGTATGAGCGCTTTCGTCCTGGGAAAGCAATCACTGATAAAGCTGGTATACATGAAAGTCTGGAGACAGTGCTCTCTGCCAATCAGTTTTAGCAAGAGAGTGGTAGGAGCTTGAAAATGGTAGGTTGGAGAAGCAGAGCTAGAGGTCATTAGTGCTTTTACTTTTCTTGTCCTTCCAGGCTAGAAGAAATCCTCTGAGACTTGTATATTTTTGGAGAGTCTTATGTTAGTCAGGACTTCTTCAGTGGAATTTGTCTCTGCAACTTAGTACTAGAAATATGGGAAAATGTCACATGGCTAAATCTAACTGGCAGGAGCAGCGACCACTGCAGGGATGGGAATGTCACTGCTGGATGCTCTTTAAATAGATGATAGGTAAAAAATACATGGAAAACCTGCTTTGAAATCCACGAAATTCAGCTGTAAGGATTCAAAGTAGCTGTTTTAGGTTGTTTTGTATGTTGGTCATGACTTTCTTCTGATTTCTGCTGTCAGAAAAGAAAAGTGATGGAGAGGAGATGGAGGGGAAGAAGAGACGTGTGAGTCGCACTGTATGCCCATTTTACTCCTATGAGCAAATGCAGTTTCTCCGTGATGAAGTTCTAGTGGAAGTGAAAGATATTGAGCAGTTGGTGGCTTTGGGAAAGGAGACAAAAGCTTGCCCGTATTATGGGAGTCGATATGCTATTCCTGCTGCTCAGGTAAGGTATACATGCTGTTTAGTTGGATTAGTGCCAGGGCCTCCAAGAATAAACCAATTACCTGCTCTCTCCAGTGCTGTGTTACCCAGTGTTCCGGATGTTTGTAAGCAGTCTGAATGTTTGTCAGCTCTAGTTTTGCTGAAAAAGCACAGGAAGAAAAGAATACCCATTTGGAGCTAGTAGGGAGGCTGTAAGTCAGTAGTGAGTCAAGCATTCTGAAGTACCTGAATGGCTCAGTAATCGTGAAGCAATATTGGCACATGGGTATAATCTTAGCACTTATCACTACTCTTCTTCCTCGCTTGGTTCTCTGTCAGAAGACATCCTTTCAGTGCTTCAAAGGAGATTAGGAGTGTAACCTGCTCTTGTGCTGCTGGGCTTTTCTTACTATTATTATTTGAAGGTTGAACAGAATCCCTGTCCATGTGTAATTGTTGTACAGTTGTTTCCATTCAGCTCACCTCCCAGTGCCTCTCTCCAAATACAGGCCCCTGTCTCTCCTCCTCCCTTTCCTGCCTAGAATAAGAGCAAATAACTTGACTGACTTCTCCAGGGCCATCTGCTATGGGCCTTTTATGAGTGGTTGGTGAGTGCTCTATGTTTGTAAGGATGAGAGTGGGAGTCAGGGTACTGTGCACTTCTCCTGCAGCTGGTGGTGCTGCCCTATCAGATGCTCTTGCATGAGGCCACCAGGAGTGCTGCTGGAGTCAGTCTGAAGGACCAGGTTGTAATCATTGATGAGGCCCACAACCTCATAGACACCATCACTTGTATCCACAGCGTGGAGGTCAGCGGCTCTCAGGTGAGTCATGTCCTGGTCTGTTAACCGTGGCTGAGCTCTAAATCTGGCAGAGCGCCCTTTTTCGGCTCCTCTGTAATGCCAGATCCTTACTTTGTTCTTGTAGTTGTGCTGTGCCCACTCCCAGCTGCTGCAGTACATGGAACGATACAGGTGAGGATCTCAGATGAAAATAGCAGAACAACAGTGGCAGGCAGCGTGGATGCCACAGCTTACGTCTCCTATCTGCAGGGCCTTTCTTGTTTTTTCCCCAGTTGAAGGTTATTTGCATTAATGCTCTTGCAGATGAAGAGCTACTGGCTTCATTATCTCTGTCTAGAACCCATTTTAAGTCAGACTCCTGGGGCTGGTATTAAGCAGTGAAAAGGGAGGTACCCTGGGGATTCTGTCTTTCCCTTATCCTCTCACTTTCTTTCCCAGTATCTCCTTCTAATCACTCCTGCTTTGTGATACCCAGTTTCAAAAGCTCCAGTCTTTCGTGTGTCTCGTAGTGCTTAGCCTTTCATGTGCTGAGTAAGCTCTGAGGAGGAGGAAGCTGTATGTGGTTCTTGGCTCTGGTCAAATCTTGCATCTTGTCATCCCTGCAGCGATTGATTATTGTGCTCACTTCTAATACCTTTGAATTTGTGCAGCATTATCGCAACATGAACTTGGGACATCACTGCTGTTATAATAAGCAAACTATAATTAGTATGTAAGAAGAGAGGCGATGGTAGGAACAGTGAAATGTCTGGGCTGCAGGGCTGAATGCTCTGGGGTGACTTCAGGCAGGATATTCAGGGGTCTGTGCCTTGTCACAAATAGGAAGAGTGAACCTAGGAGAAGTCATTCTTGGCTCCTGTCTCCCTAAAATGAAGGGGAGTTCAGATGATTGTCTCTGCAGCTTAGGAAGCTGTGTGTGAGTTAGTCCCTGAAGATGTTTTGGAATCTAATACCTGTCTGTTATTTCATAGGAAACGTCTAAAGGCAAAGAACCTGATGTATATTAAACAGATCCTGTATTTGCTGCAGCAGTTTGTGTCTGTGCTGGGAGGTAAGAAAATGTTGTGTCTCTGTGGATGCGTTACACTCTGAGCTAGTTGGTGCTTCTCCTCTGCAGAGGCGGAAAGGAGTTGTTGCTCACGTATAGGCTTGGACACTAGTAATTTCTTTCCTCAGTCTGTTTTGTACCATGGGGGTGTGGACTAGTGTCTGCCTGAACCCCTCTTCTGTTTGATAAGCTGAGGAGCAGCAGATGGTGGTGTAAGCTGTTAGTGAGGCAATTTCCTTCTCTTTCTGTGCAGTTCTCAGATGTGATTTGAGTGGGGGGGAGTTGGGGTGCTAAGTGAGGAAGATAGCAGATGTGACAGTGATCAGGGCAGAATAAAAATGGCACAGAATAAATCTCCTGGGTCATCAGGTGGCAAGGCCTCTGCGTATGGCAAGCATTCCTCTGCAGTGGGAATCTTTCTTGAGTGAAGTCTTTCCTTTGTGGAAAAAATATTACTTTGCTGTGATTTTTAAATCCACAGGCATTCGCAGGGCTCCTTTCCTGTAATGCCTTGAGGAGAGCCTGTTTTTCGTAAAGAACTTCCTCCTCACCCAGGGGAAATGCAGCTGTTTGGGGCAGGGGCCTGTTGGTGCTTCTCTTCCCTTCTCTTGAATGCACCACTTCTTTTCCTCCTTTATTCCTGCCAGTCTTCTCTTCCCCACACCTGACTAAGTGCTTTCATGAGAAAATGCAGCTTGTGTACAGCTTCATGATTGTGGCTGCAAAAATGAGATGTGAGGTGGGTGTTAAACACTCGGACATAAAACACAGTGAGTGGCAGCAGTTAATATTGTTCTGTCTGTCAGGGTCTGGGTGCAGAGCTGTCCTCAGGCTTTGCCTTCTTCCCAATCACCTGCCAGCCTACGCACCTCCTAGCTCGCCGGTGCTGCATTGAGGAGGGGTGAGAGATGCACTGCAGTCCCTGTCCCTTCATCTTTGCAGCATGATGACTATCTACTGTGTGAGCATTTGTATGTACCCACCCTACCTGCTGCCTCCTGCTAGAGAGGGAATGTAGGTGGTGTTTCTTAGGATGTAACAGAACACTTGTCCTACACTGTAGGGCTAACTTACAGAGGAAAGAAAAACAAATGGAGCAGGGACTGATGTTTTGGCTGTACAGCTACTTTTTCCAGATGTATAGTTAATTCCTGTTTCTGTGCTGGCACAATGCACCTTTCAGGTTAGTTTTTAGTCTCTTGCTTAATTTTAAGACAGACCCAGCGTAAGCCTTCCTTGAACCGATTTTGTATTTTACAGGTAATGTGAACCAAAATCCTAACTCTCAGGCAATTTCCCAAACAGGTAAGACTGGATTTAACACCTGGGGTGTTTGGCTATCAGGTAGGAACATGGGTATGGGCAGTGAGGGCTTGCAGACCCAGCAGCTAATTTCATATTTTTTTTCTCCTCCTGTTTCAGGGACAGTGCTAAAATCCATCAATGACTTTCTGTTTCAGAGCCAGATTGACAATATCAACCTCTTCAAGGTAGTGCAAATGTTGTCTTCTGCTAGGGCACAGGTGGTGAGTTGCTCAGGGTTATCAGGAAGCCTGTGTGAGACCTGGAAGTAAAGCGTAGGTCCACATGGCAGGATTTGCTTTCTGGCAGCTTCTCCCTACTTCCCCAATGTCTAGATCTCCTGCTGCTGTCTCTATAGCAGGCCACTAAAGCTGAGTGGATGGCCTTGGGGTAGGGGGAAACAACCAATTAAACACGTGTCAGTACAGGGACTGTCTGTGGGCAAAGCAAGACTGTAAAGGTTGAGGGGAGGAAATGGGATCGCTCCAGGAACCCATCCCTCAAACCTCCAAACACGGTATCTTAACATAAAGTGTTTCTACTCCAGAAGCAATGCCCTTGGAATAAAAGGTTGTTTGGGCAGGAACACTCACAAAGAGCCTGGCACCTGTCCCCAAGAGCTCAGCAAGAACAGCAAGTGATACCCTTGCTGGTCAAAGATCGAGGGCAGCAGGATCAGAGAAGGGATGCTGAAAGCCAATCAGTTTTTCTCTCTTCCTCTAACAGGTTCAGCGTTACTGTGAGAAGAGCCTCATCAGTAGGAAGGTACTGCTCCTTGGCTTGGTAGTCAGTAGAGTGTTTAAATGCCACTTCACATGTTGTGTTAGAAGTGGAAGATGCAGCAGCTGGGGTGGGAGTCTGTTTTCTCCACCCCTCTTTTGCAAACAAAATGGTTCCTGCAAAAAGCACTGTATATTACCATTTGCTTATACTGCAGAGAAGCACACAGCATGTTAGCATTGCAGTGGGTGCTAATTCTGTGCTGCTTGGCCTCAAACCTGCCAGCCCAGTAGACCTCATGGCATTGGAAGAACAAGCATCAGAGACTTGTTTTGGTTTTGATTCAATGCAGGGAGGAAAGTAAGGCTGGGAAGCCTGGGCTGTGTTCACAGACTCTGATTTGGCTGCTTTGTGAACACCTATCAAGGAACTTTTTCTGTGGCAGGCTAGCAAACTTGTTCTTATTCTGTCCAACTCCTGCTGCTTGGTAGTCTTAGTATTTCTGACTTTGGCTTGGCAGCTTTTTGGGTTTGTGGAGAGATATGGAGCCCCCACAGCTGTGAAGACCAACAAGGAGAACCAGAAGTTGGCTGGTTTGCAGAACTTTCTTCTGAGCCTCCAGCAGGGATCTGATAAAGAGGGTGAGTTCTCACAGCCTCCACTTGTGCATTTGTAGACAAAGTAAGGATGTGGGAAGGCAGATCTGAAGTGTGAGAGACTGCAGAAGCTGCCCTACACAGTTTTTGTAAAATATATTTGACTGGATGACTTAGGCAACTATATATTTGAGGTCCCTTCCAACCTGAATGATTATATGATTCTGTGTTTACACTGCACAAATTCAAGCTTTGCAGTGCTGTGACCAACTGGCTCTGGGACCTGAGCGACCACAGGCGATACTAGCTACAAAAGTCAAATCTTCCTTTTCTTTATTAGCAATGAAACAGAACTTGGGTTCCCTCCATTACTGGGTCTTTGGTCCCTACCTGCAAGTGTAGATCATGTATCATGTTCCTGAAAAGGGCCCATCTGTATTTAGTGCTTAGTCCCTGCCTTTGAAAATATGGCCTAGGCTGCCTGCTCCTTCTTTCTTCTGGCCAGGTGCTCTTCAGAGCCTTCCTGTGGAGGCTGAGAGCAACCAGCTCCGAACCGCCTCTCCACTGATGCAGATTGAAGGATTTCTCTCAGCCCTGACGAATGCAAACCAAGATGGCCGAGTCATTCTCAACAGGCAAGGTACTGGAATGGGAGACCCGAGGAGAAGTGACTTATGACTCGTGAGCAGAGCGCTCACTGATGGTGAGGGAGGTGATCCTGAGTTTGTGAGGGTCTGCAGCCCTACCGACATGCTCAGCAGGGTCTGTGGTTCAGGCTGGCAGGCTCTAGTCTGTGTAAGGATTCTTACGAACCCAGAGAAAGTCTTTACAAGGGCATTGGGGCTAGGAATCAAAAGTTGCAGAGATCTCCTCCCACTTTGGATGTGGATTTTTGTCTTGCAACTTATTGCACCTCTGCAGCTCCAGGAAGGTAAGGAAGCAGAAAGTAGCTTCCAGGCCAGTATTACCTGCCACTGCCCCTGGCAGTGTTTGAATAGTAAGTCCTGGTTTTGAGAGGTGGAGATCTGCCTGAGTCCCCTAGGCAGGAAGGGAATCTCTCATATCCCAGACTGTGTGTCTCAGTTGCTTCCTGATGCTCTCTCTCTCCTTTCCTCAGGCACTGTTGGTCAGAGCAGCCTCAAATTCCTCTTGCTGAATCCAGCTGTACACTTTGCCAAGGTGGTGAAAGAGTGCCGAGCTGTGGTCATTGCTGGGGGCACCATGCAGCCGGTGAGGGAATACAGATGCTACTCTAAGCTCTTAGAAGGTCTCTGTCACTATCTGCAAGCACGCATGGAAAGACAGTGCCTTGGCCATGCTGGGACATATTTTTCTATCCACTTCCTATGGCATGTGTGGGGGAAAAGACCTTTCTTACCTACCCTCTTATCTTCTTGGTGCAGTTTTCCTGAATGAGGGGTCATGCTGCCTATCTGTGCAAAAGCTGTAGATGCAAGGGCAGGACTGCCCTTGTCAGCCTGCTGGTCCTCAAGACTATGTTACAGGCTGAAGCAGTTTCTTGAGCTGACAGCAGGTTGGGACTGGCTCTGACCTTCTAAAAGGAGAAGGATCCCATGGGGACCATGCCATAGGGGATCTTTCAGAAAAATTGAGACTCCAGTGTTGCCATGGTGGTGGGATCTATTTCTTCAACTTACAGCCCTTCTCCCATTGCTTTTGAATATAGGGCCTAAGAGACTGTGTCCTCGTACAGATGCTGTGGGGTTTGTCAGATATTCCAGTTAGTTACATTTATGCAGTTCAGCCATTCCTGTTTCTGAACAGGAATGCCCTGAAATCTCCTCTTTGCTCTTGTAGAGACAAGTGAGGGAAGGACAGTGCAAAGTGCAGGGCCTCAGTGAAGTAATGGCGTTCTTTTGGGAAGACCACTGTTCCAACTTTGAATCTGCAGCCCAAGAGGGAGGATGTAATTGCAATCCAAGATGTGCTCTGTACAGTGTTTAGGAGAGCTGGTTATGGGCTCTTGGGCCTGGGGAGGTCTGAGATTGGAGTGTCATGGGCCAAGAGGGAATGGATTCCAGGCAGGGGACTTTCCCCACACAGCAGGGCCACAGCAAGGCCCAAGGGCCAGTTTCCAACACTGGTGCTCAAGGTGCAGTGTCTCTTGGCATATGGGTGCTCTAACTCTCCTTGGCTTGTGGTTCGTAGGTGGCTGACTTCCGAGAGCAGTTGCTGTCCTGTGCTGGTGTGGACCCTGCACGAATTGTGGAGTTCTCTTGTGGTGAGTGTGCTGGGGGGGGGATGGGGACACAGAGGCATCATAACCTTGCTGTGGGGGGCACGAGAGTCGCTGTGGATGTTTGGTGCCGTTTTGTCAGCACTCTCTAAGCAACGTAGCATCTTTCCTAGAAACTGTAGCAGCCAAGGGGTGCTAGTTCCCTTCCAATCTCAGCTTCCCCAGTGGTCTCAGCCAGAATCAGCAGGCAGCATGCCTTGCTTTCTTCCCCAGGGCGCAGAGAATAGTTATAAGCAGCTGAGTGCTGAGGGGCTTGTGCGCTTTGGCTTAGCTTGGCAAGTATGTGCTTGTGTCACTACACACAGAGGAAGCTGTTCAGCTAGCTGGATTTGTGCACATAGCAGTGACACTGACTCCCACTACTCATTTTTGTCTCCAGGTCATGTGATTCCTCCAGAAAACATTTTACCCATAATCCTCTGCAATGGTCCTTCCAACCAGCAGCTAGAATTCACCTACCAGATGAGACACCTGCCCCAAATGGTAAGTCTTCCCTTTGTTCCCTTCCTTGGTATCTCTTTTTTGCTTCACTTGCTGATGTTTCGTAGGACACATTGTGTTCCGTATCTGAAAGGTGTGCTGATCAAAAGCCGTGGGAGAGGCAGTCTGTGGAATCTGGGGCAGGCATGTTGCCAAATGACTGGGGAAGAAAGCAGCAAAAGGGATTTTGAGCTGCCTGCTCAGAGGTTGCTATTGCAGACTAGGGAGACTAGCATCTCCTCTTTGGCTTACTAAGATCCTGCAGTTTGTCTGTGCTGGCCATCAGAAAGATCTCTGTCTGCTTCATGGTTTGAAGGGGGCTCAGTGATAGTGCAGCATGGCAGCCCTGCAGAGTGCAGCCCACCTGAGAGGGGTGGCAGATGTTTCTGCACACTTTTCTTCATTTCTGTATTCTGAGGTAGGCCGGTAAGCACATAACACTGGACACTAGATCTGCTCTGTCCCTGTCTCCACCAGATGTTGAGAGCAAACTAGCACATCTATTATAGCATGGCAGTTCCCGTCCATTAGGCAACAGATATAATCATTCCCTCCCTGAGTGACCACTGTTTCACAACGGTAATGAACTGTGGCTTACAAGAGGCTAAACAGTGAATGGCTTTTTGGCGATTCCCAGCTTCCTTAGAGAGCTCCCTTAGACCATGCACATCTCCCACATCTTTTCTTTCCCCATGGCATGACTTAGGGGTGTTCCTGGGACTGTGCACAGAATTGGAGCAGCATTAGCTGGAGCTCCTGTCAGCTGCAATATGCTCTTGTCTCTTTTGCAGATGGATGAGACAGGCCGAATCCTTTCCAATGTGTGCAACGTGGTCCCAGGGGGTGTGGTGTGCTTCTTCCCTTCCTATGAGTATGAGAAGCAGGTGTACACGCACTGGGAAAAGTCAGGGCTGCTCACTCGCCTGGCAACTAAAAAGAAGGTAACTGTGCAGCCAGGGGCAGTGGGTACTTTAAATGGAGGTTTCCAAAGTCAAACAATTATCTATGCATTACAGGCCTCTCTTGCTGAGCTGTTCTCATACTCTGCACAGCAGAGCAGAGCGGATGTTTATCTAGCCAATCCCTCCAGTAATGAATAAATGATACTTCCCGGGCAGCTGATCACTGAGCTGGGATCTAAATTAGATTAAATGCTGCTATAGATTCTGTAAGTGCACAGACTGTGTAGTGGTCATGGAGGGAGACACCCCTCCCTTTTCACAACCTGCAGGCTTGTTCCTCTGTGACTGGGGGTGTGTGGGGGGTACGGTGTTCAGGTTGGGCTCTCATAGGGATTTTTTTTTTTCCAGGCTCAGCTATGTATCCCTTGAACACACAATAGCACGACTAAGGGCTAGAAAGGATTGTACTAACCTGCAGTTCATAGGACAGATGGCTTTTTCCAGTGAAAGTGCAGAGTTGAGAATTGAAAGACTGGCAGTCTGATCTTGCCTGTGCCACAGGCTGCCTGTATGACCTTGACTGAGGTGTTTGACCCTTCTGCCTCTTCTGCAAGGTGGCAGCAGTGACCCCTGTGTATGCTGGGGGCGGGTTGTGAAAGATTAAATGGGGAGATCCCTGCAAGCATGAAATCTTTGCAGTGACTGTCACAAGTAGTTGAAGGTTGGATACTGAAGTTTAGGCAGCCTGGCTGTCTTGGGCAGATCTTGGATCATGTGCCAGAAAAAAGAATTACAGATGCTATAGCTGTGAATTCTGTTTACCAGAAGCTAAATAACTTACCGCATGGCTTAGGAGAGCAGAGTTCCAGATGTTTCACAGCCTTGATGCTGGCATTCTGGCACGTGGATCTGCCTGTTGGTTTTTTTGGTGGAAGCACCACAATTCAGCTTTTCTGTGTATCTGTACTGCTAACATTCATAGTGCTTTTCAAGTATGTTCTGTCAGGGTCCTAATCTCCAAGGGCTTATGCCACATTCATGCAACTTGCTATACATTTCAATACTGATTTGTTCTAGTTTGGCCTTTGCAGTCTCCAGCAAATTGAATTACGCGTTAGCAAAGCCTTTGGTGGAAGTGCAGCAAGTGTAACTTTCAGCTGCCTACACACAAGATCATATCATAGAAGAGGGAGGTTAAAGTCTTTCCTGAGGTGGCTGTGGTGAGATCACACTGAGATTATATATAAATTACACAGGGAGGATTAATTTAAATCAGAGGCTTAAATAGCTACTGTTTAATAAGTTAAATGGTCTTGGCTTACATTTGTACTTACCAATTATTTTTTTTACTGAAAGATTGATTCTGGCTGGTAAAAACTCATAGTGCTTCTTGCTAACCAAAAGGAAACATGTCTCTTGGGTGCTTATTGTCATAGATAAGACAGATGCTGCACTTCTTGTTTACTAGAGAAAAAAAAAAACTTGTGATTTTGGTCAAGATGCAGCACCTATCAAAAAGTAGCTGCAAGGTTTTCAGTAACTTGAAATATTGAATACCAGGAAATATTATTATTATTTTTTTTTAATATAGAAAGCTAATTGATTCACTAGGCAAAGGGAACTATTATCTGTAATTAGTTAGTGATTTGAACTGTTTCATCTCTTCACTGTCCTTGAAGATCTTGCAGACAGAGGTTCTCCTCATTGCCCCCTGTATCTTTAGTCCTCGATGGAGGAGGTGGATCACACTTTCCTGCCTTTCAACGCTCAGATGATTTTTAACTTCTTATAGAGTTGGACAAGTCTGCCTAAGATGAAGGGAAATGTTTGCTGCTGCTCCCTTCAGAGCCCAGTGGAAAGGTGTTACAGCGAACATGTAGTACTTTTCCAGGGTGGCGGGGAAAGATGCTGGTTGTTTTTTCAGGCAATGTGCCCTTCCCCCATCTTACCACCATGTGGTGTTTAATAGCATAGGATTAAAATAATCTGTTTTCTTCAGTCTGTTTGCTTCCTGTTGCTGCAACACATTGTACCTTTGACAGATCTTTCAGGAGCCTAAGAAAGCCAACCAGGTGGAACAGGTGCTTGTGGAATATGCCAAGTGCATAAAGGTAAGCAAAACTGGCAGTCTGCTGGCAGTGAAGCATCCCAGCTCTGTATAGGAATGTTGCTGAAGATGGCACTGTAGCTTTTAATAAGGAAAGAGGGCTCTCACTCAGGTGTGCCAGTGTTTCTGAAGCACAGAAGTCTTCCCAACTCTAGTTTAATGTGTCGGTTCCTCTCTTGCAGCGCTGCAGCCACGTGGGAGGCCAAATGACAGGAGCCCTGCTGTTTTCTGTGGTTGGAGGGAAAATGAGTGAAGGGATCAACTTCTCTGATGACCTGGGAAGGTAAGATGGCTGCTCCTTTTAAGGTGAGCACTCTGCTTGTGGTGCTGTGACTCTGAGCAGGATGCATGAGTCAGTGCTCACATAGATAGAAAACCCTGGGGAGCGCGTGACTTTGGCTGAGGCTTAAACCAATGGGACCAAGTCTGCTGGGTGGTGTAAAACTCCTGATTAGGGACTTCTCCAGAGTACTTTTCTTGAAGGTAATGCAGTTAGGCTTGCTGTGCTAGATAATTCCTTGTTCTGGCACCCTGAATCCTTCTGCAGCTTTCAGTTCAGTATGTGCTTGTCAAACTGCTGTGCTTTATTGCTGCCTTTGGTTTTCAGGGCTGGCTGTCTTTCAGGGGTGCAATGACCTCTCTAATTTATCTGGCTGTTGGCAAAGTGCTCTAGCATGAAACATTAATAATAATGCATCTTTCCTTGCCCCTTGCAGGTGTGTGATTATGGTGGGCATGCCTTACCCCAACATTAAAGCTCCAGAGCTCCAGGAAAAGATGACTTGGCTTGACAAAACAATGGTAATAGGGAGTCTTAGACCTCTGTTTCTTTCACTTTTGCTTTTTAGTAGCAAAACTAAACTTCCCTCCTGGCAGAGGAGTCCCAGGGCTTCCTTCAGGGATTCTTTTCACAGAGCTTGCCCATGGTTGGTGGGCCTGGTTCTTTCACTGTGTGGTACCAAAAGCACAGCCTTTGCATGCTGCGCAGGTACAGCTGGCCCTGAACGTGAGAAACACCACAGGATCTTCCTGGGAACTCTCAGCTCCAAGGGGAACAAAGGCCCTTCAGCCCAGAAGAGGTGGCAAGGCGATGGAGGATGCATGCCCAGATCGCTTTTCCTCTCGACTCACTTGTTCTCACCCCCTGGCCCACCAGAGCTGTTATTCCTGTGCAGCTGTAAGAGTCTGGGCAGCTGGGGACAAGTGTTCTGCCTTCAAGGCCTTAGGCTGCCTCTTTGTGAATGCTCTAAGTTAGTTTCCTAACTGCAGCCTCTCCTTCATTCCTTCTTACCCTCTGTTTTAGGTCTGCTTAGCCACCTGCGCATTCTGCAAGGATAAAAGTATTTGCCTCAGTCCTTCATTAAAGAAGCCTCCCTAGTTTGCTTTACATCTGCCTCACCTTCAGGGTTTTTCTCTTCCAGCCAAGAGCTGCTGGCCAGGCACCTAGCAGAGTGCTGATTGAAAACTTGTGCATGAAGGCAGTAAACCAGTCAATAGGTAATTCATCCTTCCTTGGGCAGGCTGGCATTGGGGGGGGGGCCACAAAAAAATGCAACTGTATTGGAATAGGAGGGTGGGGAAAAAGGAAGCATAAAGTGATTGGGTAATGTATAGAAGATGGGAACATAAATATACTTGCCTGAGAACAAAAACTTGAGTGAGCCAGTTTCATGTGTTTGCACACTGTACAGGGAGAGCCATTCGCCATCAGAGGGACTTTGCAAGCATCCTGCTCCTGGATCACAGGTATGCACGCCCTGCCATCTTTAATAAGCTGCCACAGTGGATCAAGGAGAGAACCCAGGTTAAAGCTGCCTTTGGATCAGCATTTGCAGAGTTAAGAAAGGTCAGAACTTGTATCTTATGTACTGCCTGCTATGGCAACTCTTTCCCCTGTACTCATTTGTACTTGTCCAAACCCTCACTTTGGCCCTTTAGCGTAAGGCCAGGAACAAACTGTCAGGTTTCTTCTGTTCTTAGTTCCATCGAGGGAAGTCGGACACTTCATGATGGAGACCAGAGGACTGGCTTGTAGGTCAACTCTGTATGAGCTACTGCTTCTGAAGAACAGCTGGTTGCTGCTTTCCTGTACCAAAGATTTTGTGAATCTTCTCTTTTGCCTCCTTTGTGGATGGTTTTTGTTCAGTATCTGAGCACTGTAGTGGTTAGACCTGCACCTTCAGCATCATAACCAGGAGGGAAACTGGTTGTAGCCCAGATTCTGGTTGTAGCCCAGAGTCTGGTGAAGGCAGCAGCAGGCTTCAATTTGTTTATAGCTGTTCAAGTTTTATTTAAATTGATTAAATATTTTCAACCCAGACACTTAAGTATGGGGATAACATAATTATTTTGACTGAACACATCTGCTTTTTTCCTTCAACCACCAGGGTTGGGGGGGGGGGGGGGCTTGATGACCAATGAAAGCAAAGCTTTTCCACAAGAATTTTAAACTAACAGGCCATTAGGTTGTGTCACTTTGGATTACACAGTGAGACTGGTGAGGCTAGCTGGGGGTACCATTTTTATCCCCTTCTCTCTACCTTGCTTCAAGCAGTTGATAAATTCAGGGCCTGGCTCATTCTTTCAAGGGAAGTAAGGATATGGCCACAATGCGCTGCAACACTTCTCCTCTGATCATGCTTAATCATAGGATAATAATCTTTATCTCTTTCTTACTGCACAGTTTTTTTGAGTTAGAAAGTAACTTGCTGTGGAAAATGGTGAAATTTTTTTTAGTGCAACAGCCCTGAGGTTCTTTCTTAAGTCATGGGTCAGTGGTAGAGGGCAGTGATGCCATCCCCAGCACTTTTTGTCATCAGGAACAAGCCTGTTCACAAGAGCTGCTTTGTCTCCTTGCCAGTTTCAGCAGCTGGATGCTACCTCTTAAGACTCTTCTTAGTGAAATAAGTACTTATAACTAGACACAGAACTGGTACCCCCTGCACCTACAGCATGTCTAGCTCCCGTATCTTAATTAGCGCCCCCCCCCCCAGAGAAAAAACATTGTTTCTGTATCTCCTGCACCTTCAGTGGGCACTGAGCCCCTCTTCCCCCCCCCCCCCCCAGGTCTGCCAAAAGCACTGCCTTAACCCCAGTGAAAACAAAAGCTACAGTGATACATGCCTGCTTGCAACAGCCACTGGCTTCAGGTGCTGTGGCATATGGTGCTGGTTTCTAAGGCTCACCCCAGCCTGAGATGAGAATGGACAGCTGGGCCCTCCCTTAAGACATGCTTAATTGAGCACACTTCTCTTCTCCCAGAGTAAAGGCTACAAGGACCTCCTTCCTTGAGTTTTATTGCAATTTTTTCAGAAACCAACCAGCAAAGAACTGCCAGAAGCCAAGTACAAAGACAATTAAGGGCAGAGGCACCAGTAATTAGACCTCTATGAAGGGGCAGACAGACATACACGTACACACTCTTCACCACCCAGCTCACCTTCAAGAATTCACACCCAGCAATAACCAAGCAAACAAGAGCTTCAGCAAGCAAACAGCATGGAGACAGATGAGGCACAGGCTGTTTGCCTGCAAGCGATGCTCTTACAGTTGTCACCAATCACATTAGGAAAGACTGAAGGCCCCTTAAATTGAGAGAGATGCTAGTTCTGATCCTCTGAGCACAAGCCACCTCACTGCCCTGCAGCTAAGGCAGGATTTATTGAGCCAGTGTGAGCAGCAGCATTTGAAATGGAATGTATTATTGGGGGTGGGGAAGAGCCAACAGAGCAGAAGTAACACTCCTTGATAACTATATTCAGCAGTTGTTAGCTCCTGCTGCTCCAGGTCATCTTTAAGAAGAAATGACAGGGTCCCTCTGCCATGCCAGTGCCCACCCTCCAAGAATATTTCCATGGGCTGGTCTGTCTCAGAGGTGTTTAGTTCAAGAGTCATGGGACTCATGCTGACATATTATGCACAGATGATACCATCTATGACTCCCAGTCATCCTCATCTTCCTCACCTGGGGGCTGCTGTGGGGGTGGAAGGGGTGGTATTGAGTCTGACATACGAGCAAAGGCACCAGCAGGACTTCCAGGAGCATCAGGATTTCCTGAGGCTCCTGGCCCTTTCCCCGAAATACCTAGGAGGGAAGAGGAAAAGCAGAAGCGAGTGACACTTGGGGACTGGAAAACAAGAAGGCTCAGCAAGGGTGAGGGGAAAAAACCCGCCCCATAGAACTGCTACCTCAGCACCCAGGTGTCCCAGACAGATTTGTGAACAACCTTAAATTCCATCACAGCACTGCACAAGAGCTCACTGAACTAGAGCTCCACCTGTGCAAGTCCATGCCCCTCACCCCATCCTGCATCAGGCACTGAGGAGCAGCACTGGTCCTGCCCAGGGCTTCGTCTGTGACTCAGGTGCCCTGATGGGCAAGGGACCCAGCCCGCACGACTGATCAGTTCAAAAGGATGCCACTGTCCCTCCCTCACCCTGCAGAGCTTGCTCACTGGCAGTTTTCACAGCCCAGTTTCTGCCTTGGGTGCACAAACTCCTGTGTCCCCAGCCTGATTTGACTTGGAGATTCCCCTGATGTCCCTCTCTAAAGATACTGTGCCACCATGTGGCACACTAGGCTGGGGAAGTGTCTGTTCCTAGTTCTAGGGCTGCAGCTGACACCCAGGTGAAGGTGCCAGGAGGGCTCTTCTGCTTTGCTAGAAGGAAGGAGCAGCCCACTCTGCAAAACAGTACCTTTGCGCCTCAACACCAGTTTATTAAAGAGGTCTGACATCAAGTCTCCACCTTGTCCCGTAGCTCTCACTGAAACAAAGTAAAATACCATGAATCAGACCAGAAGAAAGTCGGTTTGAACCCAGTGCTAAGGGGAAAGTGTTCTGCTGTATTGCTTTCAGATTAAAGAAGGAACTGTACCCTCCAATTCTGCATCACACATCTAACCTCTCCTCCCACCACAGCCCAGTTTCTCCCTGGGAAACACCAGGCACTGCAGGGTAACAGCATCCTCTAGGGAAAGCCAAGTGTCAGATTTGTCCAGGAGCAGGAGAGTAACAATGCCCAGCCCTTTCATTTTACCAAAACACCTATGTCAATAACCCTAACCAGCTACCTAAATCAGTGTACTCAAATCAGCTCAGCACCAAGGCCCAAGGTTTCCCCTCAAGCTCTCCTTAACAGTGTCTCTCCATGCAGCACATGTGAAACTTCTAACCATGCCCTGAGACAGGATGGGTTTCCCCCAGGAACACATGCCCTCCTGGCAGATGGGGTTTAGCAAGTTGACAAAGCATCGTCCAGATAGGAGATGCCTGAGACCTTACACCAGCCTGTGAGGACAGACAACAGCTCTGCATGGCCAGGGGCTCTTGGCTCCTGGTTTGCCTTTCTTCCTCCAGACATATACCTCCCCAACCCAGGGAAGAGAGCAAGGCAGACTGTACAGAAGAGCCTCAGCACCTTGTTCTTGTTCCTTCTGTTTCTTCTTCTCCAGCTTCCTCTCCTTGACACTGCGGAGGTTGGCCTTCCCGATGCCACCAGCCTGGCGAATGGACTCCAGGAGACTGGCACGCCCAGTAGAGGGGTTCACCACCTCCTTTGGGGCTCCCTGGACCAGACCTGCAGGGACAGGAAGGACAGGCATCAGCCCTGGGTCAGCACACAAGCTATGGGACCAGCCAAATCCCCACGGAAAGGGCTGTTCCAATACCCTGCCAGCCTCTGCTCTGAGCAGAGCACAGACACCTCCTTCAGTGATGGGCCTGTGGCAGCCCTGCCACGGGGGAACTGAAGGCCTGCAGCTCCCAGGCAAGAAGGAGCAGCTTCCCCTCCCACCAGAACTTCCCTCCTCTGCTGGAAGGCTGAAAAGTCACAGGAGAAGAGAACCAAGGGAATGGGCTGAAGCCCAGGAGTCGAGTTAGATTCTGGCAGCGAAGCTGAGGAGGTGCCCAGCCCTTACCCGCAGGCACTGCCTTGCTGCTCTCCTCACTCTCTGGCCAGGCTGGTTCAGAGGGGGCTGTAGGCTGTGGCAGGGGCGGTGGGGGAGGCACAGTAGTTGGCATAACAGGAGGTGGAGGGGGAGGTGGCGGTGGAGGAGGTGGCAATAGTCCAGCATCTTGAAGGTCTGAAAGATGAAAGAAGTTGCATATGTCCCAGGGGACGCTGTGCTGAGAGCTTCAGCTCAGAGCTCCGCAGCTCTCAGCAGCAATGGATAACAATCCTCAGCACTCGAAACATGCAGCAGAGCACTCCCCTCCTGGGCAGCATCTTTTACAGCAGATAGAGCCAAGGCAGGGTTTGTGATCTGACCTCCCCAGCTGCGTCCCACTGGGCCTGTCCAGCTCACCTTGCATGACCAGGCTGCCATGAAGCAAGTCCCCGTCCACTGCTCTCCTTCCCCCCTAGCAGAGCAGCCACTCAAGGTAAGGGGCTGGGAGCCCAGTCAGCACCTGAGCAGGTTGCAGCTCTGACTCAGGCCCATGCACAAGACACCAGAGGTATTTGCAGCATCTGTCTTGAACAGAAACTTTCTGCCCTGCCCCTGTCTTATCCTAGTGATCCCTCTTTCCTCCTTCACTGGGCCCTGGGAACAGGGATTGGAAATACCTGGTTGCAAAGGCTCTATCGACTCGGTGTTGAAGGTGGGCAACTCTGGAATAGCACTGCTTGGGGCAGATGGTGCGATGCCAGGTCCTAGATCAGCACTGTACATGAGATCTGCAGCAATGCCAGGCAGGTCTGGCAGGTAGGATGGCACATCGATCTCAGGCACCTGGCCCAAATCTGGCACATAGAAGTAATTTTCAGCTACCTAAAGGAGATCCAAAGTAAAAAGACAAGGTGGTGACTGGGAGCTCACTTTCCCTTGCAGCAAGCAGGGGCACTGCAGTCAAGAGCTGGGCTCGTGTGCCTTGGGTACAGTGCCTGCTCCTCTCAGGAAGGTCTGTGCTCTTGTCCTGGGACAGGTTCCCATGCCCTGAGGTTACCTCCTGCAGAACAAGCTAGGCAAAGGCAGGCTGCAGGAGGATAGAGGTGCAGGCTTCCTCCTGGTTTCCTGCAATAAACTTTACTCTCTCTTCCCCACAGGTTTCACCCACAACTTTTGCAGTTTACAAAGGCCAGTCTCTTCTCTTCTGCAAAAGAACAGTGCCTGGACAGTCTGTGAGATAAAGATGCAGGAGAAGCAAAACACAGTAGTCACAAAGGTCTTGTTTTGTGTTTAATATGCAGGCAAAAAAGTACCAAAGGCAAACTGAATAAAGGGCTTTGTTAGTCATACACACTGCTCTCTCCTCAGGTCCAACATTCAGGACAAGTGGTTCCTAGGCTCCCTTTTCCCACCCCAAACCGCACATTCAGCCATGCAACAGCAAAGCTTAGAAGCTCAGTACTCAGGGTGTGGCCACTACGAGGTGTCAGAAACAAGGTCTGCGACATGCTGGGGCAGCTGGGTTGCTGCATTGCCTGCCCCATGTCTACACCCAGCACAAACCCCTTTGCTCAGGCTGGCTGGCCCTTCTGGTTGCATCAGCAAGTGCTCCCTTTGGGTCACAGTCCACCTCCTGCATGCCATAGCACCTCACCCTCACACTCCTCACGTGGATCAGGAGTTAGCACAAGGGAGATGATCAAGTGACAGAGCCTCCAATCTCCTCTGTAACCCTGAGGTCTAGCAGCACAAGGCATTGACATTAAATTACTCTTCTTATGTCAGCCTGCAAAGGCTTGAGTGGAAAGAAACAGCTCTGAAGTTTCAGGGCTTTGTCACATCCACCAAACCCAAACCAGGACTTTAAGCACAGAAACTGGGGCATGATTCCTCTGGCAAGCAAGATACCCTACAGACCTATGACAGGTGATTCCCCCTATCTGCTCTCTGCACTACCTGCACTACAGAAGCCCTCCTCTACCCTCAGAGCTGAGCACAATCCCTTCCCCATTCCCCAAAGTGGCATCTCACCTGCCGATCCAGCTGTCCCCTTTTGGTGATGGAGAGAGGAGCATCAAAGAGTTTCTCTTCTGTCTCTGTTTCCAGAGCTACATGGGTCTTGGTCACCGCTCCAGCCAGAGGATCCAGGAAGACGTACTTCTTGTACCTGGGAGCAGAGAGGATGTGACGCCATGTCCAGTGGCAAGGCCACAATAAGCGTAGCCAAGGCAGCCTTAGAGGTGAACAGCTCTCAGCTCACCCATGCAGGTGGAGCAGGGATGTCCCTCACAGTTTGCACATTCTGGACCCACTTCATCTCTCCAACCTATAGCCAGGAGCTCACCACCTCCCCCACTCTTGCCAGCCTAACTTCTACATTCATCCTAAAGCAACGCCCAGCTGCACAGCCACCATTTCCAGGCTCTACCCGCTTTCTCCTCAGCCTGGCATGAGCCCATCCAACAGTCTGCACCAGGACACCAGTCTCTCCTGGTGACATGATGCTCAAGGGGCAGGAGCAAAAGTGGGGTGGAGGAAAAAAACAGTGGCTCAGGGGAAAGAAGAGGAGGTTCAGTAGGTGAAAGCTCAAGAAGGGTGAACATAAAGAAGCCCTTCAGTATGGGCAGGAGGAAGAACCAAGAGGCAAAGCCCAACAGGAAGGGGATCTGCAGTTGAGGCAGTGGAGACACTAAAGCAGTGACAGTGGTAAAAGGCCCCTGTGAGTTACCATCAATCAGGAGAGGGTGCAGTGCCTAGGCAGACACACAAGGTAGAGAAGGGCAGGAGTAACAGCAGCTCTCTAGGCTGGAAAAAAATTATAGGGGGATGACAGGAAAATCTGAGAAAGGAAATCACAGACAGGAAGCACGAAGTTGAGTTGAGAAGCAGGTGAGTGGAGATCAGATGCAGACAAAACAACTCCTTCTACCCCAGTGGTGGAAGGGAGAAGAAAGAGTTGCTAGCCAGAAGCCAGTGGAGAGGTACCAAGCCCTGTCTTGTTGGGAGCCTAGTACACAAGGTACCCAGGAAGGCAAGGAGCTACTGCTGTCCCTGGGGTGGGCAGAGCTCCTCTGAGACACTGCAGGGGTGTGTGTTCCCACCCAGTGCCACAGCATGGCACTGCTCCAGCTCTCACAGGTTCTCTGTAGTGTTGAAGAGCAGCAGGGAGCTGAGGGAGCTGATGTTCCTGGGGAGGCTGCCAAGACCTTCTTCTGCATCATCCTCCTGGTGAATTTTGGTGCTCACGCACACAGGGAAGTACTTGAGTTTCTCCTGCAAAAAGACAGAAAACAGGTAGCAAGACACTATCAAAGCACAGCAGCTGCAACAGCTCTCCCCAGCCACCACAAGCCACACTGCTGGATCCACTGCATGGTCTGGGAATGCTACTGCTCCCCCTCCCCCTTTGAGCAAGGAAGCACACGGACAGCATCACAGTCCCACACATGCTGCTGGTGCCATGGATGGGTCATCTTGAACAGGTGCTTCTGTGGTAAGGATTCACCAGAGTGAAACAACCAATGAGGCTCTATAGCCAGAGACAGGGATCCAGCATCTCAGTCTACAAAGCCGTTTGCTACAGTGTCTCCAAGTGGGATATTCTAGAGCATTTGCAGGCAGGCAAGCCTTCCTCAAACATCTATACTGTGTCCCCTCTGCTGCCTTCAGCTGTTATTTCAGAGACTAATCCCACCTGTGGGGTATGCAGGAAAGGTGAAGGAAAAAGAGTTTAGGACAGAATGGTGCCTGCACTAGGCAAAAGATCGGGCAGAAGGGAGTGTGCAGAGGAGAACATGTGCCAGATGGTTCTGCAAAGCCTGAGGGATTTGCAGGAGTTTTCAACTCTAATGAACTGAAATCTCCTCTCTCTCAGTTCTAAAACTTCATGCATAATATATAGAACTCCCTTTAGAAAAGGGCTTATTACATCTGAACTGTTTGACTTTTATAGAGCACAGGAATTGCCACCCCAGATCAGACCATTCAGCTGGTATGACAGCACCTGCTGCCAGATGCTCTGGGGGATGCTGCTCAGTGCCCAGAACACATTTTGCTCTGTGCATCACACTAGAGTAAGGAGGGGAGTTAGTTCCTGAACCCAGAAACAGCCAGTTCTTCACAGTCTAAGAAACCACGAACCTTCATCCCAGACCCCTTTCTACTCCTTTCCTCAGCCCTTCCCCAATTCCTCTGTTCTTTCTTCTCAGAGAAAGAAGGATAAGCAGCAGCCTCACAGCTCCAAGCTGATAAATTCTCAGACCAGAAGACACCAGAGCACTAACCAAGGCAATCTGGCCACAAACTTAGTTTTCTTCTCTTGCCAGAAGATGATCAAGTGGGCTATTTCAAATACTGTCCACCGCTTCCTACTGCCTCTCTACTTCCAGTATCTCTACTCTGTCCCATTCTGAATCCTCTTCCCTCTTTGCACTTGTATGGGGAAAGTGGAGACTGTACTGCTGGTTCAGTTTTAACACCGTATCTCAGCAACATAAGCAGTTTCTGCTGACTGAAATTTCAGGCTTCAATTTGGTAGCCAGAAATCCTGGGAAATGGCTTAGTCACAGCTCAGTTAATCCACTAAGAGTTTGTATGGTGCTCTGAGCCCATAAAGTGCTATAAGAAAAGAGCTGGGAGGTTTTTTTTGTTTTTTGTTTTTTTTTTTAAATAATGAGTTCCAACTTGTGAAAAATATACTCAAATTAACATCTTGAATTTTTGCTGCAGCAGCAAGTAGTCAAAAATATATAGTTATTTAGAGACTGCAGAGGGAGAGATTCAGAAATAAAGGTTCTTTTGATCATTAATATTCATTTCCCAATGTTTAACTTCTAAGCATGAGGGAGTACTGACACTTTTGCTGGAATTGTTCACACACACTTAGCCCAAGAGCCATATTTTTTTTTTTTTAATTCTCTCCTTGTAGATTTCAATTAGTACTGGAAGACTGCGTGTCACTAAGGGTGAAGTGAGACACCAGCTATTACCTACATTTACTTCTAAGACTAATTTAAGGCAGCTGTAAAAGCACTAAACATAAGTATCACTTTGAACGTGAGGTTCTATATAATCCTTTTCATATAAATACTACCAAAGTACTAGTCTTACTCAAATACCTACTTCTGTTTTGAAATTCAGAATAGCTGTATACCATCAACATCATGCAACTGTGAGTTCCACAAGTTAACATGTCATTTAGAAATGAGTTTTCTTCTAGTGACATTGAAGACCCTAAGCCGAAAGTTCAGCAACTTCAATATACTGAAGTCATGGGGGGCTCCTGAGTGCTATACACCTGGCAGAATTGGTGGTTCAACAACTGGCAGGATCACACTCCTAAATATGCTGCATTTCCAGCATTTTTTCCCATAAGAGCCAAAGATTTAAAATATATAAAGTCATCCTGGTTCTTAAGTTTAGCTAACATCCACTCTTGTTAAGGGAGTTTGGGTGATGTATCAGTAACCCCATTCCCTCTCATGCTAACAGAGTGCTGAGGCTAGCAGGACAAGCACTTGAGGGTTAGGAAGTGTCAGAAAGCTGGTTCAGCTTCCCCATACCCATCGTGAGCTCTGAAAGAGGCAGAATTCACAAGGACATGTTTAGTTACCAGTATTTCAGAAGACTATCAAGATTACGGTAGTGGTGGATTGCAAGTTTTGCTTGGACCTCTTCCAAACCCCAGAAAGGCCACTTCTCCCACACCCTGGTGGAAACCCCCCACACCTCCCAGCCTCCAGAGAGGCGGCTGCAGCACTCGCAAACAGCTCCCACCTGCAAACACAGCATCCAACATCTGAAAAGCCCAACTGAGCTACAGCTGACTCACAGTTTAGTACAGCCTAGCTTCTACCACAGCAATGTGCAAAGCAAGTGAGTTAGGCTTGCTATAAGGTCCTCTCTCTGGGATTCTTATCCTTAAGTGCTTGTCTTACCAACCCAAACACTGTCATAATAGCTGAGTTTATTTGCTTGGGGTTGGGAGGGGAAAGGAAAATATCCTGGAAGGGAGGCTTTTTAAAATAATAAAATCACAGCACTACATACATTTCTAACTCTACCACTGTCCCTCCAGAGCACAAACCCTCAGCATCCAGCACAGGCACCACTTCTCTTAAACTGACAAAAGCAGAGCTTGCTTTCCTGGTGGGGTACGTGTGTGTGAAGTTAGCAAAGGCCACTGTGACTGCTCCCAGCAAAGAGTCCCTTGTTGGGAGTGAAAACAGGCAGAGAGCCTCTGCTGAAAGCCCTGAATAATTGAGGAGGGCGTAAATGCAGACATTAGACTTCCCTCTGTCACATTTCATTACTGCAAGGCACATCAGGCTCCTTACTCAGCTATGGACAAGAGCAGCCTGTCCCCCTGGAACACGATCAGTGCTTGGCCACATCAAGTCCCACTCAGCTCACCAACTGATGCTCACACAGGCCCTTCTATCATTCATAAGCTGACAGCCACTTGCTGGCACAGCAGCATTGCTCTACCCCATGCTCCCATGGAAGAGTTGCAGTTCCACAAAAGAGTTGCAGAAGATGTGTTTGAGCTAGGCAAGAGTAACAAAACCACTGCATGAGGTAGGGTGAGCAGGGAGAAGCCAACAAAGTCAGAGACCCAAGAAAACTCAATCCCAAAGGAGAATCCAGGGAAACGGGTCTCCCCTAGCTGGCCAGCAGGAGGTCCCATGCAACTGTGCCCTGGGCTACTGCCTGGGCTTGAAAGAACTACAAACTCCACTTCAGTCTGCTGGCTGTCCATCTGGCCAGCAACTCCACTCTCCTGGCCTGGCTGAAATATTCATAACTACCTCACTGTAAAGAGGTCTCAATTCCATTAAAAACTCAGGAAAGTTTTGTGTGATGAATTTTTCAGTGGCAGCTTTATTTTTGAGCCAGGGCATACAAGAGAGGAGACAGGAAGTCTCTTTAGGGGTGGAAAGCAGGGAAGTTGTCCAGCTGATCCTGTCATGAAGAGCACATCTGCTACACCTGGCACTGTACATACACAACATCTTTTGAACACAATGCCTCTTCCTCCCTTTCTTCCAACCCTGGTAAGAGAGCGTTGACCCAAATTGGAGAATCCCTTGGCAGCATCTCTTGCAAAGCTTACAACTTCTAAGATCTTCTTAAGAGGACTCTCTTTGCCACTCAATCCACAGGCTAAAAGGGAACTCTATACTTCAGCTCCTCCTTCAGCAACACCAGTTACAGACATATGTGCTATGGGATCACTTAGAACTCCCAACTGTGCTGGGTAGTGAGAGATTCAGGTCGTATCTGAAGAGCTTGCAACCTACAATAGTTGAAGGCAAGGCATAGGACAAGCAAGACAGAAACAGAAGATGTAAAAAAGGAAAATGACCTTTCTACATCCCCACGTCACAAAACTTAGCTGGGAAACAGCTAGGGACAATATCCAAGTGTAATCCTTTCCTGGAACAGGAAAAATGCTCCAGCATCTTCTTTTTCTCCTCACACACTCACAAGTATCTTTCCCTTCTCACCATTGCTGTATAACAGAGAGCCTTCAGAAGCTATTTTTCAGATGAGCATCAGCCTGATCCCAGCTGCCTTGCTATGCACAGCCAAAGTCTTAAGCAGACCCAGCAGCAGCCACTAGCACTATTGCAGGAAACAATCACGTTTAAGAAAACAGAACTACTCTAGTGAGTCTGAGGCACTCAGAGCAGCCAGTCATCCATAGCCAAGGTCTTGTGCTGACACAGGCTTCAAAACAGCAGCTCTGCAAGCTTCCCAGCCCATTCTCACACACAACCCGACAGGTCACACTGAAAATACAACAGATATTCTGCCCCTGGCCTATGTCCTAGGTCTCAAGGTCTGTTCTCTTCTTCCTTACCTGCAGGGATTTCTCATCCAGCATTCGGTGTTTGCCCTGAATCTTGTGTCTTGGCCATTTCTGTTTAGCTGGGTCCTCTGCGCCAGCAAAAATTGAGCTGTACTCCTGCAATCGGTCAGGGGCAGGATACTTAGCACTGGAAAATACCTGTAGGGAGACAAGGAGGAACTGAAAAAATCCCAACAACTAAGCAATCCTACACTACAGAAACACAAGGAGCCTAACATACAACTTGTTGCATACAACCTGCACTGCCAGCAGGAATGGACAGCCTTGCTTTGGAGTCAACAGGCTCCTAAGGGCTATCTGCATGGACCTGATCATGCATGGGCTGTCACTTTTGAAAGTCCACGTGCCAGAACTTCTCTCTGTAGAAGTACTAGGAGGTCATAGGCAAAAAGGCTTCCACTGACAGGAAAGGAAGTGTAGACACTGTAATAAATGGAGCAAGAAAGGGGAAAGGAGGATTTTCCCTAGAGTTTTGTTTGGCTCAACAGGATTAACATGCACTGAAGGGAAGGCTCTCCAACAACTCCCGTGCAAGTAGCTAAATGGCTAACAGACTGAAATGAGAGGCTGTCGGGTTTAGCACAGCACACGCCTTTTCTCTTTCTCAAATAGCTGTTTTGGCAGCAACTTATATAGGCCTTTTAAGTCCAGAAGATGTGCAGTTCATCGGTCTAAAAACTCATCAATTGGCCAAGTCAGGAAGAGGATTCTGATCATAGCTCCTGCTCAGCAGCAAGGCAGAGAGGTGAACAGGCTGCAATTGGGGAAGCCAAGCACCTGCTCTGCAGAGTTCATATCATGAGCACAGAGGGAAGGTGGAAGGTAGAAGGGAGGCTACATAGTCTTCAAAGGCCAGCTATCAACTGTGGTCACTACCTTAATAGCCTTCTTGCTGCCCTTTATCTTCTCAATCTTTGCTTGGGCGAGCGTGACTCTCTCACTGATTGTCTGAAGCTGCGTCCGGCTGGCCTCCACCCGCTGAGAGATCCTAAGGAGCAAGCATATTTCTTAAGGGTAAGAGCCAACGATTTTTATGCAACAGCCAGGGCCCAAGCTTGAGGGGAAGGATATGAATCTCAGTGGTTTGGATTGTTTCGTATGGTAAGATTAGTACTGGCTGAGATACACTTATTCTTGGTCCCACAGAGTTTTCTATACTCTAACATGAAACTAAGTTTAGCCTGCGACTCACAGCACAACATTCCCCTCTCTGTTTGAGGCAAGGTAGAGAAAGTTGGAGAGCTGCAAGCCCTACACCTCATTACATATACTGCTAACAATAAGGCCACAGCTAGTATCAGCTGCCAACACATTTTTAATAAAAACGATCTGTTGAAAATGAAAGGCGGCATACACTAATGAGCTGAGTTCAGGACGCACAGGGCCCATCCTATTCTCTGCTCTACCAGCAGCTTGTTGCATGACTTTTGCCACACTGCTTCACAGTTTTGTGCTTCAGTTTCCACAACAGTAAAACAACATTAGGTCCTCGTTTGGAGTAATAATGCACACTAACTTGCATAATTTCTGCATTATTAGATCAGCAATAAAAATGCTTTGGGACTGAGAGATAAAAAGCATTCTGAAACAGCAGGCGATAGCAGTTACTGGTTAAGCACTTCTGCATTGACCAAGTGGACACACTCCCTTCCCAGAAAGCTTTCAGTGGACACCTTGCAACTATGGGTAGGACTGAAACCACCATCACACTGCACACGCTACTGTGCTGAGGAAACTGCTACAGAGGCTCAGCCCAGTGGCCAGGAGAGGCATCAGGACCAGACATCGACATCAGGACCAGACATCGACATCAGGACCAGACATCGACATCAGGACCAGACATCGACATCAGGACCAGACATCGACATCAGGACAACTACAGAGTTGCCTGCTCAGGAAAGACCTTTCTTCCCCTCACATAACTAGTAGGTACTCCCTAGCTTCAAACTCAAAGACTGACAATTGTTTTGAATCCTCACTCCTCTTTATGAAAACAGCAAAGAATACTTTTTTGGCTATATGATCTATTGGAAGAGCTAGTACTCCACTTTAACAACATTTTGTAGGAATGAGTTCCAGAGGATCATCTTATGCATGTAAAACTCAATCTGAGGTATTATCGTTAACTTTCACCAAAGGTCCCTCTTTGCTTTGAAGTAGTGAGCCCCCAAGTTTTTTTCATTCTATTTGTATAATTCCTTCTAGCAACCAATTTGACACCAGCAATGATCCGTGATTCCCATTTTCAAATTGTACTAAACCTGTCTTTTCAAGTATTTTCACTTGGTGCAACACATTCACTGTTACAGTAAAAAAGGGCCCTCTTTAGTTGTATGTAGTGAAAAAACAGTAAGTGGCAGCAGCCTATTCACCTAGTATCATTTGAAAAACCTCAATTTCTTGCTCTGAACAGCCTCAAGTGTTTTGTTTGTTCATAAGCATGCTCCCCTCTCTCTGGAGGCATGAAAGTCCTTCCCTAGGCATACAGCAGGAGAGCAAATCACCTGTTCTACTTTATTTTTTTTTGGAGTGGGAGATGAGCAAAACTGAAGCTCATGTGATCCTGCCTCACAGTATTCTTCTCCATTTCTCCATCCTTTTATTTTAAATAAATCCCAACAGCTTGTATTTTGTACCAGCACTAAGTACAAATCTGTTCATGGTTCTCTTCCTACACCCTCCCTCTGTCTTAACAGAGTAGGGCCATATCACTTATACACTTGATAGGTTCTCAGAGTAGTTTAAGTTGTTCCTTTCGGTGTGCATTTCCTAGCACTTGTCTGCAGCAATTTCATGTGTCACAAGGTCATCTCATTGCTTAGTTCTGTTAAAGTATGAGACACTTCAGAAGGATCTAAGTCTTCCCTAACTGCTCCCCCCATCAAATTTTCCCACCTCACAGTTCATCTTTTTTCTAGATGTTTCATAATTGCATTGATTGACACTATTAGCACTATTCCTGGGGGCCCCCTGCATATTTTTACTTCCTTAAAAGCAGAAAACAATTTACTTCCTTAAAAGCAGAAAACAATTGATCATTTATTTCTGCTTTGCTCCTTGTCCTCAAATCCATGCGACTTTCCCTCTCAGCTATGAGTAACCTCTTTCCATTAGCAGTTTTCTAGAACTCAAAGCATTCCTGAAATTCCAATAAAAGCAGGATACCAATTGCCTTTTAGCCACTACTCTGCTGACTCCCAGATGCAATTATCAGGGGCCAACAAGGCATACATTTCTCTCCCAGAAGGACAAGTTAAGCAAATAGTCACCCAAGCTCAGGCCTGAAAACCAGTTAGTGTTCTCCTCCTTCCTACCCCATGAATTTGGGCAGGTGGAATGAGATGGTCAAATGCTCCCTTTCCTATCCCACATTATCACTGCTGCTTCATTGGGTATCCCCCCTTCTCCCACACTCACTCCCTCTCCAGCTGTGAAGAGCAAAGGAGCTTTTACAACACATACCCAGTCCCAAAACTGAGCACCACAGAGCACCTCTGCAAGTGGCACTGCAAACAACCGAAGGAGACTCAGAGCAAAGCTACTCTGTGGCGGGCAACAGGCCAGTCTCAGAAGGCCCGTTCTGCCACAATCTTGTCAAGATCCAACATTTAAGATGTCTGCAGCATGAGATACATTCCAAATTCTCTACTTATTTTAATGCACAGAAGCATGGCAAGAGCTGGTTTACAGATAATTTGTGCTTTAGAGATGCTCATAACTGTCCACTCCTCAGATTCTAGAGGGATGAAGAATCCCAGTTATCTTTACCTGTCACCCCTAACCACTTCCACATTTACCATCCATCCTACTAGACATCTGGTTGAAGGGAGGAACAGTACCACAACTCCCTTTGTGCCCCCAAACACAGGCAATGTGTTGGCTATTACAAAGTGCTCCTCGCTGCTAGGTTACTAATGCCTCCCATACTGCATGGATGGCAAGAGAAGAACACAAAGCAAAACAGCTCTGAGCCCATAGGGCCACGTACATCCTGCTCATTTAAGGTTTGCTGGAACCACTCTTAAAAATTAGGCATCCCTAAAAAAACAGACTGTGACTGACCATTACTGTGTAATTAACCCTTTACCCTCTGTCCTAGCTGTAACAGTAATGCTGCGTCCAGAAGGGAGGACATTTGTAGCTTCATCCATCCATACTATGCCCCCACCGCCCCCCCACAAAATCAAGAGTGATTGCATTCACCCAAAGCCAGACAATATCAGCCAGCCAGCCAGCCCTCAGCACAAGCTGGGGAAGCTGTCCAGAACTAGCTCAAGTGTTTCAAATCATTACAGCTATTCCCAGCAGCACCTTGCACTTTCTCCTGTGATTTCCTACCCTAGGATTAGCCAGGTCTAATCCCACCAAGTTTAGGAGATCTGCCAAAACCCTTCATCTGCTGTGGTATAGATGCAGGCATACAGCACAGAAGGAATACATACAAGCCTAAGAATTAATCTATTTGTTGCTGACCAGGGTAGCTATGAAAAATGACTAAGCCCCCTCAATCCAACTAATCCATCAAATTCCCATCATGTGTACAGGGTCCTAAAAACGAATGACTTATGCATGTGCAGTTCAAATTATAGCCGTGTATGTTAGTTTAAAAAGACAATGTACTATACAGATACTAAAAAAAGAACACATAAAAAAAGACTCATATTCAAGGGTCCTCCAGCAACTTCAGTATTTCTACTGCTGTGGAAACTGAACTTACACCAAGGAGTCACCTTGGTGTTTGCAAGGAGGGGAAACATGAAGGGATGGAGAGGTCTGCTCCCAAGGATTTCAGCGGCTAAGTGTTTGAAGCAGGGCTGCATTCAGACTTCAGCCTCCATTTAATAAGTGAGTTTTATCTGAAAGACAATTGCACGAAGGGCAGGAGGGGTAAGCGTTAATAAAACGGCCCACCTATTGCCCCTCAGAATCCTTGTGCTCAGACAGTGGAGAATGCTATTAGCATCTGAACCTACCCTATGCCTATCCTATTAGTCATCACTGGGTTATTTTGCTCTCGGTGCTCTTTTCTGCTTGAGAAACTCCTTTAGTTAGATTCAATGCGACTTCGGAGTTGCAAAGAAGGAGCAGGCAGGCAGCGACAACCTTTGGCAGTATGCATGCTCTGGAACAAGTGAAAAGGGGGCCCACAAAAGGCAGAATATACCACCTGCCTTCAAATCCTGGGCACAGAGCCAAACCAACCTTCCCCTCCCAGTGCTTTTCTTTGGGGAAGTAATACATACAGTAGATTAAATCTATCTAGTGGATTATCTTTAAATCCATGCAGACTTTTTTTTTAATTTATGCAGATATTAAAGCCAATCTTTCAGCTGCTTTGACTCAAGCTTTCACATTCTCTGACACTCTGAACTCTTTCTGCAGTCAAGGCCTTCTCCCCCTCTCCCTCAGCTTGGATCTCATTTCTCTTAACACCCTCCTCACTGCCCTGAGCTCCCATCCCTTTTAGTTGACTCCCTTGCAACAGCCCCAGTAGCTCTCAGGAATACTTCTTCTGACCTCACCAGCTCCCTTACCAGCTCTGCCTCTTCTATCCCACCTGAAGCCACAGAGCAGATCATTTCCTGTTATCTCCTTATGACTCCTCTGATAATCCTCACACTTGGACAGTTACTGGAAGACCTCCTATGTTGCATGTGTGTCTGCTCATAGGGGAAGAATGATTGCTCTCTTATTCCCACAGGGACAAGACTTGAGGCACCAGGAAGCTGGCATCCAGGACACTGGATACAGCCTGTAAATTGCCAGCACAAATGATAATCCTATATTCCTTTGAGGGTCTCCCAGCACACCAAAATGCCAAAAAAGCAATGTGATTTTCATTATCCGTATTTGATCAGACAAGATTAGAAACAAGTTTAAAATAAGAGGAGGTTTGAAGGCAGGCTGATGGACTCCCCGAAGTGTGGCTGAGCAAAGCAGTTTGAAGAATGACAGAATTCAGCTGGAGGGGGGCATCACAGCATACAGGAACTGTGGCACTGAGTGTGCACATCACCCAAAAGTGATGGGGATTACAGAACTGGGGGGAGGGACTGGAGGGGGGAAGAGAAGAGATGAGCTTCATACCAAGGTGAATGAGAAAGGCAAGGCAGCAGAGGCTGGAAGCAGACCTCTCTGGAATACCAAAGAACTTCAATTTCACGTCTGAAGTACAAAAGTAAGTGATCAGCCAAGGAGAAAGAACATTACAAAGCAGAATGAGAAATGAAGTTGCACAGGAGGATAAAGGAGCTGGAGTATTAAATGACTTTTTCCTTAAAAGAGGCCTGTACACAACCACAGTAAGTCAGGCTTCTGGTCTCCTCCCAGCTTAGGCTCCAGCCCTGAGGGTTTTCAGGGAGATGCTCACATACCTGTTCTAAACTTCTAGGTACGTGCAATAAGTTTGTCCTACAAACCTTTGGCTTTTTTCCTAAAAGTCAAGCTGCCTTTTCCTACCAACAAGTGCTTTTATTCAATTTCTTCCTTACTGCAGAAGGTATGAATTAGAAGGGACTGAGTTTATGGCTCTTGTAGAGTCTACGAATGTAATAAAATACAAGTGGCCTAGTGCTGGAGCAGGGTAACAACGGCTGGCTGCCACTGATCCTTCCACAACACCAATGTCAAGATCAGCAAGATACCATTACTGATAAGCGAGGTACAATTAAACCTCCAGGACAAGATTCAGTGGGTTTCCAAGAGCGAGAAAACCAACAGTGAGGTGAGGAGACACTAGCTCCTAGGGGAAGACAGACCTCATCCCATGATGAAAGCATTAGAACAAGGGTGGTGCAGAGGGAGCTAATTGCCCATCCTTCTTCTCAGGCTACAGAGCCCCTTCCCTATGCACTTCTCTCCTTGGATCTGCAGACATGTGGCAGCTCTTTTCTGGCTTTATGCTGCAGAGAATGAGAAAAGATCAAACTTTTTCAACTTAAGTTTTGTGAGAATCCTCTGGAAAAAAGGCCATGAACTTTTACGGCTCCTCAAGCTGCTGAAGTCATGGGGAAACATCAGTGCATCACCCTTGGTACCCATAACTCAAGACTTAAGTCCACGAGGCTGAAACAGGCCTACAGAGCTGGGCTAGACTATCTAAGTGTATTCTGGCTGGCTAACAAAGGATAATATTTTATGAGACACTGGAGTGTGCTTTACAACAACCTTACCGCACACAGATGTCATTACACACAGTGGTGGGCCAGCAGCAATGACGGCATGGTCAGAAATGGGTTCTAAGAAGCCTGAGCCCCACTCTCACCACCCATCGACACCACCTCCGCCCCAGCAGCCACCAACAACTTAAGATAAAGATGGTGAGAGAAAAAGAAAAGCTGATAAGACATCTACAGTTTACAGCAATCCAGGAAAGCATTCAAAGTCAGTTCACAAAGGCAATTCACCTCATAAGTTTGAAAGGCACAAAGCATAAGTGCAAGCTTTAACAAAAAGCCAAGCAAGTTCAATCACTCAAAGAAAAATCAACTTGTTTGCCTTCTGCTCTTCTCTCTCCTTCATATTTAAGCAGTTTTTTAAAGTCTTATTTCATGTTTGAGTAAGTGTAATCAGAAACTGTCATCTTACACCTTCCTTGACAGAAAGAAATCCCTAGTGAGATAGCATAATCAACTTCCTCCATTAAGGGTTTGGGTATTATACTAATTAATGTTTATCATACTTTGATTGCTCCTTGAGTCTGATTTGCAGGTGTTTCAGCATGCGTATATCGCTCCAATCCTGCAATGCCAAACTGCTTTTCAGATTGGAGGGTGATCAAGGTTGTCAGGTTATCCTCAGCATGATCTGGTATGCACCACTCTCCAGAGGTCATGTTCTCACTCAAAAATAATTTCATTTTGATTTTGAATCTCTCATTTCACAAGGTGTTCCCACCATCGTGAATTAAATTTATGTAAAACTGAAAACCATTACAATTTTGAACTATCCTTACAACACCTTCCCCCACATCCCCTGCAGCACTGTTCTCTTCCCCAGAAAAAACAGCTTCTCCTTTAAGGTCACAAACAATGTCTTCTAACCTTTACATTTGTCTCCCACCACTGACTGATCTAAAAGTGGATAGGCTTTCCTTTCTTTAGACAAAATGTATAGCAAGTTGGAAGATTGTATTTTTGAACAAATTGCATGATTAGATCCTTTAGCTTAACCTTACAGGATACTTTTGGTCAAACTACTTCTCCATGAACAGCGTTATGATATATAAACAAAATAGGTTCTACCTCAAGGCGACAGCTTTTGGGAAAGATGGTCTATAAGATGTACATGGGAAATAAAATGGTTCTCCTACCAATACCGCTAGAGTTTCATAGGTGACCTTTCTAGTTCCTCCACTGGCAGCATGGAGATGGATACTGAAGAATGCTATGAAGCTGTGTTCCGGAATAACAGCCGTGAAAATAATCTTGAGATATTAGACAGAAGATGGCTGAAGTAGTAGTAACCGGTTTGTGCATTTATATAGTCTTAACTCATCCTTGCAAAACTCTCACGAGTACTTATTACTACAAAACAGTGTGTTAGTGAGCAATCTTAACAGTGGGGGGTTGATTTAAGTCACTGTTGAAAGAAAGGTTTCTTCCTGTTCACAGTATTTTGCAAGACTGTCACAAGTAAATTACCAAATTCTTTCCAATCTGCTTGAAGTTGTGGACCATATTTGGCAAATGGCTTGAGAAGGTGTTGTGGCACCTTTTAACCTTAAGTTAATCAACTGTGCATACAAACGTTAGGTTTCTCTTGCTCCTTTCTCACATTAGCTCCTTTCTCAGAACAGCCCAAGATTTTCCCCCCTGTCCCCAAAGAACAGAAAATGTGTATCACCACATACAGTCACAGGAAATCTAAGTAGTGGGGAAATACCCAGGCAACCCTGTAGTGAATGATACCTGGGAGTAGTGGGAGCCAACACCTTTAAAAGGGTTTCATCTTCCTCTGGATCTCTGAGTGTAAAAGAAACTCCTACCCAGCCTTCATTTGGACAGCTTGTCTGATTTTACACAACCAACTCTTCCGTTACTACTTTCCTCTTAAACAACATTAGACTCCATATTTCTCATCAGCAGGAGTCAGAAAAGACAGATCACCCAGGATTTAAACATCTCCAAGTGGGATTGGGAAAGACAGAAAAGTATGGGCCACCAGCCAGTATCTTCTGGGCTATAACTGAAGGTAGCAACTGAAGGAGCCAAGCACAGACAAGCCTACAGCAGCTACCTCAGCCCTTTTAGCCTCTCTGCCTCCCTTCAACCAAAGATGCCTTGCTGCCTCAACACAATCGTGTGGGAAGGAAGAGCGACATTTGCAGTCCCTTTCTTCCTGCCAGCAAGCAGTCCACACTCACTCAACAGTGCAGGACAAGAGGACAGGCTGCTTTGTAGCAGAAGATCAGGAAGTGCCTTTTCATTCCCAGCTTTCCCCCATACCTTCTAAATGATTTTAAATCAATTTTCTTGACTGAGGTAAACATCAACCACTTTTCTAAGTGTGTTAAGAGCTGATTTAATGAACATCCCTGAAGAGTCTACTACATCGGCTATACTAAAGTAAAGCTGAACATACCAGGGGAGCTGAACTTCTAATTGGTCATTGGGATGGAGGCTTCTTATCTCAATGCGGTACATAGCACATAAGCTGCTGCTCCTAGCCCATGCATCTCCACTATCCAAAACAAACCATTGTCATGAACAATAAGAATGCTGATCAGAACAGGCCCACCTCCAGAGCAGAAAATGATTCCTTGTAATAGAAGTTCAAATCCTAATTATTCTCTGAGAAAAGCATTGCTTTTCCTTGCATTTAATCAAATATCATTTGAACTTCATAGCTTCTCACCCAAAGATTTCAAAGCAATTTCTAAGTGTTAATTAAGCCTCAGTGGCTTGTGACACAAAGAGTGGAATCATCTCTCTCACCAGAGTATAGTCTCAGGAGCCAGATTTTCAGTCCCTCATTCACTAATCTGAACACTTTTTGCTCTAGTTCACAGAAGTTAATACATACACTCTAGTAACTGCTTGGTTTCCAGTTTTACTGAATTTAAAACCACCTGTGTAACTACTTCTATACTCTTCAATGCCTTCCCACCCTGCCCAACTGCTGCCGTTCCAGAATAAACTGCAGCCAGTAAGTACTGATGCAAAACTCTGACCCATCCTCTCCAGCACTTCGTTGGGATCCAAAACATACCCGAGCTTCACATTAAAACACAGATTTGAAGGTAAAGGCTTTTGCATTAGCTTTAACAGCTTTCATTTATGAGCTAGTACTTGCACATGAGCACAAATCAAGTAGCTAACTGAAATTACTCTATATAAAACCACTGCCCCATACTGTTCAAATAGCATATTCAGGAGAAGGAAAGCCTAACCAACAGAGAGGACCATAAATCAGACTGTTTCATCAGCAGAGAAACCCTCAACAAAACCTGTGTTTCATCTCTTCTCACAACTCTTAGTTCCTACCTAACCACCACTGCCTAACAAGGGTCTCCCTTTCTGGTCTTTCCTCACTTTGCCCTGACCTATTGAGTTTGCTGTGAGATACTTGGTTAAGGACCAATGTAGCTTTTAAAGGATGACTCAAAGAGCATGCAGGTCATTTTGTTTGCTCCCAATACTGTGCTTCTGCCCATCATATTTGCTGCAGCAATAATGTCTCACAACTCACTTCACCAAAATTATTCTATTCTCTCCACTCTTCCTTTAGTCAAATACTTCTCTGAATGCCAGTACTGCCATGCAGTGCCTCTGTTCATGATCCGTCTCACTATCCTGTGTCCACCAGTGATTATTCCCCAAGATCCTCCCAAAATTTTCTTACAAAGAAGACAAGCCCAAACACATCAGATCAACTTTTTCTGAGAAAGAATTATCAGCTCTTTGCTAGTTAAGAAACTTCCTTGCTAACTACATCTCTTCCCTTTCTCAGCTGTACTTCAAGCTTAAAGTTCTCCTGGCAACAGATCCTCCTCTTTCAGAAAAGGTCTCCTCCTCTTAAAGGAAAGATTTCTCTTCTTATTTTTTGCAGATGGAGCTTTTTATTTCACAAGTGTTTGCTCTTCAGAAATGGGAGCTGTCTAGCATTACTTCTTCATTTTCCTATGATCAACTGCATTCACTCAAATCTCAAAAGGCACCTATGATATGCCCATCAACAAGCTAATTTGAGCATAAGTGCTTCTGCAACAAATGAGAGTAACTCTTTGTAACATTTTTCCCATCCAGCACCTTTTCTGAGTGATTACAGCACTTCCTTACTTTCTTGAGGGATTTCTAGTTACTCCTCCCTCCCCCCCAAAAAACTTGGGCCCCAGACAGAGATTCTTCTAAGAGCATCGAAGAGCAGATGTCTCCTTGCTTGGACTAGCAGGTGCCCCAGCATTTCAATGAAACACACTGTGGCACATTAGCAGTCAGACATCAGCTACAGAACAGTTATAGACACACAAATTCATGTTCCTCACTACACATTTTAACTCACTTTCCCCAAGTAGTGACTCCAGAAGTATTCCAGAATAGCCATTAAGAATGGCACTAATAGTTTCACAGTATCACCAGATCAAATTTGTACAGTATGCTTTTCAACTCTCCCACCTCCGACTTCCCCTCCACAAACTGCCAAGACCATAAATTCAGTCTAATCCCTCATAGCCTAATTTCTCTCCTTGTGACACACCACCGTAAGAAATGTTCTCCCAGACCAATTATGCCTTCAGCAGCAGCTAATCCCCTCACCCCAGCTAACAGAGTAAGCATGAAGCATAACGAAAAGCACGATTTTGGCTGCTCTTTTTATTTTGTTTTTTCCTTTAAATTGTCCATGCTCTAGAAAGTAGTCCTATGGGAGTTCTGCAGGGCTAGATGATAGCTTTTCACCCTCCCTCCATTAAAAAAAGCCTCATGCAAAGTCTAAAATTGGGTCTGGAACTGGCAACAAACTCCAGGATGCCACTTTGAAAAGTATTGTTGTCAAAGCAGAAACAAAGAAACCCAGTCATCAGGTCAAAATGAGAGAGAGAACTGAACTGCGGAGACTATGAACTTTCTGCCTAGGCCTGGTGCTGAGCTACCAGAGTGACTGGGATGTTATATATAAACTATAAATAATCAGAGGAGCCATTCCTGCTGAATAAACATAGAGCAGAAGCACAACAGCCTTTACCTTCTCTTTTACAAGAAATGTCCTGTTATGCCTCTTAGGCTCATCTAACACTTCTTAGTCAGCTTTTTTGACAGATGTAAAATGAAAATCCTAGAAGTAAGACCAAGTACTTGCATTTTTAAATGTGTATTATTCCAGAATAAGAAGCATATTCTCGGATGAATTAAGCATGACATTGAACTCAGAAGATACTACACTTCCACCTGCGGTTTCTCTTTTACAGACTTATGCCTAAATCCTTCACCCTCAACTCCAAAAGTATTTTTATCCCCTCCACTCCCCAGTCACATAGCATGGTAGATTCCCTCAATAAAAATGATTATCTGGAAGATTTAGATGGGGGTGGGGGGATTCTTCTGTTATTATCTGCAAATATATCTGCTGTTTCCAAAACTGCTATTCTGTTCTTAACTGTCGGTTGCATTTACACCCAAACTCTAGCCTACCCCACTCTGAAAAAGCCCAGTGACAGCATCACATCTAGTCAAAAGGAAGGACCACAGAGAGAAAGAACTTAATCTGCCAGTCAAGTGTGAAGAACAGACCTTTGGCACTCCTGTTTCTTCCCCCAACTCTCCCCCCATGCACACGCTCCCATCTATATAGGAGGGAGTATGTAATACGCATTTCAAGCCACTCGGTATTATTTTCCAGACAGTTTTTTCCACATTAGATCCCTGATGGAAGTCATGCCTGTAAAACAAACTGACTTCTTTGCATCTCTTCCTTCAGGGCTGATTGAGTAGACAAAACTCATCCATAGAAAGAGAAAGGGACTCTAACACATGTATGAGAGTCCAGCAGCGCAAGCTGGTTGAAAAGGTAGAGCTATCACTTTGTATAAGAAAAGAACGACATGGCAATTGCACTGAGGTGAGTGGAAGCTAGGGCCAGTTCAGGCAGTATTGCCACACCTTCAACCTAAAACAAGGGATAAAGTTTATTTTGCTGTGAAGCACACACTGACTTGCTGTCAAGTCGCCTTCTCCTTGGATATTATCAGAGACAGGTAATTGTTAGAGCCATTTGGGGTGGGAGTGGGTGAGGGGCTTTCTGGAGGGGGAAACATAGTAATATATTTTCCAAACCTCTGTTAACAGCAACCTCCTGCTCAGTAGTTTACAGAAATAACTCATTGCTGGACAAGATCTCAGCCATTTCATCTCCCACCAAGTGGATCTGGATCCTTCCAGCCCATAGTTATCAGGAATAGTTCAAGAAAGGAAAGGTTACCGGCTGCACAAACGGCAGAGTTTCAGAAGGCTCCAAGTTTTGCTTGGACCAGTCTTAGAGAAAGTTCTCAGGAAAGGCATACAAAGACAGGGTGTAAGCAAGGACAACTGGCGCACGGTGGGGAGGGATACCAAAGCTTTCCATTCCTCACAGCTTTTCTGGGCACAAGAACAATGGGAAGGTAGTAGGGAAGGACCCTTAAAACTCATGTGCTCCTATCAGCACAGAGACAGGGACTGCAGCCACAGGAGCTCTTTGCATTAGTCTTGCACAGACGTGGCAGGGAGGTCAGCCTCACTTCTGTGCTAAGGCCCAGTCACACTCTGGATTTGGGATATTTTTAACTTCTTGACATCCCATTGACCTGAGGGATCAGCAGTATGACTGCTGGTGAAACTTAGACACAGACACTGTAACCCAAGTTTCTCCTCCCCTCTAAAATCAGTTTCCCTCCACACCTTCCCATCACACTCACACCGAGGCACGCTTCTGAACTGCTTTCTACCTCTGCCTTTAAGGCATCCCCCAACATTTATGAACAACACATGCAAGTGATTAACATGTTACATCTGCCCAAATTGGTAGAAACTCTTAAGCAACATTTAAAAGATGATCCTAGAAAAGGGATCAAATATGCCCACACAGCTCTAGCTTCACAGTCAAACAACTATAAACACGCAAAGGTAGAAACTTGGTGCCATCATAAAGGCCTGCATGACTCATCAAAACAAGTCTTACTGGCATGTGATAAGGATGACAGAGTACCAGCATTTCCACCCCCTGCCAAGTTCTTTGACTTCCTTCTCAAAGGGCTTTTGGTATTCTTGCTATGCAGAAAAGCCTACTGGGGAGAGGGTGTCAGTGTGGGACTCTTCTCACATACCTTTATATCTCTATGGATACAACGTCCATAATGGCAGCATTTCTGAAATCCATAAGCCTCCACAAACGTTGGCTCATTCAGGCTCAGCTGCACTCAGCTTCAAAGGAAGGTATTTCACTGTGAAGGTATTTCACTGTGATTGCACTGCGCTTGGACTCCGGGCTACTCACACAGTACCTTTTCACTCAAGAATCAGTTCAAAAAGCAAAAAGTTATATCCTGTCTATAGCAGAGAGGTCCTCTTGGGTTTCCACATCTCAAAGCAGGAAGAGCAAGGGTAATTATACCTCTGTACTTCTTGTTATAAGAAATCTCATGAAAGTTTAAGCCAATTTATAGCCGTTGGTGGTATACAAAATGACCCATCCTTCAACTCAGTCACAACTCTGTCCTCAAATTGACTGTGCTTTAAATTAATCTTTGGTGAAAGAAGCCATCATTTATCAGGATGATTACTTCTCACCTCCAACCATGGAATTAACATTTGCTTCTCCTGCCTCTTCCTGCGCAAGGTTTTATTTCCATAGATGCTTTTGAAACTGGCTTTCTCTATTTTGGACATGGCCTTTGAACAGCAAACAATGGTAGCTATTACACGTGGCATCTCTCATACTAAAATCAGACCTCTTTAAACATTTTTAAAAGGTTTTGCTAAGCCATAGGGAGACTATAGATGGTAGGAAGTTGATTTTAGCCTACAGACATACAAAAACCTGCTACAAACAAAAAGCAAAGAAAATTAAGTCAGAAACCCAATGTGAACTACACGTGATTGGACTAAATAGATTTTTGATCAGTGATTTTCTTCAAGATGCATAGCTTTGCTGCATTAACAGACTCTACACAGCAAGAAGTTCCTGTGCTATCAAGAACTTATTTTTAAGTGTGCTAAGATTATTTCTTCTGGGACACCTCTTTTCAGAAAATCCAACTCATACAGTTGTAGACTGCAACATTCTCATTACAAATGACTGGCACTGCCACAATCAATGTGCTTAGAAGCTAAGGTCGGATCTTCCCCTGCTCGTGACTCAACAAAAAATAAACCAAACAACTTCAAAGCCAAGCCCTAACGCAAACTTTTGAATTAGGAATCAAGGAGCTAAGGCTCTTGCTGTTCTCTATCCATACCATTCTTTCATCCTTCAAAGAACAGCAGATCTTACTCCTAAGTAGAATGAATTTGATCTCCCCAGAGCTGAAAAAAGAACAGTTGTCAAGAGACGAAGGAACACAGACAGGGCCCAAGAAGGGCAAGCTGCATTGCATATTCGACTTGGTATCTTCCAGCTACTGAATTGTTTCTCTATAGGTAGCTACATCTTACATTTTTCCTACTTTTGAATCTCTTGCATGCTTTCTTGGGGAGTCTGTCCTGTCCTGTCTTTAAGAACAGGAAGAATATTTCCTTGAAACCTGGAAGCTGTCACTCAAAATTAAGTTTTCTCCAACAACGCACATGGTACAAGACGCTATTCTGTCAGAGTTAAAAAACATATGTACCAAAGTTGCACAGAACCTCTCCTTAGAGTTTGCCTTTTGTATTGATGAAAACAGATGGTACATGCAAATTGGCCCATGTTTCCATTACACTTTTCAGAACCATGAAAAGCCTTTTAAGTGTAGAGAAAATCTTCTCAAGAGCTCCATTAAGTCAAAAATTGTTGCCTACCTCCTTTTTCTAACAAGTCCTTAGACCAATTCCAAGGTTGACAGAATGCTTCTGTAACTTCTGCATTTTGCTTCTCTACTTCACTGCTTACAGCGAACTGATACATCAGCAGTTTAGCTTGATTGCACCTAAACCACTCATTTTATTTTTAGTGACTGAGGACATGGCTAAGACTTGTGTTTCCTTTTGTGCTCCTGGAGGGCCACTTCGGCAGCCTGGACACAATATTCCATCATTTTCCTTTCAGATATAGAATCAAGAGCTCTTCTTCCCCCCAAAGAATGTTTTCTGTAGCTAATGCAAAGTCATCTCCTGCTTTCAGAAACATTTTGTATTAATGCATGTACCAAGTCTTTCAGTTATTCATTAAAATGTACCTCTATTGGCAGACTTGCTATTAGGTGCGACAACTTTTAAGTCTTCTCGGAAGAAGATATTGAGGGTGAAGTACTTCAATCATTTCTTTAAATTGCTCATTTTAAACTATGCTGAAGGCCTTGTTAGCAAAAAAGAAGGCTACAAGTCTCTTATCAAGTTCAAGCCTGCCTTTCAATCACTTAAGGCAGAACAGATTGATCATCCTCATTTTGGGAGAATGGGATTCAAAAATAAACAGATCACTAGTGAAAGCAACTGATGCTGAAGAGTTGTTAGTAGAGTCAGAATAGGGGCTTAAACTAACCACTGCTACATTTCAATGGCAATGCCATGAAGTATTATCTCCCTTGCAGAATCAAATTTAGCTTTCCGTTCTTCTACTTCAAAAGACACATTTAATCTCTGTAAGTCCAAAAGACACAGATTTTTAGCTTTCCAAGGTGAGCAAGAATCCTGTCTTGCTAATTCTCCACTATGTTTGTTTCATTTTTAAGGAATTATCTTTTTTAAATGACTTAATACCATTCAGTCACTTCTTTCTTACTACTCCCTTTTCATTTTAAGCTGCAACAGCTTTGACTGAGCATCCCCCTCCCCTTGGGCTGTCAAGGCAGCTGAATTGGACCCGGGTCTCAGATCCCACAAGATTTTAAGCTTAGGGATTTTAGCAGCATCCAGAAACAGTCTTAATCTGGACTCTTCTGAACATTCATTATCTCCTCCCTCTTCTTGAGGGCATGGGATGCTTGCTGCTGCCCACTGCCACTAGCCTTCCAGGCATGCTGTCCTACGCCCTGCCCCCCATACATCACTTCTTAAAGTCTTCCCAATAGTTTAACAAACTTTCTCAAGTTTCACCTCAAATTTACTCAAGTTTTGCTTCCAGAGGACCATGACAGCTAAAACAAATGAGCAATTTCTTACAAAGCCTATGTTAAAAAAAAAAAAAAAAATCCACGCTACTTGGACAGAGCAAAAAAAGTTAAAAGCCTCTACAACAGTGACCAACATCCGAAGGCAAAATTTCTCACTCTGGCTTCCTCATGCTCTGTGTCCTCACATCTGCAAGACCATCCACCCACTCCTTCACTTCACCCTTTCTGCTTAGTCTTCCTAAAAATGAGTGACTGCTCTTAGATCCCCTTAGGAGAGATAGCTGAAACTAAACTAGTTCTAACATCCTCTCTGACATGGGACAACTTCGAAGTGCCAGCAGGTGACTCGTTGCTTAACAGGAGTCCCGTCACTCTCAAAGTATCTGGAGAAAAATTGTTACGCTCTGCTATAACCAGATGATTTCACTCCAAGAGGCTGAACGCAGACCCATCAAGCTGAAGACTTCTTGACAGCTCTCTCATTAGTAAGATCAAACCTGCACGGCTAGCAAAGGAGCAAACATGATGCAGGGGCCAAGCTCTAAGTTGCATCCCAGAGCTGTGGTGCACAAAAGGCACAATGCAGTTTACTGTGAGGCTTTTCTTTGGAAATTTCCATAAACATTTAATACATTCCATAGACATCCTAAATCAAAGATACTTTTACAGAGATATTCAGTCATCCATTTCCACTATTGATCAGAGTGATTAACTACATTAACAGGTTAAAACAAGGTGGGAACACCCAAACACACCTAGTGATTAAGTTTTTGTTTGCATTTTCAGTTTCAGGCCAGACTGACATACAAAGGATATCAAAGCTCTGTCCAGTGCATACATCCTACAGAGTCCTCCTCACTCACCTCTCAACCCTGTTCCTGTCCCCAACATCCCTAACAGCTCTATGGGCCAGCCAGTCATTCCTTCTCTTCATTAGTGACTATGTTCACTTGACATCCTCTCTAAGCTTCAAGGCACTTCCGCAGTGCTTTTGTTTTCTAACTACTGCTTTCAGAACTGTGGCTCTCATTTAATTTTTTCTTTAATATTAAAGCCCTTTTCAAACATGTAATATGAAATTGATTTAGGGTAAATTTGGGAGAAAAAAGGAGAAGGAGGAAATACCTGTTTATCAAAATACTACTCTAGAGAAGCAGACAGTGAATAAAGACTAAAAAAACGCTCCTCATTAAAGTGAAAAAAGAAATACAAATGAGAGATCTAGTATACTGAACCACTTATGGCTGGATTATAGGCAAAGGAAACCACAACCTTGATAAGAACATTCCAAACCCAAATATTACTTTCCTTTGTACCGCTGTAACACTAAATGAGATAACTTGGATAGGCAATTTTCCACAAATCTATTACACAAGGGTGTACAGTCTGAATAATAAACCGACATATCAGAGGTTATTAACATCTCCTGGCAACAAAAGCTCTCCTCAGAAAACAAGAAATCCCAAAGAGCAGACCTAGCCAACCAAGGGCCATCAGAGAAAACTATACCCATCATCTCTCTGTAGCACTTACTGCAACAATGTTTTTGTGACAAAATCCACAGCACAATTCCAGTACAAGCTCCCACCCAGAAAATGCTGGTTGAAGAAATATACAGAAGAGAAACTACTGGTTAACAGAATATTTACACTGGTCACTGTGCACTTTTCCAAAGCTTAACTTAATAGCAGGTTGGCTTGTTTGAGAGCATTTAGAAAGAAGATAGCTTGGCAGAGATCTGTGCTATGTATTATTTCCCAGATTCCACAAACAGGAAAAAAAAAGCTGCTTATCCTCTTTCTCCCAATCCCCCAAACTGAAAGATGTCTTTCTTGGGTCTCTTTGAGAAGACTGAATCCACCGACACTTTTCAGCACTTTTTCTCCTGAACAGCCATTAACTGCTCCAGGGAATATTCTCTCTACGACCACAACAATACCACAACTGTCCTCAGCAGGTTTCCAAACAAAAAGAGCAGAAGCTCACCTCCCTTGCACAAAGGATGGACAATTTCATTTTAAGAACTCCTACTTGTCTGCTATGTCAGCAACTAGCCCAAGCAGAAGTTTTGATTAGCCACCATGAGGAGAAAAAAAATGAAACAAAACAAAAAAGGAAAAATTTGGTTATGGAAAGAATCTTCTTTCCATAGAGAGAAAGAAAGATTCTTTCACTCCACCTTCAATAAACTACAAATTGGCCTGCCTCTCTTGAAAGCATAGTACCAATCCAACTATTCTTACAAAAAACATCTGCATCTTTGTAATACCAAAGTAATGAGTCTGACACACTCAGCTGAGTCTGCCATACTGAACAAGTTTCCTCTCCATCAGCATTGCAAGCTACTGTTTTGCAGATCAGAACAGTCAGCTTCCCCAGATAAGGCAGCTCCTTCCTGGAAATGGAATATAGAGCTGCCTTATCTCAGGAAAGGGAAGAAAAAAGGTCACTCTTCGCTAAGTGGCAAAGTTCTCACCTTGAAAGCTTTTCCCCTTGATTGGCATGGAACAGCCAAGGTCATGAAACTTTTAGTCAGACACCCGCATAATTACTAAATCATTATTAATTATATCAGAGAGCCAAGACCTCGGAGGAATGGCAAAGCAAACAAAGAACCCAAAGAAGCCTCCCCTGTTGTTGGAAAAAATTGATAATTAAAAGTCATGAGTGCACTGAAGAGTGAGGGAACAGCATCACAGCCAGCATTCAGGACTCAGGAATGACTTGAATACAAAACAGCAGGCCTGCCTCCCCAGGGAAATTACAGGGCACTGCTTTACAAAGCAGTAAGTGGGGAGAGGAAAAAAAAAAAAAAAAAAAAAGGAGAGAGCAAGAGAGGCAGAAAGAAAGAAACACTCTGGCTTGGTTAATAGCTTTATTTGCCCCACAAAGAGGATTCTGGACAGGGATGGCACTGCCAGCCAGTCCCATGGGGTGTCTTCCTCATGTTTCTGGCAGCTCCAGAAAGCCTTCTCCTGGCCTTGTATCAAGAGGAGCTCCTATATCAAGAAGTGTACAAGAGAATGAGGCCTTGTGTTCAAGGCAGTCTAGCCTACACAGAGCCCTTGTCCATGATTCCAGCTATTCCAATGAAAATACTTTATCTCAATGACCTGAGCTCAGTCTCAGTAACTACCCTTTTTCTAGTGCCTGCCCTTTATGACACCACCATCAAAAGTTGAAGAACTTCAATTTGTCATTAAGAAAACCTAGTGGGAGAAAGAATGTCATGGGCCTGCTCAGACCATAACAAATCACCCTAGGCAGGCATGATCCCCACCGAAACCAAGGCAAGTGCTTTTGCTTATCGATCTACGAGAAGATAAATGCTGATCTCCTCTTTCCATACCAATGATACCACAAGCCATTTCAGGGCACTGAGATACCAAATGTGGCACTGGATGAAAAAAGGCACAACATTATCTACTATCATTTTCAGGCAACCACAAGAATCTCCCTGACCTGCTACATAGGCAGTCTTATGGACCCAATATTAAGGAAAAGTGTATGCAAGAAATGGCAAGACTGGGCTGAATCCGTGAACAGATCAGTTTGGACAGACCATGGTGAGAAGAACAGACAGACACTCTCATGCACTTAGGCCTCCCAATGTACAAAAAGAGAAGTGCAAAACACAAAAAGCCTAAAGAGAACCCAGTATGCAAGCCCCAGAGATCAGAACGAAGAGCCATTCACTCAACTGCTCTAAGTACAATGACTTGAAAAGGCACATCTTCAAGATAATTTAAATTAAGAAAGTCTCCCATTTAAAACACGAGGAAGTAGGATTTGAGTATAACTATGGCAGAAATATTACTGCAATTGGTGACAGTCTGCCACCACTGAATTAAATATTAACAACAAACAACCTCTTGCGAACAGCAGCCATTTGATTACGTTGAACTTTGACAGTACGTGAATCCAGTAAACTTTTATTTGCTGCAGCCTTGTCACAGCACTCTACTTCCTACTACTGGATGCTAAGACCCAGCTTCCATCCCCAATGTGACAGCAGCATACCTGTTGAAGATATCAGCTGAAACCTTTTGCAGATACTGAAGGGCATCTGCCACCTGCTGAACAGCCTCCTCCCTGCGCAAGTCTGGTTGGATCAGGGGGACTGAATATGTCTGCCCTTCCAGAAAGTGCTTCTGGGCCACTGTAGCCATTACACCTAAAGGAAAGAGGAAATAGGTCATTACAACAAATGCACTTCCATTTTATCACAGCTCTTACCCACAGACTTCAACCCCTCTACTCTCCTAGTTATTTTACGAAGGTGTTTGCAAGGTAATCAGGAAGCTGAGGAGGTAGAAACAGTTGACATATTGGATTTTCTAGAAATCTCAGGTAGCTACAGAGAGGTGGGAGTCTCTTGCTTACCTGAATGCTCCTGGGAAACATAATTTTATTTGTAGCATGACACTTAAATCTCAGCTCAGTGTTAAGCTGAAAACAAAGACAACACTTTGGAACAAAGTCAGTTCAAGATGGTGATAAGACTCTTCAGAGATATCACCCTGTCCCCTCTCCCATCCTCATATTCTAGATGGATGTATTTCAGGTTATTCAACAGCAAAACATAACATTTTATTTCACACTTTTGCTCCAAGAACAACCACCACTTCTCCCTTCCAAGAAGAGCAGGTATGAAATTACAGGGCATGCATGTGCACACACCCCCTTGCTCCAAACAGGTTAATGAGAGTTACTCCATTCTAGCGCTCCATTCTCAGACTCCCAGGCTCCTTCCTGGTGGTGACTGGATTTTTCCTTCAGCAACTATCTTGACAGAAACCTCATTTTACGATCCTTTCACGTACCAAACTTAAATGATAACTGCAATCTTTCAGTTGTGTTCAACACGTGAATTGGAGCCACATGCATACTCCTAGATGCAGCTGGACAAATGATGCTACCCCACCCTGAAAGCTAACAGTCAGGATAAGGCTGGGTATCATCCACGTTTCCATCCTGCCAGCTGTGCTCATCTATCCCTCAGTTGTTCCCAAAGAGCCTGCCTTCTATGTATTTATTTTGTTCATAGTAATAACAACAAAAATTCCCAGGACACAGAGAAGGGAATAGAGAAGAAATCAGTTTCTCTGAGCATGTTAAAAATTGTGAACTCACAAATGCATTACTGATAGGAGAGCCTGATCTAATGAACAAAGTAGAATGTCCAAAGAGTTTTCTAATCACAGCTCTGCCATTAGGCCTACACAACTCCTTTCAAACTTCAGACTGTAAAAAACCCACAGACAAAAGCTGCTCATTACAGGGCTTCGCCATGCTGGGTGCTATACATCAGTATAAGAAAATACTTACTAAGCTGAAGAAAAGCATACTAAGCAGGATCAAAAAGTTCACAGGAACTAGTCCAGGGAGCACCAGTGTGTGCATACAGTATTCTAGATACCACCACCCTTGTCAACAACAGAGGAATGCTCTCTACTTTCTCCAAGGGAGGGCACACAGAGCAGGCTATTAGTACCATAGAAACAGTCTATACTGGAAGAAGCCACAACACAGAAGTCTAAAGAAGTAGTTAGAGCATAACACAACAGTTTAAGAAGTGAAGATTATACAGATTACAAAATCTTCACACATTCTTTACATTCTCTATCCTGCTTCACAAAATGAAAGGATAGCCTGCAGCCATTCCAGCATATTCAAGAAACACCACTCACCCTCTCTGAATTTGTCCTTTCTGATCCAGGTTTCCTACCACAGCAGATTAGGAAAGACTTTATGTAAATGTAATGTGGGTGTTTCCTGTTTTTTGGAAATGAGTCATATGAGAGGGAAAAGGAAGAGGAAACCTAGGAGCTTTTCCACAGATAACAGATTTGCTCAAAAAAAACAAGCCCAGCCATGAGAAGACCTGGCACTGCTGTAGGAGATCTAGACCTATTCTATTTAACTTCATGCATCACTGGCAGCCAAACTCTGAATCCACAGTCTTTAGTGGCAGTGCTTGCACACTGATTAGATTTCTTGATTGAATGCATTCAGCACACAAAATTATTTGACTTGTAAAGCATACAAGTTAATCCGAGAAGGAATATGTCTAATTCTGAGACTGCATTTTTTGATCTGCTGACCATAACCAAGCTTGAACCCTTTTGCTTTCAAGACTACTGTTTGACTGATGAAGTGGAACAAAGCAACAAGCTGACTCATAGAGCACGCAGTTACAGAATACTTTAGCTTCCATAGCAAAGCTAGTTCATGATTCTCCCTGTCACAGCTGACAACCCTTCTGTTGCATCAATACTGCTGATTTTGGGGATGCCTCTTTTTAATTCAGATCCTTTTAGTGACTAGTCACCTGATTTATTGCTACATAAACATCTGTAATTGCCCAGTCACAAAACAGAGTGGGAAGAAAGGGTAAGAACAGGACATGTTAAACTAGCTTCACCAGTAAAACCACTGTCATGTAATTTGACGCTCAGTATGAGAAGGCCGAGCTTTTTCCTCTTGAGGCCAAATGAGGATGATACAGACCCAGTATCATCTCCCATATTCTCACCAACTGGCTCAGTGACCTTTCCAAAACTAGCCTCTGTTCAGCAGCCAACTGACAGATGCTTACACTCTGAAACAACACTGTTCTAACTTCTACCAAACTGTCTCTGTCCTAACACTCAGAAGCTAGAAGCTGTCCTTCAAGTCCCATTGCTCCCTTGCAAAGAAAGGAACACACATTAGTGGGGCAAAGCAGAAAAAGCCCAAGTTGCTCCTGCTTGTGCTGTCATAGTTTGGGTGTCAAGTAATTTCAGTTTCACAAGCTCTCAACAGGCCTCTCACACTAGCTCTAGGTTCTCTCACCTTTACAAAAACAAACAAACAAAAACAAACAACCTAGAGAACTGTGGCAGACACTGTGGGAACTGCTGTCAGATATAGATGCAAGAAACAATCCTTCCTATGCAAGGTAACGAATTAAGAGATTTATAGCAAGACAGACTAAAAACAGCAAAAACCTTCTAAGTGACTGGACTTAGGCAAAATCACGTGCTATAACTGCTATTTATTACTTCTTGTGATCAAACTACCCGGAGAAGGAAGTCAGTTTTACAAGCACTTCTGAGTAATGCGGTAGCCATATGCTTAGAATAAAAGTGGAATTGCTTCCTACAGCAGAGAGGGCCTGCCAGAACAAAAGAGGTTTTAATGGCGAAAATTCAGGTTATTCCTGAACGAGGAAGGAAGGAGCGAACGAGGAAGGAAGGAGCGAACGAGGAAGGAAGGAGCGAACGAGGAAGGAAGGAGCGAACGAGGAAGGAAGGAGCGAACGAGGAAGGAAGGAGCGAACGAGGAAGGAAGGAGCGAACGAGGAAGGAAGGAGCGAACGAGGAAGGAAGGAGCGAACGAGGAAGGAAGGAGCGAACGAGGGTTCCAAAGACTGAATGTTACTCGGCAAGACTGACTCTTCCTTTATCTCAACCTTCAGTGCATGGAGAAAGAAGTAGCAGTTTTCCTTGCCATGGTCCATTATCCTTCCCTTCTCCTCAGCCCTGGTGAGGCCACATCCGGAGTACTGTGTCCAGTTTTGGGCTCTCCAATACGAGAGACACGGAGCTAGTCCAGCAGAGGGCTGCTAAGATGATTGAGGAACTTGAGCATCTCTCATATGAGGAAAGGCTGAGAGAGCTGGGCCTGTTCAGCCTGGAGAAGAGAAGACTGAGGGGGGATCTTATCAATGTGTACAAATATCTGAAGGGAGGGTGTCAAGAGGATGGAGCCAGACTCTCCTCAATGGTGCCCAGCAATAGGACAAAAGGCAATGGGCACAAACTGAAACACAGGAAGTTCTGTTTGAACATAAGGAAAAAAATTCTTTACTGTGAGGGTAACAGAGCACTGGAACAGGTTGCCCAGAGAGGCTGTGGAGTCTCCATCCTTAAGAGATTTTCAAAAGCTATCTGCACAGGGTCCTGGGTAACGTGCTGTAGGTGACCCTGCTTGAGCAGGGGGGTTGGACTAGACGATCTCCAGAGGTGCCTTCCAACCTCAACCATTCTGCAATTCTGTGATTATCATAATTAGGTAGCACATCAAAACAAAGTGCCACAAATTAGAAAGATCACAACTTTCCTATCCTGCTCAAGGGATGCCAAGCTTTCACATAACCTATACATCAAAAATACAAATAAACTGTTCATGAATTACACACAGAACTGACTTCCTGCACAGCAACAAACTGGCTCCCATATCAACACAGAAGCTTACAGAGGGAGCTAGCACGTTTCAGCAGGAAGAGCTGCATGCTGGAATTACAAAGGCTAACATGAAGTACTCTGATGCTATGGTGAGAAACGGGCATATAAAAACACAAAGCAAGTATTATTCATAAGGGCAGGTGCCAGATCACCCAACAGATTCAATCATTAGTGGTATGACCACCTGTGGATCACAAAAGGAAGAAGAAACAGCAGCATAGCTATTTCTTGTGATTAAAGAGAGAACAGCTGCAGGATCTGGAGGCTCCAGCCACTCTATACTCAATTTTTTCTACACCAGCTTTCCTGATCAAGACAAATGTACTCTGGTGTTATATAATAACCTCCCTTGCCTTATTAAATTGCTAGGGAAGAGAAAAGGTTGTTTTCTTGCTGTACCACCTGCTTAGGTGTGCTGTATTCTGATTTAGAAGTTCTGACTAGAGCCACCAAATGCTCAGATTTGCGTTTTTGCCTTAAGTTGTCTGTGAGCTGGTACAAACCTCTAGCAAGCTGGTAAAAAGACTAACCACCAGTCTGGACATCTTCTGTGCCCAAAACTGATTTCTTCTCAGTTCCAGCATTTGCACTAGCAAAAGCTGAGGAAAACAACTGTGGGAAAGTCAACATCTGTTTCCAACATCCCATCTCCTCTTTCCAAAAGACCGACATCAGGACAGATACAAGCTGCTCAGTCCAGGGTTTTCAGGCATCTGGAACCAGCAACTGGTCATACTGTCCAATCATCACAGCTAAGTCTATAAAGCTCTGATGGCTACATAGACATTTGCTGCTCCAAACCCGGAGCAGAAAGCATAAAATTCACTGCTCTGGCTAAGCAGAGAGCCACTCAACCTACTTTGCTAACCTCTTGGGAATACATTTCCTCCTACACCCAAGAATAAAACTCCTTATATCAAGGCTAAGCCCAAGAGAACTTGTTACGGAGCAAAAAGACTCTGTAAAGGAGCAAAACTCCTAAGTTCTTTAGGAAATATCACTCTGTGGAGGACCAATCATTGCGATGATTATCTACCTTAAAAAAAATCTCTTATAATACCTTCATTTTTCAAGGGAACATAAAGGAAGTCAAATAATAAGAAAATAATTTGGTTTCCCTCAACACAGGCAGTCACATCAAAGCCACCTAGGAACACTTACCAGATGCATACTCAGCTGTGAAAATAAAGAGAAAATAAAGCAAGCCAGCAACACTAATTGCTCCCTTAACTTGCTTCAAGAGATAACAAGGAGTGGGGGAGGGAAGAGGGCTTAAAAACTCTGAAAAATCAGTGTTTATTTTGCAATGTTACAAGGACTGCTTTAGAAATTACTATGCTGCTGTCACTGCACTGGAAAGTCAACACCAACTGAAGGCCATTAACTCCCATTTGCAGTACAGTAACATCTCTAAGAAGTGACAGACTCTAGCCCTATGCCTCTCCTTTGCAGGGTCCTAATTAAAGATCAATTGACTTGCAGCCACCTGCAAACTGATCAGCCAGCAAGGACACAGACATAAGCAACATGCAGTAAAATACAAGTCTGCAGATCCTCCACAGCATACCACTACACCACCACCAACAGGATAGTCCCACAGTAGGAACAGATCAAAACACAAATGAACTGCAGATAAATATTAAACCTCCCCAAAGATGGGGTAGAAGTAAGCTTTGTGCATAGCTTGTCACAAGGTGCTGTCCCCTTTCACAGAGGAAAGTCATATCTGTAGTTTGGTTGATAGCAAGATGCCATTCCAAATTCTTCACTGACATTAAGCTCTTCAACATAACACTTTCTATCATGTTTACTTGGACAAGCATTATCCCATCCTGATTGACAGTAACAGTCCTCAGTTGTTCACTTTCCTCTGCTTCAACCTAGCATACATTAGCACATTACCCCCAATACCTCGTGCAGCTTTTAACACTCTCAAAGCTCACAACCGCTACAGGTATCTGCTGTGTGTATGCTCACAAACTTACACCGCTGTGAGTGTATCATCCCCATTCTCTACTTTTTACACAAGCTTCCCACAAAATTTTAAATGATGATCAATTCCGCTGGTAAATTCAAACCATACCCATGTTCAACATTGGCTGTACAAGAAGCTTGCATAGAGGCCATCCCAAAAAACTAGCAGAACTAACACCTCCAAGAATTAAAGACATAGCTTACCTTCTCCTTCACAGGTAAACTACATTCCTCTGATTTTACCTGCTGCAAAGCCAGAGAAATGTATTTTAAAGAAGAAAGACTTAAAATCCTAGAAAAGTAAGACATATCATTGCATATGCTTCTCCTGTTCAGGGACAGGATAAGGAAATGCATGCACATGCACACTCATGGATGTAGACACGCAGCTGAACGCAGTGCTGTAAGTTGCTTATACTCTAGTGGTAAATGCAGCACAAGAGCCTAGATAAGAATCCTATTTTGTTGTGAAGCAAATGGTCATTCTGCCCTGTGTTGACATTCACTGGAGGGGCTGAAATATAGTCTTCCAGCAGAACAGACTGCAGACTTATCTTAGGTAAAAAAGCAGGATGTACTTCAAGGAGTGAGGTGAGTTGCTCACCATGCTCCCTGTGCTAACTCAACCTTATGCTTGTGGGGGGAAGGACACTTTGATAAGATAAGAGGATGAAAAGTCTATTTATATTTTTTTTTAATTAACCATGTTCTACAGTGTTATTAAGCAGCAATCAAAGATGCAGATGGTACTGATTTGATTGGCAAGAGGTGCACCCTGCTGAATATTAAGGAATTCTGCCCCTATAAATAGGTCTAATCATCCAAAGGCTGGAAGGCAGTGATGAAAGAAAGCATTAATAAGATCATAATTAGGCCCTGTAGCAGGCTGTACTTCACCAGGGTGCTCATGTTAGTAGACATCTCTCATAGCAGAACCTCAACGTCTCCTGCTTGTAAGCATGACTGCTTTGGGTCTCAAGACCTTCAGTAGCTATGTTAGACAAAGCTATGGAATGGGCTCCTACATCTCTGGAGGAACTGTCAAGCCTGGCAGCTGCTGGGATTTTACTTCCTAGTACTACCTCTGGAGTAAGAGAGCTCTCAGCTCCATCTGTGCCCACCTTGCCCACTCCCAATGAGCTAATTAAATAGGCCAGCCAGAGCTTCCCAGGCACAGAGACTGGCATGTGATACAGGCAACTGGGAAGTTTTAGCCGCTATTGATCTTCCTCCCCCTCATTCGAGCACATCAAGGACAAATCTACATGATAAAGTTAAGCTAGCCACACCTCTACTCCGCTGCCTCAGCTTTAGAGTGAGAGATACACACCACAGATTGTCAACCTCATACTTTTAGTCTATCCTCATAGGACAGGGAATTACTACTGTGGGGCAGTAACTTAGAAGAACAAAAAAAACATGTGGAAAAAGAATCTCACAAGGCATCACCTATTACATGCCAATACTTCCAAAGACCGACCCCCTTTGATATTGTACTAGTTGAGCAGCCAAGACCTTTGCAAAAGGAGTCCATCCCCCACATCACACCACAGCCCTGCAGAAACAGCAGAGCACTGAGAAGTTTGACTTGACACTTAGCAGGACTTGGGCTCCAACTGCATTTCATGCGCTGTGCATCCTGGCTTTGCAGGCCAATATTCCGCCAGGAAACAGCAATCTCACCTCATCTGTCCTAGCAGCAGCCATGGGAAAAGGAAAAGCTTTTTCTGTACTACTGGTAAGAAGCCACTGCTAACTACCAGATCCAGTAACATAACACTACTGAGTTCTCCATACCCAAATGGTGTGGAATTACCAGCATTCATCACAAGAACATCATACTGCACCATAATGTCAGTTACTGTACTGGGTGTCTTTTTGTTAGCCGAATCTACATACTACTGGGTAACTGTTTAGTCCAACCCAATATACCTTGGAATCTGCATGAGAAGTACCCAAGACTCATTCAATTTAAAGTCTATGTTTTGCTCAACCTGTTAACTACCAACATGGTACTGGAAAGAGGTATTAAGGTAATGCTATGGAGATACTCACTTTTGGGAACATCAAGAGACACTCTGGTATGAAGCCTGCAGTCCAAAACTGCAGATGCCTTTCAGTAATTCCCTGAGTTGCAGAGACAGCATACAATTAATATGCAGCTTTACAGTGAAAGAGTAGCTTACTGTTGCTGACAGAGACTTGGGGAAGAGCAATGGAAGAGAAACGTCATTTCTGCAAACCAAGTGCCTGGTAGAAACATGTCCCCCGGGGCCATGGGCTGTATGAAAGAACAAATAAGACCAATTGCTACTTGTCATGTGTTTGCCCAGCCCTGCTCTTTCCAGAGTACAAGGCTACCTGTGTGTGATCCTTCCTGAACACTGAGTGCTCCCAAAGGAAGACCAGTAACCTGTCCAAAAGCTAGCTGTGGAAGTATGAGCCCAGTATCTCTCAGGAAACCAGGGCCTGTTAACATCCTTAACTTAGATATGTTGCTTTGCAAGAAGCTGTAGCTGTTGCAGCTCCTATAGACAGATGACATCTATGAGCAATAAGACATTAAGGCAAAGACATCACTGATGGGTAACTAAAGGCACATCAATTGAAGGATTTAGGTTCTTACCACCAGTGTTATTTCTTGGATTAAATAAATGTGGGTCCGAGCTGATGTATCAAGAGACTCAGTGATCACGCTCAAATGGAGACCCTCCCTTTTTCTAAAAACTACTCAAAGAGAATTACTTTGCTTGTTTCTCACATGTCACACTGCCCATCCAACTTGGGGTAAAGAGAAGGATTCAAGATTTGAGATCTTGGAGCCCTGCTTTTATGACAGCATATGTCAGCTCCCTGGAAAATGGCAAAATACCTGACATTTAAAGTTGGATCACATAAATCAAGTGAGATTAACTCTCCAGAAGACAGGAATGATATTACATTAAATTATTTGGTAAACAGAATCTGAAAGGTAGAGACTTAAAAACGGGAGATGTGCTTCAGTTCTCTAAGCTCCCAAAGCTAAGACGGCCTCTAAGACACCACTGCTGGTGATAACCTTTCCTCTCAATGGAGAGCTCTGCCTTAAGAAGCTTGGGCAGCAGCCCTTACTGCAACAAGGCACTAAGCTGCTGGCTGCATCTTCCTGTTGAAAAAGTCTTTTCCTCTAAGCAGAGACTGAAAATGATTTCCTTCAGTTAGATACACAAAGCTCATTTTGACAGACAGATGTTGATATCCACAGCGAATCAGATAACCCACGCTGTGCTTGTCACCTTTGGCTTTCCTTATCATTAGTGGAGAGAAACAGGTGCTCTAACAAACAACTGATCTTATTCTAAGGCAGGCATCTAAAACTGACCAAATGCACTGTGCTCTCAAATTGCCTGCCCTGCCTTCCCTTCCTCTCCCTATTAACCATAAAAGAAACCTAAGTGACTAGCTTAGATAAACCTACAACACAGGCATCTAATGCCAGGCAAACAGTCCAGCCCAAGCATTCAGGTGCAGCTCTTCATTTGACCTCCTATTAGGGGGCAATTTGTTTATGTAAGCCTAAACTACAGAGAAGCTATAAAGCCCCTTTGAAGGCCATTAACCTGCAGTAAGCTCTTAAATACTAGAGCATTCTGGAAGCAGGCTAGCTGAAATGCTGCTGTAGAGATTCCTACAGGAAGTTTGGTTCAGAAAAACAAGTAGCTGCTCGAATTTAATACCAGCCTATATCATCAAATACATACTTCCAAAAATACAGCACCTTCCTGAAAACAGGATCCAGCTGCTACAATTAATCACATCCAGTCTTTTGCAGAGGGACCTTAGCTGCAAACCCAGTGATCACCACAGCTCACTCTCTCAAACCTTAACAATATCCTGTTTTTCACCTCCACATAAATATGTCAGAATCTGACATATTTAACAAAGGTAATTACCAAATCACAACAAACTCACTAAACCTACTCCTGTCAGTCTTATACTCTCAAAGGCAAAGGGAATACTTGCATTCCTGAAAGATGACAGGATAGCAGGTGGGAACTCATTCACTAAAAGGGAATCTATTCAAGGCTGTTCATGTTTGCTATCAGGATACCCTTACGGGGTGGCTTGGATGACAGGAGCTGCCAAAAAGCTAGGCTAAAAGAAGGACACCTGGGAAATCAATAACCCACAAAAACTGCTGGATGGACTGTGTTCTGGCAAAGGTTATCTTGTGAAGAGGTCCAAGCAGAGCTGATTAGCTGCAGAAATTGCTTTTTGAGTGATAAAAATGATTCCCTTCAAGCTCATACACCATGGCCACAGGAAACACCACAACTTCAGACGACATAATCCTCTTCATCCTCTGCACACTATCTTTAATCTAATAAATAAATAAATAATCTGCCTTGCTTTCAGGCTTATCTCAGCACTATTTCTTTCCAGCCCTCAGTTTCTACCTCCCTTAGTACTAAGGCTGAGCATGCAGTGACTACAGTTACCTATTACCAAAACCCAGAAACCAGACTGCAGAGTAGTCCCTAGGGATTATCTGCTTTCAGTTTTCTTGCCAATGAAGTCCAGAGTTGAGAGAATACAATAGTACTTTCTATCTGAAGGAACGAAGATTAAAAACTCAGTTTAAATATCCAGAGTGATAGAAGGAGGATACATGATAAAACTAGCAGCCTGTGCTGCTCTGGGACTGCTTAAGGCATTTTTCTGCCTGAGGGCCTTGTGGAGGTGCCAATATTTTCCCTTAACCAAAGCATTCCAGGAACACATAGGTATATTGGGCAGCCTTTATATCTCAGCTCTTCTTAGACAAAACAAGTATCAGGAGGGCTTATCATCCCCTGGCTAACCTTTCTAAAAGAAAGTCTAAGCAAAGGACAGTTGACTAGAGCACCTCCAATTCTGAGGACAACTGAAACGCAGAAAGCCTCTACAAAGACATGCCAGAGGTAGTTTGCTTCCAGCCCTTGCCCCTGGCGAAAGCAGCACTATCTACTCTGCTTCCTTTCACTGTTCCCCTATTTCAGGGGACTGGAAAGAAACAGGGACAGTTTTGCTCTTACATTATCTGTTCCAGGATAAGCCTATGAGGTCTGCAAAACATTGCCAGCAACACCTGCTGCGCAATCTACATGAAATAAATAGGTCATCTCATGTCAACTCTTAGCTGACACTTGCCCAAACCACGTGAAATGCCACTACCACAGCTGGCACTATCCAGCACTCCCTGTTGGCGGCTACACTGGAGAAGGGAACAGAGTTGAGAAGCTGCCTACACTCCAACATGAGAAGCCTCCTCTATTGGGAGAGGTCTCGGGGAAAACCAAGGTGCAATCCAGCCTCTCAGCATCTGAGCCACACCCACCATATTCACAACTGGGTTTCTGTTCAGTACTGAAGTAAATACTAACCACGACCATCACTGCTGGATGTAGATTCACAGTGTTCACTATGTCTGTCACTGTATACGTATGCAGCTAGATCTAATAGCCCTATGGTATGATTACTGTTGACTGACTCATTCTTTATTTTGAACATAAAAAAAAATTAATACAATAAATACATTTATCACAACAGCATTTAGGTTTACTTTGCAAACAGTATCAACATGTTTTTATCTGACAAATAATTACATCACCACAGCTACCAGTCTGACAGCAGGGAGCGTACCCTTGTGCAATTTAAAGACAACACATATTAAATTTGATTTCCCAGTACTCCAGATAGAAAACTGTGTTCATGCACTGATGGACTAGAATTATTTTCTGTAATCTGTAGCATTCTTTGAATTAGCTGATAGTTTATAATAACTTTTTGGTACTCACATTGCTGGCAGTACAAAAAAAATCACAACTTCACTGCAAGCCATTAGCTAATTTTCTGGGTAAGAATTACTTGATCAACTCAAACCCCAGAGTTCCCAATCTTGAGCATCTTTGTTCTTTTTCTTCACTAATCCTTTCACGCTGCAGCACCTATTTCCCTACAGGGTATCTGACGTACACAGAGAAGAAGCACCAACCTTCCCAATGCCAGAAGTCCTATGCTAAGTCTCAATGTCCCATACATCACCTCCAACTTGAGATTCCACTGCCTCCACTGCAAGGTGTCAACAGTCTATTTCATAGTTCAGCTCTGAAGTGGTGAATAAGGAACGTAATGAAACGTTTTCTAAACCTGTCCTCCCATGAAAACAGGTATAAGTACAAATCTCATTCCATAGTACCAAGCGCTTCTTTCCAAGGCTTGAAGTGGTCACAGATGTGCCAAGTCTGTCATTACTAGAGGTATTTCATTCATTCGCAGCACACTATAGATCTAAGAGCAGTTTAGACCCACTTACAGGATCCTGTCAGAACCTACCCCCTTGCATCAGCTCCAACTCAGATGTAACCTTCTATAAGCTCTAACTCCTTTTAATTGAGCCCAGTCTAAGCTGTGTTTCTTCCATCCATAAGAAAGCCTGATTTCTGCAAGAAATCAAGGTACATATCAAAAGAAAATCCAAAAAGGCTACTGCAGTAATAACAAGTTCTAGCTCTGTCACAGACTCATTTTCTGCAAAACTGGGGCTCTGATTTTTGAAATAAGTTTCTGGCCACGAGGGTTGTGGAGCAACTTCTAAAGATAAGCCATGGATAAAACTGCCACAAAGTTGCAGCATCACTACCTGCTTGTCTTTGCAGACGGCTTCGAGCAAATCAGCCATCTGCCACGCTCGGCGCGCAGCAACGCAACGTGGAAACGCCGCTAACGCCCGGCCCTCCCCGGCCACCCCTCCCGAGGCCCCTGCAGCCCGGCGCCCGCGGGGCTCGGCCAGGACGCACCGCCCGCCCAACCGCCGCCCGAAAGCAGCGCGGCCGTTAACCGGCCCTAAGGCAGCGCCCGCTCCCGGGCGGCCTGGCACAGCCGCGTCGCCGCCGCCCCGCGGCGGGGGCCTGCGGCCTCACAGAGCCCTGCTAGCGGCGGCTCCCCGGCGGGCCAGCCGAGCTGAGCCGAGCCGAGCCCCTCTCACCTGCCGTCAGCCGGCCGCGCCCCCGGCCCGAGCAGGAAGCAGCGTCCAGCACCCCTTCCGCCCCTAAGTTGCGTCACTTCCGCCAGACTTCCAGCGCCTCTCCAGCTCGTGGCAGGCTCTTCCCCTCTAGGAGGCCCGGGCCGAGTCGAGTGCGGGAGGGGAGGCGGCTGCGCATGCGCGGGGTCAGAGGCGCGGGTGTCCGGCGTTCCCCGGCCGGGCCGGGCAGGAGGTCTCCGCCGTCCCGCGGGGTCGCGTGCCCTCCGGGCGCTGCGGACATCATGCGCTGTGTCACGTGCCCCGCCTCAGCCCCCTCCACCTCTTCTGGCACTGCCGCCGGGCTCTGCACCCGGTGCCCCAGCCTCCCTGCTGTCTTGGGCCTCCGCACCTGGCGGCCCCCCAACTCAAAATGGCATGCCCGCCAGCGAGCCATTGGCCACCTCACAGGCTGCACGTCACAGGCCTGCCATGTCAGAGGCTAGCTGCCATGTTACAAGTCCGGCTTGCTCAGCGGCCACTGGTCACAGAGGTCCCCTGCCATGTCCCCCAGCAGCCCTCCTCCCGCGGGGGGTCAGCTGAGCCCCTCACAGGGGTGGTCGTGAGCCTCTGCCACCCACCAAGCGCCATCATGGAAAAGATGCTCTGTGAGCAACGTGCCTGCTCTGAGGAGGAGGGAGGTGTCACGTCTCCTGATCTTGTCTCTACCTACATGTGGCGAAGTCATGATTTAAGAGAGGATCCCACAAATGTTTTTTGTTTCCAGTGTCAGCCCTGCTTCTGTTCCTAGCTGCTTCTCTGCTTCCGTGTATCGGATTTGGAGCATGGCAGACAAAAGAGGGATGCTCTGACTCATACACTTGTTTTCTCTCCAGTGCTCATGTTCAGAGTTGGGCAATTTAAAAATCGACTTTATAAAATGGTGAACATTTCCTTTTTTTTAAGTACATTCTCCTAGTTTGTTCTTGTGTCTCTTTTATATTTTCCTGTTCTGCGCACATTCAAGCAACCAATGCGCATATTCCAGCACAAATATTCATGGAAAGTGAATTTCAGGATGGCATCTGTAAATATTAATACTGCATTTTAAAGGGGCACATGCAAGACATAGCAGAGGTGTCTGCAAGCTCATCCACTTTAGGACCAGAAACAATTCCTCACGACATACCTAAACAGTTAGAATATAATGCTATTTGAATGGCAAATACCAGTTTTTGAGTGCACACGGGGAATATTCGTGATTGATACATAGCATTAAAAACAGTACACAAGTAAAAAAAAACAGGCAAACCTCTTCAAATAGTGAATACATTTGAAGAAAGCAGGATCTGCTCATGCATATTCAACTCAGGGAAAAAGGGTAAATCTATTACATAAATTACCTGTTGCAGATTTTTCACTCCGTTCCACTCCTTTGCAGAGGGAGGCACAGTTAAAAATACTTGCTGCAGAATGAAGCGGAGAGGAGATGTTATAGACCTGATGGAAATCCAAAGCAAATTAGGAGCCAGCAGTGGCATCTCACTTGTTTCAGAGCCTGAAGGCGAGTGCAGCGCTTGCGCCATGATGTTTTAATGATGGGACTGGTAAGACCCATAATTATGGAGAGCATAAGAGTGCAAGGCCTCATAGTTAAGAACCAGGCTAAGAGCTAGTGAAACTCTCTGTAAGGGAAAGAGGTTATAAGGAGTGTAAAATCCTGCCAAAAATTCAAAGCAGACAAAAAAGGAGATCTAGCAGAGTCTGAGCAAGGAGCTTGTGTGTGGGTGTCAGGACCTGTCAGAAACAAAACAGGGAAGCGGATGTAAGAAGCAACAATCCGGTCTATTCTGATTCATTTTTATTTATATACTGCTGACGGAAAGCCTTTCAACTGCTTTGTGATACTCAGATAAAAATCCAATCCATTTGCAAAATTTAAGATAAAGCAAGAGGTGATGGTAGGGCTGAGGCAGCCCTCCCTCCGTGTCCTTTTCCCACCCATCCTGAGGAAGAGGAAACAGCAGGTTTGCAAAATCGACCAGTAGGAGACAAAAGGAGAGCTAACAGAACCGGACAGAGAAAATAAAGGTAGTGAATCTTAGGCTGGGGAGGCAGAGAGATGATAAAGCAGAAGAGCAGCAGGGGTGAACTGAGTCCAGCCTAAGAAGTGATAGCAAGATAGCAGCATACCAGATAGACTGGACGAAATACCAGTAAGACCATGGTAGCAGGTGAGACGTCATAAATCATAGTGAGCTCCTGTGTAACCTTGTCATATATCAACCATCTTTCCTGTGCAGGCAAGGCCTAACCAGTTGAGAACCAGTAGGTATTAACAGCAGCACACAGAAGGAATCTGGAGGCAAATTAGGAGAGCAGATGCTTAAAAAAGCTGCTTAGGAGAGCAGTGTTTAATTCAACGGCACAGGCAAGCTGGAAGCACTAGTCTCTGGCTGATGGCACATCTCAGCCCCCACAATTGGCTGGTGGGGATTGAGTGACACTATGCCCAGCCAGTGAAATAATGAACACAGTTTCTTCTCTCTCTATAATATAATGTTTACTGGCTACATTTCATAACATTTCGCTGGGTAATTTTCAGTGGTCCTGAGGACAGGATCCTATTATATAAGCAAGTGCTGTGCTCGGGGAGCTGCCTGACACCCACAGCCAGCTACCTCTCCTTGTGCAAGTCACAGCAAACAAAAATCAGTCACAGTATTTTTCTCCTCTAACAAAAAGGAACACTATTGTCCACTATTGCCCAGATAAGGGAAGATTTGGAGGTCCTTCTTCTCATACAGTCAGTAGGACATGATTTTTTAGAGGGTGCGAAGAGAAAGGCCTAGTAGTGTGCCAAGTCACACATGACGGCCTGTCAAAGGCTCTGTCTGCTGGTTAGGAAAACATCTGGCTCTCCCAGAGCCATTGCCCAAAATAATACCAATCGGAGACACTAGTCCCAGGAGCTGCAAAGAGCCTCTGTCCATGGGCTGTGGCATTGCCACTTTTGGCCCCATTGTCCAGCAGTGGCAGGACGACTCGGACCTTCTCACCCCCAGTGAGGTTTCCTGAAGTCAGGACAGGCTTTTGCCCTTGGCCTATTGAATAAATGTCACCAGATGTTTCCACCGGTTCTTCTGGCTGGCTGTGCGGAGGCTTTGTGTGCTCTGTGTTGCTGTCAGTCACAGGCAAGGTCCTCACTGTGAACAAGCGACTGATCCAGAGCAGCTCAGGGTACTTCAATTTTTCCATGCTTTTGCATGCCATTCTGTGTCTAACTGTCTACAGTGTTCATACTGTCTGCCTGCTTTTCCATCGCAGCAGTATTCAAGCACTTCCACCATGTCCAGGACTCTTGCATAAAGACATTTTTTCCTGTAGGCTAGACTCACTCACTGCAATTATCTATACACAAACTGATCACTCATCTATTCTTCTGTCACAGCCACAAATTCATGTGTAAGAGCCAGCTCTTTTAGGCTCACATTATATTTGTACTTGTTTTCACTTTCTGAAACTGCACTTTTCCACCAGAGTGCTTTTTCTTAAGCAAAAAAAGAAACCACCTTCAAAACATTAAATTAATTTGCTCTTTCTTTTGCTGCAATATCTTTAACTGAGAAAAGTCACCTTGGGCAAGTAATTAGTGCCTCATTTTCCTCACTAGAAAAATGGAAACAATAACATTTTTCCACCTTCAATATCTTTAAGATGGAAAATGCTGCTACTTATTATTTATTATAATGTTTTACACCAAAATTTAATAACATAAACTTCAGAGCCTGAAGGGAAAAAGGGAAGGTGAGCAGAATACAGAATGCTGCTTTGATTGTGTATTTTGAAAATGCCGGAAATTTCTTGTAGTCCATTGAACAGCGCTTGTCAAACATTCAAGCAGAGCTGGCTGAGTCTCTTTTGCACAAGGTCAGGAGAAGGCCAGAAAACAGATCAAATCTTATTCCAGACTTACCTGTAGTTTTTCAGTCTTTCAGATCTGAGAAATGGTTTGTTATTGCATTTGGGATATAGGACAGAGCTCACCTAACGTTTGGAAGTGTTTGGACTTAAGGTTTTGCTTCAGGCCTGACTCTTACATTTTGCTTTCAAGATTGCCTTAGAGGAATATGCAGGATACTTCTTGGACATCTGTCCCTTATTCTGTGTCTGGTAACAGCTAGCTCCTCCTCTTAGTGCACAATAATGATCAGTACGTGCTCCTGGGATGTTGAGATTGCACATTAGTAAACAATGTTTTATCAGCTGGGAAACAAAGTAATGTGCTAAGTACTATCATTTTTTCTGGAGCTATAGGTGCTCTAAGTATAACATTCAATACTCCTCTTACCTCTGAGATGGTGTTATTGCAGGCAGCTAAAATGGGGCCCAGCTAGAGCCTTCTGCACATGCTTACATCTGATTCAGATTTGTGGAGAGGAGATGCTTTTCCCATACAGGTGGTTCCCCAACATGTGGCATCCCTCTTTCCCTCGTCATGAGGCTTCGGGGTAAGATGCAGTAGAAAGGAGAAAACCAGAGCCTGAAGTTGACAGAAGCACCATACCTCTCCCCCTTTTCCTCCTCCTCCACCTCGCTTGTCAAAGCCCTTTCCTCAGCCCCTTCTGCTTCTACTTCACTTTCTTCCCTATCATCTCAGTCTCCTCCTCACCCCCGAGCTCACAGCTTTAAACACCACTTGCCAGCATCGCTCTGCTCCTTCCTCATAGGTGCCCGAGCCCTTCTGACATCCATGTCTGCACCATCCGTTAGGCTGTAAGTCCGCAGGGCACAGACTGCCGCAGTGTCTCGCCCTGGCGGTGGCTGGGTCTCAGGCAGTTCTGTAAGGAAGGAACATGTTTAACAATAATAATGCAATTTCTCCAATGCACGCATGTGTACCAAATGACTGTGTATTACTGTTGTAGGTTAAGGTTGGTACCTGTGTACAACTACACAGATGTGCCATTTCAGATGCAACGTTGCATCTTGAATGGTCTGTAAGGGCAGGTTGGGTTGCAAATGGTGTCCATCCAGGAGGTCACTGGCTATGCTTAGTTGCATGGACACTGTTTTGCATACTCACAGTAATTGCTCATTGAAAAAAAAAAGTACATTTATGAAATTTTTGTATATGTGAGAAAAAAAATGTAACTAAGACTAAGCAACAACAGAGGAAAAAGAACAGAAGCTCCCTAGAGTGAAGTGCAGATGAGGAAGGAGTTTCACACGCATTTTTTTATTTTGTGGTGCCTTTCCATATCCCCACTGTACTCCCCAACAGTATGAGTCCTGAGCAGGACTAACCTTGCTTAACCCTTGAGATCTGACAAGAGCACAGTCCACAGCAGTATGGCTGCAGGCTAATGCTTTTATTTTTGTAACCATAAATGCCTAAGAGCACGGTAACAGCAGTGAGGGATCAAATCCATGCTTCTTGCATAACAGAAGAGAGTATTCCCATTAGGCTACCTGGCAAGACATCAAACATACCATACCAGGCCTTTAAGAAAACTTTTTTAACAGAAAAGAGAGAAATACTGAGAACAGCTATGGCTGATGAAAAAGCAACAAGTATTCTGAGCATTTAGCCATGCTGCCAACAGGCACAAACTACTCCTTTTATAAGCCAACACATACAAGACTCGAGGAACCTGCACGTACTTCCAAATATCCAGCTATTGGTCATGCAATCACAATTACTGTTGCATATGCAAACCAAAAACTAGCTATCCAAGCCTTCTCCGCTTTATTTCAGATACAGACTCTTTCCAATCCAGTCTTACCGAATACCGATTGTGACTACCAGGCCTCGGGCGAAGCCCTTCTTTCCTCACTACAAAGAAGTTACCAGTCGTCATGAACTGACTAATCCCCTTCTGCCACAAGAAGAGGAAGTTAACCCAAGTGTTAAAGAGCCATCTATAACTCACTGTGTTAACAAGACATTTAAGATCATTCTTTTGATGCTGACCATCTCTATTAAGTTCCTTTAGAGCTATGTGGGTGCTAACTATTAGAAATTAGAAACTATTATTATTTCAGAAAAATTGGAGTTTCATTTCTTTTTTTTTTTTTTTTTTTGCCATTCTGAGACTGAAATAAATGTCAGCATTCTAATGAAAATTCACTGCGCTTCCTGCTCTGCTTTAGACCAACTTTTTTTTCTTCTTCTTCTGGCATTAATTCCTAAGGAAAAAAGAATAGCTGGAACTTTCAAGAACATTTCTTCCTATTTTTAAATAGGTCTTTAAAAGATGCATATATTAGGAATCACGTATATTTAAACCAGGAACTTTTAGTAGTATTTTATCATTTTCTTATGTTAGCTTCAATGTTTTTAAATTTACATATTAATGCTTCAAGACATAAGTCATTGTTGGATGCAAATTAGGGGATTTCTGAATATATCTGCAAAGTTAATAAAAAGAGAAGCATGAAAAGAGATGCAAGTCCCTACATTAAAGATTAGAGTTAAATATAGCTGGAGAAAGATGTTATAATAAAAGCTTACTCAAATTATTAAGAATCTACTGACATATGTTTGTCTAAACAGTAACAGCAGGACACTTGATACATTTTAGGGCAGTCTGTTTCCAAGCAAAAGAATCAGGGGGCAAAACATAAAGAGAAGCTTTGATGAAGCAATTCATTTTAATTATGGACAGCATCAGTTAGGGTCCTGCACCATTAAGTTGTACTTTTGACATTGCCTAATAGGAGCATATTTTACAAAAGGCACCAACGTGGTAAAAAAAAACTTTGTACCAAAAAAATTCCTAACAGCTTGCTCCTGCAGAGTTAGTTTCAAACCAAAAACAGTTTTCACCTTTTCAAATATAAAAACTAACAAAAAGAAATCAATATTCCCTGGGAATGAGCCTCGCCCCTGGGAGAAGAAGTTCATCCAAACTCTTTGTTGTCAATGGCAAGCTCCTATTTTAGGATTTAAGTGGGTGTTCAAATGGCTGGGTGGTGTGAATAATTGATTATTTGATTCTGTTGTTGAACCAAAAAATTAAGCTCTATTTTTCCCCAAGGTCAACCCCCAAACAAATTATTTGTGGTATATCTGGTAAATTGAAACAGATAAAACCACGTCGTTTCAGGGTAAATTATTTGCTATTTGTTTGGTTTGGTCCAACATTAATTCTGCCATTTTTTTCCAGGTATATGCAATAAAATCAAAGGACTAGATTTATAGAAGAACCTATACATTGCATTCAGAGATGTTTTTGCCATTTCTACTCAAGCTGGAAATGTAGTGAAAACTTGAAATTCTTATGTGAAATATTTCTTCTCTGAATGAACAGTGAAATACATCTTAAACCTTTCCAGTGATGTTATTACTCTTACATTTCAATCTTTCAAATGCTTTCTATTGCAGTTAAGTATTTACATGAAGTTATTTCATTTCAAAGCTTACCATATTAGGCTGTTATAATTTCTATATCCTGCAGGCCTGGTGGTCCTTAAAATTATGCCATATTAACGGCATTGTAATAACTGTATACTAAGGTGTCATATTAATTTCAAGCCATTTTTTCTGTAGAAACATGAATTTATTTTGCATCTGTTTGATAACATTAGGTTCCTACTTAATTCTGTTTCTAAGACCTACAGATATAATCTTCCTTTTCATTTACAAATCAGTAGGATATATATTTCCCACTTTAGTCTTTAATTCCCCTCTCCAATTTAAATAGATGTCAACAGGCAAAACAATATTGTGTGCAACACAACATCCATTTTAACAGTGAGTATCTTTGTCATTATCCCATAATAAAGACAGTGCATTTATTTGATAAGTATACCTAATAGTACTTCTATGTGCTAGCTAAACTGCATTGCTTATTCTTAAAAAAATCAATTAAGTTAAATATCAATAAATAACTGCTTTCCGCTGTTCTTGGGAGAAGACAAAAGGCTCAGAAGAAAAAATAGCTCGAAATTATCAAATCTGGGGAATTTCATACAAACTGGAGCATATGAAGGAGATCAACCTTATGCCCCAATGTTAGGACGTCTTCCCTGAGAAATGGGATATGTTCGGGCACATGTGTGGGATGTGACTCAGTTCTCTCATTGATCCTGGAAGCATCCTGACCAGGAGCTGCTGAATAGAAGGACTGTAGCTGGGTGATGGCATGGGGCTCCCCTCTGTCCCTGCCACCTTATGAATTCATCTCAGAAATCCAAACAATTTGTTTAAAAATATACAGGAAAGAAATATTTCAACATTCCTATAATGCTGTCCTCATTGTTTTAAATGTCCATAATCTTCAGTGAGTGCATTTCAAATTCACAAACAATTTTGCATTGACTGAATGTTTATTTTGGCAAAGAAACAATTTATGACAAACGATTCACTACTAATACATCAATTTTAACATGGCCTTCTGAAGGAGGTGAGCACATCCACCTAAATGAGCCAGGAACGAAAATATTTGCAGCAGGAAGGAAGTTCGGACCACAGCCAAGATCCAAACCTCTCAGCTCAGGCTCATCTTCAGTCAGCAACAAAACGTGATCTCAAACCTATATGGAGCATGAATATTTCCTTGAAATTCCCATTGGATGGAGAGGATGAAGGCTGAGCCCAGAAATCCAACAGATTTGTTTGAGGGGGTCTCTCCATCCGATTTGGTCTGAGCATTTTGCTGCCAGGCAGAGGTGCAGTCCTAATGCTGGAGTCCTAATGACAAGGTGCACCCTGCTCTGAACGGCGAGACAGCACTAGTCTCCTCTGCCTGCAGATGCCTGGTGGCATTCCTCCTTTGCAGCGGGTGGTAAAGGATGTGTCACTGTATTGAAGGGGACCTACAGACTTGCCCTTTCCAGTAGGCAGGGAAGTCGGCTGGGCACAGAGATGGCCACGACAGGCAAGTCACACAGCATTAGGAGCAAGAAGCTGGCTTGCAAGGAAGGGAGTCAGGGAAGTCAGTTGCTTTGCAAAGCAACTTCTGGGAATGGGAAGGAATATCTGAAAGGAAGAGGAGGGATTGTTTTGGGTTGTTGAAAATGAGTAACTAGGACTTATGAGAAGGCAAATGAAAATACAAACCAGCTACAAAAATATTTCTTAAAATTCAGACTGGTCTGGCAATGATGCTGTTGGCTCCAGTGGGGAGTAGGAGCAGTTTCTCTCTCTTATTACGTTGACTAGTATTTACAGCCCAGAGCTCCTGGTTTTATTCTGTGCTTTACACCCTATGGCTATGCAAACTATGGCATATTACTCCACCTTGCCTCTCTCACTACAAACTACTTCATATTCACTGCTGCTCCAGGACCACTAGAAAAGCAATGTAGATGTCATGCAGGGTAAAATCTTGGCTCCCACTGAAGTCAATGAAAGTTTTACTCTCTGACTTTAAAAGCATGTAGTGAACCATTGCCCTTAGCTCTACTTTTCCCATAAAAGAGGGTTTTTTCATTTTTCAGGAGCCCATTGAACAGATGATCTAATGGCTATAGTACAGCTGTTTAAGCATGGACAAATTCCCATCAGCACTAACTACCAGTGCAGCTGAAACAGCTGTGACACCACTGGAAGTGCCAGTAAGGATAAGGAGGGATAATTAGCATGGTGGTAAAAATGCCAGCAGTTTACAGAACATCACCTCCACTTGGGCCCTCATCACTGTAACTCTGGGTTTTGCTGAGCCAACAGTAGCAATGATGAGATAGTTTTTGCTCCTATTCCTCTTTGGAGACCCAGCCAGGACAGGCAGACTGTAACATTATGAGTGCCTCCTTTCCCTCTTTGAACATGTCTGTGCTGAGCCAGCAGGAACTTGGCCTTGAGTGTGCACCATTACCTTCACAGAAGGGAAGGAAATATGACAAATTAATGCCAAAACAACATTATTTCAGTCACATGCAGTATTTTCTGCATGTTTTATTCCGTCTGGTATAATACTGTTTATGTCTTGAAATCCGTGCTATGAAACATACAGAATGTACATTACGGGAGAATTCCCACTGCTGCTACAACCTCAACCTCTCCATTTCCAGATGCTTGGAACTGTACATCTACCACCTGCACGCTGCATTAGTGCCAGGTTTGCATTAAGGAACAACTGTTTTTATTTCACTACTCTTGAAAATAGATTTTAAACTGACTGGCCTCATCCTGCACCCGCCAGAGTCAAATAATACTATGTCCCATTTTTTAATGACAGCAAAAGCCATCCCATATCAACAAAATGTATCTGTGTCTGAAAGACTGGTGAATGCAGGTAAATAGTAAATGCAGTCAGATGCTCCAGCTAGACAGATTTTTGTGCTTGGATGGAACCCACTGATTTCAAATGAGGTTTCATGCACCTGCTTGCCTGGAGCAGCTTATAGGATTGGGGTCAGAGTTTCAGCTAGCAGGGGAAGCCTTCCTTTCACCCCTGCCTCCATTTTTTTCTTATGCTCATCATGTTTATATCATTTTAAATAGCACTAATGCAGCCTGATCCCTCTAAACTATGTCATACTGGCAGAAGGAGAAGAAAATGCCTGTCTGTGCTCTCCTCCTTTCTACTGTCTTTTTATAATTGGCTAGGCATGATGACCTCTGTGAGAGTGCTGCATTTATTTTGGTAGATTTGGCTGCTAATTCATATATACTAGAATTGAAAGACATGATCTGAATTTCAAATGTCTCTCCATTAATAATTTGTTATCTTAATAAATATTTGTGATTTTTTATCTGACATAGATGACATGTTTATTATTACAATTATGCTTATTGTTCATGATTTAGATTGGTCTCTATTATTTTGGACTGTTTTCATTTATCTGTAGGCAGTTCATGCTGTTTTATATATTCTGTCACAGTTGGTTGTGTTTTGCCTTCTTATGCTGATCTCTGTAAAAAACACAGCACATAAGAAATTAAAAAACAAAGAGAACGTTTCCAAAATCATCAGTACCACATCCATCCAGCAGTAATTTAAATGTGTATGAAAGAGAGTACAAAGCTAAACAGATGGGAAGCTTTTAAACAAATGATAATTTAAGACATCAGCATGTAACTCTGGCTACTTTAGTATCCAGACCTGAAACTAAGAAAGAGTCAATGGAAAGAGTGGCACTGCCTTTTGACCAAGCTCCAGGAACATACGGGCTCCTGCACAGTTATGTCCTTGGAGAGAGGACTGTGTCTGCCCGTGTGGCCTCGATCCCTCATTCAGTTATGTGGTGCTGTCTTTCTTCCTCATTACTACATGGTAACAATATTAGGTACTGCTGGAGCAAAGCTGTGCCACAAAGTTATGCTACAGGATGCTGTGAATGCTAAAAGTTCAGACAGGTTCAGGGGGAGACCAGCCAAGTTGACAGGAGAGAAATCTGTTGGGGGTCATTTAATGCAAGGCTATAACCTTTGGCTCAGGAAGTCAGTCTGAAGGACAATTTGGGGGAAGTATCACTTTGTGCTGGTCCCACTCTAAGTCTCTTTCCTAGGCATTTGATTTTGGCCCTTTTTGTTTATTTATATGTTCTGAAAGTCTTACATTGTGGATTTCAACCTCACTTTTGAGTTTTAAGTCTTCCTTTCAGCCATATTCAGCATGTCTCTGTTACACCTATTCGTCCATTCTGCCCTGTTTGCTGAGATGCTCCAGGTGCCTCCTCCCCTCACACCTCCTGCCTCCCCTGCCATTCCTGTCTCTTTACAACTTCCACATCAGCCCCATCTGCAGACCACACACCAGCCCTCCTCCCCTGCCTTGGTTCTGCTCACCCTGGTTACTAGCGGCCATGCTCAGTTCCCTGTTCCTTATCAACTCTGCACCAGTATCCCTCTGTTTCATGCTTCCCAATTCACATCAGGTTCTCTCCTCCCCATCCGCTATTACTGTTTCCAGCTCCTAAGCCCTCCCTCCGGGTTGAAACTTCTCATCCTTCTCCGTTTCTCTCTCTCCTCTCCCAAGGTGAGCACTGCAGAGATGGAAGGAGTAACTGAGCTGTCATCTATGCATGGCATGGAAAGAGGGAGCAGAGCTGCTGTGAGCTGTGGAGATTTATTGCTTCTTCCCCTCCTTTAAAAATGGGTGTTGTGTTTGAGAAGATACTTCTGCCTGTTATCTGCAAAGGCCTGAAAGACTGCTTCTACATAGGGACATGGGTAAACATAGCAGCCAGCAAATCAGAAGGGAACTTCTCTCTGGCCAAGTTAAAATGTTGTAAGGTTTCAGCCACTTGCCTGGTCACCAGGATTGGCTTCAGCCATTGCCAAAATCCCGTCACTTGTGAAGAAACTGGCAAGGCAGAATCACTTTCGCCCACAGCCTGTGTGTAATCACCACACAATTCAGCTCTTAAACTGATGTGCACAATGCAAAAACTAGAGCTGCAGTGTGCCGCTCTCTGACCCATCTCCTGCTCCCTACAGCTGGGCCTCCCAAAAGAGAGCATGGCCTTTTGTGTCCTTTGGAAGAGGCTGTGCAGGCAGAGGTCCTACTGCACAGACTCAGTTGCAGGTATGTGGAGGGCAGTAGCTGTCAGAAGCAATTCCGCTAAGTTTGTCAAAGAAAAATCAGAAGCAAGTTCTTCTGGTTTTGAGTCACAGGATCATTTTTGCCTCTTTATTTTCCCCTTAAAAAAATTTTTTTTAGACACTAAAATAAAATCCAGAATTTTTTATCACAAATCAACATGTCTCAGCACAGGCAATTCTGTTTATAAGCAGATTTGAAGGCAAAGGTTAACCGGAGCAGAAGCTTAACCCCCAAAATGGGCAATGAGAGATAGGAACACATCTGAGCAGTGACCTCTTCAGCATACAGACATTTGGCCTGCCTCTAGTATGACCACACTGTGCATCAGCAAGTCTGAAGGATCACCTCAACGTAAAAGCCAAAAAAATGACCCAAGTTTTGAAAAAAAGGCATCATTTAAAGAGTTCAGTCTGTTTAGCTTGCTAAAAATAATATCATCAGGTGATCTGATCAGTCACCTTCAGGGAGAGAAAAGCTTTAGGACTAAAGAGCTCTTTAGCGTAATGGAGAAGAGCATAAATACTCCTGGCTGGAAAGTAAAAAGTGAGAAATTAAAGTGAGAAACATACTCCAACTTGTCAACAATTACACGAATTAACTGTTGGGACAAAATATCAAGGAAGGGAGTGAGTTCTCTGCCTTTTATTATCTTCATAGTAGTACAAGAGGCATTTCTGGAGATATGCTGTTCTTAAACACAAGTTCCTATTTCAGTAGCTGCATGCGATTATATGGTATGTAGCATGTCAGGCTTGATGCCTTATTGGTTTGTCCTGGTTCTAATTTCCCTGAAAAGCCAGCATCTGCTTGTACCTGTTATGTAAACAGGCATGAGGACTGAAGAAGCCACTCTTCCAAGGTTAAACAGGAGGCCTTTGAGGGTCTGTAATCAGAAGCATTGAAGTCAGTGGCATTGCTCCTCTACTTCACACCATCTTGAACCTCAGCCAAGTCAGTATCTGCTTACCCTTGTTAAGCAGATGGATAAACTGAAGCTAAGACCCAATAAAGTGCATTGCCCAGGATCACACAGGAGGCTATTGAGGATCTGCAATCTTGCTCCTGCACTTCACACGAGGATTGAATAAGGCAAAAGGAGTCCTCCAACATCCTTGTTTTTAGTGTTTCACTGAAAAGGCAGGTGGTATGGTCTGCAGTCTCACCTACGTTACTTAAACAGAGATCTGCAACAGGGTGAACTCACTCCTGTTGGGGCTGTTGAATGGTTAATTCATACTGATATCACAAATCAGGAGCAAAGGGAAAATATCTTGTTCTATAAATCAAACAAAGAGCTGAGATGTGGTAAGGACAAATACTTCAGTTTCTTTCATTGCTTTTTTTTCTTCTGTTCGGTGAAGCACAGCTAAGCTGACATAAATATTTTAAAACAGTTGTTCATCAGTAAAAAAGGTACAAATTCTGTATTGTAGCCTTAGCTGAGATGTGTACTTTTCACACATTTTAAAATCTGGCCTATATTTGTACTGTGCTATTGCAACCTTGCAGTATTTACAGCAAATTAAAGAGGATCGAGGTCCCTCTTTAGAATGCACCTTCCTTTTTAATGTCGCTAAATGTTACATTATCTCCTGTCTATTTTATGAAATGAAGCTTTGCCCACTTAATTGATTAATTCTAGTGAGCAAAAGCTAGGCAGAGACATTTTTTCAGGCAGTCAGGTTTTTGTTTGAACTGACAGTTGTTCAGTCTTTTGTAAATACTGCAGTAAAATGAAAAAATGGAATGTGAGCTTGATTCTCCAAATCTCATCTGACCAGCCCCACTGAATTACATGGGGATTTTCAGATAGGACAAGTTTGTGTGATCTGGGCTTGCATAAGATACAGAGAAAATAAATATATGAAGAAATGGAATAATGTTAACTCTGAACTCATACTCCATCCAGAAGCTTTTTCCACAGTGGCAGAGATCAAATACTGTCAAGAAAACAAAAAACATGCATGAACAGTATACATCTCAGCTGAGGCCACAATATACCATTTTTACTGATGAACAACTGTTTTAAAATATTTATGTCAGCTTAGCTGTGCTTCACCGAACAGAAGAAAAAAAAGCAATGAAAGAAACTGAAGTATTTGTCCTTACCACATCTCAGCTCTTTGTTTGATTTATAGAACAAGATATTTTCCCTTTGCTCCTGATTTGTGATATCAGTATGAATTAACCATTCAACAGCCCCAACAGGAGTGAGTTCACCCTGTTGCAGATCTCTGTTTAAGTAACGTAGGTGAGACTGCAGACCATACCACCTGCCTTTTCAGTGAAACACTAAAAACAAGGATGTTGGAGGACTCCTTTTGCCTTATTCAATCCTTGTGTGAAGTGCAGGAGCAAGATTGCAGATCCTCAATAGCCTCCTGTGTGATCCTGGGCAATGCACTTTATTTGGTCTTAGCTTCAGTTTATCCATCTACTTAACAAGGGAAAGCAGATATTGACTTGGCTGAGGTTCAAGATGGTGAAACAACTCCCATTGATCTGAATAGTTTTGGATGAGGCCTTAAGCAAAGAAGTCCGAGTGAAAGAAGCATTCAGGAGATGCATATTATTTTTTCCATCCATGAATTATACATGAGTACATTATAATTGTCTTGATTCTATCCTCTATTTTGAAATTATTCATCTAATTCCTGCAGAAAATTTTTGGTTTGTAGGCTGTTTGAAAGCAGTTTTTGAGAATCTCTGCTCAAGCAGCTGCTAACTTCCAGAATTGGGTGAAAGAGCCTCAGCTTCCCACAGAAATCAGAATGGAGGGTGTACACCAGACCGTGTTCCTTTCTTCTCCTCCCTCCCAGCTATTACTCTAATTCTGTCTTTTTAATATGATTTGTTTTATACTCCTTTGTGCCTCCATCTTATGAACTGGGTGAGATTGGATCCAGTGGGAAACAATGGATGCAGTGATTTCACTAGTCCACCATGGTTTTAAGAGGGACAGGAAGAAGAGGAGAAAACGTTAGGTTAATTAAAGTTGGTTGGACAACATTATATCTGTCATGCCTTGAGTTCTAAGAACTTGGCTGTTGTCAAGTAATAATAATAATCTTTGTTGTATTTAGGTGTGTTTGTACATAATTCTCATTGTCCTAAAAGAAAAAGAACAGAAATACACTTGTCTCATACAATGTAATAAACCCTTATTATAACCTTATAAACTTACAATAAGATCATAAACTCATAGCTGGGAACGTAAGCTTTATATCTTAAACTGATAGCACTTTAGGTACTGAACTAGCAGGAGAAAGCTGTTACCTTGAAAGGCCTGGGACAGGAATGGGGAGGAGAGGTGGATCAGTGCAAGGGATGGAGAGGAGCCTGCCTGGATTTCTTGAGTTGTGAGGAGCTCCTGCCCAGGAGAAGGAAATGGAGTGCAACTGAGAGGAAGGAAATTCTTTGGAACAGAATTTCAAAGGGAAAAATATGGAAAATCTCTACCTGTCAAAAGGCTGGAGAGATTTGTTGCCATCAAGTTTCAGTAAGCTGTTGCAAATTTAAGAGGGGTTAGAATCTCTCAAAAAGAGATACAAGAACATTTTGCAGTAACACTGTTCTGCAAATGAAATATGTGAAGATGTTACTACCTCCCTGATAGTGTATGCTTATTAATATAGTTTTATTTATGGATTCACTCTACTCTGACTGAATAAAATAGCTAAATAAATATAAAATTCAATCATGTAGTATCAGACCTTTTCGTTAAATCCTGGGGCTTGATTCATTTGCATTGTTTTGTTTCTATAATGCATACTCATTTTAATTATTACTGCTGCACTTTAATTGTAATTGTCCGTGCAATGCCCAAGCACCTTCCTAAGTGGATAAGGGAAGCACTTTATTCCATAATAACATCATTAATCCATTATTATTCATTATTATTTCTCAGGAATGGATTGAAAAGAATAAGGACTTTGAAAAATACAATACCAACAAATTATCTATGGCAAAAATAATTTTAATAGAATTCATACTTTCGTCATCTTCACCATTGTTTCCCTCTAGACACCGTCTCTCCTAAAGAGGGAAGCAGCAGCATTTAATGACCTGAAGATTCGGCTAAATGCCAGAGATGCTTGAAATCAGAGATCTGCCCCCCCCACCCCACCCCCTGCTTCCTGCGTGGCCTTGGACATATCATTTAACCATTCTGTGTCCCTGTTTCCCTATTTCTTTGGCTACAAGAGATGTAGGATGGCTACAATCCTAACATTCACCTTTTACAGAACAGTAAAGCTTACTTCACTAATGTGCAGAGCTTTGCAAATGATATATGCTAGGTATTGTGGCAGTGTAATCAAAGGGACACAATGATGGCTGGATAAAAGAGGAGGCGTTTCCTAGCTATGCAGGATTCTTGCTTATCCAGCTAAAGAAGACATTCAATTTCTTCTAATATCCTTTCAAATCCCTCTTGAATGAATACCCTCTCTTCATTGACTTTTTCTTATTACTGAAGATTATACACCTCTGTTACCTCTTGAAATTTTTAAGTAGATCCCTGCATACTCTTTTGTGTTATGTACACAAGCATTCTGCTGGGTTTTCCTTTGGCACATGCTGTTTGTAAAACCTGGAAGGTCAGGGGCTGATCTTACCATTTTTGGCCACCAGTCACCACACCTGCACAAAAAATTGTCTGGTTTCTTTCTGATTCTCGCAGCCTGTTTGTCACCAGTCAATGGCTGTAGGTCCCTGCCCATTTAATTTATGACAAAGATTCTTCAGAAGAAACGAGGCTAATGAGGCTGGTGAAGCAAATGAAAGGTGCAACAAAAGTGAATGAATAAATTGGGTTCATTCTGCATGGTAAAATTCACACCTTTCAATGGGCATTCAAGCATTATAACACAGGACTTCCAAGCTGTTTTGCACCATTCCCAATCATCCAAAACAGGATGATTTTTCATTTTAGCTAGTATTCTCTTCAGAATACATGCCACAGCCTGTCTTACTATTTCTACATAGGCGAGCACTATGTTTATGACTCTTATTTCTCCATTATTTTTGTCCAGCTGAGCTGTAAAGGAACATTATGTCCACTCTGCACACGGGTAGCCTGAACAGTTAAAACAGCCTTGTCTATTCTGCAAGAGAAGTAATCCCCACCTTACGTCTCTCCTAACAAGGATAAGGTAGCTCTTTTCTATGTGTCTGTGTGTTTGTGTATGCGCGTGCGCGCGTGCATGTACACACACGAGTGTACCCACAGCTATTCCTGGTCCTTTCTCAGCATGTACTAATGCCAAATTTACATTATTTCTCTTGGTCTCCCCAGATTCCATTTCTCTAAGACCAAAATGCTGCTGCTCAGTAATGTCTCTGAAACGAGACAGCATACAGCACAATTTCCCAAATGATTATTTCCACTCTTCCCCCCAAATATATTAGATGCTTTCACCTCCCCTGTTTCTCTGTGCATGCCTCTTTTCACATTCTCTTATGACCATTTTTCTCACCTTGCTAAACAATGCTTGCTCCTGCTTAGTCAGTCCTCCATCACAAGGCATTAATGCCACACTACAGAATGAGATGGAGGAAGGTCTCCTTTAAAATTTTCCAAGTAAAATCTTAAGTGTGTGAGACTTGAAGGCTCTTATTCCTCGGAGTTCACTCCAAGGTCTTCCCCCAACTCACAAGGGACATACGGCAATGTTTCATGATCCCCCAAAGCCATCTCTAACTGCTTGCAAGAGAACTGTGAAAAGCAGCTCTTTTTTGGAAGAAATCTGTGAACAACTTCTAATCCTGGTGATCCTGTTTGCATCAGTTTACATTTCCAAGGCTATCTGTGAACAGAAAAGGCTAGAAATACACCTTTCGGCTCATCTGAAACAGATTCTCTTTTACACTTCTCAGTCCTTCACTTCGGGAAATCCTTGACAGCGGTGCAGGTTTAGCTGATCTGAAAAGGCAAACCCTCAAAATCACCTGCTTAAAAACAGTTGCTTTTCATTCTGTGAACTTGCACTTTTTGTGGGGGCAGTTAAACCTACTGACATGCATGCCTGAAATCAGGTTTGACTGCTTGTTGCTCCTCCTGGTTCTTCTGGGCCAACAGTGATTGGAAAGGATGCTTTCCTTCCCTTTTCAGAAATCGTCAAACTTGTTTATGGATCCGTACAGGACTTCCTGCAAGTAAGTTTATTACTCTTAGCCAGGGTATTTTTTAATGACTATTATAGAAAGCACCCAGATTTCTCAGATGTCCCATAGTTTCTAAGTTTGCGAGCTTTTAAGGCGGTGGATAAGGAAGGGTGAGGGGAAGGTATTTCTTCAGAAATGAACATAATCTGCATGGAAACTAAGACCAAGGGTCCTGCCTGTCTTTTCTGTGGTGTTATTTCCATAGCCTTCTCCCCTCCCTTATGCCACAGTAAGTCTTGTTTTCTTCCTAAGAAGTTAAAGGAGACCAAAGATTCAAAGGAGAGGCAAACTTGTGAGGAAGCAGCACATTCCTCTAACACTCATTTTCCTTGATAACTCCTTCCCTGGGGTGTGTATTTAGTCCTGCCTTCTGCATGTTAACAGGGTGAGTGAAATAAAGGAGTGTTATCTAGACAGCAGACAAAACCAGCCAAAATTATTCTTAAAAAAAAAAAAAAGAAAGAAACCACTAAGTCATCCTGGGGAAAAAAAATTTAAAAAGCATAGTAACATCTAGAAATGCCGTTCAGGGAGGACAGGGGAAAACGCGCTGAAGAGGCTGCAACGAGCCCTGACGGGGCCACGGCCGGGGCGCCTGAGGCGGCGCCCGCTCCCGCCTCTCGCCGCCGCTTCACCCCCGCGCAAGCCCCAGGTGGCCGCAGCGGCACCGTCTGCCTCCGAGGGGCCCCGGACAGTTTCTCTCCAAAAAGCCCCACGAGCAGCCCCGTCCCGAGTGAGACCCGCCCGCGCTCCGGCCGCAGCTCGGCGCCGGGACCCCGCCATTGCCCCCGCCCCGGCTCCCCTCCGCGCCTGCGCAGCACGAGGGGGCGGGGCCTCCGCTGTGGCTCCCGCGCCCCCCCTTCCCCCGGCCTCGCCGTGCGTGGCGCGCGGGGGCAGGGGCAGGCGCGCGAGCCGTCTCGCCACCCGCGCGCGTGCGTGAGTGACTGCGCGGACGAGCGGCCATTGGGCGCGCGCGACCTTTAGGGGCGCGCGGCCGTTGGGCTCGCGCGCCCGCGCGCGTGTGTGTGCGTGCATGGGGCGGTAAGGCGCCTTCCCGCAGCCCGCGCCGCTCTCGCCGGAGCGCCGGCGGCCGGGCAGGGCAGGGGGGCCCGGGCCGGGAGCAGGGGCATGGAGAGCCTGCTGGAGAACCCGGTGCGCGCCGTGCTCTACCTGAAGGAGCTCACCGCCATCGTGCAGAACCAGCAGAGCCTCATCCACACCCAGCGCCAGCGCATCGACGAGCTGGAGCGGCGCCTGGACGAGCTGAGCACCGAGAACCGCAGCCTCCGCGGGCAGCAGCCGCCCCCCGCCGAGCCGCCGGCGGCCCCCGCGCCGCCCCAGGGCCCCCAGCCCGAGCAGCCCCCGCCGCCGCCGGGCCAGCCCGACCCGCTCCAGCACCACCAACAGCTCCCGGCGCAGCAGCAGCAGCAACAGCCCCCGGGCAAGCAGGCACCGGCGGGCCCCGGCGGCGGCGGCGGCCGGGCTCCCGGGCACCAGCACCCCCCGCTGCAGCCCCACCAGCACCCCGCGGAGAAGGACGGCAGGGAGAAGGGCTGCTGCGCCGCTCTGCTCCAGCACAAGCCCCCCCAGGCCATCGGCAAAGGCGTCCTGAGCAGGAGACCGGAGTAAGTGAGAAGGGAGAAGGAGGCGGGCTGGGGGCGGTGGTGGGGGAAAGCAGCACAGCGGGCTCTTTCCGGGCCACAGTCCAAGGGAGAAGTGGTTTATAACCCCCTGCAGCCTCGCACGGAGAGAGGCAGTGTGTGGGTGGGTGGGGAATCCCTCCCTCGATGCATTCTCACGGAGAGCAGACAGAGTGCAAAGAGGAGCCAGGATGCTGCTTCCAAGAGGCATTTGCCTCCTAATTCACCGCTTTTATTTTAATGTGCAAGCGTCTGTGGCCTGTTTGAACCCACTCGGGCTGTTCACCCACGGTGCCTACACACAGCATTATGCCCTACTTGTCTGTCGTAAATGAGTCTTTGATCAAAGATGAGTGTGGTGTAGCCCAGACAGGGAGAAGAAGCTTTGTAAAGGACAGTGGCATTGTGGCAGTTGCTGTTTGCCTTAAATTGCTGGTATCTGACAAAGAAAAAAAATCTTCACAGAAAGGAGTTGGGATTTTCTTACCCTTACTCATGTAAGGGTATAGCATATGCACTATATTGCATGTGATGCATGCATGTTTGTAGAGATACAGATGCTGCACATATGTTTGACATTTAGGATGCATACTCTACTTGTGTTGGTTGTCTTTTCTTTTCTTTTCTTTTTTTTTCTTGTGAGTGGCACCTACCGGTGATCCAGCTCTTAAAAGGACAAAGTATTTTTTGCTGGCCCTTCTTCTTTAGTGAAGAAAGCATGACTACTAGTACTGAATACTGATAATGCTCTGTGTGCATGCATGTATAGTAAACAAGGACTAGCATTCCAGTGCTATAGGGGGTGGAAGAGGCTACTACTGAAGAGTCACATTTTTTTGCATTACTTGTCCTGCATGTGACGTCAGTACACCAGCTGGTAAATACAACTGCACTCAGTATTATATTTGCCTTTGCTTAGGCACTTTGAAAGTAAGGGAATGTTTTCTGGTTGAAAGCCAGAGTTAATGAAGTTAGGAAGAGAAGGAGCACAGTTTCTGATCTGGTCTCTCTTGTGTAAGAGCAAAGGTCATATAAGTAGCAAAGCTAGATCTGCATTTCTTTCCTAGAATGAACTCTATTGTTTTGGCTATAGTAATATCAAAACAAATGAAGAAGGCAGCACACTCTATAGCCCAGAACATGTTCTTTGTCTCTTTCGACACTTTAGATAAAAGGGCCTCTTCTATCTCATGTTTGTTTTGAATACAAAAGCATAGCTAGAACATAGAGTTAGATTTTCAGCTGCTGTAAGTAGAGTTATGCCACTTGATATCAGCTAAGCATCTATCATGATTCTGTGAAAATCAGTGGAAAAATTACTATTGAAAGAAATACTATTAAAGGTATACATCCAGTCCAAGGCATGCTTGAATCCCAAAAGACAGATCCATACTCCTAAAATACTGCACTGCAAGGACTTAATTTTGCAAGTACAACTTAGAGGATCTGAGTGGGCTACTCAGAGTGTTAATTCAAGTAGTAAGCATTTGCAGGATCCGGCCTTTATTCATCACGCAATAGATGAAGTTTTAAAAAGACACAGGGCCTGATCTTGAACTCAAGCCCATTGTTTTAAATCCAGAATAGCTTAGGTTAAGTCACGCAGGTCAAAACAGTAAGAAATCCATATAAAAACGCATAATCAACCTCACTGTTTTTTAAATAGTGTGTCCCTGCAGTGAAGGCACTGTTAGAAATATCGTATCAGCAAGGGCTTTCCTTTCATCTGAACAGAGTTTCTAACATACGTCATTATAGAGGCTGAAGAATCAATTTCTATGCACAAATCTAAATACCTCCTTCTTATCTGAGCCTTTTTGCAGTGGGGTTTGATTAGGGGAATAAAATTGTAGATTTTTTCTTCATACTAAGATGCACAGGAGAACTGTATTAAGAACACAGCTGATATCTGATATATCATAGCATAATCTATATATATCAGATAGATAGATAAATATAGGTAGCCTTTTTGTGGAAAGTCGGGGCTACTGCCAGGGATAACAGAGCAATCCCTGCAGTGATCTTTATTCAGGAAGATTAAAATAGACTGCTTCTGTTTCCTTCTATAGCTTAGGCAAACCAAAGTCTTTGTATAGAAAAGGAAATATGAGAAATGCAAAACAGTCTGCATTTTTCACTCCTGCAGGTTCCTGGGTTTTTTTTTCATTGATTGTATACACTGGGTTTCATCCTCTCTCATCTCTGACTGTTAGAAGGAAATCAAAGAGACCGTAAAATCTAACTTAAAGGCAACTTGGATGTGAAGGATATTTCACCTCCTTTTGACAGCATGCCCAGTATCGCTTATGATCCAACTGGCCAACCTGAGAGTTATGTTTTGGCTTTTCTGTGACAGCAGGGGACAGATGCTTTAACATACCTACACAGAATAGGTGACTGCACTCCCTTCCTCCCTCCTCACATCTATACTCATATTTGACACTGTATTATAAACCCTGAAATTCAACTCTGAATTTTTACCTCTTAGCAAAGAACTTAGGAACTGACTAATAATCACTACAGAAAATGGCCACTCTAAGCAGAACAGAAATGAAATTTTAGCATGTCAGGATGCGGAGGCTGAAAGCAGGGGTTAAAGCAGCACCCACGCAGCACCTGGCTGTCACTGCCCAGCAGTGGAATTTCCTCTATCTCTCAGAAAACAAGAGGTTCTAGACAGCATGTTTAAATGTACGTGTGATGTCCCCTCTCACCTCAGACACCACGCAGTGATTTTGTTCATTTTCAGCCAGGATTGAGGTTTTTTTGCAGCCCAGCTCACCTCAAGCCCTGGATAGAAGTGAAGAGCTGAGCCCTTGGACACATGTGACTATTCATGTCAGCCAGGGCAGTCTTCTGTAGGGGGCTTGCAGGAAAAAAACAACAAAAGCTTCTATTTTTTTTGAAGTTCAGTCTTACTTTCTTTGTTAGTTTTCATAAAACGACTAAATTTTTTTTTTAAGCCTACATTTTTTAAAGAGAACAAAAATCACATGCCTAGGTTATAAGTCCTTCTCTAAAGAGGGAGGAATTCTGGAGTTATGCGGAAGCCCACTAATTGTTGCTACATGCCATTGTGTGAGAAAGGTAGCACTGAGCTTACCTATGAGAGGAAAGATAGGGCAAAAGGTATTTGAACAGATCCTCAGCAAGAATTAGGCTGATTATTATTCCATGGCATCTGTCTCTTTCTACCTTAGGAATCTATTGCATAAGTGCCTCACAGCTTTAAAAACAAAAAATAAGGTCATTCGTCATGGAATGTTTTGCTTCAAAAATACAGGTTGCCAAATTAGCATAGCTTAGATCACCCTTATTAGGCAGCCTGTTATCTTAAGGGACCACCCCAAAGTATCGTCAAATGCTGTGAGTATAAATTTTCCTTTCATTCTTTATCAGAAAACTACCTTCTTTGCCAATCCTCAATACCCTTCACTGAGTATCAGAGAAATGCCACAGGGTTGAATTTAGCAGATTAAGTCTAAATGGCCCAAATCCTGCAGTCATTTTATCAGTGAAACTCTTTAAAGGGGAGCTCTGCCTATGGAAGATTTTCAACCTGTGCATTAGCTGGAAAACTCACTTTGATAAATACAGTTAGAATAACAACTAAATACATTGTAGTTCCTTCCATCAAAAGGCATGGGTGCAATTTACTAATATTCTGTGTGGCAGTAAAGTCTTTTTTTTAACCATGTCACCAACAGTGAAAAAAGGAGTAGAAACATTATTTATCTATCATGACATAAAGAATCTAAGCACTTCCTTTAAATTATTAGTCTGTGTTTGTATTACAAGATCATCTCCTGATGCAAGAACAAACTCTTAAAACTCTTGGAAGACATTTTCTAAAATCACATTTTCCCAGAGGTCTTAAAACTCATTTGTATTTGTACTGGGCTGAAACCTATTTTATTTTATTTTGTATTGGTTCTAGATAACATTTTTTATCTTAGTGAAGAGGGCATGGTTTAAAAGACTTGATGTTAGAGTCGCTTAGTCTCTGTTGTGGTCTGAAGCTGTTTGCTATATTTTTGTTTAATTTCAAAAGCTCAATTATGTAACTTTAAAATGAAGATATTGTATATGCAGAGGTGCCGTTTTCCATAATTTTTCTTTTTAACTATGCATTAATGTTCTATTCTATGGATTATCTCCAGGGTAAAGGCATTAGACAAAATTCCACCGATTTCAATGGGTACCAACAATTACTGTAAATATTATGGCTTGCTATTAACATATTTTGCTGTATTTGCGCATTGCACCAGCACAAAAAAAAAAAAAAAAAAAAAAAAAAAGGCCAGAACAATCGTGAATTGCTTGTGCACCCCCAAATATCCACTTCTTTCACTTTAGATGCACAAGGAACGCTACGTTTGCCCTCTGCTTTCATTCTTTTGGATTCACATTTCCCCCAACCTATTTCAGGGCTTAACTCCTTTGAGCTTTCACATACCAGAAATAGTTGCATTGGTGCTGCCCTGGGTGCTGCAAATCCCTGCGAGCAATGTGCAGTTTCGGCATTAAAAGTTATATGGAGTAGAGTGCTGTAAGCTGGCTTCAAATGACAGAGGTTTGCATTGGCATAGCTACACAGGTGCTAAAGCCCTGCTTAGATCAGATTGAAATAAAGAGCATAGGAAAAGGGAAAAAGAAAGCAGACTGTGACAACCTCCCATTTTAAGTTATATTCATCCATACTGGTTCCATTCACCTTTTAATTAGCTGAAGACATACATTATGACATGAACACACTCGCGTTATATCTGCATCAGGGCCTGTAAAATCCCAGGCAAAGGAATATGGAATTAATGATTCATAACGATATTGTAAGAAATACCAGATGAAGCAGAAAAGGAAAAAGCCTTAGTTTAGGAAGGGTTCAGGATGAAACTGTAGCTGCAAAAAGACTTATAAAACTGCCTATTAAAGATGGAATGAGGAATCCACCTACAAGGAGAGCACCTCAATATGATGCTATGTAAAACCCTGGCCAGAACAACACAGTGTCAATGTCTAAAAGTGGTATTGTGGGAAATCTCACTGGCTGGATGAGAACCTCAGGAAGTAATAACAAGGAAGGAATCTATATGAAATACTGACTAAATGTGCTTTGGACAGATACCATAGGATTCTGTGTCCTGACTTCAGTTAGAGCAGTACCTGTAGTAACAAAGACTCATACTGATTGATCTTTTAAGAAGAAAAGCCAAGGCTGAAAGCAACAGCAAAAAAGGTGAAATTTTTAACGCTTAAATGAGGAGGGATGCAAATACATTTTTTTGTTTTTCTCACAAGATAGTGCAGTTCTTGTTTTTATGTCACTCAGCTGCGTGATCTGTTACAGCCAGGCTGTTCTTCTCTGGTGGTAAGGGTATATTTCTTGCATATGCTTGGATTGGCCCATTTGGTGTCACTTCCCAGGCAGATCTGAGGTTAAGTTGCACGCAATGACTTTAAGAGCAATGGGCTCACATGAGAACACTGTTAGCAAGCAAAAGAATTCATGTATGGCTATTTGGAAATGGTATAAAAGGAAAACGGCCCCAAACGAATGGGTATTAACATCACCTTTGAGAATTCCTGCCAGGGACTCAGTGCCAGGTGACTCTTAGGCCAGCTGTCCTGTTCTTTGCAGCATGTACGGTGTGGGAGGATACCCACTGTTCTGAGATTGCAACAAGTGGCTGATACTTACCTGTCCTTCAGAAAACCACATGTGCACAGGAATATACAGTTTAGGCATATACACTTCAATTTATGCATGCAGCCAGTTGCTACTTATATGAAACACAGGCTGTGTGTGTTCCCACCACACCATACATGATATTATTTACACTTTTGGTCAGGGTAATCCAGAGAAACCTAGTCTTGGGATGCACTTCTAGTCCTTGGATGATGTCAGACCAGAGCCTGTCAGCAAGCAATTTGGTCATTTGTTAATTTTGTCTTCTATATACTCATTCAAAAAAGTGTCTGCATGATAAAATGAAGTATGCTCCTGCAAGCATGAATACCTATAGACACAGAGATGTGTTGGATTGCAGTGATTTCCCTGCCATGGCCTTTTAATATTTTTCCTTCTCTCTTGGAATCCAAGTAGAAGGAGTAAAGAAGAGCTACTGTCTCTCTATCTTAATGTTTCTGAACCTTAAGTTTGTTTGTCCTCTGCTTTTCCTGTTATCTTTCCTGTAAGTGCCTAGTTATGTTGCTTTTTTTCTCTTTCTTTCTTAGTTCAGCAATGATTTATTTCCCTCTTTTTTAAATCTCTAGTATGAAACCTTCTTTTGTTTCTCCCTTAGGAAAACATTATAGAAAGCCAGAAATATTCCTCTGTGCAACAGATGGAAAATACTTCATTTGTTACAAAATTACCTGTAGCCTGTGATCATTACTTAGTCTGCAACCATGGAACCACATAAGAGCAGATGCGCAAAAGAGAAAAGAGACATTTATGAAGTCAGAGCCTGAAATGTGACTTCTTTTTCTTTTTCATGCAAATTTTTGAAATTATATATATATATATATATTTTCCCAAAAGAGATGTGTCCTGACACAAACTAGTTTAACAATATTCTATTATTCATCTGTTTTGGAGTTTGTTATTTCAGCCAGCTAAACTCTAGATGAGAAAATGAAAGTCTCGACTATTGGATTTGTTCTGTGCACTGGCTGTGTTTAAGAGGCAGTAAGATCTCTCAGCTAGAGCATTACACTGGCAGTCTTAAGATCAAAGTTCAGTTCTTCCTCAATGTAATTTTAACAGACTTTTGATGCTGGACAGTCCCTTTTTTCTCTGTGTGTTTTAAGATCTGTAACAAAGCAGTTGAAGATACATTGTTACAGATAAGAGTGGACAGACAGATCATGAACTATCCTTTTTATAAATTTCAACATAAGAAGCAGCATAGAGCCCCTGTCATTACTTGCAATGTGTACTGCAAGGCAGTATGTATATCTGCACATATAAGAGAGAATGTGTTTGCATGTACATTTGTCTACAGTATCTAAGAGAAAAGTGAAACAGCACCTAGTTTCTGTGCTTTTTATGCACAGAAAAGCAAATCTTCAGCTGGAGAAAATCAGTGTATCGTTACTGACGTCAGTACAGCCAAGGCAATTTACATCACCTGAGGATCTGTACCGGATTTTGTGCATCTGTCCTCACACACAAATACACAAACATCCACTAGTGTAAATGAGTGTTGACAATAGCAAAGAATAGCAGCTCATCGCAGAAATAACAGCCAACAATGAGAAAACCATCAAACAACATTTTGATTCTTTGTGTTACAATGTTTTGTTATGGTATTTTAATTTAAGGTGGTAGGAATTTTGTTGCTGCAGGGTTATAAAGACATATTTGTTCTGTTTGAAAATGCTTTTCTGTTCTCTACCTTGAGTACGCACTTTCAGTCTGCTTCTTATGCAGGTATTATTTTTATAGCTTTTCCTAAGATTATGTTCATTTATCAGCTGTTATTTTCATGTGCTCTGAAGTTGTAACTTTCTGAGGGGGATAGGAAGGGTTCAGTATTTTCTGTGGTTAGTTCCATCTAAGAAGCAATATTTTGGCTAAACTGAACTGATTTTTAATATGAAATGAAAGATGGTAAACTTCCTTATCTTGCCTGCCCTCTTCCAACTGAAAACAAGGGGGCCTGTGAGCTGCAGAACTAACAAAGCTTGGCTTCCAGAAGATTTGTGTCATCGCTACGTTTTCTGATGTCAGAACAAGATATGAGTTCTGATCTAAGCTTTTTCTGGTATTGAGGCTTTTATAACATCTCTTTCCAGTATGGAGTCTTCTGTGTGGAGTACTGGTTCAATTCACTCTGCAACCTTTCCCTCAGGGGAGACTCTACGAAGATCTCTCTGTTCTACCCAGCCACCTATTTTCATGGAACTCATAAGAAGTTAATGTATCTGAGATCACTATTACTTTGTTAAACTTTGTTGAAACTACACATTGGGATCCATAGTTAGAGAGTAGGAACCAACATATAGACACACACACGCATAGAAGGAACAAGGAAATATATGGTTACAGAAAACACATTTTCCTTAGGAAACCAGGCAAAAAGACCAAACCCCAGATATTTTTTAAAATTAGCTCACCCATACTCTACTCCACTCCAAATATGGGAATGTTTCATGGAGTTGGCTTTCTGTGTGTAATCACCTCTTAAAAGTCTTGGAATATTAAAGTTACAAAGAGCTGGGAAATGATGGCAGGAATTCAGTGGGCAGCCAGGTGAGTCTCTTGCTCTTTCTGGCTTCACATATGAATTTGGTGGATCATCTTAACCCACATGCTAAAAATTGCATGGGCATGAGCTGCTGCTGAGACAGTTACTACAAGAAAGGTTAATTTATATTTACTGAAACACACTAAAACATTGTGTCATTCTCAAGAGTAGTAGAAACTTGACACTGAAAACATTACAGAGGCTTGAGGTTTTCTTCACCTTTTGCTGCACTCAGATGTGTGTTCAAATTCTGAGCTTTCTATTAAAAAACAAAACCTTCCTATCAATCTGTTAGTCTCTCTGACATCCATTTCCAGGCAGTCCTCCAAAGCGGTTCACACTGCTGTAATGGGAGAGTCGCTCTCACAGCACCTTTTTCAGTGTCCAGCATCCTGGTATTGCTGTGCCCAAGTGGAGCCCTGTTCCCGAGGAACATTCTTGGATCCGTCTCCTGGAGAGATGTGGTTGTGGCCCTGAGGTCCTTAGTTGTCTCTACACAAGATAGCATTTACTGAAAGGCGGGTACCTGTCCAGATTTATAGGGATTATTATCTTTCTTTCTGTTTTGCTTACGGAATCACGCTCAGCCCTTGCTTTTGCTCCTCCATGAAGAACGCTGTTTCTGTCTTTGTTGGGCTGTTCCAGGAAACATTTTAGCTCTGCAGTCAGTTCTGAAGACTCACAAATGTCCTTGTCTTTCATTTGCTGGTTTTTAATTTGCAAATCCATTCCCAGAAGGACACCAGTAGATTGCCTGTGTCTGCCTAGGCACACATATGGCCCCCTTCACCATAGTAACTGAGTATCTGGATTTGTCCTGAGGGTCCATGCTGATTTCCATGTACAGTGGACCACTGACCTTGCCATCTGAACTTGCAAAGGATCTGAGGAATCTCCTGTCTTTTCTCTGAACACTCCATGGTTCCCAGGCCAAAGACTTCCCTTTAAATGGTTTTCTTCTATAATGATTGTGATTATTTGTGATAATAAATGTATATCCAGGCAAACTCCTCAAGTAGATAGACTACATGGACCAGTAATATGCACTAGTTTACAGTCTGTGTAGGTCTAAGAGCCAGATTCTGGCAAACCTGAGCAACTGAATTGCCTTAATTAAGTGGCTTCAAAGTTGGAGAGATATGAGATTACTCCTGTATACAACATCTGATGTTATAGATCTTCTTGAGCTGACTTCTGTCCCACCACTGGAGCTAGTTAGTTTGAGTTAGTTATTAGCCTGTCAGATTCCCTGCATACTTGCAATGGCAGTCATTTGGGATGGCACAGCCAATTGCTGTAATGCTTCCCCCAAGAATTCTTTATTGGTCATTTGGGAAAAGACTGAGCTCCTTGATAGCTGCAGTGACATCCACTGCTGGTTCCTCATTTCTGCCAAGAAAGAACTGAGATTCTCATCTTTGTCAAGCTGAATACATAAATACTGACTTCACTAGACATGCTCTGACTGGAATGATTATTCTATCTTTATTCTCTCATTTACTGTGGCTCTTACACAGCCAAGAAGATGGAGAATCCAGGACCAGATTGTATCCTTGATGAGTAAAAAGAGTTGGCAAAGAATTCTGGTCTCAGACATTTAAAGGTACTTAGCTTCCTGAAGGTGAAAGAACAAATCCATTCCTTTTTAAGGGGTGGTTAGATTTGGGTGCCTTTTTTTTTCCTGCTAAACTCTGTTTGACTTCAACAAGTCATTTTACAGGTAGGCAGGAGACAGGAAACAACTACTGATAGGATAGGAGGGGAAGAAGAGGATGAGAGTCATCTACAGTGTGTCTCCACTTTCTGTTTATGGCAGCCTTCAGGCTGGCCTTAGTTCTATGTTAACCTGCTCTTCAAACCCCAAGCCTGAAAGCATGGCTGTAGTATTGCCTCAGGACTGCATCCCAGGCATGCACACAACTGCATGCTCTCCCAAGCCTGTGCAGCAGTCATAAAATAGAGTGTACCATACTTGTGGGTTCTGTGGGGGTTACCTGTGCAGGGAGATACAGGTTGGTGGAAAAGGGGACAGCAGTGGGGAGGAGTTAAAAGGGGATGGTGAAAGGACCCACTGAAAGCTGAAGAATACATAAATGCCAGGCATCCCCATAACCTCATCCTGCAGAAGTCGTGAAGTGCTTGAATGCCTGGTTCATTTATGTGTGCTACTGTAATGACATTTTAATGTAGTTGGGAGAAGGGAGGGAAGGAATGACAGGGGGCTTTGTTCTATTTTTATGAGCCTTCCTACTCAGGAGAAATTACTAACGAACACCACACACAACATTACCTTTAACAGGTACTGACTGGTTGAAGCCACCTCCCCAGTCAGCAACTCCTGTGCTTGAAGAAGGAGCTCCCTACTGCATGCCCAGAGTGTATGTGACTAGCTCTCATCACAGCAGGATGGCAGCTTGTCAGATCTCATAAACAAATGCAGTTTGGCCTGGTCAGACAGTCTGGGAGATCAAGAAATACCTAGAGTGCTGGGAGAGGACACTGGGGTAGATCTGCAGATACTATCTCTTTCAGAATGTCCCAGCCTAGCATTAACATCTGTTTTTCAGATTACATGTCAGAGACTTAAAACACCTGTGTCCCTTCCCAGAATACACATGTAGAAAGCAAGGACATTATCCCTGTTCAGATGCTGGCCTGAATCTGTTGTCATATTCCTCTCACTGTTTTGCCTAATGACGATAGGTCCCATTCTCTATTGCCTTCCCCTTGTCAAGTTATTTACCCTTGTGTGGCATGGGTTTGAGATACTAGAAAATCATCACTGAGCAATTCACATCCTAGTACCTCAAGCACAAATGATAACATGACTTACAAAACAGTGAAGAATCAGGCCCATTCTTCTGCTGCAGTTTTATACAAGGCTTCATTGCAGGCTGCTATGGGCAGCTGTTGTATCTAACTCCAGGAACGGCTGCGTTTCAGAGATGAGCACATATACACAGTAATGTTACATTTTCTAAAGTGCTTTGGGGAATAATGCACTTATTCACAAGTGAGGTATTTGCAGAGTGTGTCTCTACCAATATCTAAAAGTGCAGACAAGTAGCAAGTGTGTAAGCTTTTCTTCTAACATATTTCTCACCATTGCAAGATCTTACTGCAGCATGGATGACAGAAAAACCATATAAGAAAAAATAATATTACCACTATCTCTTCTACATTACTGTTTATCAGCAGACCCTTCAGTGCTTTACAAAGAAGGTCCTACAGAAGAGGATAAGAGATGGAAAATGTTCTGCTTGAGTTCACCCAACAAGCCAAAGCTGAGAATAAAACCTGTGGCCCAGGGCACTGATCTGTCAAGTAAGCTACAGTGCCTTGAAAGAAGAAGACAAACAGAACAAGAAGTGTTAAATGTTACAAGGTCAACTTCTATGGCATAAATAACATTGCTCTAACTCCTAAAATCTGATTCACTTCCTGGACAGCTTTATGTTAGGAAGAGTTTTGCCCAAATAAAGATGCTAGAACTTGGTCAAAAATCTATAACATCTCTTCATGATTGGTGTCAGTCAGATATACTAGAAAGAAGGAGTGGCAGAGGCTGGAGATAAAGTTGAATCTTGAATTTGAGGGGGAATTGAAACACATGCTCTCAGGTAGACAGGACTGTGAATACGTATTGCACATAAGTCCAGCAAGGTTCGCAAAGGCAGCCAGCCCTTGTACTAATGAGCAAGAAAATATCACCAAATCCAAGAGATACATAAGTTGATGTTGCCTGTTTTGTTTCTTGCAGCAGTGAACCAGTTACAGGTTGCAGAGAATGATGTGGGGAGGGAGTAGCGAGAGGAGGTAGGTTAAGGGTCTACTGTCTCTGCTGTTTTGGTCTGATTTGATGAGAGAGAGCTCAGCAAGCACATGGAAGGCACCAAAAATCATTCCTCTTGTGAGAGCAAAAGGAAAAGCCTCCCACAGAGGTAGGCACTGCATGTGAGCTAGGGAAGTGGAAAGTAATTATCACAGCTGTGCATGTGAATAAGTTGACAGAGTGCCTTCTCCAAAAGCCACTGCCTAGCAAGATGAAGTCCCTTCTTCCCACAGCTGTATTATCCCTCTCCCTTTCTCCTATCAAATATAGAGCCTGCTGTCTCCATCCCCTTCCACCCCAACACAAACACACCAGTACATGCAAACACTAAGTCCTGCGTACAGTCTCCAAATCTTGCTCCGTGACACCCTTCCTGCCTTGGCCAAGGAGAGCTCTTGCTTCACTGGTACGCATGGCTTAATGGATTCTGGATTGAAGTTTACATTTCCAGTAAAAAGAAGAGCATTTGCCCTGTTCCTCCATCCTTCCTGTTTGTTGTACAGTGCCTGATGCTACAGCATGTTTCGCTGGATCAGTCTGACTTGCTGTAATTGACCCTTTGGGCAGGGACTTGTCTCGTAACCTGATGCTTTGATAGGGATCCTCCATCCTGAGGACTGGATTGAGGATTGGCCTCAAATTAAAATGACTCAGCATCTCAGAGGATCAGGACCTCACTCATCTTTCCATCTCCCAGCACCATTTTTTATTTCTCCATTCTTATTTTATTTGCTGCTGTTTTGAATTCCCTGGGGTAAAGAGTAACTGGAAGCACTGTTCCCTTGGGATGCAGTACAGCACCAGTTGGAGATACGTCACAAAAAATAGCTAAAATATTTTTCATGACATTTCCCTATTATTACTCCTTTTGTTAAAGTCATGAAGAAAATTTAGGACCTGTGTGGCTCCTGAGAGCAACAGGAGCATTTGCAGATACTGACCAGAATGAAATTGGCTTAAAGGGAGAGCATTTAGATCCTCTCTCCAAATTTCACTGGCTCCTTCCAGCCAGCACTCTACTTAGCTGGCCCTTGTTCCTCTTTCTGACTGGTAGTTGCACCCTCCTTTTCCCCTGCAACCATCATTCTACAGCTCTGCTGCCCAGAAGCCAGTGGTGCAGATGCCACTGCATCATGAAGGCAGTATAGGAATATAACACTGCTTAGAACAAGGCTTTGATGAAGGTTTCAGCTGCGAGATTCCAAAATGGCTGTTGGTGGGAGGGCTGAGAACATGGCATGAAGAGCAAACAGGAAGGGGGAAGTGGGATGTGAATGATACACCTGTATCCACAAGAGAATACATCTCCCTTCCACACATCCCTTTGACATACATTTGTGTACAGATAGGTGATGTTGGCTAGGAATGAGGGGTATAAAAGTATATAAAAGTATATACTCACTCACTTCTGGCTAGATGAGCAGTCTGAGATGTGCTTCATGTCACATATATCCAGTTTTTATACCTGATGGTTTTTATTCCTGATAGGCTTCAGGAACCCTATGAATTAAAAAAATCAACAGTAACGAAACACTGAAGGGGAGGGTTGCCCAGTGACTTTTAAAAGAACTTATATTTAGTTGTGTTGTTTAGTGGTGTGGTGATGACTATAGAAAAATCAGTTCTTTTGACCTGTGTTTTGTAGTCCAAAGAATAAATGACCACATTCTGAAACTGGGACTCAGAAAGCTGCAGAGATGGCTTTAGAAGAAGCTCTGAATAAGCAGAAAGGAAGTCATGCTGCAAGAAGGAGACAACTAAGTGGAGGCTTCAAGCAAGAGGAAGTCAAGATTGCAAAAACACAGGTGGGAGTGCTCAGGAGGCGAGCAAAATGCTGACTTCTGCACCTGTAACCCAGTTCCTGCTAGTACACAGAAACAAACAGGCAAAGGTACATATTACAGAACTGAGACTGCTGAAATCAAATGTAGGCTTTCTGATCTCAGCCTCAACTGTCAGACCACAGGCCATGGAGCAAAAAGATTGTATCAACATTCCTTGCCACTCCATTTCTGAGTGGCTGTAGCAAGCAATGTGGCAGGTGCTATGAGATCTTCAACAGTTTTGTTTCAATACAAACAGTAGGAGTGTTTTTATGGGAATTAACCCCATAGCAGGGGATGCTCCTATTTCAATGGAAACAGTACATTTTGTCTACAGGACGCACCATGCTACTACCACTACCCTCTGCTAGATGGGAAGAGCTTTGGAGGCAGCAAGTTCATGCATTGGCTGTCATGCCTACAGGCTGCCTTGGATCTGCCTTAAGTTGAATTGCAGTGAGTTTAGTCAGCTTTGTTCACCAGAGCCACTGTGCAAATCCAGAACTGGATTTGCAAGGTAGGAGTTGCTGGGCAGAACTGAGATGATTGCAGGAGGTCTGCATTTAGAGGAAGAGACACTGCGAACTAGAGGAAGAGATGCTGTAGAACTCAAATGCAGGACCAGTGCTGCGCAAAGAACTAGGAGATGCTGTATGACCAGCAATGCTGGTGAAATAGGTGAAGGAACAATACTGGAATAGCATGAGAAAGCATAAATCAGGATTCTAATGCATCAGCAGAACTGTGTGGATGATCCACACCAGAATAACAAGGCAACTTTCTGCATCAGCAGCAGAGCTGCATGAATGAATAGATCTGGGCTAGGAAAAGTCTGGTGCGCTGGCAGCTGCACAGCTGCTCAGGACGAGGCTAGCAGAGGCACTGCAGGTGAGGAGAAACTGCAGAGCTGCACAAAGGAAGTCTGCTTGTGCTCTGCTTGGCACCAGGCAGTAGCCATTAATCTTCCACTTCCCCAAGCACTGATATTCATATAAATTATGAAAAAAAAAAGTTCCTCAAATGCATCAGAAAAGGTTCTTTAGCTTTCATATTTATGAACTTAGATAAAGGAGAACTTGATGTGAATCTGGAAAAGTGACATCTCAATTTTATCTTGCCCATCATGATGATGAGTGCGAGTGTGATCTGATTACTTGCTACTGACCCCTCCCTTTCCCTCTTCCTTTGTAAAGTTCTGCTTCTCAGAGAACTACTTTTCACTGAACAGTTCAGGCTGTTCCTTGTCATCTCAGCCTAGTGATTTCCAGTAGCACCAGGCCAGAAATCGCTTCATTTGCTAACAGATATTCAAGTTAATAATAGCAAGCCCATCCATCCACTGAGGATATTTCTAGCCTGTTTTGCAAGATGGGAATGCTGCTTTAATGGCACAAAGCTGGCATGCAAGTGGGAATGCTGGTGCCAATTGGTGTAGCAGTATGTTGACACAAAGTCCATTCACCTTGAGAACTTTTGATGCTCCACATGGCTTACCAAATCATAATTACAATAATGGAGAGAGCATAGCAATTCCATAGGTAGCGGAAAATCAGGTAGATTTCTACCCGAGTAGAAAGACTTGATGCCTTTCCACAACACAGGATTTCTGGGTATGCATTCATTGACTGTCTGGGGATTAGACTTTGAAGAATCCAAACCAATTTTCTTGATCAGGCTTTTGTTGTTAGTGTTTTAATTATTAACTACAAAAGAATAGATTTTCAAGAAAAAATAAATCAGATCAAGCCACCTCCCAAGCAGCATTCAAACCAGTCTCCAAAAAAGATTTTCTGCAGAATTAACTAACCGTAGATGCAAACAAGAATACTATTCACATATTCTGTCTGTTCCCAATGTCTTCTAGACACTTGGTGTGTAATTCCTCTTTTGTTTACCTTGGAAAATATTGAGAGTAACCATTGAAGGCAATGAAACCAGTCCAGTGGAAGCCCACGGCCATGAAGAGACATAAGTGAGGAGAGAGCAGAGGCCCTTGGAATTCTAATGAGCCCACAGGCAACAGAGGCAGATTTAATTAAACCTTTAGTAGCTGGTTGAACAGTTAATAGGGAAGGCTGTTTCAGTCTTGGTAGAGATATAAGCTGCATTGCTAACTAAAAAATACCTTGAATAAACAAATAAGGAGAAGGGTAGCGCTGTAGTCAACGATGTCTGTTGTCTCTAAGAGAACAATTGGCTGTAGTAATGGACATGGCATGAGTCCCAATGCCACAGCAGCTGTTCCGTGCAGTGCTGCATATCTCAAGATTCATGCCCATTCCAGTCCTATCACAAGCGAGATAAAAATGAATCGAGAAATGATTTTTTTTACTTTTAATTTACCTTTTTAAGCCCCAATGTATTTTTATTTTCCAGACACTCAAAGCATGATGTCTTCATTCCCCCTATTTCCTCCTTTTTGTTGGTGAATGCAGTTGAGAAAGTTGGAGAATCACAAATAGGAATGTCATGTGAAGCTAACTCTCAAAGCACTGCTTTCCTTCCATACTTCAGTATTTCATTTTTCTTAAAAAAAGTGCAAGAAGACCCCCCAAGAAAATGATCATCACCAAAAACCTCCCAAAACAGAACAAAAATTATCCTACCCTCCTCCCCAGTTCCCTCATTATCCACTGTCAAGACCAAAAGCCCTACCACGTTGCTTTCAGTAAAGATCTGGTATATACAATATAAAAAAAAGGTGGTAAGACTGAATAAAAATAGTGAGAGGAAAGGGAGTGTTAATATAAAACCACACAGTGTCATCTCAAGGCAGCTTTCATAAATGCTGAAGAAGCAAAAAGCAAAATGCTTCATTTTGCCTTGCATTTCCCCAGAAAGCATTTACAGGGGCATGCATGAGTGCAGCAGTCAGCCTGTTATAATACATGCATAGTTTTTAGTAAATCTAATCGGTTGCCTTCATTTTATCCTCTCCTTTAACAAACTGAGGGTCTGTCTAAAGACTGTCTAAAGCTTTCCCAAGGAGAGATAATAAAGAGAACATTGATACAAGAACTCGTTAAGACAAATGAGTTTCAGGAAAGTGATTTATGTCGGTGAATTTATGTAAAGGATCTTGTAATCACTCCAACCCTGGCACCGTCTGACAGTTGTTTTTAGGAAGGAAGTTAAACAGAAGAGTGACTGCTGCATAGCCCTCTCCCTCAGAAGGCTGGGTTAATGAAACAAAATAAAACAAAATAAAAAAACCCAGCAAACAACTGGAAAGAGAAAATGAGGTAGAAACTAATGCTATCAACTGATCAGACCTGTTGCATTTCAGAGGTTCATGCCATCCAGAAGTCACAAAGCCTCAGCACATTCTGCAAGATGGCATATGAACCCTTCAAGTTGCTGCTCTTGGGCCAGATGGCAGTATTGCTGGAGCATGTTGAGCAATCTATTCTCAGATGCCAGCATTATTGTTTTATGGAGAGCTAAGGGTGATGTGGCAAGTTTCCCATTCTCAAACGTGCTAGTATTGCTTGGTCCTGGAGGTTCTCATTTGCCTCACAGCCCGTTGTATTTCATGTGGAGCCCATCAGTGGAGGAGCCTGCAGATGATACATCATTCAGAAGCAGCCTCCATATGGGTTTGAATTTCAATTCTATAAGTTTGTACAATTCCCCATTTTCTTTCTTCCTGCCTCTATCTTCAATCTCCTTCTATTATTAACAGTTCCTCATCTTTTCTTTCACTGGAGCACTCCTTGGATTGATGTATAAGCCCTAACTTATTTAGTCACCAAGGCAGAACTGGAACTTCCAAATCACATGATAATACTCCACATCCTATTCTTGTGCTTCCATCATCCTCTATTCCTTTTGTTTTTCTCCTGGCTCCTTGCAGGTTTTTCTTGTTATGAATCTGCCATCAGTCAAAAAGAGCACGTCATCAGAAAGATGGAGGATTTTTATTTCATCTGAGGTCAAACAATAAATGTAAGTGCCTTTCCCTTGATATTTGTGAGACGCTGAGGCTGCCATGGTCTTCCTGGGCCATCACAAGCAAGAAATAGGCTTAGGAAAGGGAATGGAGTGCAGACGCCTCCTAATTTCATCCTGACGCTTGGAGCTCTCAGTACCAGCTGTTACAAAAACATATAAACCAATAGGCCAGAAGGGACCAACTGAGTCACTGATTCTAGTTCCTTGCAAAACCAAGCAACCATGCATTAGATATCTTACAACAAAAATCCACCAAACTTTTATTCTATATGCATCGCAAGCTGCAAAACACTTTCCAACAAACTTGGCAGCCACTAGCAAAAGACCGAAGGCCACAACTAGAAAATGTAACAGAAAGAAATCAAAGGAAATCAAGAATATCACATGAGTCCTAAATTACTGCAGAAGTACGGTACGGTAAGTAAAACTCAATGATCCTAGAAAGCAGGCCATGCTGTCCACTGGAGAGGGGGATGACTAGAGGATAATGAGAGACTGAAGAATGGAGTGAAAGAATATTGCAAATGCTTTGGGTTTAGAATCTCCCCAAAAGAGAAAGTGACACAGACATACTTACACGTAATTAAACTCCTCCCTCCCCAACCACAACACCTCAGGGATCCTAAGATTCCATTAAGGAACCTAAGTCTGTATCTAGGCATTCACACAATTTTGTTCAGAGTGCTTGGCACATAGAAAGACCAAACTGTTGAGTTGCACTGAGCTGGCCTGCATCTGCCATGTCTGCATAGACACTACCAAACAGTGTGTATTGTATGAAGAAAAAAAAGCCTAGAGTGATTCAAAACAGCATCACTCCTTCTCTACTTGCAAGTGTCTCATTAGCACCTCTTGCCCTCAGCTGCATTTTAGATTCCAAAAGTTGAGAAGGAGCTAGTCTAGTTACAGAAATATTTCCAGAGGTTTAGGAGTTTAGCTCTGGGTTATGGAGAAGAGTGTAGGACAGAGGGAGCCAAATAATTTATCTTTCTGATTTTAAGGATCACGAAGGAAAATGTAAGCCTATGACACTGAACTGTTGAGTAAGAGATATTGACGAATATCCTGCCAAGATCTAATATCTTACCCATTCCAGCTAGTCACTGTTGGATTTCCAGAATCAGTGATGTAATGTGGAACTGTGCACACCCGTGAAAGTTTAGCTCACTCCTTAGTCTCTTTGCTATGTAATTTTGCTAAGGAATGTCTGGCGTGCAGTTCCCTTGTGTGCATGGCCCTTAGTAGTGCCCAGCCCTGCAGATCTTCGACAGATCAGCATCCCTTTCACACAACCTTGAGGTACCTCCTATTCCCTAGCCAAAGCAGTCATGAAATTCTCTGCTTCCATCCACATCTTTAACAAGGCTTTTCAGGAATATTTCCCCCCTTAGGCATAAGACTCTGTGAATTAAAGAATTCAAAGGATAAGTAATTGGAAACAGTTCCATCAAATAAGGGTCATAGACGTGGAATTTCCTTCTTGCCCTGAGGGACACTGTACTTCATTTCCAAGTCAAAAGAATATTAATTTACATTTAAAGAACCCTTCTTTATCCTGAGCACTCACACTGATTGTTACTTGCCACTGAGACGCAGTTGCCTCTGGGACAGAAGGCAGCAATGTCCCTGTGATCAGCTTTGCCATTTCTCCCAGAAAAACTGTTGTGCAGGTGTTAGGCTAGACCAACTGATACCAGGGCATTAGTTGGTGCTTATGAGCATAGTGATTTCTGTTAACCAAATGCAATTTGACAGAAGACTCCAGCTTTAGACATGAAAGCACGAAACAATAAAAAAATCCTTTTTGTTTTACTAGCAGATCAAGTGGTCAGGACTTCAGCATTACATCTTGCTGGGGGCCCTGGAAGTTGTAGCACCATGCCACAGCACTGGTTCAGTGGTGACTCAGATGGAAGAATACCACCCACTCTTCAGCAGCACCCCCTTCAGTTTTTCTTGGATGTCTCCAAATCAACTGCAGGCCTAGGCTGACCCACTTAGCTTATAATAGTTGACGTAAGTGCAGCCTAAGGAAGCATAGCTGCAGGCCACAGTGTGTTGCTAAACAGACTCTTGTTTCAATTCAGCGAAGAAACTCTAGCAACTGCAATGAAAACCTGTCACAGTCTGTTTGCTTTTGAATTACCCTGAATCCAACTTTGCCATGAATTTTATCCTCTTAAATACAAGGATCTTGCTCCAATTCTTTTTAAAGGAGAGACGCACACCCTTGCAGATGGCGAGAATACAACACAGGCAAAGCCCAGTCTTCTTCCCAAAACATTTCCACCTGCCAGTCTTGAACCAAATGAGCCTAAATTTATACCTATTTTCAACATTTTCCCCATTTTTCTTCCATAAAGGATTTTCATGCTCCAAGTCCCTGCTGGTGACAGAAAACTAAGTTATCAAAAAAAAGTGAAGGGGTAATTTCCCCTAGTGTAACCAGATCAACGTCAACAATTTAGTCTGAAGTGAAAAAAAAAGCTGGTGAAAAGGGATAAAGAATCAAACAGAATCTTACAGAGGCAAGAAACTAAAAGCAATAGGATGACATACACTTCTGGGAACTCAAATAATATGGACTGTATGCTTGTTCTGGGACAACAGAATTAGCTTAAAGAAACCAGTCATGTTTCCAGGAATATTGGTTTCTGAAGACATGCTGCCATCATTTGTGGGATTTTCAGCATACCTGCAATCCATGGTCGAGCAGGACAGCTCTTCAGTTCCTACCCCAAATGGATTAGTGATCTGAGCACTTTGCTCCAAACCCTGACCCAGGAGAATGGGGTTCAGTTCTAAGGCAAAGGAAACTAACTTCTCAGGAGCTCACTGTGGAGCAGCAAATCTCTGATTTGACATTTGAAGGGCAGCGTTCCCATCTGCTCTGAATGAATGTATATTAATGTAAAGACTCAGGACTTCTAAAGTCACCAAGAGATTTCACGTGCTTAGTTTCCATTAACACTCATGGAAAAGGATCCTCCTAGGCAGACTTGAAGTCCTAGATAATCTTCTAGTACATTTTGCAAAAGTAAGGATTTGTTTAGATATTCCTGGCTCAGAACTCCTCCTTACACAGCTGTGCAGCATACTGACTGCCAAATCCCACCTAAGAGATGGCTAAACATCAATGTCTCTCTCCTTTTCACACCCTCCTCCCCCCATGAAGTACTTAAGGGATTAACGGAAGCATTAAGAAAGTTGCTTATTTTTCCTATTCCAAACAGCTGCTCTGCTTTCATTGTACAAAAAATATCAGTAGTTCCATGCATGGCAAAGCATCGTCGCTGTCTTCCTTGCCCAGCTATGCTCCTTACACGGATTGGGGACCCAAGACATGAGTTTAGCATCAAGACATTAGTTTTTCTCCCTCCAACACATCTCCAGCAATCAGATTTCTAACATTCCCTCCTCCCCAAAGCAAATGCAATCACATATGTATACATGGTCACCACTGCTGCATGAGAAAGAGCATATGACATGTCCCAGATCAATGAATAGTGTTGCAACATCTTCTTCACAGTTACAGTGTGAAAGCAGACATCATAATGCCAGCTCACAGCATAGATGGGGGTTGTTTTCACAGATAGTATTGAACTGTATTAACATCATTTTGCAGAGAGATCATTATCTCAGATGAATTTCAGTCACCCTAAACCGAGCTGGATCACATTACTAAATGAGGAAGAACGTACTGCACTTGTTCCATTATGATTGAATTGTACTACCAGAAAAATTCCATCCAGTGGCTAGCCTCAAAGAAGATAGCTTTTCCTTTTAAGAAGTAACACAGCTTGGTTAGGATTCAAAAGTCTTTTTCACTGAGCATATGCATAAGGAGTTCTTGTAATCCCTCTCTTGCACCATTTGAGGATATTTATGAACACTAAAACTGGCTAAGAAACCACCCACACATTTTCAGTTTAAGATAAAGTCTCATGAGAACCTGTATCTTTCAGTAAAATGTAACACCTAAGAATCAGCAAACAGGCTTTGGTTCCTATTTTTTCCATTGAAAGATGCTTAAAAAAAGTTGACCAGCATGAAAAACCTGGAAGTTTTCCTTCTGGGCCAGAAAAGCCCTTGTTGCCAGGAGAATGTCTGGACTCTAACAATTTCTGACCGGTTGTCATCTGATCAGTTGTCGTTCAGACAGAAACTTGACTTCTTGTGTTTCAACCGGAACTGATGTTGGTCATGGCATCTCTGGAGCAAGCTGTCAGAAAAAGACTCAACAATTATTACTCTAATTGTACCATTTAGAGGCCAAGGAAACTTCCTACTCATTATTCCAATAATAGCAACAATGCCTTTTGAAAGGGGATTAGCTGAAATTTCAAGTGTGCCAATCCTCCTCAGCTCTGAAAGCTCTTCCATTGATGCCAAGCAACAAGATTAGTCTGCAGGAGGAGGGAGCCTGCATAGCAGTGAAGTGGTATAGTGCACACAAGATTTTCAGGATTGATGACATTAGTTGCAGTGGGCTGAAAGCTCCTAGCTATTCAATATGAACAGGCACAGTTATAGGAAGATGGCCTAACTACAGGCAGGCTCCATAGAGGAACCTATGCTTGTGGGATCTGCAATAGTTAACAACCTTCTCAAACTTAACGCCAAAGCAGAGACATATTGTTAGAACAACACAGAAGGAGGGAAAATGACTGCTTTTCCATCCTGCATGCATTGTATGGCTGGTGCCTCTCATGTTCTGTCCTCTTATAGGAAAATGTTTTGGGATCAGTCACAGAAAGGGAGGGGGGCTGTATTTTGTCTATATTGTTTGATTAGGAGAGAATGTCTCAAATGCTTGTATGAAGGTTTGTAGATATTTGTTCCTGTTCACTGGCTGAGCCTTCCATTTTGCTGGGCCTCCATTTTATTTTTTCCTTTCCGTACAGTGGCTATTAGTGATAATCAGTTAGTAAAAGAGATAATATTATTGCCTGTTAGGCCATGTTGCAACTCTTCAGTCTGATTATTTTATTCTTTGTAAAATCAAACCAAATTAAATATCTTGCTTATGCTGTACTTCCCACCTCATGACATGTCTTCCGCCTGAATGGAAGCGGACAAGATGTGAGAACTCAACTAAATTGTTAATGTGTGCCTTGGGGAAAGAGGCAGTTACCATTTTTAATGATCCCATGAAATAGACCCAAATTCTAGGCATGTCCTTTGCCTTTAGTTTTCTTCCTGTATATAAATGCCATCTGAAAAACAAATATGAGCACATTCCTTCTTTGCAGTTTAGTAGGAGAGATGGAGAATGATTGGTTTAAGGAGGCCTGGAGACTGGAGGAAATAAACCCAGCGACACCTATGCATTCTCATGGAGATTCTCTTTCAACTCAGGAAGGAGAGGGTTATTTTTCCAGAGGAACACAATGGGGGCTCCATTTCTCTACTCCCCACATACAAGCAGGTGTTTAGCCAGGTGCTGCTGTGCCCATTTGTATACTGCTGCAAGACTTTTATAAGCTTTAGTAGTAATTTCAACAGAAAGGTGTTGCTTATTTGCTCTGTTGACAAATAACTGGAGGTTGTCACCGTATTAGTGAGGATAGATGTTTGCATTTGAAAAGGAGGAGACTGGTTAGAATACTTGTAAAGTTAGCCTGTTAGTAACAACTGGGCAGTGCAGGTCAGGTCGATTTCTGTTCCTTTGGTTTATCAGTGACATGAGCCATTTCATTCCAGCCCATTTTGTGTTGCCTTCACTACTTGTAACTAATGGTTTGGTTTGCTCAACCTGGAAGGGTCAGGTTTATACCATTCAGGTTCAAGGCCCCTTTTTTGGTTGTGTGAGCTCATTTGCTATTCCAATGACAGATTACATAGCATCTGCAGCCCTGGCAGAGCAAAGATTGTACTCAATTCAGACAGACACAGCATACTGCTTCGGAGACAGACATATTCTTTGTGACCACAATTTAGGTAGGCTATGTAGAAGAGCACCAGGATTCAGGTGCCATTCTTTTCAAGGAAAGGTACTTGCTTCTGTTCCTTAGGGCTGCGATCCAATAAAGGAATTTACAATGACTTTTGGGGGAACATCTGGCCAGGTGAGCTGCTTGGCAGAAGTGACTCACACTATGTTTTCTAGAAAATTTTGCCATCATTTAAAGAGGTTTTTTGCTTTGCAAATTATCACAAATCAGAAGGGAAAGCAGCACAGGAGGGCTAGACTGCAAGCTTTAGCAGTTAAACATAGGTTGTTTCTATCTTTTAATCAGTGCACACATTCCCTCCCTCTCCCCCCACACACTTCTTGAATTTGTTGTGCTTGTTCCTTCCTCCCCAGTGAAATTAATCCTTTTGGCTCCTGCTCAACATGGTGTTAAGTGCCTACTTAAGTCTTTGCAGCAGTTTGAGCTGGTGAATACAGAGGAAGCTTAGAAACCAGGATTGAGGCATAGAAAAGTAGGAGCTTCTTTCTACAGACTTGCTTGCTGTGTGACATTGGACAAATTGTACCACCTTGCTTTACCTCAGCTTCCCCCTATGTGAGCAGAGAAGTGTTACTCACCTCTATGCCTGGGGGTAGCACGAGGTGTCTGCTAGTGGGGTTTTATAAAGAGCTTTGAGACTGCTGCCTTTGAAAGATGAGGGGTCTTGCTACAACAAGAGCTGGATGACTGGACGTGTTTGACAGCACTTTGTGGAGCAAAGAAATGAGTGCGACTGTGCTTTGTTGCCACAAAGAGGAGACGGTTTCAGAGACAGCTTTTGAAGCTGAATTCTATACATCATTTTAATGCAAGAATATAGTTTAATTTAGACACATACAAGACACTACAACTTCAAAAACTAGAATAGAGGCTGAATCAGGCAGCCATGCTGGAACATTCCTGAGCAACTGGCACTGCCCCAGAGCCAGCATTGAGTTTTGGGTCTTGAAAGCCTCTGAAGGAAAGAGACATATACTGTGCCTAACAACCCCATTTCCTCTTCCAGTCGGGTTAGGTGGTGCAGTTTGAGGTATAAACACTGTTTGGTGAGAGACCTCTTGGGATGGTAGTTTTAAATTGCTTAGTCACATTCCTATATTTCTAGCACCTTGAAGAAAGCATAGTGATTGAGACATATAGGTAACAACACAACTTCATACCTCAAGAAGTGTTCTCTTGTAGGTTAAACAAAGAAGGACCTTGAATTGAATTGCCTTGGAAAACTCAAGGAAAACAAAAACAGTAAGAGTGTTCTGCTAGTCTCTTATGGAGAAATAATAAAATTCCCAGTATTTAAATATGTTTTGATGATTAAATCTGTAGCTGGATAAGGCATTCCAAATGCAATAGGACAATTTTCCAGGGAGAATATTAAGAAGAAGAATTGGAAGCTGAAATTCAGAGCCAGCCTAGTGTTTCTGCAGGTAAGTTTTTTGCATTCAGAGCTCATTTGGAGAGGGAGAGAGACATAGGTTCAAGTCCCTGCAGATTCAGAGCAAAGGTTTCCGAACTCTCCAGTCACTCTGAATTAGGTAGAACAGGAACACAGCTCACTCAGTTTCCCACATGGCCTGTCAACAACTGGAAAAGCCTGTTTTGCAGGTCAGTCAAGACAATCAGAGGTCTCCTTTTGGCCTTCTGGCACACACATGGGAGGACAATGTAAGACAAGAGATGAGATAGCTAAACATAGAGATCATTCCTGCTGCTCTTTACCCTTCAAAGGGAATTTAGTCCTAGTGAGAAGTTCAGAATCGACGTTACTGAAGTCTGAGTTTTTCTGTTTACCTCAGAAAAGAAACACAGCACAGTCTGTGGCAGCTCAGGCTTCCACAGAATGCCTCAACAAATCATCTTCAGTCTTCACCTGACGGGAGCATACCTCAGGAGCATGGGGATAGTATCCTTGCAGCATATTACCACTTTGTTCTTTCAAAGCATCTTCAGCCCCAGGATCTCAAAAGGCTTAACAAATTTTCTTAAATGATGTGACTAGCATCTTGAGAAGGTTCACTGATCTCAGTGAGAAGATGGGACAGCTCAGAACCACTGCATTTTTTCTGTAAATGAAACACACACCTACTTCTGCTTCAAGCTGGGCCTATTCTTAGCATCAACTTAAAGGGATACAGTAAGTCATATAGCACTTTGTAATACTGGCACTCAGACTCTGTAGGGATAAGTGGGACAGTTCACACGTCTCTTGCTGTTGCTTCAATCTTTTTGTGGCTTTTGCCGGTCATATGTTGAGGATTATCTGTGAGCCATGGATTTTTCAGAACTGCATGCCTACACACATAATCTCTCTATAAATGCACATTCAAGTAGTATTCAACATAGAACCACCACGGCCTCCGAAAATCAGGCCATTGATTCTGCTACCTGTAGAAAAATGCTCCCATTTGAAAATGTTTAGGAACAAATGTAAAAAGAAATGAGATAGAGAGGACAACACAGGCATTAATAGGGGAGTTAGCTATATGAGAAGCCATATTGTTTACTGATTTTCCTGCTTGAAATGGCAGTAAGTGACATTTCTCATTCAGTAGACAAGAATAGGAAGAAAGAGCCTTCCTTTGAATGCAGATAGTTAGCATTTGAGTCAAGACGTCCCTTAAAAGCTGAATTGGCTAGGATTCACTGCATGAGACTTGAAATCAGATCCTATATGAAATCAGTGGAAAGACTGTTTAGCAGGAGTTGGAGGAGATCCCAGCTGAAAAACAATCAGATTCCATTTCAACCCTTACTCTTGGCCAGCTGCTTCTTTTGTATTAGCTGGGAAAGATTAAAAAGTTTGGAAACAGTATTTGTGTGCCATCTTACCCCAGTTCGGGGGCATTTCCTCGCTCTCTGTATCAGAAGTGCTAACAGACAGTTTAATAAGATCCAGGTCTGGAGGTTTTCAAGAGTGTGATCATGCAGAACTGCATGCTGGCCAGGGAGCAGTCTATTTCAATTAAACCCATTCTGCTTTGAGAAAATTCTAGCGACCAAGGATGATTAGATGTGGAATTGAGGCCTACAAGGAAGTAGGTGTTCAAAGACATTGCAAGCCCTTTTCTAGCTAGCATATTGATAACAGTTGCGACGTGTTTCCTCTGAAAAGAGTAAGAACTACACAGAGGGCTGCCTACTCCTCCTTTATGTTCCAACTCTATAAAGAGGTTCACCTGTGCATCACTGTTTAGCTGTGGGTCTTCTGGAATCCTTCCAAGCTTTTTATTTATGGGGAATCTTCTAGTATTGTTATGTTTTGCTTATGTTTGACTTATAAGGAGTCTTCTAATATGGTTACCCTTCACCAGAATCTCTCATCCTGTCTCAGAACTGAGCGTATGCACATAAATAAGGAAGTACCTATGCGACAACATTGTGTGGAAAGTTCTCATGCCCCTTCTGGGAAAACAGCACACTGCAATACCTCTCTGAAGTGCCTGTACACTAATGCATGCAGCATGGGAAACAAACAGGAGGAATTAGAAGTCTGTGTGCAGCTATGGGGCTACAATCTAATTGGGATCATGGAGGTGTGGTGGGACAGTTTACACAACTGGAGTGCTGCAATGGATGGATACAGGCTCTTTAGGAAGGACAAGCCAGGAAGGCAAGGAGAGGGAGTCGCCCTTTATGTGAGAGAACAGTTGGAATGCATGGAGGTCTGCCAAGGCGTAGGTGAGGGGGCAGCTGAGAGCTTATAGGTCAGGATTAGTGGGCAGACCAACATACATGATGCTGTAGTGGGGGTCTGCTATACAGCCCTGATCAGGAAGAAGAAATAGATGAGGCCTTCTTCAGACAACTGGAAGAAGGCCTCATGTTCGCAGGCCCCTGTCCTTGTAGGAGACTTTAAATACCCCGATATCTGCTGGAGGGATAACACAGCAGGGCACAAGCAATCCAGGAGGTTCCTGGACTGCACTGATGTCAGTTTCCTAATAGAGGTGATCAAGGAACTGACAAGGAGAGGAGGTCTGCTTGACCTCATATTTACAAACAAGGAAGAACTTGTTGGGCATGTGAAGGTTGGGGGAAGTCTTGGCTGCAGTGACCAGGAAACAGTGGAGTTTGGGATCCTGTGAGGAGGGAGTAAGGCAAAAAGCAGGATCACAACCAGATTTTTGCCTGTTCAGGGACCTGCTTGGAAGAATCCCATGGGATACAGCCCTATAGAGAAGAGGGGTACAAGAGAACTGGTTGGTATTCTAGGATCTCCTCCTCCAAGGTCAATAATGGCCCATGCCTACGAGCAGGAAATCAAGCAAAGACAGCAAGAGGCCTGCATAGATGAACAAGGAGATTCTGACTAAACTCAAACATAAAAAGGAAGTGCACAAGAGGTGGAAGCAGGGATGGGTGATCCAGGAGGAATATAGATACAGTGTCCGAGCACTCAAGGATGGAGTTATGAAAGCTAAAGCCCATATGGAGTTTAATTTGGTGAGGTAAGTGAAGGACAACAAGAAGGGCTTCTGCAGCTACATAAGCAGCAAAAGGAAGGCTACATAAAATGTGGGCCTGTTGCTAAATGGGGCAGGGGTCCTGGTGACAAAGGATGCAGAAAAGGCTGAACTACTGAATGCCTTTTTCACCTGTCTTTTCTAGTAAGACTGGCCTTCAGAAATCCCAGGCCCCTGAGACCAGAACGGAGGTCTGGAGCAAGGAAGACTTATCCTTGGTGGAGGAGGATCAGGTTAGGGGACATTTAAACAAGCTAGACATACACGAACCCACGGGACTTGATGGGATGTACCCATAAGTGCTGAGGGAGATGGCCAATGTTGGTGTGAAGCCACTATCACCTTTGAAAGGTCATGACACTTGGGAGAGGTGCCTGAGGACCAGAAGAGAGTAAATATCACTTCCATCTTCAAGAAGGGCAAGAAGGAGAATCTGGGGAAGTACGGGCTGGTCAGCCTCACCTTGATCCCTGGGAAAGTGATGGAGCAACTAATCCTGGAAACCAATTCCAGACATAAGAAGGGCAAGAAGATGACTGGGAGTAGTCAGCATGGATTTATGAAGGGGATATTGTATTTAACCAACCTGACAGCCTTCTACAGTGAGATGACTGACTCAGAGAACGAGGGGAGAGCAGTGGATGTTGTTTATCTTCACTTCAGCAAGGCTTTTGACATGGTCTCCCATAACATACTCATAGACAAGCTGATGAAGTATGGGTGAGATAGTAGATGGTGAGGTGGACTGGGAACTGGCTCTGCTCCCAGGCTCAGAGGGTTGTCATCAACAGCACAAAGTCCAGCTGGAGGCCAGACACTAGTGGTGTCCCGCAGGGGTCAGTACTGGGTCCAATACTGTTGAACATCTTCATTAATGACCTGGATGATGGGACCAAGTGCAGCCTCAGCAAGTTAGTGGATAATCCAAAGCTGGGAGGAGTGGCTAATACACCAGAGGGTTGTGCTGCCATTCAGAGTGACCTTGACAGGCTGGATAGATGGGCAGAGAGGAACCTCATGAAGTTCAACAAAGGGAAATGGAAAGTCCCGCAGCTGGGGAGGAATAATCCCATGCGCTAGGTACAGGCTGGGGGCTGACCTGCTGGTGGAAAGCAGCTTTGCAGAGAAGGACCTGGAGGTCCTGGTGGACACCAGCTTGACCATGAGCTAGCAATGTGCCCTTGCAGCAAAGAAGGCTAGTGGCATCCTGGGCTGCATAAAGCAGAGCATTGCCAGCAGGCTGAGGAAGGTGATACTTCCCCTTCGCTCAGCCCTGGTGAGGCCGTATCTGGAGTGCAGTGTCCAGGTCTGGGATCCCCAGTAGCAGAGAGATATGGACCTACCGGAGCAAGTCCAGCGATGGGCTGTGAAGATGATTAAGGGACTGGAGCATCTGTCATATGAGAAGAGGCAGAGAGAGCTGGGACTGCTGTGCCTGGAGAAGAGAAAGCTAAGGGGTGATCTTATCAATGTGTATAAATATCTGAAAGGAGGGTGTACACTTCTCAGTGGTGCACAGTAACAGGACGCACAATGGCTAAGGTTGGAAGGGACCTCTGGAGTTCATCTAGTCCAACCTCCCTGCTCAAGCAGGGTCTTCTAGTACAGGTTGCCCAGGACTGTGTCCAGACGGCAGGATAGGAGTCAATGGGTACAAATTTAAACACTTGAAATTCCATCTGAACATAAGAAAAAGCTTTTTCACTGTGAGGGTGATCAAATCCTGGAATAGGTTGCCAGAGAGTGCAGAGGTTCCATACTTGGAGATATTCAAAACCTGCTCTAGCTGACCCTACTTGAGTAGAGGATTGGACTAGATGATCTCCAGAGGTCCCTTCCAACTTCAGCAATTCTGTGATTCTGTGACTGTTGATTAGTGGATTGCGTGGAAACATTACCATGGCACCTAGGAAGTTCTCTAATAAAGCTGGACAAACTGATTCTAGAATAAGAAATATTGCAAAGTTCATTGAATACATTATTCACTGATTTTAATTTTTTTTTACTCAGCTAAAGAGTGAATAAGAACAAATTATAAAATGATTCAATTAATGTTATTTGCCTAGCTACTAAATAAGAACAGAATCCCAGTTCTCCTGATATAAAAAGTTGACCTTCCCTTTAACCTGGTTGATTAGATAGGAGCTGCAAGTCTCCAAGCCAGATCTACCTGTGCATAGGCTGTGGAAATGCCATTGATGCCAATAAATTTATAATAGGTTTATATTTTGCCCTGAATGTCCTTTATTCTGACAGGCATTTACAGCCTTGTAAACAATGAAACCTGACTACTCCACATAACATCTTTACAGTGGCACTTAAACCATGCAATTGGGTCATTGCATACAGTACCACCCAGTGGCTGAAGCAGCAAATACCTCTATTTTTCCCGCTTGGTGCCTACTACACAATTCAGCACTGTTTTGCACAGGCTTAAGCTGTCATGTGACAGTAGTCACCATGAAGTGTCAATGAATGCCAGAAGAGAATGGTCCATTCCAAGTGCAACCTAGCCATCAGACTCCAACCTATAATGCAACCTGTTTTTTCAAGATGGGAAATTCTGTGTCCATCCAACTAAGAATGGGTCACTGCATGGAAAATCCCATTAGTGAAGTGGAGCTGTAGCAAGTGGGAATGGAATCAAAGCCCTGCCATCATAAGACCTGAAGAAAAAGACAGCCTCTTACATTTAAGTTATTTGAAGAATATTACATTGATAAGAAATGAAAAATTATTGCTATTCTAAGACCTTGCAAGTTCCAAAATAACATCCCTCTGGAATTTCCCAGGATATTGTTCCAGTGAGCCTTTTCTGTGCTGAGTCAAAACTTTGGCAATTTGATCTTCGTTGTCTGAGTATTATACAGTGCAGAAACAGCTGGTACATGGGGAAGATAATTGTTAATGCAGTGATTGTTCCTAGAGATTTAGAGCTCCTACTAACTGAGTACATAGAAATAGCATTTGAGATATCTTAGGAATTCCAGTTACTGTGTCCATTTACTTTGGAAAAGAGAGATGGTGATGAGCATTATGGGGTTTTCGACATGCCTATAAGGATGGATGAATTGAATTGTTCTGCACAGGCATGCAAAAAACAAGCAAACACACCCTCAGCTCCACAATAACATCAATTACCATGAGCCTGGGTATTTGGAAGCTGTGCTTCAAATAATGGAGTAGAGCAGAGAGAGAATAAATCAGACACAGGCATGTATCACCTTGCCCTTTACAGATAGAGAGTCATGGAGTGATGTAGCAAAGCAGTCCCTCTGCCAGTTACTAGAAGCTAATGTTACGAGAGGATGAAAAAGGCATTAGAATCTGCCCTTTTCTTTGAAAAGAGAAACCTGAAACTTCTTATATACTTACTGCCCCCAGTTCCCCTTCCCTCCCATGCTTCCTTGAATGAGGGAGCCTGGCACCAGCAGAAGGAATTCCACAGCAGCACAATTAAAAAATGCTCTCAGTGAGAGAAGCTTCTGACTTGTAAAAATCAATTCCATTTCTTTTCATTATTCAGATTTATTCAAAGTGCTAATATCTCAGGACTCTAATGCACTGCTCCCTCCTCCCACATACAGATGCACAGCAGTACTTTTAATAATATCTCTTTGGTAATTTGGTAAATAGTACATAATACCTCCTTACTTGCAAAAGCAAAGTCCCTCCCAACAGAAACCACCTCCCAGAGTACACATATTCTGTAGTGACCATTGTTATAGTTGGTCCCTTGCCAAGGTATCTTTTGCTTATGATGATTCAGATCCCAACAAAGTTCACCATGTACTGAACCTCGTCCCAGTTGTATTGCGGGCATAACTGCTGCCACACAGACTTGAGAGAGAAATCTGTCACCTTCAAACTTAATTTGAAAAAATGGCGAGTAGAAGTAGAAACGAACAAATCAACTAAGTATGAGTTTATATAGTTTGAGTAAGTACCAACTAGAGTGGTCGTTGAAGCAATCAATATTCAGCTAAGAAAGTGTATAAACTGTTATGAGAGGTACAACAAGAAGGAAAATAAAATGCTGCATGAAGTAGGTTTAGTTTGAGCCGGGAGGTCTGTTAGATGATGGAGAGGTCAGCTGAGGAACATGGAGGTATTGACAGCGCCATTCTAATCTAGCTTGGACGTGCTGTTGGCAGGTATATTGAAGTAGTCAAGACCAGGGTGAAGTGAGAAAAAAGGAGGTGCTTTTTTAGTTAAAACAGAAGGCAAGCGTATAAAAAGTGAATTTGTTTCTCAGTATTATTTACTTGTTGGCTTTGCAAGTAAAGCAGAACAATTTTTGTCTCAAATGGAAAGAGGATGCCCCTTCCTCACCCCATTCAGAAGTTTTTGTCAGTTTGCTGTGAGGCTGGAGATTATTCGGTATTCTTGCCCTGCAAAATGAATCACTGCTGATGTTTTTTATCAGGTGCTTGCTGACTGTCTAGCAAGAATTTCACTGTATAAATGGTCCCTGGATCTCTGTTCAAAATGGCCTTGGAGGCCTCAGCCTGCTGAGACTATGTAGTAGGCAGCAGCTGCAGCCCAGATTCTACCTTTCTCGAGGGCACACAGGGAGCAGCCCAGGACAGTATCCCTGCTTCTTTGCACATTTCAAGAACATTTTCACTGTGTGAACATGCTGGTCTCTGCCAACTATGTAGGGAATCAGCTACTAATCCTTTAGAAGAAGAAATAGAAGCTGTTGGAAGACAGGAATTTTGCGATTTCAGAGTCAAGACACCAGGCATGAAGGATCTTATTTCTCTGTAGGGTAGGACTGGAGTGGAGCAGTGGAGCAGCATGTAAACAGGGTAGATCTAGATGACCCTGGAGACACAGTACCCCTCCTAGCACAGGAGAGAGGGTATATAGTCTCCATGGCACATTAAACAAGCTCTGTTTCATCTCCATGAAGGAAATCCAGTGACCAATGAATCCTTGTCACAATTTGTTTGCTCTGGAGTCACCCTGAGAGTGCTGTTATGTGTAGCTACTCCCTGGACATTTCAGCTTCAAGCAAAAACTGACCCTTGTAGCCTGGGAAGTGTGCTAATTGCTTTCCCATCTTCATACCTGTGCTTAGGGAACGGGGAGGAAGATGCCTGTCTTTTCCAATCCAGAATTCTACTTCTGCTCTTCTCATTGTTTGACACTTGTTTGATTAAAATCTTATTTGTACTAGGCTGCTTTTCCTTTGAAAGGCTGAAGTGTCTCTCTGCCACCTCTTCTACAGCTCTGGGATTTCTGCATGCACTATACCTCTGTTACACAGAATACCAAAAGTGGAATTTCCCCTACTGCACAACTTCTGAGGCTAAACTAGAGTCTAGGCAGAATGCATTCATCACAAGAATCAAGATATCAACAGCTCCTAGTGTTAAAGTAACTACAGATGCAGATGTTGTGGATAGTGTGTGCACTGCTGTTGCCTCCTCCAAGGATGGAAAGTATCGTCACATCCCAGCATATAGGGTCTGGAACCATCACTGATGTAGCTTCACAGCTGAAGTGTGAAAGCAAAAATAGCACTGCCAGCTTATGCTGAGCCACATGGTGTCAGCTTATGCTAAAGCCCTGTTGGCACCAGGGTACTGAAGCATACTTATTAAATCTCAGTTGTTAGAGGAGATTGATCAGCTGTACTACCACAAGGTTCAGATCTGCATCAGCCATCTTGTTTCAGGAGCAGGAGCATAATCAGTCCCACAGTTTCTGACTCTGGTTGCCAGTAATTGTGTTTGCAACTTCCCTGAAATATCTCAACAGACCTCAGGCTCCTGTAGTATAGAAAACTTTCTTATGTTTATGGTTCCAGAACCACTCCTTAGACAATTTTTCCAAATAGAGGAAAAGAAATCAGAGCTTAAGCACACTGATGAGAAGCTCCAAACTTTATTAAATAGAGAACAATAGTGGATTTGTAAGTCAGATGCTTTAGCAAGCTAAGACTCCCCACAAGGCACAAGTTAGCTGCAGTAAGGCGCTACAGAACAATCCACAGTAGAGAAAGACATGAGCAGCTCATTTAATTCAAAAGTAGCTCTACAGTTGGTTGCAAATGTAGGCTGTAGGTTCCTATGGTCACTACTGACTGAGGCACTGCTTTTTTGGCCAGGAATATGAGTGCAGACTGACATTTGTATCCCAGTACTGAGACAGGGCATGGATGAATAGTTAGTGTAGGCAGAGCATCAGCTTAAGAAGTGATGCCTTCTCAGTTATTATGGTGATTTTTTATCAAAGCAGCTCCACCAGACATAGAGTATTACACAATCCAATTCCTGGGATTGAGAGCAACCTAAACTGTCTGTCATCATCTTGATAAATTTGCAGAGGATATTGACTTGACAGTACATTTTGTGTTCCTATGGTTTTAAATCTCAGGAATTATTGGGCAGTTTAGATGGAGAAAGAGAACGATTTCCATAGCTTTTCCGAATCTTAGACAGCTCATTAATCCCACCTGTACTCCTGCTACCCTATGAAGGCCAGGAATATATGAAGCCGCAAGAGACTTTGAAGTCTTCTTTTAATGCAAAACCATGTATCCATGATGTTCAAATGTTGAACTACAGCTTTCAAATTCCATCCTCTCCCCACCTGAAAGGAAGCTTTTAGGCACAGTTCATTAGTGCCAAAGGCACTAATGCCTTTCCAGGGCAACTACATATGCAAATTCAGCTGCTGTCCACATCAGCAGGCTGCTGACAACAAGCAGTCTTGAACTTTGTCTACTTTCCCTATGCCAAAGCCCTGGTGCAAACACACGGGTGTGCATGGCGGGGAAAAGGGGAAAGTAGCTTTCCCCTGAACCAGTGGTCACTATTCCCTTCTCTTCTATCTGCCACCTGGAGCAGAAGAACCAGCTCTGCAGCTATTTCAACCTTTTTCCTCTGCTTCTCTTCCCACAGCAGAAGCAACTCAGCTCTGATGCATCATCTGCAGAACAGCGCAGTTCAGTCTTGCCTATGCCACAAAGCAGCCTATGTCCAATTCTACATTTCTAATTCCCCTTGTCATGCTTCCCAGTCAGGCAACCACTCCACCTTCAATTGTAGGTGTCATTGGTGTAACGTGGACAACATTCTGCTAGTTGCAGAAGCTGGTAGCAACGGGGTTTCCATAGACAAGGTCCCAGACAAAGGGCCTGAAGCAGCCTTCTGCAAGCCAAGCCAAACCAAGCTAAGGTCTTTCTCACTGTACTCAACTGCACTCCTCTTGTCATATTTTGTTTTGTTGGTGTCAAGCCTCAATGTATAGTAGAATTCTGAGCAGTTCAATAGTAGGCAGCAGGACATACCCCACAGAACAATCTTGATAATCTTTGGTGGGTGGTATGCAGAATAAAAGCAGTATTTAAATATAGTACATCAGCCCAATGGGGTAGTGATAAGCTTTTAAGCACTGCACTGCTGGTGCAATTCACTATTGTGCTAGTCTGGTATCTGGCAGCAAAGACAGAGCTGCCTGTAAGGGCTCAGGATTGCAGAAATGGAAGCAGAAAATCAGGCCATGCATTTCCATGCAGGGGCAAGTCTACAGAAGGCAGTAGTGCTAAGGCTCATAAAGAGCTCAGTGGTGAGCCATTTCTATGTATGCAGTTAATTTGCATGTTTATGGGATTCTGCAGTATTGAACAGTACTCCTTTGTACAGCTTTGTGTCATTCTACAGTGCTGAAGTACAGTTTGATTTCAACCTCTAGAAAGTTCCATGGCTTTCTTCCTGTGCTAAAGGGTAAAACATGAGCCGCATGACTGAGCAGCCAGTGAAATATCTAGACTTGATTAAAAGCAGACCTAAGTCAAAACAAAAATCCTAAGTCAAATTCTGACACTTATTCAAAATGTAAAAATAATTTATTCTTACTGAGGAGGATACCTAAATTTCATTTATATCTCTCAGTCTCAGTAATTACAAAAAAGGTTGCCAATTCCACTAACATGAACCTTAGCTTTTTTATAGCATTCATACATATTAGTCCAAAATGGGAGAGAAAAAAAAAAGGTGCTTTCTCTGCTAGCAGAGTATCCAGGCAGAGTGCTAGTGCTGGATCTCTTTAGGAGGACCACATACTCATTGGTATTAGGCTGACAAACTGTAATTAATATATGAAGAACTGGAGGGGATTTGAAGAATGTTCATCAGTGTAATTAAAAGTGAGCTTTTGTCAGTTACTTTCATTCTACATAGTTATAAATCTATTATTTGAACAGAGAAGAAAGAGCCTTTTTATAGTGCAAAACAGCAGAGATATGAAAAGATGTTTCAAAACTACAGAAGGGCATTATCAGTATGCATTTGCAGACATGTAATTATTCCTTTACATATATAACCTTTAAAAGAAATGATGATACTGAAGATAGCTAAAGTTGAGGGGAAGAAGTGCTTGTATACAAGATCAGATGCTGTCTTGGAAAAGTAGTGTTGTATGTATATACCATCTTTTCATTAAGAAATTAATCAATACAGCTTCTGTTTATAGTAATTATTTCATTGAAAGGATTTAGGAATTTACAGAGGAAAAACCCTCTTCACGTTTACATAACAGCTTCCTATTTGTGATATTTGAAATATACAACTCCTTAACTCCATCCTTACTGCCAGTGAGTGTTTCATTTATCACTAGAGGAGCAATCCATGTGACTGACTGTATAGGCAGAATATCAGGTTGCTCTTTAATACAGTAGCTGCTCTTCCTGGGTACTGCTGTTGACTCCGATAGCAAGGCAGAGCAAATGGTATTGTGGCTTTTCTATCACAGCAGATCATCAACTGTGTCCACCCTTGAAAGAGGATGTAAACAAGACTGATGTTGCACATTGGATTATTGCTTAGTCTCACAAACAGAATTTCCTCCCATCATGGCTGCTTTGCCTTCAACCTCTTAGTGCTAAGAAGGCACCAGTCCAGCTAGCAGACAGCTAGGCTCTGTTTCTGGGGTTCCTCTGGAAGAGAGAAATCCAATTTAAATGGAGTGAATGGGCTCCCCATTGACATGTGATTCAAAAACATCTGCGGGGGGCAACCCTTCAAGCCCCCTCGATGATGTCTGCATAGTCAGTTTGGTTCACTCTCCCTTCCCCACTTCCATTCCTTTGCCTCCCTTGTTTTCTTATTTCCTGCTCCTTTTACACTGCTACATTCTGTCTTTCTGCTCCTCAGAGAGAGCACTTGGACTCTAACTCAGGCTTACAACATGCCTTCCTGCTACCAAGAATTCAAGTCATCTAGCAGCTGGTGACAAACTCTTTTCCACCCAGCAAGTTTGTTTCTGGGAACTGCAATCATTTTCCTCATCCCTGTTCCTACTATGCCTTAAGAAAGAAACTAATGGCAAAAAGAGAAGCTTCAGAGTGAATCATTGCTGCTGGGCAAATGTGAGAGCATGAGAAGCATTCTCCATAAACCTAAAGAGTATTTCCTCAACTAGTAACTCTACAAGAGACACCAACATAGCTACCTCAGAGATACAAGTGCCCCTCACTCTACAGGAGAGCTTTTAGCAAGGCAGGCTTCTCTCAGGCCATCCACATGTCCCAAACCTGACACTTTTGTTCAATCCAAGTTGAATACTTTCTCCAAGTCAGTTCAAGCTGTTGTCTTTTATTAAGACATTGCATGTGTATGCAAGACATTGTTTACTGCCTTAAGGATCAGATTTTTTTGTACAGTAGATATTTCATCTTAAACTTCCTCCTGTGGACAATCGTTGTCATCTAGGCTTAACTCCAGTTATGATGAAGTTAGCCCACAGATAATTGAGGGTCAGTGGATCATCCTTACCTCATTTCATCCCACTGTAGCTGAAACAGCAAGAGTCACAAAAGACAAAAGAGTCACAAAACTGCACAAAGAATAATGCACCACATAGCATGAGAAAGGATGGAAGTGGTTCCAAAAGCTGGCCACAGATTTTGAACACCCTCATATTTTGTGAGCTCCAGATAGAGGCATTTGCTTTTAGATGTTACAAGAGGAGGTTATCTGGCAAGGTGGACACAGAAGCCAGACTACACTCTCCCTCTTTGATTCCAGGGGCCTGTATGAATACCAGCTGCTCCTTCCATTCCTTTTTCTGCTCTTGCCTATTTCTAGCATGTAGGGGAGGTTCTGGCAGTCAGCCCAGCCACTCCTCGTAGGCTTAACAAATGCATTAGATTTCCTTCAAGTGTTCCTGGGTAACAAAATGGACTTGTCAGAAGCAATTTTCACTGAATAAAGTAAGTCTGCAAGTGACATCTTTCCAGTCTCCCTCACTCTTGCTACTGAAGTCTGGCACCCAGGTGCTAGGGGAAGGAAATTTTTGTCTGGTAGGCTGTCACCAACAAACAAAAGAAGAGAGTCTAGGTCCATGGCAGAGGAGCAGACCCCACTGAGCTAGAACACCAGAGGCCACAGTTCTTATTCATTATCTCTCGGGCACATTGCTTGCTCTGACCTTGAGCCTATGGATGCCAGCTCACACTGTCAGACCCCGCTTAGTACACATCCACACACATTTGTCCACTGGTCATGTTCTTCACACTGAAGTTGGTGCAAAACACCCCTACTTTTTTCTCAAATCCACACACTCATCTGCCACCAGTACTCACCCTTATCCCTAAGAGCTTCTTCAAGGTATGAATAGGGATGTACAGGAGGAATGCCTGCCATAGATATGGATGAAAGTGAGCTGAGAAAGCAACTGTTCAGGAAGATACGTCATTAATATCTCTATCCCTAGAAGCAGATGGTGATAAGTGAATGGCATAATTGACATATTTGTTATATTCACCGAACTGGTTAACCAAAAAAAGATCAGATCACACCAGCACTGGCTCAGATTTTCTTCCTCCAAAACAGGAAATTCCGTTTCCTCAACACGGATGCCTTGTGCTTATCCTTCCAAGCTGTGCTGTTCTGAAGAACCCACAATAGCTGAAAGACACACATTTGCGTCAGCATGTCATATTGAATTTTCACTTTCCAAATAATAGTGTTTGCATATGGTATTTTATACTCCTGAGGTGAATTTGTCTTAAGATATTTTATAGAGCCTGTATAATCGATACATTCTGGCGAGAAGCTGAAACTGCTCTGTCAGTGGGCCTCCCCTCTTTGTCCCATACTCTAGCCCCAGAAAAGCAGATTTACAGTAATGCTAGAGAAGGATAACAACACAGAATGTATTAACTTAAGCTAAATTTGTACCAAGAAATAGTATGATGATTAAGCAGGTGCTAAATATGTTTTAGAGAATGAGCTCTGATCTTTTGATCTTTGAATTTCCCCAAAAAATTATGGAAGAAGATATTCTCTCCAAGAATCATGAGGCATTCAAGGCAGGCCAAGTTCCAGACTACAAAACATATTTGATTTTTCATTTGTCAGGCAAGCAGAAAGGATAGGTGTTGCTGGTGAGTTCAACCCTCTCCCTCCCCCTCAGCTTCACTTTGAGGGGGGTGGAGGAGAGAGGAAGGAAGACCAGCTTTGAAAATGCTAAAGAAAGAGTCATAGAACAGTAAGCCCTCAAGTGGACTGAAAGAAGAGCTACCATGTCCCCTGGCAAGGCTGGGCATATATGTGTATGTTATACAGTCATCCATCATGCTGAAGCACTCAGGGGATTTCATCAGCAATTTGTTGTTGTAGACAGTAGTTGCATGCTGGCATCTAGACATTACTAAGATCCTTCCTTAGCTTTCCATACAATTCATCAGATATCTAAGCCTGTGAAGGGTTGCAGAGTTGGACAATCTCCAGACTGAAATACACAAGTTAAGTCCTATATTGAGATGATGTAGCTGTCACTCAGTACATAGATACAGTATGAGCATCTGCCCCTGGATGCATGGACCTGAAAGCCAATGACAAGTATGTGGAACAGGTATGAAGTGGTTCTGCATAGACTGTGTTGGCATCTGCAAGCCCTTTACAAACAAATATAGCACTGACTTTTCAGATAGCTGAAGGGCTAAGGATGGTCATTGCCACTTGAGAGGCTGCCTCTGATGAGAGTGGAGGCAGTGATGACTCAAGGAGCAAAGGAAATCACCAGTCATAAAGAAAAATAGATAGTAAGTGTAGTATTAGATGAGGCAGAGGCTAAGAACTTACGGAAGGGGAAATACAACCAAAGTAGCCCAGAAGCATCAGTAGGTGCTTGATGGGTCCACACACAAACACAAATTCCAAATCATCTTCCTATTATCCTTTACTCAAATCTTCTCCAGTTTCATCCTCAGCCACCTACCCTGCAAATCTGACTCCAAACAGATGCAGTCTTGTTCTGTTCTTTGGGGATTAAGATTGGAAGATTTTTGGACTGACTCCAAGGGCTTTGGGCAATTTAGAGAGGAATACTAGATCAGTCTATTCCCAAGATGTATCCCTGGGACTGTCACGTTGGGACTGCTGTTGTTATTAGGAATGTAAAATAAAGCAATGATTTCAGCTATCTTTCTTTGCACTCCCACAGTAGTTAGACAGCCACTGGCCGTTTAGCTTCTTTGACAACAGGTGATTAAACCAAGCATTTTTGAGAGACAGGAGTTAAGACAAAATCTCTCAGATCTTTAATACCTTGGCTACTAAACCCCTTGCCCTCTAACACAGGATTTGTTAGTGTGGTTCAGTCTGGTCTGTGTAGCTGTCTTCCAGAGATGGCCACCATCAGATGCTCAAGAGGAAGAGCAAGAAGAGTAACAGTGAAGAGCTATGGGACACCCATAAAAGCCTTCTTCTAATGCTGAAAAGTTTGAGTCCTAAACATTGACTTTGAGAAGGATGTAAAAACTCATCTGCATTAACTGTTCTAGTAGGATAGTCTTACCATTCTTTTAAGTGTCCAGACCCTCTCTGAATCTTTCCAAATTCTTGTCATCAACAGTATCACATAACAATGAGGAAGCCATCAGACTTAGAAAAAGTTGAAGAACTTAAAGTCTGGAAATTAACTAGAATTTATTTTTAAAGATACATGGTTCCTCCACAAAATAAACTCTGGCTGTACTCAACTCCCCCCAAAACATCAGTCTAATGACCTATGGTTGAGACCAATAATTAAGACAACTAGAAGGTTTTAGCCAGGGTATTTCAGAGAAAAGGGTGAAGGGTGTTAGGGCAAAACAGCCAGTTATTTAAAGGTACTCTTCTTTTTAAAACACTGCCTCCTTCAAATCTCACCTATGCTGTTCCAGGCAGACTGCAATCAGAAATAGATCTAACACAGGAGGGAGATGCTAAAATGAGTAAGGTCTACAGCTAATCTTAGCTAGGTTATATTGCAGCTCTGGAGGTAGTGGTAGCATTGAGCAGCACATTTTGGGGGAATAAGAAGTAAGATTGTGCGACCATGTTTTCATAAACTTTGTACTACTAAATAGATCCTGTTTGCAGTTCTCCAGCTGTCATCTTAGGAAAGATAACAGCCAGAAAAACCTAACCTGAGATGAATTCAGTTCTCCTTCAACTTTTTCTGCCTTTAATCTTCCACTTCGAGACTGTACTTTTTTGTGACTCTATTTGTTCTCATGGCAGTCATCCGAAAAAATGCAAGATAAAGACAACTAGCAAAAGGCTCCAGGAAAGCTGAGCTATCCAGCACTACAGACAATGACTTTTGGTCAAAACCTCTAGCATTTCTCCAAAAGGTGGAGCTTTAAAGAGAAACCAGAAAGGTTATGAGAGTTGGCCTAGTTATTTACTAAGAGAATATTGCTTGAGGAAGGAGCATTTGCCTGTCAGCATTGTCAGATTTCTAAGAATTGATGTGCATTTGGACAAAGGGCAAAGCTACTGAGCAAGAAGGCTGGTAGGGCCCAAGCACCAGGCTACAGAGTTTAGGCAAGTACTGGTAACTGGAGAATTCAGTGATCTTCACTGTCCTCCTTGCATTGGGGGCTATTACAGCTGTGCTACATAAGTGGTCAGGAGAGGAATCACAGGGCAAGGCAGGGTGATGCAGCATGTTAGAGAGAAGCATGATCTGTACACTCACAGTGAGACTAATTTTCATTCCATCTTGATTTAGCATTTCTTGTAGTCTAAAATTATTCAGGCAGAAAAAAACAGAGCTGTTCTTTGTCTATGGGAACAGGCCACCTTGGGTATTTGTTTAATTAAAGCGGACTACTGGAGAGCAGGGAGCATGACAGCTTTCCATATGCTGACTGGGTTGGGGGTTTGTTTTGCTTTGGGGGAGGGAGAAAAAGAAGGGGTTAGAACACATGAGTTGTTTCCTCAACCCAGCTTTCAGCAGACAGGCATCTCTATTTTAGGACAGCTATGATCAGTGCCAAATTTACGGACACTGATGCCCTGGAGGGGCAACAAGACTGAATGAACACAAAACTCCAGGTGCTTATCTTAATGAGAGATGCAGCATTAAGGTAACATTAGGAAAGTCTGCACTCTTTAGGCCCTGTCGTGTGCAGCCTAGACTGCTACAGAGACTTTAGGTTTTTGGAGCTCAACTCAGGTACTTTCTACAACATCAGATTTAAGAGAAAAGATGCTCAGCCCTTTGGGATCCCTAGCTGTAAAGCCAAGGTAATAGTGGCAGAGGGCCTCTTTGAAGCACAGTCTAACTTTCTAAGAAGCCAGAAAGGTCTAAGAAGCTTTGGTCATGTCCACAGGCAGAAATTTGCCTCCAGGGCTTTTGGGAACCTTGAGTCCAGGGCCATGATTCCCAGAGAGAAGTCATCAAGGAGATTGTGCGGAGCAGGCACTGCCTGATGGAGGGAAGTGTAAACTCCTAAGCCAACTAGACAGCTCATGTTAGCCACAAGGTTCAGTACAGGCCTCTCTAAAGTTCCTCACAGAATAGAAATTGGTGTGGCTGGATAGTTCATTCACCAGTATCCCTACTGAGCCTGCAGGCAGCTGCCTGGAGGGTACCTCTTGTCAGGAGCAATGTTAAAGACAGCTGAATAAAAGTCAGTCATTTTTGCTCAGAGGAGAAGAGGCTAACATTTCAATTGACAACAGAGGTTGCTACTGGGCCAAGCACAGCTTTCCCTGCATTTAAGATAGGTCTGGACTGTCGAATCCTTTCCTCTGGAGCATGTGTCCCAGCCAGACAGAGCAAGGCACTGACAGGCTCAGGCTGTTCACGGTCCTTCTTTTGCATCTATGCTTACCGTTGTCCTCTGCTGCTCACGCAGACACAACTGTCACACTGCTGGCAGCATTAACCTCAAAAGACCCTCCACCATGCTTCCTCTCTGCCTGCGAGTGTCTTCCTTTTTTGTACCACCTACCTCTTATTCACCTTCCCAAAACACCTTCTCTTCTGGCTTGCTTTTCTCTTCCAGGCTTCAATCAGGGCACAGCCAAGGAGATAACCATTTGTGTATTTTTAAAGCAACTGATTTGAAACAGAACAGTTCAACAGTATCCTGGCAGACGGGAGAACTCCTCTTTCTTCCTGATTGCCTGCCTGCCCTGCCCACCACAGTGCTTGTTCAGCTGTTCTCTCTGAAACAGTTGCAAGACTGGGGAAGGCAAGCTAGAGGCAATAGAGGAAAAGACAGAAAGGCAAAAAGACAAACCATTGACCTATCTTTTTAAGAAACCATTACCACCCACCTGAATTATTAAAAATAAAAATAAAATCACACAACAGATCTGCACCCTAAAGTGATGAGTCTGAATTCACCAGACTGAAAACACCCTGCCTTCCTCCCTGTTTTTCAAAGGCAAAACAAGCCTTGTGCTTTCTGATGTTTAACTCCTCAGAGGCAGCACATTTAAACTTAATGCAGCCTTTCTGACTTATGGAATAAGATTTGTGTAAAAACAAAATAAAAAGAAAGCACAGAGAGGGAAAAAAATCAGAAATTTTACACTGACTTCAGGAAAGACAGTAAATACCCCAAGATTCTCTCCAGAGCTGCAAGGGTTGACAAACCCACAGGGAAATGCAATCCAGGTAGCTACCAGCCATTACCACCCTGCCAGGCTCAGCAACAAAAATAACATCTTACCTGAAAGACTCCATACAGTTAAAGAGACAGCTGTTTTCCTAGATTACTTACTCTCAACTCAGAAGTGAGAGTAGGGCCCTAGGACACTTGCTTTTTTGCCCAGATAAGAGCTGCTTTATCCAACTGGCAATTACTACAACCTCTTTAGGGTGGTCTGCCCTGGTTAACCCCTCCTCTCATAGTTCCTCTCTGGGCTGTGCATGCCATGCTGCAAAGGCCAGGGCCTTACCTTCCTATAGGTTTGCAAAACATCAGGCATATGGGGCATGAGGGGTTGGAAAGAGAGAGGAAAATTAATAGGGATAGTCTCCAAGATGGAACCTACCCCCTGTGGTATATGTCTGGGTGGGACAAAAGAGAAGATGCAAGTTTTAAAAGAAGCAGGTAAATTGACGGAGAACTCCAAATGCTTTTGGGTATTTGGGGAACTCAGATATCATAGGATATTCCCCAGTTTTGGGAGGAGCTTTTGGTACAGTCTTGGAATACCCGTTTACACCACATGCACTTCCCTCCATCAGGCAGTGCCTGCTCCCCACCATCTCCTTGGTGACTTCTCTCTGGGAATCATGGCCCTGGACTCAAGGTTCCCAAAAGCCCTGGAGGCAAATTTCTGCCTGTGGACATGATCAACATCTGGTAGTAGTATGTAAGGTTCACAACTGCTCTAGAGACCTTGGGCTCTCAGAGGTTCAAGAGGACCCTGGTTTGGCCTCAAAACACCTGAGGTTCATGTTAAACACCCAGAAATCATGACAAACAGTCAACAGCTGACTGTGCAGCTGCAGTGCTTAAAGCATTTCCCTTTCTCAGTTTTTTGTCTGTTCTTGTTCTTCCTCTTTTTTGCTCTGTCTCCCTTCTTTGTTTTTTGCTCCATTCTTTTCAAGTATAATTAGCAATATTATCTGAGTGGTGCATCTAATATTAGAAAAAGGGTAAAGAACAGTGGAGTTCATGTAGGGAAGTGTTGAGATTAGAACTGGCTGAAATTTTGGGGTTCCATTTTTTGGAAGATTCCAGTATTTCAAAATGTGTTATTCTTATCTGGAAGTAGGCCCTTTTTTTCCCAGCAGTTCCTGTGGACACAGAATTCTGAAAGGTTTCTGTAGGAAATGCCAGCATATAATTCTTCTGAAACCAAATCCACTCCTCAGAAAGAATGGTGGCTGTTACTGAAGCAGCTGAGCGCCTTCTGCATTTCCACACTGCAGCTGGCAATTTCTGCTACTCCAGGGCAGCCCTGCAGAGCTGACTGCCTTGGCACAGGTGCTCCACACCTCTTGGGCTAGCCAGCTCACAGGACTGCTTCTTTGAGAGTTGGGCAGAACAAAATCTTGGGTGGATGGAGAGACTGGAAACCCTATGGTCCCTGTCCAAGGCGCTGTTTATGTGGCACGGCTGTACTAGAGATTTAGAGTCTGGAAGGCTGGCCCTCCAGCAGCCTGACAGGAAATTCAGATAAAACTCTGGGATTGAAGAAAGTTTGTCAAAGTCAAGATGTTTTCTCCAGACAGTTTCAGTTTGATGAATCAGCATTTTCTGAGAAAACAAAATTTTGTCAGAAAACTCCTGATGGAGTCTATCTGGAAGCAGAATGACAAGATGTAGGAGTTGGAGTATTTGTGTGAGCTTCCTGGAATGTAGGCTCAAATGTGATCCCCCCCAATTGCTTTGGTAAAAAGACAGAACAGGTAAATTCTGGACACACCAGACGGACAGCTATCTAATAAGCTTAAATTACAGACAACATAGTAAGAACAAGCAATAACCAGGCTGGCAGGAGAGAAGGGATGTGAGCTGGGTAGTTACCAAAATGGAAGACCAGGAGATGAATTTGCTGAGTCACACAAACATGTCCCCTCTTTTCCAGCAGATTGCGTGTCATAGGCAGGGACAGAGGACGTGGGCAGAGGTCAGTGAGTTAATGCTAATGCTTTCTTTCATCCCTTTCTCTCTTGCTCCTGCTAATACTGTTGCTTCTAAGCAAAGATTCCTTTTGAGAATACATTGGAAACACAGGAAGCAGAAACGCTAAGCAGTTTGTTACATTAAGCTAGCAGGGAAGGCTGAAAGAAGTGGTGGGGAACAGGATCATTGTTGTCTGTAATTTAAATATCTCTGTGGCCATGTCTGTCAGATTTTGACAAAGAAAAAGGGGATAAGCTTCACATTTAAGGGTGACAGAAAGTGTGGTAGGGCCTTTGGAAGAGCCTGAGACCCTATGCTAAGCCAAGAGACACAGCTTTGCTGCTATCACTGGGTTAGAAGCTACAAAATATTTTTAAGAGGAGATGTCCCCATCTGAGTCCTGGGTCTCAGCAGTAGCACTGAGAACAGAGTTCCAAGTGCTCTTCCACTGATTTGGAGACAGGGTGATTTGTGCCACCTGAGGATTCAACTTACTTTATTTCCCTTGCCGTTTTCTCCTCTTTTCTATTTTCTTTTCCATTCCCCTACTATTTTTTCCCTGCCTCTGTGTCTCTTTTTAGTTACTCCTTTTCATTGACAAAGGTCAATGTGTTCAAAATTGGCCACTGATTTATGCTGCCTCTAACACCTTGAGGGCCTGCATAGAAGTATTTTTAAATGATCTCATTTCCAGAAGTGCTGAGCAGCTCTAGCTGGGTACCAGTAGTGTGATAAGTGCCCAACCCCCCTGACTGCCACGTTCCTTGCAAATGTTTCTAAGCAAGGGCCCCATGAGCCAATCACTCAAGATTAGTGAGCAGTTTTGGAAAGCTCAGCCTTGGCTTTCTTCCTCTGAATGAATTCTTTCACCCTTCCCATCTAATAAACATCTTTTTAGTTGGTTGTTTTCCTCAAGTTTGTTACTTCATACATTTTTGTTTTTCTTTGCTGTGATCTCTTCCTTTATTCTGTTTTCCTCTTCACCTCAGCACCTCCACTTGTGCTTGTCCTCTTAGTTTTTCACTACTATTTCTGATAACACCCAGTGCTGGTATACAGAGGCCATTTCTGCCCTTTCTTCAGGAGAAAAGTCAGTGAAATTAATTCAGCCATTGTCATGACAAAAAAAATCAACTTCTTTACATTAAAATGTATAGGAAATCACATGTAAGCAGATGTTACTGTCCCAAACTACGTAAAAGTTAGAGACAAGCAAAACTGTTTTTCATAAGAGGTATGGGGTCATGAGACAGATGCTGACAAGAGAACTTTCATTTGGCTCCTTTTGCCTTGTTCTCTACAGCTTGACATTGGTGGTGGGACAAGTGAGGGAGGGGGAGAGAATTGTGAGCTCCCTTCTGTCCTGCTCCCCACCATCTTAGAGTGCAAAGCATTCATGTAATAATCAGATTTCTCTTTCAGCATCACTGGAGAGCCACTGTCCCCTTGGAACAGTCTTGGGAAGGGCAGTGTCTGCTGAGTGAGCTGAACACTGACCTGCTACTGTTTGTTTTTTCTTACAGGAATGAAACTGTTTTACACCAGTTCTGTTGCCCAGCAGCTGATGCAGAGCAGAAGCCTTCCTCTCCAGACTCCTCACCAAGGTGGGAAACTGCTGCCAGCAAGGCTTTTTCTTTCCCATGCTCTCCTGTTCTCTCATCACCCATCAGTGATCTTCCTGCCCCAAACAAAACTCACCCATTATATGCCTCCATCCTCCTCCATCCTCCTTTGTGTCCCATGTCCCCAGCACTGCTGTCCCTCTTTTTTCCCTTGCAGAGATGTTACCCCTTCAGTGTTATTACTCACAACCCTCCATGGGCATTCACTCACGCACATTCCTGAGACTCTGAACACATACTTTCAGCCTCTTTTCAAACATCTACTTCCAACTCACATCCACACTTGTACCTTTTCTTACTCTTCTGTGTCACTTTGACACCCGTATACACATGCCTCACTCTTTTTCAGATTAGTTCCTCCACATTATAGTGGTGCCCAGACATACGCTAGTATAGACCCATAACCTTTAAGCTACAGCAAAAATCACCAAAGAAAATCAGGGTTCTTCTCTCACATCAGTGTGCAGACACTGTTTCTTCTCTCTCTTCTACACACACCTGGGGCCAAAGTGACCTCTCAGAAACTGGTAGGGCTGAGGCAGCCTGTGCATGTGTGTTGGGGGGACAGTTTAACACAGCACACAACTGAAATGATCTGAGCTTGACACTGAAGTGCAATTACAGACTGGTACTATTAACTATTGCCAGCCTGCATCCAATGAATTCAGGCTTGGGCACATCAGCAACAGACACAGCTCTCCCTCATCAGTAAATGACATCAGTGCCAAAACCAAGGGGTCCAAGGAGCCTCAGAAATACCTGAGATACACATACTGGATATAGCTTCTGTGCTTTGCCTTGTCTCCCTGTTTCCCATTCTCACCATCTCCTTCTCACTCATAACCACTTCTGTTTCACAAACCTGCTTCTTTTTCTCATGCCTTATCACCCTGCTGTCAGCAGCAAACAGGTACCTCTGTAAAGATTTCCCTCATCGCACTGCTAGACTTTTACATCTGACCTTTGCCATCAGTATAAGAAGCCTGAGTTACTGGGGAGGGCTCTGAACAGAATCGGGCAGCTGAATTGCAGTAATGAGGCTGGACTGTTTTTGAAATGCTTTTTCTCTTGTTTGTTCTGCTCACTGGAACAGTTTCTGGTTTCTGATGTCCCTGCAAGGAAAAGGAAAAGTGTGAGTGCTGGACATCTGTGAAAAGAATAGACGTGTGTGTGTGTGTGTGTGTGTGTGTGTGTGTGTGTGTTCAAAAGTGGGGTTCAGCTGCACTTGAAGACAGGGGAAAGGAGTGGGACTCCTCCTGCCCATTTGTGTATGAAGATGGAAGGGTTAACTCTCGGTGGTGTCCATGTCAAGGGCTCTCAGGAACTGCTAAGGTTTGTGTGATGGCCCTATGGAACGTCTGTGACTGCACCTCAATGGCAGATGCTGTCATGAAGAGGAGGAGGCAGCAGAGGTTTCTGCAGTAGGGACAGCTCCCTCTCCCTTGCATTTCTGGAGAGAGTCAGTTTTAATTCATGTGCTTTGTTTAGTCTTTACTGAGGCTCTGTTTAGCCACGGCCTTCAATCTTAACACTCTGATCCTTGGCCCTGCCCCATTCCTGTCCCAGCCTTCATCTTATTTCTAAGGGTTTCCTTGCCTTACCTTCTAGCATTTTCTCAGTCACTCCTGTTATGTCTTAAAGTCTAAGGTAGTATGTGTCACCCTCATGCTCTAGGCCTTCCTTTTAGCACAGTGACTCTGAAAGGCCCTGCGTATCCCTTAAACCTGAGAGTGCCTGTGCTCCTTATATTGGGAATGACCAAGTTCATCATCTGGGGTCTGGCAGGTAAATGGAGGAGAAACTGGTCACTCATTCCAATAATTTAACAACTTGGCAAGTTTTTTCCAAAGACGAATCCAAGTCAGGGAAGTCAAAAGTGAGGATGAATGACCCTTACAGCATGTTGCATCTGGGCTTCCAGTTAAGGACCGTCCATACTGATCTCTGCCTGCCAGTTTAATATTACCTAATCTGTCTTTTGTAGCTTATCCCACTGTGCAGGCCACCTGCTTTCCATACTTTCTTTCCAAGACTTTCTCTTCACCTCTTTGTTTCCAGTCCCTCCCGCCCCCATCCAAATAGCAGTTCTGAATCTGTCTCTGTGAGACACAGTATTCTGTGAAGATACAGAGATGGTTTAAGCCACCCTGGCTTTTTGAAGGCTAGAAACAGGTACACAGACTTTTTGCTCTTTGAAACAGAGCAGCCTTTAAATGTGGTCTGTGTGACTGCCTCAGGTGAGAAGAGAATCCTTACTTCCTATACAGTGCCAGGAGAAAGACAGAGCACATGCAGGACTATTAAACTCACTGATCAGCTTTTTGCTGACCAGAAAGCACATTCCACCCTCTTCCAAGTTCTGCAGTCAACAGTGGGCATCCTTTTGTTCCTGAAGTGGCACATCCGGTGCAGTGAGGAGGGCAAGAGAAATAACAGATAGGGAAAAACACAAGGTCACCATGGGGCTGATGTCCATAGCTGATAGCTATGCTGCTCTGGAATGCCTTGATATGCTGCTTGGAGAAGTTCATCAGATCATTATGGAGCCTGTCATCCCACTCAAATCCCGATCAGGGTCCCCATTGAACCAGTGCAGTACAAAAGCTAAGTCAATCATGACTGAAATATGTGGGTCAGACATCCTGAATAGGCAATCAGCTCCTGGGTGAGCCAGGCACATTGCTAAACAAGCTCATCAGGGCTCCTGGTGGAGCAGCCTGGGACATAGCGGGTCCCTGTGCAGTTCTCCTGAGTCCTGCTGAGGGGACAGCTAGTCACAAGCAATGCTGTGGCGAATTTGATAAACCAACTTGGGTTTATTCCTTCTTTTCCCCCTCCATGATCAGGCATTTCCCTAAATGAGATAAATCCTGTCAGAACTGATGCCGCTAATAACTGTCAGCCGTCTAGTTTTAATTAGAGTTTGCTTCATTAATGCCCCAACTCCTCTCTGCACAGCAGATTAAGTAATGTACTTGCAGCTCATTTACACAAACCCCCAAACTGCAGGGCTGAGCTGCAATCCTTTAATTAAACATCCTGGCTGATCCCTACCGCTGCCTCGGCTCATCAGTCTAAGCCGATTAAAGAGAATAGGGACTAATAAAGAGCATAAACAGGGAAGTGACTCTCCTCTCTTCAAGGGACTTGGAGACTCCAGCGGCGATTGGCTGATGGCTCCTCCTCTGCCAGGAACCTTATGTCAGCCCACATCACCTGCTTCTGGGACCTGCAAGAACAATTCTACTTTTAGCTCCCCAGGAACCCAGCCTCATCTTGTGGAAAAAAAAATAAAAAACAAAAAACTTGGGGGACAGAGGAAACATGGGCAGCAAGGAAGGTGAAGCGGGGTATCTAATACAAGGAAGTCAGAACAGTGATGGGCAGGCAGACTAGTGAAAGCAGCCATGCAGCTCAAGTGTGAGACAGAAGGACAAGGACATGCAGAGTATAACTGTGGGAGGTTGGCAGTGAGGTTCAGGCTGGGGCAAAATTTGTCTCTGCTTGTGTTTTGTGGTGGTCAGTGTACAATGTCCTTGTGTGGCCTCCCCTACTTTCTATCCTGAAGGATTTCTGGCTCTTTTCTTTGTTGCCCATCCAGCTGAAAAGACCTTGGCTTCAAGTCAGTAGGTATCGATTAGACGCATATCAGTGTCTAACCATTAAACAGAAGCCAATTCAGTGAGGCAGTTGCGATAATTTCCACTCATCTTGTTCCCACTTGCTTCAGTGACTGCCATAAGCAGAACTAATTCCCTTTTTTTCTGTCTCCCTTCTCTCCTTTACCATGTGAGTTCCTGGGGGATTAGAGCTTCATAAATTTAACAATGCAGATTGCCCACCTTGCTGCCCCACAGGGGTTGTGCTAGGGATCAGCAAGACTGGTGCTGCAGGGCATGAACATCAGGAGACATATCTGTTCCCAGAGTCTTCACCCAGGAAGCCCAGAGCCAAAGTACAGTGTCAGGTGATGGCAACAACAGGCAAATTCCTGTCATTGGGCTCTGTGTAGGGCTTCCCCATCTCAAACTACAGTGCAAAGTTTGGGCCATCATTTTCTGCATTGGACCTGTACAGCACCTGGCACAAGGGGAGTCTTACTGCATGATCATAGTCCACCTTGCAGGTTGGGCCTGCACCAGGAATGCCAAAGATCAGGCTGAGGGGAATGAGGAGGCTCCATGATGGTGGTAGTAGGAACTAACCCTGCTCTTTCACTGAGGTGCTGATTAGACTCTGATTTAGCCAAACCCTATAATTTCATATAGGAACTGCTCTTTTTCTTGCTGTTAACAGCAGGGTTTCATTCTGGGAATTTGAATACCCTTAGTAATTGCATTTTCAACTTCTCCCAGCCTTGCACAGTGGAGACTAGCACCCCAGAACAATGTCCTTAAAATGTGTTCAGCAGCAACCCAGCTCCAACAGGATTACATACCATTTGCCTTTGTGTGAGGTAATGGGATTGAGACGAGAAACATTTGTTTCTATTGGAGTAATGAGAGGAAATGATGGAGTCACAGTCTAAGGGAACAGTATATTCATTCAGTTGCCTTTCATAAGCTTTTCAGAGCCTGCCTCTGGCTTGCCTGCAGTGCTGAATAAGAAATCGGCAGAAAAATCACCTCTGCTCCAGTGATGGGAAAAGTTCTACAAAAATTATTAAAAGCCTGGGGCAGGTCTGCTTTGGTAATGGGCATGGGGATAGCACTCGAGGGCTGAGGGATCACATCGCAGAGGAGACTGGATAAGATCCAGCTATCTTTGTGGGAAGGGCAGGATAGACCCCAGAAAGCACTTTGGAAAGGGAGGATGTTCCAACTGTGTTTGTGGGAGAAAGAAGGTCTTTCTTATCTGGAAGAAGTGCAAATGAGACCTGACCTGCTTTGAGGTCTTCACAGGAAAAGGAGAGGTCAGGGTTCTGAACAGCATTGCCTGGAAGGGCTTGGATATGTACTGAGTAGAAAGACTGCATTCTGAAAGGTTTAGGGAAAAGGTGGGCAAGCTCTGCTCATGATATTTGTACATAATACATCCTCATGAGGTTTAGCTTTCCAGTATGGAGAATGCTTCTTAGATCAGGGTTGAAACATTATCAGTGCAACTGGCAAGTGTTTACTTCATGATTATGGGCCAATTAAATTGTAACTCAATATAGTTTAGACTTCAAACAGCTGCGTACTTGTTTCTAAAGTACCTTCTGGATTAGTCACTGTCACAGACTGGTTGCTGCCTGGCATTACTACACCAATTAGTGGAAAAGAGACTTGTAATTGGATCCTCTTACCCATTGGTTACATCTCTAAGCCAGCCTTCTTTGCACTTCTGGTGAAATTCCCTCTTGCCCCATTTCTGACTTATTAAACCACTCAGATGGAATTATGTGTCCTTGCTGGAAGTGGTCTTTGTGCTTGTCAACCCATTGCTGCATGTGGGAAGGTGAAAAGTGGGCGGACAGATTTTGGACAGTTCTTTCTTTGAAATCAAACCTTCAATCAGTAGAAACACATTTTCCTTCCCAGCTCCCTGAGCTGGATAAGAGCATGCTACACCCTAAACAGCACACTGTTAAAAACCAAAATCTGATTTCCTTTACTTCTGGAGGTCTTTTGTCTCTGACTCTTTGTGTGTCTTTACCTGAACTGGCTGTTTCCATTGCACACATACTAGCAGTGTGCCCTGGCAAGTCATGCTGAAAGGCACTGGCAAGACAGCCATGAATATTACCCACTGCACAGTCACAGCATCATGTCCCCCTTGCCTGTACTCTGCTGTATCCCAGGAGCACCTCTCCTCACCGTACAGCTCTCACTTTGCCCCTAAGATGTCCTAGGACCTCTGCCAGTCAGATCCTCCTAAGAGGTCCACAAGATTTTATTTGACTTGCTAATGCAATACTCCCTAAGGCTGGAGCCCATGAGGTTGATGGGAACTGATCCACTCTCCAAATTAATCCTCCTTTTAGCTACCACCAAAGTATTTTAATAAAAAAACTTGGAGTCAGGTAGGGAATGATGATTTTCCACCAGTATCCATCACTGTTTCAATGTTTCACGTTACTGAAGACAACTGAGCTACCCAACATTATGTCTGAACTTGTGGAGACTGACCTTGCCTGATAGAAAGCAGCGTAAGTCCACTTCATGAAATGAGAAATTAGCCTTTTTGGCTTAGGATTGCTGACAGGATATTGAATCTGTAACCTGGAGGTCAGTGGTTCTTCTCAGCTCAGAGGTACTCAGTGGCTCTTGGTCCAGGTGCGAAACATGACAGTAATTCTAGCCTATATCACATCAGATGTATGACCTACCACACAAAACAGCATAACAGCTTTGACTAATTGGCACCCAGCTGGCAGTATCAAGTGCAAGCTCCAAGAATAAGTGGACCATGGATGCTGAATTCTCCTCTGATTCCTCACTGAGAACCCTTCATGTCAGGGTTACAGCAACTGGACATGCCAGTTCAAAGGAAGCCTCCATGCCCACAGTCTATGCTCGTATGCCCTGAGGACAAGTGACTTCACATACAGCGCTCTTCACTCTGGCTTCTTTCATTCCCACAAAAGTCTTCCACAACACTGTTTTGGAAAAGGCACAGAAGTTTCAGCAACATTTCTGCTTTGCTAGCATATACTGTTTGTGCTTCTTTTCTCATTTCTTTTCCTTATTGAGGTCACAGACATGAAGAGAGGATTTTTTTCTGCATCTTAACAGCTCATCTACTTCTTATTCTTTCCTCCCTGTAGATTTAATAATCCTCTGTTCAAGATATTACAGTTGGAGGTTGTGGGGATGCTGCAAAGAGAAAGGGCTGGGTCAGAAAAGTTCACCTAAATATTCCCCAGGCTCACAGTTGTCAGAACTTTAATTTCAGTCTAACACAGAGATGTGGGCCAGGAATAACGTCTGGACCTGGATTTCAACTCTTTCTAAACTTGAAGGTGAGTAGATCCTCTCTTTTTAAGGGTGTTTTCTATAGACAAGACTAGCAGCTTTGATTGCTTTGCAGGAGCTTAGGTTCAGAACTGCAAAGGTATTTCATGCATGTAGATTTAGGGGAAATAAGGAAGCACATATGATTATAAGTAAAAACTAGACTATGGTTTTAGAGAACATCCTTAACATCATAGTTACCAACAACCTCGGGAATCTTTTACATGGAAGTACTGCTGGCAATTCTTCTGGCACTATTAGCTGGGAGAAATGGCTTTTTCTGGAAGCACATGAAGAAACAGGAGGTGAGTTTCAGATGCAGTAGCTCAGTCATGTAAAGGAGATCCACCAGGACTGAACATTTTGACACAATTTCCTATACAGGCATTTCTCTGCTCCTTCTCTCCAATAGGCGGTGCCACCACTTTCAGTCAGGTTTAGAGAACATGAAGATGGGGAAGTAAAGTAAGGAATAGACTGGGTCTTCAACAGGAAAAGAAAGGTATCTCTGAGAGCAGCTGGAGCCTGTCTGTCATATTGGCTTCTTGGTTTGTCCTCTATCAACGCCTTACTTCAGGAATGAGAAAGCTGGCAGAAGAGAGAGACCAAAAGAAACCAGTATGAAGCATCTCCTTTTAAAACTCCAAAGATATCTGTCAGACAGGAGTTCCCTGAAAGCTTGAGGCTGTATCCAGCCATTGCATGGCTGTATGTCCTCCATTTATTCCTTTGCCCTTGTTGCTTCTGTTGACTGCATGGTCCTGCTCTAGAACAATTCAGACTGGGATTCAGGCACTCTTCTCTCGAGGGCAACAGCACTTGCCATCTCTTGGGCTGGAACAGTGGTAAAGTGAGAGAGAGTCAATCGCAGCCAAACCCCGCAGTTGTAGGGGGCACTTCCACCAGCTATTGACATCAGTTAGTTGCTTTCATACTGGGTGACTCATTCGTGGCTTGCAAATGATCCTGATGTTCTCCTCTCTGTGTTGCAAAGAATCCCCTGTCTATAACACAGCAACTGCTTAGTACCAATAGAGCACAATCTCAAGACTTTCCTTCCTTTCTTTGCGACTTTAACAGCTGCTACATCCTGAGTTTTCTGTGCAATAACACCAGAGAGCTACTTGAGAAGAGGCAATGAAGCAATGACAGCTTTGGAAACAGTCTTACATCTAGCACTGGGAAATGGGCACAGACAGTTGGTAAGGTAATAGCAGATAGGCTTTGGAGGAACTGACACCGTTCACCCTGATCATTGCTGGTATCATTTGACCTTCTGAACTGTATCAGTCAAGATCATCTGCAGACCCCCCAAAATTGGAGCGCTCCAGATCTTTTCTGCAGTAAGATGTCTTCTGTTGAACTCACCAGGTGGTCATGATGGACTCTCTGTCCACACACGTGTTCATGGCTTCCAGGGCAGAGATATGGAGCAAGTATGTACTGAGAAATTGGCAAAGAAATGGAAGAAGAGCCACTGAGAAAGAGAGAAGGGGGTGGTTTCAGCCCAAGAGAGAAAGAAGTGCTGTTGTAAGGGAAAAGGCCGTCAAAAATGCTATAGACAGAAGGAGAGTGATGGGAGAGAAGGGAACAGAAAAAGTAGGAAGTTAAAAAATAGCATAAAAGAAATAAGAAATTGGAGAGAAGAACAACATGTGAACAGGGGATAAGTGAGCAGGTCCCTTGGCTGGAAGATTCGTGTTTGTGCCAGCATTCATTGGCAGTGACAGAAAAGAGACTCTGGCCTATCATTGCACATTTTCTTGCAGTCAGATATCAATATAAAGGCCTTTTCTTTTTTTCTGTGCTCTGCAATGCTAGCTCATGCCTGTTCACATGGGAAGGTTAATCTGCAGGTCCATTTTCCAACCATCTCCATGGGGCAGGCTCTGTGTTCAGATGCAATAGGGTCTCCTTTCGGAAAATCCTGGCTATGCTTCACCCCTGCGTGTGACCCTGCTAGGCTTTCAGCTCCTCCAAGAAGAGCTGAAGAGCCTAAGCAGTTGAAGAGGAGCATACTGTACAACTGCTCAAGCCACTCTTGTTGGGCTCTGCAAACAGCTGATTAGCTGAGAAAAAGAGGATGAAAAATGTGTTGGGACTGTCATCCTGCCTGTTCAAATATCACAGAAGAGCTGGAGACCACCCCATCTTCTGTGAGGAAAGAGCCTTCTGAAAAAGAGCATCAAGATATAACCAGGAGCTGAGATTCAGTTAGATCTGGGTGCCTAACTCCCTCAGGCTTCATTCAGAGTCCGTGGCTGCAGTTGCTGGATGGTGCCCAGAAGGTGAACTGCAGTGCAAAGATGCTGCTATTGAGAATGGCGGAATGGAGGATGTGATTAAGGTGGCAGCAAGTAGGACTCTGAGAGCAAAGAGGGACTTCTCATTTCCTGCCAGTACTTGCCCTAAAATGGAACTTTCTGCAGAAATCCCCATTTCCTAAAGCCCTTTTCTTGCTGCTTTATATGGCGATTTGCCATTGCACTGGCTAGATGGAAAGTTAGTGCAGTGGGGAGACAGAGAAAAGAGGCTGGACCAGTGACTAACAGGAAGCTGGTAAAATGTCTAATCAGGACACTGAGGAGGATGACGTTTGTGTGGAAGACAGCAAGACTTTACTTTTCCTTTTTCCCTGCAGCATGTCACAAAGCTGTCCATGTGAACATGCAGTACAACTGCAACAAGCCCGCCTCAGATACTGCCAAAACGCTGTACAAAAGCAAGCAGAAATGCTGCTCAATACTGGGCTAATTTCACAAATGTAAGCCCCACTTCCCAAGAGACTTCAATTTTATGTCCTGGAGATTTGAAGCCAGGTTACTATGATGATGCACAGGTTACTAAGTCCATATGTAGATGAAAGTGGTCTGGTCTTCAAAACTGTGGAGTCTGCATAAACCTCATTGGGGCCAGTTGTACATTGAAAGCCAGCTTGCATAATTTCAAATGAGGCTGTTTGCTCTCTAGATTGAGAAACCTTACTCTGGCAACACAGTTTGGAAGTGTGTGATAGTAACTTTTAACCATCTCTGGTTAATATTTTGGTTGTTTACACATACAGAGTGTGCCATCATGCCACAGGGAATTGTATTTGCCTAGTGGTGAGAGCTATGTGTTGCTTTTGTCATGTCCTAGGCTGCTACGTTGTGGCTTTCCTGTAAACAAGTTATGGTGCTGTTATCATTGCCTGCATATGAGGGCTGATTGCAAGCTCTCTCTTCCCATCTTATGGAGGAAGAGGGAGAAAGGTGGTAGGTTGCCCTATATATACATGGCTAGTACTACTTTACACATGTATCTTTTGGGGTCACTGGTGAAATGAAAAAACTGCCTGGAATTTCCCAGAATACAGTAATGTTAGAGAAGTAGGTGAAGGTGCACAAAAATGGACTGTGCATGATTGCACTCTAAAAAATGCTGCTGGGCCAATAGAGCTCATCTGGGTCTGATGGGCATGATACAGGTTGACTTAAAAAAATACAGCATATAGGACTAGATCCTCCACTGACTTTGATGGAGTCCACTGGTGTGAGGCCATTCAGCACCAGCCATGGCTCTGCCCAACAACACAATGGACTTGACTGTGTAAAGACAAAGTCCTGTTTTTCTTAGATGATCTTCCCCAGAAAGATCAATATTTGACTACAAGGTATAGGATGGGAATCATTTTCATCCCTCATAGGGAAGGAAAGTTGAAGTGTCCCTTGGGGCATCTGAGCTTGTATAACAAGATGTATAAGCTGCTATGACATCCTGTTTTTCAAATGGAAATGAAAAAAGGAAAAGGAAATAAGGTGTAAGGGAAGAGAAGTGGCATGAAGTTGACCAGGGTGTGAATAAAGCAGCAGCAGTGAAGGTGGGTTGGAACTTGCAAGAGTATAGCTTTGTGCCTGCAGTGCAAGACTCTGGTGACAGTCCATGGATGGAGGAAAGGAAGAGGTGATGCTAACTATACGTTTTGTATACTGGTCTTCGGCCATAGGCCAACCCCAAACCATGGATCTGAACAAGCTGAGTAAGCTAAAATTTGGATCAGATCAGCTTTTCCAAGGCTGGTGAATGGTGTTTGGACTGTTTGTATTGAGTGTGGTGATCTGAGGCTCTGTTACTCTTTATGTTGAGGATGGATGGGCTTCCTTCTCCTGCATTTCACACAAACAATGGTCTTCTACTGGGCTGCAATGATCACAAGAGATGGAATATGTGAGATGCCTGAGACCAGAAACAAAATGCATCTTGGTTACACAAAGGTCTTCCTGTGACATGGCTCCCTTACTGCCCTCAGTGATCAATTACCCTGCTCCTTCAGGAAAGAACCCAGAGCTGCAGTCCAACCGAGGGTCTATCACAGCATGCTGAAAAAAGAGAAGACCATACAAGTCCTTGCATAGGTCTGTCCAAGAGCTGTGTCCCTGACTCAGCTCACAGGCAGCCGGAATAGGAAAGAATGAGCTCTCCTATTGGAGAGGAATGAGGGGATATACAAGGCTTCCTCTCATTGTGGAGGCTCTGCTGCCTCCCAGCCCTGAATTCATCTCATTTTAGCAGTGAAATTCTATCTTCTGCATGATTGCACCGGCAGGCTTTTGTCAGCGAATTCGGTGATGTTCACATCTGCCTCGGGGATGAGGAGCCAAGAGATCTGAGTCAAAGTGGCAGAAAGACTGCTGCTGAGAAGCCAAGTTTCTCTTTCCTGGGGTGCTGAGCAGGCAGTTACACTAATGCAGGATGCCATCTGTTTTTTCCTCCTCTAAAAGGTCGTGTTTACCAAACATTGCAGAGGCAAGAGGGGTCTGGGGTTAAAGTAAAAGCAATTAAACCCTGCAGAGCAGGGGCCTCCTGCCCCTTCCCTGTACACTCGGTGCTTCTAATACCTCAATGGTAAGCGCAGGTGTGCTGTTTGATGTGGCCATACATAACCCCCTCTGCAGTGACAGGCTGTGGGACCTCCTCGTGGTCTAACCTGCAGAGACAGCACAGCTACCACAGCCTTGGGCATCCAGTGCTGAGGTGTGCTGGGCAGCTGAGAAAAGGACTGTACTTCCTTGGCTGAGCCCTGTGCTCCTACAGCTGGTGAAATAGGAGGCATGGCTATGAAGGAAGGAGAGAGGAGTATGCCAGAGAGATGGCCCAAGTGTCATCCTGAGCTGTCACCTGGGCAGACATAGGAACTATAAGAAAATCTGTCTGAAAACCACACTGCCTGGCACTCCCAGCCTTACACCATAAATATCACTTCTTATTCAGTGGGAGTCGCCTTAGCTGTTCCAAGTCACCCTCTGGAGGAGCCTGTCACTTTCTGTGAAAAAGCAGAGATCCTAGTCCTCAAGTGGCTGAGGTCAGTCTTGGTCAACCTGGCCCTCAGACAGGCAGCCAGCCCAGACTGACATCTGGACAATCATCTTTGCACCATGAGGGCCTGGAATGCATCAGAAAAGCTTAGCTCTTATAGTGCCGTTCTGTAGCAGGAGAAATAACAATATAATGATGTGGGAATTAAGCAGTTCATGGGGATCAGGTTTAAATTCTAGATCTGAAGTAGGGGCCCTGATTTTAGCATGTTAGACCTGTGGTGCCTGAGGCGCTTGTTATTATTACATACTCCATCCACTTAACATACATCTCACTAGGTCCGCTTTAAACAATGTTGGAAAGATGATGCCTGGCTCAGTCTGTTCTTAAAGGATGTTAAATTGAATTGATTTCCAGTATATTTACTGTACTGTACTGTCAAATCTATTGCACAGGTGCGTGTGCCAGCTTTTTTTATGAAACAAGTAATATATGCTGGGATGGATAAAGAGCTTGGTTAATTATCATTAATTCCTCTTGGGTAAAACTAGTGTGAAAAGATGGCTCGGTGCCACTGCTTTGCAAGGTGTTACGGGAATGTAGACAAAATCAGAATCTTGTTCCTATTTTTGTCCATGTTGGGGGAAACTGTCTGAGAAAGCTGCAGCTCAGTTGTCAGGGCATGATTTGCCAAGATCAAATTCCAAGTTCCCTGCCTCTCTGGCAGGAGGGATTTTTGCCTTCCATCATTTTCTGCATGCTCCCAGAGAGTCATGCTTCCAAGTCACCCTAAACCCCAAACTTTAAAGCAAATCAGTAACAATTCTTTTGAGCTCGGATCCCCAGCACGTCAGAAATGTCTGAACCTTGAAAAGATCCCATAATATACTACCAAGCCTGCCTCAGCCATTTTTCATTGAATTCTGATCAACCCATTCACCATATGTTATTGGTATCTTCAGGGAACACTAAAATGAAATAAACTGAGAAGGCACTGTGGACCCTGCTAAGTCAGCTTTTTTTCTTCCTTTCTTTTTAGTTAGTTAGTTTGTTTGAGCAAGGAGAGGAGAGAGAGGACAGTGGGATGCTGAAATGTCTTAAGACAGATGGAGGACACATTCTTGCAGACTTGGGGCGTGGACTTCATATTCTTGGCTCTTGCTAGTGACCTCTTTTTCTAATTCTCCAAATGGTGCTTTCTAAGGGATTTTATTCTGACCTCTTTAAAGCTTTGAAGGCTCATATGACTCTCAGGCAGTGGTAATGCTAATTGCTTACAGTACTTTAGAGCAGCATATAGACAGTAACCAACTGATCTTTGTAAGAGGCTCTGTGAAACACATTCATAAATTATTATGATCCTTTACAGCTAGTCCATGTAATTAGTCTTTGTCTCAGTTACAGGGCACCCCCCCTTCACCACTGTCTTCTTCTGCAGTGACACAAAGAGAAAGTGAGCTCAGCCTTTTGTAACATCTCACACCCATAGCTTCCTCCCATCCAATTAGCTGGATCTTTGCATCACCAGTGCAACTGCCAACAGGGTAGCTGAGCACCCTCTTCTTGAGTGACTGGTTGCTTACACCTCTACCCAAGTCCAGAGGAGTCATTACTGTTTTTGTTAGTCTTTTGTTGCTCTTATTTATCTGCATTATTTTTTCTTCTTGTAGAACAGGAGCAAAGATATGTGTTTTGTGTCTTGACCACATGGGAGTTGTGTAGCTATGGAATTGTCAATGAGAAAGCTCAGTTTTCATTTCTCATAGGTCTAATGTTTATTGTGAAGACCTCTCTTGTCCTTGAGAAGAGTAGCTCTCCTTGCCTTATAGCCCCATTTATTCACTCAGCTACCCTGTAAACATCTCTTCAAGAGCTCTGAAAATTACTGCGCAGAGCATGACCTGATTCTGGTATTTGACAGTGAGGGCAGTGGGATGTAATGTCTGGAGCATCCAAGTTCTGTACTCCTGCCTGTGGGTCTAGCTTGAAATTGTGTTGAAACATCTGGGGGCGGGGGGGTGCTGCATGCTCTTTCTCAAGCCATCAGGCATGGAAATGCTCACACCTTACTGTCAGGATCCTATAAATAACCATGCTCCAGCTCCATAGCTGGTAGTTGGAAGCAAGATACCTGCCTAGCTGAAAATACGTATTTCCAGTAAGATGGAGGTGGGAAGGAGGGTCCTAGGTAGCGTACCATCCTAATTGTGTGAGAACTGAGAAACAGTCAAATCTCTCCCAGGACAGAGGATGACACAACAGCTCTGTACAGATACAGGGAGCTGATGCTATCAAGAATGGGCTGGTGGACATCTCTGGCTTAGAAATCAGGTCTCATTGATTTGGACTTTAGGCTTACATAGTACCAGCAGGGGAGAAAAAAAGGAAGTCTGAAAAAAACCTCTCCACAATACCATTTTTCCTCCTTCTCTCCCTGCATGCTTCCCTCATTTTCCTCTTTATACGAAATCTTCCTGAGAAACCTGCACATAGAAGCTAAATCTTGAAAGTCTGATTTACCTGTGCTGGACATCATTGACAAAAATATGTATTGGTACCCAGATGAATAGTCTCAGTGAGAGCTTTCTTACCATTGTGCTTCCTGGAAACAAACACTAAGATTTAAACCAGAATCCTGATATCTCTGTTTTGAAATATGCTTCATACTAGATTAGCTGTAGTGTTTCATTTAAGTCTTGAGCCAGATTGTCTGTAGCCACCATCTTTGTTAACAAAACTGTTTTCTGTCTACAGCAGGCATACAAGATTTAGCAGTGCAAAAGCAGCAGCAGATACCTGAAACATTAGACAGATGTGTTTTCTACAGCAGATGAAATCCACTTGTAATAACAACTAAGCTAGTTGCTATGGGTCATAAAAGTCATGTAGGAACATCTAGAAAGAAGAAAACGGCTGAATATGTAGTCTTTGACTTTTATCTGTTTGCAAGTGATTTACATCAGCATTGCAACTTTCAGTCAAACAGAATTCAAAGCACATTGCCAACCTTCCCTACCTGATTGCACAACTGGCAGAAAATTGCTTCATTTATCATGCAAAGGAAGTTGTAAAAAATGTGAAAGACAGTGGCATATGATACTTTAGGACAGCAAGCAAAGAATTCTGATTACAGTTGAAACTGCAGGGGTGATGCTGGGATACAGAACTAAATTAACCTAGTTGGAGTTTGGCCAGGACATTGGGATTCACACCTTAGACTCTGCATGGGGTTTTTAATAATTGCAAATGGCTAGAAAATTTTTCTTATCCAAGAAACAGAACATGCAATAACTCCATGTTTCTCCCTTCTACCCACGGCCAGGAGATTTGATTATACATTGACAAGAGAATAGTAACAGTATCCCCATAATTTACTCATAACAACATCCTGAAGCACCTCAGATTTTGCACAGAGATCTTACATGTTGTAGTTTCTATCCTTGCCCTGCTTATTTTTCTTACTTTCTTTTTTTATTACTGTGGTTACAATAGTCCTCAAGACCCTGACTTATTCACAAAAGTTGTGTTCTACCAATACAGATCAACTGTGTCACTGAGGGCAGGGAAAGGATCAGGATCATCAAGGTTTTAGCCTGTATTTCACCGCAGTACCAGTTTGGATCTTTAGCAATGTGCTGTGTCTTCCATATAGGGGCTTCATCCATTACTGCTATTGGAGAACAGAGAATAGGCCTCCCCAGAACATTTCTTTGGAAACAGATTTAAGATGGGAGTGAACTTGGGAGGAAAAAATGGTTGTTGCTGGAACCACAGGGTTGCAATGCTAACATTCAGGCTGCTAAGCAAACTGTTTTACTCCTTTTTCTGTTGCTTATAAGTCACTGAAGTTTCCCAGACCAAACTGAAATTTCCTGGGTTTGGTCTCTGGCCCAAAGGTGAAGTAAGTTTGTTTTGTTTTGGGGGCCTTTTTTCCCCCCACTAAATAAAAATGATTTAGCCACAAAAAGGATGGAGATACTATTCCCACTTTAGCAAGAATATTTGTATTGCTTTCTGAACAGCTCAACAGCTAAACCAGCAGGGAGCTAAAAAGTTTATATTTAGCATAGAAACATCTAGCTGAAAAATGCCTTTGAGTGCTTCAGTGAAATCTGATTTTGATTTGACCGAGTTTTAACCCTCAGAAAATTCCACGCTGCATAAGCACAATACAGTCTATATGCGTGTTTTCACTGGGCTCAGAAAGGTGGAGGAGGGAGGCAAGGTTATATATGTATGTGTGGTTAGCTGATGTCCTTATCCTAGCAAAGTGTCTTTAGGGGCTTCACTTATGCAATGTGAACAGAAGCACTGAGGTTAATGGTTCTGTTCAGACATATGTAACTGAAGGTGTTCACTTAGTGCTTGCAGTCTCAGGGCCTTTCTGTGTCTTGAGGAATATCCTGTATGTCTAATGAGGTTAAAGAGGGCTTCTGAGCATTTTGGGTTTGTCCAAGGCTCACTTACAGAATCTAGAGTTCAGGGGGCAAAGGATAAGGTCTTTCGTAAGGTTGGAAGGAAGGGCTTCAACACTGTTGTGCTTCAAATGCTGCAAATTCGTGGAGAGATCTCTCTCCTTTGGATCCCCTGAAGGCAGACAGGGATGAAAGACCAGCCCTGGGAGCCCTCTGTGTACAGGGGCACTTACAGGACTGGCATCCAGTTTTCATTTTGCAGGTCACCTGAGCGCACACTACTTACAGATCCTGTCTGCCCTCACAGTAAGCTGTGACAAAGCCCATCCTGGGATGGCCTCAGGGCCATGCAAGGGAGGATGCTAGGTTGTCATTTCTACATGATGCTGTAACTGCAAGAGCAAATGGAATCTGGGAGGATGTGCAGAAAATGGGGCTTTGCTCACACCGCAGGTAAGTGTGCACCAGAGGGTGCTCTCTGTGCACTGCCTGCACGTGAAGTGTCCACAGAAACATTAGAGTGTTGAGCTAAGGTGGGCCTTGATGGATGTCATGTAGCTAGGTAGATGTTTTAGCCTCTTTAGCCTCTTTAGGCTGCCCTAAAGGCTCTTCTACCTAGCAGCATTCATACTGGCCTGGTAGCTAGCCAGATTGATCACTTTCTTAAAATTGGCCCACAAACATACCCATCAGTAGGACTACAGTCCTGGAAAGTGAAGCTCTTTCTTCAAAGGCTTCAAACAAACACCACCTCTAGGCACTGCCAACTCCTGAATAAAGGGAACAAGGATACTCAAGTTTCAGGGCTGAACATTCAAACTTTGAGTTGGATGTATGGATTCAACACTACCCACTTCAGTTCATTCTTCATCTAAAAGATGTGCTCGTTCCTGACAACTCTGATTTTGAAAAATAGCAATTTGAATTTATGGCTTTCTCAGTTGTAAGCCCAGCAATCATTGGTGCTGTTAGAATATAAACACTATGACCTTGACCTTGTTGTGTTTCAGAACAGGCATCCTAGAACAGTACAGCGCCGCCCCCCCCCCCCCCCCCCCCGACGATAGGAGAGAGACTGACAAACTCAAGTGAGTCCAGTGGAGAGCGACTAAGATGGACAGAGGTCTGGAGGGAGCTGGGTTTGTTCAGCCTGGAGAAGAGAGGAGAAGAGGGATATAGGGATGATGGAGGCAGATTCTTCCCACAGGTGCACAATGAAAGGATGAGAGGCAATAGACACAAGCTGTAACAAGGGAAACTCTGTCTTGATGTAAAGAAAAAAAAAACCACCTTGAGTGTGCTGGAGCACAGGAACAGCTTTGTCAGGGCACAGCAAGGGCCAGCTGCTCTTCGTGGGCCATGGTGCCAGGAGCTGCTGAGGATCCCTGAGCTGGCAGGGCAGGGCCTCACCAGCTGGGGCCCATCCCACTGCCCACAAGGGAGCACAGCACACTGTGGGGCAGCTGGGGGCAGCCCCAGGCCTGGGCATGAGGCACCTCCATTAGGCTGGGGATGGGACAAGGCTGGACCAGGTGGTCAGCCTGCAGGTCAGAGTCTAGATCAGGCCTGGTGAGGGTAAACAGGGTCAGGCACAGCCCCGTGATGGCTGGGCAGGGCTGTGGTGGCGGGCCTAGGCCAAGGCCAGGCCAGGCCAGGCTGTTAGCCTCTGGGTTGGGATCCAGATTGGTGGGGCCCATGGCAGGGCAGGGGCAGGGCCATGGTGGGGCTGGAGAAGGGCACTGCTACAGTGTCATGGGGCAGGGACTGACAGCTCTGGACTGGGCCTGGGGCTGGGCAGGATAGGGGGATGCCCAGGGGGAGGCTAGGCAGGGCCAGGAAGGCCCAGTAGTACCGTTAGGGCCCTGACTACATTGTCCAGAGAGCCTGAGGAGCCTTCATCTCTAGAAACATTCAAAACTTGATAGTACAAGGCCCAGAGCAACCTTACCTGTCTTTGAAAATGGCCCTGCTTTGACAAGGAGTTGGAGTAGGTTTGTCACCTCCAACCTTTGATTCTGAACTAAACTATTCTATGATTCTATAAAGCCTACTGTTTTTCCTTCTATATTAGCTGTGCATGCAGGATATCCTGCCACAATGAATGTTACTTGCTCAGATTCTAAACTCCATGGGACAGGAAACCAAACAGGTAGCACACACTAGAGCAGACATAAAGCCTCACAGAGCAATAGGTCCCAATCCTGCAAAATCTTGTGTACACACTTCATGTTCTACCATGAGCACTCTGACAGCAGTTGTTGGAGGCCCTCAGAATGGTATAGCTAAGCACGTGCGTGAGTGTTTAGAGGGCCATCACATCAGGGAACATTTTCTGGCATTTACAGTCCATTCATGCTCTCAGGGAAGTCAGCTAGCTCTCTAGTCCACTGCATCAGGTCCTGACCTGCCCTAAAGAAAGCATGATGTGCCCTGTGGCCTTGACTCAGCTAAGCAGTTTGGGATATGCTGAAGTGGCTTGCTGAATCAGAGTTTGAGTCTAGCTGAAATTGCTTTGTAGGGCACAGTCCAGTTCCTACTGAAATAGTTGTGAGGTTTTTGGTATGCACTTCAATGAGAACATGATCAAACCTGTGTTCACCTGGTCATCTCTTTAGCTGAACATGAAAATTACTGCACTTCTGGTTAAAATGAGAATGAATAGAACAGAGGCTTCCAATAGAAGTGTTACAGTGTGAGCTGTAAGGGGAAAGTCTGTTATTAATGTTGCCTGGGATGTGGATGGACATAGAACAAAAGGAGTTAAAAATGGATACATGGTATACATGTGCACGTTTTGGGTTAGAAAAAGTAGTGTACAGAACAAGGAGAGGTTTTATACGGTGTGCAACATAAAAGGACAGTTTTATGCCTCATTATAAAGGGGGTATTTTCTGATTCATAAGTATGCAACTATGCCACTTGACAAAGTTGTTTATGTAGCATTTATGCAAGAGACTAGTTTCTTCTGTGAATTTGTTTTTCTAACTCTAACTGGTGACTACATGAGTGTGTGTAAAAATAGAAGCTTTCTACCTTTAAATCCTCCTTCTTCCTTAGTTCTGAAGTTGGGATTTTGTGTTTGGCTCATCAAAGTGTCCTTTCAGAGAGAATATTTATAAATTTGATTTTTAAATCTTTTGAAAGGAAGAGGAAGAGCTGCCATTGGAAAGAAAAAACTTCATTTTAAATTACTAGTAAGTATTCAAAAGTGCTCTGAGGCTTAGGATGTAAAGTCCATTTACCATAAGACTTGGACTTTTATGTGCCTACAGCACTTTTGAAAATGAAACTTAAATGCTTCTAAGTGATTTGGGCACTACTGAAAATTGTATCTAATTTACCTGATTTTGCTCTGACACCAACACTGGTCATGAAATGACTTTGCTATCTAAATGACAGCAAACTGATCCTATATGGAGCAAATCCAAGAGGAAGAACTGAAATTCAGAAGTGAAGAATTAAATAATTTAATGGTGCTTAAATATAGAAGGCAATACACATCCATGGCTTCAATGGAACTAAATGCATTGATTCTGTAGTAATTATTTCTGAACCAGATGCTGCTTTCAGCTAAGCACCAAACCCCTGGCAATCAATGGAACTGTATCTGATTTATGGTGTGCAGGAGAACCAAGAGTCCACTCCAACTGGTCTGCACACTCTTGGAAATCACAAATTATTCCTCTGTAGCCACTGAAAGGAGATTGATGAAACATGAGAGGAAAGACCGAACAAATGGGCTAATACTTCAGACAGTACCCCAGAATACCAAAATCTTTGAAACTGGATGATTTCACAAAACATTTGGCAAGAGTGGTTAACAAAAGAATTCCTCACCTCCTCAGTATATCAGACATATGCTAATCATGTCAGCTTTCTTAGAGTGCACTGTTAGACACTGATTTCACACAATTACTCCTGTGGCTGACAGGAAGAAAGGGTGTTTTACTTTCTCCATGATATTTCAGTGGCACAGCAATCTGCCCTGTCGGTCAGAAAGAAACAGCTTCTTTTATAGAAGCTCTGCAGCCTGCTATGGCTCCGTTGCAGACATGCTTTAAACAGTCAGGATCTCAGGGCAGTCTGGATGTTTCTGTTGCATCTTTATGCTCTTAGCAGTCCAAAAGTTTCTGTGGAAACTTTGCAACATTCAGCTGCCCCTGTACTATTTCCCTCGTGCCCTTAGAAACTCCAGGGGAAAATTGGATTCTTGGGGTCCAGGCTCCATGCCAGATGGGACCCCAGGACACACAGGGAGTGGGCAAGTGAAGCACAGAGGTGACTGCCAGCTGCCACCTGCTTCAGGGAGCAGGAGAGAGATCCTTAGGCCATGACACCCTCTTTGGCCCCTCACCTTCTACTGCAGTACCTTGAGTGGACGTAGCTGTGCAGCTCAGGCAGTTGCAAGACTGGTTCATGCAGTTTGTGCAGCACAGGTGCCTGCTCTTTGGGAGGGAGGGATCAGAGCTCTGACTGCATCAATGTACAGTCTTGATTCATCTCTGAGAGAGCCTTTCCAGCCCCAGGCTCCCTAAACATTTAAAATGCAGATCAGTGAATGAGTATAGCAAACAATAATAAAAATAATCATAAATAATACAAATAATAAAAACAAATAAAAAAGCAAAAACATTGCATTTTGTTCACAGTGATGATCCCTGCGGTTCCACAAGCAAGAAAGCCAGGTGTGAAACGGAGGATCCGAAGGAGACCGGCAGACACAATGGCCAGGAAGGCAGGTCCGACACCCTGACGCTAAAAGCCCAGCATGCGGAGCTCCAAGAAGAGCAGGCAGCGGGGTGTTCCCCTCTGGTGCAGAAGGCGAGCCTCCACCACACGGGCTCCCCAGTGAGAGTGCAGCACAGCAAAGGGACGGCCTCGTGTTCCCATGCGGCTGCCTCCGATTATGAGCTCTCCCTTGACCTAAAGAATAAACAGGTACAGAGGCTTCCTACTCAGGCTATGGGAAAAGGGGATGGGGTGGGTGGGACTGCATTCACACTGTGGTGGACCATATCTCTGCAAATACTTTAGCCTCCCATTTACCTTGAGCATTTGCCCCACCTGAGCAGGCCTGGTCCTTTGGCTATGTGGGGCTGATGGAGGAAATAACTTTCCCACCTCTGCCTGCCACAGTCCTTCACCCAAACCCCCTGGGCTCTGCTCCTCACTGCCTGTGTTCTGCGGTCCAAAATGGACCCAGTTACTCAGGTATGATTGTAGGTTTAGACATGGGTTGTGGGCAGCCAGATGCATGGTGCTTGTATGGCTCCTGGCAACTGATTGTCTCAGGTCAGAGATCTCCAAGTGCTCTCTTGTCCTCTTGGGTCACTCTGGGCAGGCCCCATGTGCTCTTCCACATTAGCCTGGTCAAACCATGAGCTTTCTGGGGAAGCAGGGTTGACTGAACAGGTGTCCTGCACAGCATCTACCATGGTGTCAGTGTATCACTATCATCACCTCCTTCAACAGATCAATGGATATTTGAGAGACAGGCAGGTTCACCAGGCTGAGAGAAAATGATTCAGTCCTTCAAACTGCAAGCCCTTCCTCCTATGCCTGAGGCTACAGTCTGGCTCCAGAGCACTGTCTGCCCATCTCTAGCTGGGTCTCCTGACATAGCTTTTGGCAGGTGGATAGCTGGACTGGGGCTAATGACAGCTGGCCTCCTCACTCAAAGGCAGTGATGGAACATGCTCCCCCGCTCTGCATCTCTGCAGATTACAGGCCAGGAGAACTGTTCTGCAAAGAAAAACATAAAGAATTGATTCTGACTTTTCCCTGGAATGGCAGCTCAAGCAAAGAGTAATATAATATTAATATACAGGCCCTGCAGGATGGGAGATGGGGAGTACAAACAAGCAGTAGTAACAGTGTCCAGATTATGTTCAGTGGTAGAATTCAGAGGGAGCTGTGCTATTGCAGCTGAAGATGAAGAAAGAGTGGTCTCAGCTAACAAGGTTCCTACAGAAGAAACTGCTACTCCTGGGAGATCTCTGTGCCATTTCCCTCAAGGTATTGCTGCTGTCCCAAAACAGACATGTCAGATCAGTGGCCCGCTAAATTTCTGAGCAGCAAAAAGGCCTTAGTTCTTTAGCTCTGTCTTTCTCAAGTGCTGCATACCCAACTCGACTTGGACAGAATTCTTGCTTCACACCAGTGAAACAAACAGGAGAGACTAATTAACTGACTTCACAAGCTCATGTGACCTATCCTCAGGGTGGGCCAGATCTTGGCTGGTATATACAGGCTGAGTCTCCTTGATGCCCTAGAGCTGCACTGATTTGTCCTGAGGAGTGTCTGCCCTGTGATATTTTAAGGTCATGTTGTCCTATGACTGTTCTTGCAGCAGAGGCCAGACCTGCCCTGGGTGCATGTGAGACAGAGAGACATGTTAGCTGCTTGTTCATTATGTTTTGGTGCCCTGTAGTACTGTCCTTGCAGGGACCTTGCCTATCTCATAGATGGAACTGCTTTTCTCACAGCTAAGGGGGATTATAGGCTGTATGCTCCTCCAGCCTGATGGAAATCCTCGGTGAATTGCCTCCTGCTCTGGAACGGGGGTTTTTCAGGGAGGGAAGAGTATTAATTCTTCCACTTTTACATTCTGTTGTATCTGCTTTCATAGATGTTCCTATTGACTTACTTGTCAAATAGGTTCTCTTGAATGGGAGCAAAGGTGGTAGGATCCTCACAGCACCGTCCCAGTGTTTACGTAGTCATAGCCCAAATTTATTACTTCCTGTAAGTACTGTTAGTGTGTTACAAACAGGTGGAAGGAGAATTTTTAGTCTTGCAGTGCAGCTGAAGTCATATTTAGCTTTGGGAGAGGGCCGAGTGCTGGTAAGAAAGGAGGGCAGCGTACAGCTTCCTCTGCACCTTGGAGGTGCAACTCATTTACCAGCCATTGCTTCTCAGCACAGCACTAGAAGGCTGGTGAGTGAGGTCATGACTCTCCTTGCTGTTCTTCCCATGAGACAGAGAGTGCTGACAGTGCTCAGAACAGAAGCACACCATGCTGGGAAGCTGGAAGGGTAATTCAGGTCCTGAAAGCTGTTTTCCCTGAGTTTATGTTCTGCTGGAGATCTGGGAGAATGGAGAGGACCACAGAATAGAGCAGCATACTTTCAGTAAGTACATGATCCCCACTACTGCTGTGCTGAAAGGCTGACAGATGTCCCTTGTATGAAGGAAAATATCCCATTAACACATGGTCATTATAACAATGTTCTTCAGTTGTGAGAGGTTGGTGGGATGGAGAGGAGATAAGAAGAGGTGATAGAGTAGATGTATTCTCTGTTGTTTTTTTTTTGGGGGGGGGGGGTTGGTTTTTTTTTTAACACTGCATAGTTGACTTGAGCAACTCAGATTCTGTCACTGAGCCTGATTCTCCTCAGTTAACACTGAGGCATGTAGCCTCACTCAGTAGCAGCCTGTGTGGAAAACTAGTGCTAACTTAAAGTAAGGTCAGGCCCACTGTCTCCTGGAAGACTGTGGTTTTATGCCTAGCCATGGGCTTTATGCCAGCGAAGCCATGGGGTGTGCATCTCAGATTTAAGGCCACATCCAGGTCTGGCACTTGGGCTTGCCTTGGGCTGGACTTGTTAAAGCTCCCTCCGTGTGCCATCCCTTACGAGAATGGGTATTTCCCAGTCATTTCTAATTCAGCCACAAGGCCTGAATTGCTTAGACTGAGTATTCAGGTTGAGGCCCAGAAACTTATTAAGCTAATTATTCTTTAAAACCCTCCCGTATTTCCCCTTCTGCTTTTTGCTTTCTTTGGCTCTGGCCGTCAGATCATTCCCCAGAGAAGAGTAGTTTTAAGTAGGCAATTACTCATGATTCATAGGATTTATTAGGAGTAAGAGAAGGCCAGTCTTGTCTGGCCTTTCTCACCTCTCAATTGGGAAGAGAAAGTTCCTTCAGCAAGCCAGAGATACATCTCGATTACCTGTGACTGCTCCGGTGTGTTAATGGGTGCCCTTCCCCTCTTGAGAGGAGAGAAACAGGCCAACAACTGTATTAATTCCTTAATTCCTCTGGGGTGTCAGTTAGCTTGGCCTGGTAGCAAATGTGAATATCTCAGGCTTCAGTAAACAGTATAAATGTCTGAGAGAGACATTAAGGTGAGAGAGACAGAGACCCATCCCTAATGAGCAATTGCTGGGAGGGCAAAGGGTGGAGGTGCTGCTCCTTACCTTGCTAGTCATCTCAAACATCCTTTGGGCCAGCCCCCAAGTCCTTCTTACCCCAGCTGCAAGACATTGTAAGATTCCCCCTGCTTTGGACAGGTCTGGATGGGAGCACACTGCATACAGAACATGTCCTTGTGCTCCTGGTATGAGCTGGAGAATAGACTAGGTTGGGAGTCCTCTCATTTTACATGTTGTTGTGCTGCTTGATGTCTTAGCTCTTTGGGAGGACTGAGATAATGGACTGCAACAAGCTGGTGATTGTACTGACAGTTTGCACCATTCCTTTAGATTCTTAGAAGGGCCTTTTCTCTTAGTAGTTATTAAAGTCTGCCTTTTTGGGAATTGTCCTTGCAGGAGAGAAACCTGCCTTTTACTTCAGATCAGCAATGACATCTTGTCCTGGGCTCTAATAAGATCAGAGCATATGAATTTCACATTTCCAGAATGGCTGTCAACTCCTTGGAAACCTCAGATAATTATAAGGCTGTTGCTTCTGCCTTATTTTGTATCTTACTATTATTCCATCCCTCAGATAGCTGTGTCTGTCCCTCCCATTTGTTCCTCTTTCCCTCCCAACACAGTTAGCTCTACATTTTGATTAACCAGACCATTATATTGTGTTCACGGTCAGTTGCCAGTAAGAACTGTCTGGGTTGGGTTTGTGCAAGTTAGTGGCTTAATTTACATGAATCTACATGAGCCTTTCTCTTGGAGGGAAGGGCCAAAAGGTAACTCAGACTCTTTCTAAGGAGTCTGCCTTTGGGTGTGTGTGGCAGGAGTGTTGGTTTTATGGTGGGATTTAAGAAAGATGGTTATTTTGGAAGGAAGGACAAAGAACCCTGGCAAAACTCTTCTGCTGGCTACACAGAACCTCTTCTTGTCTCTGTATTCCTGCTCCTCTTTCCTGCCACATGAAACAAACAAACTTTGGGGATACACAGACACTTTGTTTATCGAAAATGCTGATGAGTCTTGCAGTAAATGAAGCTGAAACTACAATCCTTGTGTGGGTGATTTCTAGCAGCAGTTTTGCAGGCCCTTTCTGGAAGGGCAAATATTAGGCCAATATATTCCAAGTCAGGAGTAAGCAGAGCTCTGAGCCAGCTGTCTCTACCAGTGCAGTGACCGACCCCATTGCTAAGCAAATTACTAGTATTTGTCTGTGCTAGGCTTTGATGCTTGCTTTATATAGATGTGAATTCAAGAGCAAGGCAAACCAAAAATCGTACCTTATGGCTGAGCACAAGGTAAAGGGTCTCTGCTTCATTCCCAGAAAGGGAAGCACAAAAGTATGTGCTCCTCCTACTCCCTCCAAGAAATAGCAACTTCCCACCAAGTGCAGCAGGACCCCTAGAGCTACTGCTGCCTGGGAAGATGGGGCAGTAGAGGTCAAGGCTTTCAGTACCTGCTCCAGCAGCTGGGATACCTGTGCAGGAGCAGAAGGCCTGGGCTCATGTTACTCCTCTTCTGCCGTCTCCCAAGGTCATATCAGCTTCTATATGCCCTACTTCTAGAGCAGTTAATATTGGGAAGATGACAGAGGTGATTTCCACTTCTCTCAGCTGTCATTCCAGGCCTTCACTTGTAGCTAGATTACTCGCCAATGCTTTTCTCTGCAATTTACATATTGTTACAAAAAAGGGAAAGAAGAGGGGAGGAGATGAAAAGACATGGCTTGGTGAGCTGGGGCGCATGGCTCAGTCTGGCTTTGACTATACAAAAACAATTTGTATTTAACCTCAGATCTTCTGTGAGCTCATTCTTTCACCCCATCAATATTGTGCTAGCAAGGCATGGTGTGAGGGGCAGGTGTATATATCTGGCAATGAGAATGCCTCAAGTAGTCAGCAAAATACATCTTTACTTTAGATCTGCTAATGAGGTCAGACTCACTACATGAATGATGTAGCAACTCTTCTGTTAATTAAGGACTGAATTTCCCAGCACTCCCAGTCTTGTACTTCATCTTTTTCTGGGCTTCTACACACACAGATGTATAGACTGCAGTCTGTCTGCAGCTGTGCTCTGCAGCATGAGGTCCAGACAGTGGAGAGTTTAGCCAATTGTTCAGCCATAATCTCAGTGAAGATAATTTGAGTTTACCCAATTTTTTCCCTCAAACTCTCCATCCATTAATATCCTCACACCATCTCCCTTGTCCTCTGTCAGTCGGTCACTGAGACATCAAACATCCTCCTGTAGCATGTTAGTGAAGTCCCAGTTGCACAAGGAGAACAAAGAGGTTACTAGGAAGTATAAATATTAGACTGTGGAATAAATACCTAGTTTGTTGAAGCCTGTTAAGATGTCACGTAGCTCTGCGTGTATGTATTTGCATGTGTGTGTTGTTAGCAGCTCAGGAAGGAGTAAATCCTGCTGCCACTTTTTTTGATATCTTCTCTCAACATTTAAAAACAGAATTTTTTACCTTTCAGAACTGATGGTCTTTTTCTTCTTGAATTGTTTTCTTTTCATTGCTGGCTAATGCCTGGAAAACTCAGAGATCGGAAAGGAAGACACTTTGAATTTTAGAGTGCTTTTTAAAGGGTACTGAACAAATCCAACCCCCATTGGCTTCTATGGAAGTTGATGTTACTAACTCCTATGACCAAGCTAGCATTTTCTATGTTTAGAAATTGACTTTTACTTACTTTTTCTGAATAGCTTCTCCTTTCCCCCGAGAGTATTTCCTAAGGTGACTAAGGAAGGGAGGAGCATTAGTAACACTCTGGGACAACAATTCATGCTTGACATTGCCACAGCACTGCTAAGCAAGAATATACGTTGCCAGAATATTGTATTTGCAGTGATGAGCCTGCTCTAAAGACCATCAGAGGTGGGAATGCAAGGCAGGGCAAGCTGCAGGCTTCAGCTTGTACACCTGGTGGTCTAGGAGGAGGCATGATAATGACACAGCCATGAGTAAGCTCACAATGCTGATGCTTCAGCCAGCCATGCCCAAAGGGGTGCCTTCTGTCAAAATCGAGGGTATGGCAGTGCAGGAAAAGGCTAATTCAGTGCTAGAAGTTCCTCTGACAGTCATTACTGGCTAATCAGTGTAGGAACTGGGGGTCATGGAAAGCCATCAGAAGTCGATTAAGAAAAAATAAGCCCATTTGTTTGTATGTCTTTCAGATTGAAATGCTAGAGCACAAGTATGGAGGTCACCTGGTGTCTCGCAGGGCAGCCTGCACCATCCAGACCGCTTTCCGGCAGTACCAGCTCAGCAAGAACTTTGAGAAGATCCGCAACTCACTGCTGGAGAGCCGCATGCCACGCCGTATCTCTCTGAGGAAAGTCCGGGTCCAAAACTCAGAGAGCTTCTCTGCTGAGAAAGCCCTGGTAGAGGGATACAACTTTGTGGGCATTCCTTTGGTGAGGTCCCCATCTTTGCCAGCCACCATCAGTGGGGCACTGACTGAACTGGAGGACTCCTTCACAGAACAAGTTCAGTCTCTGGCCAAGTCCATTGATGATGCCCTCAGCACCTGGAGCTTGAAGACGATGTGTTCTCTGCAAGATGGGAGCTCATACCAGATCAGAGAGACCTTCAGTGCCAGCTCGATGCAGCCAAACCAAGACTTAGAAGCTGAGCTGCAGGATAAGGAGAAGGAGGAAGGGCTCCTGCCAGACACCCTGCCCAAGAGCAGCAGCACTCTCATGATGGCCTTCCGGGATGTCACTGTCCAGATCGACAACAAGAACATCTCTGTCTCATCGTCTACCTCGGTGTCCATGGCAAACTGCCTCAGCAGCAATGCCCAGGCTGGGCTCTCTCAAGCCACCAAGACTGAAGAACCCTCAGGAGAAGGGGAGGGAGAAGTCAGTGAGCCACAGACTGCCCCAGAGAGCTTACCTGAGTCCAGAGCTCTCCAGAACAGTCACACTTTCACCGAGGTGAACATCAGCACTAATGGCATGGGAGACAGCAGTGCTGAGCCCGGACAGATGGCAGTGCAGAAGCTCCAGTTTGATGCTAACAACGAGACGGGGCAAAGCAAAGGCTCTGAGTCTGAGAATGTGGACAACTCGGAGCAGCTGAGCAGCAGCAGCACCTCTACTTCAGCCAAGTCAGCCTCTGAGGTTTCCTCGAAGGAAGCACTGCAGGCAATGATCCTCAGCCTCCCACGGTACCACTGCGAGAACCCAGCCAGCTGCAAGTCCCCCACACTTTCCACAGACACCATGAGGAAACGCCTCTACCGCATTGGGCTGAACCTCTTTAATATGTAAGTGTCTCTTTCATCTTCTGTTTTTCCCAGCCTACTTCATGCCTCACAGGAATAGGTGATGGCAGGCTCTTGGGCTAGATCCATCTCTGGGGAAATCCTTTCGTATTCAGGGGTGTGACCTTGTGGGTATGCAATGCAGACCACAGGCTGGCTGCCCAGAGGCTTTGTCCCTGAGGTCCCCCAGGTGCTATCCTGATCTTCTATCAGAACAGCGGAACAAACCAGTGCCCCAAGCTCCCCTGAGTCCCAAACCTTCAATGCCAGTGGCTGTCCATTTGGCATCCACCAGCTGAGCTTGGGATTTAGACCCCTGCTCCATCCTATTGTCAAGGCACAAGCGTAGCTGGAGATGTAATCTCCATGCATTAGGCATGCCCCATGCATGGGGCATTTCCAAGGAGAAAGAAAGAGAGGTGTAGAGCTGAGCTTAGCTAGCTCAGTGTAAGTGCTCTGGCTGCCATTTTCCTTTCAGTATTTGGGTAGATTTTTTTTTCACCTGACAGACCAGCTTTAGTCATCTCAGTCTCTCACACATCTGAAGCTGATATTGTATGAAAATGCTGTAGATGTGAAAGCAAAAGAAGAGCAGCCCAGAGATTACAGTCAGAAAAGGTTAACTCAGGGGGTCACACACAGTCTATTTTGAACTGGCAGAAAGCAGCTGAGCTCCTATAAGGAGCTTTAGATTTGCTCATTGCCTTTAGATGAGACTTTCCTGATCAAAGTGAGCCATGAGCAATACTGTTCTTTGCCCCATCATCACACTCTCATCTCATGCTGTTAAGTTTTCCATTTGAGTCCCCTGATGAGGATGCTGGGGGTGTGATGCTCCCATACTAGCAGAATGTTTTGCCACATGTTTGCATGGGCCTTTTGGCCAAAGCGAGGACTGAAGATTACACGGTCCTGGACAGCAGTTTTGCACAGACAAGGCAGCAATGTCCATGACTTACATATGTGTAGTATGGAGGCTGTGGGCTCAGGGAGGGAGGAAGCTGGATAAGAGGTTTGTAGAACTGGGCTCACAGCACATCCAGAACTGAAATGAAATTTTAGCAGACAGATTTGGGAGTCATACAGAACTGAAAAGAACATTTTACTAGGTCTGAGATCAGGTCATGAATGGGTGGGTCCACATGTATATATCAAAGTCAGGCTGTGGGTGTGCACAGATTTGCCTGATGAATACCCAGTCTGGAACTGAGAGAAAGTAGGTACCAGGCACAGATAGGGACTGATTATGATAGAGATAGTTCCAGGTCCACACAGATGTTCTGGTGTTTGTGTTGGGATAGGTGTCCTTCTGGAGAGGGACATGGGGCTCACATCTTTGCAAGCTCAATGTTTCAGTATTCTCAGCCGTGCTTGGCAGGAGTCCCTCCACCCAAAGTGTTTTCCTTTGGTTCCTGCAGAGCTGACATGAGCACTGACGTGACGATAAAGCAGGAGTGAAAATGCTTTTTTCCAGCCTCTCCTTCTCCCTCAGTCCACCTGGCACACATTCATGTGACGAATTAGTGGTGCTAGGTCTGTTTTGGGGAAGCAGCTTTGCTGTCTTCCTTCATTCAGTGACCCAGGTTCACTGCACCTTGCAGGTCCCTGTGGGACGGAAGTCTTGGTGATGCTGCAGAGCTCAGAAACATGACTTTCTGGCCAGGCTTCCTCTGCAACTAATTGATGAAATAATGTGCCAGTAACATGTAAGGCTTAGTTTTCTTGACAAAACTTTGGGAGACAGAGAGACAGGGAACTGGCTTGTCAGCTCTGGGGAGCGAAACCTTCTCTTTATTCACTGAACAGGAGCTAAGGGCCACATAGCTCCCCTATGACAGCATAGTGCACCCCAATCCCAGAGGCTGCAGTTCAGCCATTCAGCCTTTTTCAGTTATTTGTTTGTTGGCATCCCTGCCAATTTCCAGCAAGGAGCCAGTTTACCGTTGTAAGGGTTTGTGATGTGGGCACCAACCTGTAGGGTGTGGAGCTGAGACGATGTATGCATGTGTGTGTGCGTGTGTGCATCTTTTTTTGCTGACTGCTCCCCTGGGCCAAGAGGTGAAAGCCTCCAGTTCCTAGCACCGTCTACCATAATCTATGTTGCCCTGAACTGTGTTTTCAGGAAGCAGGGCTCTGGCTTGGAGCAGGCCCCGGGAACGTATTGATCCTGCGCTGCTGTGGCACTTTCCCCATTCCCACTCCACAGTGAGGGGGAGGAATCCTTGGAACAGAGATTGCTTCATTATGCAGTGCTGCTCTAATAACTCAGCGTGTGTGTGGGCAGCTGGCTGTGTGGGCAGAGGGAAAGCCAGCAGGACGTGAGGAATCCCACAGCATTTGCTGGCCATGCTGAACACCTCTGCAACACTAAGAAAATAGCAGGGACCAGGCTCAGAAAAAATGGAAGCGGAGTTGTGTGCTGCACACCTGGGTAAAAGTCACATACTGCAGTACATGAGGTATCTGCAGGTGTTCAGTGGCAGAGGTGCTGTGTCACTATCGGGATTTTGTGGGGAACAACTTGAATCCAGGGAAAAGCTGGTGAAAGGCTATTGATAGTGAAAGAATAGTGTGTGCATGTATATTTGAGTTTTAGTCTGGGCAGTGCAGAAGGGCTGTCAGAGATGGGCTGTTTTATCCTACATTGTCTTACTTTATGTGTCATCCCGCCTGAAATCCACACGTCCATGCCAGTGTGTGAGCTGCATTCTCCTGGCCACATTCAGCTCCCAGCTCCCCTGGAGTGAATCCAAAGTTAATTCAGCAGCCTTAGAGTCCCAGTAGTGTAGCTGAGATCATCCTCTGGCCTTGAACACCACACTGTCACTTGCAGGACACCAAAATATGCACATGGAGGTGGGTTTTATGAATCTCTTCGTTGCTGAGCTTGACGTCAACCCAAATATATGATCCTTTCACTTAGCAGAGAAGTTTACCTGTGTTCTTCAAAGGTCAGCCAGATTTGTGCAATAGCACAGAAGGTGCATTGTGACCCTGATGCTTTTCCTCAAAGAAGATCTCACTAGGCTAAGCAGTCCTAGGATTTTCAACAGCAGATTTTGCAGCTCTTCTGTTCGTAAATTTAATGGGCTGACTTGCTCTCCCCACCACTCTGCCCAGGGATGCCCCATTGCCCAGTGTATTTTCTTTGTGTCATTAAAAAGTAAGCAGAACTTTTCTGGCCCATCTAGTTTTGGCATGCTGACAGGGCCCCTGTACAGAGGCCCTGTACAGAGAAGAGCATTGTCCTGAATGCTGATCCCCTTACAGCTAGACATATGTTGCTCACCCACATCCTTCACCACCTGACAGTGTCTCAGTCTCTGCCTGTGCATATCATGCATTCTCATGCTCTGAGATCTCATGCTAACCTTTCCCCACCCAGGGAACCATCTGAGCAAACTCACTACTTGGGCATTAACACAGATCTCTGAATTCAGATTAATGGTGGAAGTGTGGCACCCCTTCCATTTCTCTCATTAGGAAGCAACCCTTTCCCCAACCAACAGAATTTGGAAATCTTCCTGGAATGCACTAATTCACCTCAGCAAGAGGGCATCACAACTGACACCCTTCAGTGGGGCAGACTGAGACATAGGAAGAAAGCCTCCTGCACAGCATCCACATACATACTCACTCCTGTGTGTACCCGGAGGAACAGGCACCCACATAGACTCACAACCACTCCTAGATACATAGAAACATGCTTATAGAAAGAGACTTCGGGAGAAAGCCAAAATGTGCACACAGGCAGCTGGGGCTGCTCTTAGGAACATGTATGGTCCAAGAGAAATCTGCATGATGAAGGGGACACACACACAAGAATGTGTGCACTTGTAAGCACACACATTACCCCCAGAGACATGCATACACAGGCATATACGCGGGCACACTAATAAGCAGAAAAACATTCCTGCAAGCAAGCATTCAGGCTCACTCAATGCCAGACTTGTTCTCAGAGAGGCACTCACAGCCGCAGAGTGAGAAACACCCTCTGTCTCAGAGCCTTTACGCAGCTCTCCCCCAGGTCTGCTAAGGCATCCTCCAGGTGCATGCTCTTATCCACCCACACACAGAGATTTCTGTCTGGGGGGAGTAAACCCATAGAGAAAGGAAGAACAGCATGATGAAGGGTGGGGGGGAGTGGAGGAAGAGATGCACAGATCTGAACATGGGATTTCTACTCAAGCAGCCAGCATCAGGCTTGAGTAAGGAGGGTAGGAAGTGTCACTCAACACTGAGCAGTAAAATGTAAGAAAAAGGGAATAAAAATCTTTATGGAAAAGGGTCCCACCTTTGGTTACCACACTCTGTGTCTTGATATTTATTTGGCTGTGGCCATACAGTAGAAATGCCTTCTAAGTCTCTTTTGTACCTTTGCCTTTTGTCTGTCCTACACAAGGTGCAGCTCAGCTTCCCCAAGACAGTTGCAAAGTCCCCAGCTCTCATCCTTGGTCCTTGTGTATGGCTCTCTGTGGGGTGCATTTGGAGCAGTTGACTGTACTGATGTTGCCTGTGCTGTCTCTGGGGGACCCCACAACAATGGCCAGCAATGCCTGTCTGGGTGTTATGCTCTCACAGGAACCCTAAACAAACCCAGCTGGGGGATACAAGAGAATCGACCCTGCAGCAGAGACCTAACAGAAGAGAGTCACTTATGAGGCTGGTACTGTGTGGCAGGGTCCTTTGTGGCAATGGGATGGCACTTCTGCTCCCCAGGTGGCAGCAGATGCTGCAGGTGACACAGCAGGTCCTGTGGCATCCATTTGTCGTGAAGTCAGTCGCACCTGTGGAGGAGTCCTCACAGTCACTTATTCCTGTCCTCACCAGTCCTGTACCTGCCACACACAGGTGCCTATGCATATGCCAAGGGCTGCATTGCTGGAGGCCATAAGATGAGTCAGAAGTAGCAACACCTCACAGAGATCATCCCCACTCACCATGTTTCTGTCCTTCCCTTACAGCAACCCAGACAAAGGGATCCAGTTCCTGATCTCCCGAGGCTTCATCCCAGACACCCCCATTGGGGTGGCACACTTCCTGCTCCAGCGGAAGGGCCTCAGTCGCCAGATGATTGGGGAGTTCCTGGGCAACAGCAAGAAACAGTTCAACAGAGACGTCCTGGAGTAAGTGTGGAAACCTCTTCTCCCCCCCCCCCCCCCCGCCCTATGAAGGAGCCACCAGCCCTCCCTGCTCCTAGCTGTGCCAGCAAGCACCCCCTCCTCCATGCCCCTCCATCCCTACTCTGCAGGAGCTTCATCATTCCTCACCTCAATCCGGCACCTTTCTTTGCATTTCCCAGCAATGTCTTTGCTCCTTCATATCAGCAACCTGTTCATTTTGGCTTCTTCCTCCCAGAGTAGCTGCAGGAGCTCAGCACTGGCAGGGGGTAGAACTAGTGATGCTGAGAGGTTTGTGGTTGGGTGGCTGTGTGTCTGGGGAGCCCAAAAAACAGGTCTTACCGCTCATCCAGGTAAAGCACCTGTGACACTTTCTGGGAAGTACTAAGACAGGCGAAGGGAAGGAAAACATTCACTCCTTGCTGTAATACTAGCAGAGAACAGAGAATGCTGGCTGCTCGTATGGCTCCTCAGTGCTCAGTTCTGACATGGGTAGCCTTTTAAGTTTGTCTGGCTGTATTATGGGTATAAGAAGAAGGGAGCTGGTCCTGTTGGTGCTAATAAAGTGGCCCGCATGACGAAGCATGCTACTAATGGTTTATTATTAGCTCTGTAACCCCAGAGCACTGATGAACATTCCCACTCCAAAAGCTCCTATGGGCTGAGCTGTCCCTTATCTGAACAAAGCCCAGGTTTTCTCCCCAGTTATGTTCAGTGGCTGGCCTTGCTGGATCGTTCCCTTCAGTTCACTCACTGTGACCCTCTCCTGGTCCCACAAGCCTCACCATCATCTCTCACTCTATACCTCTCTCTTTCAGCCTTGCAATTTGGGCTGCAAAATCCTGGGAACACTTGAGACCCATACATGCTACCTCAGCATCTGCCTGTAGTTCTGCTTTCCACAAAATAACTATTGTTAACCTGTCAGCATCCAACTGTGGGCATCACAGGAGCAGGGCTGAGGTGCTGGGAAGAAAAGTGTCTTACCTGTTCGTCTGACCATTGTCCAAGATGACAGGCTTTCTGCAAAGAGTGGCCTGGGGAACTGAGACGAGCCTTCATTTCCTGCTTGTTCTTGATCATCTGCTTGCCATTCAGATGAGAGAAGAAGAAAAGGCACAGCACAGTATGTGATAAAAAGGAGATATCAGAGACAGGAAACACTGCCTCTCCCACCCTGAGAAATTCCCACAGTGAAAGCAGAGGAAGTTTGTGCTAGGTTGTGAGTGTGAGTGCTACCCTACGTGGGCAGTGGGAGCACCAGTGCTTCTTGCACCTCTTTGCTCACGGAGCCCTCATGTAGTGATGTGACATGTGGAGCTGAGGGCAACAAGGTCATTCAGAGCCCAGTTTTTGGAAATGATCAGCACTCAGCTAGGCTTTTCCTTTATTAGGCAGCAGCACAGCTCTTGGTCAGAGCTGCCTTTCCGTTAGGATCCATTTCCACCGGATCCATTGTTATTTTGGAGATGGGACCCATCCTCCCAATGTTAACCTCGTCTCCCTTGAATTTCACAGTGGCTTCTATTGAACTGAGGCAAAATGAAATCCTAAATCCAACACACAGACCCCTTCAACTTCAAGGAAAGGTTGGAAGATGCCAGTTCAAGAGCCAAATCTAGGCCCAAATTTTAAAATCCATCCCTGCTGCAATTGCTTCTGTTTATTGCTTCAGGTACGTGACCATTGATCCAGCCCTGTTTTTAGTATACTATATGGATATTGATCTGGCCAGCAACAAGACACATGTTCTCTCCAACCTCTTCTTGCTGAGAGCTACAATTAAAAGTAATTGCTTCTTCTTCTGCAGCAAGCAATGTGTGGGCTGCTTCCCCTGACAGATACTCTGCTGAAGTCCAAACCTAGCCTCTACACAGACAAAGAGATATTATTGCAATAGCAACGGGCTGACACTTCCTTGTAGTCCTAAATTCGGCATCATCCCGACAAATGACCATGTTCTTCTGCCTCATGCCTCACTACAATCTCTGTGTCAGCAGCTCTTGGGAACAGTCCCTATTGCAAAGCTTGGTCTCTGCCTCCCAGTCTCAATCCACAGGAGCTGCTGTGCCATAACTGCCCTCTGCATGTTGCAGTAGGGCTGTTAAAGCAGGTGGCTCTACCCTATCATCCCTATTACTCTCAGTTCCTTCTGTACCTCTAGTGGTAGCACTCCAAGTATTCAGTGGAAGAGTGTTCTGCCATCCTGTTTACACATGGGGAAAGCAAAGATCAGAGATATGAAGTGAACTGTTGAGGCTGTGTCTACATGCTGCAGTCTTTAAGCAATTGAGTTTGAACTCAGGGCTTGAACTTGTGTCTGATTCCTCCAGGCAACAGATGATATTCTTGCACTAACAGTCCATGCTGCCATGCCCTCTTCACAATAAACTGCTGGCTCATCTTTCTTAAAGGCAAAGCTAAAAGTAGACATAAAATATACATAGATGTCCTAAAACAGCAAAGAAAAAAAGACAGAAAAATTGCCAAACACACATTCAGCTGACTATAGCTGTGCTGTTTACAGGTACTTTTGCTCTCTTCCTGTGTCAGTTTTGACTCAGGGGATAGCAATCATTGGTGTTTTTTGCAAGCAAATTTTCATTGGCCACTTGTGAGAATTAGCTGGACAGTGGCTGCACACCCAGCAGTGTGACATTTGTGGAAACAAAGCATCACCAGGAGAAGTACTGGCCCAGGACTGCCATCCTGGCTATTTTTCCTGTCCATTCAGTAGCATGCAGAGGGCTAGCAGTGTAGTTTGGTGTGCTGGTATTCCCAGTGTGTGCGTGACAAGTACTAGTCACAACTTCTGAGCTGCTTGTGTGTGGACATGAGGCAACTCAAGGACCTTTTGGTATTTTACAGCTGGCTAAGACCTAGCCTGGTTCTTGTTCCCCATCCATTGGTGTGAATAAGGTGCAACTTCCATGAAGTTAGCAGAAGAACAGTGACACAGCTTGGGAGAATGGAGTCTGCAAGGGCTGCCTCACAGTCCGCACATCTATGCACACCTAGCAAGCCAGCCTTAGGGTATGTTGTATTCCCCAGGGAGCATGTAGCAGTCAGGATAGCTCTTACAGTAGCTTCTGCCCAGCCTGCCAGTGCCACACTCCTCATTTTTGTAATGCAAATGGCCCTTCCTCTGCCCCTCTGGCTATGGGAGAACAGGCACTGCTGGTCCTGGCAGACTCAAAACTGCCAGACAGCATGGCCATGGCCATTGGACAGGCACTGACTATGTGCAGTGAGCAGGCCTGTGTGAAGGGGGGACACCTGCTCCTTCACATTCCAGACTCGGCCCTGGAGCCTTCCCAATCTGCCCTCTCCCTTCTGAAAACAATTTCAACTATTAATGCCACTTGCTGTGTTAGTTTAGCTTTCACTCGATGTGAAAACTTGTGTTAGAAATGTGTACTGTAAGCATTGTTTTTCTTGCAGCCAGGTTGAATTAACCCAACTACATGAATAAATAATAGGACAGATTTTAAAACATCTGCAGAAATCGCAGCCTCTCTTGTGCATTTGGATGTTGGGCAGAGCTGCCCAGGTTACAAACTTCAGGCTCAGCACCAAATCTATACTCTGCAAACTTCTCCTGGCTTCCATGGGTGTTCGTGCTCTTAGAGGCCCCTTGCCTGGAGCTGTCGTGGCTGACAAGCAAGCCGAACACTTCCCATGCCTGGAGGCAGGGAACAGAGCTCAGGAGTGCACAGTGGCATTTGGCATTGTGAAGATGATCTCTCTTTACTGCCCACCTAGTGAATACAAAACTCCAGAGTCGTGACAGGCTGATTGCAAATCCTCTGATGTGCATGGTGGGGCATGAGTGAGGGTGAGCACAGGATGAGGCTTGAGCACTTTGATGTGCTATTTTGCCTTCCTGTACCAGAATTTCTAACCTCTAAAAGCCCTGAATTTATATTCCTCCTTCCACTTTTCTCCTCTGTCTTTCAGCCTTTAACTGATTTTCTTGGAAACTAAAAAAGGTATCTGATTAACACACAGGAGATTATACATACTAGCCAGAAGAACAAGGAAGAGTCAGGCCCAAAGCATTAACACTTATTTTGATTATGATGCATGCTGTCATTCTTAACATCCTTTCTTACCTCCTTTCTTTTGTATTAAAAACTCAGAGGTATTTGTTATTTCTGCTTGCGCACTCTTCATTCTGTGTTTATTTTTTGCTTTTGTTCTTCTTCATTCATCCTTTCCTTCACTGTAGTTCTTTCTTCCCCTCCACCTGTTTCTGACTCAAGAATTGCTTCTATTTATAGTTCATTCATGAGCAAGATAATGTGAATGATGCTGTGAATGAAGCTGACTGCGCTGCTGGTGTCAAATGGTTTGTGCTCAGGTCATGGGACTCTGGGAAGGTCTGTCCTTATACATTTGCTGTCAGAGGAGAAAGGGGCAGGGATTCAAGCAGAGGTGACATTGTGCAGAGTGGGAGGCTGGTTGCTGTTAGACTGTAAGTGCAGCTGTAGTTCTGACACACTCTCCTTGCGGGTGAGCAGCTATCCCGTCTGTCAAACATATATTGTCTTCTCTTTCTCTAATGGGAAGTCAGGGAGAGAAAAGCTGCTTCTAGGAGTGTAAATCCAGAGCTGGACACCCAGCAAAAAGGCTGTCTCTCAAAGAAGTGTTAGATTCCTCTTGAATTGGCAGAGTGAACTTGACAGGTTAGTCCAAACTAGCCTCCCTTCCCCTTCTCACTAAGGACATTACAGAGAATCAGTAAGGAACTTGCTTTACAGGAGTGTTTGAGCAGTGCAGTGCTGCAGCTCATGCTGTGGAGCATTAGATAACGATGAGAAGGAGGTGGAGGAGACAGGGTAGAATACGTCGCAGAGCTCTGACCTCCTGCTGCTGCACCTGTGCCACAATCTCCCTTATGCAGGGAGCTGTGTGCACAGCTCAGCCTTGTGAACCAGAGCAGCCTTCCCATGCCAGACTTGCAAGGGCTTAAGGCACACTTTGAACCTGCACAGGTGCCCAGGGAAACTGTAGGTTCGCTTGTACAAAGGCCCTTAATGTCCCTGGAGGGGAAGATGAAAGCTGGGCAGAACTTTCTCCTGCATGGCCAACCTGCCTGGAGTGGGAACAGCTCTCTACCTTGGAAGACAGCTCTGGCTCAAAGCATGACACTCCAAGCAATTTCTCACTTGTGAAGGAGTGGGTGCCCAGGCAGGTAGCCATGTGAGCTACCAACAAGCCGAGGAAGGCTAGTAGGCATGATTCAGCCCCAGAGAAAAACAGGCTATATATGTAGTGCACCAACCCCCAGAAAAATGAGACTGGTGTATGCCATGGTCTCCACTGTAGAAGCTACCCTGGCAGATAGAGGGCAAAGAGATGTGCTGTGTGGAGTTCAGGACTGGGACACATGGCTGTGCTTGCTGGTGCAAGTGAGCCCTGCTTACTCTTCATACCATGGGCTTCACTTCACATATGCAGAGCAGCCTCCTCCCAGGGAAATGAGCTCTTCTGCAGCCCACCCTGAGCTCAGTTCTTGTGAGAGAGTGCAGGGGTAGGGATGCTGAGAAGAAGGGTGGTTTTTATTAGTATCTTTGTGCCTTGTGGTTTTCAACTTTCCACCTGGCTGCCTCCCCACTTAACCCCTCCCTAAGAGTGGGCTGCAGGTTCATTACAGATGCTTTTAGTTGCAACCCAGCGCCTGCTGCGTTGTCACCTAAGTGGAAAAGCTGGAAAATAGGTCATTATGCTCGGGCGAGCAGATCCCAGCCCCACACAATACAGCTGCTTCCTGCCTTCTCTGAATCCTTTTGCCACAAGGCTCTTTTGCCATGCCTAGTCCTGTGCTGAATCTTTGCAGCCCTGATGCCCCAGTGTCCACCCCCTTTTTGGCGGACCCATGCCCTGTAGCTCAGGAAGCAGCATGGCCATGACATACATAACAGTTGGGCAAAATGATCCAACTAGGCATCCTCCCTCTGGGTCACATCACCTGGCAGCTGGAGCCCAATTCTTGGCAGTTGTGAGATGCCTGTCTGCTGAGTGCCTCAAGACAGACCATGCTCCCTGTGCATGCAGCTGCCACAGGAGCCTTTAAAAGGCATCACCTTGTTTATGAAGCAAGGTGCCAGCACCTTTCCTTTTCACTTCAGCAACATGTACTAAAAATCCAAAGTCCTGTCCCTGCAGACACTGGGCTAACTGCATGTCTGGGTAGTCTGTGAGCTCAATTTACTAGGCTCATAGCAAGTCCTTGGGAAGGAAGGGGCTGAAAGGAGATTTTACAAGGCAATTACTCTGCCCCCTCCTTCCTTATCCTTCCGGCCGCCTGGTGGTCCTGGAGCAGGCCTCTCACAGGCATGCTGCTGTTAGTGGAAAAATGAACTCACGACTAGTTTTGGCACATACACATAAGCTGTTGGCTTATTGCTTGCATGCAGAGAGCCATCCGCTCTCAGCTCGACCTTTGTCTCTTACATCCAGTTCTGGGGAGAGACAGCCTCCTCATGCATGCGGTTGGTTATACTGTCTTTTACATTGCAGCTCTGGAGGCTGATGAGGCAAATGTGCTTTCTGCAGTACGTTTGCCACAATATCCTATATCAACTTCTGGAAGCTCTACCTGTTCTGGAAAGAAAAGACCTCCTTGCTCTTGTTTCACAAAGAAAAGTTGCATTGCAGTTCAGGAAAGTTCTGATGGGGACACCACAGTGTACACTTCAGAAACTTAATGCGAGACTGTAAAAAGCCTGACCTGATTGGAGGCCAGACAAGTCAGGAAAACTTGTAGCCACCTAGAACAGGAGCAGGCACATGACAGCCCCATGGCACAAAGCTGTTTGCCCATTTGAATGTACTTTGCTGTGTCAAATCAGCTCACAAAAATTGTCAGATAACCATGACCAAGCATTCTTTCTACTTGTCTAGCATAGACAAGCAGCATATCTGAGGACTGCTCTAGGAGCTATTCCTCAGGCCTTTGGCACTGTCTTTGCCAGATAGATAGATCAAATGCCAGCTCAGGCTGACTTTGCTTGAGTCAAAATTTCCTCCTAACTTGTCCTTTCTACCTGGTCAACTTTTCAGCTCTTCACTCAGTAGGGGAATGCAAGAATGGAGAGAGCGCTCTGAGCGTATGAACCCAGTCTGTCCCTCATCTGAGACATCATGCAATAGACTTTTGTTCTAGCAGAGCTGCATGTGATGTTCGACAGCCTAGTTCACAAAACACTTCCCAACAGCCTGCAACAAACTGCAAAACTGTAAAGCAGACCAACAGTCACATCTCTAGGGTGTCACAGAAAGGAAGCAGGAGAAACTGATGGCAGCACATCCCTTTATTAGCAGAGGTTTATTCTGTAAAGTTTCCAGATGAGCCTAGGAAATGAAAGGATCCGGAAGAGAGATAATCCCTTCCCCCTTTATTTTCCCTTTACTATTCCCTGTAAGGTCCCAGACAACTTGTCTTGGGAAAAATTTCCTCCTAACCCTAAATTGGAGGTCAATTTGTCCTTTACAACATGAAAAAGGCAAACCAACCACAATACAGAGAAAGAGAAAAAGGGAGGAAAAGATAAAAACAGTATCCAAAGAACATGAAAACAGAAAATATAGAGTCGTTGGATTTTTAATATACTTGTAATGTCCAGGTGGTGCCATGTGACAGATTAGCAAACTAGTACTTTGTATTTAAGAAAGGCTTAAAGAAAATGGGATTTTGGCAGCTGTGGATTTCTTGGTCTGTCAGATAGTATGTCAGATTTAAGAATTTACTTTAGGGGAAAGAATAATTGCAGACATGAAGGTAAATGGTACATACTGAAGGCAGTGGAGAGTAGATTAATTCAATGTATTTCTTTGATAAAAACAACTGATTTTCTGGACAAGGGACATGCAGAAGATAATTCTGGACATCATTTGACATGGGAAATTGCCAGTTGAGACTGGAAGAGGGAGAAATTAGCAGGGGAATCATAAATGTGGTGGAGAATTGGCTAATGGAGAAATTAATGCTAATCTACTGTGCTGAAATGGGAACTGTTGGACTTAAGGGAGGTTATGAGTAAAGTTTCCTGAGTCCATTTTAATTAATGTTTGCAGTAATGACCTGGGCACAAATAGTAGGAGTATGCTAACAAAATGTGCTGAAGCCACAATAGGAAGGCATTGTCATTAGAAATGAAGACCAGAATATCATGCAGTAAGAAGAAGAACTAGATGATTTGGCCAATACAGACAGGAAGAACTGTCACAGTAGATTTTGGAGAGTAACAGTAGGACTTCTATAAGCTAAGGATACTTTAGTGGGAGACAAGAGAGAAGGAAAAAATATGGGGTGTATTAGAAGATCTAAGGTGGTTGTGAACTACCAGTGTGTAATGTATTGCTGTAAAAAGAAAAGCAATACTAAATATGTTAGATGAAGGATTTCCAACAGATAACAGGGAAGCATGGCACTGAAATGTGGTAGAAATGGAAAGGATAGTGTGGAATGGGTAGAAACATGCAAAATGAATAGGGATTGGGATGGAATGAATTGTTGGAGACTCCTGGTATTTAAGTGTGTGGGCAGAGTTTTACCCAGTCTTGGCCTGATGTTACAATGGCATTCCTGTACAACAACTTCCATTTCCTATTTTCTTTGAGTTGGCTATGATCTCCAAAGACATAAGTCTCCAAGTGAGCATTGCTGCTACAGTAGTTGGATGTGAGTGAAGAGGGATGAAAAAGCTGTGGCTTGTGAATGGGGATGGATGCCTGACTGAACGGAGGGAGGGTGGGGAGAGGACAGTGCAGGAACAACTGGGTAAATTCAGATGAAAGAAGGATGGATAAGTAGTAGTGAATAAATGCATGTGCTGGGAGGGAGGAAGGAATGGGTAGTGTGTGAAGGACTGCCAGATGATAGGAAAGGCAGAAATAAATATATGTATATATCTGTATCTAAATAGATCTATAGAGGGATGTGTAGATATCTATATCTATATAGATAAAAATATATATCAATACAGATATATACCATATATATATATATTTATATACATACACACACACATACATATATATATGTAAATGTATATATGGTTAGGTATAAGAATTGCTCACCTGCTATAGAGTCCAGGAATGGGTTGTCTGAAATCGGTGCCCTATTCCTGTCCCATCTGGGTGGCTGTAGCAATGTCTCAAGGCCTCTCCCATGGTAATTCCTGTGGGAACCTGGCCTTGGCACCGAAGTAAAGGAGTCTGCCTGGCCTTCTCTCTGGGAGGAGGTACCGACAGAGGCTGTGTCCCTCTCCTGCAGCTGCGTGGTGGACGAGATGGACTTCTCGGGCATGGAGCTGGATGAAGCACTGCGGAAATTCCAGGCCCACATCCGCGTGCAGGGGGAGGCACAGAAGGTTGAGCGGCTAATTGAGGCCTTCAGGTAAGAGAGCAATCTCTGTGGCCACCCTTTTTCCACTCTGCTGCAATGGGGTGGGAACAGGGAGCACACTCAAGGCAGAAAACATGAAGTAGCAATGGAGTGAATGGCAGGGGACCTCCCTTCCAAAGGAGCTGAATATGGAGGGGCAAGTGAAGCACAGAGTCCCCCATCCCACTGCTGCTGTGGAGCATGTCCTTGCTGGATGTTCAGTGGCATGAAAGGCACAAGATCCAGAGGACTGTATGACTTCACAGGGCAGGGTGACACCAGCCCTGATGTGCCTGCCTGCAAGGGACTCCCCTTTCACTGATGACTCACAGGAGGAGCAGTACTGGGGCTTGTAGGGGTGCTGGGTCTGCTCCCTTTGTGCACTCAGAGGAGTGTTTCGTCCTTAGCAAGGCAGGCTGGAGGAGACACCTCCTGCATTAGCCTTGTGTAATGACACCACCCTGTGTAGTCTCTCTGGTCTCGCTTGTTCTCTTGGTTCCTGAGGACAAGAAGGCTGAAGTTTCAATGGTCTACTTCAGCCACTGGTGGTTAAATTGGCCTTCGGACAGCAGTCCATTCCATCTCATTTTTGTGAGAGGTGGAGAGATCCATCTGTGATGAAGCCATTGCCCTTCTGGAGCAGACTGGACTCCAAGGTCTCCATATTAAGTGTGTGCATCCCTCCTGCTACAGCCAGAGGTACTGCATGTGTAACCCAGATGTGGTCCAGCAGTTTCACAACCCAGACACCATCTTCATCTTGGCCTTTGCAATCATCCTCCTCAATACGGACATGTACAGCCCCAACATCAAGCCTGACAGGAAGATGATGCTGGAGGACTTCATTCGCAATCTGAGAGGTGAGGGTCCCACTTTGTTTTGTTTGCTCTCTTGTTGTTCTAAAACCCACCTAGGAGGAAGCTGCAGTCAAAAGCTAGTGGAGCTGCCTTTTTCCAGGGCCTCTCTGCTCTCTGTGGGCCAGAGATGGAGGAGGGCACTTTCAGGTTTCCTCTAGCTTGACAGCCAGGGCTGAGGAAGAGGGAAATCTCAGCTTTGTCCTCTGCAGAAAGCTGTCCAGCTGTCTCAGAAACAGCTCAAAACATAAGAATTGCATTATTTTCCTTGCAAGATGGTTTCATCTTTTAATAGATCTCACTGTTTGGAAGCAATTCATCATATTAAATTTTTCTATTGCTCAGCTCTGTTCTTCCTAGACCCCGTTGGATTGCGCTAAACAAGCCCTTCCCTTCCTTGCTGCTTCAAAAATATGAACACATTTTCCTTCAATTCAGGCTAAATTTTCCCTTTCTTAGTTGCTCACAATTACTTCTAATAACTGTTGGCCTGACCGAGTTTATGCATACATTATCTTTTAGCAATTTCTGATACATCAGTTCCCCAAATCAATTTTCTTCTCTTTTTCAAAGTCCTTCTTGTCTTGGTAATAGGTTGCTAAAAGCACTTTTTTAGATGTGATCACCACATACCTATATGTAGAGCCACTGCCTCCTCCTTGTTCTCAGATCTGCTACTGCAGCTTAGTATTGTTTGGCCTTTTTGACATCATGTCTAGACAAATTCTTGTCTAATTTCCCAACTGTGCTCAGTCCTAGGTCAGTCATCCTCCAAATGTCTCTTATTGCACATCTGTGATTCAGATTATGTTCCCTCAGAGTTTTCCCATTGTGAATCCCTGTCTAGATTTTAAATTCCTGTAGGTTCCTTTGTCTTGTTTCTTTGTCCTCATGGCTATTCAGACAGTATCATCCCTGCCTCCTACACGTCCCCCGATCTGCCATAAACTTCAGAGTGGAATAATATGCTGCTGAGGCCCTCTTTGTAGAGATACTAAATGCGACCGATACCTGCCATCATTACCTTTGGTATCGTGGTAGATAGCCCAAACTGAAAAAGTTTTTTTTTTTTTTGTTAACTTGCATTTAGAGTTGCTCAAAAACTTTCATTTCACATCACAATGAATTCAGCCACCATGAGTATCACTCACCTCCAGTTTGTAACACACCACATCTCATTAGAGCCAGGCCCCTGTATACACAAAGGGAGACAATTCATCCCAGACTGACCTTCAGCCCAAAGTCCAGGTCAGGGCTTCACAGGCCTGTGTTATAAAAACCTGAGAGTAATCAGGCTACATTTGCAAGGACATGAATCAGGAAGCCAGGAGATGACATTGCTTCTTTGTTCCTCAGCAGTTCTTCACCTGCAGAACAGCACTCAGGGTGGTATATCTCAGACCAGGGAACTGGAGGGAAAGCATAGAAAATCAATATAAAATGATTGAAAGAATTCAGTTTAGGAGAAAAGACTGGCAGTTTAATTTGTAGTGTTTGGCTAAGGGAAGGGCGAAGGACAACTTTTCTGCTAGGCTCTGCAAGGACTGGACGGCAAAATTTGGAAAATTATCTAAGGAGACATAAAAGCAAGAAAGGACAGATCCAAGACAGAGACATCACAGACAGTGTAACAGGGAGATATTAGGCCAGGGGGACATCACAGAAGGAAAACGGTGGAGGCTACCAAGCAAACAGGAGAGCTGAGGTTTGCATTGTCAAGCGGAGCAGCTAGATCCCATCATAGATCTCCTCCACCTCTTGCAATTGTGATAATATGAAATCAGTGCTGGGGTTGCTGCTGAGTGGCCCAAGATATATGAATATGAAATTGTGGCTATAAAACTTCAGGGAACACATGGAAAGGAGCCACCATGCAGAACAATGGAATAATGAAATCTTCTGCATTGGCATTAGAGGTGTCAGTCTCTCGTGCTGGTGCATCAGGTATGTTAGAGCAAGAGGGAAGACAGCCTTAAGAAAAGGATTGCTCTTAGCCTTCCCAGTGCTGCTCAGTACAGAGGCAGTAGCTGGTGTCTGTCAGGTATCACCAGCTCTTCCCTTTCCTTCTATCCCTGCCTAGCCTGCCCTACATTTTCTGTGTTTGGCAGGGGTGGATGATGGTGCTGACATCCCACGGGAGCTGGTGGTGGGGATCTACGAGAGGATCCAGCAAAAAGAGCTAAAATCCAACGAGGACCACGTGACTTATGTCACCAAAGTGGAGAAATCCATAGTTGGAATGAAAACGGTGAGCATCCGTACCCCTGCTGGCACCCACTCACCTCTCTCATCTCTACCTCCCTCACTGGGCCCTCTTTTCTGCCTTTTTCCTCTATGCCCCTTCTCTTCCTCTTCCATAAAACCTTCCTTGCCTGCCTTGATGCATCCACTCCTTTTTCTCCAAAAATCTTCTTCCTTGCTCTCTCATTCTTTCTTTATTCTTTGGGTTTTCCTTGGCCAGAGTTTGTCTTAGCGGTTGCAGTAATTGTTTGCCCAGAATCTCATTGCAGGGCCTGCCTGCCGATGCCTCAGTGACAGCCCTGCAGTGCTGCAGATTTTCAGGTCTTGTGAGATGTAGGAAGCAGAAGGGAAAGTGAGAGAAAACCATTTTACCCATCTCTCTAATGAATTCCCCACCACCTGCTGGGGTTAAGACAGCCCCAAATGCAGAGACACTTTCTTTAAGAGCAATCAATGTGTAATGCAAAAACATACTGTTTACCCAAACTGAGCTGAATAATCTCTCAGGAGTCAGGAACGCCACAGTTGTCCAGGGGGAGAGGATGAGCAGTCACCCAGCCACGGAAAGTCAGAGATATATGAAGATGGAATCTATGATCAGTACAGTTGCCTAGAGCCTGCTCCGCTCCTGTGATTTCTCCAAGTCACAAAAGCACAGGTCTCTCTCTGCTATTGGGCCAGCAGGAAAACTGATGATGAGGAGACAATCTGAGTGGGCAGAGCTGGCTTTTGCCACTGCCACTGGGCAGGTTTGTGAGGGAGGTGGTGGAGACCCTCACTGGATCATCCCTTCAGCGCACGCTCTTGTGTGCCTTTTGCAGGTTCTCTCTGTGCCCCATCGCCGGCTAGTCTGCTGCAGCCGCTTGTACGAGGTAACCGATGTGAATAAAGTGCAGAAGCAGGCGGCTCACCAGAGGGAAGTTTTTCTCTTCAATGACTTGCTGGTGGTGAGTGAGTTCTGGCAGCTGGGCACCACAGTGATAAAACTAGCCCCACTATCTATAAAGAAGTCTAAAACATACATACATCTCCCCTCTTTCCTAAGAACAAGCCATCTCCTGACCCATCAACACTGCAAAACAAGACTCTGGATCCTTTGCTGTTAAAAACAAAACAAACCTAAAATTTCTCTGATCCTTGAAAAAAACAGATCCATGTCCCTCAGCCATCCAAGCAACATCATTTCTCTCTCTCATCTCTGCAACCAGAGGAGGTTCATTTCTTGCACTGTTTGTACCATGGTAGACAAAGCATGCACTTCAGATCTTTCCTGCCAGACAGTTTAAAGCCACTGCCTTCTACCGGCGTGAAGGTAATAGCTACTCTCTGTGGGAGAGTAGATATTACTGGAGCCAGGAATGTGTATAGCACTTTAAAAGTGTGCTTTCCCAGGGACCTTGCAACTGAGTTCAGACAAGTACAAGGGAGGGCACAGGAAGACTGGGACTGAGAGCAGGCAGAACAAGGGGAACATTCTGCATTAAGTACTTGAGGAAAAGTCCTGAGTGCTATGGCAAAAAGAAACTGTGGATATTGCAAGTATCTGGCCAAAGCCAACCCCTTGTGTAGCAGCAGTCACAAGAGATCTTTCCCCACCTCTTCCTCTGCACCCATTTATAGGTGTGAGGATGGGGAGATGGTCTGCTCCTTGCTACTAGTCTGCCTCACAGGGTAAATCATATCCATGAGACTAGTACTGAGGGACTGAGGGCATCACAGCACGCATACATTTGTGCTGGTTCTCAGCTCTAAGATATTTCTGACAGGTTTCCCTTAGCCTTCCAATCTGGTCCTTGGTGAACAGAATGACCCTTGCAAAGTCAGAAAGATGAGCATCAAAAGGCCAGCATCCCTGGGAGACAGAGAGCTGAGTGGGCCCCAGGGCTATGCAAACAGAATTTCCGAAGTGTTGTTACAAGTGCAGCATGCCAGGCATTCATCTGGGGAAAGAGCCTGTCAGTCACCAAGTGTTACTCCCATGTTGCAGTAACCAGGTCTGCAAATAAGCTTTTTTGCTTAGTGCTTTGAGCAGTTTGCATTGGTCTTGCCTCCTGTTGCCCAGCACCTTGCCCAATGATACATCTCTCCCTTCAACAGATCCTCAAGCTTTGCCCCAAGAAGAAGAGCTCCTCGACCTACACATTCTGCAAGTCAGTTGGCCTGCTGGGGATGCAGTTCCATCTCTTTGAGAATGAATGTAAGTCTGGCAGCCTGGAGGAGTTTGACAGAGAAAAAGGAAAAGGAGGGAGTGGCCTGTGTCACCCAGTGTGATTTTGCATCAGACAAAGAATTCCATCAAGGTTAAAAGGGGAGGCAAGAAAACTGAGGCTTCATACTGAGGGGATAGCTATGCAGGTATACTGCAATGAGAAGAGGCTCCTGGTCCCTCTCTCTAGGCCTGAGCACCCACAGAAGTGGTGAACTTGAGCTCCTTGAAGTGGGCTGACTTGTCGTGGTGGCAGGAAGGGTGCCGGTGGGGAGGAATGAGGGAATCAATCTCCAAATATATCTCACTTAGCTCTCAGGAGCCAAGCGCATGTGGAGAATCTTGTTGACAAAACTGCTGCCGCTGCCTTTAGCCCTTTTCCCCTTGCATCACAAGTCACAGCCCCCAGCTCTAACTGAATTAGATAAAAGCTCAAATGCTGCTGCCACCTCCTCCCACCGTGCCATGCCATGCCATGCTGAAAGCTTTCTGAGACAGAAGTAGAGCCCTTGGAACAGCACCTACCAAAGCATGGTGAGAGGCCAGCCCTAGTCAGCCTGACCTTGATGGTCTGGGAATAGAGCCATGATGTATCGTGACTGAGGCTGGCTATGTGATGGAGGTATGCCAGAAACATGCAGGCTCCCTGCTGGCACAGGCAGAGGCACTCCATGGTTGTCCCAGGCCAGTGTGGCTAATGCCTGCTGTTTTTTTTGTGAGCACCTGGAGAATATACTGCAGAGAAGGAAGACTGTAGCAGTACTGTGCCTATATTGAGCTATTCACATCCTTTCTTTACCCTACTGACAGCATGAGTCATCCTCTCAACCCCCCTACCCTCCACAGCGAGCAATAGGTTTCCTATTCCATATTCCCCCGTAGGGGTTTCCTATCCCTCTGTGTACAAAAGAGGCAGTCAGAGCTGAGCATCCAGCAGGCACTGTCAGAGCTGGGATCACCTTTCTGGGTACTGTAACTATCTGGGGAGTTCTGAAGGATCTTCTGTCAAAGGCATCCCATTGTGTATCCCCTGCACAGATAGAAAAAGAGATGTCCCAAAGAGGTTGTGATCTAAACAGATGAGACAGACATGGTGGGAGAAGGGCCCTGACATGTAAACAGAAGGACCAGTGGGCTGGCAACAAAAAGCAAGTTTGTCCTCTGACTTGTTTGGAAAAGACTGCTTAAGTAAGAGGATGGGGAAGGCAGGCAGGTGCAGGACCAGGGGAAGGAGAAAAGAAAACAAGACAGCTGAAGAAAGAATTTAAATGTAGACAAAGGAGAAGGGGGAAAAGGGTTGAAACCACTGGCCAATAAGTAAAAGACAGAGAAAGTCTGGTCACAACTGCAGCAAGTTCTCTGCACACCCAAAAGCCCCTGGTTCTCCTGCTTCTGTTGACTGGATCTCCAGCTGCCTCCTTCCTGCACCCAACCTAATCTTTAAAACACAAGACCTTTTGCTGTGATATTTTCACTGCCTGGGCATGTCCTTCCATTTGCATTCCTTACAATGTCTTTTGCCTATTGGGGAGTACTGAGCAGAGACCTACAAACCCACATGCTTCTCCTTACCACGCTCTCTGCACAGCACAATGAGCTTCCCACCCACGTTGTGCTAATGCCCCTGCCATGTTCCCTGATGGTGAAAGTGGAGACCAGGGAGAGGTCCTGCCTCTGTGGATGTTAATGGCTGTTCTGTCTTTGACTGCAGGAGCGAGCCTCTCCTGTTCCATCTGCCACAGGAGAAAAAGCTTTGCTGGCCTCTTATATACACTGTTTACTCCTCCACAGTTTCAGGACTTCATAGTCCCATCTCTATGCTCAGGTTCTCTGAGCCAATGTTACACTAAGTGTAACTAAGTGCAAGAGTTTTCTGGTCATGGCACCACTGTGCCTGCACACAGCAGAAAAGATGCAGTTTCATGGTGGTGATGGTACTTGCCTTGCTGCTGCAACTTGGCCACTATGTTTGCTCAAGGTGCTGCAATGCTGCAGGCTCCCACGGTTTGCAGTGTAACAAACTCAAAGTGCACCATTCCTCTAGACTTGTGTTAGAAATTTTCTATCCTGGAGAGGTACCAAAACAGCCAACTTCTCTAGCAAGAATGCCTAATGCCTTTTTGTTGTGTTGACACACCTTCTTTCCAGATTACCCCCATGGCATCACACTGGTGACTCCAGTTTCGGGCTCAGAGAAGAAACAGGTACTACACTTCTGTGCTCTGGGTGCTGAGGAAATGCAGAAATTTGTGGAAGATCTGAAAGAATCAATAGCAGAAGTGACAGAGCTGGAGCAGATACGAATTGAATGTAAGGGCCTCTAATATGGTTCAGACCTCAATGCAATCACACTGCGTATGTCTGCAGGGGGAGAAAGGGCAAATGACGTAGGTTCTTCAGGAACAGGGCCAAGGAGTATGAGTAGTAGAAGTCTGCATATGATCGTCCTTGTGTTCACCAATAGAAAAAGCAGTCAGGGTCTATGACCACCCGCCAGTGGGAGAAATGGAGGAATGTAGCTACTTACGATGCTGTGAAACAGAGCCCACTTTATGGTGTCCTGAAATAGCGAAGCCTGAACTGGCTGACCAAAAAGGCTCTTCTCCATCCCCATATTTGTTTGACTATGCAAATATGATTCACAGTAGCTAGGAAGTGCAGGGAAGGTCTGATAGTCTTAGGAGAGCTGTCGTCTCCACGAATGAGAGGACACTCATGGACGATGATGATGTCTGGGGGACAGGCAGTCTGCATTGTACCCATCTGTGGAGCACATATTAGATATTCATATAGCCCCTGATGGCCTTACCATGTATGAATCGATGAGCCAAAGTAGCTCAGCATTAGTGGTCCCCTTCTGTGCAGCAATAACTTAGCCTATATGAATGCAGGTAATACACACAGGTGTATGGAGATATTTAAGTGCCTTCACAAGTCAAGTCCTGTCCAATTTCTGTTTCTCTCTTAACTGATCCCCTCTTCGTCCTTTCTTACCACTCTGTAATCATTTCCTTGCTTTAATTCTCCTTGCTGACTTCACACATCGCTCCTTCAGTATGTCATTGCTCTTCCCTTCATCCCTCTCCTCATTCATGTCTACACTTCTTTCTTGCAGGGGAGTTGGAGAAACAGCAAGGGACAAAGACTCTGTCATTAAGGACCAACGGAGCCCAGATGGAACCACAATCTAAGCAAGGATCTCCAACAAGTAAGAGGACACCCACCTTCTCTTGCCCAATTCGTGCTACCTTTGCAAATGTGTTCTCATTGATCCCTGTGGGAATAACTGCTAAAAGAAGTGATCAGTTTTGCATCCTTTGGCCTTGAGTGAAAAGTGGAAATATGAGAACAGTGTACATTCTTCAGATATGCTGGAAAAGCCATTAAAATCTCATTACCAAGCCTGTAGCTGTAACATCCAGCAAAGAGGGGTTACTGATGGAGCAAAGTGCTATATGATAACTCCTGGAGACCCTGGCCTACTTTTTCTTCCCTGAACTGGTGCCACACAATAACTGCACTGTCAGCTTCCTTCACAGTCTTCATCAACACATTTGCAGGAACATCTTCTGTGTAGCTTCAGGTGTGTGTTCTGTGGCTTTGTCTCCATTCATGCTTTGGTTTGTATGCCAGTGAAAATCAAGGGCAGTGGTGAGTGGCTACCAACTCACTAGAATGGTACTAAGATCAGGACCTAAGCGTAGGACTATCAGGTTGCAAGAGGGCCTGGATTTGATCTTGCGACTGAGAGTCTTGTTGGGCCCTATACCTCTGCTTTGAGGTTTCCAGTCCACAGTATGAGGGCCAGCTGTTGACTTGAGGTACGGACCTCGTAAGTGAAATGTTTTGTTTTATTTCAAAGGCAAGAAGGATTTGGGAGAGAAGGTCTCGGACAGCACAGTGGAGGTAAGTAGAGTGCAGAGCAGCTGAGGTAAGTAATTCCCTCTCACTTCAGCTCTTCTCACATTCTCTGTTGTTTCTTTTCTCAGGTTTTAATCAATGCCTCCCCAGCCAGACTGACAATTTTACCAATTTCCAGAGATACAATTAAAAGTTACTGCTAGGACGGGTAATACAACTTTCAAATCCAAACTAAACTTCAAAGCATTTTCAATCCGTTTTTATAACTGTAACATCCCTCATGGACCAAGCTCTCAAACGCTGTAGACTAACCCACCCTACTGCTTAAGGGGAGACTGAGAACCCCACTGAAGACTTCCCTGACATGCTAACTCCATGCAGCATCACATGCAAACTCCTCTGCAGCCCAGGTTCCCTTCACAGTCTCTGCAGCTCTCTCTCTCCATCCCCCCTTGAAGGGGATTAAGCATGACCTTTGTATATCAGAGACTTGCCCTAGACCTTTACCTTCCTAGGTAGGGAGCTTGGCTGTCCTGTGTGCATCTATCTTTGCAGGGATGTCTCACATCCAGTGGGTTGCCTGTTTCTTCACAGGCACCTGTACTCCTACTGCCTGTGAGGAAACAGGAAAATGCCATCTTTACACAGAAAAATCTTATCTCCTACTTTCTGCTCTTTCCTTGTCTGGAATATCCCCATTGCCCCAAATTTGCCATTTTCTAGGATAGTTCTTTCCCCTCTTGTCACAGTGTATTTATCTGAAGAGTTCAGCTTCTCTGTGGGGAGTGGGTGCTTCTGCTTTTCCGTTCAGAGCACCCCATTTTCCTGCACACTCACCCTTTCTGGGGCAGGTGTCTCTCCCAGCCAGCTTCCAATTCCTGCTGGGATGACTGTTTCCTTTTGGGAAACAGCTTCCATGTAATGACATTAGCACTTCATGGCCCAGCAACCAGTTTTTCCCAGTGGTGATCCACTGCCTGAACAAATATTGACACAGCATTATGTCTTGCTCTGCAGTGAGCCTGAACAACTTCTACGCTTGAGTAGGTACAAACAGCTCTTCCTTGTCCCACCCTTGTGGGAAGTTTGGCCACTCTACAAACTGCTCTTTCCCACTGACACCACGACTCTTCCCAGCCACTGGCTCCACCGCCCAATGTACACTGTATTAGGGGACAATTGTGCCATGTACACCTGCCTAGCTGGAAGTGCCCTGCCAGCCTTCAGACACTTGTTTCCCATGTAGGATTTGTCACTTGACTGACATCCTGTTTTGAGTCAGCAATCTTGCTCTGCTTTGGGGTCTCCATCAGCTCATGTCCTTGCCAGCAGGAACTATGACTTCACCCACCATTTTCCTGCTGTGCATGCCCCCTGGGGACCTCCAGTCCAGACCAGCTCCCCTTTCACAAACCGGACTCAGTGAGCTCCCTTATTTGGGTGACTCCATTATTGTCATCTCTTTGCAGGGACCCTGATGACCTGCTCCTTCCCTTCCCCCTTCCAATTGCCCAAGTAATACTCCGCCAGCAGAAAAGCATTTCCATTTCTTTGATATTATCTAATCTGCTACCATTTCATCATGAATTTCTTTTATCATTGTATGAGCTAGATGGGCATTTTTTTCTTTCTTTTTTCTTTTTTGAAAATCATTTCCTTTCACTGACAAACCATCAAATGGATCAGAGGGAGCTGCCTTTTGCTAGAGTATGTCAGATTTCTGCCTTTTCCTTTGTAAACAGATTAGCCGGTCATGTGGTGTACCTTCCTACTCAGAAAGGCAGGGAGCTGGGAAGGGTTTGAGTCTCTCTGTCTCTCTCTATCTCAGATTCAGCTACCAGCATTTTGCTGAAACATACAATCTCAATTATCTGAAACCTTGTTCTCCAGTTCCTCCTCCTTTCTGCTGCTGGGGACAAGTGCATGACCTTCGAGGTCTGTTCATTAATATGAGAATTCACTCCTCCACTTGCAGAGCTGATTCGTGTTCCCTGTGCCGTTTGGATAATCAAAGTTGTGTTGCATTTGGGAATGATGGCCCTGCTGCCTTTGATGTGATGGAAAGGACAGGGGCACTTAGGCCTAGATGGGGTTAGTGGGGCTATTGGAAGCGGGGAGCCGCCAGGGGCTGTGCCTGTTCTTTTTTTTTCTGAGGAGGGAGGGTTTAGTGCATGTGAGATTTACTGGTGGGAAGGGTTCAGGGCAGCCAGTAGCAGCAGATGGGAAAAATGTCTTGTAACATTTAATGCTTCTTTGACTGTTTCTAAACTAGGTGTCAATTCACAACAGGCTTCAAACGTACCAGCACAACTCCGCCCTGGGGCCCGAGAGTGGAATGCAGCCCAGCACGCGTCTTAATATGCCACGGGAGCGGCTGGAGACAGCACTGGTGGCCTCGCACCCCGCCTCAGCGGGGACACTTGTACAGTGCCAGCAGATTGTCAAAGTCATTGTCTTGGACAAGCCGTGCCTCGCTCGAATGGAGCCGGCCCTCAACCAGACTCTGACACGCTATGTCACCTCTGATTCCTGCAGCTCCACCCCCTGGCGCAGCACAGGCAGCGAGCTCCCTGGGACCCCCATGAAGCTAGTCCATCAGCCTCCCCTCCCACCTCCACCACCTCCTTACAATCACCCACACCAATATTGCCCCCCCAGCTCCCTGCTTCAGAGGCGCAGGTACTCCAGTGGCTCACGCAGCCTTGTGTAGCCACACCACCAGCACCAAAACAGCACAGACTTCCTCCCTTCCCTTCCCCACCATCTTCCTGGAACCCCTTCTGCCTACAGAGATCTAGTTTGTGATTTATTTTTTAGTAAAAGAAGAAGAAAAGAGAAAAAAATTGCCAACCAACCTAACTCTTACCCAGTCTCCCCTTGAGATGATGCTAATTGTGAGGAGCCATCTGTAGAAACTGCTGACCTACATGCTCACACATCCTCACACCCTACCAGCCTCCTGCGCTCATGCCCTCCTCATGTAGCACTTTGTTGCCCTGTTCCTGAGAGGCTTGATGACCTGCTGCTTTCTAGGCACTGTGTCTTCCGTTTGCTGCTCCTCGACCCCCTCCCCCTGCCTTGCATTTACCTGGCCATAGGTTTATACCTACCCCAAAACTTCAGCAGCCTCAGAGAGGGACAGACTCACCCATGCCAAGGCCCAACCTTGGGTCACTTCCAGGGCTGGAGTTCCCCCTGCCACTGCTGCTGTTGCTGCCTGCTAAGCTGGAGCTGAGAATTTGTACCACTTGCCATGCTTTCTCTTCATCGCTCTTCAATATTATCTCCTTCCTGCAGCAGATGGTTCAGAGCGAGGGAGTGCACTGAGAGCATGAGACGAAAAGAGACTGTCCTAAGCTGCAGTACAACGCAAGGAAGGCCTCACTCTGAACATCAAAACTGTTTCTGTTGTTATATTGGAGCATTGTACCAAGAGACCTCTGCTGAGACCTAGCAGACCTCATCACATGTAAATACACCTATATGGTAGAGTATGTACGGAGCATGCTTACTAAAGGAAACACCAAGCAGTTCTGAGGGAGCAGAAGAGGGACATTAAACCCAGGGACCTTCCTGGGATGGATGGGCACTTTTCCAAAGAGATGGCACCAAGAGGTGCCCTCCCACCCAAACACACACACACACACACACACACACACACACACAAAAGGATGGTCTTCTCTGGCATGAACGGTACCCACCTCTGCTTTCCCCCTTGTAGCTGGTTTGTGTTTCCTTCCCACCTGATTTTTTATATTCTCAGAGAAAAGCCAAGTGTTATGTTCACCTTGTGGGATGGATGATCCCTTCTCTTGGCCTCTTCCTCCTGTGTTAGAGGGAAGGGGCTTTTTGGAGCCCACCCACGTGAGGTCCCAGCTGTATCCCTTACCTGGCTATATACCCTCGCCCCATCAGCCCTTCCTGTAGGAAAGCTCCATACACACTAGGCTCCAAGGCCTCTTCTCCTCCCTCGCTCCCTATCACAGTTTCAAAATGAGAGGAGGGGAAGATCCTGAGACAGAGATGACAGCTCAGTTCTACTGCTTTATTGGGGACATTGATGTGCAGGAAGAAGGCATTAAAAATGGGCTATTTTTAGAGAAAAAAAAACCCTGAGAAATAGGGAGGGGAAGGTATTAATTAGCTTAAAGGCTTTGGTCTCACTCACTTGCTCTATCTCCCTTCGAGGCTTAAGAAGATCAACTTTAGGATTTTAAAATAGGACAGAATGCCTTTTATGGCCTTTAGTCTTATTTTAGAGGGAAAGAAAGAAATGCTCTTCCTTCCCGTGTGAGGCTGAGACATGGGCGCCAGGTGCTGATGACACAGCTGTTGCATGAGGAAAGATAAGGGTTGTTGGCAGTGGTGTGGATGTGCAAAATGTCAGTGAAAGGAGGACAGTGACAGGCAGATGCAGGAAAGATTTTTTGACCTTATGGGGTAAAAGAAAGCAGCAATTTTCTTAACCGATGTTCCACCATGCTCATCTCTGGGACTATTACCAGTGGCCAAAACCACAGTGCATCAGGACCTGGCCTGCCTCAGTGCTGTTTGGATGCCCTCTGGCTCTGCTGAAACATTCAGAGGAAAGCTCATGTATTTGTCCTGGGCACAAGCCCAGCTGGGGTTAGGAAAGCAGAGAGGGGCTGGAGTGAAGGGTTCCCTGTGCTTAGCTAGCCCTCCAGGACAGAAAGCCTGCTCACCTCCAGCTCCTCTTACTTCTGAGCTTGACCCATATACCCAGATGTGCCAGCAGGTCTGTCCTGGCTGTTTGCTTAGCTGCGTGGTACAGGACATTAGGCTGCTGCTGTTATACGTAATAGCAGATGTATTGACCAGGAACCAACAGGCACAGCCCCAGGGAGGCCTATGGAAGCAGGAGACTGAAAACTTGTAGAAAAAAACCCTGGATGAAAGCCCCGTCTCCCTCCATACCAGAGAAGCTTTCTTCTGCCAAGTCCCCAGGGCACTGAGGATGCTCCACATTCACAGCCAGACCCACAGAGAGGTCCTCACCATCTCTGCAGGACATGGCCTCGGCCAGGGCTCAGCCCCTTGTCCTCCAGCTACCTGAGAAATATGGCTCACCTAATTTGCCACTTGCTCTGTCCAGGGTGGCAACCCGCCATATTTGTGGTAGCCAGGATCTCATCTGACATGCCTATAGCTTCCTGGAAAAGCTTAAATGTGGCATCCACTGTTGTCCAGTCTGCCATTTTATTTTTGCTCACTGCTGAGGTAAAAGTGATGGTATGCAAGGAGCACTGGCACTGCTTTTCCTTCTCAGCAGTCACTTTGCTGTCTGAAAGGAACAGCAGTGCTCATTTGCTTATTTTTTCCCACAGTACAGTGAGCCATGGAAGGGGTGTGTGTGTGTGTGTGTGTTTTTAAATAAATAAATTAGATTTTACTTGATATTTAACACAAAGTGACAACAACAAAAACCTTAAGGTACTTGATGAAATAATTTTTTTAGATAAAATATTTATAACAATGCCTAAGAAGTTCCTGCAAAAGAGATTTGCTGCTTTAATAAATGATTGGGAAATCTACAAGAATGTAAAAAAGAAATAAGGAAGCTTCCTTGAGATTCCTGTCTTAATGCTGGATGGAGGATGGAGGCGCATTAAATAAGTGCCGAGATACCTGAGGCACAACAGTTTCTCAGGGCAAGTTGGCTCCCTTTCCCTGACCTTGCAAAGGATAATTTTAGCCTAGAGCTTTGGACAGAGAAGCAACCGTAGATAACCCTTGCTGTCTTCTAGCCTGCTGGACGCAGCATCTTCTGTAAGGGTCAGTTGGAGAGATACCAAATCATTTTATTCCAGGTTCTAGTAAAAGAGTTTGCTCTAAATCCTATTGTGTAGCTGAACCCTTCAGACTTCACTTCAAAATATGGATTTCTCTTTTCCTTTGAAGGTTGGTCTAGAAGGATAACAAGCACTTTAAAGCATGTCTACATCTCATCTGGTCTATTGTATTGTCTGCTCCCACAGCCCTCCCACATGCGAGTAAGCCCACAGACTCAGTATACCTGTAGTGCTGTGAAGACACCCTTCACACAAACTAATCGTTGACAGGGTGCAAGCTAGAATGAGTACGTTAGTGACAGCCTAATGAAGGGCAAAATGTACACAGCAACTCACCGTGAGGGATCGGCCCAAAGAAAAATCATCAGCAGCTGGCAGCAGTGATTCTGATCATGAGCCTAGCATGATCTTTCAAGTAGTGGAATCAGGTAAGAAGCTGCTGCAGAGATAAGATTGACCAAAATGAACCAGTGGTTTTTGTTGCTGAATTCATATCCTTCTATATTAGAAAAGGAGGGAGGAGGAAAGAAAAGACCAATAAAGAGAATTTTGCAGTAAGTGTCCAATACTCAGTGGCCAAACAAAAAGGTGGCTCTGCTGGAAGGTGGAAAAGAGCAAAGTGCTACTGAGGTCTAGACAGCTGTGTCAGGCAAATCTTCAGACTCTGTCCTGATTCTCTCTTGCTCATGCTGGTGCAAGTCCAGTGAAATTAATTTGTTTACTCCAGCAGCAAAGCGATGGAAAAATGTGACAGAAGCATCAAACCTAGCACAGACAGGTTGGGTTTAATGCAGTGTTTGGCTGCTGCTGTAGTACTTCTAATGCTGTAGTTTGGGCCAGTGCTGTAGCAACCTTGAGTACATCCTGCAAGACCTTTGAAGCATTCCATCGTGTATGTTTTATCCTCTTCCTGTAGGTGGAAGGTGTGGGTATGGTCTGAAAGCAGTATTTCATCAATACTCAGACTTCCTAATGGAAAAGTACCACCAGATTTGGAAGTATTTGAGAGCCTCTAAGCTATAGGAGTTTGAGTTTTGTTTTGTATTTTTTCAGAAGGCTTGACCTGCAGTTATCTGAACATGTTTGTGAGGTTTCCAAAACAAATCTGAGCCCTAGATTGAGGAAGCTGCTGCTTGGGAGAGTCTCTGCTTTGAAATGGGAGTTGCTGTCTGACCCTGCTGAGTGAGATCCCCTGCTTCCTGCTCCACCAGCCACCCACTGTGCTAGTGTAAGCTCCAGGGATTGCCGGCAGTGTTTCGTGAGCTAGAGCTGCCCTTGTCCTGCCCGCTCTTCCACAGCCATGCCTGGGACAGCAGCTTTGAAATCACCCAGCTCTTCAACACTAGTCACAACTCCATCTGAATGTGTCTTTTTAAAAAGCAAAACTAACAACAGAAGTGTTACCTGTGTGTAGGCTTTTGAAAGCACCTGTCTGTCTGTCTGTACCTGTTTCCTGCTGTAAATATCACCAAGAAAAGCTTCCTCCGGGAAAAGTGGTGCGGTCACACCTAGCAAAGAATCCAAATGGCTAATATTTTGTAACAAAATAACAAAAATAGATCAGAAGTATTTTATCTGTTCAATTCATAGAGTTTTAGAAATTATATTGAGATATGTCACTTGTGCGCTAATGTCTTCTTTGCCTCAGCCCTGCTCCCTGTGTCCCTGGGCTCCGTTGGTGCGCGCAGGCGCACGGGCCATGCACGAAGGGTGCTCCCAAGGAATGCCGAGCAGCCTCACTTCCTGCTGGCTTCAGGGCAGCCCTCAGCAGCTACTGCTGATTTTTCATCAGTGCAGCAGGAGCTAACTCAGTGCTCAGGCTCTCTGAGGATCACACCCAGAGGAAAGCAGGAAGAAACAGTCTTATCCAAGAGAAGGCAATGCAATATAAAAGTCCCACCTGCAGTAAGGCAGAGAGGAAAATGGGGGGGGAAAGCAAAGCCCTTCCATGCTGCAGCTGCTTCCTTTCCACCCTGCTGGCACGCAGCAGAGCCAGCCCCAAGCCCTCTGATCATGCTTGTGTAGCTCTGCACCTCTGGGCAAGGAGGCCCATGCACACATGCAAACTGCATGCTGCCCCGTGTGTGTGCAGTGGCTAGGAGAGCAACTTCACATACTGCATGTGCCGATGCATGTGTTGTACGCTAGCTGGCTGCTGAGAAACTCAGGCACCCAGAGACATCGGTACATACTGTGTGTGAATACACACGCCATCTGCCAACATTAAACATGTAAGGCTACATGGCAGATGACATGGAGGCACCTCTACTATCTCTGTGGACAAACATGCCATACAAAAATATCAGGCATACGCAGCCATACACTGCCATAGCAGGACAGCTGTGCTGGCTGCAGTTACAATCAAAGCACATCTCATAGGCTAAGTAGGCTCATGCTTGGTTAACACTTGGATGGGAGACACATAAGGAAAATGACATTTCCCATGCAAATCAGAGAGACATGCATATTTACACAAAGTGTAACCCCACGGTTAATGAAACTTGGCCTTTGCAAAATTCTGCATAGGGATGAGAGACGTGACCATAGACAATCACATGCACACAAAGCAAGCTCTCTTCTCTAATAGATGGGTGAAGGCAACTGACTGTTTTGCAGCCGAGACTCGAACAAATGACAGGGTGAAACTGCAGCTGCTGAAAAGGCTGTGTATAGGTTGCAAATTCTTTGCTGGCTTCAAAGAATCGCTTAGATGCCCAGGCCCAGTGAAACACTTAGGAGGGCAGAAATCCCTTTGAGACATAGACAGGAAATTTCCCAGGACTGTGAGGCTTCCATTTATGTTTTTGTGTGCCATGGGTATATTATCAATCAGCCCATCCCAAACACATTTATTTTCTAAGATGTTTTGAAACAGGAGATTATCTCAACAAGTTTCTGCCTGATGTTTAGATCACACACCTGGCTGTAAAGACGAAAGCAATAAAAACAGATTGTCTATATGTGGTATACTCCTACCTTGCTCTGATGTGCATATACTGATTATTGCTAATGAGAAGATGGCATGTCCCTTTGTGACAGACACTACACAGGCAGAGATAGGTAGTGCCTGTACAAAGACTTTACAGATCAAAAAGCATATACTATGGCTCTCACACTGCATCTCTATACTACTTTCTTTAAATAGTACATATAATATACAGTAACATGTACATAATACATTCAGAGCTGATCAAAATATGCCACTGCTTTCCACAGAGAATTTGTAGGTACAATTTTTTCTGAAACTTTAAAGATGGGCGTTAAATTCAGCACATCCCTAAAGTGCTTTGCTAAACCTGGATTCCAAGCAAGCAACCAAGCAAGATGCACAGATGTTGCTGCTGAATTCAGCACTAGGTAGCCTGCTGTCTCCTGCTCTGTGCAGGCATTTCCCTTAGGGTTAAACACTCTTCCCAAGGCCAACACAAACAATGGGACCCTTGAGGAGCAGCATGGTGGCAGCAGGGTTACCACAAACCCAAAGCTGTTGTGTCATGGTCCCGTATCAGGGACTGCAAGGGAACAGTGCCTGCAATGTCACTATTGTGTGCAGGGCACTATGGCCCAATTTCCATGTCATTTGGGGGAATCTGGAAAGGTCCTGCTGGTGCCTCGGGGGTCCCCGGGGAACATCTGAAGGCAGAATCAAGCTCCATGGGTTCCTGCAGGTTCAAGTTTCCCATCATAGCCTGCTAATGGGGGGAGAAGCATCCCTCAAGAAAGTCTCTGCCCAAATCCTGATCAGGGCATCCAGGAGTCATGCACATACTCCTGCCTGATATGAGCAAGATGACTGAATATAGGCAGGTGCCTGAAGGACAAGGACAACTCGGTGAGTAGGGCTGTAGGATTTAATCAGTTTGAGAGCTCAGTCACACTTGGGAGGACTTGGAGCATCTTTCCTGTAGCTAATGAGTGCAACTGAGGTCAAAAGCTGGCTGTGGAGCTGTGTTTTTTGCCTAAATCTATACAATCCACAAGCTGGGATAGTTCCCAGCCACGTAGTGTAGGATGCCATTTTATGCAACAACCATACTCCAGCCTCGGGGTCTGACAGTATGGTGCAGTCAGCAGTGACTTCTTGAAAACAAGAGTCCTGATTTCCTAGCCTTTCTGCTCTTGAAGGGTAGATGCTCCTGAAAAACATCAAGTTCACATTAAAAAAAGAAGGTGGCAAAAGACAGATGGAAGGATCTTCCCTCTGCAGAACTGTAGGGCTGAGATTGTAGAGACAAAGACTGATAGAGAAATGTGCCCATACTGATATTCCATATACACCTTGCTATTTCCTGATATTACAGAAGGCTTGATTTTTTTAAGTGCATTTCAGTGCTTCCTCTTGGATGTTCGGAAGCCTCACACTCAGTACTCAGAGGCTTGCTGATCAAACAGGCCTCACACAGTGCCAGCAACAGAAAAAATCATCCCTCTCATCCACTTGCCCAGCTGTGTACCCGCCACTCAAGGATTTCCCTGGGCTGGCTGACCACTCTCTGCTAATCTCATACGTTTCCTCCTGCTAATTCAGACAGAATAGGGCAGCCCTTCTCCCACACCCCACTGCAAACAAGTATCCACATGCAGGGTGTTAAAGCCATCTGTGTCCTCACATTGCCGTCCTGTGCCATTTCCACAGCTCACTTGGAAAGAGCCAGTTCAGTCTGGAGGGACGTGGTCTGAAAGACAACTGCAGGGCTCAGTGGTGCCAGCAGCCGCAGACATGCTGACGCTCCTTTGCACAAAGTGCAGCCCAACGACAGCAGGAGGGCTGCTCGCTTCTCCCACGAACACAGGCTCATTAATGCTACGCCCCCGCTGCAGTCACACTTCAGTTTGCTGATCGCTCCTGCAGCTGCCTCCGCACACCTCTGGGTTTCACTGCTGCCTGAGATGGGGAAAGGCTCTTTCCCCTTCCACCCCTCATCAGCTTTTCAGAAAGAGCTATTATTGTTTTTCTTAAAGAACTTGGAGCAAAGTCACTGGGAAGTGTAAGAGAAGAAGGACAACATGTTCCCTTGTATGAAAATACAAATCCATATATTCTGAACAGACATCTCTGTGCTGGCTCCATTTAAGCCCAAAGCTTGAAACACGACCAGGACCGAATCCCCAGTGCAGGCCATGTTAGTGCAAGGGCAGAGCGCAAGGGGGCAGCCAGAGGGGCTCTGACAGCAGCTAGCGGGATGCCAGCTCTCCTGGGACACTATGAGCAGGGCTCTTTTCCTGGCCAGGACAAGCAGCTCTGACAGGAATAGGAGTGACCCAGGACAGCTGATGTTAGGGCCCTTGTAACTATCCAAGTGAAAGATGAGACACGCTGCCAAAATTCTCTTCAGCTGCTGAGGCAGGGGGAAATCAGGGTCGGGGAAAATGAAACAGAGCTCGGCTGAGTGTAGGTAGGATTCACTGCAATAATTTTCCAACAACCTTCTGCAGATTCTAAGGTCTTGTTAGCTATATTTTTCCTTTTCAGAAAAGTCTCTGCTGTTTACCTTTCCCTGGAGCTAGCAGAACCCCTGCTTTGCAGGGAGATACAGCCTGTCATGCAGCAGCCCCTGCCACGCTGGGAACCCAGGCCTGTGCTACCTCCAGTCCTTGCAAAGACAGGCACAGCCTAATAACTCAGGGCTAGTGCTACCAAGTCCCCAAGATATTTGGCTTTGAAAACCCTTTAGGAGAACCAAGTGCAGAAAAAAGCCTGTGAAAGGCATAGCAAAAATGCAAGGAAAAATAGTCACTGAAGTGAGCCAGGCAGTATCAGGGCCTGGTGATGCTATTGCCTGGCATCTTGGTTGATGCATTGCCACAAGGCAGCTGGTGCAAAAACCCTCCTACTGTTCCCCGGCTTTCACTCAGGGGCAAAGGGAAGCTCTCTGTAGATCTTGTCTTTCTTATCACAGCTCCTGGAGCAGGTCCAGAAGTGACTGCATCCTCAGGCATCCCCTTCAGACCCTGGGAGTCAGCAACAGGTGGCAGCAACCGCAGATTGAGCTTTCCAAAACAAAACTCTGTGCATCATTTCGGGGACAGGGTCCTGTGCAAGGAGACACTGCAGCAGGAGGGTATGGTGAGCCCTCCCTGTGTGCCTGCAACCCTGGTGCCAGCCGCCCATCCTGCTCAGCTCCCAGCGCTGAACACCTGCCAGTATGGGCACGGTCATGGCCATCACAGCCTCAGATTTCATCCACGTGGCTTGCAGGGATGACAGCCCAGGCAGACAGGCAAATGTCCCATGCCACTCCACGGTGCATCCAGGGCAGTCTCATTCACTGGCTGGCTGATCTCTGCCACCATGAACCCTCCCTGCTTGCCCAATCCCAGCCCGGCTGACCCTCCGCCTAGGAAAGAAATCACCTCCTTTGCACCCAGCAGGTCATAGCACTAAATGGACAGGGGAAACCAAAAGGCAAATGTTTCTCCCATGGGTAGTAAAGACCCACTCTGCCTGAGTCCATGGGGCTGGGGCAGGCTGGTGCCCCTGCAAGCTTCTCACAGGGGTGAAGGAATGTGTGCCCAGCGAGCAGTACCTCTCCAGCACCCTGCAGAGCCAGGCTTTTGCACAGACTGGTGCTATGGGGAGAGCTGGGGCAGAGAGGAGTGGCTGAGCCGCCTGGCACTGCCAGCACTGGGGGACCTTCACCTGCCCCATGGTGAGGGATGTGGCTGATCCCCAGGCTGGGAGCCAGCAGGATCCAGCTTCACTAATGAGTGATGCCTGGTGGCCATTTTGTGTACTGGGTCTGCCAAAACCACCCAGCTGATGCCAGCCTCAGCCAGAGCACCAGCTGCTCCCCGCAAGCCCAATTTCAGCTGGTGTAAAGGGGCAGAGCTCTGGCTTCAGCCGTTGCATTTGCTTTCTGTGCACTAAGGATCTGCCCTGTAGCAGCCACTGTTTGACACAGTCCTTCTCACCTCCATGTGGGTCTAGTTCCCCGTCACATCATTTTGTACGGAAGGAGGGAGAGCGTTACTCAAGACAGGCCGTATGAATCTGGGCAGAATTAGCCTCCCTTGCAAAAAAAGAAACAACCCCCCCCCCCCCAACCCTTTGGATCTGACCTCAGCCTTCAGCCCTCTCTCACATCTTCCAGCCTCCCCTGAGAAAAGTACAACTTATCCAGAAGCTCAGGACACGTGACCAGGAAAGAAATGTGCAAGGGAAAAGCAGGAGCCCTTATTAAATAGCTTGTTCAAAGATAAAACCCAGGCCATCTGTCGACTCACCGCAGCACAGGCACCACTGTCATAATTAGAGGAGGGAAAGGGGACAGAGATGCCAGTGGAGAAACAGCACTTCTCTACCATTTCACATAGGTCTGCAATGAATACAATGGAAAGCAGGACCAAGAGGAAAAAAATCCAAGGAAAGAAAGATCATGTTGTCTTGCAAGGGCAGAGACTGCCGGCAGTGCAGGGCAGCCCTTTCGATGTCCAGGAGGTTGCAGGACGCTCTGACCTGGTACTATTTGGCACTTGCTATCTCAGGAGCAGCTACCGCCGTGGGGACCGCTGCTGGCACTGCAAGTGCTCTGCTCCGTAGCAGAGATCAGCCCAGGCTCTTGAGCAGGCAGCAGCAGCACAGGGCAGAGCCGCTCCCTCCAGAAAAGGCAGTCCCTTAGCCAGAGAGTCGTGTTTCACCTCCGAGCTGTCCCCTCGTGGGCTGCGGTGCTGCAGGACCAGGGGCTGGCTGTCTGCGGTGCCTGGTGGTGGTGGCGGTGGCGGTGACCCTGCCGCGGCGACAATGCTACGGCACACCTATCATGGTGGCTCCAGCAGCATTTAAACTGTGATGTTTAATACAAACTCTCCCCCTGTTGCCCGAGGAAAAAGTCCTTTCTTTTCAAAGCCCGAAGCATCTGTGAAGCCCAGAAATGCCACCTCATGCCCTCTTCATTGCAGGCTGAAGGAGGGTTTGTTCCTTTACCCATAAACTAACCCATCATGGAGGGAGCTCCCAGCAGACCTCCTCAGGGCCATGGGACGCCCCAGGGGATGCGGCCGTGGGGCTGGGCAGCGAGCTGCAGCTGCTGCTGGCATGTGGTTGGGATGCACTCAGCGGTGCCAGGCTGCCAGAGATACCCCCGCCCCAGGCGGCAGGGCCTCCCTCCCTCCGCTGACACCTTTCTCATGCCAAAACGTCACTCAAAGCAGCTGCTTTTAGAGCCCAGAGAGCGCTGCTAAACCACGGCTGACACCGCCAAGATGTCCGCAATGGAGCATGGCGGGAGCTATTACAGCCACACTGTCACCGCACTCCCCGAAGAGCATCATGCTGAAGTTCCCTGCGCAGAGTTCAAAAGCTGCTTTAAAATGCCAGTCTTGGATTGTAATTCCTAATCTCCTCATTTACAGTAAGCGCAGGCAGAGGACGAATACGTTGACTCTCCTCCGGCTCCTGCAGAACCAAACGCATGTCAAAAACTCATCAAACTCCGTGGGAGGGGGGGGTGCACCACGAAGCCAGAGGGGTTTGGGGAACGTGGCCGGGACAGCCAGGGGCTGCAGCGGGCCATGCTCCTGAGGCCATGCCATGTGGGTACGGACCAGCAGACACTGAAGGAGGGCGCCTGGCTGTGGTAAAGCTGGGCTGTTGCCACTTGCAAACCACCTCTGTCCTGGCCCACCGCCACCTGTGCCGGGACAGACAGCGCTCCCCGTGCCCCAAGAAGAGCCCCCGGGGAGAGTGGTGCTCGCCAGATGCCCTTCCCCAGGCAGGGTGCCCCCATGCGTGAGCCTTTCGGGGAGCGGCGGCGGGCGGAGCTCAGCTGGCCCGTCTCCTCGCCCGGGGCTTTAGTGCATCGCCCCGGAGGAGGCTCTGCTCCTCCAAGCTGCAAATGCGTCCGAGTTATTTTTAAAGGCGCGTCAGCTCTTGCGTGCGCGGTGAGGGGGGCTGCAGCGGGCAGGGGACGGGTGTTCTGGGCTGAGCGCGAGCACGGGGCAAGCTGTGGCGGGAAGGGCGCCCTGGGTCCCCAGGGATGGGCAGCAGGACCGGGGGCGGGCCGGGGGCTGGCGCTGCGCGGGAGACGTGGGCCGGGGGAGGAAGGGCATGCGGGAAGCGGACGCGGGAAGGGGATGTGGGAGCGCTGCTCCAACGGCGTGGCGCAGCGACCTGCCTCCCCGGACCGTCTGGGCTGGCTGGCAGAAGGCAATGCAGGGATTTACTTTCAGGATTATGTGCGAGGCTTTTCAACCACGGGGCAAACCAAAGTGAGGTCCCATCAGGCTGAATGCAAAGGCTGTGATTGCATTTGAAGAGCCATATATATATAAAATATATATATAAAAAAAATAAAAGGCAGGTTTCAGCTGGAACCACATCAGCCCAGTAGCATCAGTACAAAATATTTTAGTGTTTTTCTTTACAGGGTCATTGGGGGAGAGCGCTGTATTTTCCCAGCCAACATGGCCAAGAGTCTTTTTTGACTCAGACAGCCTTCAAAGAAAGAAAAATGTTCAGACAAAAGTTCGTGCAACGCTCCTGCCATGGCTCCTGGCCTGGCCCAGCCCCGGCCTCACGATGCTGGCGGCTGCCTGTGCTGTCCTGGCCCTGCTCCAGCCCTGCTGGTGGGGATGCCCGGCTGGCTGCTCATGGGGCATCGCTGCCGGAGGCCCTCTGAGACTGTCCCCCACCCCGCTATCATTGCACCAGTGACTTGGGGCAGGACCCTTCCCGCTCCATTTGCTTCGTAGACAGGAACACCAATGTGCACCCTCAGGAGAGAAGTGCGCAAAGAGGCGGCAGGAATAAACCCACTCCAATGCTTTGGGCCAAGTCTGCTTTACGGCCCTTGCCCACCTGGCTGCCACGCGGTGATTTGCCCCAGCCGGGCCCCATGAGGAGTGGCGGGTTTGCACGGCCGCCTTGGTTGGTCCCCGACCCGCAGCCAAAGGCTGGGACCATTTTCCTGGCGGAGTGGTGCTGTCAGGCTGCATCTCTGTCAGCGTCACGGCCGTCAGGCATCAGCGCGGGGAGCGCTAACCTCTTCTGAGCCTCGCCAGATACGGACGCGTCTCGGCTGACAGTGCCACGGGGCAGGCGGCTGGCGCTTGGCACAGACCCTCGCTGCCCGCCGCAGGTCAGGCGACATGATGGCACATGGTGGCCGCTGTGGCCAGTCCTTGGCCGCGTCCCCAGACCCCTGCAGGGGGACAGCGGGTGGCTGCGCCGGACCAGCAGCCTCGAGCGCTTCTGTACGGCTGATCGCCTCGTGGGCCTGGTGGTGCAACATGTAACCCATCAGCCAATGAGTTAGCAGCAACACGCAGGGCTGAGCCCAGTGCAACCAGTGCCTCTTGGCATGCAGCAAAACAAGCTTCAGAGACAGGGAAAAACTCAACGCAGCCCTTCCCGAGGCACAAACAGCATCGCATGAGGGCACGGAAAAGGGCCACGCGAGTGCTGTGTTCGAGACAGCACCCGACCCGATATGCTGTGAGAAGGGGAAGGCATCTGTGGGGTTACTGCTGATGGGATAAATAGACCCTGAGAGCCTGGGGTGTTATGTGACCCTGCCATCATGCGGCTCGGAGCAGCACACAGCTTTGACGCAAACATTGCAGCCCGCTCAGACCTCTAACCACAAGCACCACTTTAACATATTATTAAAGATATAGCAAGTGAAGGAAAAAAACCTGTTAAAATGTCTGGAGTGCAAAGCGCTGTGGCTTTCACATGGACGTCAGCACTCATTCCCCTTCTTCTGGCTATGGAGGGCTTTCTGTAAGGGAAAGGAAATCCTACTTCATCTGACAGCCTTTGGCAACAAAAGAGTATTAACTTCCCACGCTGGGCAAAATACCACTAGCACAGGTGATCTGATGGTATCAGCAGGAGTCGAGCCCTGCTCCCCGGGAAAGCAAGCAGCACGGAAACACGCAGAGGGGGAGGCTGGAGGAGCAGCGAGGAGATGTGTCCCTGCCTCCACGCAGAGCCTTTCCTGCCGCTCACTGCTGGCCCCCCGCGTTGGCCGTCACCCCTGCCTGGCAAACCGCATGCTGCCCAGTGGTTCGGGGCTCACCGGTCACGGGCACAGCAGCGCTGAGCAAAGAGGAAAGCTCTCACGGCCAGGTAAAGCAGCCTCTCACTGAAGAGAAAAGAAGGGCCAGGAGAGAGGAAGGCAGTAAAGCAGGATGAGAAAGAAAGCAAGAGTGATGGGTACCTCACGCAAGTGTTGCTCTCTGCCTTAATCTGAACAGGTCTCCTTTCTGGATTAGGCTGATAAAGCCCAGTTAAGTCCCAGGGTACTGGTGGGTCTCAGGAGACCATGGGAAAGGCAGGCGAGATCAGAGAGCTCAGGACTGGGTGAGGGTAAGCAGAGCAGACACCACCCTCGAGGTCCTCAACATTATGGGACAGAGGAAAAGCATCTCCTTGATGGCTGTGGGAGCCCACATCTTTCAGGCCTCCCTTACTGCCCATTCCTGCCCTTTTGCAAGAGCTTCAAAGGAAAGCAATGGGCAGAATAGTCTGTGCACTCATTTTTAAAAGCTAGTGTGTCATCAGTGTGTTTCAGAGTTAAAGTACTACAACTGCATAAGAAGAAATGACATATTGCAGAGCTCTGTCATTCCAGGATTTTTCTTCCTAGCCGTGTGATGCTCAAATGACCTCTAACCAAAGCTTGAACTCTGCAGAGTCAGAATGAGACATCAGGAGAACATAAATAAGTCAGATGGATGCACCACGTAGCCTTGAGCCCCAGCGCCAGCTTCCACTGTTGAGCACTGTGCTTCATGTGACCAGCTCCTGAGGACGGTTCAGTGTGCTTGGCATGCTCCATTGCCACAGGGAGCTGGTAGCCCATGGGCCAGCGTGCTCAATGCAAGGCAAACAACAGTGGGCAGGTCCCTTCGTGGCCCAGACCTCCTCCCCGTTTGGCTGTCGGCACCAAATGCACCCACGGGTGCCTTTTCCAGAGAGAAACCTGGCCTGGGACTGGAGATGAGCAATGACAAGTTGGTCATTTCACAAGTTGGTGACTTTTAAGCTTGCTGCTCACCAAGGCTGTCAGAAACTGGAGTACCAGTCTTCCCACTTCCCTGGAGGACTGCGCTCCTCTGCCTCCATGCCCCACTGCTCCTGGGCAGTGACGTTAATGGGGGCTACTGGTGTAGCGAGGGGGCCTGCCTTGGTGCTAGACAGGATGGGAGACCCCACCACCAACTCCTCGTGCATGTGGCGTCCCTGTGTTGCCCAGCAGGGCCAGCGGCTGGGGGGACAGTGCACTGTGCCCCTTCCCACCCTTTTTCCCAAAGCACAGCACGAATGCGCCCAACACATTGTTTAATGGAGAAGCTGAGAGACTACAGACTACACAGCGACCCGCTAGCTGAAGCCTTGCAGAGCCACACCACATCTGTATCACGTTGCAAATGTCATGGGCATTTTTGTACAACTGCTTGCCAGATGTTGGAGCACATCTGGGAGAGCAGCAGGAGGAAGAGCACTCCTCTCCCAGGGGAGGGGATACCATGCATATCTCGTGAGGGAGTGGCATTTGAGCAGCAAGAAGCAATTCTGCTTTTCACTTCACCCCCTGCCTCCTGCTCCCCATGCTGCTGCAGAGGGTGGGGGCAATGGCATTTATTTTATTTTTTGCAGCCCTGAGGAAAAAGAGGATTTCAGAAGGATTTGAGAACAGCTCCCTAAATAGCTCCTTAGAATTAAGCGATTTCATGGTGGATTATTTCGGCTGGCTTGAGGGGAGGGAGATGCTGGGAGATGCTGGGGAGCCGCGAGGGCAGAGGAAACTCAGCAATGCTGTAGGTGAGTGTAGCAAGGGCCAGGGCATCGGGATCTTGTTCTCAGCCACAGTATGGGGAAAGAGGAGAGAAATCCCACCCGCCTAGCCATGGAAACACCTTCTCTACTGAGGGACCAAGAAAATTTGGGAGTGGAGGTGAAGTCACCAGAAGTAAGTGAAGAAACTGCGCTTCAGCCAAAGCAGCTCTTGCAAAGGATTTAGTGTCACCTAATGCGGCATGTGCCCTGCAGCTGGTATCAGACAACTGAAGTCAAAAAGTTGATAAGCAGATACGGCTGCCTAGCTGCACCTGCACACAAGTGGCATTTCTGAGGCATGGGGTGAGGTAAAAGGGGTCATCCCCATCCCTGCCTGAAAACTACACAGGAAATTGGAGTGTGATGGAGGTGAGAAGAACTGCTCAGCATTTAGGGTTAGATGAATTTGAAATGCTGGAGAAGGATACTGGTCAATAAGGCAGAACTCAACTATGGGCAAATGCCTCCCTGCAATACTATAGATGCCAGACTTTGCAGATCCAAACATTTGTGGTTAAAAAAAAAAAAAGTAGTGCAAACCCAGGAAAGGCCACAACATCTTTCAGAACAGCCACAGCTATGCAAAAGCTGGTGGAACATGGTTTGGAGTACCTTTTTTACTAGTATCAAGAGATGGTGTTGCTAAGAACAACTCATTGTGGTGCAAAGAGGAAGAGCAGACAGCAGGAAATTCATTTGAGATTTGATACTGGGACAGGTATCTGTCTTAGGGACTGACTTAGGGACCGGATCCTGCAAAAAGCTGAACTCCTCCATGAGGTCCTGAGCTCCTCCAACTTCCAGTGCGCAGAAGGGTTGACCACTGTTGCAGCTAGTGGCTGCACTACAAGCAACCACAGTAAGAAATAAGACTGGAAAGACAGCGAGTGAATGAAGCAGGGAAATGAAGCTGGTAATAAAATACAGAGACATGGGGAAAGAATAGAAGGGAGAAGGGAAGGGAAAGTGCTATAATATGACAGTAATGGGAGGAAAAAAGCAGGAAGAAGCTAGCTGAGGGAGATAATTTCCACTGGATGAATAATAGTGAGGCAGAAGTGAGGCAAGAGAAGGAAAAGGAAGCAGGAAAAAAAGAGAGAATAAAAGACAAGGACAGAGGGAGGAAACTGAGCAAATGGTTATGTCTCATTGAATACTATTACCTTGAGAAGGCTGTGTGCAGGGTAGCCCCTGCTGCCACACCTGGAGTGATGTTCCACATGCACCACACACAAGACCACAAGCCAGAGAAATGCTGAGACTAAAAGCTTGGAAAAAAGGAATTAGACACTTAGGGATTTCCTTAGCCATCAGGGAAAGGACTTTGGTTTTCTGGATCACTTTCTTCTCCTCCCTCTATGGAGGAACAACCCAGGTGCTGCAACCCCTTGAACACAGCTCTCCCAGCAACTGAGCTCTTTGGCCAAGAGTTTCAAAAATTGCTAGTGATGCTGGGCTGTTCTACCTGAGACTTGAACTGCCCCATGAAAAATGGAAAAATCAATCTTCCATAGTTTTAAGGTCTCACGTGAGAATTGAGACCTTTTACCTACTACCCACTTTCAAAACAGCCTACATGTAAGGGGAGGGAGGTTATGCGACCTAGATACACAAGCAAAAGCAGGTTTCTAATAGAGGTCATTAATGCAAAGATCGGAGAGTAACATCTGTTTGCAACATATCTCAAAGGATATATAGATATATAAGGAGTGGTTTCCCTTATGACCCAGTTTATCAAAACAGGTGAAAGTGGAATAGAAAATTTCAGAAATACTAGTGCTTGAAATTTTAGGGCAAGGAAAAATGACACTCCTGTAACCAGATGATATCTAATTGTGATGAACTATGGTCCCAGATCTCAGCATCTGGCTTTTGGCTTTACAGGACCAAGCCTGTAAATTCAGAGCTGTCCTCGTGTGTATTTAACAGCTGTGATTCTTTGATGCAAATATCCTAAAAATTAGATCTGGGATAGGGCCTGATTTCAGCTTGTATTTTTGGAGCCTGCAGAAATTGCACTTACAAGGGCCTCTGTGCTTCAGCTGCTATTCACGCGACCTTCCCCAGGGAGCCAGAGGCCTCCTTGTGAGGGTCACAGTATCACAGAGGCAACGAAGGGGCTTGCAGCCATGAGCGCATGTGCCACACATACATGCACAAATTGCCTACACATTTAAAGCAAAATTTATCAAGATGCATTGCTGAGATGGCAGGGAAGCCACACCAAGGGTGACCGACTTCAGCTTTAATCACCAAATGACTCCTTTCCTTGTTACACTATTGATCCTTAGGCTAGAAGATCAGTGGCAGTGCAGGCTGGTGCTGTGCAGTATGAGGCCAATCTGCATCACTAGTTTCCTGTCATAGCTCCTAACTGGGCACTGGGTAATTGCACGAAGGTTCATCGTTCGGCCAGTGCCTACCTCAGTGCTCGTGAGGGGGCCCTGAGGGAGCTTCGGCAGGTCACACGCCAGACCAGACCCCTTGGAGGGAAGAGTGCATGGCCACGTACCTTTCCCTGGATGCTTATTTATTAACTAATTGATTCAGAGCCAAACCTGGGTATGTGAGTTAGCGGGAACGCTGGCCCAGGAAACCTTGCAGTGCTTCAGTGTGCCAAGAGAGGGAAGAGACGGTCCTAATTTGCCCAGAGTTACACAGTGTGTCCACACATACAACAGGTACTCATCAAACACTCTGAGTGCAGAGATATCTCTACAGGGGGTCATTCAGGGGCTGTCACAAACAAGAACATTACTCTCACACCTGACTGAGAGCCTTATCTACCAGGCAAGCACTTTGGAAAATTAAGGTGGGTAAAAGAGCTGTACAACGGCACTATCACAAGCCACATCCTTTTTCAAGCCTTCATAAGCAAGAAGTATACTGCTGCTTTAGGACTGCTCTGAAGCATGCTCTTGCCTCCTTCGAGGTGCTATACAAACCTCTAGCACCATCTACAACAACTCAGTGTCCTGGTACTGTGTGTGCTGGAAGTCAGGATGTGCCAGTGTCAGGAACTGTCTGCACAGAGACTTTGTAAGGGAAATCAGTGCTGGCTCACAAGGGCAAGTTTAAGCATGGTAGGCAAGTCCTACCAGCACCTCCAGGAACTCCTGTCTTCCACAGGCTGGGATTTAGACATTATTGCCACTTCGCCCAAAACGTATAAGCTAAACTACCCTTGGGCACTACCCTGCATCTTACTGCTTTCTACATAGGGACTTAGCCAAGGAGGCTGTTCAACAGGGGCTGTTTCATTCCAGTTAGGGGGGGCAGCTTTGTACCATGCTGGAAAGTCTTTCTGTGACACAGCAGACCTCTTGCCTGAGCACAAAGCTGATTGCAGCAGAGCCTGGTCAGAGACAGAGACAGGTCAAGCCTCCAGCAAAAAGCCTTCCACTTACCCTTATAACTGCATTTTAGGGTCAGGGAGTGGCTACTGCACAAAGCTACAAAGGGCAGGTCACTCCGGCAGAAAAGGCTGCCTCACATGCTTGGCTCTGACTCACAGTGGCAGCCCCAATGGATTCGTGATAATGGCTGGAGACTGAGCAGAGCTGAAGAATGTGAGCAGCACATTACTGCCCTGGTGCCCTTCTCCAGTTTTCAGGGGCCATGTCCTACAGCTAGCAGTACGCTGGACTCCTTACTGGAATCGCTTCTTGTGCCACATCCTCTCCAATTATGCATTTACTAGTAGTGTTTTATGCTAGATGAATTGATAACAATCTGGAATTTGAACCCTGGTGTCAACTGGCTTTATAAGGGACAATGTGGCTGTGCACTACAGGGTACTCTGCAGAGTTTCACATGAGAATGAAGATGAAGAGCAGAGAAATGGTCAATGAGAAGTCTAAGCTGTCTAGGAAACATCACCTCTTGTCAGGAAAAGGAGGACTTGGGTATGGACTGCTGCTTTCTGAGAGCCCAAACCAGGAGGTTGCATGACAAAGGCGGTCACCACACAATGTCCTAGTGGCAGCTCGTGCAGAGCCTTGATAAGCTGGGCTGGGAGGAAGAGGCATGGGATGGCCTCCTCCACCAGGTCTTCTCTTCACCAAGTGAACAGCACGGTAGAGCCAGGGACACACGAGCCATGCCAGAGGAGGTCGAGGGACAGTGTGGCACGAGCAGCTACAGGACAGGGCAAAGAGATCCGGCTCTCCTAGACAGCAGCATCCAAGGGTCTCCCATTCAATGACGTCTTTGGCTGGAGGCCATTATTCTGCATGCTTGGGTCTGGCTTGGGCTGTGTCATCTGCTGGAAACGCTGCCCGGGAAGAAAGGAAGAGTGCACGTAAGCTGCTGGGTGGGCTTCATGGAGAAAATAGCAGTGAGACATCTGGAGCATGACAGCAGCAGAGGGTTGGGACTGCTTTCCCCAGGCCTCAGAGGTGGCCCTAGTTACAGCAAGAGGTGATGGAGCACACTACTAAAATTACTCCTCCAGCACCATTCAGCAGTTCAATGCAAGTCTGCAAGACGCTTTTACTTTGGTACTGCTCCTAGCACAGCAGCTTCTACTTTTATCTGAAATACAGGGATCACCATTAAAACATGGGCAAACTGTTACCAGGCAATATCAGCAGCAAGTAGGAACAAGAGAGGGTTGTAATGTCACAGACTTCAGAACAGACCCATTTTCCCAGTTTCCATATTTTTTCAGCTGGAGTTTATTATAAAACATTATTAACTAGATGCAGCATGCTGGCAAGGTTACAGTCTTTGTCTCTGACACAGGTCAGACCAGTCCACCTGTACCAACCTTTGCACCAGCACTGATGCCTGATTATGCCACCCTGAAGGGATCAAATAAAACCCATAGAGCTAAGTAAAACAAAGAAAGAACCCAGGAAAATACAGAGGGGCGAGTCATTACTGGAGGCATGCGGACTGAGCATCAGGAGTGATGAAGAAGAATGAATCACTTTTGCCTGTCAGAAAGGGACTGATGCTTTAGGTTGCAAAAGAGAAGGCAGAGGAGGATTGAGCCTGACCTGAATAGACATCACTAAGCCAGGAAGAAGCCCTTTCCAGCAAAGAGAAACAAGCTCCTACTCTCCAATACAGCTGAAGTGGCTGTTGCTGGGTGAAGTCTCTGAAATGTTCACTGAGCTTCTTCTGCCATTCACGGTCTTTTTTTTCCCCCCTCACATTCATGCTCAGTAGGATCAAAATGACTTATAATCTTTCCTGTCTGTCAAAACCACTTTATTCTGCATTGGCATCTAATTTCCCTCCAGCTTCAGCTCTATTACAGACTAATCCAGGATCTGTATATATGAGAGGCCAAAAATTCCCTCTGTGTCTGTCTCTGTCTCTCTGTCGCGCGCGCACACACACACACACACACACACACACACACATGCACACAGGCATACTTTCTTCCTACTGCCATCTGCTGCTCATTTCTGGATCTATGGACCATAAGGAAGAGGTCTGGGCCTTGACCCTCAATCCAGAATCACCAAAGTGGCTTGACATAGTGCTCTGACTTGAATCCTGCAGAAACCTCAATGATGATCCCAACACCAATGGCAAAAAATGGTAAAAACCCCAAACTGACCTAAAACTAGAGACCAAAAGTGCGAAGCAGATATGAGATACCAAACCAGCCCAGTTCCAACAGCAGAGCTGCTCCAAATGGATAGCTGGGAGGAAAGAAAGTCAATCCCACCTGGAACCTGACCCCAGGAGCCTGAGGCTAACCTTAGCTCAGCAAATTCAGCCAAAATATTTCTGAATAAACATCGTTCAAAATAAGGCATCCATGAAGTAAACACATGGGATTCAGATGGAGTCTATGGCTGGTGCAACAAAGCAGCACCCCGGTAGTAGCTTATTATGCCCATAGCTTGCAGATGATGTCATCAGGTCAAGGACTTTGTGCACGGTGTTCTTAAGACTGAACGTCAACATTATAAATAAGATCTTAACAGTAATTACTAGGTATGATATACAGAAACCATGCTTCACTGCTCTATAAAGCCCTGTTCGAATTAAGAAAAAACCCATTTTAAACAAGAACAAAGAGTTGTGGATACTGTGAGTCCTGCAGAAAAGTCTGCCTTGCTTCTTAACCCTCTTGTTCACTGAGCGCCCTCTGCAAAGCACATGACAAATTGCTACTGTTCATGTTTGATTCATTACTAGGTCTTAGCCCTTAGTTATTGTGAGCTTCATGCTCAGTGGATGCTGATCTCTCCGCTGAGAACTGCCAGGTAACCATGCTTGTAGCCAGAGCTGGCTGGGAACTGGGATTTCTCGGGGTCAAGAAATCTCAAGGATTTCTTCCCAGACAACCACTGAGGCACCTCTTGCAAAGCTCCAGCACCCTACATTTCTCCAGGTGAGATATCCATCTCATCCCTCCATGAGGACGGCTCGCTTTCTGTGATGATGACGACACAAAGTTTGACAAGGGATCACAGTGGAAGACACCAACAGCAATCTCACCCAAGGAGAGACTACCTGAAGGTCTATCTGCACGGCCAGATACAGCCAGTCACATACTGCCCTGTGCTGGGACTGATTTGTATTCTTCTGGAGGAGAGGATGCGCACAGCTCCTGCAGCCCCAACCTGAAGTACACTGACGAACAGACTTCGGCGGAGGAGCGCAGTGCAGAGTCTGCTTGACTCCCCTTTGATTTAGTTCAGTGGGAAGTTTACACTAAGCAGAAAGCAGAAGAGGAGTGGTCAAGTCAGGCATACCTGCTGGAGAGTCCCTTTTGAGGTGAAGAAACTGTACAGCATGTATCCTGGGATCAGTACCATGGACGACAGAGCCATGAGCCAACCAATGCCTTGTCCCCATGCAGGATAGACATATTTTCCCAGTGTCAGAGGGGTCATTTCTACCACACTGAAGAAGAACACACCCTGGGAAAAAAACAATCATCACAGGTAAAGATGTGCAAAATCAGGGACCATCTATTCACTCTTTACTCCATTATCCTCCTAGCTCGCAAGAGTCTTACAGCAATCTAGCAGCTCCTTAAACTAGCCTCGGATGTTCTCAGCCCACCAAATGGCAATTTTATACAATTTCTTCCCTGAATTTCCTATGTGGAAACCTGGAATTGGAATACCCCGATTTCCTTCTTCACCAGACTACTTGGACAAGCAGTACCCCTCATACCAAGTCCTAAGCCTGTTAACAGCTTCCTCACCAACTGTCTCAGGAGCCTTGAACTTCATATCGTTGTCCTTCTCACACCATTCCCAGCATAACTCTTACTAGGAGTGTGGAAACCAAGAAAGGTGAAATTGCTCCAGAGTCGGTTATATTGTATTTGCTAATGTCTCTTGCTTTCACAAGCCTAGCAGTGGCTGAGGCTGGACCTGGAGCAGCTGAGTGCCTTCTTCAGCACCAATAATGGCTTTTTAAAGCAGTAAATTATTTGTTTACCTTTTGGCATCTCAGAAAGAAGAATAAATAACTGATAGCATCATCCAGGTTAAAACAGCCATTCTGTAGCCTTTCTTCTGCGTATTTTCCAGCAGGCAGAGTGAAAGAGAATCCTGGTATTACTTTATCCATCTCAGGTCTGCCTAAAATCATCTTGCAGTTGTGGACAGATCTATACTGGACTAAAAACGTTGTGTTTGCCCTACATCCCATCCAAGCTAAGAAGCCCTCTGGGGATCCACTTCTGCAAATAGGATCCCTCTATTCTTACCAAGCAGACAAGAGGTGTGAAGAAGGCCCAGCAGATCTTCCACCACATGCAAGGTTTGTAGCCAATCATTTCTTCGATATTCTTGTAAAATCTGTTCACACCTACAAGAAGAAATAAGCACTGAAAAAGACACCTCTTCTCAGTGCCATTTTCATCACCTCTTGTCATGACACAGAACAGGCCAGCCACAGCAAGAAGATGCCAACACTGTGGCATAGAGAAGTATTCTCTGGAGGGAGGGTGTGGGGGAGTGAACACCAGCAGATTCATGCTAGCAGCTTCCATGTTCCTGTTGTCCACTTGAGAAATTAGAGGAGAGGCTCCTAGGCATCTGCCAGTTTGTACAGAGGTCTCTGTGAACATGTCCTCTGACTGGTGGCCTGCAGAAGTGAGGGGACAGCCTCCTGCTCCTGATTTTCTGAAGTTATCAGCCTAAAATATTTTCAATTGCAAAGCTTTCATTGGCTTCACTGTGGGAGGCTTTTGAAAATCCCACCATACCCAAAGAGACAATGAAGGAACCAGGTCTTTTGTGCTTACCGTAACACCAAGAAATCGAGATGGTCTCAAAGAAGACAAGAAAGAGAAGACACATGCCACTGGCTGAGTAATAGTCAAACAGCTTGAAGACATAAATGCCACCCTGAGGAGACAAACCAGGTTCAAGGAATTTAGTTACTGATCATCATAGACAATATCAGCCAGCTGTTTGGACTGGTACTATCTATGTCTGCCGGCTTTAATATTAATTTTCTTGGACAGTGAAATTAGCATTGCAATGTTTCTACTGCAGTCTTGTTTCCGGCATCAAAACTGGTGTGCTCTTGCAGACGCTAGTCTACAGCCTTAGCTAGCCTGCTCAGGCATCGCCAACAGTGAGGAGAAAAGGAGGCCTTCATTTGGCTTTCTTACTTTTCTCTGTTTTAGATGGAGTCACTTAAATTAGTCTGCTCTGCTCCTCCCAGGAGTTTTGCTGCTTTACGTCCTCATGAACCTACAGAGCTCCACAAATTGTCTGCATGCCAGTCAGCCCTCACCTCCTCACACATGAACCTTGGCTTCAGCCTCATGAGTTCAGGGCCCCAACAGACCTGTCTTCTTTACTTTTTCATAACCCTTTCCAAAAAGCAGTCTCTCAGTTTGGGTTTTGTTGACCTGAGGCCTTATTGCAAAAAACAAGAGAAAATGAGAACAGGACAGATTGACTACAGGATGGTGGTGACAGTTATGGAGGTGTCTTAGGTTGCTTAAGGCATGGTAGTGACGAGTGAGCCCATTTGTCCAGCCTTAAGATGGCTCCTAGGGACAACGTCACTTCACCAAAAGCTTCCAGTACTGCTGTGATATACAAAGGTGAATAGAAAGGTGCCACAAATGGAGGTATAAGCACGGCTAGCTGTACCTGGGTGATATTGGAGAATCCAATGAGGTAAGAGATCAAACAGACTATTGCAATGAAAACCTTCTTCCTGGCTCTCAGGAGATGAGGGTACTCATCCATCAGGGCTGTAATGAACCCTTCCACAGTGCAGAACTGCAAGAAAAGGTATACATCAAGAACATATATCAGCATCCTAGCCTGATTTCCCCACCACCTAAATTTAACTCCTGTGTTGGGAACTTCATTGTTTTAAGTGCACTCTGTAAACAGTAGAAGAGAAGAAGTTAGCTTGAATGATCTGAAAGTGCCTCTCTTCCTCCACTGAATATAGGCGGAAATAAAAGCTGTGGAGATATTAGTGGAGATAAACCTCCACCTTCTGCCTTCCTGTGGGAAGCTTCCTCTTTTTTCCCCCCAAAACTCTGGGCCTCCCCACCTCCCCGCTCCCCCCACTCACACTAGGGACAGCACTGCCAGGCTTTCTGTCACAGCAATGTGTCTGTCCGCTGCTGGGACATGTGCGAGACCTTGCTTGCTCCTTCTTTCCCATATGTGCTCCTCTCAGTGTATTACAATAATGCTCTTCTTGTTCAATGAACTAAACATTTACTAAAGAGTTGCATTACCCAGAGTCCTGTCTCACATGCACGTCAATAGCAACATCATCTCTGTCTGCCAAGTCCTTGATTTTATTTTCCATTTTCAAGCACACTACATTAGGTGCACATAGTACATTAAAAGTCTGTCCTCACAGCATGTGGCCTTTCTAGTGCTAAAACCACATGGCTGGCTTGTGCCAGCACTTACATATTATATATTATACATATATATTATATACACATATACATATATATTATACCAGGCACAGTAAGTTAATGCTGTCTTCCACCATAAAGCATAAAAATGTCCCCATGGATGTTACCCTCAATCAGTTTTCTTGCTAGTTCTGCCCTATGGCCTGAGGATAGTTTGACTTTTTATATGTGAAGTGCATCCTTCCCTCATATTTCTTGTTACATTGCGAGATTCACTTTTATATCTCATTCCCAGAAACCACTGGTAACATACAGTTCTCAGAGAGCACATCATGCCTCCAGCAAATATACTGGGAAGTATATCAGGGCAGCAAGATCCTAGTTTCCCTGGCCACCCTCAGCAAATGTACAAGCCAGTGCACTGAAAATGAAAGACACATTACTCTTGGATGTCAGGGACCTCTCTGTCTCCGGAGAGAGCGCTCCAGAAGAGGACTGTACAGGCACTTTTAGATTCTGCTTGGAATAGGGAGGCAAGAATAAAAAAATACTATCTGTAGAGGTGCAGGCAGAGACAGGCAGACTACAAAGAGCAGCAGAGTGTTTCATACAGGTGCACACAGTTGGCGTCTGGAGCTGACGTTCATGTAGGCATAGAGTGAGTCAAAGAGTGGTGTTTCTGCCCAGCATTTTCTATCCACATGGTGCAGTGTGGAAAGCCAGTATTCCCAAAGAGCCAAAGGTCGATTGCTTGAACTTGAATTTTTAATGAACTAAGCCTTTTAAGTTGGATACAAGTGCTATTAAAGCATCTTCTGGCATCCGGGCACGGGTTAAGTTGCTTTCAAACTCACTGCCAGCAAGCTCTTCACCCCATCCCACCCGGCTCATTGCTAGGGACAGCCAGGCCTGAAAGGTGCAGCTGGCACCACAGTGGTGAAGAGTCAGCATGACAAAAAAAAAAAAAAGAAAGAAAAAAAGAAAAAAAGAAAAAAAGAAAAAAAAGACCTGTCACAACCTATTCTTTTCACGTGGATGTGAGAGACTCTGCAGACAGCCAGGCGCTGCAGGAGTGACAGCTGGGCTGAGCTGGGCGCGATGAACCGCAGGTGTCAGGGCAGAGGATGGGAGAAGTACAGGACATGGTGAGAGAGATGGGCATCTGCAAGGACAGTGTGGGCCAGGTCGCAGCGGCAAGGCAGAGAGGGAGAAGGGTCATGGGCAGAGGGTATGTGTGATGGGTGCCCAGCCAAGAGGAAGTGAGTGAAAAGACACCTCAGATTAAGGAAGGGAGGTGACAGCCCTTTGGTGTAGGAAGAAGGACAGGAAATCAAAGTGAGGGAAACTGCAGAGAGAAAGCTAGAGAGACAGGTGATGGGGAAAGGATGGCTGGAACAGTGATACAAACTGAATTCAAATCTCTTTGCCTACCACTGAAACTAAGGTGGTGTGCAATGAATACAATGAGGAACCAAATGGTGGGACACTGCCCTTCCTAGCCATAAAACAGGCAGTGGCGATTGTACCATTTACCGACAATTGCCTGATGTCAGCTTCAAACTTCAGAGCTGATGCACTACGGGGGTCTGAGGAGGCTCACCTTTCTGACCCTGGGGACCGTGATTTCCTAAGTGCTCTGGGGACCAAATTTCCCAGCCTGCATACCTAAGCTTATACACTCACACAAGATGTGTAGGCACCTAAACAAAAGCAGACTGGTTTTCAGGAGTGAGGAGCACCTGGTCGTTGCGATGTGCCCTTCTTTGCTCTCCTTCACCCTGTGTGTGCACTTGTGCAGTGTATGGATGCACACCCACACATGCATGCACGCACACTTCAGTCCGCTTTCCAAAAACTTCCACTTTTCTCACCAATTGTCCATAGCCACAGTTTTTAGTACATATTCCTTTTTTTCCTCCTGCCTCAGCCCATGATCCTGTTTTTCTCCTAAAGATTATATTTCCATTCTAGTTTCTCTTCCACTCTTTTTTCCCTTTAGGGGATTAATCATTAGATGAGCTGCGTGGGTCAGACAGTTTGGGCTTGGGAGCTTATCTCGATGGTACTTCACCCTGAATGACCAGCAAGAGAAAGTGTCTCTCCCACCATCTTTCAGTGTGGGACTGTGCTGGCCTCCCCAGCCCATGCAGGCCAGAAGGAGCACCCCGGCCAGGACCACAGGGTCAATGGGGAATTTCACCACAGCACACAGACGTGCAGCAGAGATCCCCAAGAGCGGGTCTTGCAGCTCGGCCAGGTGCTGAGTGCTCAGCCAGAAACCCTCACAAATAACCTGTGTGAGGCAGCCTCACACGGGACAGATGGAGGCTTGCAGTCACAAGGCTTGCTGGCTCCCCTGGGGAGAAAAACGCCTGACCTGGAAACTGGTAGGTTAAAGAAAGCATTACCATATTACGCAAGAGGGTCTAGATGCAAGAGAGCTAAACCCTGGCTAGATCTGAGGCAGAGCGAACAGAGACACATGAGTGACAGTTGGGGGCAGGAGGGAGGTGTGTGTCTGTCAATATAAGTCATTTATCCAGTTCAAGGAACTGCATGCACAATAGGTGGCAATTTGTGATGCCTCTCCTGGTAGAAGGAGGTGGATGTAGCAGTGTCAGGTCTGCAAAAGACTCTCTATCAAAGCTAAGGGACATGGATGTACCTACTCTCACCACTGTGCGGTCTCCGCTTTGCCCAGGAACCTCTCCCCACCTGCTGCAACCAGCAGCACCAGGTCGGCTGCTCCCTGCAGCAGCCCACAGTTGTGTGGGTTGGGAGAGAAACCCTGCAGCCCTGCCATGCCGCAGGACTGGGCTGCTGACTCACATGGAAAATAGCTGCTTCCCCCTCCACCCCATAAATACCATAGATGATATTTAGTCAGCACATAGCCAAACCGTCCTTTTGAAAGCTGGGTGCTTCAAAATGCATGTGCAATTTCAGCTGTTACAGCCCGTGCATGTTATTTCTTTTATATGCATAAGCTGCTATGCTCTAAATCATATATTTGATTGAATCAGAGCTCCAGCATGCAGACAGAAAGCCTCTGCACATGTATTTATCTGCACTTTTTTAAAAGCTTGTTTTGCTTTTGATGCTTTATTCTCCCACTGCACTTCCTCCTCCTCCTCCTCCTCCTCCTCCTGCTCCAGGCAATGATAGCACCCCATGGACTGTCTGCCCTCTGAGACTAACTGTCATAGGGGACATGGAGAATTTCAAGTGGTATTTGAGAAGCAAATGCAGCAAATAATAAATTCCACGCAGTGCTTAGAGGGCTTATTGTCATGTCTCAAACTATTTACCAGAGCTGAGTGAATAATCCAGGGAGAGGTTTTTTGTTTTGTTTTGTTTCATTTTCTGTAAATGTAGCTTCTTTCGGAGCATTTAGTCGTTATTTGAAATTATTTGCTAAATAATGTCTGTGGTAATGCAGATGTGAGCTTCATGATCTGTTTATGGGAGTGTTCCATAATTGAAAATCAGGTTTGGTTGATTAGATTTTCTTGGACAGCAGGTGTGACATTTCAGGAATATGTCTGCCTCTGATTATAAATTAGACCTGGGTTTATGAATGCTACATGTAATCTGGGAGAGCATCCATTTTGTACTCAAATTTTGAGCTGTAAGGAAAGACTATTTGGGCTCAGGAGAGGATGTGACAGACCAGTCACATGCTTTTGAGGGAGCCTTTGATTTTGATACACATTCCAATCAAAAGGGAGGCTTACCATAATTGACAGCTTCACTTTTGTGCTGAATTATTGGAAAAATATCATCACGTGTAAAAAGTACACAGACTATTTGCTTTTGGTTTTGAAAAGCTCAGAGGGGGACAAGGGAGGGATCTTTTGCTGCATCCAGCTGTTTTCCACTCTGCTTCTCCTCAAATATCTTGGAAGACTTATCCAATAGCAAAGGAGTCAGGCTGAAAGTATCTGGGGAGCTGTAGCTCTGCTGAAGTCACTCTTGTTATTAAAAACAGTGCTGAAACACTGCAGCAAGCTCCTATTCCTGAACTGTGGGATGGCCTTGATTCAAATGCCACATCACAGCTTTTCTCAGTGCAACCTGTTGGTACTGCACCATAGCGCTATGGTCTAGCTGAAGATCAGTATGTTGTGCAGAGATGTTCCTTCCAGGTCTTGGCAGTAGAGATAATCAAGACTTTCTAGCCTAAACTATGAAAATAAGCCAAAAGAATGACATTTTCTTGACCGTGCCTCACAGGAAATGCAGTTTGGCCAAGGTGTTCCATGACACAGTAAGGAAATCCAAAGTATCCAAACTGAAATTCTCACAAAATGCCAAGAGACCTGTGATTAATACAAGCTATTGTCATGCAGACACAAAACAAAACATTTAATACTGATTTTTCTTATGTCACACATCTATTTTGAAGGGAAAAAAATCATACCTTACAGAAAGAAAAAAGCAGTTACTACTTGAGAGAAATCTTTCTTCTTCTTTTCCCTGCCCAAAAGTATTTGGAGGGATAGTTTCCCATTAGCTCTGCTTAAAGCTTGTGCACTGTCAGTCAGCTCAGCCTCCAGGGTCACCTGGCAAAGGGATGTCCAGCAAGAGCGTGACATACTGTGCCCTTGTAGCAGTGCCGGCAGTTCACTAGGGCCAATAACTGATCTGAATGCAGAAAAGCTTTCCAAAGATCCTGCTATAGGAAAATGTTGATCATCTTATAAGGCTGACTTGTTCTGCTGGTCCACTGGAATCTGATTATTACCCTTATTTTTAATTGGTAACAGACAGTGACTAGAACATTAGGCAGTGATCAGGTCTGTCTTGCAATATCACTTGCAATATATGCCCACATTAGGAAAAGAGAGCAGAGCAGGTGACCACACAGAAGGGTTGGCTTCACTTAGCTGAATCTCACAGTTAAGAGCAAGAAGTGACTCTGCTTAGCTCTGTCTCCAAAACATAGAAAGGAAAGCCACCTACACATCCAAAATATCTCTGTTTCTTACCCGGCTTTGTCCCTGGGTTTTCTCACCTGACTATCCAGACCTAACATCATTAACATAGAGAAGAAGAGAATTGACCAGAGCGGGGACAAGGGCAGCTGTGTGACGACCTGTGGGTAGGCAAGGAAAGCCAGTCCAGGGCCTGCAGTAATGAAAGTAGAGAAAAATATGTGTTTATAAAGCATTTGACGGGAAGTCTGAAATAAGTGCAACACTTAATCAGAGACAGTCAAGAATTGCAGGTATTCAGCATAAGGACTACAAAAACCTGATTCTTCACCCATGACACACCAACTCTGTGGGGCTGCATAGGGGTTGAAACAGGAGGGAGGAATGACTGGAGAAACTCTTTGCTTTTTCTCTTCTTGTAAGCAAGAAAGTCATCAAATTATTGTACCCAAATGGAGCTGGAGCACTTTGCCAGAAAACAAACTGAGAGTCAGAGCTGGTTATAACTTTTCTGACAGCTTTTTTTCCATCACAAAATGCTATTTCTTGAGATGAAAGCTTTCTCTGAGAAGACAACAATTTCAAAATATGCCATTGTATAAAAAAACTCAGTTAGTTCCATCTAGGTTAAAAAATTATTCTGAAATTACAATTTCAAAATTTCCCATGGAAAAGAGACTCCAAGTTTTGATGAAGTCTGCTGAAAACACAGCTAGTGTCTGAAGACCTACTCTCCACAGGACGGTTTTAGAAAGCAAACAGTCTAAAGATTCCTCTTCAGCAAAAACACATGAAACTTCAGCACTATAACAAGGTGAACATTAAAACCAGGCAGAGATTCCCCTAGCAGCAGGAACTGGAGTGCAGTGAGCATCAGCACCAAGCGCCAGAGACCCATCTCTGTGGGAGGGCATGCTCAGCTCCACAGGGGCAGCTCTGTGCAGCTGCTGCGATAAGGCTATACACTTGGGTCCCATTTGGGAAAGGCCTGGAAGCATCCCATCCTCTCTGACAAATTGTTCTTAAAGGCTGCTGTTGCATTTGAAACTGGGTTTCCTATTTTTGGTGCTTTGTGGTAACCTCCTGGGGAAGACCTTCAGTTGTGTGAAGTGGTTCCATTACATCAATGTGAGAAAAAAGCTCTGGCCCTCTGCATGTGCACAATGTATAAGGGTTTCCCAGGAAATGTTAGATCTGATTCTTCTCCATTTTAACACAGGAACAACCCCTAAGTGACAAAGGAGAGAGATACAAGCACAAAGAGTGGGTGTCACAGAGACACGGCTGGGAATAAAGTCTGCATCTGATTTACAGCGCTATTCTGAATGCAACACTTGCAGTACCTGCTTACCTGAAGAGGCCAGCTCTGAGACTGACTTCTTTGTGATGTGAGACATGAAGCCAACAATAGAGAAAATAACAAATCCAGCAAATACACTCGTGGTGGAGTTTATACAGCAGACAATGATAGAGTCTCTGGAATAGAAAAAGAAAGAAAAGAAACCATCTGCAGGACTCTACCAAAGAGCTAAGCGTGGAGTAAACAAAAAATAAGGCCTGAGGAGAGCGGTTTCTATGCTTTGGAGAGAGGTAGGAGTAAAGTGGATGATTTGTTCAACGTGCTGCAAGTCATAGGACCCTCTGAGAGACCAAAGTGCTCCTCATAGGTTGCATGTTGACAGGGTGGGGACAGTCAAGATCAGGCACTACCGACATGCCATGACCCCGCACCAGTGAGCAGTCACTCACAGGACTAGTCCCAGCAATGGCAAATCGGAGCTTCAATGGCCAAGGCAATGGTGCTCACAGCACAAGGCAATTGCCTTTCCTATTCCCACTGGGCAGAGGGTTGGAAGAACTCAACAGACCTGTAGACGTTGTTGTGGAAAGTGTTGTAGCTTCCTAGTGCAATCAGGGAGCCCAGCCCCAGTCCATAAGAGAAGAAGATCTGTGTGGCTGCATCCATCCAGACCTGCGGAGAAGGAGCTAGTTTTGAGTCTATGGCATTGTTCTGCCAGCTCAGTGGATCCAGCCCACCGAGCGCGACTGCCATCTCTCCTTTGAGCAATAGCTTGGCATGAAAGGGAGGGATGAGATACCCTTTCTATACAGTGAAAAAATTTATTTTTATCCTATCTATCAGAGAAAGTGTTGCAGCTGCTGTAGCCAAAAGCTTGGTTGCTTTTCTTTGCTGAATTAGTGAACACTCAGGGCTGGTGCACTCTGGAGACAAATACCAACCTCTGAACAAAGCAGCCCATCACTCCCTTCAGCTTTTGCAAAACTGCCGCCTGGGTTGAGCTGGATGAGGAGTGCCTGCTGCAACGAGGACTCCATGTGGCGCACACATCACCTGCAATGCCTCCATTGAGAGAGTCAATGCTAGCGAAGGGTCTGGATCCAGCCCACTGTGCTCCAGGTTTTACCGTCCAATGCACGGAGGCTGTCTGGACCCAATGGTACTGTGTTGCTAGGGTTTCTTGACCCAGTCTAATAGGAAATGCTTAGGCCAGCAGTTTGAAGTCTCACAGGAACTGCCTTGAATCCTGTAACTGTTACTGCTAACAGGCCTGGGCACACTTGAACAGATTTTCTTTGTTTTCCCGTGTTTCAGAATATCCATTTCCAGGGTAAGGTTGAACTCAGAGAGGATGGCACAGGAAGAGAGGAAAGTAAGGGGGACTGTGGCTTTCTTTTGCCTTTAGGATGGCGATGAGCTGTGTTTGCATAGCACAGACATCAGCGCAGCACACAAAGCTGCCTGGAGACACAGTGCATCCTGCTGCTCTGCTGGGGTCAGCAGGCTGTCTGCCTCTCTCTGCATGGGAAGAAGGAGCCAGCAAGGCTGGCAAGGGTGTTTTTAACATAGGGCACTGGGCTAGAGAACATGACAGTTGCCTCTCTTACCTGCAGCGTCACAGAAAAGACTGCTAGAGAGCAAGACCTGTGCTCCACAGAGGAGTGGGAGGAGAAGGATGTCTGCCTCTTTCCCAAGTGGTAAATGCAGCAAGAATGATACATTATCCAGCTCCAAACATACACACCCAAATCTCCCAAAGACCTGTCATGAGGCTGGTTCCAAAAATGGACAGAGGTGGAGAAAGCACCATGCACCAGGTGTCCTGCACCACATCCTTCAGCACCCAGTTCATGTCAGAAAGGCCTTGCTGAATGTCTGAATTTGTGTGTAGGTTCACCTTCTCACAGCTGCCCTCTCAGTAGTGGTGCTTGCCTTGGAACAAGCCCCACATGCTGCTCTTACCCCCTTCCATTAGTCTTTCATTAGTGTGTCTTTGATTTTTCAACACGAAGTTTCCTGTGCAAACAACCACGCAGGACTGCTTGAAAAGCTGGTCCCAGGGTACCTTGAGGTCTTAGAGCCTAGAAGGCACATGAAAAGATTGCAAACTCTTCGTTTCTTAATTGCATAATATTTAAAAAAAACTACTCTTCCAGTTTAGAGAGCCCTATTTCCAGCTTTAGCACTGACACAGCTGGCAATATGGTTAGGGTGAGTTTCCTACAGGAGAGATCACTGGGACCTCACAGGATGTTGAGGCTGTTCAGTTGTCCTTGCTCACATGTGACTGGTGACCTCCAGAGCTGCGGGAGCACAGCTGGTGGAAGAGGCAGAGACTGTTGCCTGAGAAACTTCTTCTTTACAAGTCTCCTTGCTTCTCTTTGGTCACCTCTGTGCTTCAACTGATCAAGCAACATTACTGGCCATCGCTTGTCATTTAAACTCTTCTAAAGATTGCTGCTGTGTGTATAGTTGAGCTTGCACTACTTCTGAGCTACCCGCACCAGCGCTATCACATCGTCCTTTCTCTGGGACTGCCAGATCTAGGCCAAATAGCCAGCCTTAAAATAATCTGCGCAATGAGGCCATCCCAACCCAGAGGGGAGGTTTCTTTGTTGGCATAATTTCTCATCACTCCATGGATAATATTTCTTGATTACAATAGAGCTACACGAATTTCTACCCACTGAGGGCCTGCCCTTCAATTTGGTCTCAAACTGTGAAGGTTGTGACTACTCAAATGGGGAACTATTTCATTTTATTTTTAATATTCTCTTCTTAAAATATTGAAGGAAAGTGCCAAGGGAACATTAATGCAGAGATAACAGGGATGTAAAAGCTCTCCTTATTAGGCTACAAACCTCAGACTCAGAGAGTTTTTTGAAGTCTGGTGTGAGGTAAAAGAGGATTCCCTCCTTGGCTCCTGGTAGGGTGACTCCACGGAAGAAAAGAATAAATAACATGAAGTAAGGGTAGGTGGCTGAGAAATACACTACCTGTGAAAGACACGGGGAAAGAAGTCGTTAGTTGCTCGGTGCCTAGCATGCTGGGACACAGCTGTGACTGCATTTTCCTGACTTAATGGTTGCTTCCATTTTGTCCTGATGTGAGGTGGGGAAATGGGCTCCAAGCACACTGCTGGTTTCTGACGAGCCTGGCAATCAGGGAAGCGGATTAACTGCACAGCCCTCTCATTGAAGGCTCACAAGTTAGGCAAGAGAGTGCTGACATCTTCCTTGCATTTTCTGTCTTCTGTTCCTATGCAAGTAACATTTCTGACTGTTTGAGGTTTCTCTCTGCCAGTGACACTAAAGGACTCGCTAATTACAAAAATAGCAGGCTAAATTCTGTATGAGTTGCCCGAAGGCAAGGGAACTGCACAGGGATAAATTTAGTCTACAAAAGTAATCCCTTCAAGTCATCACATCCTTATTTTGCAATGCAAAAGCTGGTCTTTCCCTAGTCAAATGCATAAAGCAACATTAGTTGTCCTGGTTCCAGCACTTTCTTTCCAACACAATTTCAGGGAATCACAAGTATTACCATCCCACAGCAGTGAATTCTTGTTAGTCAGTGCTTGTTTGACTTCAGCTGTTGTAATGGCAATCACCAGGCCTGTGCTGCAGTCGTGTAGAAAAAAGGTAGCATTCAAGTACCACTAGGCAAGTTAACAATTTAAATGATCTACCCATGAAGCACTTCTTTCTGATCTTTCCTCTAGATTATTCCTTTCACAATGCTGTCACACTACTCAAAGCTGTGCTCTAAATAAAACAACTCAGAATCACTGTATCACTAAACTAAGTAATTACTTTTCCATTGTGCTAGTCTGAAATGCCACATAGTGCATAACAATATGCCTCTCATCTGAAGATCTCCCACCAGTACCTAAAGGGCAATAGAAAGATTTTCAAAAGAGATGGTAAGTTTGGGTTTTCAGCTGGGAGCATTTTAAGAGAACCTGATTTTTGAAAGGGGAAGCTCAAAATAGGCCTCACCATCTTGAGGTAGATATGATAAGTAGTTTCTCAAAATCTCTTCCTAAGTCATTCAAAAAGATAGGGCATTCAGCCCATGACTTTACAGTGAAGAGTTATTTTCTATGCATAAATGAAAATTACTGCAAACATGGTAGCAGTTTTTAAACTGTGAAAGGTAAATGTCAAGAATGTATTAGCATCCACTGCAATTCTGCTTTGCAACACCATAACCTTAGTTATAGGCACTCAAGCAAAATTGAGTCTGGAGTACATTTCAACAGCCACGATCTGCGCGCAGCAGTAAAAGCAATACTGAAATACCCGACTGTTGCGAAATACCTTTCCAGTCCACTCCACGCCTTTCCAGATGGAGAAATAGACCAGAACCCAGGCCAAAGCCAGGGTGCCAGCGAGCGGCCAGCGGACATTGCCTGGTTCCCCCAGGCCTCCAGAGAGCTGATGCATGTTCCTCCTACAAAGGGGAGAGGTTTTGTCACCAGAAAGTCTGAGCCTAGGGGCAGAGTCACCAGAGTTCCTGTGGGTGGCTGGAAGGGCAAAGGGTGAGGTGGGCATGGACATGCACAGGAGCCCACAAAGGCCTTGAGGAACCTAAGACTCAGCACGAGGGGCTAAAGGAAGATGAAGTCATGGAGAGGTGGCTATCCCCTCTGCCTGCCCAGCATACTACTACACAACACACCCCATAGTGGGAGGGCCCCAGGCCCCAACTGGGTGCCTGCTGGAATGGGCTGATGGACCTTTCCAATGCCATCCTGAGGACTTTTTAAGGTGGTGCTTGGACGGGTATAGAAATGCCCTGGCAAGGAGGGAGAGGGCCCTGGCAAGGGGGAAAAACCTGACGTTGCATGCGAACGTACTCCCAGAACTCGGTGACGGCGCTGGTGAGGTTGGCGGTGTCACGCAGGGAGTAGTTGGAGAAGCAGCGCTCAGTGTTCCAGGCGTTCCCACAGTTCTGCCATGGCAGGTCCTGCTGGGAGCAGCAGGGCATCAAGCCACTAGGAAAAGCTCTGCCCCACCACAATTCCATCCTTCGCACTCCGTTACTCATTAGCCATGTTTTTTTCCTCCTTTCAGACCACCCTGCAGCATCTCACAGGCAGAGGATATTCTGCAGGGAGTGGGGAGGAAATGCCCGGACACCCACAGGAGAGTGGGGAGAGGGATCCAGGGATACTTGGGGGAGAGGCTGTTTGACAGGGAGGGCCGGTGGGTGAAATAAAAGACAAAATGTGAGGTTCCCAGGGAGGGGAGCAGAGAAGTAGGAAGAGCTCTGGCGCCATGAAGACATGGCAGGAAGCCCCTGGAGAAGTGCAAGACATGCCATGAGCAAGAAAGGACAGCTACAAGGTGACAGCACAGCAGCACAGGAAAGGTGGTGTGAAGACCGTACAGGACCTAAGGAAAGCAGGGAAATGGCACAGCTTTCTGGGAAATTTCAGGGAACATCTGAGCAGGAGCGTGGGAGATCTGCCAAGTCTGAAGCTGCAAACGCAGAAGGTATAACAGAGTTACTAGTGAAGGAAGAGGATGGGAAGCAACTGGTTTTCCACTGTGGACCCAGCCTTACCCTGCCGCAGGAATGTGTGATTTTATGCCCAGCTCTTTCAGGAGCCTCTTGCACAGCTGTGAACAAGTTTCACATGAGCCAACTTACGGAGTATTGTAAAAATTACGTATGGTAATTTTTAGTGTAAAATCTCTGATTTCACATGATTTTACAATGTGAATTGTAAAATATAATTTGTAAAATTTTACAAAGTTTACAACAAGAAGTGATTTTTTTTTCCCTGTTAAACTGAAATCCAAATTTTTGCAAAGAGTGTAAAGGACAAGGAACGTGGATGGCCCATCCTGAGGGCCCAGCAGCCAAAAGCATTCAACAGTTGTTCAAAATAATAATAATAAATAGTGACACAGCTTATCCAGGAAATAATATCAAGACATGATTAGGGCAATACCATAACCTTAGTATAATGATAGCAATTGCTCAGATAGAAAACCATTTCCAAATACTTGTTGGTAATTAATAGCTGCTATGATTCTTCTCATTCTTAGATCTCACATGTTCATTACATGGGGGATATTGTGTTTATAATCACTACAAGTCTTGGCTCGTTTCACTTAGTAAGTGGTTGGAATTTACTGCACGGAGAATAATAACTGATTTGTTTCTTGTCTATCATTTATACCAAACTTCAGTCTTTAAAAAGCCACAAGGCATTGAGAATTGGGGGCGAAGTGCTTATCTATATGGATAAATTATTGTGACATAAAGTCAGGCTAAATGTAAAGTGTAGTAGATATTTCATGCTCTCTCCTCTCCTGATTATAAGCAGTGCAAAGGGATCCCCAGGGTATGCTTACATGGTGGGTAGCGGTGTGATGGCAGCATACCGCTACAGATTTAATCCAGCCAGCTCTGGCACTGTGAGCAGTGAATCCACAGAACCATGGGCTGTACCAGCACCCAAGGTGCCTAGCCCACTCCAGGTAGTGCCGTGGCTAAGGCCACCAGCGACAGCAGCTCAGAGACACCCGCACAAGCAGCAACCTCATTGCCCGAGTGCAGTGCAGACATATCCACAGCATGCAGATTAAGGCTATTCTGGATGATTTCCCTTTGCAGATAAAACTTAAGGCTCCAGTTCAACAGAGCCTGCAAAAGCATGTCTGCATCCATTCCTATTCCTCTAAGAACACAGACTCCTTTAGAAATATTATCTGTGTTTTAAGTGTTTTGTGGCATCAGTGCCTCTAAGGGCAGCCTGCATCCCCCATCTAAATCAGTTCACTGCAGCAGATACATTCTAAGGAGCAAGCTGGCCTGGCAGGACAGGGACAACTCAGTGGCCACTCAGGCTATTTCCATCCACCTAGTGATTTCCCCGTGAACTTGCTAAATGCACTGAAGCGAATGTAACAGCTCGTCACAGCAGCCCTTCGACAAAAAGATTTGCATGTCAGAGACAGCAGCTCCGATGGGAGGGGTGAGCGCTTCGTCGTTTTGTTGCTGCTCCATTTCCTCTGAATTTCAGAGAACTGAAACTGCAGAACAAAAACTGAGTTCCCTATTCAGGTTCAAAATCCTGCTAACCCAAATTTAGGGGAGACAGTGGATGAACATCTACCTTCCACTTTGATTTGCATGTGGGCTTCTTTCGGGAGCAATCCATGGAGCCATCTGGAGCCATCCATAGAGACACCGTTACTGTCCCCCATCAGGTCTGTGACACCTGAATGTTTATATGGCTTTGAATGAATTCCCAAAGCCTCATCCTAAGATGCACCCAGCACTGGGATGGCTTCCTTTGGCGTGGACTTTTGTGTATTTGGGAACCCCCTGCAGATGTACCTAACCCTCCACTACTGACAATTTTACCTTGCACCTAAGAGCCTACAGTGTATATTGCTGATACAAGCAGAGCTGGGACAGAATATTTTGGCAAAAGAGTTCATAGATACTTGAAATATTTTGAACAAACAAAAAGTGAAACTGGGCTATAAAATGTCCATAACAGCACTTCAGGGTTATATCAAAATTAAAAAAAAAAAAATCCCATTAAAACCATGGCGTTGGTGTCTGTAAGGCTGCAGGTTGCTTAGAGAGTTAAGGGAGCTGTTCTCAGTCACTGTTCTGACATAAGTCATTCAGCTAACAAGAAATTATTGTGGGGTATGATTCTAATCTTGCATGGTAAAAAACCTGCTAAGGGAAAGGAACCTACTATAAACACCAAAGCACATGATAAGGGACAGAAATAAGGGGCACTTGCAAACAGATGTTTAAATACTTTTGGAATCATCTCCCCAGCAGAAAAAATTGCACTGGATTTCATTTACCTAGAGCAGTGTAAATGAGGGCTAATTAAGGCCAGAAGTAAGTTCCTGGGTAATAAGAACATGTGACAAGACCAGCTTTGTAATGTGCAACTCTTAGATTCACGTAACTCTAGAAATACGATAGAGATACAAGATGCGTTTAAAAGTTTTATGTGAAGGGGGGAATAGTTCTCAGAGAAGGGAAAGACCATCCTCTCCAAAAATGAACATCTGTTCCAGCCAATGCTGAACAGTTGGCTCCAGAGCTGAGGAACCTCTAAGGGGAGGACCCAGCATAGTGCTGACCAAGACTCTCTGTACAAACTGCACACGATTATTGTGCATTTCATGGTAAAAACACATTTCCCTAGAAAACAGGGAGCAGGGACCAGTTACAGCCAGTGCCACACCATAGAAATGTCTGAGACTCACCGCAGTGAAAGAGTTGAAGAGATAGTAGAGTGCCCAGGCAATGATAACAATGTAATAGATGTTCAGCCAGAAAGAGAGAACCACAGCGGCCAGCCCCACACCTGCAAAAGGAGGCAGAGAGCAGCATCAGCCCAGTTCTTCCCAGACACCATTCTCTTACAACGGGCTTCATGGCAGGGATAGAAAAAGTGACAACCGAGCTCTTAGATGCAGTGTGTTGCACAGCAATGCTGCACCCTCAAGTTCGCTGGCTAGCAAGGGAGGTTTGTTCCACCACATTTCTCACCCGCCCATCTCCATGGGGTATACAATGCTATTTTTCAGTATCCTGCAGACTTTATGAGCAGAGCACCATGAAAACAGGGTCCATTCACTTCCCTGGCAGAAACGCTCTTTCCTAAACACAAAGCTAGTGTGTACTAGCACCACTAGTTTCTAGACTGCTGTTACTCTGGACACAGCAACAGGTTCACATCTTGGCCTGTACAGCTTTCCCATTCAGTTTAAGTAAGGCCACGTGGAGGGGCTTGGGACAGGTCTTCTGCAATTAGAGCCCCTTCATCAAGTCCCTGCTGCTCATGAGGTGTTCTGTCACCGTGCAAGACTGCTTGGATAGAGAACAATTATGTTAGTGCTTCCGGGCAGAAGGGTGAAGGACAGCCTCATAAACATCAGAGAACATCAGATGCAACTTCGCCACTGACCTACCACCCCACTCCAGTCCCCAGGGACTTACTTCCTAAACCCTTTAAGGTTTTTTTTGTCTGAAGTTAGTTACGTGCCATCAGCTTCACAGACTTACAGTACAGTACCTTTAAACATTGGTGCTAATTTCCAGACTCCCAGTCCACCCACAGAGGTATACTGGCCAAGAGCAGTTTCTAGCAGGAAGAGGGGAATCCCAGCAAACACCAGCGTCAGGAAATAGGGAATGAGGAAGGCCCCTGAAAAAAGGTGCATTGTTATCAGAGAGCTCTAGGATACATCCCTTTCCATTTTACCAACAAGTAAATGCATCCAGCTTAGATTTCTTATCTCCCTGGTGTCCATTGGATGATGACTTGCTTGGACACTGGAGTTAGTATGTTTAGTCAGTCTCCCACTAAGATCCCCACTGCCCTCCCCTCATATATGTCTCACAGTGATATGAAGACATATCATATGTAATCACTAGCTGTGTGAAGCCAGGCTCAGTTAGATATTTTGGCAAAGCTAAGTCCGTTCTGAGAACAAAGCCAAAATTGACATTGATTCTCTTACCCACAGCAGCACCCATTTCTTTACCTTCAGGAGAAAGGATGTAGGAGTTCGTGGCATTAGACACTACTTTCTTCGTTCACAGCCGTTTCAGTGTTTTAAGGAAGCTATGGCTAAGACTATGTATGCTCACATAACAACCCGTTATTTATCCCCACCACCCCTCCCTTCTCCCAGGTTTTATGGTTAGAAATCCCGAGGAAAGCATTATTCCTCTGTATGGACACTACAGAAACCATCTCATTGCTAGAAGTGAGGTAGTGCAGCCATCTAGTACAGACGTTACTTGCACTCCATCACTATATGAGCAAATATGATAGGTGAGCCTGGCCATGTGACTTGAAGGCCATACATGCTGATGTCATCCTGACTTCTAGGGCTTGGGACAGAGCTCATTTTCCAGATTTCTAGGGCATGTCCTGGAGCATGCTATCATCCCTGAGGAGGACAAGCTGTAGCAGAAGATCCTGGTGGGGCAGAGAGCGGGAACTTTCAATTTGCTCACAAGCAGATGGCAGTGTCTGGGATGGCACTGATCTCTGCGTCACCTGGTGAGGGTGGGCTGCCAGTTTGAGTCATCTTGTTCAGGTATTAATGGGAAAGCAAATATCAAGCCAGTAAGCAAAGTGACCCAGCAGAGCCGCAGCTCGGCTCGTGGCCCAGTAGGGCTGGGCTTCCTCAGCTGATCTCTGCAGCAAGAACGCGGCGTCGTGCAGCCGGGGCTGCCAGCTTGGGGGCACCCAGCTCAGTACGCCTGCTTGCCAAATGGGCAGCTGAGCCTGGCTGAGAGGCTGGCACCTGCCGGTGGCACAGGAGTCCTCGGCAGGCACTGTGCAGCAAGAGCTGGCAGCAGGCAGCAGGGAGAAAACATGCTCTAGGCCAGCAGCTTGATGACCATGAGCCTGAATTGCAAGCTGGCATAAAAAGACAGGCTCTCAGCTTCAACAGCAGCCTTGCACGGAGGAGCAAGCAGCTTCAAGTGACACTGCAGGAAAAGCGCTGCCCACTCCATGTCCGTCACAGTGCTCTCGCCAGCAACAGCAGCGTGCAAGGCAGAGATGAGGTCCAGTCCCTCAGCAAATGTTGGAGGGAGCCAGAGTCAGCTCCAGACCTCCAGGCTACTGATACTGTTTCGTTACCATTTTGCCTCATTGTAGAGTTTGGAGACTGAGCTAATCAGCCATCACAGTGCTTAGCTCGTTTCTGTGCAAGCAGCTGATGAAGTTTGGCCACTGCCCTGACAATCCTATATTTTTTTGTCTACGGCAGGCTAGGAAAGTTTGTAGGTGAAAGGTTTTATTGGACTATTGAGGAAAAAAAAACCAAAAACTTTCGGACTCAGGTCATTCATCCTGGCTTGACAAAGATCCTATAGAATAGGGGAAAAGCTGCAAACCATACCACAGCCTTGAACTGTTGCAAATGGCAAGTGGCTCTAGTGGGCCAGGTCCCCGAGTGGGCGCCAATAACATGCTCAGATGCTGAACAGCCAGAGTTGAAATTAGCCTGGGAATTTGTACATAAAATTAGTACACCAGATCTGTTTCAGTTCCTGGCCCTGTCACAAATGATATTGTTTTTGACCTTGGCTCAGTCCAAACCTCTGTGCAAATGTCATGTGTCAAACAGATAATAGCACTTGTCCTGTCTTGTCTGCTCAGAGCACGGGCTCCTGGAAGCAGGGAAAGATTATACAGCTCCTAGCACTTGCTGTGCCGCCTCAGGTCAATCTGGAGTCTCCAGCTCCTAACGCCATGCAGCAAGGAATCGTAATTAATCCTTGCAACAGCAAACAGCCCACGAATTAGAAGTTGAGCATTACAGGCAGTTACGTGTCTTTGGTCAGAGCCTCAAAGTGTAATTGCGAAGTGCATGCTGCTTATTTAAAGAAATGTTCCTCTCTCAAGTTGTTCAATTTCCGGATCTCACAGGCAATTTTTAGCACCTACTGAACCAATTTAGAGCCCTGTAAAATCCTGTTGCCATCAAAAGGCTTGCACAAGGTTAGAAATCAGTGTAGAGGCTGGAGCGTTAGTCATAGCCAGGCCCATTCGGCTCTGTGTAGAGCCGGCACAGAGCCCAGGCGTCACTTCTGGCTAAAGCCTGCTCTGAGCAGTGGATAGGCCTCGTGCGGGGCCGCTGTACCCAGGGCGAACATCCGCTAATTACGTGCCCAACTACAATGCAGAGCAAATCAGCCACGAGCTGATACAATGTGACAGCGGTAAGCGAAACGACAATATTTCCATTCAGTTCAATTTGCCTGTGCGTAATGGAAGCAGCCCACGCTGCCGCGCTCTGAGCCGCACGCGTGCAGGGCGCTATAATTAGCATCCCACCCACAGTCTGCTCCGCTCCCGGGGTGCCTCCGTCGGGGCAGCGCGAGGGCTGCGACCACCAAATTGCGAATCAGACACCGTCCGGTCCTTCCTTGCCACTTTGGATTGGCTCACAGTGACACTTTCATGCGTCAGTGCTCCTGCCCGTCTCAGACATCAGCAGCCTCCACTGACGGCTTGGCGTTGCCGGCTGCAGAAATAGCCAGAGGAGTGAGTGATGCAGATCGCTGCGCAACGGAGGGCGTTTGAGCGCAGCCAGGCACAAATCCCCTTGCTTCATCTGTCCAGTGTTTTCACCAACAGCCCGCTGATCCCTCTACGCGCCTGCAGCTGCCAGGTCAGAGATCAGCCTGTGTTGCGTGGCTAATGCTAATAATAGTGCTCTGCACGGCTACAGCACATCCATCTTAGGGTCTCAGCTAGCTTTGCAAATAGGATTTATTTTAGCTTCAAAACAGCCTTCATCTAATTATAGGTTTCATCATCCCCACCTCTGTGTGAAGAGATTGAGCCGTGAACAGAGCTGATACGGTTTGCTTGAGATCACACAGCAGTCACAGAGCAAAGTCTGTGCTAAAAACCAAGCTTCTTGCGCACCTGTGTTGTGGCTTAGCTGTGGGGCTAGTTTTGTATGAGAAGTGCCACAGTGAGGGGCCACAACACGCCTCAGTGGAAGTGGCAAACCAGTGCCTGCCCCGGCAATGGGCAGCCTGGGTCCCCTGCAAGGCTCTGGCTGATTCCCCCAAACCTTGCCTGGCTCAGCCGCATGCTCACACCTCTGTACGCAGCGACCCACCAGAATAGAAACTGTCTTGTCAAAATGGAGAAGCTGTTAGCCTACGTACTGTCCTGCCTCCAGCTGGGACTAGCTCTGCGTGCTTCAGAGAAAGGGGCAAGATCCCCTTAAATGCCATGGATTTACATGGACAGATGGTTGTGTAGCAGCTAGACCTGTCTCCTCCTTTCCGAGGGGGCAGGAGAAGAGTGAACCTACACAACCTGCAACATGGACTGGAGACAGTGGGCTGTGCATAAGGAAAAGTCTTGAGAGCAAGAGATGAAGGGGATCTGAAGGGGAACTGAAAGAGAGAAAAGGTGTCAAGTAGATGAGTGAACAGAGACCCTACAAGCAGCATGAATGAATGTGACACTGGAGACAGGGATTCTGAGCAACCTCTTAGCAAGAGATAAGAGGAAAGCAAAGAGCAACACAAGAAGATTAACAGACACTACTAAATTTATATATGTAGCCATAAAGGTGAGGAAGAGGAGTCTGGACTCAGTGTGGGAAGTTTGAGAAATAGTTCAAGGAGGTGAGCAGCATTTCATGCAGAGAGAAGGTCATGTTAGCAACAGAGGCAAAACCAGTGAGAGAGGTGGGCGTGGAGAAGAGAGGGCTCTCTGCTCTACTGACATCAAAGCAGGCACATGTTCCCCTTCACAAAAGCACCTCCCTGCTGAGGATGAAGAAATAGTCTACTTTACAGAGAGTAGCTGAGACACAAGGGTGTATGTTTTGACCCCTTCTAAGTCAGGCAGACAGTCTGTAGCTGAGCAGGGAACCGATCTCCCAAATCTCTTGATTTCTAGCCCAGCACTGTTCCCATCTGCCTGCCTAGCCCTGCAAGGGATTAGCAAGGTGTTAGCTGAGGACTGGCAAGGAAGAGATGTAGCGGGGCAAAAAAGGGTCAGAAATGCTGCTACTAGTGATCCACAGAGAAAGGCACCACTACCAAATGCATCATATAGTTACTAAAATCCTTCACCAAGTGCCTTCTCCTCTCATGACCTCAGTTTTCCAGTCTTTTCAAAATAGATGGTTACTGGGACCCTTCTCACAGCACTGTGGTAACACAAAGCTCATTTCCATCCAGAGGACTCCTTGGAAGTCCTCCTACGGTGAAACTACTGTTGCCCAGAAGCACAAAACATTGCTACTATTTCTTCCTACCCTCATCTGGGAACCACCTCACACTAACTGTGTATCTAATAAGAGAGTATGGATACATGGGGAGCAGAGACCAACCTTTATTACAACAGTGGAGAAAGTTAGCTACAGCTCTGCACAAAGACTGTTAATGCAGATGATGACCCTCATATATGTGTGTGTGTGTGCTCATGATGTATGTATTTCTACATGGCCCTGCTATGGTCCATGTGAAGCTTCTAATCAGACATCCTCAGAAATACAAATCAAACTCAAAGCAAAAATGGTTACCCTTTGAAAACACCCTAGACTGAAGAGAAACCCACTGTTAGTAGATATGACCTATTTTCCTTGGGAACTTACCAGCATCCAGCTGGGTGCATGTGTACATGTGTATACCCTCCTTGTAAAACATGAGGTCCACAGACATTCTTTGTTGTAGCCCTGCATGTTTGGATGGCAGAAGCTTTGCAAAACTCAAACTTCTTTTTATATTTCTTTGTTCTGTTTCTTTCCAACCAGCACTTGCCAGTTAAGCCACAGACTATGGGAGCTAGTGTCCACATAACTCAACTCACATTACGAGAGACTTCTCAGCTGGGAAACCAGCTACTTAGACTCACAGCAAACCAAAGCCCATTCAAGTGACAAGGGCTGCTCAGGGAAGAGCGAGCACAAGCATTGCACTCTCACCTCCTCCGTTCTTGCCACAGAGATACGGGAAGCGCCAGACATTGCCCAGCCCAATGGCATAGCCTACGCAGGACAGCAAGAAGTCAAATTTCCCCTTCCAGGAACCTCTGTCTGGGATCTCCTTCTTCTTCTTGGTTTTCATGGCCTCTGGGGCGATGGGCTCCGACTCCTCTAGGGCTGCTTGCTTCAGCTCGGAGGGAGAATTCAGCTCCACAGATGCATTGTCCATCTTGCCCATCGTGGCTCTTGTGCACAGCTGCTCTTGCTTAGGGGCTGGAGGAGCAGAAATGGCAGCCTCGACCCCAGGCAAGCTCAGATGAAATGGGGAGAGCTGAGCAAAGCTCCTGACAAAAAAGTAAAGAGAGAAATTATGCTCCGTTAGTGTCTTGGGCTTAGGGAAGGGCCACACTGAGGCTGAGGTGGACTTATCAGATAGTCTTGTGCACGTTAGGGCAGCCTCTCTGATCCCCACTGCTTTCTCCAGGAATGAAGAGAGGATAATTTTGCTCCCTTTGAACAAGGACCCTTGTTCACACAAAGTGATAACAATAGTTTCAAGCCCGATTATTACCGCTGTATAGCAAACCCTTCACCTCTTATCTCATCTCCCCCTTATCCCAGGACCTCCTCTGTAAGAAAAGCTGTAGGATGCATGCAAGGAAGTCATAGTAGTCAACTGCCTGCAGGTGACCACAACAGGGACAGACAATATCTAGCATGTCTGAGTGACAGTGGAGAAGGGGGTGCCTGAGGTGTCACATCCCTCAGGTCCGGGGCCCAAAACAGACTGCAAGACCGCAGGTCTGCCAGAGAGACTGTGCGGCATCAACAGGTCTATGCCTGGTTGGGGCAGCATAACTTTGCAATGGCACCTCCGATATGGGCACGTCCCAGATTGGAATCCTTTGCCCTAGAAGAGGGATTCCTGCAAATGCTTCATGGAAATACCCCTGAGGACAGTGGGGTCATCAAGGCCATGCAGTGCTCTCCAAGGGGTGGGCATAGCACAAAGTAGGGACTGCCCCTTTGGCATGAGGAAACCCCTCATCTGCTCCATGCCTCTTTGTACACCAGGCCATGTGCAATACTGTAATCACCAGGTGGTATTCAGGTGATATTCATTACTGAATAGAGGCAGCCTGTGGACCACCCAAATCTCGCTAAGTCAGGATCAAAGTCCTGAGGATTAAGCAGAAGAATCTGACTCAAAATAAAAGGCATTTTTCCATTGACTTGAGGCCCTAAGAAGTATGTAACCAGTGCACCAAAACAATCCAGAAAGAAAGAGATAACAGACTGCATTCCCATACCAGTGTATAAAACCATATTGCACTCACATCTCAAAAATTATGTGTAATTCTCCCTTCCCTTCACAAAAGTTATTGGAAAGCTAGAAAAGGCACAGAGGAGAGCTAAAAGGATGCACAGAAGTGTGGAACTACTTCTATATGAGGAATGACTAAAACTTAGATTCATTGTCCTGTAGAAGAGATGACTGACAGAGGTCTCTAAATGTCATAGAAAATGTGTTCACTGTTTGTAACACAAGAACTACAGGGAACTAACTCAAGATAGCAGATGGCAGGCACAAAAAGAGCAAAAGGTGATATTCCACATAATACATAGGTATACAGTGAAGCTCCCCACTCCTGAACACTGTGGATCCTGAGAGTTTACATGGCTTTGAAAGGAATGTAATGGGAAAAATAATGGAAAAAAAAATACATCAGGGGCTACCCTTAGGAGGTATCCTTACTTTAGGAAATCTGTGAGCTGCAAGTTGTTGGGGCTTGAGGGAATATTCTAGGGAAGTCTCACTCTGTACGTTTCCTGGTTTTATTCTCTTCCCTCACTACCTGTCTTTTGCCAGTGCGGAAGACAGGATTTGGGGCTAGAATGGCCTTTGATCTCACCTGGTTCTCGGCTCATTTTACACAATGGTGAATTTAAGCCTCCTTCCAGAGCTATAATTGTGACCAGAATTACAGTCTTCCAGAAAAGCTTGTTGATGAAAACATTCTGATATGGATGCATATGAAGCGGATATCAGGAAACAAAACAATGCTATGAAGAGGTAGCATACTCAAGCGGTTAAAGCTGGACTTACTTGAGTTACTCACTCTTGTCAGTCTCATCTCATAAGCAAATGGTACCTATTTGTCCCATGAGGAGCTTGCAAGTATTCATTAACTAACTTCTCTAAAGTGTTCTGAACAGAGCTGGATCTCCTAAGCTCAGGCTGAATGAGTTGATTCTTACTACAGCTGACACTCCATAATTTACAACAGATGGATTTTCTTCCTCAGTAGAATTGAGAACCTCGTTGAGATTAGAGAAACTGTATCAATTGTAAAGAGAATGGCTGAACCAGAAAATAACTGTAATTTATTCTGATATGCCAGTGGAGAAGCCACAAAACTTCTTGATGATAAAGGCTGTAACAGCCACACTACTCCTTTATAGCTGAAGGATGGTTACAGGTAAACCCAGAAGTGACAGCACGCAAAGGCCCCCCTGGCGAGAAGAGCCAGTTCCAAATAGCCCACCACACAGGTGCCAGGAAGCATTTCTGGACGCCCCAAACAAAGGCTTTAATTAATGGATCCTTGTTCCGTCCTGCACTCTGATAGCACTGTCGCACCAATTCCTGGCTCTTCAGTAAAGCACACAGGAAAAAGATTGTACTGAATGTGTAGGAGGAAAGTAAAATAAAGATAATTTATAAATCAAAACAGAAGAAATAGCACCAAAACCCCTGGGAAGAATTCAGAGCTGGGCTAAGTCAGGATAATTAGCTATGCCTGGAGACAAATTAGGCTCAGCAGAAGCCATTTTGACTCATTTTTTTCTGAGGCAAAAAAACAGTAGGCAAGTTGCTATCTTCAATAGAAAAAAAAATCCAGCTTTTCTTGTGCTCTTTCTTTCTTGCCTTCACAGTTCTCGAGCAATGTTGTAATAAAACGGTCATTGTCCATAATTCAGGCACTTGATGTTCGGAGGACAGAGGAGCAGCAGACCATACTGGTGGTTTCTTCTTACCCAAGAAGCAGGTCTTTCCTTTATCTCCAGCTCTGGAAGATTAAACTCTATTCCAGTGCCAAACACTAACTAGGTTTACAGAAATTTCTCCACAGCCAAGAGACATAACAGAAAAACAGTGAAATGGACCCACTGAAGGTTCATGCTACCATCAGTCCTGTCCCTGACAGTGGCAGAGCGTTAGGCAAGAAATATAGTAACACAACAAGTGGTGTTTCTCTTAGCGTGCCCAGCCCCCTGAGCTAGAGATTGCACCTGCATTTTGGGGTTTAGTACCATTAGGTGGACTTTTTCCCTGTGACCAAGGACTGTGAGAATCAAAGAGACATTTAGCCCTGGGCATCTCCTCTTTTGCCCTTCCCTTTCCACTGAAGAGCAGGGTGATGCTCTGTGAGGGGCAGAGGGACAGGAAATGTGACCCACTTTGAGAAAGAGGTGAAAAGCTGCCAGGCTGTGGAAGACCACCATCTCACCATTTCTTACGCATCTTCTTCCAGGTGTTGCTCACCAAGTACCAGCACCCAAGAGCAGACAACTTAAAATCCAACCTTGACTGCAACAGAAGATGCCGTGAAGAGCAGTCAGACGGGGCTGCTCCCAGGGTCCTGCCCTCCAGGGAGCACCTCAGGGCTCAGCATCCCTGAGAGCTGCTGAACGGCCATGGCAGCAGGGCCCACACACATCCCCCAGACTGACTGGGGTCCTGCCCATTCGCTGGACACACATGAAAAATACCAGTAAAAAGAACAGGCTTTGGCTGCTCCCAGGCTTGGTGTGTGACTCTCATATTTAGAAATGAACATAGACACCAGACAAGTGGTCCTACTGGGACAAAATGCAACAGCCTTCTGCCTAGCCACATGAGTCTCCTTCAGTACAAATGCGGGGCTCTGCTCGGTGCTGACAGCCTAGAGAAAGCAGGGTCTGTTCAACAGCTCTCTGTCATGTCACATTATTTGTTCTGGAAAGCACACAGCACTGTGGGCACAGTAAAAAGCCCAAAGGACTAAAAATGATAATCAATAAGAGCAGAGTTACAAGCTGGAGGTGGGCTGTGCTTTGCAAGGTCCTGAAGACAAGGTCAAAGAGTTTAAACATGACACTGCAGGAGGTTTCTGATTGCAATTTCTTCTAAATACATCATAAACTTAAGCTAAGATTTTCAAAGTAATTGCCAAAAGCTAGGGACATAAATCTGTGGCAGTAAAACAGTGACTTGAGTTTCAAGGAGTCATTTAGAAGGCCTAATCTTCTGCTGTTTAACTTCTGCTGTTAATTAAAAATAATTCCACAGTTCCCTGTCGATGCAGAACTGGGCTGAAACAGAGTCTGGAAAAAAAAATTCTTTCCCTCCTTTTTTGAGGAACATCACTTAAAATAAGAAAATAGCCCTGAAAATGTATTGTCTCCACTTGAGATGCTGCAGACTGAAACTGTTAACAACAGTGACCTTTTTGCTTTCCCCTGCTTTAGTGTGAAATATTAACAGTCTCCTCAAATTTGACAGAAACCAAAATTTCAAGGGCGTAAAATTGCCTGAAACGAAACAGCAAAATTACATGTGGAAATGCATGTAAAAAATACTTTCACACCTCTGCACCTTTTATTTGTCAGTGCTCTAACAACCACACAAATCACTTCTGACCCATGCAGGTACAGCCACAATTAGTTTAATTACATGGTGCAGGCTGTTGTTCAGTCAATTAGACTTTTCCTTCCATCCACACCATTTTAATGACAGCCAAGTAGCCCCAAGGCTTTTGCTTCTTGTTTAGAGCTGTGACCAGCTGATCAGGCCACAACAGACTCTATGCTGATTTTCTGCTCGTGGCAGAAGCAGCATATGTTTGAGCTTCCTGCGCCTGTGAAATCCTTGACATTGCTGAGCCGTTCTCAGGGCAAGCAGAGCCTTCAAAAGGCGGTGGCGTGCACCAGAGATCCAATGTGGGTCATCTGAGTGTTTTGCTATGTCTCACATGAGAGAAAGAAGATGAAGCCAAACACTAGCCTGTGGCTGAATAATTGTGAAGAAGTAGCGCAGTGAACGTGCAGCTAGATCTGGCCAAAGCATTTCTGGCAAGACTTTTACCAGGATGATGATGTTTTTGAACAAATGTCTTTTCTATAGAAAATATTTGCTTTCTTTAGAACAAGAAAAAACAATACTGAATTGGGGGGGGGGGGGGGGGGGCAGGAGGGTGTAAATCTGAAAAACCTTGACCATACATTTTTTAAGGAATTTCTTTGAACCTGTGGGTTCCCTATCATCCATAAAACACATTTGACAGAAAGAAGAGGGAACTCTGATACCATGATTCAGAGGACATCCAGAAACTTCAAAATGTCTGGGGAAAAGCCCCCTCCAGACCCAGACCTGTCCCTGAGTGTACAGGCAAGACACATACAGGAGGCATCTGACTGTGCTCTCCAAAATACCCCCCCCCCCCCCCCCCCCGTCTGCCCAGTATCCCATCTCCCGACCTGGGCAATGCCTGATGCTTCTGAGGAAGGTTAAAAACACACCCAGAAGCCAGACCACATCACAGGGAAAACTCCCTCCCCAATCTCACAAGCTGCCAGCTGAACATTTGCAGCAAGGAGGACTCTCAGTGTGCCAGGATGCCTCCTGCAGAAGGTACCCAAGGAGGACTGTGACAGCTCCTCACCCCATGCATGGCAGCAGGGCTGAGGACAGGGCCTGATGCTATTCATCCTCCTCCCAACAACAGCAGTGGCAGGGACGGAGCCTCCTCCTTGTTGGGACTCCTAGGAGCAGCGTGGGCTGCTGCCCTAAGCAGGGTCTCCATACTCAGCTGAGTCAAACAGACAGATCTTGCATTTTGCAAAGCACTCCATATACTGAGGGAGAAGCTGAGACCTACAGCTGCCCAGTCTTTAATCTGTCTTTCCCCTGAAGCAATCTGACTGCTTGGTTACAAGAGAAATTATTACTAATAAAGCACATGAGAGGAAAATAAGCTGCCTTTAATATGAGATGCAGCTGCTGGGTTGCCCTTCACCTCCACCCTCCTTTTCCACCATCCTGCATGGCATTTGGGTTGATGAGGTCCACATTTGACCCTTGGCTGTTGTCCAGCTTCCCTCCTCTGCCAGCAGCTCTGTATGACCTGAATCTCTCCAGATACTGCTGCAGGTTAGCTCTGGCTGACACCACACCAAAACGCTCTCCAACTAAGGAGGGAGGAGCATGACGCAGAGATGGGCAGTGTTTTATAGCTCCTTAGGCAAGTGGGATGTTGAAGTGAGGCCAGAATACGTCTAGAGCCCACTGGAAAACCCCTGGCTGTGAGACTTACTGCTGCTGCAGCCCTCAGCTAGGAACGTCACCCTGCAGCACCTGGGAGAGACTCATGGCTCAGGGAAAACAGAGGGGAAAACCTCTGAGCTTTTGTTTCTGGCTCCAGTCTACTGCCTGGTAACTTTGTCAACTGACACCTTAATTCTTGCATTATGTAAACAGAAAGAATTGGGTCAGCTATTGCAATCTCCTCTGTGGCTTTGGAGGCCCATTTAAATCTCCTCTGGCTCTTCTTCCTACAGGGGAAAATCCTGCTCTCCATCACAGCAGGAGGAAGGTAAATCTCTCTGAAACTTGGAAAATGCAACTGGAAGCAGCTGCAATGCAGGTCAGGCCCTGCTCTCTCATGCATGAGCAGAACTAACGGTTCTCTCCAACTTGAGAGAGCTGTTTGGAAACTTAACTACTATATCTGGAAGTGAAGTAAAATACTACAGAAGACCTTGGTTCACCTACCACTACTACTCCCGCCTCGAGTGGCTGGTTCTGCTTCACGCTTCTGCGGAAAGCAGGGGTTTTTGTGTCTGTTTCTTTTTTTTTCTTTTTTTTTTTTAATCTGTAGCTGAATGACACAAATAATGTAGCCTCTGTGCTTTTCCTTAGAAGCATTAAACTATTTTAATGCCCTTATTTAAAGATCATCTCACAGCTGTGAATGCCAAAGATGAGCAGCATGCATCTGCCAAAGATCTTGGCCTTGATGAAACTCTAATCTCCAAAAGCCTTGCACAGAAAAGGCCCAGAGCAGCTCTGGGTGGGCGTAGGAAGGGTTTCCCAGAGACCGGAGAGTGGGCAGAGCCCTTCCTCAGCTCTTGCAGACTACCCAATCCTACCCAGCCAGCTAGACCAGCACACAGCCCAGCACCAGGCCACAGGTCACACCAACCTCCAAGAAAACCGTAAGCAACAAATTGATCCCCTGCTAGCTTCAAGATTGGAAAAGACAGACAAGCGGCTTAAAGGCATTCCTGTCTCCATCCTTCCCAGTGAAACTACCGCATTAAAAAGATTAAAGGCCTGTTTCTGCCCATTTAAAATGTGCTGATTAAATTAAGAAGCATTTCCCTTTTCATGTATAGTGCAAGCTGACACACTGGGATGCCAGTTTCACCATACCAGAAGTTTACACACTTTCACTACTTTATTCTCTTGCCCCTCCTGAAGCAATCCAGCCATTCTTAGCCTGTTTTTCTTATCCAAAGTGTCTATCCATCTGTCTATTCCCAACCCCAGGAACTCTTTGAGCTCGCTGGCCAGTTCCAACCATATTTGAGAAATGAGCACAGGTCTCAAAGACATGAAGTATCTTGAGAATGAGGAGCTGGAGAGAGGAGAGAGACTCAAATAAGTGTGCTACCCTGAAAAGGCTGCGAGATGAGCCCAGCAGACCCCTCTGTGCATCATGTGCGAGCTGGTGAGTCAGCACAGGGCTAGCTAGGAAGCAGGCATATCCCGAGAGGGCAGCTCGGAGACATGGGGGACAGGCATGGTGAGGGTGAGGTGGTTGGAGGGATTTGGGGGGAATGAGAGAGGAAGTGGATGCTGTCATAAGGGACAGGTAATGAGAGATGGCGTGACAAAGGATATTATGAAGAGAAAAATAGATATCTTTAGTTCCGCTGAGAAAAAAACCAACTTGCTATTCCTCCTCTAGGACAGAAACTACTGTTTTGCCCATATTTCTTCCACGTTTTTTTTGCACAGCCCAGGAATAATTTTTATTGGTCTCCTCTGCCTGTCTTATTCCTTGGTAAGGGACAATCATTCTCCAGGGAGGCTAATGGAAAAAACTTTCAGTGACTTCAGTGAGAACAGCACCAGGACAGGAGCGTCTAAAAATGAACACCGAGTGCAATTTCAGCTGAGCTGTGACACTCAATTTTTTCACTTGCCTTATATCCTCTGTTCTATTCTTATTGCAGCCAAGCATCTTGCTCAGTCATTACCACCACCGTCTGGGCCAACAGCCTTGCTGATCCCCAGTGATTCCTCAGTTCTTCCCTGCAAAGAAGCTGCAGGGTAGCAATTCAGCTATATATGGTGCAGTGTGATTTACAGCTCCCACTGGCCTTTACCTTAGCCAATACTGGGCCCCTGAGCTGAAATTTTTAGCCTAAACACTGGGCTTCAGCAGCAGCCTTGGCAGGACCCGGCATTTGCAGAGGCAAGTTTCCCTGTCTGGCAGGGAGTCAGAAGTGCTGTGCATAAGGCACGGCTGTGCTATGAGGGAGGGAGAAGTAGTAGTTATATATATGTAGAGCTGGATTTGATGCATCTCCAGAGACATTTCAGTGGTTATTTGCTTTTTTTTTGTTTGTTTGTTTGTTTGTTTTTAATGAAGTCACGGAACAGAGATCTGGGCAAAATTGGTCTTGCAAAGGAAAAGATGTCATTCAAGCACATATATTCAGCTCCAAGAAAGACCAGAGCTTCATGGCAAAGAGGACAGCAATGTTTTCCTGCCATAGCACAGACAAGGCAGAAAGGAAATGTGTCCCACTTTCAGACGCTCAACTTTGTTCTCTTTCTGCATGAAAATGGAGAGATAATGACACCCCAGCGTTCTGAGGGTGCTGTGAGGCTCTATTTGTTCATGTGCTTTCTTGGGGGTGGAAAATACAATATGCCAGAGCCAGCAGGAGCCATGCATGAGCATTGTTAGCCGGCAGCCCCTTAGCTGAGATTTCCCTGGAAATATTCCAGGAAATGTGCTTATTATTTAGTAAGGACAACTTCGCCCGCTGTCTAGGATCAGCCTGCAGCTAACTGGGTATTATCTTTTCTGCTCCTTTAGCACCTTGAGCTTCCTTCTCCTCCCCCTACCGATATTGCGATAAGTGCTATACAGCGGCAGCAAAGGACTAGCTCTTCCCCCAGGGTTTGTGATATCAGTACACAAGGCATGTGACAGAAATGCTGTTGTCTCCATGTCTCAGCTGGAGAACTGAGCTGCAGCGACTTGGCATTGAGCTGCCCAAGCTCACATAGAGGGGCTGCAACAGGAGTTAGCAGGACCCTGATCCTTCAGGGCCTGACACCGCTCCTCCTCTGTGAGCATCACTGGGCTCCACAGAGGAGGACTGCAATGCCCCGCTCATGGACCCTATCGATACGGCTGTCACCTGCAGCCTGGGATGCCGTTTCCCCAACGAGCGGGACCCAGCACCATGGAGAGGTCTGTCCTAAGTACAAGAACTCAGTCATTAGTTCCTTCTAGCCATTAAGCTGCCCAAGAAGAAAATGCATTTGCAACTAAATGTCTTAGGTCTGATTCTTGTTGTCCCCGCCACACAATCCAGAACTGCAGCAGAATGTCTTTTGGAAGGGGATGGTGGAAAAGAGAAAGAGGAGCACTGAAATTAAAACATGCTTGAGAGCTCCGCCAGACATGAGCAGAATCACAGCAAGGACTGTGACCAGCAAGATTTCCACATTTAGGTGCCTCACTACCCTTTGTGGGTGCTGCTACAGAGCCTCTCTCCTCTCCCTCACCCTGCTTGCCAATGTTGGCTTCCTGCAGGGAGCAGAAGTGGCTGCTGCGCACAGGAGGGCAGGGAGCAGGGCCCTCCTCAGCCACCCTTGGTGCACTATGCACAGTGTGGTGGATTGTGCCCTTTGGACTTTGAGCCACCTTGAGCCCCTCTGACAGAACAAACCCAGGGATGGGTCCTGAGCACCTCAGAGGCTTTTTGACAGACCAGGAAGTGACAAAAACCTTAGCAGGACTGCTACAGCTGAAACAGAGTTGGGGAAAAGCCTGCACCACTCAATAAGAAATTTAGACTTCTCTTGCATCCCCTCGTATCCTTTTGCCTGTCGGTCCAGCCGCACTCCTGCTGCCCAGGCTCTTCCCTATGTCTTAACCACATGTTTGTCAGTGGTATAGGGTCTATAGGCTCAGGCTACTGCTTAGTGTGAGGGGCATTTTGAAGCAGAGGTTGATGGCTGCAGCGTCCCATTTTACACCAAGGGGCGTCCAGCTTGCTCTGCACAGCAGTATCATCCAGGATGGATGCTGCCTTCCCAGGTGACTGGCATCTCTCTTAGCCAAGAGGACAACTGAAATTGCAGTCATAATGGCAGACAGCAGAAGAAATTAAGGCATAGCAGTGGCGCGGCTGAGGGTAAATTCAGGCTGGACTCCAACACTGGTCAGCATGCCTGCTTCAAGCTGCCCAAACTGACCACCAGGCCAGTGAGTCTGCCCACTTGGTTGTTCACTTCTACAGCACCCACTGAGAAGCAAAAAATCATCCTCCTTTCTTCCTTGTCCTCTGAGGTGCTAAGTCCTACACCCAGTTCAACAAGGATGGAGCAGTGCACAGGACCTCTTAGCAGTGGGCCCTTCCTTGGTCTGTCCCAGACCTGCTCACGGGGGCAGGCAGCTCCTCCTCCCTCCTCATTAAAATGCTCCCTTTTCCAGCTACCACCCCAGCACTCAGGTCTCCGTGGCAGGCCACCGCTGCCACCAGGACCCACTCGCTCCCAGCGGACACACCTACCTCCCAGCGCCTGTCAAGGTCCTCCTGGTGCGTGGAGCTGCTCAAGGGGCTGCCAGCCCAGGGAGACACATACTGAAAGGCTCCTGTGCCCGGGGAGCTATGAGCCACTCCTGCTACGGCCCCCACTCCCTGTGCTTCACCCCACACAGCTCCTCATTGCCCATATCGATGAGGCCTTAATGAGCTTTGAGCTCATGTCCAGTCAAATTAACTCTCTGCATGTCGAGGGGGATGTGTGTCTGTTGCGGGGGAAGGTTTCCACAGCCACTGGAAAAACATGCTGCCCATACAGGTCGCTGGGAGAAAAAAAAGGCTTCAAGGGCATGGAAGGAGGTCAAGGAGCAGGGACTCAGGGCCTGGTGCTGCATCATGTGAGGAGGAGGCTGCAGGTGAGCAGGCTGCAAGGGACTGCAGCAGTGCTGCTGCAGTAGTGCCTGCAGGGCCAGCTTCAGCAGAACATGAGGGGGTCTGCTAAGGGTGCTGTGTGCCACTGCCCTCTGCATTTGCAGCTGGGCAGTGGTCTCCCTCTCCTCCGCACCCAGAGCTGGCCATAGTCTCACAGAGGATGCAGAGGTCCAGTGCACCATGCACTGGGGCAGGATTGGTCTCTGTCCATGTGTCTTTGCTGCGCTCAGATGTCAGCCCTTTCTCATGCAGCAATTGCACAGGCCCAGGCTTGAGACAGCTCAGCCTTGCTAAGAGCAAACAGGCTCCGGAGAACTCATCCTGGAGGACACCACAGTGTCCCAGTTAGATGCGTTATTGGCTGTGGTTCAGGCTTTTGGGGTGAGAGGGAGAAGGCAGAGGCAGAGGTATATGTTTTGTTTGAAGTGCCAGGTCTTGGCCACTAGCCAAAGAAAGGAGCCAAATGTGAAAAACCAGATATCTAATGTGTAAATCCTATTCTTGGCTCTAAAAGGGGTTGCTTAGAATCTTCGTTTTCCTTTTCCTTTCTTTCCATGGCTCAAGACAATCTGCATCCACTGGGAGCACTGAGAAGTCTCTCTGAAAGCAAGTGCAAGGGAACTGACTACTCTGCAAGCACCTCCTCATTAGTGGCAGTATTTTCAGAGGCACTGGGGAAGGAGCACAAGTGAATTAAAGTATAATTCTGCTGAGAGATCACCTGCAAAAAATGACACCTTCTCACTTAACAGCTCTTCTCGTTGTGTGAATGCAGAGCTAGGTATGCCTAAATTAGTGACAAAAATAAAAATATATTTAGCAGCTTTCGACGCTGCAGAGACAACACAACCAGTGACCTGAATTTTCTTCATCCTCCTGCCCCCATTAGAGAAGTATTTGCTTCATCCTGACTACGGACACTTGCACCAGCTCTCTGGGTGCCCACACGGGCTGGAGGGCACCACAGCACTCTCATACATTTTATTATTCACGATGGAAGACAACCTGCGGGGGGGAACCCAGCTCCCCACTGAGCTTCCTCGTGCTTGTGAGCCTGAGAAGAAGCACATGCTGTTGGTGAGACATAGTACATGCCACTATCCAGCTGCAAGGAGAAGTGCAGAAGTGGCAGGCACGGGCACACAAATGAATGTAATCAAACTACAGGAGCTCAACAAGATAGAGCCCCTCGTATGAGCAGTGCCAGCTGTCTGAACTGCTAGTCTTTCAGCTCTGACTTGTACCTACTCAAGCAGAGCCTAAAAAGATGCCCACCCCTCTTTCCTGTCCTTCTTACTGCACAGGTTGCCACTGCTGAAGCAGTCACCTGATGGGAAAGGTTGTCTGTTCCTCAACCATGTCACACGGTCCCAAGGGAATTAGCAAAACCTACACTCTTTAATGAATCCCACACGCCCCCTCAGAGCAGAGAATCACACATCATAAGCCATCACAGTTAAACCTACCACAGCTCATCTGTAGAAGCCCTTAAACCATCTGGATGGGAAAGAAAATATGCCAACTTAAATCTTTGCCTAGTCCTCCTTGGGCTGTTGTACATGGTCCCATCTATCCTTGTACTAGCATCTTTCCAAAGAACTTTGTTTAAAAATCATGTTTCAGGCTAAGCAGGCACTAGAGGAGTATGGAAGAGACAGTAAGACTCCTACTAAGATATTTTGGACATCAGACAAAGGAAAAAGATGTTGGTGCCAGAAGAGCAAGCAAGGCTAAAGAGAGGGAGAATGGAGAGAAAAAATTCCTTCTGCTGGGTAAACCCAGGAGGGTCTAAATGCTGAAAGGGAGGACCACAAGCAGGCATCCTGATAAAAATGCATCTGCTCTGAGTTGGAGCCAATGCTGTAGGTGAGAGTCCCTTTTGAGAACAAGCTGTGGAGACTGACAGAGACTCCCTGATCCTCTAACAGAGAGCTCTGTGATCTCGAGTACCTTTTATTTAGCACTTAATAAAGTTAAAAGAGAGTTAAACTGCATTTGTCTCAGAATTCTTTCCTTTAGACTCTTGTCTGGGATAGAAAACAGCCAGTGAAGATGCCGTGCTGCCCCTCCTCCCTGCAAAAATCCATCCTACATTTAAGTGAGTGCAGCCAGCACTGGACAGGCCCACAAGCACACAGAGGAGGTAGTGCAGAACAGGAAAACAATTATCGCCCGTCACAGCAGTGGATCTCTGCTGGAATTACTCCCAGCTGAGTCTCGCAGAAGTGAGATTAAGTCTTTGCCCTGTCATTCAAGACTCGCAGCATTTCAGAGAGCTTTTTGACAAATCTTGGGGAAAGCGAGACTCATGGTAGTGAGGTTGTTCCATATCCCAGAGAATGCAAAGGTACAACACTGAAATGTGCTAGACTGTTTAGGAGGCTTAGCACTCTCTGTGCTGGCAGGCTTGCTTAGCAGCAGTCATGTAGGCCCCGGGCTGGAAAAGGCTTTCTTGAATGTAACACAGTGTTACCAGGTCAGATTTATTTCATCCAACCATCAAAATTCATCAAAATTAATCAAAATCGTCAAATTAGAACAGCTATTTGCAAATGGCAGTTTTGATAGGGAGCTATAGCAAAGCCTCTGGCTTCCATTAGTCCAAAGGAACTTCCTGACCACTCCATACCTGGTGCCAGTTTATCACTGTTCCCTGTTGGCCTCCAGGTCTCTCTTCAAGCCCCATTGCTGATGTGACACCTACTTTAAAAAAAAAAATAGATGAGAGACTGTAGCAGTTTGCTTGCAGAGCAGGTGAGGAGTTACCAGGTACTGCTCCTGGCCACGCTAGCCTTGTAGGTGCAGATGCCCTCATGTGCACATGAACCAGGTGCCACTGCTGGGATGTGTCACCTGCTCTTTCTAATTCTGGGTTAGCCAGAGACCAGTCTTTAGGCCCATGACTTGCCCTTCTGAAGTCTAGGCAATTGCTTGTACATAAGCTTTTAAGTTTCTTGAGGAAATCAGGTTTGGGATTACAGTTGGGAACTAGCCTTTTATATGCATTTTTATAGTGCCCTACATAGTCTTAACTGAGGGACACCTAAGAACTGCAGTAGTTCAAGTGGAAACACCAGGCTCAGTAGGCAAAGTCATCCAGTCCTTTCTTTGGAAACATCATAGACCATCTCCCCACCTCGTACACTGCTGGTCTGGACAGGGAGCAGGCCACAAGGCAGCAATTTCCATTGAAGGAGCAAAAAATGAGCTTGAAAGCAACAGATGTTCTTTGTAGAACATTAATTGTGTGAGTTAGAAACAGAAATATGCAGTGGGTACTTAAGGCACAGGGGAGCAAGGATTCCTCTCAGCATCACTCTGACACAAGCAACCCCTCTCTTTTCCAGAATTAAGAACCAAGAAAAGAACCAAGAAAAGAAGAGAGGATGGGGATGTTTCATGCTTGGCGAGAACCAGACATGGACCAGTAAACCCAAATGAATTTGGGAACGTGCCTTAGAAGAGAAGCAGAATTTGTTTGCAAGGGTGGGATTTGGAACTGTTCTGTTGGTTGTTGTCCATAAACATTCATGAAACTGAATTTTGATTCACTAGAGTGTTCACAGAAAATGGGAACTTGGCAGATATTCAGACAAATACACATTGGCTTGAGTATTTGCATTTGAAGCATTTGGGCTGCCACCTCCAAAGCTTTTGGTGGCTTGGGAACTCTCCAGCAAAAGAGCCCAACCCCACCATATAATCTGGGTGAGTAAACACAAGTGCAAAGAGCATTTTCTGAATAGCAGATATTGGATGTAATGACAGCAGAAAAAGCAGCCAATAATCAGGCTAGCCATCTCTTGGTTTAAAATTCACTTGCAAAAATCATTAGCACAATCATTGTAAAATAAGCAGAGGTATAATCACTCGAGGATAATTTGCAAAGAGTAAGAGGGCTGCACTCACTGAAAAGAGCTGCTACCATCTCCTGGGCTGCCTGGCTCTGACTAAGATTCCCACCAGCTCCAAAGGGAAGCTAAGCTGGCTGGTGCTGCAGGTCTGTCAGACATTGCTTTCTTGAGACCTCTCTAAAGCATGGCCTTCTCTTAGGCAACCATAGCAATCCTGCCAACCTGCCCCGCAGGCCAAGATCCCTTCCCTCCATCCTCCCTGACTGGCTGGGCTCAGGGTTCAGTCTAGTCTGAGAAGCAAAGTCAAGCCACCCAAGATAGCCTCGCTCAAGTAGTGGTCAGTAGGGTAAATTTAGGGAAAACCTGTAAGAGGAGGGTAAGTAAAACATGACAATTCCTGTGCTGAATCCTCCAAGCTTCATCCCACAAGTGCTATAGAGAATTGCCAACCTAGAAGGCATATTTAAACTCCCTTGGGGGGGCTGTGTCTTGCAGTTGCTTTGTCAGCAGCAGTCAGGCTGCTAATATTCAGTAAAAAAATCATCTCCCAGCTCTTGCTGACCTCTTCTCCCCATGAAAGCTGCCAGAGCCAAGGCTCCTTCCAGTCTTGGCTTTGGACACCTTCTGTGATCTCTCCCAGTCTAGCTGGGACCAGTCAGTCCTCAGGCATATAGAGAGGTCTTGTCCCACTCGTTCATAATTCTTCATGGACCGCCAGCCCCACTCCCAGGCACTGAGCTGCAAACCATGCCTCCCCTGGAAATCTGGCCAGTAAGTTCCACAGCCAGCATGTTTATTTACAGCTGCTTTCATCCATTGCTCTTAAAACTACATTTATGCCACTTGCCCCTGCAGCTGCTAGGAGCCCTTGGGAACAATTTCATTTGGAGTTTACTTGTTTCAAAGACTGGGTGTTTTTAAATCACTTCATTGCCAGCAACAAAAACAAAGCAGAATAGGGTAAAGGAAGTACAAACACAAAGAAATACAGCAAGAACAAAATTGAAAATAAAAAGAAGTGAAGTAAAGGAATCTCCTACCTGGTAGAGATTAAAGGTGACCTGTGAAAGAAAAATAAATCTGGTTGGAACACTTTCACTCAGCACTTGCCTATTCAATTTTTCCCCTGGAATACTCTAGAGGTCTGGAGAACGGGTAAGATAATGTCACTGGAGATACGGCAAGTAAGACTTCATCAGCTGAGAAAAACAGCCAAGTTCTCTGAAGCTCAGCTTTTTTTCTGCTGTTTCTTCTGTGTACATCAGCTTAACTCATGTAAGGAGAAAACTCACGCTTAGGAGAAAAGCTGTCTCTGCTAACAACTCGTTATCGCCGTGCTCTCAGTTAGCAAGCAAGACCTTTCACAATCCACACTGGAAGGACTAAGCACTCCAGAACAAAATAAAGATCAATCTCACAAGTCCTGAGATATGTTGGAGGAGAAGGGGGGATATTAGGGACCAGAGAAAGAAAAGTCCACTAAAAGAAAATGCATTTATTCAAAAGAGGTTACAGTAGCATTTTTCCTACCCTTTCTCTAAATGAAGAGCCTTCACCTCCTGTTTGTTTCAGTGGAGTAATTCTAGGTATGTGATCAACTTTTGCATTCAATAGAACTAAATAGGAATATAAATATGGATGTTTCTGGGAGGAGAAAAACATACTGTTTCACACAAAGTAGCATGCCTATGGCTTTTGTTAACTACTAAAGAACAGTGAAAGCTCAGACTGCTATACCATCATAAAGTTTCCTTCCTCAATTGCAGTAAAGCTGGCAGTAGCATGTGAGGGTGATTGGTGCACGTGGGTAACCCAACCTATTTATTTGATCATGGTAATAACTAAAAAGTGAGGAACCAGAAGCGTAAGCTATCACAGACACCAGCCTCAGGATTTTGCAGGGAAAAGGGCTTCTAACAGGCGCTGACCCAAGGGCTATGACACTATCGACTGACAGAAACTGCAGGCAGCTCTGTTAGGCCTTGTCTTGTCTGCACATAAGCAACCCATGTAGTCCATCTAAATCAAAACCAGTTAGTTTAGATTAAACCAGAACAGTCCACTTTGTAAGCATGCTTGTTGCAGTATAAAGACCATTTAAAGTAATAGGTGGAAACAGTCACATTGGTGCAAATACACCTGTGGTTACAGGTTGTTTCACTAAGTGTAGTTAAAAAACTGGGGTATCTTTCTATCAGTGAAACTGCTTCCACGAGGGACTGACGATTTAGCTGTTTTGCTTCTAATCCATCCAAAAGCAGTGTGAAAAGTAACACTGTGTTCAACATAGCTTAAACTTGATCCTGATGGACTTAATGTAAATCGAAATTAGTGTAAAAGAAACATTAATAGAAATGTCCACACATACTTTGGAAGATTTAACTGAAATTGCATACCGAGTAAACCATCCAAACTTCAAATGTAGATGTGTCCTTAGGTCTAGCTAGATCATTAGTATAGTCCTGCCGGTAGAGAGTATGACTTTTTTTCCCTGTTTACTAAGAGGCTTATGCAGATAAAAGTTCGAAAGTAGATGCTTTAAATCAGTTGAAGTTCAATTATACTGGTATAGCTTAAGTCACTTCCCAGTACAATCATATGCCAACACCTTTCCACAGGGAGAGGAAATCTTATTGCGAAGCACTTGAGCTGCTTTGTTTGGTGCTATGCACCTCCAAAACCTGCGGGTGTGGGAAAAAAGGTGCCATAGGTTCAGGGAGAAAGAGGACAGATTCGGCGGTGAGATGCAAGCCAGGCAATGAAGGTGATGTTAACAACAGACAGTGTAATCACTGCCCACCTCAGGTATCAGAGTCATCAGGAAAACTGCAAAGACTTGGAGAGAAGAGGAAGAGAGGAGATGGCAGAAGAGGAAGACCCACAGCCAGTCCAGGATCGCAGACACAGGTCTCCCTCTGAGGGAACGGCGGGCAAGGTCTTGAACCATGTCAAGGAGCAAAGGACAAATGTTGCAGATATCGTGGGAGCCCTGTAGATTGTCACTGGTACACTCCCATGTTAATGGCTTATAAACAGCTTGCAAACAAGTTAGTCATCCAAGAAAACAACGTCTTAAAAGAAGGATGAAGAAAAGGAGTTTTTGCTTCAGGGCTACAGGGTGGGACCTTCCAGGACAGGGTCTTTTGGCAAATTGTGAGTGAATAAGCAGGGGATAAAAGACAAGGAGTATCCCAAACCAAAGAAAAGCAGTCTTGAACCCTCTGCAAAGCCCCATGCAGTCAGAATCTAATTTACATCAGCAGAGTACCTAGAAAGAGACTGTGCACGCACCTCTGTGCATGGGTATGTCTGCATGTGTGCGAATGGGAGAGGAAGGGGCACAATGGGCCCTGGGTGAGAGAAGATGTCTCCAGCCTTGCTGCTGTTTGCTCATGTGATGCACAGATACAAAATGAACTCCTGTTTTCAGTAATCATATTTCACCCCTCAGGGAAGACGTGTTTCCATCAATAGAATTGGACAGTTGGAAATTGCTTTGCCATCACTCGATGGGCCATACGTCAACCTATTGGTGGGACTTGGGCCAGAATGACCGGAAGGTGCTGCTGACGCCTCAGCCTAGGGTAAATAAAATGCCCTTCCCTTTCTTCCAGAGAGGGAAGAAATTTCAGAAAGGTTTACCAAGATTATGAACTACCTCTATTTATAGTCGGGGTATACAGGCTCACAAACTTGAAATGCCATCAGAGACGTATTTACTTGCCAGGGCTCTGTCACAGCGTGTACATCAGTCTGGCGCAATTAAGACTCAGAAAATACCAAAGCAAAATTCCCCCTCAGATACCCTGACATTCATGCATGCACAGAGAGATACGCCACTTCTCAGATCAATATCTCAAACTTTATGAAAGGAACCCCATTTCAGCTTTTCTATCTTTACATGAGACCCTGTGGGAGCCCAAGGACTGACCAGCAAATATTTTGCTACTGCTTGCCACCAGTTGCAGGCTATGACAGCTGCCTTGAAGAAACACTCCAGAAGTAAGTGAGCAGCTTCTATCAGCATCAACAGAATAGAGGCATATTCAAAAGTTTCTCTTCAGGAAAAGCAGCACACATCCCCAGCCACCAACAGTGCATGAGGTTTACAGATTAGACCCCAGTCATAGAGAATGCTGGTCTTTACAACTTTCTTGCTCAGCACCATCCCCCACTTCTGGGTAACTGCCATCCCTCTTGAGGCTGGACTGGTTGCACAGACTAGAACAACCTGGGTTACACTTAGGATTCAGATTTAAAAGTGTTTGGGTGACTTGGGAGATGAACGGGAGAGGGGAGGTGTTTGGAGGAGCCACCCTCGTTATTAACAAAGCCCAGCTCTAACTGCCTGGAGGCTGGCGAAGCTGGAAAGTGGTCCTGAGCTCTCCCACCCCAAATACAAGGGAAACACCACCACTGTCTTGAACTGCAGAAGAGCCCAGGGTGGAGGTCCTTTGGTTCATATAGAAAATTATATTATGTAAAACTTTAGAAACTTTAGGCACTAAATAACTTCAAAAAGCTGGTTCTTTTAGTCACTGGTAGGGCAGGTAACTCACCAAAAAATGAGAAAGAGAATTTAATTCTAACCTGCCATTTCCCATCTTGCCACTGCAAAACCAACATAATCTCAAGGCCTGAATATCTTCCACCCACAGACTCTGAAAGGAAATTAAATAGGCCTAACCCGTACCGCTCTCCCAAATACAGAAACACACTCCCATTCTTGGGCTCCTGGAAACGAAGGTTTATGAGACAGGACAACTAAAGCTGTCCATGAGCTTCAGTTTTACTTAGCCAGTAGCCTCCTCTTTAGTCAAGCATGAAGTTTAAATCTGAGCTCTACAAAAGCAGCCAGGAACTGGAAAGCCCAGTGCTGGCAACAGGACAGATACCTGTGCCTGGTACTCATTGCATAGGCACAGCTGGTGGGAAAGGATTGCTGAAAAGAATGAATGAAGGAATGAAAGAATGGCTCCATGGCCATTCCCTATTATGTGACAGACAATACACTGCCAGTGAGAACTATGGTCCCCTTGGCCCATCTGGAGAAGGCTTACCTCATACAAAAGAGTAACCTAGAAAATGGGAATGCCTGGACACTTTTCCCTTAAGTTATGGTATTAGACCCCAGCACGGGGCCACTTCCAGTTGACGGTCTGCCCACTGCAGTCCTAAAGTCTCACCGGGGAGGCTAACCCACAGTTCCCAGTTTAAGGCACTTTGCACTGCCACTGAGTGGGTTTTGTGTTTAGCAGCTTTGGGAGCTCACATGTGAGTTGCTTGCAGTGTCCCAGCGTACAGCACTCCAGATCTCTGGGACACTTGCCAAGAAACACCAGTCTCCTGCTCAATGCAATTAGCTCATCCGCACTCAAAATCTAGAGAAATCTGTACACAGAGAGGGGATGCTCACTTTGGAAGACACAGTGCTGGTTGCCCTCCAGGATGTAGGAAAGTGACAGGTTGTTTCTTGTTTGGCAGGGTGAGGATGGGTTTATTTCTCCATGAGAAAAAGATCTACTGATGAAATATGAGCTTGAGAAAGCCACCAAACTGCCTCTAATCAGTCAGCCCTCTTCTAGGGACCATTATCTGCTCTACAGCACAACACAAACCACACGCTTGATAAAGTGTATTTTGGAAAAGTCTAGCAGCCACTGGCAGGGAAAGAACAAGAGTGACCACTCCTCTGATCCAGAACAGCTATCCTAGCCTATCAATGGGATAAAGTTCCCTGTCCTGGCCGTAACCCAAACTAGGCAGGAAACTATTATACAGCCTGTAGAAAGAGGAGAAAAAAATTAAGAGACTGCATTTCACAGCATAGTCTTGGCATGTCACCAAAAGCAAGACAGGACTGAGTTGCCCACAATTGTCTTTCCACAGCCATTGAAAGCATTTCTCCCTGGAATCTCTTTCCTTTCTACATGACTTTCCAAGCCCAGGCTTGACAAACCGAAACAGACAGCTCTGAAAATATATGTCCTCCTTTGCAGAGACAGGTCATGGGTCAGAGATTCAAAACAGATCCACAATCACATTCCAAGAGCATTCAACGGGTCAGGCTATTCTAGGTTAAAAAAAACCACAAACACAAAACAAAACAAAACAAAATAGCAAGCATTGTTAGAACAGTTTCTTCTGTTCCCTCTGCCCCAGCAAGAGATTCAGTAATAAAGTCTTTGATGCCTCATCCCTTTTCTGCAGCCTGTGGAGAGAACTGAGTGGTACTGTATACACAGATCTCTCAGGTCTCACATCCTGATCTTCAGCTTCCTATCTAGCCATCTGTATTTAGCCTCCAGAGCATCCCTCTCACCCTTCCCTCCACCCTTGATACCAGTGTGGATGACAACCACCAGGTCCTCCCCCACACCTGCAAGCAACCTACTGAGGCATCTCACAAGCTCAGCTGCCCAGCCCTGCCTTGATGCCCAGCAGGCAGGTTACCACAAAGTCCTCTTGGACAACACAAACCAGCTATATATATGTCCCATAGCAGAATCAACTACCATCTTCCTGCCCTTGGAGATCACCTCTGCTGCAGGAGTATCCTTGGCACAAGGCGATAGTGGGGTGTCAGCTGAACGGTGACTCTTACCAAAGAGATGACAGCCCTCTCCCGAGCAGGACTCCTCCTCAGCTGGGGGTCCTCCGTGGGACAAAGGCTGCCGTGGTGGGGACAGGCAGCTCCACAACAGCCGCTCACAGGTCTCATCTATGGACCCCCCTCAAATCCTCTCAGTTGCTCCAGTTCAGCCACTCCCTTAGTCAAAGCAAACCAACTTGCCGGATACTGGGAGATGCTTGCTCTGTGTGTACACATGCAGAGCCCTCAGAGGGCAACCTTTCACATTAAACCTTATTCAAAAACCTGGGAAGCTCCTGCTCTGCTGCTGTGCACCTACCTGAGTCCAGCACTTAATAATTTTTATTTTTTGAAAGCTTACATTATTTTATCTTCTCCTTTGATTAATATTCATTTCCTTTTACCCTGTTCAATCCCTACTAAGCTAAGTAGTTAGAGGTGAACTATACAAAAGTGCATGTAAACTACTAAAACAAAGAACAAGATGATCCAAAGCTCTCAATACCTTCATGAATGCAGACTGCCCTGTTTGCCAACCCTTGCTTGCTGTGCACCCAAGTCTTTTTGCTATTGTCTCCTATTGCTACCTGGGCAAGGCTCAGCTCCCTTCAAAACCAATTCCCCAAACACTCTTCACGTACCTAGAACAGCAAACACTCATGGCAGCCCCAGCAAACACAAACCACACAGTGGCTGCAGACAGAACACCCATAACTAATGCAGCACAAGCACAAGCCAAGATTGCTGGCATTTGAGGAATTAGTCTCAACTACTCTCCCATAGGTTTTCCACAAACAAAAATGCCCCATTTACTCCAGCTCAGTCCCTACTGCCCTTTGTCCTCTGCTGGCCCTCAGCAAGGTGCAATACATTCACAGACCCAAGGGAAAATCAAGAGCTTTAATCAGGACAGAGCTACAGCTCCAACCGTTTGGTAGTTAAGAAAAGTAACTATCCACTGTGCTATGACTATATTGGGCACAGTTTCTGTCCACCCAAAAAGCCAAGATGAGCTAAGGCTGGAGTAGGACATAGCTGTATTGTTAGCTCACTGGGAGCCGCAGCAGATCACCGTCCTCTCCCTTCAGGCTACCACAGTCATTATGGGCAGGGGCAGGGTTTGTGAGCTGAGCCCCTTCCACAATCAAATGCCAATGCATGTCTCCTCCACCGAAGAAACTGTGTTGAGGGCTGGAGTCATGAAAATTGAAGCTATCCTGAAAATGAGAAGAAATATATATTATTTTGTGCTGGACAAAGGTAGAAATGCAAGAATTTCTGTGAAAACTATGAAAAAATCCCCACACGGTAGACGCTAGGCCTGGCTTGTCGCACCTTTGTTGGCTAACGTGACCCAAGCCTTGACACCTGACCTGAAGAGCTGAGCAGGATCTCCTTGTCCAGGCAGGAAAGTGAAGGGCTTTGTTTGATCCTTCAGGGCCTGGAGGCAGCCCTCCATGGGCTGCACAGGACAAGGAGGCTCCCCAGGAGGCTCTTGGGCCAGCTCAGCCCTGGGGCTGCCTGGGAGATGCCACTGCTTCTCTTTCCCTTACTCAAGCACAGGAGAGATCTGTCTGGCCAGGACCATGAACCACCTTCACTTTGATGTGGTTTTAAGGGGAGAGGTTCACAAATTACACATTTCCCTTAGGAACAACAACAACAAAATTACAAAAAGGACTTGGGAAGGGCTCATTCAGGCACGCATCAACAAGGCCCTGCCAGCCGGCCCTGGTCATTGGCCATCTCTGTGCCATTGCGCTCAGCCGGGTTATGCAGACCCACGTGGGAGAAAATCCTCACCAGGACACTGCAGCTTCCATGCCAGTTCAAGAGTAGGCTCCTTTCTGGATTTACCTCATCCTAGGCAGCTCAAGAGTCCTCCTCAGTAAAGGCAAGGCTTCAGCAGCAGCAGAGGGTAAGAGCACATTGGCTAGAGGATGCCTATCCATCCCTGAAAGCCCCCACCTCCTCCTCTGGCCCAGGCTCTCTGCTGAGATGCTGACACTGCTGACAGTGACCAACAAATAACAAATTAACATCTTGTTTGGCTTGTTTGCTGTTGGTTTTATATTTCTTTCTTCAAGTTTTTTTTCTCCAGTAAAAGTCTGCAGCTATTTGTTTCTTCTCCTCATTTTTCCATTTTCCACTGTAAAAGGAGGAAGGGAGGGCTGAAGGGGAGGGAGCAGGAAAAATGGGAAGGAGAGAAACAGAGAATGAGGGAAAGAGAAGGGGAAAGAAAATTCAAGACCTTTTGGATTCTTGTATTTCCTAACTAAAGATTTTGCTGTTTTCCTTTCTGGAGAGAGGGGGGGAAAGATCTTTTAGTTTAAAGAAAAAAAACAAATAACCCCCTCACCCCCGATAATTAGGTGCTTGAAGGATGTATATCCTTTTTACTGTAGACAGTGCCTTTTGGCTGACCACCAGGAGCAGCAGAGAATGGCTACCTCGTAACTTCTCTTCTACTTCAGCTTTAAATGCATTACTTCTTGGCCTCGTATCAATAATTAGAGAGAAAAATTCTCTCTGTCTTCTTTCAATACCATCCCTTCTAACAGTGTATTTGCAAGATGACGGTGTGTAGAAAGGGAGTACTTTCCTTTCAGACAGATTCAGAGGTCTCCAGCAATGCCCACAGAGATGTCTGTGAAAGTTTAGTAAACTGTTATTTGGTCTGTAACTATGACTACAAGCTGGGTTTTTTGTAGAAAAAAAAAGTGGCCATTACTGATTTTTTTCCCTGCTCTCCAAACTGGGTGTACTTGGACCACTGAGCTTCTTGTTAAACTTCCCATGATTCTGCCAATCCCATTCAAAGTGACTGGATGAATTTCCTGATTCTGGGAATTTTGTAATTGTTTTCAACGGGGACAGCAGTGCCCTTTCTGACTTCATTCAAATAAGCTACTTTCTAGCAGCAGTAAGGCACCGCTATCAGGTTATATGTAAGCAGCAGAGGAATCAGTTCATATAGTAGTTATTTTCAATAACACAGCCTCACATTTGCACCAGAAAGTGTGAAGTAGTTTACTTTTAGCTAGGATTTTCACAGTGTTATGAGATTACCTCAGAAAAAGGACTGCACACATCTCTCCAACCACCCTGGGAGTATGGCACTACCGTACATCTTAAAGGCATGGTAACAGGATCAAAGGGGTTAAATGTTCTACCAAGGGTCATACAAGAAACCCATGTAAATGCCTAAAACTGACTCTGGACACCAAGTCCAAATCCCGCTCCTTAACTTCTCTTTCTGTTGCTTGAAAAATAGAAGAGATTTTCTTTCTCAAAACCAAAACCTTCCCTGGCCCCGGCTGTGGTAGCTGCTGGCTTTTGTTCCAGCTGTGTGAGGAGCCCCTCCGTGGGGAACTGCTCAGCCCACCAAATTGTGGTCAGCATCACACCAAATACCCAATGAGCCAAAGCCACTAGAAGGGAGGGGGGAAAAAACCAAAATATTTACCATAAGGCCTGACTGCAAGCCCCTGGATTTTAAGCTCTTCTCATGACTTTTGCTGGAACATGACATCTAGCTTTTTAAAAAATATAATGAAGAGTGTCTTATGTGATGCTGCAGTCCTTTGCAGGGAACCAAGAATGAGGTTTGCCAGGTCTCTCTACCTTTATTGTAAATCTTGTCCAATCAAATTACAACATCCCAGAGAGCTATGAATTTTGATACTTGTATTTTAGTGTTCATTTCACCAGCAATTTTTAATTTTAATTTTTAAGGAAGGGAAATTAAAAGGGGAAAAATTGCCCTGTGCTAATTCACCAGTTAAACACACAGAAAATTGCAAAAGATAAGGTTCCCATAGCAGTTGGAAAAGGTACTGCATTGCACAGATGAGGCCTGAATTTCCCACTTACATACAGCGCTGGTGGTTTATCTCCACATAGCACAGGGACAAGTAATTACTTGGAACAAGGAACAAGGTAAAGGAGAAGTGGGAGAGGAGCCCGTCGCATCTGTGATTCTTTTTAATGGCAGTTCTCCTGCACGGTTTGATACGCTGTTTTGCAACATAGCCATCCACTGGCATGTGTTCCACAGACCACGTTAAAGCTCCTGAGGAGATCCTACCATTGGCTTTTCCTGTGATTTTGACTGTGAAATTCCGATATGTGCTCAAGTAGGCTTTGGCACTGCATTTTACAGCCGTGCTATACAAAGTCCCAGTCTCCACAGAACAATGTTGTATAAAATCGTACCAAATGCCGCATTCAAGTGAAATACCTCCCAGCCATTGCGTCATGTTCATGACTACCCTAGCAACTAGCGACCTTTAATTTGACACAATCTGTTTCCAATGAACCCATCTTACCTATTAATTATCCCTTTATCTTTCCTGAGCTTTTGATCATTGTGCCTGATTATCTGTCTTCCTTATCCCTTGAGCAGTCGGCTGCAGCAAAGCCGAGGGAGAACAATCCTTCTCCCACCCTTCCCCTAAAGCTACTCTACAGTATGAATCAGGCCCATCAACTCCTTTATTAATTCCTCTAGGAAGTGCCCCGGCAGTACAGTTAAATCTGTAGGTGTGAGATCCCTGGGGTTTCATTTCTCCCTCCTGTGCTGCAGTTCATTTTTAACTGACTGGTCTGGGACTTTTCCTGCACTCCATGATTTTTTCCGAAAGAACGGTCAAAGGTTCAGCTATTTCATTCTTGGATGCATTTTCACTGGACCATGTAGATTTGAATAAAGCAAGTCACCTAGATAGCTATTCCTCATCCCTTTCCATTCTGAGATTGCCTTGAGATCCTTCATCAATAACTATGATTACATTAAGCAACCTGTCACTCTCTTCCTTTTTAGTGACAACCAAAGCCGTAACTACTAATGCTGCAGTCTCCTTTTATCATTGCCTATGATATGTTGCTGGCTCCCTCTCCCTTGTATGTAGGTGACCCAGCAATGCACTTTCCTTTGTCATCCTCCAGCTTCTTATGTACTTCTGAACCAACTCACTTATTTCCTGTGCTAACGCCCCATCGTTTTGTGCCACTGCATCCCTGACTTTGCTCTGGCACACCTTTGTACTCTGCTCTCTCTTACCACTGTGGTTTCCTTTCCTCCCACCCAGCATGACCGTGCTTTTTTTCTTTTTGGTTAATACGCTGCTTTTTTGCTTTTCTCTTTTTCCCCAGTGTCAGCACTGGAGGACACCTCTGACAAAATCATTTTGCTGTCTTCCAGGGTGTTGACAGGGAGATCCATCCCCAAGGTGCTGAAAGAAATGCTGGTCCAGTCCATGCCACCAGCCAGCCAGAAAGAAAGGGAGTCCCAGATGCTTCTGCCTCTGATGTGAAGGAGAGAAGGGAAGAGCCCAGGAGAGAAAGGAAACTGCTTCAGGAAGGAGAGAGGGAATCAATCCAGAATATGAAGGAAACATCCCCGGTGCTTTACACATGGGTTTCTCTCTCTGTGACGCCGAGCACCTCCTTGATGGGAGGGGACAGTGCCTTGTACTCTGGCTGGGAGCCGTCCCAGGGCTCGGACACTCCAGCCACGTGCTGCTTCTTCGGCTGGGGCAGATCCTCCGCTGGGGAAATTAGCTGTTTTAGCCGCTGCAGAGAGGCAGGCAGACAGAGGAAGTCTCCGTTAATTAAGCTGATAAACAAAGTGACGCTCAATAGCAATCCACAACAATTGCTGGGGGCAAAGGCATCTGGAGAGCTAATGCTCCTAAATTCCTACTCCTTTCCCACTGAATAGCTGTACAAGAAAGCAGGCTCGCTTTCCTACCTTTAAGTGATCTCAGTGACAATTATTGCACCTCTGGGCTCAAACCCACACCATGTACTATTGACCTAACACACAGAGCTTCTCACAGACCTATTTCTGGGAGGAAGGATGCTAGTGGTTAGCTAGCATGGCCTCTAGTCCCCTGATTTCGCCATAGACATTTTTTGTGGTTATGGAAAAAACTGTGTAAACCCCAATTTGTTTTCTTATGCCAAGCAGCAGTGCTTCCCACTGACTTTGATGGAGCTGTGGAGCTTTCAAAACAGTCTGGCCCATGCAAAGAGCTGGGCATCCGCTGTTCTGGCTGAAAGCAATAGAAAAGTCAGGATCTTAAACAACTGCCCCCTGCATTTCAGTTCCCATAAAACAGGTCATATCATGATACCTACCCAGCAGTCCTCCCCTGGTACAGCATTGCCTTCCCAGTGATGAGGAGCTCCTGTCTCATGGCATCGGCTCATCTACCCTCTCAAAGCCCAACAAACTGTGGCAGGGCAAGCAGGGCTCATGGCAGCCACTCACCCTTTGCTGGGGGGCCATCACAGAGCTCATCCCCTCACCACTTCTCCCCAGGAGGAACAAGGCTCACAGACATTACTCCAGTGGGTTACCTACCTGTCCTGCCCCAGACCTGCTCCCACCATGCCTCCTGGGCAGCTACATTGGTCACAGCAGGCAGGGTTGTCCCTGTCCTTCTGCAATGCAGCCCTTGCTGCAGGCGGGTGCCCTGCAGGTAACCCCTAGTGTTGTCCCAGCTTACTGGCCTTTCAGGCAGTTTATTGTTAAAAAAAGTGCAAAGAACTTGGAGCTGTTTGGGTGAAATGTGTTAAGTTATCTTTCTCAACCCACAGATACAGCAGCTGTGATTTTCTGATCTTTCTCATTGTGTTTTTGAAGCCCCTCTGGTACCACAAAGCTTCCTGAGACCCTGAGCATCTTGTTACAGCCCAGTAACCTGCTGTGTCCTGCAGGTACCTGCCAGGCTTCATGGGGTGGCATATCATTTCCCTGATGAATACCGACTTTCACAGTTACTAACTTTTCCCTTCACAGACTGTTTAGGCCAGTGTATGCTCCTCACTTACAAAGCACATCACGAGCAGAGCAGGCAATTCGTCCGTGACTCATTTGATCAGTTTCAAATACTTCCACTCATTATGAAACACCTGCCAGAATTCAGGATTTCTCTTGTTTATTCAGAAGTATTTGCTCCATAATTTCTGAAATCAGTCTTGGCCTAAAGCTTCCTGTGAGCAGTTCATTGCACGTTTTCAGCGTTTGGAACTTGAGCTGTCTTAATCAGACACATTAAGAAACAGCATTTGTGTTTCTTGGTCAGCCAAATGTAACAAGATGAATCAGTTTGTTGCAGTGACTGATCATAATTACCAGTTACAAACTTGCTTTCAGTGAATGGTTTGCAATACTCAGTTGAAATGGACTGTACCTGGAAACATTTGTGTCAGCAAATTAATATATTACATTTGTGGGGCATGACTGGAAAAAAGGAACAGGTAAATTTTGAGAAAAACATTTTTCAAAACTGGAGTAAATATTCCAAAACATATTGCGTCACTTGCTTTGATTATCCCCTGAATCAGCATGGGCTGCTCTCCTAAACCATGTCCTTGGAAGTTTCTTCATAATAATGTAACTGAGAAGTCCTTGGAAATTACATCTAATATCATCTAAATCAGGGTGTAGATAAATAGAAAAACCCTCAATCTGAAACTGGCCAAATAAGTCCCTTGGATGTGCCATAAAACAAGCATTTACAGCAGTGTTTCAGTCCAAGGACTCAAAGCACTTTGCCACAGGTAAAACGTATTGCATGTTTAACAGATGGGACACTTGGACCATTACTTCACTGACAGCTCTGAGCCCTTATATAGCATATGAAACCTCTGAGCTGTGGGTAGTCTGATGTTATCAGCTGCACGGTCAAACTCTTCAAACTGGCCATGGGAAGGGAAAGATGCATTGCCACTAAATGGCCTTGAGCACAGGAAAGGGCTATAAGAGACAGGACTCAAGACCTAAGCTTGGAGCAAATTATATTGCAGAAACTTGGCAAAAAATTCACATGGACTTTCTCATGTTAGGAGGTTACATTTCCAAATTGAAAGAGTCATGGAAGTGGAAGTACTTAGGTGCTTTTCATTAAAGCTGTGTTCAATTGCCAAGGGAAATTATAATTTATTTTCCAGGGTGCCACTACCTTAGCCTTACACTAAGCCCTTTTTTCAAGGGATTACACGGGCAACACCTCTGTGTGTCTTTGTCCAGAGACCTTTTTTGGCTAACACAGCTTTGTACATATTTATACACCAATGTAACCATTCCAGGGTCTTTTTCAAGTCTCAGTCCCAGTCAAAATGAGTTGGTCCAAAAGCTACAGCAGGCTGTAAGGTCCTCTCTGGCAGCATTAAGCTAATTCAGGTACTGAGTACCTTTGCTATCTACACCCCCACGGATGGCAAGCAAGGCCAAGCCAAGGAAGTCAGGAGTCACTGGGGCAGACCCTGGGGCAGAGCTCTGGCCCCTCCATGCTGCTTCCAGCAGAGGTGGCTGCATTGCTCCTGGAGTGCATGACTCTGGGCTCCCCTGCAAACCCCTCATCTCATCACAGCCAGCAGCGGTAACCAGGAGGCTGAATGGTCAAAGGCAGCTAGGAGCCTACTTCATTGTATCATCTTTCTCCTCCACCTCCCTGCCTGCATCATTTATGCCTCTCTCACTATTTCTCTGAAGGCTTTTCCCCCTCCTCTGCCTCTGTCTGGGCATTGCCTCATAACTTCTTCTGAATCTGAGATGGGCATTAGCCTGCTCTTCCACAGCGCCTGTCACTCCTTGTTAAGTCACAGTTCCCAGACAGTAAATAAGAGCCCTTGTGGGCACTGATTCACCTTCCCTCAGGAGGCAGAGCCAAAGTGGATGTACCACACCCAGCCCAATCCTGGCTGGATTAGCAGTGCAGGGTCTTCCTCTCCACAAATCTTCCAGTGTGACTGGCACACCTTCACCATGTCCACAGAGACACTCTTGTTCCCTATTCACTTGCAGACCCTCATCCAGCTACAATTGAGCCTGCAATCTGGGGGGGGGGAAGGACAGCGAGAGAAACTGTGCTGAAAATTATACGTGTTGCATATAACTCTGGTCCTCCTCCATGGATCATGGGTTACATCTCCATGACACCATTTTCTCAGGCACGATCCTTCCTAGTACCTTGCCCAGAGCTCTGACAAGGCCAAGATGCCTACAGTGAAAGAGAGGTGCAGGCATGACATAGGCTAGACCTTTGTAGCTAAGTGAGCATCTTCTCCTTAATAGTCATGTGTAATTTCTTCAGAGAAAGTGACACGGTCCTGATCCAGAACTAAAAAGGGAGCAGGGACAACAGACAAAAGGTAAAGCAATACCTGGCTTTGCATCTGGTTTTCGTTGGTACAAATCAGTAAAGGAAGAGGAAGCAAAGATGATGTTATGCCATCTTTACTTGTGTGGCCAGTGGGATCAAGCAAATGATAAATCAAGACAATCAGTCTGTGGCCTCAAGCAGCCTTTTTGGGAGCTGCAGCTGACTGGAGCCTAGAAATGCCCTGTTCAAGCTCCCGATGCCTGGGACTTTCTCCACAATTGGGTGAGCTGAGCAGAGATAAATGCAGCCATGACCTCTCTCAGCCACTCTGGCATTGCACACATGGAAGGGATACTCTGCTATCCAGTGGAGCGAGCATTAGAGATGTTCTGCATATATCTACATATTGCACCAAATGTGGTGGTCTGATGTCTCACAGAAGATGCCGGACATTTGATGCTCTTCCTGGAAGCTGTGCTGAGACTCCCTAAAACCTCTCAGATTACCAGCAAGAGCTATAGGGCATTCTGGGGAAGGGACACCCCCATGCCTTGCCTTCTCAAAGGAGAAATGTGTTATGTGCATTTTCCCTGGAGCTCTTCCCATGAGTTGTCTGGAAGAAGCTGGGTGCGCTGCACCAGCAATTTGCCTGTTGCCCATGATCTCAGTACCTGCTTCAGGGGTCCCTTGGTTTTCAGTAGGATGAAGACGGCATAGAGAGGAACACAGACCATGGAGGAGAGTGCCATCAGCCAGCCCACCACGTAGCCCCAGGGCGGGTACACGTAGACATTGTTGTATTTCAAGGGTGTGTACTTGATCAGGGAAAACAGGAAGATCGCCTGAGGAATAGAGAACACAGACATAGCCAGAGCAAAGGAGGCAAAGAGAGAAAGGCAGCCTGGACATGCTGGAAGCACAGTCTAGATAGCAATGACTGTGTTGTCTTGCAAGAGCTAGCACGGGCCTTGCTAGCTGCAGCAGGGCAAAGATTGGTGCACACTGACTGTGCAAGGGGTTATCTCAGAGCCAGGGCCAGGCTTCTCAGCACGTACAGCCTTCCTGTTTCCTATGGGATCAAACTAAGCAAAGTTGGTAGCAACTCTGAGGGTCCAACATCTCTGAGGCAACAGCTGAGTCATATAAAAGTCAGGACTTTGTGCTGGCACTCTCAGAAACCCTCCAGGAGGGCACAGATATCCCACTCTTGGGGCCCTCTAACCACAGACCTCTCAGGCAATTTGGGATGCATCAGGCACTAGCTTTGAAAACGTCCCAGACATTCAGCTTCTGCTGAAACCTGTGGACAAAGGACCGGAAATCTTTTGTAAACTGTAGCCAAAGATCCCATCTATGTTCCCACCGAGGTCAAAGAAAACAACTGTCCACATCAGACAGTGGAGCACAATTTGCCTCAGAGGTCATGTAAAAGTCAGTGGAACAAGGCAACATAAATTCAAAACAGGAAAGAACTTGCCTGACCTGGGGTGCATTTTCTTTAAATATAGTTGTCAGAAAAGTTTTTGAGAAGGCTTAATAATATATAAAGCAAATAGCCATAGAAAGATATTTCTGAGCCACAGGGGGCCACAGAACCACAGGTTGAAGCAAGTATTTCAGAAAAGGATAATTCTCACTGGTTTTCTTTTCCGAAGTAATATGACCAAACCTCTTCATACTTTGAGGATACATTTTCCCTTGCCTTCACAGAGAACAAGAGGATTTTCAGGCTCAATTAATTTTCCAGACAAAAGATAGGGCTTTACAAAGGAAATAAATTGCAGGCTCAACTATGGACCAACTTCTGTTTTGCAATTTGATAAAATTACAGCAGCACTTTGAAAACAAATCAACCTTTTCTACTGCAAATCTAGGAACCCAGTATTAATATGCCACACTATTGTAATTGTGTGTACTTACTATGCACATGCCTGGGGTGAACACCAACCAGCATATCTTAACCAAGGGCCATGGCCGGAAACCAATCATGTCCTCGATGTTGTCATAGAAGCGATCCGCACCTTGGCCACCAATCAGCAGAGAGACAAAGACAGAGATGAGCAGGTGAGATTTTCTTTGTTTTCTTCAACAGCTACTCATATCAGATCCCAATGTTCATTATCCTTCATGTTGCTTCTCTGCAAAAGAGTGGCTGTCCTAACAATGTGACAGCAAGTGATTGGCTTTTCTGACATTCAAAATGCCCAATTTAAATGCCTAAATACAGACTGCGGTGTTTGACTTTATCCGTAACTTTTCAAAAAGCTTGACATAAAAGAAACATCCTGTCCCTCGGACAGCAGCAGCTGTAAGAGAGAGGATGTAAGAGAGAGATGGATGTTGTACTGCTAACAGCTGGAACTAACCCCTGGCACAAGGCAAGCAGGTATGTCTGGCATACGGGTCAGTAAGGGAAAGCTCTCACAGGCTGAGCACATGGGAACGCATGGGTCCTCTGCTTTCTTTCTTCCTTTCAACATTTTGGACACCAAATAAAATCTTTTCTTGTAACAAGATTGGCACACCAGTGAAGTTCAGGTCAAGTATCCCCACTGAACTGGACATTTTCATTGTCATCAAGAGCCTACTTTCCAAAGACCATTTCTCTTTCTGCCTAGCACAAGAAAATCTGGCAATCCAAACACTGCTGGTAACCAAATCTTCTATCTGCAAGTGTTGCTGTCTTGCCCAGTGGGAGTTGTCTTGTGGGAGTCTGATCTCCTCTTTCTCATCCCATTAGCTTCACCCACTAGATTACATATGCTCCATCAACCTGAATCTCATAATGCACCTGGATGGAAAATACCTCTGAAGAGCATCTAAAAGTCCTGCCACTGACCAAACCCTATCTGTGCTAAGCACTAACTGTTCCCAACCCAAAGCACAAACAGGAAATGTGTGAAATGGTATACAGAGGAGACAATGTAATGCAAATAGACTTCAGCAGACCTTTAAGTAAGCTCTAGGATGTCATCTAGGAATAAAAGCCTAAGGCTGGCCAAAAAGAGATGTAAAATGAAGAAGAATCAAAGCATCATTCATAAGGGGGCATAACATCTTCACCCAAACTAGAGCTAACCAGAGGTACAAAATCAGACTGCCTCAGGTAAAACAGGGTAACAATATTAGACAAAAACCTGCAGCTAGACTGCGCAGAGAAAGAGCTACCAGTTAAGTACCTCTAGTATCAAATAATGCCATGTTTTTCCTATCACAGTTTTATCAGAGTACTTAGCTGACAAATAAGTGCTCTGCCCTTGAGGGTATTCCCATGGCATTGAACTCACAGTCATGCCAAGGTTCCCACCTGCAAGCGTAATGAGACCCTTAACATCTGATGGCTGGGCAAAATATACGTTAAAGAATAGTGAATTGAAACTGTCTAGAGGTAGCCACTTAGCACAACTTATATAAAACTTGCTTAGCACGAGTAGCAAAATTTGCTGGAGCCTTAGGCCGCACTTGGATAAAGTAATGAACCTTTACTTTGTTTAGTAAGAAAAGTGCCTCAGAGCTGGTTCAGACCGGGAAGATAAGGAAGCTACACGCAGTCTGCATTCCTATGTCACCCACTCCGAAAGGGAAGACATCACAACTTTGAAAATAAGACCAGTACAGGACATCAGGACCTTGGGAGACAATGGCAAGACCCAACAGGAAATGAAGGTGTAACCGTCAGCAGAGATCACAAGAATAAAGATAAGGAGAAAAACAGCTTACCTAGGAACAACGACGATATCCAATGAGGAGCAGGAGACCTCAGACCTAAAAAATTACTATTGGTCTAACTACTGCGTGAGGGGTGGGAAACTTAAGTTGAGAAAACTATAATTGCCCAGGAATTTTTTTGTTGGGGTCCCTCTTCAGAGGCACCCAGCTCGAGCTGTAATTACGGCACGCGCGTGATTAAAATTTAATTATTTAATCTGCTTTGATTTGGCTCTGAACTTTTTCTGCAGGAACCTAGGGTCGGGCCCTGTTATGGTGGCCGACAAGCCTAATTTCCATAACATATATGCCTACCAGACTAGCCACACTTGCTAGTGTTCAGGGTAGTGTTTAGGATTTTATTTTGTTTTCTTTCTTTACATCTTAGAATTAAGTCCCAGTATTATGTTTGCCTTAAATGTGTGAATCCTATAAAAGCATACTATCTTTGCCTTTCTTTTTTGTAATTCTTTGCATTATTTTCTGAATCTCACATCTAACGTTTGCAGGAAAGCTCCTTTAAAACCAATTTTTTACGTATTTAGGTTTGGAAGGACAGATTTCTTGAATACCTCATGGTTTCCATCTTGAGTCTGTAAGTGAACAAGTAGCCTCCAGGAAAATACAAGCTGTGGCGTATCAAGGGAAATACAACCAGCCTATACCAGAGAAAAAAACCCTAAAACTACCAAGCTGTAAATCCCATAAAGCCTCAGATAGCGTTTCTGAAAATATGTTGGTGATAAAGAGGGTTGGTATAAATAATTTATTTTGCCAAAAAGCCAAAATCTTCCATGGACTAGAGAAAAAAGGAGAGAGATGTATAAATGATACCAGTGTTTCCAGAGAAAGACACTGTGATGTTAAACAGATGATGGATAAATTCATTCACAATGCAATGGCATTGAAGTCGAACATCACAAATTTTGGATTTAGGATCTAGTGGAAGAGCCATAGCAGTTAAAGAAAACTACAAAGAGACCAAACAAAAAGGACACAGCAGGCATCCATCCTGCACCAAAAAAACCCCAAACTGAATAATACATTACTAGTTATAGCGTGCAGTAGCCTCCATCTGTCCTTATCCCTTCTTGCTGCAGTATAACCACCATGTCCTGCTGTTCCATCGCCAAGGTTGTAGGCAGCAGATGATGCAGTGAAACACAATGGGACCTGACGTGAATGGACTCAAAGAGTATATGAACAGGAGGTTTTTACATGTTCTACATTTCGCAGGCAGATGAAAAAGTAATCAAGCTTAAGAAATCATCAGTTCAATCAGTCAACATTGGCTTTTTGAGCAAATTAGAAGCCAGAAGACTCATGTATTCCCTCTTCCTTTCCAGCACATTAGAAGGATTAGATAAAGCTACCACAGGGAATGCCCTAAAGGCCTCCCTGAAAAGATTTCTGTTGGAATGAATAAAGATGTTCACCCTAGATGTTTGCGTCTAGGGTATCTCCAAGACACAAAAGTTGCTATCCATGAATGCTAATATCACATCTCTTGTGCTGACCAATCCCATACACTCTCAAAGATGTCACATCCTTTTCTGATAAATCATTGAATTTTGGAACATAAACTCATGAGAATATATTTTGCACTAACCCAGACAGAGATATGCTTATGTTCTTATGTCTTGTCCTTACGGAGCCCTTCTCATTCTAGGGAGCTTATAACAACTGCAAGTGTTATCCAAGCTGAAAGGGACCAAGATGTTTCTTCTTCTTTTTTTTTTTTTTTTTTTTTTTAAACACTATCCAGCAACAGCAAGTTTCACAGATGAAGTATACACTGGAGGAAATACTTTTCAGTACAATCTGTTTGAACTGTTATTTTGGAACCTAAAAGTCTCTGCCTTTCAAATCATTCCTCCCAAGCTGCATTTATTTGCATTCATCTATATTGAATTTCATCCACAGGATTTCAATAGGTAATGACCTTGGCTCTTTGCCTTAGTGCTAAGCCTGTATCTGCTTCCTCACTGTCCCAAATATGCAGCATCAACATCTGTGCCAAACCTGTATAAAATTCTACCAGCAGAGGGATTACGGCATTGCAACAACTGTGCACCCTTTGGGTACCAGGTGCACAGAATGGTCTCCTTATGATCCATAAATAAGGGTTCACCTGTAGTAGCTGCATCAGAAAGCATAATGCACACACAGCTTGTGCAAGCTTGACTGGGAGGATCCAGCTTGGATATGGAGATCACAGCTCCTAGGAGCCACTCTGCATGTGAGTATGAGAGACACATTTATACCAACTCAGCATGGATTCACCCTGGGGCCACCCACCAGTATCCACTGGCATCGGTTTTCTCCAGCTTTCTCTACAGGTCTAATGGCTTCTGCCTCAGCCCTCCTGCAGTGGTGGGGAAACCAGCTTTCTCCTGGAACAGCTTATCCTAATGTGCGGGCTGTGACTGCCTGGAAAACATCCTCCCTGCAGCACATTTCGGTCGTGTCATGCTGCAGATCATAGTGCTCAGAAAGCGTACCTGCTTACGTGAGGGCTGGGTCTTCCCGAGTGGAAGGGACAGAGGAGAGGGGAAAAAGCAAAAAGCCTCCCGCACTTTGCTCCAGCAAACATGATTGGCAGGTCTGATGCCACACGATACTTTTGCAGAATGAGAGCAGTATTTGAGGAAATCCTCAGATCTTTGTAACAGCAGCTGCCTGACAGGCAGAAGGAAGCTGCCAAGCAGTGGGTGGTTGCCGTATGTGCTGGGAGAGGGGAAACTCATAACGCATATTTGTGTTCGCAAAAAACACTGTAATTCTTCACAGTGTAAGCAAGAGGCTCAGTTCTGCCAGTTCTGAGGCTGAAGAAAACCCATTAAGTGGCACCAGGGATACTTTTTTCACTAAAATGCCACTCCTTGGCTTGCTGGCTACGTTTCAGCCCAGCATCAGGCCAATGAATGCAAAGCAGAACATGAAGAGGGCAAAATCTCACTGCAGAGTGGGGCAAATGAACACCGAGTGGTGAGGTAATGACTCATTTCTCAGCCCCCAGTTGCTCCATCTGCCTTCCAGGCTGCTAAGGCAGCATTATCCCTCTCGCTGTTAATTCTCTGCTGTTATTTATCCGTGCTGGTCAGTAGGGAAGAAATGAGGCCTGTGCAACCATAACAAGGGCAGTGCATATTCTGTACATCCAACTATAATCCAATGTGGTGCTGATGAAGCCCTGTCACAGAGGGAAGGGGATCTCCATCCCCCTAGAAATCCTATGGGGGCTGCACAGAAGGAGACTCTCAGTTTAAATATGGCCTGCATCTGGTATCACAAGCGCTCAGGGTAGCTTCTCTTTCAGGACCTCTCTTGGATATATCTCTCTTGCAGAGATGCTTCTGTTGCATTCCCTGGAGATCACTCCCAAGCGGCTGCATCTGCTCCCATTTCAGTAAGAGGGAAGGCCGTCCAGGCTAGCAATTGGTTCCTGATGTGCATAAAGTGTTTGGAGAACATGATACCTCCTTCATCAACAGCTGTGCTACAGCCATTGCATCCTCTATAAAACTTTAAGTGGCAGAGAGTGCATACAGGGACTGATTGCTCACTGTCTCTTCTAATGCAAGACGTAGGCGACACGAAATGAAACTAGCAGGGGGCAGGTTTAAAACAAGCAAAAGAAAAGTGACTACTCACACTGCCTATAAAAAAGCTGTGAAACTGCTTGCTGCAGGATTTTTGTGGATGATAGATGTTTATCTGAGTCAGCCAGACAAATTCACAGGAGAGAAATAAATACAAAGATCTTTCTTCTAGCTCTGGAAATCCCTGGGCCACAAGTTGCTAGCAGCTGGAAGAATGTTTTGGAAATGTATCATTGCTGACTTCCTCTGCTCTTGCACTCCTCCCTGAGCAGCCATTGCTGGCCATTGAAAGAGCCCCAACATGGAGTTCTTGTCTGCAGTCTTTTTTTTAGGTTATGACGGATAATCTGCCTGGCATAGCTAGGAGCCAGCAGGGGCTGGATGGGGTGGATTGACAGTCTGATCTAATCTGGCAACTACTAGAGCTTTGTACAGTCCTTACAGATACAGAGCTCCCATGGTTCCATGAGGCCAAGGAGAGGGCAGCTACTTTGCATCATGCAGGATGAGACGTGGGACCTTACAGTCTCTATACATGCTTCAGTAAGATGAACTGCAGTCTGTTTGCTCAGGCACTGCTGAGCATGCCAGAGATCTCCCATAGGATATCACAGGACGTTCTTCTTACCACACTCTCTAATAAGCATTTGGTTTTCTTCTGATAGTTCACAGAGGTCAGTTGAGTAGGTTAGTTACAGTCTTCACCAAGAGCCAAATCAGTTCCACCTGTTTCTCTTAGGACTGCTCTCACAGCCTACATGAATGGGAGTAATACATAGCAAGCAAAGCACATAGCATCCCAGCTTTTCATGTTGAATGAACTGACAGGGCTAAACTAAGGGAGCGATATAAGAAGATTATAACAGATATACTGAAGAACAGCAGTCACTTCTCCATAGCTTATATTCTAATTCAAAGGCAGGATGGGAAGGGTAACAAGGTAAGGCAATAGGAGGAAGCTTCGGAGAGGGAAAAATCATTCCTACTCTAATGTGGAGTAGTGAAGAAACATCATGAGCAAACACATTGGAAACCAGACAAGAAGAAAGGTAATTACATACCCCCTCAGGGAGAGGATGGGTCTTTTCCATCCACCTCCTCTTCTCTACCCCCAATCCTTCCCTTGAAAAGAAGCAACACAGGTCTTTGTGTCCCACTTACCATACACCCATCCTACAGAGATGACTTCAAAAATGGCCAGAAAGAGCAGGCAGGTACCACTAGCAGCATAATAATCAAAGAGCTGGAAGATGTACATCCCCCCCTGTGGGAGAGTTAGAAAAGAGGGAATCATGGCAAAACTATTCCATATGGGAGAAAAATGACTAAGATGAGCAGGGGAATAGCAACAGAAAGACTGCACCCATACCACATGGGAGAAGGAGAATAGCTTTCTCTTGGAGCTGACCACACTAGGAGCCACCCTGTCCCAAAAGGACAGTCAGAGCTGGTTCCAGGAGAGCGTTTCACACCCGTTTTATGACACTGTTGGTATAGGCTGCTTTCTATGTCCCCAGGAGCAGGAATCAGAGTATTCTTTTTTTAAATCATGTAGCAAGTTTCTAGCACCATTTCAAAATACCATGTGGCTGTACTGATCTTTGCACCCCCAAAAATGGGATCCCAAGGCACATGACAATCAGGATGTTCAGATACCTCATTTTAGTCTGCATCCATCTTTACATGCAAAGTGTCCAAGCTCTGTGGTGGCAGAGGCACATGGCTCTCCTGCTGTCTCTACCTTTGGGTTGACCCCTGCTTAATTGTAATCAGTTACTGGTACAGCTCATTTGATTCCCAGCTCGTTCTCATATTTTCACGTGTTTTCTCTACAGGAAAGCCCTTCAAACATAAGTCGAGCAGATGCTTCCCAGTGGTACTCAAGGACTCTAAACACTGGCAGAATAACAGAGCAGTTACCCCTTTATCCCACCACATACTGATGTGATGTCCTACAGCGATGGGAATAGATGCCTCCATGCAAAACAGCGTAAAAAAGCCATGGAAACCTTTAATTTAGTTTCACACAGTCAAAGCTCTCTTCCTCTCGGTGGGAACTGAAACAAATTCTTAGCCAGGATCTTGCTGGAATATCATTCAGAAGTGGCTAAGAGGTTTAGCAGGAAATAGCTGTCACTACACAGTGCATGGAGTCAATGTAGAGGGGCGCTAGGACCCCAGCCAAGGCATGTGGTACACACACGGCACAGCACATCATCATGCAGGCGGAGGTGTTTGGCTGCTGTAGGGCAAACTCCATGTGCATAGCATCATACAGATGCACCTTGGCTGCTTCTGCTCCCAGGGATCACACTTCATTCTGGCCAGCTTCCCTCCACTGCTTCATGTGAACATGTCCAGAAACCTCCTTCTACTAACTCAGGCAAGGTTAAGGTGCACTCATTAGCCCTGGCCTTTCGTCCCTCAGCCCAGCCTCTTGTGGAGAGTAGCCAGCAAAAAAATTGCTGCCTTTACAAGAGCTTCTACACGTGCAGCTCAGCTTGTTTTAATCATCAGGCCTGGTATTTGGATAAAACTGCATATCACATGGCCTCTTGCGGGTTTGAGACCATCCCTGTGGAAGGCTCAGTTATGCGGCTTTGTAGCATGCACACTAGCATCATGCAGGGTAAAAGCAGCGCTGATTGTGAGAGACACCAGCTAATGTATTAGAAATGAGGGATAATTAACAGCATCAAAGACAAGCTTGCTGTATCTAAATGTTCCTCCAGGTCAGTCTTCCAGGCTTTCTAGTGCTCAGCTGCACCACAGCTATTCCTTCCTTACCTCAGTGACCAGCAATAAGCCCAGAAGGTAGCATATAACTGCAATGACCAGGATCAGCAGCTCTCGACGCCCTTTCTTCCGAAACACTTCCGGAAACATGTCAATAATAGCTGTCACCGTGCTTTCCACACAGACAAACTGCAGACGAAATCATGTCAGAAAACCCAGTGGCTCCCTAAACACATGTTCCCTCACCGTCATTTTTTCCTTTAGCCACCCAACCCCTTTTTTTTCATGACACAGCCTGCTTGACAAGAAACAGCAAGAAACAAGACTGAGAGAGGAGACACCAACATTAGGAGGAGGGGCACAGCTGTACATGCTGCTCTGCCCATGCTGTTTTCTCCTTTCATCTGCCTCGCTTCCATCAAAGGCCAGCTGCAGCCACTGGGAACCCAAATGCAGCTCGGTATCAATGAGGTCACTTCTGGAGCTGCAAGCTAAAAGGGTTAAAATACAGCCACATCTGGAGGAGAGGAGCTGTGAACTGCATGAGGAATTGCCTCAGACACAACGGACCACATTGTTGCACAGCAGGAACACACAGGGCATATGGAAGCAAGTGACGGATTGCACCCATTGAGCATGGTGAGAAAGTGTCTGAGAAGGCACAAAAGCTGTTGTGACAGAGAGGAGATCCTCTGCCACCTGGAAATTAAGTGGAGCCAGGTGACTGTGAGGGCACAGCTCAGCCCCAAAATCAAGCACACCCTGGTACAGCAGGACTGGCTGCAAGATACACTGCAACAGTCTCCCTAAATACAGCGGGAGGCCTGGAAACCGCTGGCAATTGTGCTGGTTTTCAGCAGCTGACCATGGGGCCAGATGAAGCAAAGCATGCTACCTGACTGTTGGCTCTGCAGCACCCAGCACCCACAAGGGTAAATCAAAGAACATCAGCTGCCGCTGAGGTGGCCTTGCCAGCTCAAAGCAGAGCCATCCGCAAGATGAGGCAGGAGGGAACTTTGACCCTCGGGCCAAAAGTGAAATGGAGACCAGCACCTGTTTTTTCAGGATCAAAGGCTGAGTGCTGCAGAGCAGAGCCTGGAGCAGAGCGCCCACCTGGCAGGCATACAGCAGACCCTCCTCTGCCCTCGTGCCAGGGCTGCTCTGCTGGATTTGGGTCCTGGTGTATGGGGGTACAGGGGAGGAAGAGAAGGGAATGCTGCCAAGCGGAGCACCCTGGAGATTACCCTGAAGGGACACAGCCGGTGGGGGACAGCACTATCATGCTGGGGAGCATTGCTGCCTTCCTAGAAGGCCCCTGCTCTGTCCCAGGTCTCACTCCACAGCGTGTGAGGTTTTGGTTCTGGCACAGAGGTGGGAGGCAATGCAGCTGGGACACCCTCATGGATGCGTGCAGAGAAGGATGTCAGAGGTCCTATCACACCAACCCAAGGCCCAGGCTCTAAGCACCTGTGCTGTGAAAGTGCCATGGATGGTGTGGGGAAAGCACTGGAGGTATCAGCAAAGCACAAAACCACTCTCTCTCCTTTCCCAGGAGCCTCAGGAGATGCTCAAAGAGAGAACAGGCACCTTAAAGCTAGACAGGGAAGGGATGTTTGCTGTACCTGGCTGTCCAGTCCCAGGAAGATCAACATGAGGAAGAAGAGGCAGGACCAGAGCTGAGACACAGGCATCATTGTTACTGCCGTTGGATAGGCTATGAAAGCCAGGCCAGGACCTGCCAACAGATCGCAGCATGAGCAAGAGCACCCTGCACACCACTGCCTGCCACCACCACCCAGCAACTCAGAGAGTGATTTAATGTCCTGCTTTAAAACCCATTTTGCCATGGCTCCCTGCTCTAAAATGTGGTCGGGACCTAAAAGTGGTGATCAGGACACCGGAGCTGGGAGAGGTCATGACAGCAGGGAAGATGGGAATGACTCTGGTTGAAAACCATGTCTGGGAGCATAGATCCTGCAAACCTGGCTGCAGGCACCCACAGAAATAGAGGATGTAGATAACATCACAGGCTTGACTTCATAGACAGGATCATAAAAAGTCCCCTCCACTTCAAGCTTTCTATTGTGCTTTGTCCCTGAAGTCTCCTGAAGAAACCTACCTGATTCAGCCACTTCTGCAATGGATACACCCCGCTCTTGAGCCATGAAACCCAGCACAGAGAAAATGGCAAAGCCAGCAACGAAGCTAGTGGCACTGTTCAGGAAACACAGCATGATGCAGTCTCTGGAAGGGGGTGAGATCAGAGAGAGAGCAGAATGAGCCCACTTTTGGTCACTTCTGTATTCAGCTTCCTGAATCAGACAACACGGGTCAAGGAATGTCAATACCACTCTTGAACTCCTTCTGAAGTCAATAGCTCAAAACAGACCAGAGCCAAAAACCAGCCTACCAGTTTGTACTCCACTGTTCAAGAGCTGTAGGATTATATGTGGCACAAAGAGGGACAGAGAATCACAAAATCACAGAATGGTTGAGGTTGGAAGGGACCTCTGGACATCATCTAGTCCAACCCCCCTGTTCAAAAAGTGTCACCTACAGCAGGTTGCATAGGACTGTGTCCAGGCAGGTGTTGAATATCTCCAGAGGAGACTCCACAACCTCTCTGGGCAACCTGTTCCAGTGCTCTGTCACCCTCACAGTAAAGAATTTTTTCCTCATGTTCAGACAGAACTTCCTGTGTTTCAGTTTGTGCCTGTTGCCTCTTGTCCTGTTGCTGGGTGCCACTGAAAAGAGTCTGGCCCCATCCTCTTGACACCCTCCCTTTAGATATTTGTATACATTGATCAGATCCCACCTCAGTCTTCTCTTCTCCAGGCTGAACAGGTCCAGCTCTCTCAGCCTTTCCTCATATGAGAGATGCTCCAGTCCCCTAATCATCTTAGTAGCCCTATGCTGGACTCTCTCCAGTAGTGCCATGTCTCTCTTGTACTGGGGAGCCCAGAATTGGACACAGTACTCCAGATGTGGCCTCACCAGGGCTGCGTAGAGGCGGAGGATCACCTCTTTCAATCTGCTGGCAACACTCGTCCTAACGCACCCCGGGATACCATTCGCCTTCTTCGCCACGAGGGCACATTGCTGGCTCACGGTTAACTTGTCCACCAGGACTCCCAGGTCCTTCTCCACAGGACTGCTTTCCAGAAGCCAGTCCCCAACCTGTACTGGTGCATGGGGTTATTCCTCCCCAGCTGCAGGACCCTGCACTTGCCTTTGTTGAACTTCATGAGGTTCCTCTCTGCTCAACTCTCCAGCCTGTCCAGGTCTCTCTAAATGGCAGCACAGCCTCGTGGTGTATCAGCCACTCCTCCCAGCTTTGCATCATCATCAGACTTGCTGAGGGTGCACTCTGTCCTTTGAGCCAGGTCATTGATGAATAAGTTGAACAAGACTGGACCCAGTACTGACCCGTGGCGGACACCGCTAGCTGCAGGTCTCTAACTAGACTCTGCACCGCTGATCACAACCCTCTGAGCTCGGCCATTCAGCCAGTTCTCAGTCAGCCTCACTGTCCACTCATCTAGCCTGCACTTCATCAACATTCCTATCAGGATGTTATAGGGGACAGTGTCAAAAGCCTTGCTGAAGTCAAGGTAGACAACATCCACTGCTCTCCCCTCATCTACCCAGCCAGTCATTCCATCATAGAAGGCTATCAGGTTGGTTAAGCATGATTTCCCCTTGGTGAATCCATGCTGACTACTCCTGATCACCACCTTTTCCTCCACATGCTTAGAGAGGACATCCAGGATGAGCTGTTCCATCACCTTTCCAGGGATGGAGGTGAGGCTGACTGGCCTGTAGTTTCCTGGGTCCTTCTTCTTGCCCTTTTTGAAGACTGGAATGACACTGGCTTTCTTCCAGTCCTCAGGCACCTCTCCTGTTCTCCGTGACTTTTCAAATATGATGGAAAGCGGCCTAGCAATGACATCTGCCAGTTCCCTCAGCACTTGTGGGTGCAGCCCATCAGGGCCCATGGATTTGTGAGTGTCAGGTTTGCCTAAATGATCTCTAACCCAATCCTCCTTGACCAAGGGAAAGTCTTCCTTTCTCCAGACTGTCTCTCTTGTCTCCAGGGTCTGGGACTCCTGAGGGCTGGCCTTAGCAGTAAAGTCTGAAGTAAAGAAGGCATTCAGTAACTCTGCCTTCTCTGTATCCTTCGTCACCAGGGCACCCACCCCATTCAGCAGCAGGCCCACATTTTCCCTAGTCTTTCTTTTGCTACTGATGTGTTTGAAGAAGCCCTTCTTGTTGTCCTTGACATCCCTTGACAGATTTAATTCCAAATGGGCCTTAGCATTCCTCGTCACATCCCTGCATACTCTGACAACATTCCTATATTCCTCCCAAGTAGCCTGTCCCTTTTTCCACATTCTGTAAACTTCCTTCTGTTTGAGTTTTGCCAGGAGCTCCTTGCTTATCCACGCGAGTCTCCTGCCCCCTTTGCTTGACTTCTAACTCACAGGGGTGCACCAATCTTGAGCTTGGAGGAAGTGATGCTTGAATACTAACCAGCTCTCCTGGACCTCCCTTCCTTCTAGGGCCCTAACCCATGGGATTCTTCCAAGTAGGTCCCTGAAGAGGCTAAAGTTTGCTCTCCTGAAGTCCAGGGTTGCGATCCTACTTATTGCCCTGCCTCCTCCTCGCAGGATCCTGAACTCCACCGTCTCATGGTCACTGCAGCCAAGGCTGCCCCCAACCTTCACATCTCCAACCAGTCCTTCTTTGTTTGTTAGTACAAGGTTCAGCAGCACACCTCTCCTCGTTGGCTCCTCCACCGCCTGCGTCAAAAAGTTATCATCAATGCTCTGCAGGAATCTCCTGGAGTGTTTGTGCCTAGATGTGTTGTCTTTCCAGCAGATATCAGCGTGGTTGAAGTCCCCCATGAGAACCAGGGCCTGTGACCATGAGGCTACTTCCAGCTGCCTGTAGAAGGCCTCATCGACTTCCTCTTCCTGATCAGGTGGCCTCTAGTAAACACCCACAACAGTGTCACCCATGTTAGCCTGCCCTTTAATCCTTACCCATAAGCTCTCAACTCGCTCTTCATCCACCCCTAGACGGAGCTTGATACATTCCAGTTGCTCTCTCACATAAAGAGCAACTCCACCACCTCGCCTTCCTGGCCTGTCTTTCCAAAAATGCACGTAGCCATCCATGACAGCATTCCAGTCATGTGAGCTATCCCACCATGTCTCTGTAACTGTAATGAGATCATGGCCCCGCGACTGCACACAGATCTCTAGTTCTTCCTGTTTATTCCCCATGCTGCGTGCACTGGTGTACAGGCATTTCAGAGAGGTGATTGAGCATGTAGGTTTCCCGGGGGGGTGCAAGAGGATCCTCCATAGTCATGTCCCATATGCACTTCCCTGGTTGCATGCGCCCACTGGATGCATCCCGAATTGAGCCTCATTTTGCTGACTACTCTGTCTCTATAACTCTCCCCTTCCCTCATCTTTCCTAGTTTAAAGCCCTCCTTACAAGGCTGGCCAACCTGCTGGCAAAGAAAGACGTGTGCCCTGCTTAGTGAGGTGGATCCCAGCTCTCCCCATCAGTTGTCTGATTCGCTTGCTTCCCTTGAAGCCATGCCCAGCTCCTCTTCAGCCTTGAGGGTGCTGTTCCTCAATTGCAAGTCTTCAGGAGGAGTAAGAGCTTTTCTCCTTCTATGAGAAGTGACCAGTTTCCAGTCTTCTTCTAGTGTTATGATGTACCATTTCACACGGCACAGAACCCTCTGGCAACTGCGCTGCTGTGGAGGGTTTGGACTCCTGGAGCTGTGTGGTCTCCGAGAATACCCTGTTTATCTCTTGCTCATTTTCTTGGATGCTGCGCAGCCTACTGACTTCCTCCCGTAACTCCTTTACCTGACAACACAACTCATCGACAACAGCACACCTTCTGCAGGAGAGCTGACTGTCAGCCCAGGCCTCACGGAGAGGCCCCAAGCACTCCCTGCAGCCTGCAGAGCTGCACCTGCTCTCAGAGGGTCTGGGTCTGGATCAAAGCCTCTGACACAGCTGACGCAGCGACTCCAACAGCTACTGGGGAATGTGCTCTGTGGCACATCATGACCATATCTGAGGAAGTGTACACTACTAGGATTGGAAACGAAGGTGCCTTCTTGCACCCTTCTGCATGAACTGCTGTGCAAACTGCTCCACTAACTGCTGCTGCAGGCCAGACAGATTTGATCAATCTCCTTGATAGGATCAAAATATCATTGAGGGTATGTTACTCTGATTTTAGAAAAGCATTGGGCCAGGGCCCAATCACAATTATTTTTACATCATTCCCCGCTGCACGACTGAGTGAAAGGAGAGCTGGCTGTGATACCTCTGTTCACTGCCCCCCTCATAGTAGCCAGTCGTGCCTTCACAGCGCTGCTCTCCCATTTCCAATCTGACTAATGCAGGAGAGCATTACTAATATCATTTGCTGGAGCTCCAATGTTACCTTTGTGACCCTCCGTTCCTACGCTGAGTCCTCTGCACCTTGGAAACTCTAAGCAGGTCATCATACAAAACAGTGTGATCAAATGCCTCCCCTGGAGGCAGTGCCTGCCTCAGATGTAACTCTGTGCTGTTCGCCTCTGAGCAAATTTCTGTAAAGGTGTGAAAAGTCCTGGCTCCTCTTACCTGTAACAGTTGTTGGTGTATTTGTTGTAGCTGCCCAGAGCTGGCAGGCATCCCTGGCAAATGGCATAAGAGAAGAAGATCTGAGTTCCTGCATCCATCCAGACCTGGAACAGAGAAGGACAATGGTTTCCAGCCTGCGCAACAAAATAAACAAATGACTGGGTCCTGTCCAGCAACCACCCCTCCATCAAAGCAGAACAAACTGCATGAGACAGAGAAGGCACAACTCCTACAGAAAATGGGATGCCTTTCTGGGAAAACTCAGGTAACTGGACAGAAGCTCCTCTAGAAAAAAGCTTCCAAGAGGGCTGAATTTGTATGTCCCACTCAAAGTCATGCAAGGGTGCTGGTCAATGCCTGACACCACCCCTCCACCCCACATCACTGCAGCCTGGGCAGAGAGAGCGTCCCTGATAAAATGGCTCCAGCTGAAGTTGGCACTGCAAGTGGGTCATATCCATGGTCCCTCCATGGCTCAGTGTTTGGCAAAGCCTCTCATGAGTCATCCCAAATGAGGGCTGGTGAGTCCTTTGCATGACAACTTCTTGCTCCCAAATCTGGTTTCCCATTAAAGAAAGCTCAGTCAGATGGCTCACCTCTGCTCCAGCCTCCCTTTCCCCATGGAAGAGTCTTTTCTTCACTCAGTATGTTGTGGGCTAAACTTAATCACAGCTCTCACGCTGTTCCAGGGAAGGCCCTTATCTGTCAGTCAGCAGGCAGGAAGGAAAACAACCCACCTTTTTGTTTGTTTGCATGTTTCCTCTCAGTCTCTTTTCCCTGCAAGCAGCCCCCAGCTGCAAATATCAAGGCAGCTGCAATTTGGCAGCCCTCAGAAAATCCCAGCCAGGCACTGCTGCTTAAATTCACATGGCTCTCTCACAGATACATGCATACATGAGAGCCCATCAAATATGGGCACATGCACACATTCTGCTTTACACCAAAGCCCCAGGCTCTGCCTAAACTCAGTAGCAGGATCTCTCAGTCCTGCTATGCTGGATTTCAGCAGCCTGGAAAGTCCATGTCAGCTTTATTCAGGCTTTAAAAGGTAGGGAGGTTTTCAGTGATTTAGCTATGACCATGAATAAAGCATATTTGGCCTCAGTCATTCCCCTGTTATTTATTTTGATATTAAAATGTCATTTATGTTCAGCTGGCTCTGAGTTTTCAGCACACCACAGATTTTGTATTGACAACACTTAATTGCATCTGAAAGCCATTTGGGGAAAGACAGCGTGTTTGGCAGCTGGTTTGGGAGCAGTTGGGGCTTTGGCCATCTGGGAAGAAGCGGGAGGTAAGCTTAGGCTGTGGGCAAGGCATATTGCTGGCTGCCTCCACGGAAAGATTCAGCGGCACAATAATTAGCAGCAGAGCCATTTAAATGCTCTTCCCTGGAGTAGGGGTCAGCACCAGCACTCCCCTGGGGTGGAGAAGGCAGCCAGCCCAGCACTGAGCAAGCGTGGGAAAGCAAATCGACTGCTCTGATGGAGAAAGGTGCCTGGAGCAGACTCATGCTGCGCTCCTTCGGGGTCCTGCCACCCAGGGTCTGGCTGCACACCCTGCCCAAATCCTGGACTCCAGGGTATGCTGCATCTCTCCCACCAGGGCTGTTTTGAAGGAGCAGGAGTCACAGGTGAGCAGGCAGATGGGGCTGACGCGTACCTTCTGGCCAACCTCTGATCTGATGAGTGGGGAACCAGCACCCAGGGACGGGGAAGCAAAGCTGCTGCCTGGCTGCTAACGAAAGGGGCTACGCTCCCTGGGAGGGCCCCATTGGAGCCAAACAAAGCTGTAATGGGGCCAGATAAAGAATGAAAAGTGCTAGATTAATTTCTCTTCACCTCTCCTTAATTATTTGCATTTAAGATGCAGCAAAATCATCTGTTACATGCTGAATATTTCATATACTCTTCTGGTTTTGCTGAGCCTGTGAGTGGAAATGACCTAATATGTCCATATGCTGCAAAGACATTAGCAAAAAGGCTGTGCTGCACAGGGGGACTAGACCCCCTCCTAGCTCTTTTTAGGAGGTCTCACTGGTGTGCTTGTCCTTTCAGAGAAGACAGTTAGATCCTCAGCTAGTGACACATCAAAGCACTCCTCCGTCCCTCACCCACCTGTGGGTCTGCAAGCCTGGTGATGTCTGGCTTCAGGTAGAAGAGGATGCCCTCAGCAGCACCTGGCAGAGTGACTCCTCGCACTAGCAGGACCACCAGCATCACGTAAGGGAAGGTGGCAGTGAAGTAAACAACCTGCAGATGCAGGAGAAACAAGAGGCAAGAGACTCAGGGGGAAGGGATGCAGGCGTCTTATCCACAGGCACCCACCCTGGACAAAAGTCCCTTGACTCTCCTCGTGACTACACCTGCTACTGCTAGCACAGAAGTGGGGTGGGAAAAAAATTAATCGGGGTTACCTCTCACTGGTGATTTAGTTAATCTGCTTTTTGTTCCTCACCCAGACTGTGCCACTGGTTGCTCTGCTTTATTGTTTCCAGTCATTGTCATTTCCCTGCTCTCAAGCTGTTCTCTTCATCTCTCTGGAGCTGCAAAGAAACCCAAATCTCTTCCTGTCACTGAGTTTTAATGAGGAGTTATTAAAATGATGCTGTTCGCAGCAAGAGTTTTCCAAATTAAACAGCAACTTTTGCTGCCCAATTTGAGACAACTCTGAGGGGCCTCATTTCCAGAGGATGCTCATGCAGGCTCACATTTCTTCAGTGCCTCTGAAGCTCATGGATAAAAAATGGAGGCACCAGGAATCTCAAGACCTTTAAAGAAAATGTAGACCATTGTTTTTGTAAAAGTTTCTTTTCATTTTTTCTTGTGTGTAATACAAATTAATATTAGAGTAGAATTAATCATTTCTAATCCATTGCCTAATTTAGCATTTTTTTCTGTTTGCAAAATATCCACAAACAAGTTGCAACTTCCTTACATGTATTCATTATTAAAATTCATCTAAGTAATATGAATGCTTGTTTACTCTATGGATTCATGGTGAGGAGTCTAAAATGAAACTGTTGCTGCTTAGTGATAACTGGTTGAATAAGTCAGAGTATGTGGCATTTTTGCTTTTCCCTGATTGAATGAAAATATGAGCACTTTTGGCACCAGTACTGAAATTTACCTTCAGAAATCACTTCTGGGGAACATTTATAGAGATCAGCTGAATGCATAAGGAAAGGAAACATGGAAAGAGCATAAGATTGGGCAAAATGAATAAAAGAAAAAGGCTTTTAAAGAAAATGAGTCTTCACGGAGTAATTTGAAATTATTTTCCCAAGGTTTCTATTGTTTCTTCAAGTTTATACTGCTTAAATCACAGAAACATAAACACAAGGGTCAGGAAGGGCCCTCTTAGGTTATCTGATTAGTTCAGCCTTTCAGTCAAGCACAACATCCTGTTTACTCTGCAGCTGTTAAACACAATTATGTGCCTATTCAGAATTTTTGTGACACCTCCCTACTGCTTATCCTCAAATGTAATCAGTGAGGAAAAAGAAGAAAGGACCTGGATTTTTTGGCAGTGCCCCTGTAAATCTCAAAAAAACAAAAAACAACAAAAAATACACCCTACAGAGAAGACAACTACCCTGTGTAGCATGTCTCAGGCCAGAAATGCCCACCTTGTGCTGCTGCACCATGCTCATAACATCTAACTAGTAAAAAGTAAGCCCTTTATCCTAAAAGTTGTAATGGAAAAAGCTTCTGTGGTCCTAGGAAAGCCATTCCAGCCATTACCTGCACTCACTGTTTCCCCTCACTTTTGGTCTGACTTTGCTTAACCAAATTGGCCCAGCCAGCCTGACTGAACTTTTTAGCCTTCTCCTATGCACACCAAGTTCTCCATGCCTGGGGAGCACTGAGCAAAGGAGAGACTCAGTGGAAAGAGGATGAAGAGCTGAAGGGAAGCTGTGACAGCTCAATTATGTTTCCATGCAGGGCAAACAGCCTTTCAGACCCAACCACTGTGTGAGGGCAGAATGATAGCTCTTGTAAAGATGGCACTGTGGTTTTTGACCCAGCTCACAGGGAGCATCAGAGATTTCAAATTTAAAATACAGAACATGCCCTCTCCCCATACGTGTTGAATCTGTCTCTCCTTCCTTTTTCCCTGCAGTGTTTTCTGAACACACTGCTGGCACCATGGTGGCAGCTTCTCCCTCTCTCCGAGATGTTATGTTCCCTCCTAGTCTGCCCCGGCTAGAGACCCATTCATGGCACTCTTGAGTGAGAAGTGGTAGACAGCAGGTCAGCACGAGCTAGAACCAGAGCCACCAGCAGAGACTGGGAAAAACCTAGACAGCAGAGCAATCTATTGTCTTGCTCTGTTAAAATGGCTGATCCATGTGGTTTTAAGGTGGGAAATGGGCTCTGACACTGAAACACAAGCTTTCCAGTATTACAGGGAATATCTACCAGTATTAGAGATAGTGATTTGGAGGAAGAGGGCTATTGCAGAAATTGGTTCCTCTCTCTTCGTTGTTGGTCAGATGTTGCCTGGAAGCGCATGAGAGCAAATCATCCTGTTAATAATGCACCCTCTCATCACAGCTCCAGGAAGGAAAAGGGTCCTGAACAAGTCTAGGCCACAGCAGCTCCCTAAGACCCACCTCAAGATGTGACACACTCATTCCAACCAGGAGGATAACCAGTTCAAGCCACACCAGAAAAAACATGTTGCAGACTGGTTGGTTCTCAAGGGCACTTGCAGAGTATCGATCAGCCTCTGCGGGCTTCTCCAAGGGAAGAGGTGAGCTGAGACTCCCCTGAGTTCCCAGGTCTTTCTCTTTACTTCTCTACTGGTTTGAACTACTCCTTTGCTCTTTCTCTTGTGAGTCAAACTCACAACTGGTGTCAATTAGTATGGCCACACTGGGGTTGAGGTTTGACTTTGGTGCTGTGTGTTTCCTGCTTTACTTTATGAAGAGGGAAGAGAAATTGGGAAGGAAATACAAGAGGGCTAGAAGGAGGTTTAGGGACTAGGAGGACAATCTCTGTGCTCCTACCTTGCCTGTGGACTTGACCCCTTTCCAGATGCAGAAGTAGCAGATGATCCATGCGAGCAGGAGACATAGAGCCAGCTCCCAGCGCACAGTGCCCAGTTTGTGAATACCATCCGTGAGCCCCAGCACTCGCTTCCTGCCGGTGTCCAGGGACAGGGAGAAAAACATTAACACCCCAGACTCCATTCATCCATATACACCTGTCCCATATTACCCCATCCAAAGACCTAACAGACTACCCATAATACAACTGCCCAGGGCTCCCAGACACGCAAATTACCCCAGCTCTTCCCACAAGCTACCTTCTCTGTCATTTTTGTTCATGCTGCTCCACCATGTCCTGTAGTCAGCCTAAGCCTTCCTGCTCTCTAAAGCCCATGGCACCATGCCCTTCAGACTTGCACAGTACAAAATCACCACCAGCCCTATATTGTTCCCTCACCCTGGCAGCTGCCCAGCAAACCCCGCTTAATCCACAGCAGGCCACCAATGTCATCATCACCCCATGATCACCACTCTTCCCCTGGGCCCCCATACACTATGGAACACTATATATAAGCATAAAAAGCTTTTTGTGATTCCCATGCCTTTCCTTCAGCCCCACTCCCTGGATCCTTGCCATCACCCAAGGTGGGCCTCATGAGAGCTGAGCACTGCAGCTCACATAATCCCAGCAGCCCAATTCTATGTATACCATTCCTCTGCACCCCTTCCTCCAAACTAAACCCTTCAGGGCCCCCTTGCCCTTGCAACCTGTGCAGAACTCCCGCACAACCATTTCAGAGGGATCACAGCCCTCACTGTGCATTTTGTGCAGGGAATAGGGCTGGAGAGGAGGGTCTGGCATGGTGCAGACTCCTTCTGCGCTAATGTGCACATCTCATCTTCTGTGCCCTGCAGTGGCTACAAGGGACAAAGGACACTCATCCCTCTCAAAGGCATTTCAAGAGCCGTGGAGAGCTGTTAAATTACCCCCAGCACCATGGCCAAACCTCCCTGAGGCCCTCTCAAGGATCTCGCCTAGCTGTCCCAGGGGTGTTCCCCAGGCATCAGCCTGAGCAACCTGAATGACTAGATGGGCTGCTTCTCTTTTGAACCAAACAAGACATGGTCAGAAGAAGGGAAATGGCAGTTTTGTACCCCTCTGTTTCACTGTAGAGGACTCTTCACAGTCTGCTCTGGTTGTCTCACACCTGTCTGCCAACAGCAGCCTGCAATACCTGACATATATACCTCCTGCTTACACCAAGTCCTCATTTGTTCTTTCTGTGACCACACTCACCCAAGCACCTGTGTGTAGATACTGCCGTGCCAGAAAGGGAACACATCTGTGCATGTATGTACAGGAGCACCCACATGTAGGCCTGGTGCAAGCAACCTTTGGGGTGTATCTAGTATTCATGCCCCTCAGCTGCGTTGCACAGATCTCTGGACTCTGTGCTGATCTTCTAGGCAGTTCAGTGGATTGTGCTCCCCAGGTGCGGGCCTGACACGTGGCACCTCACTTGGCCTTACAGAGACCCCCCTGGGATATTCCTGTGGCCTATGGATGAAAGAAGAACCTGAACACAGGGAAAGTGATCACATACTCCCAAAACTCAACCACTGGGGAGGTGGCATTCGCAGGCACAGTCCTGTTGTCCAAGCTGGAGCTATTCAGAAAGTCCACACAGAGATCTAGCAAAAGAAAAGGAAACTGATGAGCTGGAGAAAATCTCTGAGGCCCCTCCATGAGGGATACTCCTTCCGCTCTGTACCCTAAATCTCCCTGTGGCTGCAAACAGACTCTTCACACCGTGCTATAGAGCATCTCATTAAACTCTTGCTCTCTCCAGCCCCAAATGAATCCCCATTCAGGAGCAGCCACATAGCTGCAAAATGTAGATTATTGTGGGACAGCTGATATGAGTAGCCAGGACACAAAATCCCATTCTCAGCAGCACACACCATTCCCTGTCCACACATACATTCATATATGTGCTTGCACATATCACAGTTGCCTTTATGTTCCATTCCGCCTTACCCAATCCTGTCACGTAGTGTGAAATTCCTAAAAACGGAGGAGATGCCATGCATCGAAGAAATGCACCTCATTGTTCATCCGGAAAGCAAAAGATAATCCACAGGAAAACAGAGGAAGCCTAGCTATGGCTGGGACACTTCTGCGTATTAAGAGAACATCTGTGGCTTTCCTTGCAAACAAGTCCATGCTGGGAGAGCTGAAGGAATCAGATCCACTGTTTAAAAGGACGTTTACCTCTGCTGGGATTAATGGCCAAGGGAAGCTGTGAGTGGGCAAAATTAACACATGATGGAATTGAATCATCTGACACAGGAGAAAAAGGGAAAAAACAAGGTACTGCCACAGCCCTTTCCAGCCTAGCTTTCCACTGAAAGCAAAACCTGTTCCAATAGAGTAAAATAGGCTTGTCAGGACATCTGATCCATGACAGTTATCTCTCATCAACTCCACCTTCCCAGACACCGCCTAGGTGCCGTGAATAAAACCAAAGTTGGGCCTTTGCTGTTGGGCACAGTTATGAGAACTGTGGGTGGAGGAGATGAGACCCCTGGCCAAGATATCAATATAGAGGCTTGTATAGGTGTGATTAGAGGGGGGGAAAGGGTGCCTTTAGAGCTCCATGCTACTTTTTTCTGCTATGGAAGACCTGTACTGGCAAAATCCACCAGTATAGGCCTGGTCTACAGTCCTGGTGTTTTGGTTTAGCCAAAAGCTGAGTGTGCAAAGGAAAACAGCTCAGTACTTCACAGCAACTGTCCCAGTAATTCTAAAGGAGTGGGACAGCAAATGGGATTTGTGAGATAAATTATTGTACCAGATCCAATGAAAACCTCCTGTCATGTGAAGAGGACTTTAGATTGCCTTGAAAATTATGCCAACACAACTCCTCCACTTTGCAAGAAATTTGGAATTTTCTGTAAAATCTCAAACCCCCAAATTTCTTCATTCAGAAGTAGTCTTACTCTCCCCTGTGGCTAGGCATAGGGTCAGACCATTTATCCTTCCTGGCACTTGCCCATAGTAAATGAAGAAAGCTGCATTCACTGGAGTCCATGGCCATAGAGCGTCTCATGAGATCTACCCTTCCTGGCATCACACTGTGACACCCAACTAGAAACTACATTTTGCTACAACTGCAAAATGATGTCGGAAACCAAAGAAGTTCATCTATAACCAAAACATTTTTATATCAATATGAAATATTTTCTACAAAACTAAAACAATTTCTGGGAATTGGGAAAAGGGAAGAGGAGTTAGTTTTGATGGAAAATTTTCCTCTCCCACTTCCGCTTCCCACGAAGCTGTACCTGAGTTCCAGGGGTTACTGCAACTGGCCCATGGCAGCACAGCAGTGAAGGAGCTGAATAGGTAGAAGAGTGCCCAGCATAGGATGACAATGTAATAGATATTCAGATAGGACTCAATGACTTGTGACGCATATCCAACTCCTGTGAATAAAAGCAACAGAGGTGAAGATAAGGCTGCAAACCAACTCCCAACCTGTCAGGCGTAGCCTCAGACGAAGTCCTAGGCCATATCCTGGTAAAAAGGGTACAATGTCAACAACTTGGCTCACTAGAGAATGGTGCAAAACTCACCTCAGGGAAAGAGAAAGGATTTCATAACTTTGTGCATGCAGACAGAAAACATGTTTTTGGTATCTCTACACAGGTCTATGGTGGAATTTCTGATCAGAGAGAGAAAACCTTTAGCTGACAGAAAAATATTTTTCTGAGCAGAGCTGTGCCACTGCATTACACTACATCCCCTGCAGGAAAGCCAGCTGTAGCCATGAAAGAAAAGGAATGCAAGTGAGTTTTGTGCTTGTGGAAAGACTCAAGCAAAAAGGTTTTTACTGCTGATATATACCATGCATAAAGTATGGCGTTGGGGCAAAAGTACAGGCCTATGAGTCAAGAGCTCTGGCTTCATGTCCTGGTTGGGCCCATCACTCACTGAGACATCAGAAAGGTCACTAAAGGCCCAATTCACTTGTTTAAAAGCAGCTGTCAGTGTCCTTTGAGATGCCTTTCCTGTCCAGCTTCCAGCAGGCACAGGTCTCCCATGGGTCTTGCACGGATGTCCCAGACTCCCCAGGGCATTTTAAATGGCACTTCATGCCTGTGTTTAGGTGGATAAACCAGGCCTTTAATCTGTATGAGCACAGATTTCCTTGTCTGTGAAAGGAACAGGAGAACTGTGAATGTTAAATTTCTTAAAATCTTAAAACCATTAAATGACCCTTCTCCAGGAGGAAATAAGGGCTATAGGAGTCCTGATTCTTACCCCTGTGCCTTAACCACAACACCTGCTGTCTCCGGACTGTCAGACTAGTGCTTGCAGTGTGATTCCTGCTCAGCAGAGGTGGACATCAGCCTGCAAACACCATGAGGACAGCGCCTGGTGTGGAAAGAGCTGTATAGGGTACTGCAAGCCAGCTCGCCTTCCTCATCTTCTCTCCTCGATATTTGTCCTCGCCTATGGACAGGCATCTGTTTGTCAACACTTTGCTCTTCCTCCTCCTGTTTGTTTGCCACACCCCTCTCACCTCTCTCAGATTCTGAGCATCGCAAAGCAGAGACTGTGGTTCACACTGCACCAGTACAACCCCAGCCAGCATGGAAGCCCTTAGTCACCCACATGGTGTCAGGATACTACCCCTGCGCACGCAACAGTGACTGGGGGAAAACAAGGTTGGGAGAGGGAGGGAGAACAAAAGGCAACAGAAAAGGAAAAAAAAAAAGAACTTCCAAGAAGTCTCTGAGTCACTAATTATTAGAAGCTGCCACCAGCAATTCCCCTTTGACTCACCTTCAAAGATGGGGCAGATCTTCCTCCAGGCTGTCACCCCTCCCTGGCTGGTGTACTGCCCCAGTGCAGTCTCCAGGAGGAACACTGGGATCCCACAAGTGAAGAGGAAGATGAGGTAGGGGATGAGGAAGGCTCCTGCATAGAGAGGCAAGATGCTACCTCAAAAACCTCTTTAAAACCTTATCCCTGCCACTGCTTGCCAGGTGCACAGGGCTGCAGCTGGAATCAGCTACACAAAAACAAACATTTCTCTGAACTAATTGTGCAGCCCGTGCAGAAGAACAGAATCTCTAACTCCTTCCTTTCTTGGAAAAAAATGCAAGAGTGGTCTGTCCTGTACTGTTGCAGTACTTCTGCATTTGGTCTTAGCCACAACCTAGAAATAAGGAGTAGCCAAATGAAGGGAAGAAAATAGATAGTACTGGAGAAGTTGCCCTCATTGTCACAACCCTCCCATTAAAGCTTCCAGCAAAAGTCAGGCAAAGCAAAAGGTATCCTTGGTTCACATTACCACTTCTGTTCTTCCTTTCCCAGGAGTTGCAACAAAAGTCCTTTCAACAGTTCAGTTACAAAAGAAGTCCACTTGCCCAGAAGATACAAATCTAGAGACTGCTGACATTTCTTGGCAAATAATAAATCTGCTGTGAAATATATGCTTGAGACTTTATTCACATATTGCATGTCAAATCTGGCAAGTAGTTTTCACCAAAAGAATGAATATAGAGGTTGAAAGGAATGGCAACAGAGTATCTTTCCAGCATTTCCAAAATGAAAAAGTTTAGCTTCTCTCTTCAAATTCCATTTTTCATTAAAATACAGAAGAACTCTTAAGAGATGTCAAAATGAAATAAGGAGTTAAAATAACCCAAGAATGGAACAAATATCCAGTCAAATTTAAAAAAAATATTTCACATTAACCCTTGATGAAGTGGAAGAGGAGGGAGAAAGAAAGCAGTTGTTTTCCCAGAAACAAAAAACAACCGAAAAAAGTGCAGCAAAAGCAAAAAAAAAAAAAAAAAAAAAAAAAAAACACTCAAAGCTTACGCCCTGCTCAGCCAGGTTTGAACTTATCTTCCATGGTTTTGGTTCTGCTACCAAACCAAAACACCGAGTTCTTTCCTTATTCTGTTCAAAACTGCTCCTGAGATCTCAGTTTCATTGCTTGACTTCCTCCTATCATCTCATAATCATTCTCCCCATCATGAACATATGAATTTCACACTTTCTCTCCCCTCCAAACATAGACAGCAAAGGCAAAGTAGGCCAACGCAACTGCCTTCCTAGTTGGAACAACAACTGTCAAGGTCTCACCATCATATAGTGAACTTTTGGTAGTCAGCATCTCCCACCACCAGTGCCTGGAGAGCAGCTCAACTGTTTGGGGTAGAGATGTGGGCTCTTTCCCTGAGCAGAAGCAGACCTTGTCCCCCTGGCCCTCTCCTCCCATGCCAGTACAGTCATCCACACTGAAATTCCTTCGCATGACAGAAAACTAACAATCAGGAACACTTCATCTAGTTTTTAAGCCAACAATGTTAAAATAACAAGCAACATCCAGATTTCCCCTAAGCACAGCTGTGCTGCAGGGGGAGCTGAGGCCAGAGGAAGGGAGGGTGGATCACAGCGCCAGTCCAGGTTTGCAGAGCTGGGGACATGAACGGTGTGTGTTAAACCAGAAGTAGCTACTCCATTTGATGATACAAGACTTATTTAAGCAGTGTCTGTAATAGAGCTTTATTATCCTGTATGTAGATGATTAACCTTTCAGAAGGTCCCAGACCCTGTTTTCTGATACTATTTGTCCGAGAGATTGATCCGTTTTCATCACTGAGTAACAAGAGGGCTTCCTTACACCCTTACTGGTTTGCATCTCTTAATGTTCACAGAGTGGTTACCAGCTCTAACTCCAGTTGTGATCTCTTCCCCAGTTTGCTGCTCCCCTGGGGGAGATGAGGCCCTGAGAGGGGACCCCAGATATAGAACCTCTTTTCTTACAAGTCAATAACAGCTTCAGGATGCCAGGTAACTAGATCAAATTTGGAAGTGCAGCCATTGATAAGTTTACACTCAGTTGCTTTACAGCAAGTCAGCATAACTGTCTTTATTACATCTACTTTTACAGCTTTACAACTGTCTTACTGCATCTGGAGCTGCAGAAAAGTGTCAGGATAGCATTCTCCAGTTTGGGAGCTGGGGAGCTTATATAGATGGTAAATATCTTTTTTACAACAACTTCAAGGACTTGATCTTTTAGTGTCATGGGAAAGACAGTGCCTTGCTGGCCATTTCGTTCCCTGCTGAGTTAGAGGGAGATATGTACCTTCTATGGTAGCTGCATACTTTCTGCAATGCTAATGTGCAAGTTGGGAGGAGAGGACTCTCCCGTCATAATCTTTGCCAAGCTTAGCCCTGCTGGCCTCTGAATACACCCTGAGATATTCCAGGATAGTTTAGTTAAAAAAATAAAAGTTATTCAATAGACATCTAAAATGAAAAAAGTAGCCTTTTCACTTACAGTAATTAGCATATAAATTGCAAAGACTACTCAACCAGATACCATAGGCATAAACTATTTGCAGATATCATCTGAGCTCAGGAAGGAATTTTCCGTGCAAAAACCGTGACATTTCTACCCCTCCTTTCAAAATGTCATTGCAGAACGGCCTATTAAATCGGATGCATGGTCAGTGTTTTCCATTGCATGCAGTTCTGATTTGCATTTGTTGCCTTGTTGGCTATCATCAAAGCCTCAGAGGGAAACAAAAGGTCTGGTGAAAACAATCCCAGGTTCAAAAAAAACTCCTTCCATTTTTCTTTTTTTTTAACTGTTCTTTTAACTGACCCAAAGCCCATTTGGTTCAGAGGAGACACTGTATTGGCTCCAGCTTGATTCAGATAAACTCTAATAACAGCACAGGGGACAGGGATTTGGTCGTCATGGGACAAACAACATTGAATCATTAATCCATTGTGTGAGCTGCTCTGGGAAAAGGAAGGCCTTTGCAACATGGTCTGCAGACAAAGGAATTTTAAAAGTGGGGGAACATACACAGCCCAGAGTGTTATCTCAAGGTGATCATATCAAATGAGAGCAAGAGATGTTACTGCTTTATTTGACATGTAATCTATTATTCCTCCTTTTTCCTTATAAAAAGATTGGACTTTGATTTACTAAGAGAAGTTAGTGACAGTCACTTGTTCCCCCATCTCTTCCACAGTTTCATTTGTCATGAGAAAATTTAATTTTTAACCGTGTGATGATCTTACTGCAGTTTTATTGGGAAAAGGAATCCAGGGAGTCATGCTACAAGCAAAAGGGAAAGGGAACGGACTGTCCTGGGGACAAATTCCCCTAGCAGTGGGTTGACCACTGGGAGAGCTGTTGCTGAGGAAGAGGTAGAAATGTCCTTCTCCTCCCCATCCTCCCAGCATCTCCTTCCCCCACATACACTGAAAGATAGCCCTTCCATCTTACATTTTCCAATACAACAAGCACCTTGCCTCTTCAGCTTTGGACATCTGGTCCCCTTTCTCATTTCTAGAGCTGACCTCTCTTCCAAAAGAACATTTCTCCACTTGTACTGACAATAAAATGCTGCATTCCTGCTAATAACCACAGACCAGCCAGCCCTGTGAGGAGATTTGGTGGGAGATCAAGTTCCCTAGAGAAGGAAGCAGGCACCCAGGTGTCAGAAGCAGGTATCAGCCAGCCTTTGGCCAAGACCACCACCATCAAAGCCTTTCCTCTTCTGTAGCAATGGCCGGAGGGAGGTAGAGGCGACAGGAAGGCTGGGAAAAGGGCAATAAGTAGATTTCTCCTGGCCCTCTGACCCCTCATAGCTTTCTCATCATTTTGGAAGACCATCTGTCTCTGTAAATGCCCAACAGCCTTGAAGAGTTACTGGAAGGGCTCTCCTCCTAAAAAGTTCAGTTCATCATCCGGATTTGGGAGCTGCTTTGAGACATAGGACATCCTGGGGGATTGGATTCACTTCCCAGTGCTATTCTTCATGGTTTTGGCAGGAACTAACTTGCTGGAAGGGAGAATAAAGGAGTATAGGAGAGAGGGGCAAGGGTCGTGAGGGGTAGGAGCATTGGATCCAGGCACTAGGATATCTCTTGTAGTGCCTACACACCTAGGACAACTCATGCATGCTGTGAACTTACCACCTCCGTTCTTGTAGCAGAGGTACGGGAACCGCCACACATTTCCCAGACCAATGATCTCCCCAGCCACAGACAGGACAAACTCCACTTTGTTACTCCACTGGCCTCTTTCTTCCATTCCCTCAGCTTTTAGCCCTTCAGGCCCTGCCATGGCCCCATTGTGCTCTGCAGTTTTCCTCATGGCTCTGTGGGCAGAGGAAAAGCAGATCACAGGGTGTAGAAGGCTGCTGTAGGACACTCTGTTGGAAGAAGGAGAGAGGGGGCCTAGCCACCAGAACGAATGCATTCATCATGTTACCATCAGGTCCCCCTCATCCTTGGGAGAACAGCTTATTTAAAGTCAGCACAAAGCATTTTCCCCAGGATACATTCAGGGAGAATTTCTGCCCCAGAGAAAAGCTACTTTGAAGGCACAGAAGGCACTGGTAAGGCAAGATGGACCTACCTGCACCACTCTGGATTCACTCCCTCATTCAACTTTCCTCCCCACAGCCCCCTACCTAGGGCGTCCCAGCACATCTGCCCCTTCGTACCCCCAACCCCAATGCTCTGCTACTTCCCACCTGCTGGTAACTTGGCTGTGACTTTGGAAACAACAATTCTGAGGAAGAGAAAAGGAGTTGGAGCTAAAGCAGGGGCACAGGGGCAGAAGAAATTCCCCTTTCCAGTATGTAGTCACTGTCTTTTTCTGAAATGGCTTCAGAGAGCAGGTAGAGATGCTATGGATTATTAGTCTGAATAAGAATGGAAGACCTGTCATTTATTCTGAGGCACTGCCAGGGGTGCTGAATTACTATCTTTGACCTACTGGCCACCACATTATATTACAATACAGCACACCATCTGAGCAAAACACACACACAGTAATTTGACCCAGGCTTCCCTTAATAACAAACAGGCATGAGCAACAGACCTCCACCTCATTGCCCAACCCTGCAAAGAAAACAAAGCAAGGAAACAAAGCCCCTGAGATTAGCTAAAGGCCCTCATACTTGTGAAGCGCTCAGGTGTTTCAGGGCTGGGCAAGGATGTGCTAAGATAAGACAAGCTCAATTATTGCAGTGAAAAGATTACTAGGAAAAAGTCCAGCCATGCAAAGACAGAGGGAATTCACTATCTGACAAAGCACATTGAATGTGACTGGGCCTGTAGAGTGGTACAAGGAAGACATTCTCCCTGTCTATACTAAATCCTGAACTGTGTTTAGCATCATCTTAATTAAGCAAAGTTAGAGGCTGCTTGTTACAAGATAAAATTTTCCATCACACACAAACTCTTTTAACTGGCTAGTCAATTTAAATCTAGCCAAAATTTGCACAGACCAGACTGAGTTTTCTTTTTGACATTTTCATGTTGATTACAGGCATCTGAGTATGAGAGAAAACTCAAGTGTAAAGAGAAAGAGCTCCCCTTGACTTAGCTAAAAAAATCTCCTCAAAAGATTGTTCCATTGAGTTACCCGAGGTAAGGATGCATGTGGAAGTCCAGCTGGAGAGCACAGACCTTACGCAAGCAGCGTAGCTGGTGAACTATACCAAGGAAGTCCTAGCCATAGTTACATCTCACCAATGGCATTGCTGAACAGAAGCTTTGATGGTGTGATTGGCATCAGCAAGGGATACACGTTCCCATGTGGGGATTGGGAAACTGAACCAGAACTGAACCTCTCCAGAGCAGTAGCATCTCTGTTCAAGGCTTCCATTCCCACCAGCTCTGAGTGCTAAGAAATCAGGACTTTGTCCCTTAACATTAACTTACAGAGATGCAATTTCCTGGTGGTTTGATAGGTTTTTTTATACCTCTCTTTGCGCCTCCTGAAGGGACATCTCCATTTCCAGGGAGCAAGCAGGGACAGGGATCTGCGTCATCCACACTGCTCAACTCCTGCCTCCGCCCCTGGATCTCTTCTGGCCCCTTCAGCCAGCTCTCTCCTAGGCAAGGTTCAAGTACAAGTCTGGATGGGATTCAGTTCAGGGACCACTCCCAATAGGCAGAATGAGCAAGTTCTCACCACGCTTGACTTCTTCTACCCTATAGGACATCCAGACCTATCCAACAACCTTTGCACCCTCCAATAGGATGGGAAACCATTCCCTCTCTCCTCATGCATAGTTTCTCTCTAGTTGTCTCACTTCAGGCTAGCATCACAATAGAAGCCAACACATGGATAGTAGGGACTATCAAGGGGCTGAGCCAACTGGGAATGATAGCAAGTATGGTCCTAACATCAAACTGATCCAGTAGCCTATAAACACCATGGCATTTCTTTTGGTGCAATGTTCAGCAGGACAAGGAGGAAGTAGGAGCAGGAACTGGTTGGCCATACTTGCACTTCTTAATACACAGAAGACAGTGTTGTTATCATGGCATCTCATTTGCTTCTGTAAATTAACCAATATAAATGAAATGACTCAATAAATCCTGACCCTCTGGATATATCAGGCCAAGAGGCATGGAAAGGCAGAGGCATATGAAAAGCCAGCTTTTACTGAACATTCATAATGAAGCAGACAGTGTTTGGCACAAGGCGTATTTCCTCCCTCTGTCATTAAAATAAAGAAACAAAAACAAACCTCCCAGTATTATACATCAATTGCTCTGCAAATGCACAGGGCAACAACAGTCTTTGTTTCCACATTTGCTCTGGTGCTGAAGGGCCCATCCTATTCCCTTTGAAATCAGCAGCAGATTTCCAGGGACGAAGAGGACTGAATCCCATGCAATGCATTAACACTTCCTTCAGTAAGAGGGGCTGCAGCACGAGCAGGGGAGCATAAAACATGAAGAAGGGCAGGTAGAGGTCGGTGAAGGCCATTCACCTGACTATACAGCTACCTATTCAAAAATATTGCAGGAAAATTCTGGCCCCTTCTCAAATTTGAGTGTTTTTTAGAATTACTTCTCATAAGGACTTACACATGGGCAATGCCTGTGGGCACAACCAATATAAGTGCCAAATAAAAATGCACCAGGGCACTAAGGAAACAACCTCCCCCCCTTCCTTGCCCTGCCTTTGCCCTTTATGGACCATATGCTGCAAGTGCCAATTCACAGCCACTTTACAGGTACCATTCACACAGCCCCAAACTCACCATGCTCTATTGCATGTTTGGATCTGCACTCGAGTATCATGCTGGATCAGTCCTCCAACAGTATCATACCCTATCTCCAATCCCACATTTAAAGAAGGTAGTGTAATCCAGAGGTCATGTCATGCACCCCAAATGCTGGCTGGTGCAGTCCTACCAGGGCACTGATGGCTCGCCAGCATGGCGATCTTCCTGGTTCCAGCTTTGCCCCCTCCACTTAGCTTGCCCACTGGGTTCATTGGGAGATGGAAATGCAAGCTCCTCCAGCCAGTCTTTTCTCAGCTCCTAAAACCCAAGGAAGGCCTCTTTCCCCACTCCCTATCTGCAACACAGCCTGCCAGCTGGCTAATCAGTTCATTCAGATGCTGCAGCACAGCCTCCTCATCTTTGAGAGCAGCAGAGCTCCACGCACTGTCAAATGGGAGAGAAAAAATAACACATACTTAATGAAACATGTTTGATCTGTCACAGTCCTTGGCACGTTCCAATTTGCTGCAGTCCAGGGCACATTATCAAGTACAATGGTGCTTAAGTCTGGGCTTATTGAGGATGTCATGAGAAGCTGACAAGAGAGGACTTAGCTAATTTCTTTACTTTTATTCTTTTAATGCAAGGTGGATCCAAGAGCCAGCCTATTTCTACTAACATTTGTGTTTTACCTGTTTTTGTGTTATAACTGTTTTACACAGGGGCAGTGGAGGATCACAAACATAGAGTCACCTGCTGTCACTTAGTCCCAGGGAGGGAATGCCCCGAGTGCCAGCCCATGGCCTCAACCCTGTAACCAGCCTTAACCTTAGAGATATCTGGGCCAGGATTTGGACTTTGCAAATATTCTCTGACTCTACAGTAGATCAACAGAAAACACAGAAGTTGGGGTACTGCACTGAAGAGTAACCCTGGGACAAACAGACCTGCAGGGGAGATACTGCATTCATGGCTTTATTTCCCCATTTTAAAACAGGAAAAAGCACTCTGCCTATGGAACAGAGCCATCCTGACTGGATACAAGTGGCAGAGGTGAAACTAAGCCAGCACCCTAAGTTTTAGCGCTTTATGTCATGAGCTCCACCTTCTCCCTTCCCAGGCAAAGCAACAAGCAGCATTACACATCTCCAGTATTTCCCTCCTCTATTTGCCTGCTGTTTCTATGAACAAACCTATTCACACACCTCCTGGCTCTATTCCTAAACATCTAATCCTACTGTGCCCCCGCCCTATATGTTCGCAGGCCAGATGGGGATTCAAATAACTTCTTGTTTCCAGCCAGGAACAATTTGACTCTCCCACAGCAGCCACAGCTACCCACTGTGTTACATCTTTCCCAACCCGCAAAGACATTTTCTTCTTCCATTAGATTCCCCAGCTCTCTATATGCGAGTTTGAAGAAAAGACTTTGCCCCTCGCTGCCTGTCCGCAGTTTTTCTGCTGTTTCTTCACCTAAATTTAGAGAAAAAGCCAGGCAGGGACCTTGCTCCTCTAACTCCTCCAGTCTCAGACATTTTTCCCCACTGGTAAGTCTGACACTGTCTCCAGTCCTACCCCTCTCCTGGGCCCGTTCAGCCACCACTACCATCTTTCTTCCTCTGTTCCCTCTCACCTTACCTGTCTCTATTTCAGAGGTGCCCTGTTGCATTTTCTTCCCTCAGCACTTTGAAGAGACGCCTTTGTCTGGGCCCGGAGTGTCCTTCACAGTATAACCACCAGCCTGTCATCTACATGACTACAGAGAAGATGGGGGCTTCTTTTCTGCCCAGTGTAACAGGCAACTCAGTGTGAAAGTACATGGCTTGGTATGGAATATATTGTGTGGAGGCAGCCACAATTTTTAACTCAGAAGATTTAATGCTGAGAAAATAAGAATCTGCATGGATTTTCCCAGCCACTAAAACATGAGCACACAGCTTACAGCCAGCCAGAAGCACAGGCTACACCAACAAGTTCCCTTCTTCAACACTTGAATGGACTAGTCCAGCCTTCCCTTGGTCACGTCTTTTGTGCTATGTTAGTTCAACAGCTGCCACTGTGCGATCCTTCAGGTAGGGCCATGGAAGGCAAGGGAGACCAAGGACGCATCTGAAGTGCTTTGGGCACTCATAAATTCAGTCTGATGTGCAGAAAGCATCACGTAGAAATGCAGGAGAATAACATTTATTGGTTTTATTTGGAAACAGCTGCCATTAAAGGGGGGAAGCAGGAACCAGAAAGAGGACTCTGAAGGAGAACGAAAGCATCCTTTGAAAGCACAGTGGTATCCTCAGCCCCTCCTTGGGTGAAAAGGGCTTATCCACGGCTTGTGGCTGGCAACTCAGGTGAGACAAGGGACCAGAGAAATAAGGGGAAGCAGCTGCCTGGGGTTTTGGCACTGGAGGAAGAAGCCGCTAGAGATTCACCTGCTGCGTTCCTTCCCGTGAGCCAGCTGACTGCGCCTGCCGTCACACAAGAGCTCCTGCTGCTGGGAAGTTAACATCCTCCGTTTGACCTCTTCTGCTATTTTATCTCAAGGTAAATGAGAAGAGGACATATCTCAGAAGCAAACAATGAGACAGCAATTGAGACATCATTAAAAAGTACAAGGTAATGCTTATTGGAGGGAACACAATTTAAAGCACCTTTGGATGCTTGTAGGTGCTGTCTGAGCTGCAGGAACCACAAGGCAGAATTGCAGGTGATGCTGCAGACAGCTGAACTGCATTTATACTTTTTGGTTTATTTTAGAACAAGCTGCAGCCAAGCATGTAAACTGCAGTTTAAGGTGGGAAGGGAGGAATCAGAAGGAAAACGGGCTGTGCTGTGTTACAAAAGGAAGAGCAGGAGGACACAGAAAATTCTCCAGTTGCATGATATGAACCAGCAGTTAGTCGGCAGCTGAAATCCTGCATTTCATTTTGATGGCAGGAGGAGGGGGCAGCTGAGGGAACAGAAAGAGAAAATCAGGACTATGTGAGGAACAGCAGTGCCAGAGCACAGCTTAAGGAACAAACCTAGTGAGGTTAGTGCATGAGGGCTGCCACTGGAATAGGTCATATCTGCAGAATGGACAGGAAAATATTAGCAGTAGGAGTAAGTACTTTTCAGCCAGTCTAAGAGCAGCTATGTGAATGGGGCTGGCTGCTTTAACCACAGCCGTTTCCAAACCCAAACACTGCTAGCAGAACAGCTCACTCCAAATGCTAAAAGGAAAAGGGCAAGGAAACATGTAGCAAGAGAAAAACTGATCAGCTCTTGGACAGCATTCAAAATTAAAATGCCTTTCATTCCAAGCTGATGAAGGCTAGATGGTTTCTTTACACCTTCAAATTAACTTGCAGGTTGTGTGGGCTATAGGGCATTTTCAAAGCATCTGTTCAGCAAGGTTCATGGGGCACAGGAGGCTGTAAAAAGGTTCGGATCCTGCTTACATTTTCTCCAGGAAGAAATAAGAGCAACACTCCTGCAGTCAGTGAGTTTGCTCCTTACTGACTCCAACAAGAGTGAGATAAGGAGCAATTGTAAATATGCTAATGACGTGTACATCTGTGATACAAGCTGCAAAGATTACAGAGCCTCATCTTTCAGAGCACACACAACCAGCTGAGAAGGGGACCAAATGGTTCCTGCCCTGTCTTTTGCTATCAAAGCAGGAGAGCCTCCCACGTACCTAACGGAGGTTGGTCTTTCTTGACGGCCAGCACTAGATTACTCACTAAATGCAGTGTAGCTTGTTCTCTGCACTAGTTCAACCTTTGTCAGTGTCAATGGCTTGCCAGCCCTGCTGCAGGCTGCAGAGAAACAGAGGTGGTTTCTTTCTTCAGCCTAGAAAAAAGGTCAGGACTAACTGATGAGGCCTGTAAGGGGGAGGTGAATATGAACTAACTCCCACCTCTGCCTTTGCACCAAACCAAATAAGCTCAAGACCTTCGCTTAGCCATATCCTGGCCATATCCACTGCCACATAGCACAAGATCCCATAGCATGCCTCAGTGGCAGGATCCAGCCTTCTTTCAGAGCACCACTGTGACAGGTCCCCTAGGGCATGTCATATGGATACAGAGCCCCCAACCCAGCCCTGGCAGACCCCCATTAGCCAGGACCCTCCTGATGCCCAGGCCAGCCAGCCGGAGGCATCTTGCTGAAGTCCTGCAGTTGCACCCAGTGTGCTAGGACGCCCTGGCATCCAGCCAAAGCACAGGGGCCCACACAGCCCCTTGCTGAAAGAGCACAGCCAGGTGAATGACACGGAGGCTGAAAGCCACATTGCTGCAGTGACTTGCTGAGCAAACAGGCGCAGAACGGGTCGATGCCGCCTCCAGTGACCCACATAGAAAAGCACAGGGGAGTAGCAACCCACTAGGAGGCCCAAAGGCACCCCAGAGAAGGGGCAGAGTCCAGAGAAGAGGAAACAGTGGCCAATGGGGCTGCTACTCTGCCAAGGCATCAAAGTCCCTGAACGCAGGCCAATGGGGGACAGGAGGGAGGCTCCTGGCCCTCATCAGCCCCAGCTTGGCCGCCCACTGCTGGTCCATGCCAGCCTGAGCCTGGAGACTGCCGAATGAGGGAAGCATGGGGAGCAAAGCAACTGCCCTCTGCAGGTGCACATGGGCCCAAAGGAAACCCCTAACTGCCACAGTGCCTAAAAGCTGAACGTCACCCTGTCTTTCCCCAGGGCTGCCGTTTTGGAGCCAGCGAGCAGAGGAGCCAGTGCTGTATGGAGCCAATGTCTCAGACCAAGAGGCACAAGGACAGTGCAGAGGCTTTGGCTTCATGCTGCTCTAGATGCTTCTAGCTAAACTCTCCCACACAGGCATGCCCTATGTAACATCCTGAAACCACAGCCTAGGGGACGCACACAGTCAGAGAGACAGGAGAGACAGGGACCACGGGGGAAGAGTACTCAAGCAAAACTCTTCCAAAAGGCAGGTGAGGTAATGGCATGAAAGAGTGCCTTACCCCTCCCAGTGCAGAGAGCAAAGAGAGCCATCCGCTCATTTGGCAGATCCCTGCACCTCTCGGCACACGTGCACGTGTAGCCATCCTAGAGCAGCCTTTTTCTCTGCAGGCAGGGCTCCCTGTGCCCCAGGGCCAGCGCCCAGCAGCCCACACTGCCTCCAGGCCATCGTTCAGCCCCACTCAGGGAGTGCAGCACCCCAGGATCCTGCTCAGTGCCCAGCTCTGCAGCTAGCAGTACTGCTGCTGAGCCCTGGGCAGACTCAGCCATCTCCTGGCATTGCACAGGAAAGATACGTCATGTGAGATCAGGACAGGCAGAGACACATGCTGACTATGTCTCTAAGGGTTATGTAAGCCCTCACTAGAAGTGCCTGCTGCAACACGTGTGCAATACCATTCACCCCATGCAACAGGGACTGTGGGGCACCTTTGCCCTATGAGAGGAGCTGCATCTGCCCCCAGACCTGCGACACCAAAACTTGCTTTTCTTACAGCCCTGCCTGGGAGCACCAGCAGGGAGAGACAGGGCTCTTGAGCCCACCCTCAGCAAGGACGGCATCTGCCCCAACCGGTTCAACAAAGCTGGGCTGTTGCAGGGCTGGGAAGGTCAGGTCCAAACTTCGGCCCCTCACATCAGCGGCTGTCAAAAAGGAGAAGCTGGGGTAATGGCATTTCCAATGAGTTTGGATGAAAGCCCTGGTTAGCACTCATTACTTTAAAAGCACTGTTGATTTAAGGAGACATGGATCAGGTGTTATGAAACCCCCACGTGACCTGCCTGGGATTGTACACAAGTAACGCCCGCAGATCCCCAGAGGTTAGCACATGCACAAGCCATGCTGTCTCCCTTCCCTTCCCTGGGCCAATTCTTTCCCCCTAACTGGGAACAACTTTGATGATGCCACTAAGGCAAGATGAACAGGGAATTGACCCCAGGACACATCATCTCACATTGCTGCAGCCCGCGAGCCCATGTCAGGGCTGGGCCAGTCCCTCCACAGAGCAATACTGGGGGCGGGGGGGGGGGGGGGGGGGAGAGGGGTGTTACTGCCTATTGATCTCAGGAGCTGAAATGCTGTCAGTCTACCTCATGCCTATTGCTTTTCCTCCTTCACATATTCTCACCTAGCCATTGCTGCTCTTCATCCCCATCCCTACCTGATCCCCTCTCATCTCTCTTCCCCATCTTTCTGCTGCCTGAGGCCTTCCCTCTCTCAGCTGCTGCAGTCTCCAGTACCAATTACCTATCCTTTGGACATCCCTTTGCTCTTCAGCTTCTTGGCACTCCCCAGCAGTGTCGCTGTCTGTCCTTTCTAATAGGAACCATAAATGAAAAACCTCTTCTCTGGGCTGATCCAGACAGATAATTTGCTCCCCATCCTCCAGCTTGCTCTTCCTTTGCTTAACTTTGGGAAGCTTTTCCCCTTGCAGATTTGGTGGCCTATTCCCCAGAGAAATGCAGGCAGCCGGTGTGCAGCGACTGCCCGTGGGAGGACCAGAGACACCAGCACTCCCGGCACAACATACATATCCAGCCGGACCTGCTCAACAAGCAAGCACCCAACTCACCTGAACACAGCACAGGTCCCCTTCAGGCAACCCCGTCCCACCAGAGTCCAGGCAGGGGATCCACTGAACATGTAAGAGGCACACTGAGGTGCCTCTAACCTCAGAGAGATAGTAAGAGTTAACACAAAGATTTACCTCTCTCCTCCTCTGGTCCCGCCCCTTCAATCAGCTCTCCCCACCAAATTATCACCCAGCTCACATGTGGGTGGTGGGATGGCAGAGGGGGAGCTGTATTGGGGAGGGAGAACTTTCTCCCCAGCTCCCTTACAACATACCCCTCGCCAGACCTTGAACTGTGGCCCTGACAGGAAAGCAAGAAAAGAAGGTTGCCACAGGCAGGCAGGGCAAAAGCCAGAAGCTTGCAGAGAGTGGTGACAGCAGTCAGTGGAGCGACTCCAGGTCTGCTCGTACTCACCAGGCAGGAGATTCTGCCTTGCAGACCCCATGGCACTGCCCAGCCTGCCCGCTGTGCACCCCATCAGTGCTTTAATGGGATAGTGACATCTCTTAATGGGATAGTGGAATCCCTTGAAAGAGTCCTGGAAACCTACAGAACAGACTATCTCCAACTCCTGTGACAGTTACACTAAACCTGCTTTAGTGGCCAAGCTCAAGGCTCCCAGGTGCTACCAGGCAGATGCAGTGAAAGGCAGCGAATGAGTGGGGAGGCAAAAGCTTGTCCCAGGCTCATGCAGACCCTCCCTCCACATCTGTGCCATACACTGCGAATGCAAACGTGGCTCTTGTGGCTGGCACTTCCGTCAGGATAAATCACTGAGGTCGGCATTCAAGGCAGTAGGGGAAAACATCTCCTTCTACTCTGGGGTGCATATATCTACTACCTCAGCTAACACTTTAAGGCCAGCCTGGTCTCTGAGCCCATCCTGTTGGGTAGCCCAAAGAGCAGGCAGATCAGCTCAGGGCAAGCACTGGATGTTGTCTCCAGGGACCAGAGAGCTCTGAGCCAGCCAACCCCATCCCAGCAGCCTCAGTCTAGGAGCACAGCTGTGAAAGCAGTGGGCTGAGGTAACAGCTTGGACAGACTATGCCTCTTCCCTGGCAGCCATGCAAAAAAAGAGAGAGTTCAGAAGCCCATTTCCCAGGCACATCACTTTCCGTGGTGCTGGCTTTTACCTACCCATTTGGGCTGATGGAGTAGATCCAGACAAGAAAATTAGGGCTGATCCTTCTCTTGCATGGGCCAGAGTCAATGTCTGAAGGGTCAGGCTCCATTTTTTGGCTTGGGGGCTGTATCTTAAGTCCTGAAAGACTAAATCATGAATATCACGTGCTGGCTATACACAAGCATTGTACTGCTGCAGTCCCTACAGATGAAGGACAGGACTGCTGACCATCCTGCCAGGGACACTGGTATGACCCAGTGTAGCTGGTGAAAAGGTGTGATAAAGGTTGTCCAAGTATGAAACAAGGATTGAGATAAGCCCAGGTAAGCAGAGCTCACCTAAAAACTCAGTTCTTGCAGGAACACCACAGTTTTTTCAAAACTGCAGATGGGAAATGACCTGTGACATTAAGGTAAAACAAGAAAGTTCTAAATGAAACCTTTATCACAACAAAATTTGCAAGGATCATTCTCCATCAGGGAAAAAGACTGTGATTTCTACTTTTCAGCCCAGAAGATACAAAATTCAAACTTCGGAGTTTCTTACCAGCCACTGTCATTTTAATCCTGCTACAGGCATGTGGCACCTTTATCCTGCTATAGCAGCCTCCACTTAGGGAGGCACTAGTGTAACTGCCCAGATTTAAAAAAAGAAATCACTTTCTGACCAGCTCAGCTGCAGGGATGTGAAGTCCATGTTTAGCCCTGTCCCGAGGAAGGACCAGCAAAGGGGTAATGCACTCTCTGACCACTAATTGCCATGTTTTCTGGCAGAGACAGCCCTTGGTCAGGTATTTAGTGATGGACTGCTGTGCAGGTAGAGGAAAGGCCTGTTGAAGCATGTGGGAATCTGACTTCTGCAGCAGAGATCCCCAAGGAAGATGAACACTTGACAACAAACAGGTTTCCCCGTGTCACAGACTCCTCCTCTGCCATTGCTACGAGCAAAAGCAGCTTCCCACGGTGGGCAGCAGAGGAATCGCCCAGCAGGACATGATTTGCAAGCAAGCCTAAGAGAGGAGACATAGGCTCAGTCGCAGGCAAGCCCAGAGGTCAGAGTAGAGGTGGGAAATAGCCCGAGGAGATCCCACATGGGAAATAAATGCAAAACTGGAGAAGGGCATTTTGAAACAGGGTTATCCAGGGAGCCTAGGGAAGAAGTGGGCAGCAGCCCTGCTAGCAGCAGGACTCAGGGAGGACTTGGGTGAGGATATTCTCGAGTGCTCCAGCACCAAAATGGGAGAGCTGCTTATAACAAATTCAGGAGCATTCAAAACTCTCTCAGATCCCCTCAGCCAGGCAGCAGTGGGCTCAGCTCCGACCTTCCCTCCTCCATCACTTGAGGGCTGGCAGATGAGCACTGCCACAGCATAAGCGAGCCCTATGACGTGAGGTTGCCTCCAGCAAGCTGCATGGATCCACCTCCTCCAGCTTCCTTCCTATACAAGCTGAGGGGTAATCATCATGACAGCATCTAAACCACCCCCCTGGGCCTTCAGAGCCACCCAGGTGGCAGCAGGCTCCTTGGAAGGGGCCACCATGATAGCTAGGGAGCTGCTTGGGCCACCAGCTCCCATGCTAGGCAGGTCCCCCCTCTTGCTTGTGCAAGGTCTCCTTGGGCCAAGCACTCTGCCCACTCCTGTCCTGGGCTGGAGGCAGGTTAGAGTCACGGTCCTGCTGTCCCTCTGACCCTCTCCACTGTTTCTGAATGAGGTTCTTGAATGATAAAAGGCAAGATCCAGAGGGCAGCTTTCCAAAGGGGCACAACAGGATATGGTAGCTGTTTGAGCCTTGGCTGCAGAGGCCAAGAAGCACAGTGGGAAATGCTGCTGTATCTCCCATGGGCTACCCACACGAACCCATCTCAGGTGGAAGTCGCTCTGGGTACATGGCGCTGATGCAGATGCAATGCACAGCTCTGGGTAACCTCCTCCTTGGACATCTCCAAGGGCTTTACAAATGAAGAGATCTCAGTATCTCATTTTACAGGCAGGAAAACTGAGGCAAGAGTTGTGCCAGACCCGAGGTTCAGCACAGTTCTAGCCAGTGGATCATGCCATTAATCCTGCACACAGCCTCAAGGCATAGGGTACTTCCCTGACTTGGGGTAAATGAACTCACCACATGGCTGGTCCCAGCCTGCCCAGTGGATAAATTTTGACTGCATTTGCCATTTTTATCCATATTAAACCCACTGCCCTGAGAATCTAATCAATGGGGACAGGCTTCCCTGTGCCACTGAGCTCCCTGGAGGCCATCACAGGAGATCAAAACTGAGTGAGCCATGTAGGACACGGCTGATCCAGAGTAAACACAAGGTGCACAAGAAGAGGGCAGCATGACATGTGGGAAAACACTGCTGTCCCCATTGCACAGAGAGACCTGCTCTCTCTGCAACTGCCCACCTAGCACATTTCCTACAGATTTCCATCCTCTTCTATCAGCAAGGTGGAGGACTTCTCTCCCCCCCAGAAAATAATTCCCCTCAGCCTGCCAGCCCACAGTGCTACCAGCAGCCTGATGACATGAACCCCAACACTGTTCAGGGATGGCTGAAGGCTGTAACTCAGCCTGCTGGATTAGCCCAGGCTGCATTTGCCCTGACTGCTAACCTTGACCTCAGAAAAGTCTTGCATCTCAGCAAAGACCACCTCATCCCTGCTCTGTTCACTGACTGCCAGCCCGCAGTACACCTTTACCTCCTTTTTTTCCTTCCCTTTCCTTTCCTCAAGGTGGGTGTTGGCTTTTTCCATTACTTGGGTCTCACCACCTTTTTCTCCCATTTGGCTTGCTCTGGCATGTCTTTCTAGAAGCCCTCCTGGAGCAGCCCTGGTGGCTGCCTGCCACCACTAGCCCTCGCCAGGGCCATGCTGCCCACAGCACCGCAGATCTCCCTTGGGACAGCAGCATGTCCCAGGCTGTACAGTGCATCTCCCCTCTCTGACGATCAGTCAGGTGACTTTTGGGGGCTCATCTAACAGAGCAGCGCCACTTGGGCTTGCAATGTCAGCCTTTGGCTCATGGCTGTGTTTGCCCCCAGCATCCCAGCCTCCATAACCAAATAAGAGGCAGTTGTTAAAAGGCATTTGGTCATAGACTCTCAGCACAATCTCTGTCACAGACTCACCACTTCCCTCCACCCAACATGCACACACATGACATCCTTTCATACCCCATTGCACCGCAGGAGCCCCGCAGTGACCGCGCAGCCTCTCCCCGGCACTGGGAGCACCTTTCCTGGCCCCTATGCCCCGCTCATCATGGACAGCGGTTCCTGCTGCCCAAGCCAGGAAATGGCACCTATTCCAGATGCTACCTCTCCTAGCTGATTTTTGAGGAGCCAAGGGTGATGCTGAGAGAGCTCCCATGCAAACAGGAGTTTGTAGGATTGGAAGGGCTGCCCTTACAACGGTGCCAGGGTATTTTGCCGCAAACGTTTGTTATGGCCTGGTCTCTGCATCTCTACCCAGCTGTGTCCCCTGCTGCATCCCCGCGACACCCACAGGCACCCTCCTTGGCCATCATTCAGGAGAAACGACAGGTGCACCACAGCAGCACAGCTCCTGGCTGTGGGAGAAGCCACTGCTGTCCTCACTTATCCAGAATAATCCCACTTTTTGACACCTTTGTTAATGAAACTGGAGGAATACTGGTTCCCCTGTGGACACAGCACAGCTGCTTGCTTAATCAGGAATTTGCCTAGCCAACTGAATGCTATATTTTTAGAGGAGCCAGAAGTTTCCCCTAGGCATTTTTATAATTTATTTTTAATGTTTATAGCTAATTTCTGCTTAAGTAAGCCTGTGACTTTCTACAATTTCACCATAACTAATCACAAGCGAACATAACCAAAGTAACAAGTACTAATTAGGCCCTCTAGAACCTTAATCTGCTCTGACAGTCAGCACCAGCTGCCTGTAACTGGGGCTGCACCATGCCTCTTCTTAGCACAACCATCATCGCCCGCCTTCCGCTTGAAAGTAGAAGAGGAGGAGCAAGCCGAGTGCCTCCATCTTCAGAAGTACATGGAGGTGAGACATCTCCTATTCCATGGCATCCCCAGGCAGAGGAAGAGGACAAGGCAAGGACAAATGGCCAGGGCTGGCAATACAAGTGGTCTGCATGGAGGATTACAGGTGCTGGAGGATGTCTGTTGTCTAACGCCGTCTTTGTGCCTAACAGCAACACTCACTGCTGATCAGAGACCAAGGACCAGCTCAGTAAAGTGGCAGAGAGAGGACACATAGGTACATGCTCACTTGTTTCCTCTTTTCTTCCTGGGTAGCTGAGCCAGTTGCAGTAAGATGCATGCTGTGATAGCAAACATCTATGACTCACAAGTCACAGGGATGCAAAGAACAAAGGTGATCTGTGGGGACTGACAAGAGCATGTTGCTGGTCAAGTGATGCAACTTTGGACAGGGCAGATGGGAAAAGGGGGAGACCAAGTCACTAGGTGACTTCTCTGAGGTAATTACTTTCTGAACCCTTCTTTGTACTTCCCCACCTATGCTCACCTTATCTGTGCTATGCAGATCCCCACAGTGCAGACTGTTAACCACATATTAACTCCAAACACCCTGCTCTGGGAGATATGCTTATTTGCACTGGCCTGTAGGACAGATTATTTGGAGATCTCTGCTTCACAGGATTAATTATCCCACATGTAAGATGTTAATCTTACCATGTTTTCTCCATTTATGCACCATTCCCTGCCCTCTCCCCATGCATTCACCTTTCTTGTCATCTCAACTTGCAATCTTATTAATACTGCACTATTCTCAGCAGCCTCAGAAAAGCTGTCTCATATCCCTTGTGGCTAATGGAGGGCATCCATTCAAAAACTCTGCGAATGCCAGAGTTCAGGCTGCTTCCCAGTGGAACAGATGTATCCTGGCCATAGAGCCATAGACCCATTCCCAAGGTCTAAAGCCTCTGCTTCTGCTAGCAATGCAGGCACCTCCCCCATGAAAGGCAAAGACAGCATCACCAGTGTCTCTTTGGCTGGTCAGAGGGCTGAGACTCTTCCCCAGGCACCACTGACGCAAACGCTGCAGTGTGGGAAAAACAGAGCATGATTTTCATGGACAGATGGATAGAAAGGTCGGACATTCTTTCCAAGCACTAACAACCTAGGTCAGAATCTCAGGGACTTTTTTAATTTCTATGTAAATTTCTCATCTGAAACAAAAAAAAAAAAATCCACAAAAAAAAATTATCTCCATTTTCTTCAAATTAATTGATTCACTTCTCAAGTTATGTAGCAGATTTCGAATTCTGAAGGTAGGATGTTTCCAAGAACTGCATGTCTCCTAGCTAAAGTGATGTCAGAGTCTCCCCAGACGGAGAAGGTATGAGTAATGGTAAATTCCATAGACTGCAAAAAGAGCAGTGTTACTGATGTTTAATGCAATGAAAATACCTTACCATAAATTGGTGAATGCTAATGCTGTGATCTAACCATGGGGTCTTAAAAAAATGCTATGAAAATAATGTTATGTCTGGAAGTTTCAGATTCATTTTGAATTTAGCACTTCAAAATGCTCAGTGAATAACACAGAATATATCTGACTCATAGTTCAAGCCAGGTATCAGAGGTCCCAATAGTTTGTCCTAAACTTCTTACAAATAAGACACAGTTCTTTAAGAATGTCCTACAAAACCTTTGATTTTCTTGCCTGTCTCATTCAAACTTCACAGCAAAATTAGGTCATTTAGGAACATAGGCTTGGGATTTTTCTTGTCTCATATATAACCACATCAATAAATCATGTGCCCAGCTGACTGGACACAAGACTGTTCTGAAGTAAAGCAAGGCACTACTCCCATTTTGCCTAAATGTAGCACAGTGGACTTTCTACATCACCCATATTTTGGAGGTAACTGTGGACAATTGCTATTTTCTATTAGGTTTTAAATACCTTCCTGATGGGGAAAATCTCCTATAGATATTACTGGAAAATGAAAGTATGGTTTTGTTTAAGATTCAAATTCCATGGATAAAAATATCTGTTACTGGAGCTTCTGATACGATGCGCAAAAAAAGCCAACAGAAAAACTTCTGTTAAATTCCATTTGTGAAAAGTAATAGCTGACACCACACCAGAGGAAAGGGGCTTCACTAACCTTTCTTGAATCCTTTCCTACAGCAACCCAGACCACCTACCAATCAGACTAAGCTCCTATGGATCCCAGCCCTGACTACCCTGCAAGGCAGGAAGCAAGACAGTCAGCAATTCCCCGCACCAAGATGCAGCGGGGGGCAGGTGGGTGGTGGGCAGCCCGAGCCACCCTCACAGCTCGCAAGTGCCCTGTATCCCTTGGCTGTCCAGCTGCAAATCCGAAGGAGGACCTCGCCTTGCACCTTGCTGCTGGGCTCCCAGCAGTAGATGAAGTCCTGGGGCCACCTTGTGGCTAATTGCATGGATTGTTTTAATTTCTGCTTTAATTTCCCTGTACTGGATGCTCCCAGCAGTCCCAGAAGACTGGGCTGTACACCAGCACCCACCAGGGTCCACGTGTACTCTGAAAAGCCAAGTGCCTTGGTTCACTCAATCAGCTCTTCCTAGACTTCAGCTTTCTCAAGGTTACCTGAGAGTTATCCGGCTTCCCAGGGTTACATGTCCTCTGGCTGCCCTCCTCAGATACTGAGGTTACGCCACTGAAAACATCAGCTCTTTGATTATTTTTACCGGGACAGCCTGGAAACGAGGGGCCCTGTTTGTGGCTTTATGAGCTGACATGACATGCATATCCCATTTCAACTGTGCAGCCCTTCTTCCATATGCAGGAAAACCAAAATAACTGTCTCTAAAGCACCTGGAAGCCAGTCAGCACAAAAATGACATAGACCTGTGGAGATGAGGGAGAGTTTCCCATCATCCTACACTTGCATGAAGAAAATGCAAACCCCCACACTTCTCTCAGACCCCAAGAATAGCCCAGTGACTCATCAGCCACATGACTGTTTCTACTGGGAGCTGGCAATAGCTTCAGCAGAAGGTGGCATTACATTCTCCACTTCACCTAAACATCCCAGGCCTACTGCTTACAGGGCGCCTCCTAATCAACGTTCCCTATTTTCCTTTCACCCTAACCATGCCTCCTCTTCTTTGGCCACCTTCCCATACCTCTCTGCCAGTGCAAAAGAGCCCAGCACAGCTCCACTGATGCACATCCCACCTAACATGCCATCAGCAAGGGATGCAGGGGAGACAAAGCTGAGACAGAGCGGCTCTAGAGGAGAAAAAACAAGGATTTAATGGAATGAAAGGAGAAGCTCCCAAAGTCCGCACAGGAGCAACATCTCTGAGACTCTCTGACACTCTCCACTCCAGGATCAGTCCTTCCTTTCTGCCCACCAAAAGGCCGGGGCACTCAGGAACACCAGTGCTTGATCTGCTTCTTTAGAGTGCTCTCCAAGGAGAGGATTAAGGTGCATTGCTAACTCCACAGCCCATGAAGGCCATCTCCACAGCAGCCTCTTCCTCAGCTCTTCAAATCTTCCAAGGAAGGGAGCTCGGCTCAGAAATCCCTCTCTCCTTGGTGAGTGAAGAATCCTTGCATTATCCAACAGGTGGTAAAGGCTGTATAAAAACCATCCTGGGGTGGGGGAGGGAGAGCCACACTGGTCCTAGCAGTGAGATTCAAGCTCTGTCAGCATCAGGAGGCCAGCTCTGGTGGAGGGAAGGGGCTGTCCCATGCCTGGCCTGGAAGGTAAGTCCTCAAGTGGGCAGGTGAGTTGGTGGAGCCTCTGGAAGACAAAGGCAGGCACTGAACATCACCCCACAAGCACGAAAAGCGATCTGGACCCTCCCCTTCTAGTCACTGGTCTCACTCAGCCAGACAAGCAGGGCTGCAAATCCTGTCCTTAAATGCCAGGGCATCCTGAAATAGAGGCAGCCGTCACTTCAGTGTCTGAAAATAGATAGATATTTGAACCAGTTACTACAATCCCAAGATGAGCAGTGAGCACGGGGGAGACCTGAGGCACAGTGGGAAAGTTTGTTTACCCATCTATTCCTGGCCACAGCTAGAAAGCAGTCCAAAGCACCTCTAGTTCATCCCCTCCTTCAGCATGCACTGCAAAGAGAGAGCCTGTGCACATAGATTCAGCTTAAGCTGGGCCAACAAGTGTGCAAGGGGCCACCCTGTGGCATGCAGCATGGCCCTTGCATGCTCCTGTAGCCAGACCCATCTCTCTCTGGCCACAGAGATCAGGGCCCCATTGCTGTCACAACCCATGCCCAAGTACTTGCAGGAGGCAGAGAATGGGTGGGACCCAGGGGATCAGGGCCTTCTGCAAAACCTCCTCTTCCTCAATGGCAGGGACAGGATGCGTGTCTAGAGCAAGGTCTACTTTGCTGAGTGACTGCTCTCCCAAGGCACATCCACAGCAGCCAGCACACAGGTTGCAGCAGTTCTGGGTGCAGGGCAGGCACAAGGCCACTGATGCTGCAATGCAAACTCCAGACTCCCAGTGATTCCCTCCACCCCATCCCTTTGGGCTCAGTGCCAGGGCCCTGCCAACAGCTCTCATAGGATCTGGAGCTTCCTTGGAGCAAATCCCCAAGTCTCTGTCAAAGGCAACCTCCAAACTGAGTCAGGACACTGGAGATCATTTTTATCCTCACCATTTAAGGAGCTGATTCCTGATGGTGCATGCAAAGAGACAGAAGCAATAACCAAGCGGCACCAAGAAGCAACAGCCAGCTCTGAGCAGCCCTCTAGTCAGAACTCAATAGAACCGACAGTTTGTTATAGCAATGGATTCTCAATCAAACCAATTAATTCTAGTCTCCCTATTAATTAACCTGCAACATACAAACAACCACCCTTCAGGACTGGACTTCAACACAGCAGCACACTCATGCCATCATCCCAGAGCACCAGCCTCACCTCTCTGAGGGAGCCTTTGATGGTGGAGAGTTTGTAGATGATCCAAAGTGGGATGCACACCATGGAGGAGAGGGCCAGCAGCCACCCCAGTGTGTCTCCCCACCATGGGTACACATACTTCTTGTTGTAGGTCAGTGGGGTGTACTTGATCAGAGAAAACAGGAAGGTTGCCTGGCAGGGTGGAAGAAGCCAAGGGAAAAAGAACAAGAGAATAAGCACCCTTAGCCAAAGCAGGTCCTTCCTGGCAACTCCACACCTCCACACAGAGTTTCACTGTGTTGAAGAGCTCTCTGGGCTTCGGGATAGCAACACAGGAGATGCTAGTCAAGCTAGCTTTGCTGCTATGACGCCCATGCTCAGTGCTGGGCAGCAAGGAGCTCACCCCAGCAGCAGACACCACTATCACCACCGAGCCAGGCCCTGCTCCCTGTTGTTTTGCCCCATGCCAGGGCCCAAAGGCCACAGACACATGCAGAGCAACAGGCTCCCAAAGTGCAGGCCATGTAAGCCTCTCTACATACACACACATCTCTCTGTATGTATGTATCTAAGTATGTATGTATGTATGTATGTCTCAGAGGCACCCAGCTTTACCCATCTCCCTATCCCCACAGAAGCCCAGCTCCATACCCCCCCTTCCAGCAGGCTCTCACCATGCAAACCGCAGGTGTGATGAAAAGCCAGCAGTATTTGATGACTGGCCATGGCCGGTACCCAATCATATCTTCAATGTTATCATAGAAACGCTCGGCACCTGCAGAAGAGGGGAAGTATGCCTCATTACTACCAAGCAAAAAGTGGAGCAAGGTCTGTGTGTGTCCTGGGGAGGACGGTGAGCAGGGGTCCCATTTGACCAGTGGTAAGGAGCTCCCCAAAAGACCTGGCAGTAGCCTCAGGACAGTTGGCCCTCTCAGGGACCTCACTGGGAATGTGGCCAGTTTCAGTCTGCATCCTGGAATAACATCCACTCACCCTAGAACAGCACAGTAGATCATCATGGCTAGCCCCTCAGCTGGTGTCACCCAGGCTAGGACCCGAACCCAAGTTTTACCCATCCCTTGTGAATGGCAAGGCTGGAAAAGGGCTCTCAAAAACGTCAGAAGGTCTCAGGGCCCTCTGTATGCAGGCTGAGAAACCACTTCCCAGCCAGCTCTAAGCCCTGAGTAAGGAAGGGGCTCAAAAGCAGAGACATGTAGGAATATGCTGAGGATATCCGCCAAGCAGATCCCCCAGGGTGTTGCTGTGAGGAAGCCCCCACCAGCTGAGTCTACAAGCACCAAAACAAGAGTTGAGCAGGCTGCCTTGCCACTTGCCACTGCGAAGCAACTGCCAGGAGGAGCTATGGACTAGCACTTTGAGGCTGAATCAAGCAAGAGCATGAGAGACCAGAGCTGGGGACCCCCCCACACACACACCAGTTCATACTCACCATAGACCCAGGCGATGCAGAGGGTCTCGAAGATGGCCACAAAGAGCAGGCACATGCCACTGGCAGCATAGTAATCAAAGAGCTGGAAGACATACATCCCCCCCTGGGAAGGGCCAAGCGGGAAGCAAGGCAAGGTGGGGAGGAAGAGAAGGGAAAGGAATCAGGAACAGGCAAAGAGATTCAGCCAGAGCAGGAATCAAACTCAAAATTTTCCCCCAAGCTAGAGGCAACTTCCCCCTCTCTGGGGAAACAGCAAGAGCAAAGGCCACATCCCTTGTGCTCACAGCCTGATGGAGACATGCAGCAGCCCTAGTCTCCCTGCTCTCAGGGTTCTATACAGCTCTTCATTCCAGGGCAGGACAGGAGAGGGGAAGTCACCATGAGGATCTTGGGGCTATTTCAGGACAGGAATAAAAACAGCAAGTCTTCTAGTTGGAAGCGAGGGTGGAGACTCCCTTAAGAGACACAATGCACCTGACTAAATTCAGCCTTCTAACTGGCACAAGGAAATAGATGTGCATGCAATTTTGCAAGCACCTGTTGCTGTGCACTCACAGGTTAGCAGTTGGATGTTTCACTGCCCAATTCTGAAAGCCAGTCTACAAAAGAGGTCCATAGTTAAGGAAGACACAAAGCTGTAGATGCAACATCAAAGGCCACTTTTTCAACATCAGGCCCAAAGGAATACAGAAGATGGAAACAGGAAAAAGCATCATGGCAGCATCTACCCCTCCCACTTATGAGAGGAGTCAAAGATTTTAAAGCAGAACAGTTTTAACTCCAGGCAATTAATCACAATTCACAAAGAAGGGACTACATAGGAAATCAGTGTAATGGACACTCAGGCCCATCAAGTTTCTTGATTCCCAGCTTTCATGCAGCTCCATCCAGTAGGAAAGGGAAGGACAAAGGTGCTCTCCCAGCCATGCAACAGGCTACAGCTGTAAAGCTTTGGCTAGCTGTAAAGATAAATCTGAACCACAACATTGCCTTCCTGGAGCTCTAATTATCATTCTAGGCAGGAGAGGTGTCAGGGATGTGTTAGCACATATAAATAGCACAGGGGGTCAGGACTGGAAGGGAAAAATTCAAATGCCATCTGGAAAGGGAAGGATTTGTACTGGCACAGTTCATAGCTACACAATAGCCACTTTTCCAAAATACTCCTTGGACTTTTTAATGTCATGTAGCAGCCAGACGCTTGTGCCCGAAACTTATCCAGCAGCAAAGAGCCACCAGCATCATGCAACAACACTGGGGCAATGCTGAACAGGGAGAGAGGACCACCACCTCCCAGGCTGCCCAGGTCCACTGCTAACAGCCTCCCTGACCCTCTCCCACCAGGCACCGAGCAGTCGGACAAGCCAGCCAGCTCACCAACTAGCCAACAGCCCCAGCACCCTTGACCAATCCACCCACTGTCCCGTGCCCCCTCACCAGGGAGGTATTCAGACCCAGTGAGTGCTCCATAGGTGCTTGGAGGAAGGTGCAGGGCCAGACTCCTCACTCTCCCCCCAGCCCAAAATACCTCCGTGAGCATCATCAGTCCAACCAGATAGGAGAGGATGGACACCAGCAAGATGAGGGTTTCCCGGCGGTTCTTCTTGCGGAAGATGGTCGGGTACATGTCGACAAGAGCTGTGACAAGGCTCTCCACGCAGACGAACTGCAAAAAGCAGAGTTCCCACCTCCATCAGCCCATCCCACCAGGCTAATGCCCCAGGCTTCAATCCAGACTTTCACTCTCAGGGCAGGCTCCCTTCAGCCAGGAGGAACCATCAAAACTGATCTCAGCCACAACCACTGGTGCTGTCCTGTACCTCAGGACATGTCGAGGACATGTCCAAAGAGCGTGACTGAACTTGCACGCTGCCACGCACAGACTAGCTTAAGGCCTGGAAGCATCACCGCTGCCTGACTGAGCACAGTGCGCCACACGGGACTAACTACCTGTGTGGAGACTAGTCCTCGTAATTGCCTCAGTGCAGGGCCACACTGAGGTAGTTACACTGCTTCCAGGACCTCAGTTGTTTCCTCTGCACATTACTGCCCTTTGTAGAAAGACCTGTGTCTGGCCTAGAAGTGGCCTCACCCCTTACCAAGTGGCTGAAACCCTCCAGGCCTCGTGCCTCCCCCTCCAGCCTCTGACTGTCAGTCCTCCATAGCTGCCTGGGCACAGTGCTGTGCTCTCAGCAGGGAAAGCTGCCACCAAGGACCTGGCTCCCCAGACTCCCCCTGCCTTCTCCATCAGCCAAGCTGAACCCATTTGCGTCCAGCTTGAAGGGACAATGCTTTTGGTCCTGCAGGGAAGCTCCCCCTGCCTTTACCTGGCTGTCCAGTCCCAGCAAAACAACCATCAGGAAGAAGAAGCAGGCCCAGAGCGGGGAGAAGGGCAACATGACGACAGCCCGAGGGTAGGCGATGAATGCCAGGCCAGGCCCTGAGAGGAGAAGGGCATTTAAAGCAGGCAGTGGACAGCAGATCTGGAAGCTCCCAGATGCCTTGCATCCCACCCCAGCAACAGGCAAGCAGCATTGCTGCTGGCACCAGCACAGTAGGGCTGGCATGCAGCACAAGACCCATGTGCCCAGAGCCATGTAGGGCAGCTCCCTGGCACAAGGCACAGCCCACACAGCCTTTTGCTCCAGTTACATACAGCCACTGTCCAGGAGGCCCAGGCTCCTCGGACAAGGTCAAGGAGCTGGAAGAAGCACAGCGAGGCCAGCTGGGAGGAAGGGAAAGGAAGCACAGCAAGCAACGGCTGCACCGCTGCTGCAAGGGCTGGGAGCAGGAGCAAGCCTCTGAGTCCCAGGGAGCACTGAGCAAGCCAGGACACACGTTTTGCAGGCTTGTCACCCTGCCAGCCAAGAGAAGAGCAAGTGCTGTACTTGTATACATCTCATAGCTGGCACGCATTTCTCTCTGCTTCTCAGAGGCAAGGAGCTGCCCATGGAAAGGAGCCTGCAGCTGCAACGCCCATTGCCCCCAGGCAGATAACCCCAGAGGGCACATCGCAGGGTACCCTGCAGGGATGTCCATCCCCCCTGTGGCCTTCACTCACCCGACTCAGCCACCTCAGCGATGGGCACACCCTGCTCCCCCGCCATGAAGCCCAGGATGGAGAAGATGGCAAAGCCAGCCACAAAGCTGGTGCCACTGTTGAGGAAGCAGAGAGCCACGCTGTCCCTGGGGAAGAGAAGGCGCAGCATCACCTGGGGGGGCCAGGAGTCAAGGTGCAACCTCAAGCCGCAGACAGCCGTGCCAGCTGCATCCCACTCTGCACCCCGGCACTGTGCCTTCAGCGGGCCTTGCTCCTGACCACTCCGCAGGAGTGGCAAAGCCCTCCCTGCCCCAAGCATCTGCTCAGCAGAGAATATTTTTGCCTGAGAGATGTTTTCTCTCCTTAATAGATTTTTCAGACCCATTACAAATTTTTGGCTTCCAGCACTACTAGACATCTTCTGGTTCTCACACTATGAGAGAAAGATAAATGGAGACATTTGATTTGTTTTCTCTGATCTATCCATTTTTGTCTCTGTTTCACCTCATTCTTATCCATCTACTCTTTAAACTAAATATCTCTTATCTATCTGATTCCTTTTCACCCTCCAGTCTCCCTAGGCCTCTCATGACTACAACTCTAGGGACAAAAACATTTGCAGCATCTTTCCAAGAGATTCTGAACCAAACTGAACACACACTTCCGGCATTTAATGGCCTACTCTGGCTTCATTAAATGCTACTGTGTAAATCCAGTGTGATTTTCTGCATCAAGGTATCTAGCATTTTTTTGGCTTCATGCTCCTCCCTGCACATTAGCTGGATCTATTCACTGTCTGCAACCATCTCTGGAGAGAGACTACAGTTCATGCAGAGCCCCCAGACTGTGCAAATAGTTCAGGTTATTCCTTCCAAAGCATAGTACTTTCATTTGCCAGGACTGTACAGCACCTAACATCATTGCTCTACCTTTTCATCTGGTTACTAAGGCACAAGAGGCTGAAAGAGATCTCCAGGCTGAATTGTCCTGCCGATGCAGAGGATCATGCTCTACCAGGCTCAGCTAATCCAATTGGAAGCCCACACCAGAAACTCATTTCTCCAGCTGCTAGAAACCACCTACTCTTCACCCAAATTATACTCTCAGCCAGTTTATATAAGCTCCTATTTACCTCAGATAGTTCCTCTTCCTTCCTGGTGTCTCTCCCTCTTTCCCCCAGATGAATTTATGAAAAATTAAACCCTTCTGAGAGAGACATGAGCTGGGAGATGCTCTCAAGTCACCTGGGACGTGGGAAGGGGGTGTCATGGTGGAGAGTAACACGGAGAACAGCCGAAGAGGGGTCCCCAGATTTTCACCAGAAAGGGAAGGGCTTTGAGCCCAGATGATTCCCCTTACCATCTCGGAGGAGGGGAAATGGTCCAAGCCATTTGGTGCCATCTCAGACTACTGCCACATGAACAACAGTCCCTCCTCCCCACATTCCCTTCGTTCCCCAGGTTACTAGTGGCTACACTGAACCTGTTGCAACTCAGTGGAGCACCACACTGTTACCATTCTGTCCTGCTAAAAACTGGCCCTATCTTCCTGCACAGACCAAGGCTGCAGAATATAGGACCGACTTATTAGAACTGGGTCCATACCTGGGGAACAGGATGGTCAGAATTGTGACATTGAAACAAGAAACAAATTCCCTAGCATAGCTGAATAGCAGAAAGGGTTTGTGTGCAAACAGATGTCTCTTTCCTTTGTATAACATCTCCAACTGAAGTTATGGAAGCTTTTTACAGTATTGGTGCTAGGCAGCCCTTGTTGTCATCTCTATGTTACACATCCAGATGGAGATGCAGAGGGTTAGTGCCCAAAGGCATGCAGTAGGTTAGAGACAGATCTGTTATCATTTGCATTCCCACAGTTCTTTCTCTCAAAACAGGGTTTGGGAGAAAGGGTATGAAAAGGAAGAGCAGTCTCAGCCTAGCTGCTGTTGGAGAAGCATCCTACAGCAGGAGTAAATTTCTAAGGTAAAGAGAGATAGGTAAAGATGCAAGGACCATGTAGCCTGATGGTCTGCCTGGACCTTCCACAGTAATGACAACAAATTAGAATTTAAAAGGCAGGGGAACTCAGGGACAAGACCAGTAAGACCAGCGAAGGAATGGTGAGAAGAGAGCCGGATAGTTTTATTGGGCGTTTTCACTTACACTGACCTTTTGCCTCTGGAGATACAGCTCCAGATGGTGGCCACATCTACAGTGAAATGAGTTTGCTTTCCCCTGACCACTTCAACTCTACAGCCTGTTCCAATTTAGTATCATGGTCAATCTTTGTTCAAAGGGCAGTCCCGCATGGGAAGAGTGCACAAGAGGTAGGGGTCGTATTTGCAGGTTTATGTGTGCCAGAGACAGCACATAGGAATAAAGACCACTGATGACTGTGCAAACTAATAGGAGGAATGATAAATTACAAGGTGAACAGATTCCAGTCCAGAGCCATTAGCTCTTACAGCTCTGCTTCCTCTGCAGGTACTTGTGCACCTTTTCAGTAAGGGGAGATTGTGGTGTGGACTGGGATCACAAAACTGGTGAAGAGGGATCTGAGTTTGCTGGCTGTCAGCTGGGATGGAAGACGGAATTTATCTTCCATGACATGGCCAGAAAGTTCCTTGCATTCCCCTTGGGTCTATAGCACAGAGAGTTGGATTTGGGCAATATGGCAACAGCAGAAAGTTTCAGAGAAAACATCTGGGGAGAATTTTCTTATGCCTTGAGTAGAAAGGGAAAACGAGGCACCTCAAATGGCCAGTTGCCTCCAGCAGTTGACCAGCCAATTTGCACTGATGTTCAGGGAAGGGAAGGCTCTAGATGGCAGAGCTGCATTCCAGTTACCTGTAGCAGTTGTTATGGTATTTGTTGTAGCTACCCAGAGCTGTCAGGCATCCCAGGCATATTGCATACGAGAAGAAGATCTGAGTGCCTGCATCCATCCAGACCTGCAAGGGAGATGCAAATACGGGTAAGAAGAAAAGGCCAGCACAGAGTGCAGACAATACACCGATGTGAAGAGGCAGAGACCTGGGGACTGATGTAATCAGCAGAAAGGTCAGTGCTCAGGAGGTCAGCAAAACTCAATACTTAGATAAGCCTTTGCGAGGACCAGATTATACGGTGTCAGGAATTACAGTCCTCAACAAAGCACCTTAGGGTGGTAAGAGCGCCAAAGGAAGAGATGCACCAAGAGCCTTGCAAACCCACAACATGTATAACTTTTCATCATTATCTTTTTCTTCCTTAATCAAATCTACAGTACTCTGTGACTCTCCAGAGTCTCTCAGCAGTAAGAGACCAGAAGAACTCTTTCCGTGGGAGCTGAAGGAGTCCTCTGCTGGCAGATGAGAAGCGGGATTTTATTTGGGCAGGCCTGGTCCCCCACCAAGTGGCACAGCTCCCAGTGGTGGCCTTTGGCTCCAAGATCTGATTTTAAAGGTTCCAAAACTTGAAAGTAAATTGACAGGGGAGGAGGGAAATGTTAGAAATAAACTGAGTTGGTTGCAAAGGAAGGACAGCTCCTAAAAGAAAACACAAGAATGATGTTAGTCCCATGAGGCCCCTTTGAACTCCACTCTCACTGTCAAGATCACGTGCCAGCGCTCCGAGGCTGACATTTGTCAATGCCAAATTTGATCTGAAAGCCTAGCTGTGTGTAGTCACCGATGCAACCACAGCCACCGTCTTCTGCAGAGAACAGCAAAAGGAGGAATTAACAGTGAGGAACGAAATGATGACAAAGATTATTAATTAAATCCTCTATTGTATAACATCTTTTCCCCTAAGGCTTCCCAGGGGATTTAAAACTGTGGATAAGATAATCATTCAACCAACTCTGACATGCAGCCACCTTCGGGAGATAAAAGGGAAGCTAGTCAGGAAAGAAAAGCATAAGAAAAGTATTACTGGGAAGTTTTCAATTAGAATAGTCTGCATCTGGCTAATGCATCTCAGTTCATACCCTTGTTCCCATAAGTAGTGGTGTTGGTGAGTTTTCCCTAGTGCCAAGATCCCACCTGAGGCAAATGGAAATCAATGGAAAGCGTCCCAGCGGTGTCTACAGACTACGGTGTCTCTCAGCATTTATGTGATTCAATCAGCATCACTGGTTTTGTTTAGTTTTTTTCTGTTCTTGTTCCTAGGTTGATGGGCACTCTTACAAAATGTTAAACCTCTTGTTTAGCTCAAAATTCTATTTCAGCTCAAGAAACAGCTGCGCAGAACAAATCCTCTCCCTACCCACAGCGCCATTGGCAAGATACAGCAGCACAATCTGTAAGGAGTGAAGGCAAAGCCCCTAAACATTGTTAGGGCTAACTTTGGTGAAGCTGCTTTCACTGACTGTCCTGCAAGCAACTCAGCTGATATTCAGGCCCACCTTCTTTTCAGTCAATGGAAAGACTGCTCGCTATCCCACAGGGAGCAAGATCAAATCTTTGATATGTAAAATGGGAAGAGACAGAGGATGATGTTGGACTGGAAAAGGTAATTCTGGGCTCTGGCAAATTTAAAAAATAATTGACATCACTTCATTTTACTTTTTTGGAGGATCAGAGCAGGGAGGGATGTTTGGAGAGCAAGATGTTAGTTAATTTTTCCATTTCAAAAAGATTGGAAAGATCAAGTCCTTTTGGAAATGACTGCTAAAGAAGCACTGGGCTCGTAGGTAGCCAGATTATAGCCTTCACTATTTAGCTGCTTTTAGGGCAAAGCAAGGCTTTCAGGTCAACAGGACCAGCTGACACCTTTGCATCAACAATTTAAGCATCTTTTGATAGGTCAAGGTGGAAGGTTTCATTCTGTCTTTTTCATCAAATTCTAGCTTGAATTCCATCAACCCATGGTTTTTGGAGCTTTTTTAGTTCAATTTACTGAGATAACAAGATTCATGAAGTCATACTGCCTGCCCACCTTTGCCATAACACTGGACCCTGTTGACCAGTTTCAACCAGATTTAACAGTGGGTAGAAACCTCAATGATATGAGCTACCTCAGAATTCCATGATAGCCAGGAAATAGGCAAAAGACAGAAACTCAGCATTCCAGCTGAGACAAAAGCTACAGGGAGGAACAGTCAACCATCATTAAATATCAGATAAATCACACAAGTAAGAAACATGAGAAATACCCCAAGGGCAGGAAAAGAACTGGTGCTTTGATAGACATGGTAGAAGCCAAATATCAAGACATGAGGCTTCATTAGCTCAATGGCTCATAAAGTGGCTCATTCCTAAAACCCAGCAATACCCTTGACAGCATAGCAGAGGCCAGCATGTGGTCTGCATGCTCCACAGTCCAGCTGCCTGCTCCTACTCAACATACCACCTGTGGAGCACGTACAGGCTGAGTGGGCAACCCAACTCAAAGGGACATGTTATGGGAATGAAGAACCTGTGTTAGCACATGTTCCCATTTGAAGCAAGGCAGCCTGTGGCTGAACCAGTGCAAATAAAGCTACACTTGGCTTACAGAGCTTATGGTCCCACTCAGTCAGCATGACTGTGAGCACCAGCTCAGGCTGTATGCATTTTTGTTCCCCATTTGAAAAGGCTACTGCGGCTGTTGGGTCAAAGACCATGCCACCCTTTTGTCTTTCCCAGGCCACTGTTAGTTCCTGAATTGGTCAGGGGGTTGTTGGACTCCAAGACTGATGCTCGGGCACCCCTGACCTCCTGTCATTCATGACAGAGCCCAGCACAAGCAGCAAGTCACAGGACAGTAGGACCAGGTGGGCTGGAAGGGACCTCAGCCGCTCTCTTGTCCAGGCTCCATCTCAAGTCCCTCACAAGGAGAACCACTTTCCACATGGCTCTGCAGCATTTCACAGAGGGCTACACTGACCACTACCACTCACTTCAGAAAAAAGCAGACCAAATCTTCCCTCTCCAAAATGCCTATGCTCATTTCTCTCTGTAACAGTTGACTCAGGAGAAATGCTTTTTTCAGTCCAAGGCCCCCCTTTTCCTCCTGTGCTGTTGATCAACAGCCTCTCGTTATTTTGATATTTCCACTCTGTTTAAAGGGGCCTGATAGCGGTAATGGAGGGCTTGGTTTCCCTGGCAGATAAGAGTGTGCTGCTGTCCTCTCTCTGCTGTTCCCAGAGAGACTGGTAAAGTTTATCCTGTTGTTCGGATTTCACCAGCACGTTGGCAGCCTGGGTATTTTGATTTGATTGTTGTCTGCAGTTTTCTAGGCCATCCAGTTTATTTAATTCATAATTCAATTTCCTTGAGTGTGTTGTTTGCTCCAGTTTGTAATAACCTCCTACTCTCTGTTTTTAACCAAAGCTTTCATACCTGAGCTGCAGTTATCCAAGATGGTTATGGCCTATAAGAGGATATTTTCCTTCCCCCCTTAATTTTCTCAGCAATATTTGCTTTATTACGTGTACTGGAATTTAATAACGCCCTGCACCGAAACAGATCCTTCCTTTGGAAGATCTCAAAGCACTTACAAATAACAGTAAAGACCATTTTAGAGCAAAACGCTATTGAACCCCAAGGTGTGTAATGTATCATGTAAAGGTGTCATGCTGGGAAGCACTGAACCGTCCCCATCAGCGAGCAGAGATGATACAGCGCCGAGTGGGTAAATGCTCCACGGAGGGTCACACTTGGTGTATTGCAAAGCACAGAGCAAAAATGCCCCAGCCAGGCCTTCAGCAGCAGTTCAGGGAGCATTTCCTTCAAGGGCCCTGCCAGGCTCACCAGCCACCTCCTCGCCCTCATCCCACCCCGCCGCACGTGTGGGCACAGCAGCGGCGTGCTCCTCTGCGTGGCAACCTCAGCTGGGGGAACGGTCCAGGTTAAATTTAGCCAAGGGGACCTCAGCTGACCCGCAGGGACTCTTTAGCCCCGGGGCAGAGCTCTCCCGCCGCTGGAGCACCTTCAAACGCTGCCGCAAGAAAACAAACGCTGGCGAGCAGGAGGAGGAGGAGGAGGAGGAGGAGGAAGGCCACCAAGGTAAACACAGCTGCCTTGGCCCTACGCGCAGAGGAGGCCTCCCCAGCAGGAGCGAGCAGGTCCCTCTGCACTGGCCGCCCCCAGGACCTCGCGCGTCGTCACCATATGCCATCCTCCAGCCCGAAAACAAACACGCACTCGCCTTCGGAGGCACGGTGTGCGGGGGCCAGCAGCGACGCAGAGCGAGTGTGTGGGGTCAAGCTGGGAAGAAATAAATAAGGGGAACAAAATAATATTTAGCAGGCCCACAGCCAGCCTCACCACTCGCTGGGAAGCCTCAGCACCTGCCGGCAGCAGAGCAGCGGCAGGAGAGGCCCCAGTCCAGGGAGGGTTTGGGGACTCTGATCCCTTCCCCAGCGTGGGCATGGGGCCCTTGTTTAACAAAGCAGGTCACGGCCCGGGAAGACGCAAACACCTTGCCGCCCTCCCAGCAGCGGGCCGGGGGCTTGTTGTAACGTGGCCGCAGCAGCAAGGGTTGCTCTGGCACAAACCACGAGCCAGTCCCAAAAAGCCTCCCTCCCTGACTGCAGACGCAGCAGATGGCTCCCCGAGGAGCCTGGGGAGCATCGTGATCCCTTGCCCTCCCTTCCTGCCACAGCCATGGGGAAGGAGGAGTCTGCAGGGTCTGCCAGGGCAAATACTGCTCAACCACTAGGAAACAGGCAAAAACCAGAAAAAAAAAAAAGAGAGAGAAATTTCAAAAGTGATGCAGATTTGAAAGAGAGCGAGCGAGAAGCAGAGCTTGGATGAAGGTAATGTTCAGCTGCGTTAGTCACGCACGGCAAGCATCGGTGTCACAGCATTGTGTTGTCCAGGGTTAGGTGTCCTACATGATAGTAGCTATTGCTTATGGAGCGGGGGGTATCTGCAAAGTTGGGCTGCAGACCATACGACAGACCTCTTCAGGTCAGGCACCCTAGTTTCTTCCCTGTATCATGGACCAGGGGCCCAACCCCTGCCTGGGGGGAAGGGGGGGTTCAGCATGGCTGGACTCTAAATAAAGCAGTTTTTTATAGAAAGTAGATTCTTTACATAAAGACTATCTAAGACTCACTGGATAAAGTATGAGCACACACAACAAGATGGTGTACTTTCTGGAAATTTCAGGAGCAAAACAAGAGTGGGAGGTTTTGAGCATGTTTTGAGAAACAGTTCTTGTTTTTCCAGAAAGAGATAGACTCAGAAGGTGCTGAATTTTACTTCTCTTTCATTTTCACACATTAAATATAATAAAATGTAGCTAGAATCCCTGGACTGACACCAGTGTGGAAAGAGACTTATATTTCTTCTCTTTAGCGCAAACCCAAAGCCCCAGCCGGCACTTTCTGCACCGAGCTCATCAGTTCCCTCTCAGAATCTGTCCGTTAAAAAGGTGCCTGGTCTTGCTACAAAAGCGTCAAGTGATGGAGAGCCTGTCAGTGCCTGAGAAAAGTTGTTCTAACGACACATTCCCCACCCTTAAGTCTTATCTCTAATCTGAATTCCTCTCATTTCAGCTTCCCGCTACTGGATCACACTGCACATCTCTCCTTAATCACATCAGTAAATCCCCAGCATTATCTATTGAAATAAGCAGTTGATAAAATTGCCACAAAATTATTACAAAGAGTGGAATGATCAAAAGAAGAAATGGTGAACATCCCTAAGACTCACTTGCTGTTAAAACATGAACCACACTATGAAAAATGTAGTAACCTTGTGGAGTACAGAAAAAGCAATTGAGGAGGAGGGAAATACAGTTCAAAATAAATTATCTGTTCAGTGCTTTTTACCTTTACCTGTTTGAGCAAAATGAGACTTTTTATTCAAAATTTTGTTCCGTAGCTCTATGTATACTCTGGTCTACTTATATATCAAATGCATTGTATTTAATATTTTAATTCTAAGCATTTTATTGAGTGGGGAAACAAAGGTGCAGGAATATTTAGGGAATCTGTAGACTATATGGCCAGAAGAGATTGTCATCAATGTGCTAGTCCAAGCTCTTTTATAAGGCAAACCACAGAATTTCAAGGTTCTGTCCAAGGTCATTCAGCAGGTGAAAAGCAATGACTTCCACATACTAGTCTGATACTCTGATACTTAATCATATCTCAGCTGCATCTCCCTTGGTAGTATCTGCTAAATAATTCATCTCCTCTTTTCATGTAGGTTTTCATATACTTTTAACCAGTTATCATTTTGTCACCTTGTATATTGTTTGCCTTTCATTTAAACCTCCCCTTGAGACTCCTTATCATAAGGCTCAGATTGCAGAGGGTATTTTTTAATTTCCAGAATCTTTTCCCAGGCACTAAAGTCTTGCATTTTTCCGAGTAGCACTGGATTGCAGGTAAACAATTATGGCTCGCTGTACTGTGAACACAAACCAATTATAAGAGACTTGGACCCTGATCGGCTAGCAGGAGTCATGCTGTCCTTGCACAGAAGGGGGGGGAGGGGGCACAGTCTTGCATAGATCAGACTTGAGGCACTAACCCTTCCCTTTCCTTCGCTCTCATGGAATAACCTTAAAGAATTCAAGAGAAACCTCAAGCCCATTTACCCTATTCAGTAGGATGGTCAAATCACACTGTAGGAAAGCAATCACTTCTACTGACTTTTGCTTTTCTCCTGCAAAAGAGAAGCGTTCATCAAAGAATGATGAATTCCTTGGTCTGCCAGGTAGGGGGAAACAAATTTTCTTCCCCAACTCAATGATAGGAGATCCTCTTGCTCTGCAGGGTTGTTCTACACTTCCACCAACACATTAGCGTTTTCCAGGCTGGAAGGAAGCTGTGCTTTTAAAGCCCAGGCTTTATTTGGGAAAGTTTGCCAAGAAAGATCTAATGAGGACAGAGCTAGCACCAGCAAAGCCATGCTATGCCTGAAGTAGTTTAATTCAGTCCCCTGAGAAACATAGCCACAGTATCAACAGGACTTTTTTTAATAACCAAATCAACACCATTCCAAAATGGCATTTCATTTCAGCAGTCACATCTAATCAACATGAACAGAGCAACAAACATTGCAAACATAGACCTGTCCTCACTCTCTTAGATGTTTTGGAAAAGCCCTTCCAAGCCTTGTAGCACCTTTACAATGATGGAGCGGCAATCCTATCCACCTCCATTTACAGGCAAACAAAGAGAGCAAGAGAGAAGCTGACATTGTAAAATTAGGCTTTTCAGTCACTACTCAGGCACATAGTTGACCAGACTGATCTCCAGAAAGCTGAACAGGAACTTTGAGTACTTTACATGACAAAAAAACAGATTGCCTTTACTTGGAAACCGGAAACTCCTGTTTAGGTCCTCAGATCGGAAGTCGTAAGTCAAACCAGTTTGCACAAAACCATACCAAATCAGTGGCACAAGCAAGAACTGGGAATCCCACGTGGTCCATGAGACACTTGTACATCGCATCTGCAAGGATTCAGTTCTCATTGTATCAGAGAGGCCATGTTCAGTTGGAACTGCTCCTCCCTCAGCATTCACACCCCCATTTGCAATAATAACAACAAAGTCAAGTCAGGGGCTGGAGCAGAAAGGGTTAATGGGGTTATGAAGGGTTTTGCTGGCCTATTTTCCAAGCAGGCACCCTTTAATCTCCTTTGGAAACACCTTCACACAAAGGCTGGTACAGCAGCTCAGCTGGAGCCAGGATTTAACGTGGAATAACTTGTCCTGAAGAGATTAAAAGTGGCAGTCGGGCACCAAACCTCCAGTCAAGTGGGCAGGAATTTCTAATGAGGGAAAGAGAGGTAAGGAGGGCAGCCAGCAGCATACAGAGCCACCTTCCTCCTCCTGAGGACCATGGCGCTCTCCCAGGCTCCAATGGCAGCAGCTCTTCTGAAAAATTTGAACTAGAGACAGTATAAAAATTGAAACTAGAGTCTGTAGGTCTCTGGGAGCTCTGCACACCCTGACCTGGCCCAGAGAGGGCTGGGATGTCACCACAGTGTGTCCACAGCGAAGGAAGGGTGTCTCCAGCTGTGCTGTACTCGTCCCCTGTGAGCCAAGCAGGGAAACCATCTGACGCATGTCCCTGCTCCGTCCCCGTCCACAAACCCAGATGCGCTCCCAAGGAAACTGGAGCATGCAGAGAGGAGAGGGCTTATCCCAGCATGCTGCCACAACAGCACAGAGCTGCAGCTTGTGGACCGTGCCTAGCAGAGCACCCTGCTCTGCAGCACCACTGCAAAGGCAAAGGAGTCTCCTGCGAAACAGGGGTGACAGCTGGTGTCACTCTGTAGCTGCAAGGTTTAAAGCCCTACTGACAGCATCTGCCTCGTCAGGCAATATCCCCAGACAATTTAGACCAACTCAGGCCAGAAGATATAATAATGACATTGATGAAGGCTGAGGGCAAGTCAGCGCTGGGACCACCAGAATGCACACAAATATCAAAGCCCTGCGTTATGTCCACAGAGGGGAGAGAAGAGGAAGAGATAGAAGAAAGAAAGCAAAAGAAAGAGAATGAGAAAATAAAAAAGAAGTAAAGAGGAAAGCTACCTGCATCCAAGCACAGCTCAGACAGCTCAGCCATTCAGTCCCTCCTCTGCCTTACCTGGGGGTCCCTGAGGCGACTGAGGTCTGGATAAAGGTAAAACAGGATTCCTTGAGATGCCCCCGGCAGGGAGACTCCCCTGATCAGCAGAACTACCAGCATGAGGTATGGGAATGTAGCTGTGAAATACACCACCTGGGAGAAGGACAAAGGGAGCACATGTGAGCAAACAGCAGGGGCGAGAGCCCAGAGTGCCAGCTGGGAGCAGAGCACCGTCCCCTAGCAGGGTGTAAGAAGAGGGCCTAAAGGAGACAGGCAGCTGGGCAGTGGCAAGGAATTGGTCAGACTGCCTTGCTCAGCATGTTGCTTTAGTCTACAGGAGAAAGAAACTCCCTTTTGCACGCACCCAGGAAACTCATAACATGCCATGGCACGTCTGGAGCAAGAGAAAAACTTTCTAGTCCTAGCAGCAATCCAGACCACAAGCCAGGTTCAAGTCAGAGTAGCTCCACTGAATTAGGCAGGGTAACATCTATTTGCATCAGCTAACAATCTGCCCCCTGTATCCATCTGCACATCCTTATCTCAAGTAGAGGCTTGAGTTACACACCAAAAGTCTTTTCTCCCTAGGATTTACTGGAAAGAGTGAAGGAGCATACAGGTAGGTGACAGACCCTGAAACATTACTGCTGTCAAAGGAACACTAGAGACAATACTGATGCGTCCCCATTCAGGACTGGCAAGTGGCTTGTGCCTATGACTCTCCACTTAAGTGACTCACAGTCACTGCCTGACTGACCCATGTTCAAGGAAATACCCAACAAAGGCATTTCATGAAGAGCAGGGCAGCACATCTCAGACTTGTCACCAAGGACTCAGACTCAAACACAGCTTTTAATCTGTGTCCTCTTGCTTTTTACTCCACTGGCCCCATGGATAATACAGACTTACTCGGATATGTTTGAAATCCCTTGCTCTAGCAAAGCAGTTGCATTCCTTTGAGGAATGCTGTGGGCCAGTATCAGCTAATCTTTCCAGGGATTCCACATCTGGTAAATATAACCTTCAATTTGGGGATTACTGGTGTTCTTTCAGGACTGTTCTGGCTAATTGCTATAGTGTTCCACAAGAACAGCACACTGTTGTTGATGTTTCCTGCATGCCCAAGGGCTGATGCAGTCTCCTCAGCAATTCGCTAGTGTCATTAATCCTTGCGTGCTGCTTCTGTACCTTCAAGACTTATTGACCACCTTGAAAAAAGTTGTTCAGTTTGTTGTATCACACTAGGGCAAAGAAAAAAAAATGTCAATGCACCTTCAGGTTTTTCCTGTGTCGATGTGCTTAGTGAGGATTTGCATCAATACTCTTCACCTTAATGCTACCTTACAGCTCTTTTCTCAGCTTTAGAAGTTACACACCAAAGAGCTAAAGCTCATCTCTAGAGTAATTGCAATACATAATGATGTGAAACGATCTCTTTCTAATCTTTGTCTATTCATCCAGAATGACTCGTTTCAAAATCCACCTAATGCCCGTCATCCCTTAGTGGTGGTCACAGGTTCTGTCACATCTACAGCAGTTTCCCCATTAGAAGAGGTACTACCAAGAATGAGTGCATGGTTTCCCCAGACAATATGGTCACCTGCTCTCTGCCTCCAGAGAATTCTTTTGATCTGATTAGGTATTCAAAAAGAGATTTCTTCTGCATTGATCCTGATATGATCCACCTGAATAAAGCAACATCCAAAACACCTCACACTGGAATGCAAGTCCTGCTCTAAGTCAAGATACATGCTTTTTGGTGATTCGGTTTTATCATACAGAATAATAGAAGGATTTGCAAGATGTTTCATGTTTGAAAATGAAAATACTAAATTATCATTAATGTCTACAGCTCCAAGTTCTTTATACACTTTATGTGTCCTGCCTTATATATCACAGCTCTCTCAGGTAATGCTACAGAAGTAGGTGAAAAATGCCTACTTGCTGACACTCATGATCACCCGAGATGTCTGTGTTAGCAGCTCCATCCCTGTCCCTCTGAATCAGCTTTCTAGACACTGAAGGAACCCAAGGATGGTGTCCTTCCACACTGCCAAGCATCACCATTAATTTCAGTTCCCAAAGTTTCAAGCAGGCTTGAAATTAGAGCTTTTCCACACCAGTTCATCAAATCTGCAGCTCCTACTAGTTTAACAATTATCTCTGCACTTACCACACACCCCAATTCTTGTTTCAGGAAATTACAGGATGCAAGTCTTATCTTTCTCAGTTCATGAAAGCAGATTTTAAAAAAATAAAATAAAATAAAAACCCATTGCCTTTGAACCTAAGTGCATATTCTTCCAGCATGCCAGGTTGCAAATTCTCAACTGGATCCCTAAATAACATTAGTTTTAGAAACTCACAACATAGACTAGTAGTTGTCTGGCATACAATTTGGATTCGGATCTTGGTAACCTCCTATGTGCTTTATGGCCTGCAAGAGGTAGTGGGCTAAGCTTTTCAGTCAACAGTCACTCACATCTGCACTGTGGCCAGAGGCCTGAATTTGGAGAGTGTTTTCTTGGGTTAAGAGTGCCAAACTTCTATCTAACAATATGAACATCTGGATCCAATGAGATATTACTCAATGATTGGCTTAGACCCAATCTTTTTATTTTTTGGGCATTGTTAGCACTAACTACATCACTAGGAACCTTGCCGGGATCAGTATGATCATTCTGTCACATGCTGGTCAACAACATCCAGGGTTTTATTTGAAGTTAATCCACATGCCTCAGCAAAGTGATTCCATCTGTGACAACCTTCTGCATCTGTGTGTGCTTCTTGGGGATGGGCAGTCCCTGTGTCAGAGGATGCAAACTGCTGCTGCTGCTCTGAGTAGGGTGATTTCAGCTTGTTCTTTTTGCCCTTCCGTAGGTAAATCCCCAGGATTGAGCTACCCCTTTGCCAATGGGTTGTAACCCCAGAGTTGTCATTTCAGCTGGTGTCCCTGAAGCCATCATTTTAACTGGATTATCAAATACAGAGAGGGCTGATAAACTTCTGGACTTCTCTCAGACACAGTTTCTTTACTGAAACAAGTTCTTTTTTTTCAAGAAGAAAAGATCTCAGCTTCACTAGTCATTTTTGTTAAAAGCACTTGCATCTGACATAGAATTTATATCTAAAATACATTGAGTTTGTTCTCTGCACTTCCCACACTTTACTGTGCCTTAGACTCATATTTGCTGTTATTATACTCCCTCTGCTTTCTTTTACCAGGCCACCACAGCAAGTAGTTGCTCTTTTCTTCTAATTTTACTCCATGGAAACCAGAAAACATCATCTCTGCAAACTGCTTGGTTTCCCCTTTGTGTTTCATAATCCCAGACCATTCTGGAGCAGGAGAAACTGCTAACATCCATGCCATCACTTGATAGAAATAGATGCAGCTAAAATCCCACCCCATAACACACGGTATCTTGTTCAAAGCATGCTGAGAAGACACCATTTAGATAACATACTAAACCTTTTCATTTCCATCTGTTCCTGCTGACTCCAGATACAGCTGGTTCGGAATGGGTCAAGAGGTGGTAGAAGAAACTAAGTAATGTGTTTGGTGCAAATGGCAGTAGCACACACTGTAACAGAGGGAGGAGACAGGGATAGAACAGGATGGGATGGCGATAGACAGTCACACAGACTCTTCCCATTTACAGAAATACCTCTGTGGTCACCAGCAAGGGGGAAGAAAAAGGAGACCTTTATTATTGGGGAACATGAGCAACCATAGGGAGAGGCCTGACAGCCTCACTGGGACCAATTGAGAGAAATAGGAAGATCTCCATCTTCATCTTGGAAGACTGTTCTGAGAAGCCTCTCATCTCTATCCCAGCACTCCCAACATTTCCTACCCAGAACACAGGGCCTGGTTCGCATTCCTTCTGAAAGCTGAGCCCAACAGGGTCCTGCCAGCTCAGGAAGGCATTCCCAGGGGACACCCAGAGTCTCTCTCTGAATATACACAGGATGGGTGGGTTGAGTGCTATAGCTGTGATTGAGGGAAGAGACCTGAACTGAGCCAAGCACTCACCTTCCCTGTGGACTTGACCCCTTTCCAGATGCAGAAGTAGCAGATGATCCATGCGAGTAGCAGACACAAAGCCAGCTCCCAGCGCAGGCTGCCCAGGTGCTGGATGCCATCGGAAATCTTTAGCACTCTCCTCCTGCATTGGGGGGAAACAAAACAGCACCCAAGTGTCACTGATTTTGGCCACCAGTGTTCCCAACCCCATACTGGCTCTCACCACACCTCCTCAGTGCCTGACAGCTTTGGGGAGAGGTGATATCCTACAAACAACACCCAGCTCCGGGCTGCAAGCCTCAGAGGAGTCAAACAGTGGTCCTCAGTTGCTCTTCTCTTAGACAAAAGTACTACCAGCCTGGTGGATCATGTGTGGCACACCTGCCTCTACACTCACTTCCACACTGGACTGTTTGACCATGGCATTTCTTCTCCCACTCTTCGTCTGCCTTGTCCTGTTGGGGTAAGAACTCTCTCTGCAAGAGTGTGCAGCATCTTGTGCAAACAAGAAAACACAGGCTCCATGTGAGCCTTCTTTTCCACACATTGCAAAGTTCACCTACACCTTTCTTACATGCTTCAAACAAAGTGGATGATACATTTCATTTAGGACACAGAATCGATCAGGATGACACAAGAAGCAAGGCTCTCCAATCCCCATCTCCATAGTCCCCTTTTGTTGTCTTTAGGAGCGGATATGTATATCACTTCAGGATCCAGAGCAGCAGAGCATCCCATGCCATGACAAAGGCCATGACAGGCCCACGGTAATCAGCATAGCACAGACAGAAGAGACAGCACTGGACATCCTCTTTCAGACACTGTGGAGATAAGAGCCTAAGCTAGATGGAGCTTGGTTCAACCCAGTTCTCATGGCATCACCCTGACCGTTCAGCAGCTTTCTATGCTGTGGTTGTTTCAAATCTTCCTCACCATGTAGAGAAGTAAGGACTCACCCCTCTCCTCCTGTGTCTCCTACATCACATTGATAAACGTGAGCATGAAACACCCTGGTGCAATCCAAAAACCCCAAGCCTGAGATAGGCAAAGAGGAACACACGCTATTCTGTAGCTCCAGCAGCAATGCACAGAGCATGCTCACAAGCCCATCCTGCTGCAAAATACAGCAATTATTCCAAAATAAAGGTAACACTGCTGGAGAACCACAGTTTGAGATACACAGCCTCCTTTCCTGCCTCACAGCCTAGTGATGGATTGAGAGGATAAGAGTTCAGAGGAAATCACTCTGCCCTTTCAGATATCTTTTGTTATCTTGCAGCTTCCCTGCTTCTATGGACATGGACCCTGAAACAAGTGGGAAGCAGATGCTAACAGAGCGTAACTAAATGAGCACTGTATCACAGCCAGAAGAGGCCTCAGAAGAATACCATCACCCTGCTGGCAGGTCAGCACCTCCCCAGGAACCTGCTGCCTCCCTACGCCGCTGCCCAAAGAGGGCAGGAACAGATGTTGCGTGGAAAGCTGTGAACAGTGGAAATTTCCAGTCCCGTGTGCTGATTTCCCAATAATACTACAGGGCTGTTCAAAGCACTGAAAGAAACATCTACTTTTCTGGTAACCAGTCTCAGGGAGGGCAGCCTAAGAAAGCCCAGCATCTCCTCCCATGCAAGCAGCCATCTGAGGGAGAACACAGGCTCAGAGAGCAGAAGGGAGACAAAAAGTTCAGAAAAAAGTGTGTGTGGGGGGGGGAACATAGAAGAGGAAAAGACTAACTATGGGAGGAATTAATGCTATAAACTTCTTAGCAAACAGCAACATATTTACCCAGCACCTTCTACTCTAACAGTTCCTCTCTACTCATACACAGACATTAAAAAAAAGCACTTTTCTTTTTGCTGAAGCAAGGATACCCCAAAAGTATTATGTGCTCTGACAGCACACAGCAACGCTGTTGAGGACAGCAAGGACAGAGCACTCCATCAACCTAAATGCACAAGGGAAATTCATGGTGGCAGATAGGAGTTTACTTGCACAGTCTGTTACCCAGGACTCGGTGCTTAACTGTGCCCATTCTCCTAGGAGACACTTAGGATCACCAGAGATCACAAGTCATTAGGCCCATGCCTACAGGCCAGAAATAAAGCAACTTTGGACCTCAGTGTAACTAACACACATACTCTATCACAAGGAGGGGGCAGAGGACAGTGTAAATGAGGGAAGAAATTTCACTATGAAGTAAGCTGACCCCAGCACTTCATTTTGATTTTGGTGAGCTTTCCTCATCAGGATAGCTTGCATATTAATCACTAAATAAAAACATCACCTCTTTTTCTATTTTTAAGGTGAATACCATCCCACATACAAAAGTCACCATCCATCAGGACAGAACCTCCTGGGAACATGCTGGTATCACACAGTAGCACCAATTCAAAGGAAAGAGATCACCTACTGCATCATCAGCATGGGCTCCTGCAGAACACAACAGGTTTTTAAAGGTCCTCTCTTCAACAACTGAACATGTTAAAGCTTCTCAAAACTTGAGAACAAAAACCCACCGCAGAGCTGCTGCTTAGTGGATCACAACAGATCTCGCCCCGCTCCCAGCTATAGCATTGGCTGTGTCCTGAGAACATTTACACTGAATACAGCCACCAGACAGATCAAGGCCTGCACGTGGAAGAATACTCCAAATGGAACAAAAGTAATTGATAATCCATCAGATATACAATTCGCAATCCAGTCCAATCCATAAACGTGACCCAAGGTTTTGGGAGGATTTAGACACAGAACATACAGCCAATTCACCTATGCTGCAAGAGGATACAATTGTATAAGGAAGATTACGGATGGCAATGAAGAACATGGGAGGAGGCAGAGAGAGAAACAAATGGAGAAGGGATGAGTACAATAGCAGAGAAGGAAGACAGAAGGAAGTGAGAGAAGTACAGCAAACAGAATAGCAAGGACCAGAGGAGCCAAAGCGACAGTGAGGTGCGGTCCACACACAGACGGTCACCTGGCGTCACTGAGGTCAGTGAGACTGAGGAGCCAGAAAGGTCCAGAGGGCCAGGGATACAGCATAAGAAAAAGACAAAGTCAAACTCCTCTTTCAGGCAGGCCAGCCTGACAAACAGCTCCAGACAAACACCACGAGGCCCTGCAATGTTACTCTTGACTGACAATGCTGCACCTGAGATCAGGGCTCTGCACGTCTGCCTTCACCCTGACCTGCCCGGCTTGCAATGCTATGGCCTGTTCTGACAAGGACGAATTATTAGGAAGTGCCACTGTGGGGTTTATTCATTGCCCAGGGAATGTATTTCTCAGAGGATGAGGGGAAGGTAGGCCTTTCTTTTACTTACTCCCAGAACTCAATGACAGGGGAGGTGGCATTTTCATTCGTCACATTTAGCGTGGAGTTCGCCTTCTGGAATTCCATGCAGCTCCCTGCAGAGGAGGCCCAAGAAGAGAGGGAAGGTAAATAGCAATGACTGGAATACCAGAGGATCTGAGAAATAGCTCCCTTTCCATCCTTAATGTCAATACTCAGCAAGAGACAAATGTTCTGTAGTCCCATGGATGCATGAAAGGAGTCCCCTCCAGTGTGAGGCTGGCAAGACACTCAGGACAACTAAGCAGACTGCATTTCATTTTTTCCTTCCAGTGGGCATGGTGAGCCATCCTGACTCACACCGGGCCTACCACTAATGCATGGCACAGGAAGATTGGATTTTTCATCCCTGCCACCACTGGCAAGAAAGAAGATGCCCTCCATGGCTGGAGTCCAGAGCCAGAGCAGCCTGGAAAGGTGTCCAGCACATTATGTAGGCCAGACACAGCAAACAGGCACGCAGTAGCAACCTGACACACTGGAGGCTTTCTGGCAAAGACCTATGTTATCAAACAGAACTGAGACTCTTCTCTAAAAGCACCATCGGAACTGCTGCTACTGACACTCTGTCTAGCAATAACCAGGGTTTACTCCCCCTACAAACCATGGTCTGATTCATGTAGCAGTAAGTTGCTTTCATGAGTTAGTATTTGCAAGCAGCACGTTTTTTTGTGCAGGAGCTGGGGGATGAGGAATGGGAGGGGACTCCACACCTACCTGTGTTCCACTCATGGTCACAGCTGCCCCAGGGAAGGTCTATGGTGAACGAACTGAAGAGATAAAACAAGGCCCAGGCCAGGACAATAATGTAGTAGGAGTTCAGAAGTATGACAATGACCTGTGAGGCATAGCCAATTCCTGCAGAAAGAAGGCCTTGAATGTGGATAAATACGTCAAGGGGGAGGCACAGGCCTCTTCTGAAGATTGGCGCCTGCCCTCAGACTGGCCCACAACACAAGTCTCCCACCGTGGTCATGTAATTCTTACTTCTCGTCTTAATTCTTTACTTCTCAATTTGACCATGCTGCTGTCTAAATGTGAGCAGGACAACTGTTCAAGCCACCATCCCCCCTCCAGTGGTACCCAAACTCCACCATCCTGCATCAGCAGCTGTTTAGGGTGGCTTCCTTGATAAGCTGACCTCCAAGTAGGAAGGATGGAGGTGCTCCGATACCCTGGCATGCTCTTCCCTTCCCTTGCTGTTGGGTGACAAGGAAGCCCAGGTAAACCCTGACAGATCGGATACAGATGGGGAACAGATCGCAGTTACCAGGCTGAATACTAAGTGGGACTAATGAGCTCAGCAGAATCACAGCAGTCACTTCAGCCAAACCTGTACCAATAGATTACTTTGGAGAAAAGCCAAGATTGGATCAATATGTGATACTATTGACTGGCAGCCAATTCTAAGGGCACAGCCCTTGAGGCTCTGGGACCTGGTACCTACTAGAAACTCAGCCCCACAGGGCAGCGAAGGCTTCTGGGCATCAAGTCTCTCCTGAGTGACTCTGCATTTGGGCCCCCTCTTAGGGATCAGCACAGGAGGCCGTGGGTGGGGGCCTACAGGCTGCTCCATATAGCGTCCCCTGTAGCCGTCCGTGGGTGAGGAGCTCAGCATGTGGGGTATTAAATCTGCCCACCAGCTCCAGGCTTCAGACAGTCTGTAGGAGACACTTGTCCATAGGAGCGAGCCCTAACAAGGAGTTAAATGCATTCCCCAGGTGACTCCACCTGAACAGATGTGGCTCTTGAGTGAGGGAGCTGCCAAGAAAGCTGAGCAGCCATAAGAGATGAGCCCCAAGGCCAGCCATCCCCCAGTAAATCCATCCTCCCATTATCTTTATTGCAGCATTTTCTAGTAAAAGGATGGGAAGAGGAAAGAGTCTGGACACAGGATATGCAGATTATGGTTGGAAAGCAGGTCAGAAAGACACCCAAAGAGACAGAGATATATGACAACACTCCACCTGCTGAATAGCATCTCTTTAGCCAAAATTCACTTTTTATTTTGCTCACTCTTTTCACTTTTCACTGTTTTGGAACTTTTTAATATTAAAAATACACACCTTCTCTGTAAGGTGACAGAGGGGTATCTAAAAGTTTTGGCAAGTGGGGAGGAGGCAACTGGAACTTTTCAGACCTCAGAAATCACAGAAGGTGTCTCAAGATTGGATGATTATGCTCAAGTAGTGCAAGGAGTAGATGTGACAGTTCATGATTTATTAAGACAGCTGACACTTTTCACCACTAAGGTTTTAAGCCCTCTGCAAACTCAGAAAAATGACATAGGATCAATTTTAAAAGATAGCAGTATATTTTAGGTTCCTCATAACTATCAGAAGCATTTTCATCATTTAGATCTTGGAGGACAACTTTATCAGGCAAAGCTCATGGCCAGAGTGCTGGGCATGATGTGGAAGGAAGCTGGGATGCAATGTAACAAGGGGTACTGTTTGGTGAGAAAGGCAAACAATTTTCTCAGCATTATTTTGGAACGGGGATGGTCAGCGACCCTAGCTGGGTTGGCATCTGCAAGGTTCATCAGAGCACGTGGTGAGGTACATAACGAACTGAGCTGTGAGGACACGCAGCACCTCCTTTCCCCCATGCCTCACAGGGCTGGTGTCAAGGAAGCCTCCCTCCAGTCGGGCTGAAGCTCCTGGTCCCAGCACTCCTTCCCACCTCGCCTTGCCCTCCTGGGCTCACTCACCTTCAAAGAGAGGGCAAATCCTCCTCCAGGCCGTCACCCCTCCCTGGCTCGTGTACTGCCCTAGTGCCGTTTCCAGGAAGAACACTGGGATGCCGCAGGTGAAGAGGAAGATGAGGTAGGGGATGAAGAAGGCACCTGGCAGATTCAAGCAGCGTACAAGAGAAATAAATGACTACATTTGGGCCATCCTAAACCTAGAACAGAGCAACTCCTTTCCAGGAGAGCCTTAAGGAGGACGGTACGGGAACGATGTGGGCTGCTGAGGGTGGGAAGAGCACAGAGGAGAGGTGCCAGGAGAAAGGGGTTTTCTTCAAGATCTGACTCCCAGAGCAATGTGACTGCATGAGAAACTCAACATTTAGAAAAGGAGGAGAGAAAGGAAAGTTTCTAGGCCTAACTTTGGTCCAGAAAAGAGTAAAATAAGTTCTCATTAACTGTATAGAAATAAAGGTGATCATCCTACTGTGAAACCATTGTGATTTTTAAGAAAGCTGATGATTCCTTTTAATCTGATTTTTCTGAATGCCTGTCATTGACACTACCACAGATGACAACACCAAGACATTGAACAATATATTCAGAATAATACATTCATCCAGTTTGGGGACTTGCTCAATCATTCACTCACTGAAAAAAAGCAGGCATGCAACTGAAAAGAAAGTAGTGCAGAAAAGTATTTCCCTCATACAAGCAATCAGGGCTCCCTTCCTGGTGAAATCCTATCATGGAACCAGACAGGGATGAAATAGATCACGTTTATGATTACTCCTCACTAACGTTAAATGCGCTGATGGCTTTTCTCCCATGGAGCATAAGAGAGAGCCCCACGAATGCTCCCTGCTTTGCAAACTCATCATCAAAGCTGTTGAAGCACCACCACATAGGACAGCAAGGGCAGACGTCAGAGCCAAGCTTGGCTGCCCCTAAGTACACCCTGGAGGGCCTTCCTCTCCCTTCCTGACTGTGCTGGAGATGCAAGGCAGGACAGGGACTTCAGTCAAACAGGGGCTACTCCAAGAGGCCCAAGCACCAGCAAGGCTGTGGCAGGCTCTGAAGGGCACACAGAGCCCGAGGGGACATCTCAGCTAACCAAAAGCCGTCTTTTCCCTGTGTAGTCCTTTTCTATGCTAGAGAGAGGCTACCTGGCTCTCGGTCAGGTTGGTGGGGGTGTATGAGGAACAGCAGTCCTGGTGTACAGTTAAATGAAATCTCTTGTTTTTCGAGTTAAGAAGCTTAGCTAGCATGCACAGGCTGGGGAGAGGGAAGGGACACTTTGGGCCAGCAGTCCCACCCCCACGCTCACCCCAGCAGGGTACACAGCAAAAAAAACCCACCAACAAAATATATGAGGAGATCATCTCCACAGCTCCCTATGGGAAATGCCAGCTGAAGGGCAGGATGCTGTTACCTGGCAACTGCGGGGAAGGATGAATGTCTGGCCCACAGGCTTTCTCTGTGCTAGTAAATATAAATTGGTCAGGGCAAAGGGCAAGGGGGAATGGTTATATCAACACAATCCCCTCAAGTCCCATCTTGTGTGCTGTTGGGCGCATTTTTCCAAGAGATATTATTGTTGTACAGAAGTTTGTACTGAACTAAACAGCTGCCACTTGGTCTAAGGAAACATCTCCGAGCTGGGAGGTGGGGCTGTGCAACATGGATTTTGTTTATTTGTGGTCTGCGTTCTGGACCTTCCTCTTCCTCAGCAGCTCCAGTTACCTCAAGTCTGTCCATTTGTAGTTGGTTTTCCAAAAGGCGTCGCCCTTTAGGAGTCTACCTCAAGGATCCTAACACACGCATTATGAAATGAATTGAAACGACAGTGAGGCACGGGGGACATTCACAGGGATGCATGTGGGTCCTGGGTGACCATCTCTCCTGCTCTCCACCTCCTTCCTCTCCTCCCGCCCCAGATCTCATCCCCCACCACCATGGCGCTGAGCACCTTATGAAGGGCAACCCCAACACCAGCATAGCTGCTCCCCAGAGGGTTGCAGGCCCCCAAGCCCAGCCAGGGAGCTGCCACTGCCAGAATCTTGGGGAGCAACACCAGGCTGCAAGGCAGGTGTCCCTGCAAGGACTGCCCAGCCGTCCTGCCTCGAGGGCACCTCACAGGCGACAAGGCCATCGTGGGGCAGAGGACTGGCACTTGCCAGCGTAGGTGGGAAAGGGTGGCAAGTAAGACTGCCTTCAGCCAGGGGCTGCAGTAAGGGGGGGGGGGGGGGAGAGAAAAGGTGCTATAACACAGCTACCTTTCACAATCGCATAGGCCCGGGGGCCCATCTGCACTGCAGCAGAAAGGGCAACCCCTTACAGCAGGTTACGACACGGCTCCTTCCCATAACGCAAGGTGGGAACGCATCCCAGCAGCCCCGAAGCATAGCCTGAGCTTTCTCCACTCAAACTCCTCCTGTCCCGCCTTGAGGTGAAACCTTGACAGGGATTTTCCTTGCTGAAGCCAGGCAGCATGTCTGCACTGAGCGCATCCATCGTCACAGCGCTGACTTGCCCAGCCACTTCTCCTCTGCTCTCGCAGGGGAGGCCACAGACACGAGATGAGCCGGTGACGGGTGAGCGCATGGGGCCAGGGTGCGGCAGATTGAGCCACACAGCCAGACAGGCTTCCCCAGTATTTCCCAATCGGCAGGGCCAGTCTGCCCAGGGGGGCCTGACCCCACCACAGGAGGCGAAAGCAAGAGTGAACAAGAGTGAAAGAAGAACATCTCTTGCTGTTTGCTTCTCCTCCCACTACCACTTTCTTTTTTTTTTTTTTTTTATTTTGCTACATAGGCCCTTGTTATCAAACACAGAGCACAAAATATGCAAGAAACCATTCTTGCTTTGTTATGTAAAAAGACCTCTAAAGAAAGGAAAAGTGACAAGCTGCCTCTATTTGCATAACTCAGATTTTGCAGATATCCTTTCCTTCTGTGAAGAGTCCTGGCTTATTTAGCCAAGCAAAGAAAAAGCTGAGAAGAGTTACCATCACTGTCATCACTGGGAGGGGGAAGAAAGGCAGCTGGGGAGGGGGACACAGAGCTATTTAAGACTGAAGGTAACGTTGACATAAGAGCAAATGGTTACAGACCGGCCATGATTAACCTTAAGCTGGAAATTAAATAAAGGTCCCTAACCACCAGAGAAGCAAAAGTGCCAACCCCAGCCTTCCCAAAGGAGTACAGACCTCTGGCAGCTTTTAAAATTAATCTCGATACATTACAAATGGGTGATTTGATATAGCACCAGCCAGGGTAGGGCTGGACTCCATCATGCAGGAGAAAGCCTCTAATCCTGTGTAGCCTTATTTCATTCCCTACCCCAAGAAGAGCCATCTGGGAAATGCCTTTCTGTATAGGCATCTCAAGCACCAACTTTTCTTTAACCTCATGGGAAGGTGGCCAGAGAGGGTCCTGAGGTGACAAATTTTGTCTGAGATTTCAAATTCCCCCTAGCCTCTACGACTTCACGGCTATGGTTCAGGCCCATTTCTCAGGAAAAAAGGTTGGGAGATCCCTTTTTGTCTTCCCTCTGCTGTCCAGCCACACACTGCAGCTCAGGTGACCCAAAAGCCATCCCCAAGCTCTCCCTTCTTCCCCAGCAAGCAGCACTCAAAAACGGTGGGGCACAGCCCTGTGTGACTGTCCCTCGCAGAGCGCAGCAAGGGGAGGGCTGCAAAGATGCAGCTCCCAGGACCTGCTCCTTTCCCAGCCAGCAGTGCTTGTCCCGAGCTGGTTCCCTGTGCAGGGAGCACACAGGGATGGTGCAACGGCTGGAGGGAGTGCCATGCAGCCAAGAAATGTTCCCGATTAAAATAGGAAAACAAGAAAAATCCTCCCTTTCAGAAATAAAATTCCCAATCACCTGGTAAGACGAAGCAAACACTGAGCAAAATCCAGTGTGAAAATAGCTAAATGGCAGCTAATCCTCTTTTATGCCACTGGGATGAAAGCAGTTTAGTGAGGCCCATAAGACTACCCCAAGCTAAAGCCAGGGGATTTCAACCCAGAATCCCCAGCACTCACTCCATGCCAGCTCCACGCCAAGTGCCATTTCTCCTTTCCCTATCCCTTCCGGGGAGCCCAATTAGCAATTAATCACCGAATAGGGAGCATAATTCCTTCTCCATGTGCCATAGAGAAAACAGACACATGGGCAAACTTAGCAGAGCCTTGGGCTTTCATCTCTTAAATAATGTTTTCTCCCTTGAAAGAAAGTCACAAGCTAAACAAAGCAGAAACAAAAACCTGTAAAAGCCCATGGCAACCCTCCACCTGCAAAAGCAAGCCCAGGTCTGCCACGAAGCTGCAGCCCAGCCCAGCCCACGCGCCTCAGTGGACCTGCTACAAAGCCTTACCACACACACAGCCCGATCAGCACCGATGCACTGTACCCTCTATGGATAATAACGCCGTGCTCCATCTCTCTCTCCCTTGAGCATGCAGATCCTGGTGCCTCATCACCCTGCTCAGAGGCACATTTTTCCCCCCATGCATGCGCAGCTTCATTTGATGCCAGGAGGCACCATGGGAAGCAGAGGAGGCACTGCGCTTCTTCACAGAGGTGAGGAAAACCCCTTAGTTCTGCCTATCTCGGCCCCCAGTCCCAGGACCCGGCACCCAGGGGCGCAAGTCAGCACGGGCGCCCAGCTGGCAGCAAGGTGTTATGCCAGAGGGCCGACGCCGTCACCTGGGACCGGGGACCAGACTACCAGCCCCAGCGCTGTGGGCAAGCAGGCTTCTCCCTCAGCATTTTGTTTAATGGATTTTCACCCCTGTGGCAGGCAGGGCTTTCCTTCGCAAAGATTTAAAGACATGCAAAACAGGAGCCAGGTGGAAACTGCATGTCCCTGGCCCTTTGGCAAACACCTAGGCACCCTAACCTCTAAGATGGGCAAACTCCCAGTAAGGTAAGGCTATGCAGAAACATGCAGACTAGACAAATTTGGGGGCAGGCGGGTGAACACACATACCATCTCATCAACAGCAGACACAGGGCTGCTTGGGCACAACAGGCAGGACCTGCGGCCACCGGAGCCTTGAAGCGCACAAAGGCTCCAAAAGCCCCTAGAAAATGCTCCAGCTTCTCGCCACAGCAGCGAGGACGTCCATGTCCCAGGGGCCTCCCACACAGCTCCTGTACACACACCCTGCTGCGGCTCTGGGACACGCGGTCCTGTTTGCACAGGGGGCCTGGTGCTCCTCAAGGAAAAGGTGTTTGGGGTGAGTCACCCAGCTGCGGGAGCTGGAGCCCCCACCCTACTCCTCCCTCCTTGTGCACACAGCTGCTCGCCTCGCTGCAGGACGGGGGCCCCACGCGTCTCCAGGAAACAGGGCCACGCTGGCCAGAAAACCTAGCAGCGTGCCACTTGGTTACCTACATCTTACCAGGTCAAAACAGATCCTGCTCACTGCAATGCCATGCCCGTGAGCTGGTCTCCTCTCTACAGATTTATCACTCAGGCATTACTGAGAAGCTGCTGTCAGCCAGACGTAAGCAGAGGGAGATGCAGATGTGCACAGAGGGACAGCAGAGGGACGTCACATCTGGGGTTGGCCGGGGCAGGGCTGCACTTACCTCCACCGTTCTTGTAGCAGAGGTAGGGGAACCGCCACACATTTCCCAGACCAATGATCTCCCCAGCCACGGACAACACATACTCCAGCTTGTTATTCCACTGGCCTCGTTCCAGAGTCTGATCCTCTTCCTTCTCCTTTTCTGTGCCTGGATGCGCAGGTATCGTTTCGCCATTGCTAACTGCACCAGGGACTCTGTAATCCATCCCACCTTCAGAAGGAGTTTCCTTCATTACAGTTAGAACATGTCACGCAACAAGGCAGAAATTCAGGCTACAGGAAGCAGGAGAGGCGAGAATACACATACAAACACATACACACATACCGAACCGTTACTGTCTCATTCCTTACAGCGATTCCTGCTGGAGGAAAGGTGCTAAGAGTGTGTGTGCACTTTCAGTGTTTAGTCTAAAATCAGTCATTAAAAGCCACTATCAGTTTCATTATTTTTAATTGACTCATCTGAAAACACTCCAGTTTCTGAAAGCCCATCCTTCAAGTGCATTATTGCTGAGAAGTTTTACTGCATGCAGCAGGCCCAAAGGCTCAGCTGGAACAAGTTTCCGCAGCAGCAGGCGTTGTGGAAAAGACTTAGGGGTTGGGGGGGGGGGGGGGGGGCTTAAATCCTTAATAATATATTTCATCAAGGTTTCTCTTCTCCTTTGTTGCTGTTTACAAAGGTCTGATTTTACAGAGCGTGTAATGAAAGCCACCAAACACAGAGAACTGTTAGATGTGGAAAGCAGACAAACTAAAATAGTTATTTAAAGATGTGAGAGCCTCTTCATACAAAAAGAAGCTTTTTCAGGATGATGCTGTCCTCCTAACTGAAGAAAAAGAACCCATCCAGATGAAATGACCGTTGGGTATCTCTCCACTCCAAGGGTCTGCCCCTCGAAACATCTACCTGTTCCTGCAGATATTCCCTATAATACCACATCTTGGGGAACTTTGGCACAGCAAGAGCAGGGAACTCCCACAGTTGTGGTGCCTTGCCTTGCTCTTCTAGGTGATAAACTGATCTCTGCTAACATAAGTAAAAGGCACAGAGTAGCTGGGTGCTTCCCTTGCATTCTCAATGTCCCTCAAAGCCTCCAAGAGGATGCATTTCTTCCCACAAAAGCCCGGGCTTAGTTCAAGTGACTATTCCTGCACAGTCAGTGCTTCAGAGCACTGCAAGCAGACGGGTATGGGGCACGCAGACTGCACCAGTTCTGCTGCAGGGATTTTGGAGGCTCAAGGGGTGTCCAAGCCTGTTCCTCAGGAGCAGGATACCCTCCCAGCAGCAGAGTCCTGCAGTGCCACTGGGTGAAGGGAGCAGACCACAGCTCCCACCAAAGCCCTGCGCCAAGGTTGGGATCGCTGAGGACAGCTTGCAGCCAAGGAAGGCGCCTTCCTCCGCACAACGCCTGCCACTGGCCATCGTGCCTGCTCGTGCCCTGCTGAAGCAGCTCGTCAGACCCCAGGCTGATGCCTGCCAGTCATTCACACCAGCAACTCCCTCACCCAAAGATCAGGAAAACTCATTGGCAGCTCTCCCCCCTTCATGAGGGAGAAAGAAAATTTTAAAAAGCAGAAGCACTTTGACCTGCTCCCCTTGCCCTCCCTGCGTTCCCCCCACGCACACGTACCCCTCTATGAAATGCCCCAGGAGGCGAAGAGGAACGCGGAGGCGCAAGAAACACTTGCAGGAGTTTGACAGGGGCCGCTCAGAATTGGGAGGAACCTTCCACCCTAGAAAATGATTAAACAAGCAGGGAACGCACCATGACCTCTCATCCATAGCACGAGCGAGAGAGGCACCGGGGTGGGCGCCGAGGGGGAAGGGGCGCAGAAAGCAGAAGCAGACACGAGCAGAGCTGTTACCTTAGGGAACGAGCTGTCAGGGCGCTAGCTGAAGGGAAATGTGGAGGCAGGATTGAAAGGTACTGGCTATTTAAAGTGTGCAAAGAAAACTTCTGCCGTGGTGTAATCCTAGACTTCGCCCAACCCACATTCCTTCCCCCACCCCCCAGGGCTGGACAAAAACCTACACATGACTGATTTCATGGCCATGGTGAAGGGGCTCTTTCCCCTTGCCTGCGAGAAGGTCTTGTCCTCTGCCAGCACGCGTGGGGCTGGCTGATGCCACGTGTCCCCATCCTGCAGAGTCCCTTCCGTGCTTCCCGCTGCCCATCTCGCTCCCCTTCCGCGGATCAGCTCTCCTTCCTCTGCTTCCCCCACCCCCACGTGCCTGTCACTTAATCGGTGTGCCTTGGTCTCTCCCCCGAATATTTTTCCTGTGGGAGAAAGCAAGCAGCCAAAATTCACAAGCACCCATGAAGCCTGTGCAAGCAGGAGTCTGCGTCCTGAGCCCTGCTGGGGGCAAGTAAGACCCAGTTTGTGATTTAACAGCAAATTCTCACTGCAGACGCGGCGGTGCCTCCGTGGAGCGTCACTGGGAGCCCTGATCTGCCAGGGCTGGCGGAGGAGCCCAGGGCCCTGCACGGCGCCGGCTGCACCGCGATTCACCACAGCAGCAGGGCAGCACCAGGAGCAGGCCTCTGCTGCGGAAATAAATCCTATTAAATTCTATTCTGTTCCTCACTAAGGGTCCGAGATGCAGTAATAACATCACCATCTTTATTCCCTCGCACGTCTCTCCTAATCGCAGGAAATTTTTGCTACTAGAGTTTCCCGAGAGGCAGAAAGAAGTGCAGCACTTCTGCAGTCCCAGGAAATTGCCACAGAGTTTGCAATACAAGCGACTGGACGATAAAGTGGCAGAGGAAAAACAACACCAAAATGAGCAAAGCAATGGACAAGGGAAAAAACAGCCCAAGCATACCCAGCACAGGGCTGCAAAATTAGCTATCGCCACTTGAGAAGATCCTGGACTTTTTGCAGCTGGTTATCTGAAGGCATTAGCTCAGAGACCATAAAAAAAGGCAAATAGAGCTGGGTATTGTTCATAGTAGACATGTGCTAGAGCTGAGATGGTCCAAGGATATAAGTGAGGCAAAGTCTTTAAGATATTTTTATTACACCAACTGAGGAGTATGTGGGGCAAGAGAGAACAAAATCAAGCTTTTGGCTTCAGAGTCCTTTTATCAGGCCTGCAAAGCAGCAGCAGCAAAACCCAGGCTGCATAGGGGTAGTTCTCAGAGTTATTAGGAAAAGGACAGGAACAAAACAGCAACCATTGCAGTGTCACCATGCTAACCTATGGTGTTTCCACATCCACACAATGCTGGGCTCTCTAGAAAGTAAAATTACCAAAGAAACAGAGAAGGCACAAGGACAGGCAGAGGTAAGGAGTGGATTCCAACCGAGGAGTGATCAAACGCACTACAACTCCTCATCTTGGGAAGAGATGACTAGAATAAAAAGAGAGAGGTAACAGAGGTCTAGAAAACAAGTAAAAGACAGTGCAGATGAATACACCATTCACTACATCTCATAATGCAACAACTAATGGCATCCAATGAAACCTCTGGATTTAAAACAAAAGGAAATACTTTTTTTCCCTCCCACTGTGCATAATTAACTACTCATGGTACCCATTGGCATTGCCACCAAATATTGGTCTGAAAGGAACTAGATACATTTCCAAAGGACTGCTCCACAGCAGCTACTAAATGAGATGGTCCAAATAAAACATCCAGCCCCACTCCTTAACCTGATGATTGTCAGAAATGAGGAAACTATTACAGAGGCAAAGTTACACTGTAGAGTGAGCATCAGAGAATATCCCTGCAGGGTTACAATCTGACAGGGACTAGCATGGTTGCTAAATAGTTAGTGCATGGATACAGGGATGAAAAAAGTAAGAGAGAAGCCAAATAATAGCTTGCCTTGTGCAACAGACATAAGAAGAAAGGAAATCAAGTATGGAACCATTTCTGGAAATTCTCAAAACTATTCTATACATTGATGTTGCTACATGAATATCCCTGGATAACAACAATAACTTCTCTGTGCCAATGACAATATTCTTATCAGCAGTCTAAGTAGAAGACAACAAGCTAATTGGCAGGCACTAATAGAGTGTGATAGGAAAGTGTGTAATCAATAATGAACTATTTGACTTCCGCCCAGTCAGATAAGACTGCAGTGAAAGCAACAATAAGTTAAAAACGAAAACAAAAGTTCAGTGTAAACATAACAAGCAGCAAGGAGAAATATTGCATCTACCAGTGTGAAAGAAAACTGGAAAATCCTGAGCAAAGCATATTTAAAGTAAAACAACACTTTTCATGTCTTCTGGGAAGAAACAGGAAAAAGCTCATATGGTTCTGGGATATGTTACTTGAGAGATCTGAGAGTCTAAAAAATACATCTTTTTACTGAAGATGAGAAGAGAAACAACAAATATCACAAAGGATCAGTTAAGACTACAGGAAAAAGATGAGTTCAATACACACTTTTTAAATGGCAGAAGGCAAGAAAGGGACTTTAACCAGCTCATCAGAGACAATGAAAATCTACAGGGAAAAATGAAAAGGATGAAATTAAATGTCTAAGATTTTGAGTTTGTAATCTAAGACAAATGGAAGAACTGGGACAATCAGAAGGAAAATCCTAGGAATTAGATTTGCAAAAAACAAGTAAATAGATATGGAAGAAAGTGAATCTAAAAAAAATGAGCAAGCCTAAGTAATGTGTATCCTGTAGTAACACGAGAATAGTTTCATTCTCAGACCTACCAAGATGATGCTATTTAAATATATATATACATACGTATACATGCACACACATACACATGCATACATATGTTTTATTTATATGGATAAGGAGAACACCAGAGAAGGACTTTTGCAGTAGCACCATGCCACCAGTCATCACCCAGCTGTAACCCTGCCAGGTGGCTGCAGAACATTTTCTCTCAGTGCCACAAGGGCTGGAGAATGACAGCTGTCATGCTGCGCCTGTCCCAAATGCATCGCTACGGTGCCGTCTCCTGCGATGGCACCAGTGGGTTACGCTGCCAGTAGTCTCACCTGTCCAAGGTGGGAAATGGGAGCCTGTCCATTTCATAATTTAATAATCCCCCATTTAATAATTCCCCCAAAGTTTCTGCCACAAGACTCAAAACAGCACCAACTCACGTAGTTATACTCCTCCAAGTGCTGTCCCATGCTGTTAAGCACTTGCCTGCTGTTACCTCTTTGTACCCCCAAGGCAGCCTGCACTGCAGTGGCAACTGAAGTGGTATCTCCTCAAGGGGATTTGTGGCTTCCAAGTCTCTGCAAGCTGCTCACCCGCCCTGGCTGGCGCAGGGGCAGAGCACTGCCAGTGCGTTGGGCACACGTGGGGCAGATCTGGCTTTGCTTGTTCTGCTCTCTCCCCCACACCCATTTTGGAGAAAAGGTTACCGATTCCCTTCCTCAAATCTAGGTTATGTTTTGCTCATCTTTCTGTCTACAACACTTACCAAGATTTCTCTCTTTATTTTTGTCCCATTCTTCCACCAGTAGTTGAGGTCATACTGCAGGGGAAGCACTCACTGCCAGAATATGCAAGCCTGGAACAAGCTTTGCCTGGAGATAAGAAGGTACTTTGACATTTTATGGGTCAGATGTGCACAGGAGCTGGCCCCAGCCACATCCTGCACAACCGACACATGCGAGCGCTGGTGCTGGACTTGCTCATTCTGGTAGGAAGCCGCAGAAAGTACTCCCAGGTCTGCCCTTGCCTCACATCTACATCAAGCTGAGCAGGGAAATAGCTTGCTTAGATTTCTTTCCTCCAAAGCACTCATCCACCTCCAGCCAGCCGCAGAGGTGGTTCAAACCCAGAAGAAGGAAAGATTCAAAGCCAGCCATTTAAAGGAACAGTTAGGTGAAAAGAGGAGAGGAAAGACAATTACTGGGAGAGGTGCACAGTCTTTTACCGCAGTGCAAGCAGCAGTGACTTTCAAATGAACTTATGCTCCTAATCCACTGAAGTGCTTCTAGGAGAGCGGCTGGGGCACAACCGTGGCTGCTGCTTGGTAGTTCCCAAGTTGAGAAAGCCGCCAGCTGCATTTGACATTTGCTGCATGTGTGAATTGAACGCTGAAAGCAGTGATGCGCCCCACTTCCACCTCCCCCTCCGCCACATGTGACAAACTGCCTCCATGCGCTTAAGAGCTGCATAATCTTGCAAGGCACCTCCCAGCTTCCAAGAACCCAATTTGCCGTTATATTATCTGCGAACCAAAGGCCAGAGCAAATACAATGCGTTTCCTCTATCTGATAACCACTGTGCTACTGGCCTTTTCAGCTTGCAAATGTCACTAAGCTTAAGCGAACATGGCTGTAGAAAGGAGAATTGTTGCAAATATGCACAGAAAGTGAATAAATAGAGGCTGATCTTAGCTGGCACGTTACGGGAACCTGGAGACCACTCAGTGGAGAAGAAAGCCATTACAAGCACAAAGGAGTGATTCCTGCTTGAACCAGTAAGATCACAGAAAGTTACCTATATTTTGCAACTACTATAGCAGAAACCTAAAGTCATTGAAAGAACACAGGAGTGGTTCCCTCTGACAGAAAATACTATTACAAGCATTTTAACGGCTTCATTCAACTGGACAACACAGCTTCCCTATGAATATTTGCTTTCACATAACAATGTGGGTGACCAGAATCCCAAGCCAAGAAAAACCATTTCCACACTGGACAGCTGCAGATCCATGATGGCCTCACTTCTGCGCCCAGGTTGTTTCGTGCAAGATATGTAGGCCTGCAGATACCATGCTCTGCATACAGAAGATAAACGGATGAGGCTCCTGCAATAGCCAGAGTCCACTTCCCAGCCTGAACACAGGACCGTGTGCTCGCAGTGAGTACAGAGGTAGGGAATCCCCTCCTGCAGGTACCACTGCCGCACCCAGCAGCTCCTCTGCACGCAGAGGCTAGTGGTGATGCTTGTGTGTTACTTGGTGCATAGGCTGACAGTGTGCTGGTAGATCCCTCTCTATGCACCTCTGATCACAAGTCATAAGTGGTAAAACGGCTGTTACGAAGGGTAGATTAGTTGAAGCCAAAAGGATTGGGGACCCAGGCTCCCTTTGGCTGCAGTATGAATTCCTAGTCATGGTATAGAGGGGCAGCAACAGAGCTGCAGATTCCCATAATCACTATTTCAGCTATATCCAGTCCCAGTGGTTTCCCCCACAGGAAAAGGATGGAAACAACAGTGCGTTTTGGGAGTGCACTTGCATGTCTGGAACCAACAAACCCAAGATTAAGTCAGGAATGTGCAGGCATTTGTATTGCATGTATAAGCACAAGCACAGGAGGAGTAAACAGGTAGGCATATCTGCAAAGCTTTGCATCTTACTTCTGTTTGGACTTCTGCTTAGTAGCTTGCCTCTATTATAAATGTTCTTATCCTTAGCACATGTGAGCAGGGAACAGGTTTTTTCTGCTCAGATTTCAAAAGCATCCCCATTTTACTTATAGACAAAAATGAAGCCACTTTAAAATTTCTGCAAGATTATGCAGTTATAAGCATATATATATAAAAGTTTAAGATATGTATCACACTAACATAATTTAAACAATGATTGAGTAGCAAGCAGTGGCAGTTTTACTGGAAACTCTTGAGTCTGGAGTCTTCAAGCTTTTCAGCATCTCCTACTTTCCTCCCACCTCCAGCAGCTCCCTGTTCCTCAGGGCTCTTTTCTAGTTCCACTTTGCCACAGACTAGGAAGCCTGAACAAACACTTGCTGAGTAACTGCAGGGTAAAGTAGAGCTCTCAGCACATTTTCGGAAGAGGGATGGGTTCACGACCCTTCTGAAGACTAGTCATCTACCTCATGATGTGAAAATAGATAGTTTGCATCAAGAAAATAAAATTTGCCAATCAGTTAGCTGTTGAAGCCAAGGAGTGAATTAGAGGGCATTTTTTTGTATCAAGAACAATATGCCATAGGAAATCATCATTTCAGACTGGTAATGATAGCACTATTGCTCAAGTGGCCCAGAAGGGAGACATCAGACCAGCAGACTGATCATGTACAGTGCAGATAAGGGTGTAGAGAAGGAATTGCATAATGATCTGGAGATGATGATCTTTCCTTACGCCCTGCACATATTGCTTCTCTCAGGTAAGTATTATAAAGCTAAAATAGACTCTCTGCAGTAAGAATGAAACCAAAGCTATTGATGGTGTTGGGGCTGGGATTTTAGATGCCTGAAAGGGGGATGTTCTGGGAGGAAAAAGGAAACGCTTTTCTCAGAGAAGAAACAGGCTTGTACCTGTTCTACTGACTCTTCCACCAAAATAAAATAAAATAAAATATAATCTGGTTTTAGACAGGGTGTTAGGCAACATTCTCAGAGCACCTGTTCCTATTTATTTACATGCTTGAAAAGAAAAAAGTATGCTTTTTAATTCAATAGATTTTTTTGGCCTGGTAACTACTCAGAATATATTTCCTCCAATCTGGGAGGAAATCTAATAATTAAATATCTATTTATTGACAAAATGAGACAAATTTAAAAAAAGTTTCTCTGCAGTAAATGATGCTCTAATTAGAGATGACAAAGTGAAAGACTTTGGCATTTCGAAAGGTCAGTAGGAAGTAAAACACGGGTTCAAGTTTCCCAACCTCCAAAAATCAGAAATTCATTAAATTGTTAAAAAGCTCGTCTTGCCAGGAGGCGTATCTCTTCGAAACATTCCAAGCAGCCCTAATCTCGGCAACAGGAATGCCATGCCTGAGCTCTTAAGTCAGCGCCACGTGCAGGCGAGCTGTGCTTGCAGAGGGCCCAGCCGAGATCACAGAGCTGAGGTCCTAAACGACGCCCGGTCCCCTGGGCTCCACAGGCAGCGCCACTGCAGAGAGCTTCGACTGCCAGCTGCTGCTTGCCAGAAACATTTCGTCTCTCTTGTTCCGATTCTGCAGCTGGCTCCAGTTCAAGGCACAGCAGAAGGAAATAAGGGGAACTGTGCTGCCCATCTTCCTACCTTTGGCTTTTCTGGACTGCGTAGGCCTCTGCCATACATTATATAGAGAGATATAGAGCGCAGAGTACCAGTACAGACAGAGAAAAAAAGATCTCCTCTCATATACTGAACTAAGTCAGCAGTCAATGAGGCTTTGAAACATAATGAGAGCAAAAAAGATCCAGAGCCTTTAGACATCTCCAAAGACAGATGGGATTCTGCCCGAAGCAAGCTTCATACTGAGTATGATCTCCTGACTACAAGTCATTCCTGTTCTGGTGGCCGGTTGCAACGTATCATAGTAGCGAGTCTGTTTCAGGCTTAAATGTTTTTTTTCCCCTCAAAAATTTAGGTAAAGAGTCATTTATGAGTTTTGGTAACTTAAGGTAATTCTTTTTTCTTTTTTTTTTTTCTTTTTTTTTTTTCTTTTTTTTTTTTTTGTGCCAGACATGAAAGTAACTGAGCTTCAGATGAGGTCTAGTTGATACCTGGAAAAATGCTTAGCCCTTCTAGTCAAGAGGAAGAATGGCCATGGAAGAGTGGGTTGGTGCCCAGGCAGTGGACAGTTATTAGCAAAGCCACGTGCTGCAGAGTAGGCAGCTCTGTGGCACAGCTTGAGAGCAGCCTTTTCCAGAAGGAGCAAAGGGGATGCCACTACTCACACAGCTCAGATTGTCACTTCGAAATACCAAATTCCAAGCCATGTTACCCTTTTACCACTGTGAATTCACATATTGATGTCCATCTGAAATAACATACAGAGGCTGCACCAAGAGGACAGCTGGAAAAAATACACACACACGCACCAGGATATTTCCATGACAGGCTAACTACTTTCTGTCAGCCATACAGGCTTATAGCATCACTGCACTTTTTGATGACAGAGACTTAATTCCTGGCCACTGCAAGTTCAGGTGCTGTTTGTCAATCATCTGGTGAGTGCTGGAAATGTTTCATTAAATCAGTCACCGACCACAGCCCAGATGTACAGTTTGCATGGTGATCAGAGAAAAAGATGCAAGCATCCCTGGTGATGTGTCCAGACTGGGGAAATAGTTAAAAATATGGAGCCAGGCAAACTTTCAGTCTTGGCATTCACCATAACTGGGATCTAGGGGAAAAGAATTGGTTTTTGATATTCTTATTTGCCCTACGACTTTCCTACTGCAAAGCTCCAACTGCATACCAGTATCAGCATACTCCCTATTGCTAGAACAGAAGCTGCAGATTACTTTCTGAGTTCTCTGGCATAAGACTTTTTTTTGCTGTCCAAGTCTGGTCCTAATAACGCTAACAGCAGGGACATAGCACTCAGCACACTGAGAAGGAACTACAAAAGCTAAAGGGACTTCAGAAGGAAGGAACTTACTGAAGAGAGAGAAAAAAAAAAAAAGAAAAAACAAGTTTTGTCTGTGCAACCAGTGAGGAACCTAAGTGATGTGCCACATTGCTTGTTGGCCAAGACATCACAGGTAACAGCTCACAGCCACTCTCAAAGGTATTCAGAAGATGCACATGCCCTTAATTCTGTTTCCAACCTCAGCCCACTGCTGTCTGAAAGACTTCTCTGCAGAGCCTCTCCATTTCCAGCAATCAGCTTACTGGGAGAAGCTGGAGACCAGCCAGGGCTGACACTATAGCAAAAATATGCTAACTTGAATGGAGGATGCTTCCTGCTTGTAGGTAAGGAATGGCAGCTCTGCATTTCCCCACAGTGGGGGAAGGAAATACTGAGCTGGAAGGTAGCAAAAGCTTTAGAGAGGCAGTCTGTGGTTTTACAGCTTCTCTGGAAGTAGACAGGCAACCCGAGCAGTGTCTGAAGTTAGACTTCCCCTGCTGGGAAGGGAAAGTAGTTGAGGAGTAGCGCAAAAAAAAAGGGGGGGGGGGGATGGGGGAACCCTGCCGTATTCCTTTTGGCCTCATTTCCCTTGGAGCAGGGATTTCCCAAGGTGTAAAGGAAAGGCCTAAGAGAAAAAAGATTAAAAAGCACATGAAGCACTTCTATTTCTTTGAGACCAAGGAACAGGAACCTAGAACAGCTGCTTCTTAGGACAAAGCAGAGCAAGGGGACTTTCAGATCTTTTTGCAGAAATTGCAGGTGTTCATGTGCAGTTTGTCACTGCCAGTCTCTGCATGCTTTTTAAACAGGAGATACACAAAGAAGTGCCCATTCTCTGCTTCAGACAGGAATCTGACCTGTTAACTTCCTACAATTGTCTTCTACTCAGCAAGCGGAAGAACCATACCACTTTTTAAATGGTGAACAACCTTACTGTTGCTGTGAAGTCTTCCATTCTTTCTTAATTGTTCAATTTTGTGCATTCTGTAATTTTCTAATACACTTAAATGCTAGGGTACAAGGTCTAAACAGACAGTCTCAAGCATACTTCTACTAGTGCTCAAATATTCAAAACCCTGCACATACATGCACATTCAGGAACAGCAGAGAATCCTTTTAGGGCATTGTACTGATGTTTACTATCTAATTCATAAGCTGCTACCCATTCCTTTCTAACATGCAGCTTTCAAAAATACAAAAATACTAGATACACACTTGATCTGTTGGCACATCACCAATCCACCAAAAGCAGCTGCTGGGTTCTGTAATAAGATTGTGATCATCTCAGGACCTGTGCATCCAGAGATGGCCGCTCCCCTCAGATTATTAACATCCACAGCAGTTAGCTCAGACACTTAGCCTTAAAGGATTTTTTTTTTTTTTTGGACATACATAACGCCAAAAAAATGGCCTCTGAAAAGCTTTCAATTTACACACAATGCCACATCTAGGATTAAAACTATTCATTGCAGCAGGACTTTTGTTTCAAAGGCATTCAGATCATGTCTCCTCAGAAATACTTCTGTTTTCTAATATATCCTTACTACTTTCATTGCCTTTAGCTACCCACTTAACATTCATTTGTATCACAACATCCCATTACATAAGGCTCAATGCTCTAAATCTCATGCTGTGTAGTTTTCAGCTGTCCCACGCATTTATGACCTTTTCTAAACCAGCGTGGCTAGAATTTTGATAAGGGCTGAATTTATTGCCTCTCCTTGATGACTTGGTGCTCCAAACAGAGTTCCTCTTCAGCTCAGGCAGGCTGACCAAACACATTCTCTGTGATTGCAGCTGGATAGGATTTGATAGAGCTTCCTGCTTTTCATTTTCAACTAACTAGAGGAAGCCTCAAATCTTGCTTTTAGCAGATCAAAATTCTCAACTTCTTACAGAGGCATTAATGGTGATTTGGGGAAAAATGATTTTAGGAAACTTTTCCTATCCTTTTTTAAATGTCTCATTTTCAATGTACATAATGACTGTTGATACACAGCAGTTCTTTTAATCAGTTAGAATCACTATTGTTAGAGACACGCAACATGTACCTAGAATGACAGCAAGGCATCTCCTATAAGCAGCTGATGAATCTTCAAATAGTTTGTTTTACTTTGTTACAAGTCTGTGTTGCACTCATTCTAATAATAACAACTAGCACTTATTAGAACATCATTTTCAGTTACCCTATAGACAATAAGAGGATAGCCATCCTTGGACAAATGCCTACTAAACAGTGCCTACTGTTGAATAAACAAGGTTGTAGAATTTTTCAGTTCTCTCAGAACAAAGTTCAGGTGACCCTGTTCATACTCCTTGGTATTATGAATTTCTTTCAGTGGAAGCAACCACATACAAAAGGATTACCCATCATTAACACTGACTTCAACTAGATCAACTTGGAACTGTAGCTAGATATATGGGTCTGACAGTTGCTTACTAGCTCACATTAAGTTTGGGTATAAGCAGCACTCAAAGCAGCCTGGCTCTGCCATTTATGACCTTATATGCAATTCTAGCTTTTTTTTTTTTTTTTTTTTTTTTTTTTTTTTTTAAACACAACACTCTTACATGCCACAACAATGAATGAAGCCTAGGAAAATCTCTGTGCAGAAGATCATTTTCCTGATGGATTGTGCTGAACCCTTCTGCACATCATATCCATCTTCGAAACAAGGAGGAGGGAGCAGGGGGAAAGATGCAGGGAACTATGGTGCAGCTGGCCTCACCTTGAACCCTGAGAAAATTATGAAACAAATCAATCCTTCTCATAGCAACATGCAGGCACATGAAGGATAAGAGAGTGAGCAGCAACATCCACCACTATAGTGTTAGAACCTGACTGCCTTCTATGACAAGATGATGAGCCTTACAAAGGGAGAACAGTGGATGTTTACCTTGACTTGAGCAAGGTATTTGATGCAGTCCCCTGTAGTATCCTTATAGCCAAAATGGGCAGTTATGGAGCGCACAGACAGCCTAAAAGGTGGGTGAGAAAACTAGGCAGACTGCTGCGCTCAAACTTTAGTGGTCAGCGATTTGAAATACAGCAGGTATCCCGTCACAAGTAGAGTACCTCGGGTTGATTCTGAGGCCAATACTGCTGACACAACCCAGCAACTTTGCAGGTTAAACCAAACTGAATGGAAGGTGGCAGGGGCAAAGAGAAGGACAACCCAAAACATGGGAGGGCAGGCTTCCCATTCAGAGTGGCTTTGACTGGCTGGAGTGATAGGCTAACAAAATTCATGAAGTTCATCAGTCTTGCCCTTGGGAAATAACCCCATGCAACAATGCACGTTGGGATCACACTGACTAAAAAGCACCTTTGCAGAAAAGGATTTGGTGGGGGGTAATGGTAGACACATTGACTATGAGTCAGCAGCACACCCTTAAGAGTCATAAAGGCCAACCAGGTATCTGGCTGCATAGCAAGAGCATGGCCAGCAGCTTAAAGGAGTGATCATTCCCCTCTATTCAACAGTTGTAAGGCCACATCTGGAATACCATGTCCAATTTTCAGTTCCTCAGTACAAAAACAGGTGTTGACAAACCTGAAGCAAGTCCAGCGGAGGGCCACCAGCATTGTTAGAAAGCTGCAGCACATGACATGCAACTGTTTGTTCAGCCTGAAAGCTAAGGCAGCAGGACCTGTGGTCTTCAACTATGTAATGGATGGTTACAGAGAAGAGGGATCCAGATTCTTCTTGAAGAAAACAAAAAAGGCAACAGAAAAGTTGCTGCAAGGGAAACTGACTGTACATCAGAAAAAATATTTGCAGTGAACATGGTGCAGAACTGGAACAGGTGCCCAGGGAGGTTGTGGCATCTCCACCCCTGGAGATGCACAAAACTTGACTGGACACAGCCCAAAAAAACTTAATCTACTTTCAAAGTTCGCCGTACATTGATCAGGAGGTTGACCTAGATGACTTCCAGAGGTGGTCCCCCCCCCGCCATATCTGTATTTTTCTATGATTCTAAATACTGAAAACATCTATGCAAGCTTCACAGTGTGGCTGATGAAGCACATGTCCGCTTCTGTTAGCTTATGCTTTGTGACTGCATCCTCAGGCTCTCCTGATCAAACAGTCCAGGCTGCATAAGCATTCAGGCACATCTGCTCTGCAAAAATCATAAATCCTAAAGGTAACAGTACTAAAGTTCAGGAGTAAAGTTTATCTCTATGCAAATAAACCTGCCTAATTTCAGGCATTGGTTCTTAAAAACACTGATAAAAATATATAACCCAAGTCTTAGCCATTTTTTGCTCCTCAAAATAGCTCAGGTCATTTCTCTGACCTTTTGTGTCAGACACAAGACGAATACATGGACAGTAGTTAGTATACTTTGTAGCATATAGCATTAAGACACATCCTTCTAGATACATAAGGGAAAAGATTTTTGTATACCCTGAAATGTTGCATCCAAAGCATAGGAGAATCTTTTCCACAGCTCTGGTAGACATTTAAGAAAATTATTCCTTAGCTTAAGTTTGGTTTGCTTGTTTTCATTTGTTTTTCTGAGATTCCAAAAACTTAAGATCTTGAAACAATATTGCAGCTATAACTTTAGGTTTTTAAACCACTAACTACATTTCTACAGATTTTTCCAAAAGTTAACATTTATTTGTGTGTTTATACTACCAGCCATCTTTTGAGAGGAATTACGCTTTTAAAAATAAATGTTTAAACAATAAGATGTAAAGCTAATAATGGTTTTCAGTTTATGAACACCTTACCTGAAAGCAGATGGGACATCTGTAACTAGAAAAGGTGGGGTAACCTACTTCTGAGAGTGTAATAAGGAGCCTTTCAATGTGAAAACATAAACACAAACTACTAAAACTGTGTCAAATTCCATTATTTGCACATTTCTTTCTGTTGTTTACCATTTTTTATGCCTGCTACAAGTAAAATGATTGAATATTGTATCCTACATCTGTTTGTTTCCTTCTCATCGTGACTAGTGCTACTGGTAACATTCTCCACATCTTCTACTCAGAGAAACAGAAACATTCATGCAGATTTACTAAAAAATCTCTTTCCAGTTGATGGTGCAATCACATATAACAATGACTTTATCAAGACAAAGTATGTAAGAATGGTTAAGAGGATAGGCTCAATGGTTAACAGGATATGCTAACCATATTTTTCTATTATGTCATGGATTCTAGGAGTCATGAAAGAATACAAAACACTGGGATCCTTTAAGAAATCTTAAACTAGTCTACTTCTGGAACTATTAAACATCTGTGACAGATAGTCTATCCACTCCATACAGGGAAACATTTCTGTAGTACCATCAATTTGAAGGAAAATAACATCTGTTTAAGACAGTTTACCAAAACTAAAAGTACATTGAGAAGAAAAAAAATGCAACTGGAGGCAAAAAGAAGGTATGTCTAGCTATAGGATAGACTCCTTCATAAATAAGTAAACAAATAATACTCTTAAGTTTGCTAGGGTGCCCATTCAGCCACATGCCTAACCACAGTTTGCTTTTGCTTTTAATACCATATTAAGTCTTTAAGGAGCAGGAATTAAGGGTCTGTGCCTAATTTGCACTCAAAAATTCCCAAGACCCTGTATCTTCTGCCCTCCATCTTAGCTCTTTTCCACATCTTCCTCTTCCCAGGTAGCAGGCACAAATAAAACAACCTGGTAAACTTCATCTACCTGAGCTGATTTTTTTTTTTTTTTTTTGGATGGACAATTCTGCCAGATAAATAAAATTCCAAACACTAGCGAACAAGAGAAGGGACACAGAACAGTCAAGACAGAACACTTTTGTTTTTGTCAATATTTTTTTAAATCCCAGTCCAGCTCCTAGTAAGTCTGGACACTACTTACAACACTCCTAGAACTGCAGAAGAATGGAAACACAATGGGGAGTGAGTGGAGAGGGGGATAAGACAGTCTAGTGGCTGGCTTCAGACATTCACATACAGAAAGCCAGCACAGACTGGAGTCATTAAGGCCCAGATGCCCCACTAACAGGAACAAACCCAAACACAAAGGTAGCACATGAAATGTATTTACCTATTTAAACACAGGCAGCTGGTCAGGCTAGAATGGGGAAGGTAACTGCTAATTCCTTGTACTACAAGGAAGGAATGGAGTAAAAAAACCCAAGCCCACGGGCAGGTTTTTGCTTTGTGAACCTCTGTCTGTGCTGCTGGTTAACAGTGGTAAGTATAAAAAAATCAAAGAAAAATAATCTATTTATAGAACAAGTCAGTAGTCTGAGACATTTAGAAAAAAGTAAAAACAAGTCCTTCTTTAAAAATGGATTTACTAAAACAACTGTCACCCAGGATGACCCCAAGCCCTCTGGTCCTCTGGCAAAACCAGGGGCAACTTCAAACCAGAACTGTTGCTGATTGTACACTGGTACACATCCAGCAAAGCCAGCAGGGAGGGGGATCTGCGCTGCGAACAGTATCTGCAGACTGCTTGCTGGTATCGCTTGAGGCCATGCCTGTAGCCTGGTGATACTGGAAATAGTTGTGAGTGAAACTTTTCACAGAAGCACATGTCAGTGTAACCTCTGAGGTAAGTGGGCTGTCTTCTTTCCTTCCCATCCCTGGGTACAGGATCACAGAAGCTGGTGCCCCAGGTGCTGTACTTCCTTGCCAGCTCCATCCTGCGTAAGACAACTTTAATGTGCAGGAGTGCAGAACTCTAGGCGAAGCCCAGAGCAGGAGAGGGCATCCCTTGAGAAAGGGAAGCACTCTGCTTTTCCCAAGCTCTGGTCTAGCTAGACATCTTCATCAATATTTTCTTGCCTTCCTCAGGACAGGAAGATCAGCTGTCCCCCACTAAGAAAGAATTTTTGCCTAGTGGAGGAGAGCTGGGTTTCTTTCTTTTTCTTTTTTTTTGGTAAACAGAACCTTTGCTGATTTCTGAGATCATGAGCTCCTCTGCTCTTTTAGCTATAAAAGAGAAATTAAAAGAAATTCATCCACTTGCTCCCATCCTTATTGTGTAGTGTTTGCTGCCTGGAGGATATGGAGGCAACTTAGTTCTCCCAAGACATTGCCCTGCTTGCTGGGTTGGCATGGGGAGGCAAAAGATAACTTCCAAAGTTATCCTTAGGGTAACCTGGTAGGGCTAAAAGCTCCAATCTATACCCACCAATTCCAGGCCAACTCCACTGCCAGCATGTACTTCTAACACCCTGAAGTGTCTAATCTAACAGCCTCGGGTTTGCTCAGTCTCTGAGAGCAACAGCCACACACTCGGATGGAAATACTCAAGTCAGAACATTGGCTGTAGCTCCCAGTGAGGCGGTGTCTGCATAGATGAGTCGGTACCACTGTGCCTTGACGTTCCCATTGTACGAAGGAAGCCAGCTGTACGGAAGGGACCAACTCTGCTGCAGGTCTGTACATCCTTGGAAGTGAAGCTTAGTGGCTACATTAGCTTCAAACCCTCTCTTTCTGTAGGGTTTCAGTGGTCCATTTTCCAACAAGTTCCAGACATCAAGTAGCTGCTAACTTGTCTCCTTAAGGTCTTCCATTGGTAGTTTGTAGCTCAGTAAGAAAGGGGGAGGTGGTGCATGAGCAGGGCTACTTGATCCCTGCATAGGTTTCTTTGCACAGTTTATACAGATGTAATCCTCATTCTCAGCCATTTCTGGAGAGACACCAACACAAACTTGATGAAACCACTCATCGCAGCCACCATCACACTGTACCCAGTCTACCTGCAGGAGATGAGATCAGCAACACATAGCACATTAAAGGAAAGACAGGCACAGTTTATATAAAGAAAATATCTCCTATTAAACCCACCTGACATACCTAGAACACAAAAACTTTTGGGCACAAATTATGTCCCATTGAGCCTCTGCTTTAACCAGCTACTTACGTCTAACTAAAATAATACTATTCTTCCAACAAACCTTGCCTCACTTGCATCTTTAGATCATCACAGCTATAACAAACACTACTACTAACAAGGAAGATGACATTCAGCTTTCCTCAAATAGAAGACAGGTATGCTACCTCACATTTAAAATGGAGTAAGAGCATGCTCGAAGGCAGCAAACTCAGTGTAGCTGAAGTTCTACAAATTCACATCCTGACTTGTATATCCCCTTAGTCTGCACACTCAAGTGGTGGCTTTTGCAACATCAAAATTACAGACAACGTAAGGGCCTGATTACTGCTTTTGACTACAAAACAGCCACATGAACTCAGTGGCTTTACTACCTTTTGATCAGCTAGATATATTGATAGATAGATATCACTAAATCTATCACTAGATAGCTAGCCACTGAATGCCAAAAATCCACACAAACTATAACTTTAAAGTATCAGAACATTTAAGCTAAAATAGTTCAAACAGAGTTAAAATTTGCTGTAGAAGAAGTAGAGAAAGGCATAAGTAAATTAAAACTAGAAAAAGGAAAAAAAAATAAAGATGAACCAGTAGATTTATATAATTATCTGAGTAAAAGTACGTTAATTCAATTGAGTGGGTAGAAATTGAAATCTGCAGGATAATGAATACAGATTTTAAATGTAGTGGCATGGGCTGGTACAGCTATCAAAATTATTACTGCTGTAGTTCAGCTTTTGCCTTACAGGACAACAAGAAAATGAAAATATATCAGAAAAATAACTTTGGTGGCAACATATCTAAAGGAAAGCAACACAATCAGCTCAAGACTAACTTGTAGCAAACTATTCGTGAAAAATTTAAAATACGTGACTAGTAACAGACACCAAAAACTGCAGCTTCAGTCATTATATTCCCATGTCTATTATTTTCTACTTGTATGACAATTACTTGTTAAACATACAAAACTATGCCCAATATTACAGAAGGATAGTCATTCCAAGAAAAGCTTTAATTATATGATTAAAAATTTTACTCAGGCTCCTTTACAAAAGCTTGACAAATTTAATATGACCCTCTTCAAAATACAAATTTAAAGGCACTCTCCTCCATTTATTTCACTTCCTGTAAAAATGTAAAAATATTACCTAATTATCATCTGTAGACAAAATGGTAGGACAAAGACTGTATCATCTTATGAGGGGTTTATCTTACAGTGTGTTTTCTAACATGAGTCAAAGTTCAAAACTCATCTTTTAACACTTACCTAAATACTTGAATTCCATGTTCCAATTTTTGCAGAAAAGTAGTCTTTGGTGTTTATATTTGTTCCTACTCTCTTGCACAAGCCAGTGCAGTACAGCACCAGTCCCACAGTTATTATTGGGATTTTTTTTAAACCAGGAAAAAAAAAAATCTAAAAATGTGAAAATCCTAATAACTGTGAAATTTGATCCTGACCATCAGTTAGTCTATGCTAAAAGGTGACAATCACGACAGGAAGTGCCACAGAGAAGCAAATAAAGTTTCTTTTGCAAGAATCCAATCAGCTCTAAAAACACTGATTATTTATCTCCTACAAGAAAATAAGGAACTGCAGTTCCTGGATCCCTCAGTATGCAGCATCATAGTTCACAGACTTTATCCAAGAAATATGGAAGATCTATTTCATTTAAGAGCACTGAACATTCCACTTCTGCTTAGAAATACACTGGAGTCAGGACCAATTCCTGCCGAAGCACAGAATTAACCCTTTGAATCAGACAACTCATCTTCCACATAGCCAGAAAAAAAATTATGAGGAAGACCACAGCTTGAAGAGGCTAAACTTCTCAACCAAGGTAGAATAACTTTTCTCACAGCCTAAAGTAGCTAAGAGAACATGCACATGCTATAGTCCCCTGTTTATTATTTACTATAGCTGCATACCTACACAACTACTACTCACACTCTTCTCATCTCAAATCACACCACTTCTTTGTGGCTCATGGTGTTCAATGTAATTATTAAACTGCACTGGAGTTTTTGATTTCTCATGACATTGCTTATGACAGAAATAAGCAAAAACTCACTTTGTCCTTGCAGGGCCTTTGGCAGTTCTGGGCAGCACACACAGCATTCTCGTCATCAGACTCCTCAGCTCCTGACCAGTCATATTTGGAAGGAATATCTAGCACCTTCTTCTCTCTTTTTTTCTCGGTGCTCTCCTTCGCTAGTTCCACCTTTGCCACAACTGCCTTTTCTCGCTTCTTCTTCCGCTCTTCTTCTTTAGCCAATTTCTTTGCCAACTTGTTCAGCTCCTTTGTCTTATCCATGGTCAGTTTTAGCTTCTTCTTCTTGGGTTTTTCCAGTTTCTTCAGCTCTTTAGATTTTTGCTTCATATCGCCAAAGAACTGCTCTGCTCTCTCCAGCTTTCGTTTCCGTTTCCTCTCAGAAGAGTCTCTCCCTCTCATCTTCAGTGGTTTTTCATCCATGCTGTCATCCTTCATAGAAAGCGTGAAAAAAAGGTTGTATTTTTTTCCCAAATACAAATTTCCATATACTGTAAACCTGTGGGTTTGAGGAATGTACTTACCTCCACCATTCCCCCACCATGGTATGAAGAAACTTATTGAACAACACACACTTAGGAACTCTAAACTAAAAAGGGCTTGCCTACTATCACCATACTAGAAAAAAAATCATAAGTGGTGCCCTGAGAATGAGACTGCTGATCAAAATGCTTGTCTAACTGCACTGGTCAGCATGTAATCTCTACCTTATGTTACCATACACTACCAAAAAGTCAAGAAGGAATCATCTTTGATATTTGTCCAGTGCAGTTCATTAGCTCTTTAAAAATCACATACTCTATAACCATGCATGGACAAAAGTAACCCCTATCTTCAGCTGACAGATGATGAAGGATGATTTCCAGTGCAGCTCTTCACCACAACAGTTTACTTACTCTTCCAGCACACATTTCATCCACACACATCACTTAGCCACTGCATGAATGAGGCATAAGTGTTTTGGACTGGACCTCTAAATCAGCACATACACCTGCTTCATTCTTTACTCACTGTCAGCTCAATGAAGAAATCAGGACATCTTCACAGTATATTAAAAAAGAAATTGTACTGTCTATGCTGCACTGAGAAAGAACAGGATCTTACTACCTGTATTCCCAAACCTTCTTTTATTAAAAGACAATATATGTTCTTCCTCCAGCGATAGCAAAAGTTTGTCAAAATGCAAATATCAGACTATATAAGCTGTGAATTTTCCATCCCCCTAAATATTTTTGTAATTCTTTTTCAGATCAGTCTCAATTCCAAGCTCAGTCAAGACCAACATTTCACTCCTTAACGTTAGCTTTTCTAAAATAAGGCTTACATACGGAACTGCCCATCTGAAAAAAAACTGCTCTAAATATTGCTATTTGTGGAGGACAGTGCTATACTGCATGAGTGATCGAGAGTTCTCTATAAAGCATCCAGTGTGGCAACGTGCAATACACTACAAGGCACCAGTGTTCCACAGGATTTCAAAACTTAAAAGAATGGTGAAACTTCTCACAGTAGCAAACTATATATTCAAGTCAAGCTAAACACAGGCATAAGAACAGAACTGATTTTTTGGATCTGTCATTCTCTGTAATCTGTTATTCCTTGGCTGAAACCCCAACATGTCAATGAACTAAGCACTCAACTATCCAAGATTGTATCAAAAACCCCAACAAAATAATGTGTTAAAATTTGGGGTTTTTTTTCTGTTATCAGAGTATTTCTTTAAGTCCATACCTCCATGACATGAAGGAACCTGTCTTCAGACGGTGGGTGAGTAGCCTGTAAAATGCGCCAGATGTGCTGAGTCTCATCCAGTGACACCTCTAGCAAATCTCCTACCATCATTAGGTCTTCCAGCTGAGCCTTCGCTCCAGGTGACAGCTCCAATACAGGGGGCTCTAAACTGCGAGGTACCAGCGGGCTTTTCCGAGGCTGCTTCCTTGGGGTGCTAGAACCTTTCAGACAGGAGGCAAGTCACATAAGCATAGAAGAGAACAAAAGCAAAAAGAAATGGCATACTTTTTACAACAACAACCTAAGAAGGCAGATAATACCAAACAGAAAACATTGACACTGGTATATACATCAGCCATCAGAAAACAAAACTGCAATGTGACTCTACTGTTACCTTCTCAAGCAAATTGATCACTGCCATCCCCACTTACAGAGAACATACCATCTACAACTACCAGAAGTAACGAAGCAGTACCCTTTACTGACTGCTCATACCAGCTGTCTATTCAATCCCATTTCAAGGTAGAGAAAAGGAAGTACCTTGAGAGCAGCTTTTAGAAGCAGAAGAATACGCATGTTCAGCACAAAATGAGGGAGCAGTCCACATATGTGTCACCACTTCCTCTGATTTAATGGGAATTTCCTCATCACAAAACAAGTTCGGCTCCAAGCTGCTAGAAGACTTTACACTGGCATTGTCCTGAAAAAGACAAAAGTTTAACATCTGGATCCAGAATATACCAACTTCAAATTAAATTCTACTAAAATTAACAAACTGCTGTTTTTAAAATCCTATGCTAAACCACCACCCCACAGATATCAAGACTATCTGCAGAAGGTGCAGATTACATCCCTACATAAATAATGGAAGAATGAAGTGACTATGGAGAGGAGGTTAATAGATTTATAGCCAGTGTGTGAGAAACACTTGACAAGTTTCCTCACTGATAAGTTCCTTGAGTATGGTTCTTCATAAATCCACTTAATTTCTGCTTGAAAAATTTGACTAAAAGACCATGAAAACTGACATCTTTAGTAGAGCAGAGGTATGCAGAGTATGGATACCATGGAGAGAAATGATTAAAGATCTTAAAGGGGAAGAAAAAATAGTTTTTGTTCAGGCCCAGCAGCACAGTATCAGACAGATGACTACATAATGGCAAAACAACCAAAAGTTTCCCTGAGATCAGGATTTTTACACCAGTCTTTTGAACAATTTTAAGGTAGGACCAAAGACCAAAAGGAAAAGGACTGCAATGCTTAAGACTGTTGTGAATAATTTCATTAACATTATGAAGGCATTGGCCTGTGTTCAACTCATTGCATATGATGGCTGCTTGACTTTTTAAACACATTATACAAAGACTGAAATATGATGCATGCCTGAGATGTGGGTGGATCCATGAGGAGAAGAGAGATTAGGAATCTCTTAACAGTGGAAGAAGCTATGTTTTGACCTTGTGTTATATTACACAAAGAATCCAGGGAAGGCGCAAGAAGTTGATTCCCTGATGCCTAACACTCATTTTTTCCTCCTCCTTCCTCATCCCAGCAGGGGTAATCAATAAGGATAACTTCCTCAACAAGCTGTCTGTTTTCACAGAACTTTCAAAAGCTTATGTACCCTGTCAAATTTTTGATGATATTGGCCAACGGGTTAAACATACTTAGCATGCAATGTAAGACTCGGATCTATCAGAAAACAGTAAAAAAAAAAAAAAGCGCACACACACCACTGGGCTAAAAGAACAGAAAGGCAGTAGAGCAGTGACTGACAATATTTAGCTGAAGCTAAATACTAGCTCCATGCGTCCAAAATGGCTAAGTTGTGAAAAAGCAGCACCCCAACAATGCTATTTAATGACGTAAAAAGGGGTATGGTAATGGTAAGAATGGTAATCTCCTTCAGGGTTCCAGTTACATGTTAAAACAGTACTGAAGTGCACACTAATGATATTAGTGCAGAATGAGAACTGAGAAATTCAGATTTAAATTGGCCAGAAAAAGAAGTCAAATAAATATAAGCAGTCTTTCTCCCTACATAGTTCAGGTCATATCCAGAATGAGATACTGTATAAGATATCATACTAACAGATTAAAGAGAGCTTGGGGCAAATAGGAGAATTTATAATAAAAAAAATTACTACTATTTTGGTATTGTAGTGGTATGTACCACTATTTGGTGGTTACAAGCAACAAGGGTGCAAAGGAACAAGTAAAATCTACATGAGACAAAAAAGCAACAAATTAAAGGCCAGGAAAAATTACAGTAAATTTGACCTGCATATCAGTCCAAATTTTTGGAGCAAGTCTTAAAACAAGTCTAGCTATTGCATTCATAATGAAGCATTTTGTTGGAAAGAATGTGTTGATTAAAAGCAGCACAGCATAACCCAATAGGGTTCTTCACATCTATTTTTGCTACTGGTATTGTATTTGAGATGTCTGAGACAACAGTTTTAACCTATAGTCTGTGGATCCTTAGGGATCCAGGGATTACTTCCACAGGCCCCACAAAAAGTTATTATGGGCAAGCTCATAGGTGACACATCGTAATTGATATACATGTTTGTTTAAACATATCACTCCAGTGGAAAATGTTTACAGATCGTAAACAAAAAAAAAATTGAAAGACAGTAGTATAAAGATAACTAAACTCTGAGTAACTTTGCCATTTTCATTGAAGTTTGCTGTTTCTATTTAAGACCTGAAGAATTTGGTTGCCTGAAAATTTATCTTTTTTCTCCAGCTATGTTAGTTGAGCTAACAAAAGATGTTTCTGGTCCCTATAAGCTTTGCTTGACTGATCTTTACTTCTAGGTTTTTACAACTACATACAGTGACGAACATTCAAGTCAAAAGAGTAAGTAACAGATCCTGAAATCATGACAACACAATGCATTAAACAACGCAAGTTACACTCCTGCAAACCCCTCAGATCCTGACAAGCATACACCTTCTTTCTTGACATATGCTTTCTTTTATCTCAGCCTCAGAAAATGCCACATCTTTCAGAAATGCCTCGTTGTGACTCCTGATGCAGAGAACAGTTTGGAAATATTTGATTTTTTTTTTAAACAACACTAATTTAATTAAAAACTGTAACATCCAATTACAAAGTACTCCTGTTGGCATTTCACATGGGACTGCAAAACAATTGCTTGTAATTACATAAAGCTGCTTAAAAACAAAATACTAAAAATAGGATATTGAGGCAGACCATACCTGAAAATTTGCAGTCCCTTTAGAAAACAGAAAATCTGCCCTAAAACAATTTCACATTGCCTTTTAAGTTAACATCTGTTAACATCTTCATCTACCCAGCTTTAATTTATCTCATGAGAGAGAGATGACACTATCACTTAAAAAATACACTACACAAAGAGAAAAACATGGTTTTGCTTTTCTCTCTATGTATACTGAAGGGACATTTATAAGTTCTAAAATTAAACACATTACACCAAAAAACACACTTGGCCATCTCTACAATTGCCTCTTCTCCTGACAACTCTTCTCTAGCTAAAATATTTTTAAGAACTTCTAACAGCAGTTAGAGGTTTCTGAACTTAATCCAGACACCAATTTTACTATATGATCCAGACATTTAGTCCTGAATATTTCTACACATCTGAAATTGAACAGTTGCATCTCCGCTACATGAGGGCTGAAAGAAGAAAGAGGGAGGAAAACGCAAAAGCTCAGGAATCAGGAAGCTTCTTACAGGGCATGAAATTTTCACCGACTAATTCTTTGTTGTAGTAAAAACTGATGGAAGAGCTCCCCATACAGACACTTATGATGTGTAGTATGTTTAACAATGGCACAAAGATAATGTCCATCCTCCACAGTATTATAAACTTCAATTGACTGTGGCTACAAATCCCTTGAGAGAAGTGTAACTTTTTACTTAGCACTAAAAAGCAACTTTTAAAACTCAAATCACAAGACATTTGGGAATTCTGAATAAAAATATTACAAAACTTTATAATAAAACAGATCTAAGATGTTCAGATAAAACCAGAATGTATGCAGATAAGCCTTAAGATATGAAAAATATTCTGGAATAAATTGAATTAATATCAAAACAGGTGTTCTGGATTAACTCCATGCAGACAAGCCATATTAGATTGCTTACCTTTATGTCATAGCCATATGTCTCCCTGATGTCTTCATCAGAATCTGTCTCTTCATCATCATAATCCAAGGTCTGTCGTGGGGATGAGGACACACTCCCTATCACCCTGTTAAAGGCCGATTGCTGGAAACTAGTCAAGTGTCCCTAGAAGAAAAATTAAATACAAGAACGAAACAATAAAACCTCCGGACAAATCTACATAAAAGCTAAAGAGTCATCGACAAAGAAAAGAATGCTTCTTTTCGCCTCAGGATAACCGCCTAGATAGTCACAGCAAAGCTCAACCACAGCAAGATGTGAAGAAAAATTGGGAAATATCCAAAAAAAGGTTTTTTAATTTATTTCCATGTTTTTGAGTAGTAGCAGCTAGAGAGACCTAGATACTGTTGTTCAATGCTATCAAGTATATCCTGTGGTTGTATACGTTTCTTCTTCATCACAGCATCATCTGATTACTGATCTCAATCTCGAGATGAAGAGGACACCTGTAAAAGTAGCAGTGATTGCCTTTAGTCCTTGCTCAAATTTAACAAGGCACCAAATGCCTTGAGAATGACAATCCATGAGAAGTTACATACAGACACCTCTATTTCTGTCGGAGCGAAATGGAATTTGGACACCAAAGTAGCCACTGCTTTGTAAGTCTTCAGGATGTTAGCTGGCTGCTATATTTGAACCAATGTTTCTTAAAAGCACCCTCTGCCTGGAGAAGTATGTAAAAGCATGAAGTAAGCTGTGGACTAAGGAGACTGAGAAGCAATGACCTATATAACTTTGATACGCCTGATTCTCAACCTCTGTTCTCCCCTTTCCTTCTAGTTTATCATAGAAGAATAAGGCATTTCCACACACACTGAAGAAGCGCTACCACGGTAAAGAGCAAGACATTAACATCCCTACCTGTAGGTCTGGGTTAGCTGCTGCTTTCTGCAGCTCTGCACTGATTATTTTCTCCGTTTTCTCCCGCGCTGCCTGCTCCACCATCCGCTGGCTGAGCACAGAAAGCTTAGCCAAAGCAGAGGATAATTCATCAGTGGCCAAAGCCTGTCGTGCTCGGTCCTGCCAACTCATGGCACGTTCTGTCAAGCACTGCAATGCCTCCCCCTCTGGCAGCCGTACAGGCAGCTTTTGCAGGGACACTAGTAGGGACAGTATCGTCTCAAGCCGTGGCCTTCGAGAACGCATGCAAAGCGGACACAGAAACTTTACTTCTTTGGCCTGCCAACTAGAGCCCTTCTTTTGAGAACTTGTTTTGGGAAGGGGCACACAGCCACTATGAAACCAGTCCTTGCACAGTTCACACTGTAGCATGAATCCACTAGCTGTTTTGCGGCAGATACAGAATTTGACTTCTTCGATACGATCCACCATGGTCATCTTGGCCAGGTTAGCTGCCCTGAGGGCATGCATGGCTTCAATCTCCTTCTGTTCTCGCTCCTTGAATATAGCCACCTATCCAGCAAAGACAAAAACAGTTCATGACCTTCACAGCTAGGAGAGATCACATTTTATTAGCAATGTAGGAAAAGAAAAAAAGAAAAAACAAAAAAACAAAAAAAGTACCAGGAGATCTTCCTAGTTAAACTAGCCCAAAATTTAGAAATTGTGTAATCTAGTTAAAACTTTAGTTAAAATACCCTCTCAATGCCCTGCTACCTCCCCTAAGTCCTTCTGAAATAGATACTACACAAACATTGGAAAACCTTCTCGAGTGTTATCTAAGTTTGTAATTAAAGCTGTTATAAGGCCACCAGAAGAAGAGATTTTGATTCCAGGAAGAAAAGTCAGAATCATGTTCCACCATCCATCTGCCAGGACTATACAATAGATGACGGTTTCAAAGCAGACTTTGCAGCACGTATCGTTCTTGAAGCAACTCTCATTTCCTCAGCGTCTCAATTCTAGCAACTATAATGAAGCATACTAAGGTAAAATGAATGGACCGTGTATAAACTAGATTACTGAGCCTACATACATTTTCTTTGTTGTCATAGAAAGGGCATCTAGACAACAGCAAATTCTTCCAAAAAGCTATGTCAACATCCCTCTAACAGAGAAGACTCATATAACTTCCCCTCCACCCCAAGTTTCTATGACCAAACACTTCAAGACTATCCTCAGCCACTTTTTATGCAGGAAGATGGAATGACAATGTCTGAGCAAAAAGACTTTATACACTAAGGCAAGCACTGTCTGTAGTCAGAGAATTTAGAATAAAATTTTAAACTTGTTAACTTTTGTCAATAAGTGAGCAACTTCAACTCTTAAGCAGCAATCAATGGAACAATTGTTGAACTAACTTGAAATGGAATTTAATTCAGGTTGGCACACTGCAACCACCTGGCTAAATATGCTTTGATATGAAGACAGAACAGCACCTCGTTACAGATATTTTAATGTTTTTTCTAAGCATATTAATAATACTAAATGAATGGTTGCATGTATTAATCTGAAAGCATTTAAGTCTTTCACATAGCCAGATACATATTAAATACCAGCACTTATGCTCTGAACTCTTTCCCTCTACTTTCACTGCAATTAAAGCTGAACTGTATTCCTCAGCCAAGCATATTACTGTGAGGTATTTTTATCAGTGAGATTCACTTGTCAATTTTCTAAAAAAATTAGGAGACAGATTTATTAAACCCACATATCAGGAGACACTACCTTTCGCTGCTCCTTACCACAGCTGCAGTGTCTCTGGCCTCCTCCAGCCCATCCTCCAGTTCACTTAGGGATTCCAAGTCAAGATCTTTTTCCTTTTCCTTCTCCATCAACTCCTTTGCTCTCTTCCGTCTATTCTTACTGCTCCCATAAACACCAATATCAGTCCGAGGGCTCAGAACCTGTAACCACAAAGAAAATTCACGCTATCAGAGACGAGGATGCCAGTCAATGGAAACAAAGAAGTTCTAACCTATGTTATGATTTCAGGGACATACGTGCGAACATGTAATATTTGCATTATAACGCTCATACAAGAGCAAAGAAAAAATTCTCAGCAATCTAACATCTTTGATACTTATCAAAGAGTGCTGTGAAGAAAAGGAATAAACAGAAAGGGAGAAAAGCATTTCGTACATACAGAATTTGACAATCAGCACAAAAGTGATTTGGCAGGTCAATTTGAAGGCCACTGCATTTTCGTAATTAAACTATGAAATCAGTTTAGATTAACTTTTATACATACAGCTCATAGAGAAACTGTACACAGTAAGATATCAACATTTTTTCTTTCGCTTTAGGTGCTTTTATCAATTGCAGGTCTCAAAGATCTGCCATGATTTGATATCTTCATCTGCAATTTGATGGCTCAAACAAAGTAAACCTGGATAAAGTCCTACAAACCTTATAACATCAAATCATGACAGGCAAGTGCTTTGAAGGACAAGGATTATATCTTAAGTAATCTTGATTATTTGGAAAGTATGCAGAAATATGAAATCTAGCAAACAAAATTTAATATAAGAAAGTGAAAGTTGACACATTTAGGAAAAAGTCAAATGCAAAACCAGAACACAGCGAAATAAATAGTTAGGCAGAAAAATACAACTGAAAATTTTGGACTTACAGTGCACCACAAACTGAATAGAAATTAATGTGATGCAGCTGCAAAAGCAGCAAATTTCATTTGGAAACATTAAACAGCAGTATCCCCTTTGAGACACAAAATTTAATTATTGCACTTTACCCAGCATTACAGAAGCCATAGTGGATGATTCTATCCGGCTTTGGACATCACACTAAAAGTGAATACAAACTGCAGAGACTAGCAACAAGGCAAGTGTTTGAAAAATATGGCCTATGAGAACGAGTTCAAAGAGCTGGATTTGTTTTCCCTAGAAAAGGGAAGTCTGTCAGGTAGACATGATTGATCTTCAAATACATGAAAGATTTTTATTATAAGAGACATTGACTACATTCTTTGAAGTGAAATAAAAAGTAACTGACTTAAATTCTAAGAAAATAATTAGATATTTCATAAATTTCCTAAATATAAGAAAAAATAAGCAGTGGAACAAGTTAAGCATCCATCAATAAGACAGCCTATCCCCCTTTCAGCCCTGTATTTCTAGGCTTGCACAACATGAAGTGTCTTTTTCCTTCCTCCCCAAAAGCATAGTTTTAATCTGTTTCTCCAGAAGTAAGAGTTGAGGTTGTCCATACATAAAACAGCACTAGTCAAACACAGACTTTATGCCTGATTCATCTTCCCACCTGAGAAAGGCTGAAATTTTTATTATAAATAAATATTTCTTATATCATGAAAAGGCACTGCACTCTATTGTAACTGAAACAGCTGCTCCCTCTAGACTGCAGAGGACCATGAATAACAGCTTCTGAAGTCTGGTATAGAACTTTCTGCTGCTCACCTGTAACAGACTGTAGCTTGAGTTCTTCTTCAGGAAAGTCCTTCCTGTGCGCTCTCTCCAAGCACGTGCTGCTGCTACCTGTGACTCCAGCTGTGGCAGGGCATCAAGACGCACTGGTATTGGGCGGCCTTTTGCAGACAAGCTCTCCAGTTGCTCCAGGTAGGCATAGTTGCTACCGTTCTGGGGTAAAAGAAAATTTGCTAAGCCAAAGATTCCACCATTGTACTTAATGGTCTGTTTAATTTCAAGATATACACTATTTAGTCACTGCCTAAATTAGAGCTCCAAGGGCATGAAAAGAAGGGCAGGGTTTCAACCTTACCGGTATTTTAAAAACTAGTCCTCCATCTCGTACATTTTCTATTTTAATAGCCATTCTGACCTGGCCAGCTGGCTCAGGGAATAAGACAACATTTCATCTCCAAATGGCTAGTTTAAATCCATCTGGTTAACAGCAAGCTGATGTAAAATCAGCTGGGATTCTCACTTCAGTTCCCAATAAATACATGATATAAGAATAACAGTTGCAGTCCAGAGATCAAGACCTATGAGTATCACAGAAACCATGACCCTTTCGGACGACATTTGAATCATCCAGGTAGCACAATAGAAGAGGGACTACATAACTAATGATGTCATAACTTCCATCTATTTCAAACAGAAAATTTCAGCCACCAGTGCTATTAGGTTTTATAACTTAAAAATTTATTTAACACACATTGGAGAGGGCAAAAAAAGTTGGGGGCAGAAGGACCCCACACACATTTCCATAGCAAGCTGCACAACTAAAGACCTGTGAGTATAATACATTCCATCACAACTAAGCATGTTCCATACACTGCCACTGAAAAATAGCTTTAATATTAAATAAGGACCTTCTACATTTTGTATCATAATAAAATTGTCAACCTTTACATCTCTCATGAAATGCACTAAAATAAGGGAAATATAGAAATTGGATAGCCAATGAGGAAACAGCAGCACAGAAACAAGAAAAAGGAATTCAAGCACAGCAATTAAGATAAGAAATTTAACAGTTACAGCAAGTTTTCCCTTCTAGTCACCTTTTGTGGGCAGAGTGGCTGTGAAGAGAGAGCATGTCTAATTATAAGGATGCAAGCAGTAAATTCCATTCCCTGCTGTAACCCCTACCTGAATGGCCTCCACTTTGGCTGTCCAGTCTCTAGCCCGCTGCAGGGCTTCTTTCAGTGCCAGCACATTGGGCAGGTAAGCTGGGATGTTCTTTGCTTCATTCACGATGCCCTCCAGAGCAATCATGCTTTGGCGTGGTCTAGAGTAAGAAAAACCTGGTTCCAGCCTTCTCTCAAAATGCCAGTCAGCTACAGTCGTGAGTCTGATGGGCTGGTGGTACAACTTTAGCACTACACAGCCGTGGTAGGATACCATGGCTCTATTCTTGAAGGATGCTACCAGACTACAGCAGAGGTGAGAAAGTTGATGGGCTGTGCACTACCAAATTCAAAAGGGCACAGCATCAGAACTCCTTAACACAGGAGAAGGTAGCATACTCAGTGTTTTGTGTTTGTGCTTTTTGTTTTAAAGAATAACAAGGATAGTGGCAACACTCACACTCTCCTGCCACTGTCCAACCCAATAGGGTATCAACTCTTCTGTAACTCATTAACAAACTCAAATCCAACTCCTGGGCAATCAAACAGCAAACTGCTGGGAGGTAAAGAAACGCATTAAAGTTTCAAAGCCCCTGCTTCTCACCGTGCTCCTCAAAGAGGCCAAGGTTCCCAAGAGTGTGACACATAGGAACAGTTTGCCAAGGAACACTCACCTTGCCTGCAGGCAGACCTTGGCCTTCTCCTCCCACCTCTCGGACACTGTAAGCAGCTCTTGAAGCTCAGCCATGGCCTTCTCTACAGCATGATGTGGTGCCAAGCCAACACCTGAGTCAATCAGCTTCTTCATCACATCTAAGGTGACCCTCTGGGGATCCAAGAGGGTGGACCTCACCTCATCCAGCCAACGTGCTTGCTGCAGTTCTTGCTTCAGCCTTGGCAGTTCAGGAAGTTCTACATAGAGGCCAGAACCCATGTCTATCAACTCCTGCAGCTTGGAAGAGTCTGGGATCTCATCCATCATAGCTTCTTGAGCACGTTCATGAAATTCTTCTACATCATCAAGCAGATTCTGAAGTAATATACAGCAGAAATCAATTAGGAGAAAAGCACATAGAATCAAAAGGGAAAGCTGACTGGAGGATCAACTAGCAGTGAATTTGTAAGTGATCACCCAATAACGAGTCAGAGCTTCTACAATGCCAGCCAGCTGGTTTGTCATAAGCCATCAATCTGACAGATGTAAATAACAGACTATCTAAACTGAGTTGCTCTAATATCTCAGACACAATGCATATTAGTTGCATCAAACTCCGTAACTAAAATTGTGCAGCAGCAGCTGATAACAGATCCCAACAAAACAGAACACAGTACTGCCCAGGCAACATTACTTTAAAAAAGTGGAGGAAACTTCTGCAAACAGATCATCCTTTCAAACTATTGCCAGAGGCACTAATGATGATAATACACAACAGAACTCAAATTTTCTGAGGAGAAAAAACAGGTCAGAGTTGTATACAGACAGGAATATCAAAAGATCATTAAAAGAATCATGGCCACATTTAAGATGACTATTTCCTAAGGCATGCCCACCACTTAAACACAAGGGTTTTAGCTTATGCAGGAAAGAAATGTAAATGCAAAATCATTTAACAAAGGAAGATAATTTTTATAGAAATTGAACCGCACTACTGCAATTCTCCTTGTCTTTATATTTTGGCACCACAATGAAAAAAAAAATCAAATAATGCAAATAGAAGGGAAAGAGTCTCTGCAGGAGATTCATTCAAGGACATTCAACCAGCATACTCAATTGATTCATGCCTGAGTCTCTTACAAAAAGACATATTATTGATAGCAAGTCAGTGGCACAATGAGGCACAAAACCTGGGTTTCCTAACCCTTAGTTTACTGCTCTTCATGTCTGATACTGCTTTTCATAACTGTCTGGAGCAGAAGGCATTTACCAAAAAAAGAATGAGATCCACATTATAAGGATTTTGATTTAGGGAACATATGCTGAATGCTTCATACTGACAACATTAAATTATTACAGTTTAATAATTACAATGCCTTTTGTGTTAGAAAATACTCATCATCCAACATGACATAATTATTTTGCAATTCATTACAATGGATAATTACATTCAAATGCCATCCTAAAAGTTAGTGAGTGCTTAGGCATAAATGATCATTAGTCAACTTCATTCAATAAGCTAAGAGGCTATAGTTTTAAACAGTAAAATTATACATTTATCTATTTTACAAGTTAGTGATGATGTTGAAGCTTCAAAAACATGAACATGCATGCATAGAGTATTTCAATAGACTAATCTCCTAAGGCCAAAGAAAATGAGAGATTAGTTGGGAGGAAAAGTTTAGATAGAAATACGAATTAAAACTGAAGAGTTTATTGTGTAGCCAAAAAGTCTTAATAGGCTACCCAGCAAATGGATGCAACAGCAACAAAATAGCTAAACAAGAATCAACAAACCATTAGAAAATTAGCAAAGATAATTAAAGACATTAAGAGATAATACATAGATGACAGAGCTGAGGACATTAGAAGCAGGTGTTAAATGCATTAGAAAAAAAGAAATCCTAGCAATTTTATACGTCCATTAATAAAAGGTGATAAAGTTTCATGAGGCAGAAAATGCTCAGTAAATATTTCTCATTTGTATCTGGAAAGAAGTGCAGTAAAATCTTCATATCATACGAGGATGATAATATACTTTCCACTCCATTAGCAGCTGACGAACATGTTAAAGAACATCTTTGAAGGATAAAGATTAGAGTCAACAGGCTTGGATAATCTGCGTCCTGGACTTCTAGGGAGTTTTCTGAAGATACCTGTTTTCAGCAACAATTTGTCAATACCATAAAGACATGAAGAAAGCCCAGTATTAAGACCCTGCTTGATATCAGCAATAAACTACCACGGAAAAGTTAATATAGAATTCATGGATGAAGAAGGACATAACTAACACTTGTAAACATTGTTTTATGGAAAACAGGCTTCTCAAACACAGCAATTCTTTTATTTTTAAACATGTTTGGTTATATAAGTGTAACTGCACATATGGTAATACGTTTAGAATTTTAGGAGTTCAATTAAGGCTGTATAACATTTTTATTAAAACTACCAGAGAACACATGGCTTAACAAACAGTTAACAGATACACTTCCATAAGTGTTTCTCAAGGTGAAAAAAAACATTATTTATTAAGGATGTTTCTTGAAGGGGTTTTCTAGAAGTTGTTCAGTAGGCTAAACAGTATTTAACATTTCATCAATGACAGAAGCAAATAAGATCACTGCTGAAAATGCTTGCTATGATACAGACTGCCAGAGTAATAAATGAGAATAGCAGTCAGGGGAATCAGTGTGATCTGGATCACTTATTAGTATAGATTCATTCAAAGACAGATGCAAAGTTGCATATGGAGAAACAAGAAACATAGGCCATGCATACAGATTAAAGAGGGCTGTAAAATGCAAAACAAAGGCTGAGAATTATTTAGAGATTCAAGTGAAGTATCACCAATGTGGTACTGCTTTCCCCCGCCTTCCCTAAAAAGCACATTAATGTAACCTTCAGAAGTTCATAGAGAAGTATAAAAAGAGTAGGATTTAACAGGGAATTTTATTTCTATAGGTAGCTTTAACGATGCTGTAACAACAGTAACCAGTTCGCCAAGATAAAACCAGGTAGCCTAGACAGCAGCAGGCGGACATGATCTACCCTGGTTTAGGTGGAGCAAGATGAGTACATTTGACCATGCCCATTGTGACAGGCACCTTTACATGAATATAACTCCATATGCTTTTTAAGTGCTCTGTTTAGTTACCTAAATGCCTAGTGCCATCTGCAATACCCCACATGGAATGCTTTAGAGTATCTCAAAGGGCATTAGATATCCATGCTTATGCAACCAAACTGAGCCCTACTTATCGAGCTGATACAGCTACGCTAGCATAAAAACGCCCATGTAGAATCATCCTTGCAAGTGAGCAGGAAAATGCGAGGGAATGCATGTTACCATTCCTTTATGGACAGACACTAACAGGTGATCAGCAAAACTGCAATGACAACAATAAGATTACCCAGTAAAGTAGGGAGATACTAAGCTAGATCTATCCGGAATACTTTATTTCCTTCCTTGGTGCCACAGATATCATTGTGAAGCAACAACTTGCTTTATACTACGAGCTTGAAATGAAACAACTCCATTCAATCCATCTCTGCCAGCGCAGGACCGATTCTTAAAGAAAAATATCCTTCAGCTATTGCCACCAGGTGATGTTTTCCATTTTAAAAAAGCAAAAAACCCCTCCACACTCAATATCTCCAAGGAATAGATGCAAACCTACCTTTACTTGTCGGGCCTGGCTGATAACACAGGGCAAGCTGAATAACTGTTGGACAAATGCTTTCAGCTCCTCCATAGTTAGCTTGGTCCGCGTTCTTCCGCTATCTTGGCTCTGTCTGCTGTATGCATAAAAGCACACACAGTTAGACAAGATTATGTGAGAGAGAAGATTGATACCCTGGATTTACTCCCAATGATGGAAAACAGTCAAGATTACTGAGAAGTTACAAGAAAACCTCATTACTTCAGAACTAAAAAAAAATCCACAAAAATTCCAAAGCATTAAAAGTTTAATGTAATCTCACTAAGCATCTTCAAAAGAATTTATCCTACTCTATAGAGGAAGGAGTGTCTAGGTGATTTTTAGTTGGGTCGGTTCTGAATAGGTAGATGAACATGCCAAAAGGCAGCATGGACGGAGTTTGGTTTCTGCAGCAGAAACATTAAGCTTTGACTAGAATAAAAATCTGTCTTTCGGTAAAATATTGGCCATAGCCCTAAATCATTACCAAGGGGCATACATAGCTGGTTAGACTATCAGTATCCCCTTCCGAAAGCCAACGGGGTTAGGCAAAATAACACAGGTTGAAATGGATACTGGAAAGAAACACTATGAACGAACTACACAAGAGTAACATGCAGCTACATAAACCATAAATGAAAGGCTCAAGAGCTTCAGAGAAAGTAATTCAAGACGCCTGAAATGTGGAAAAAGAAAAAGAAAGGGGGAAAGATGGAAGGGAGAACCTCCAAAAAGTTAAGACTGATCAGATAACAAGGAGAAAATCATAGGTATTTCTGAAAATGGAACCCAAAAAACAAGGTCTCTCTGAAGGCAAGATCTGTAACAGGATCTCAGTGCCACATAGAAGAGAACATGGGGGAAAAAAACACTCTTTAAAGCAAACAAACAAAAATGCACACGGTCTCGAACAGAGACACCTATGCCAAAAATATTGAAACGGAAGCAGTCTCAGAGGAAGCAGGCACTCCCGCTTGAGATAAGCATCTTCAGAACTTCAGTCATGGACACCATTGGCAAGAGACAGATCTAGCTGTAAGGATGCTGGGTCAAATGATGCTGATAAAAAATTCACAGAAACCATAACAGCCATCTCAAAAAGTGAAGGGCATGGAATTGACAAGGAGACCCTCAGTGGTGCTGATGCCCAAATTTCAGCAAAACTTTTGTCATCAACAGAACTTCTGAGCAAGAGGCACACAGCAATGCTGACATACGGATGAAACTATATGCATTAAAAATATAGGGACAAAGCATAACACTGACACAGCCTATCTTCAGGAGTTCGTAGTAGCAACACATTCCCAAGGAGATAATTTCAGCAAATATCCTCCTCCTGGTCAGCTTGAGGGAGAAAGCTGTTTCCAAGACCCATGTGGAGATTTGTTCCTGCTTGATCCAGGCAGCTTGAGCAACTGACTGCCATGATAGGTACTACCAAGAAGTCTCAGATGTGTAATAGCAACAGGCTCTAAAAAGAAATCTTATTTTCTAGAGTTGTACCTTTTGTAGCCAAAGCACTGAAGAAACCGGCCTCGCAACAGCAAGAGATTGGTACTGACTAGGACATGTTCTGCATAGACATTTCCATTAAAAAATCATTTGAAACAAGCATAACATGCTTGAATACAGTAAAAGACTTACAAGTGACACATTGCACAAATTAAACACTTGGTATAAATATCACTGGCATGCACAATTTCACAAGTAGGACAGATTTTGAACGCTGAAGAGCTGTTCCCTGCTAATCAATCTACATTTTATTACTGAGAGAACATTAAAGAAAAACAAAATTAAGTCTTTCAACAGTCTTAAATATAATTGTAGAAGTAAAATTTAGATTAACCATAAAATACAATTATACAATATCTAAAACTTGAAGGGGGAATAAAAGGAATACTGAAGGCTTTGACTTGTTACGAAGAGACTGAAAAGGAGTGGTTACTGAGTTGGACCTGCTGTGCCTCCAACACTCTTGTGAGACTGGAGAGTGTATAGCTGCAAAGTATGCCACTGCAGGCAGAGTGCGAGGTCGCTCTGCAGAGGACAAACTCCTGCAATATCATGCCAGCATTCTGGCATCCAGTCACCTTAGGCAAACATGTGCTGCCACACCACTAGATGTTGCACAAAACAATACAACTGTCCACGCCTACAAAAACTCACAACTTTCAACAGTGGGGAAGAAAGACATGATTGGGAAATTGGTCATATCTTCATAGTTTCACGTTATCTATTTTTCAGGTTTACGTGTAACCAGATACACGAGGGACAGACTTACTTTAGCTACTCTTGACCATGAATCTACTGCTGCATTAATCCTTGCCAAGTTGCTCTGCCTCCAGACTCGTTTTTAATTTGTTTTATTTATACACCTTATCCTCTGTGTAAATGTTATCCTTCTCAATGTATTAAATACTGATATAAATGTTAAAGAAGAAGCTGAAGGTGACCTCTACATTTAAGTTTCCTAACATTGTTCAAAGAGGATTCAAAAATCTTTAAGAAAGTTCTCACACCTCAATTTTGTTACATACTGCTCTTCAACATCTAACAGCCCTCAGACTACACAATTCCTTTTCTTTGCCCCATGAAATTCCTTCAAGCTTTAGTTGAGATACACCATTAAAAGCTGTCATTTCCTTTCTGCTCCTTGTGCTTCTTGGGAAAATCCTGGAAACCCATCAAATAACCAAGTCCATTGAGAGAAGGCTGACATCCTCCAACAGCAGAAGGAAAAGGACACAACATATCAGGAATGCCCAGGGGCTACCAAAATAATTAAACTTTGCTAGGAACACAGCAATGCAGTAGCTGTAGTCCTGCAGATCAGAGCAGAGTGCTCTGTGGCCATACCTCTATTCTAGTTGGATCCCACAAGTAAAAAAAGCCACAAAATAAAAGCCAAAAAGAAAAAATAACAGAAGGGCTTTCCTTCTCCCAAGATGCATCAAAAAAAGCTTCTCTGTTACATAATAGCTTTCCAATCATGTGAGGTATTACACTTAGATCTGGGTATAACTAGTATTTCAGTGTTCAAAATTCAAATGATAATGATGCATTATGTCCCATGTAGCAAGGTTGAGTATTACAATTTAAAATGTATTTTTTCACTCCCTCCCTTGGAAAGCCCTAAGTTATACATCAAAAACTACACACACACAGGAAATGCAAGCTCTTAAAGTTATTCAGATAACCACAGCCACAAGAATTATGGTTACGTGATCAAATTCTTCTCTCTGGGACCTTCATTTAGGGCACAGAACACGTATGGGAAAGTGAGAATACATTACCGAAGGCTCAATGAAAGCTGAACAGGGAATGCATCCAGTATATTGCTGAGGTAGGGCCAGGGGACAGAGCAATACCAAGAAGGCTACTGGCAAGGCAGACAACATGAAGAGCCAAGGGAGTCTACCACTGCCAGAAGTCACTGAGACAAGCCACTATTTTTCAGCCACCTATCATTGCCTCTCACGGTCCCTGACAAGCAGTAAAAGCCTAGCTCAAAAGCTATGGACTCTATTTTTGCTCTCTGCACTGCTCTGCTCCCTAAGCTCCCATGACCCAACCAACTCTTGAAAGACACTTTACTTTTTCACATTCCAGTAACCCCTCAGTAACATCCTCCACCTCCATGACAATCTGCATCTTACTTGAATAACAGCTGACAAAATTATAAGTATTTGAGAAATGCTTCGTAACAAAATACAGTTAAGCTTGCCTCACCAATGGCAATTGGTATTTCCTAGCTTTCAAGTACTTGGCTTTGCAATCCAATGTTTTAACAGATTTTCTTTCCTAAAAGTTTTATAAATTCATTATTTTAGTCATGTATTTAGCCATGCTACTTAGAATATGAACATTCACGTCAAGACTTTCATAATGCTTTTTCTTCCAGTTGTCTTTCCCTACAACTCTCCCACACATTCAGAGAAATCTCTGATCAACAACCAAACACAAACTCTCTCAAAGTATTTCACATTTCAGTAGAGAAGTCAGTTGAAAACGGCATGTTTAACACAACTCAGGTCTGCATCTTGGCCTTCTATATCACTACATCTGCTCCCCATCTCTGGGCAAGTCACAGCATTAAGGGCCAACATGGAAAAAAGTTAGTATGGAGGGAGATCTCAGGGTTCTTATTTGAAACAGCTGAAAAGAATCCTGTCCTACCTGTGTTTTTGCTTTTTGCTCAGAAGCAGCTGTGCCACTGAAGCACAAGTCTCTGCTTCTTTCACAGCATCTCTGAGCCTGCGGAAAAGATCATTCTCTGGATATTTCCTATCTTCAGCATCCTCCAACATCACTCTCAGCTCAATCACATCTGTAACAACAGTATATAAATAATGTGTATGCAGAAATAAGCCATTTTCAACTGTTTCCAAAGCCTTTAATCAAGGTTCTGACAGCCTACTTCAATTTGAAATGCACAATAATGTGCTGTATTATACTCTTCCAGATTAGCTCTTTTTTCTACTAAGAACTGTCGACACACTGTCAGTCTCATTAAATGGGCACACAAACTAAAAGTAGGATGTCCTAGAACTCCTGCAATGAACAACAGAAGTCTGACCTTTCTTGTGGTTGAGGTTGGCAGACAGAGCCTCTGTAACTCTACTGACCCAAGTGTCATAGGACTGTGCTCTCACTTTCACTCCATACAGCAAAGAAGGAAGGTCTTCTAGCGGGTACCGGTACCTGGAGATATGGAAGGAAAAATAACACAAGAGTATTAATGCTTACACAAAAGCCAGGATATTGCTTATATTGAGATTCGCCAGCTAAAACAAGGCCAGAGAGGCAGAACTTGTATAATACCCTCTGCCTTGGGAGCAAGAAACAAGGAAAGAGGATAAATATATTCCTCCTAGTCACAGGATGACAAAACTGCAGCTAATGTTGTATTTAGCCATGGGTCTCCAGCAAAACATTACATCTGGAAGAAAAGAGAAAAAAAATCTTAGGTACCTTAGACACTTCTTCTGCATTGGACAGGGACATAAATCAGATGGATGGTACAGGCACACCAGACGCTCAGGATTACAAGAACATGTAAGAGCTGACAAGAAGCATGTGGTCCTGCAAGCTGTACACTGACGCTCATCATCCGGAACCAGTTCAAACACCTCTTCTTCAGACATCAACACTCCCTAATGAAAAAAGTTAAACACTTGATAAAGATCCAGGGAAGGAGGGGGAAGCACTTTCACTTTCCTTTTGCAAGCAAAGTGGAAAAAGTTCTCTTTTACTACTCACCATCTGTACAACAGACTCTCTTAAGCGTGTCTCTTCCTCTATCATTAGTGTCATCTCCTTGCAGACCATGGCAGCAAGCCCTACATCCAAGCACTCTGGATCTGCAGCCATCTTGAAGATCAGCTCTTCATGGGAGAAAACGCAATGACGCCCTAACCTTCGGTAGTGACTCACACATTGACGTCCAATGGGAAGCTAGGGAAAAAAAGCAAAAGAAAAAAAAAAAACACTCATGGTGTCTATCATTTTGGGAAGACATTCCAAGAGGATCTCTTATCTCCCACTTTCCCTCCCTTTACAAAACCTGGAGAAAAACTGAGGCTCAGAAATAGAGTAATATCTTACGGGGGAGAGTCACTTACAACAGCCTTCAAATATGTCACAGAAATAACAAAAGATTTCCCAGGTTCAAAGAGGACATCCATGTTGGGTGGAAGTCATCTGCTATAAACTTACACCTGCAAGTTAGGCATGTAAGTTTAAGAGTTGTCCTAAGCTCTTCTTACTGTCAGTGGAAAGAAACTGGCACTGTAGAGATGACCTCTGTTAGGGTGAAATGCATTGCCCTCTGCATATTATTACACTTGGACTTAAGACATCTAACTGCAAGATGCCTGAAGTTCAGCAAAACTAATGTCATTATTTTGTCCCTTCTAGAATTGAAAAAAAATATAAAAAGCTAGAGAAACTGGCTACATAGATTTCTGGGTTATATTTTACATAAGCAAAGGAAATCTCACATGGCCAATGTGAGTTTTGCAGCTTCGCCAGAGGCTATAAACAGATTACATAATGGGTACAGGAAAAAACAAGAACACTGACACTATGACAACCCTGCAGACAACTTCTCTGATTAATTACTAAAATTTTCTGATTAAAGATTAAGGACTAGAAGTCCTACTTAAATACATCAAAACAGAAGTTAAATGGATAAAGGATGAGATCTTAACTTCCCACTGTCAGTCCTGGACAGCAGCAGGACATACTTCTTTAGAGAACTTATTGATGAATCCATGTAAGGTACGCTTTACTGTGGCATAGCTACTAAAATAAGCACAAATATAACCACAAGGTGCAGTGAGCTGATACAAAAGGAGACAAAACAGTTATATGCCTATATGCCTCCAATGTTCAAATGACAACAGCAATTCCACACAGTATATTAACCTATACCAATCCAGACAGATGCCTCACAGAAATGCTACCTAAAGGAACTATGAAACACCTTTAGTTTAGAAGACTCAAAAGTGTTGGTTGGAAGCTGTTCAGAATTAAGTGCTCATCAAAATCATTTTCTGTAAAGGAAACTCAAATCAGTCTAACTGTTGCACCTGGAACTATAAACATAAAACATATGATGCAACATAAAAGATTATCCTTCAGATAAAGAAATTACTAACATTCCCCTTGTAAAGGTAACCTAGCAGAGGCAAGGCAAACATATACAAAAGAACCGACCCAGTCAGCAGTGCAGAAGTTCACAGCTTCAGCAAAGTTGTATCCCTGGTTAAATCCAGAGTGATAGGCACGAGGAAAAGTCACAACAAACTCGCCAGCACACTGGTTGGTCCGGTATACCTAATGTAAGTGAATAGAAAAAAAGAAACTTGCAACAGAAGTTATTACTACAACACATTCAAAAATCACTTTCTTTACCTACGCAAGGCCATATGAAACACAGCCACACCAGAAGTGGTAATGAGTGGTTCTGCCCTCTTAAACTGAATCCTCAATTTACAGCCTTACTCAAAAAAGCTGAATATATAAGCCAGCAGTTGAAAATATAAGGCACGGGGATTTCTCTTTATGACTCCCAAAAGGGATGCTTCTGTATTATCAGCTAACAGATCATCATTTAATCCAGCACACCACAACGTGCAAAAGCCTCTGGAAACACTTTAGTTTGCTTTGCTGGGATATTTGCCAGAGAAGCAGTTTACCCTGACACAACAGCAAATGGTAATGACTGCTCCTTAAAGGGCCACTGTCAAGGTCTGGTCAAAAACAGAGTTTGCAAAAACTCAGCTTTCTACAAAACAAAAGACAAATATTTTATCACCAGAAGACATTAAAGCCATTTCACAAATTTACTGCTATGATACTACTTCCCAGTGAGAGCCCAAAAGCAATGAGTAACTATTACAAAAGAAAATTTCACTTCTCTCCACATGCTAGATTAATTATCATGTTATCTTTAAAAAGTCATGTTTTCAAGTTTACCAGTATTACATACCGGTTTAGTCCTGATTGGGGCATATATTGCCATCCTTGCTTCACTGGGATCTTACACCCTACCCAAAATCATTTAACAGTAATCCATGAGGAGAAAAAGCACTGGCAGGTTAAGATGGACTTAAATCCTGTGAGTCAGCGCTAATAGAAATAGCGACATTCAACCAAAAGCTTGTGTTTTAATGTTTTTATCACTACCAAATGTTGGTCTCAGGTCCTTTCACAGCTGCTAAAAATAAAATTAAAAAAAAGTAACATATAACATACAATTGTTCTGTATGGTATTTTGTTTCATGTTAAGCTTTGGAGATTTTTTTAAATGTTTTTTATTTTTTTTTAAAGTTTGGCACATTCATTTCTGGTATAAGGCAAGTTAAATTTCATGATGGAGTCTTCGTCAGAGACTACTTCCTCTAGAAAAGGATTCTAGAAAATTACTTTAAAAATGTCCTATAACCGATGAACTGGATCTGTGTCCACCATAAAAATTCTTCAGTTATTTCAAACCATTGTTACACCGTCAGAACAAAAACTAGTTCATAAAAGTATTTATGTAAAAAATGCTTCTGTAGTACTCACTGGTACACCATGCTCCATCAGTACATTGGGGTTCATGATAGTGACGAGCTGATGCAGGAGATCAGGCTGGGATTCAAATAGCTCAGGAGCCAGTTCTTTCATCACATCCTCCAGTTGCTCAGCTGCATGAGAAGGCACACCATACCATGTCTTTGGCTCTCCCCTAACAAAAAAACACAGCCAGAGGAATAAACACATTATTTCTAGGGAAGCGAGGATGCCATCCAACTGCAAAGCACACCTCATAAATCTAACACCACTGTCCAATCAAGCCAAATATATTTTGCATATACCTCCCAAAACACCTTCAGTCAAAAACATAGTCTTCTTCAGGATCTATCATTCTAACCTGTTAAGTCAATTACTCTACAACACAATTCTTAATGTATCTGCCAGCAGCTTTACCATGATAAGCCTAAGATGAAAGACAATTGTCATTTACCATGCTCTAAAGGGATAAAACAGGTAATTATTTTCCTTTAGGAAGCAGTAAGAAAGTTTATCAAAGATTATATTGGCTATCATAGCCAAAGTCTAAGAGAAAAGAGCTCCCAGTCTTCCTCCACTCACTTAATTGGGCTTGAAGTCCAATGTCTGGAACCAACGGAATAGTATACAACCCAGGAAGAAGTGGAAACAATAAAATACCAGTTTGATGAAGTATAAGCAATCCTAATATACATAACCAACTACTGAAAACCCACAGTCCACTGGACTCTTAAAATAGAAAATGCCCAATGACATGAATTAGTTAAGTGTGAGGGAAGAAAGGGACAAAGAAGCAAAAACAAACAGAAAATTAATTGAGAACATATTATTCTAGCCCCTCCGGTCCTGCCTCACCAAAGCAAGCTGTAACGAACTAGAATCTATGGTGCCGAGGTTTGTTTCAATTTTATTGCTTGTAAATATGAATAAGGTACTCTACTTAAATATGTGAAACAGTTTACATAACACTGACTAACTATATTAATAAGTTTGTTATCAATTATCCCAAAAGCTAGACAAGGAATAGGGCAGCATTTTTTTGGTTCTTGCAGGTTTCAGTGACACCTGCTGGTAGGACATAGCTAGTAAACCCCAGTTTAAAAAAACACCGCTCCTCTGTATCCGACTGGGCTGCTGGAACTCACCAGCTGACAAAACCCTCACACACTGATCCAGTTAATAGCACACTGAGGACAATAACCGAATTCTAAACAAAACGAGTCTCCCTCCTGAGCCTACGGATCAGATCTTGCTAGGAAACACGCTTCTCTGGAGATGTGCAATCACAGTCTAAAGGCCATCAACTGATCCTTACCATATGCACAACAAACTTTTCACTCCAAAGGGGTGCTTCCCATAGCTTCTCTTCTACTCCCCCTCTCCCACACTGACTGAGCCTGATGACTTGGAAAGACTGCAATGCAAGTCATTCATCTGCCATGACTCTTCCTTTTAAACATAAAAAATAAACACTAGAACATTTCTGTGAATGTTCTAAAAGTAAAAATTACTTTCAAATTTCCCTTCTCTTGAATAGGAATGTTTCTCTGTACACATAGATTTGCTGCTCAACTTCAGTCCCAATGGCTGTATAAGCCTGTAGGCAGCAGCCTCCATTTCCAGAACAAGGGCATGCCAACTTTGAATCACAAAGCACATATTAGGAATCAATAAACTGCTACTCAGCTCAAAACCAAAAACTTCCTCAGAAAAGATGTGAGCCCATAAAGCACAATTTTACACTGACATTGGATTTTTGGCAACACAGAAATATTCAATAGGTTAATGAAAAACTTAATACCAAAGTGCTTAAACAGTATTTGTACTCTCTTTCAATCAGTGTCAGTTAAGAATATGGACTACTCATAATTTTTAGCTTTTTGCTTAGAAGAGGTCATCAGCATGTGCAGGTATTTTCAAGTAGAACTGCAAATTTACTAACAGCAAACAAGGCTGTGCAAGGCAGGAAAAAAGGAAAAGAGGCCATACCAATGCAGGTAGTTGATGGAATAGCTCCAGTGGTCTTCAATGTGCCAACAAAATGAAGAGAAGCACATCCCTACGTACAGCCAAGGTACCTTCATACCAGAGATATCTGCATTGATGTGGGCAAGGACCGATTGTTCCAGAATTGGCATGTTATTCAAGTTCCAACCAGAAAGCGCATAATCCTGCCAAACAAAAGGAGAAAATTCTGAACAAGTCAGAAGACAATAAGAACACTAACCGTAGAAAAGGAAAGTACAAGAGAAGGAATCAGTCAGTTCACGTCTGTAACCAGACAGTGGTTCGTATTCTGCAACAACAAAGCATCAGAACTGGGAAATACTTCCTTAAATACCTTAGTTGGCATTAATCAGGCTAACATTTAAGGTTAGTCCTAGTATTTCAACATAACCCATATTCTTTGGATCAAGGCCTATATATTTAGGCTTTGATTTTTTTTCCCCCTCCTAGTTTGTAACTTTCATGCTTTCCTGATGGAACAAAATACCAGTAACACTAGCAGAGGGAGAACAAAAGACAGAAGTCTTCACTGAAGCAGGATAGCTTAAGTTTCACTATATCCTTTACAATCTTATGTTATTTCAGCTTTTTAAAGGCCTACTTTACTGCACAGCAGTATATCTTGATCTTCTATATATATAATGTTAGAAATTCTTCTCAAAAGGAGAGATTCCCACTCTCTCATAAGCAATTCCACATTTACATTCAAATGTATTCTGTACAAAAACAGAATTCAAACAAACTGCCCGAAAAGCTCATTACCATCCTTTCACATTAGTTTACTTTCCACCTTAAAAAAGGGCTGTTAGTGTACAGATTCAGTTTAGGCATATCCCATAGTTGCTGAAGCAGTGATCCCAGTCTCAACTCAGACACGTTTCTGCTGCTTCCTTTGCACTGACACTAGAGACAATACAGAGAATCAGATGACCTCAGTGATCTGTCTAGAGAATTTTTTAAATTATAACTTTCATACATATCAATAAGCAGTTCCGATTCACCAAGCAGCCAAACAATCATTGCACAGTCAACACAAAGGTGCAGGTAGGAAAGTGCAGGCATGGGTGGAAGATGATAGTGAGGAGAACTACCTCTCCCAGTGAGGAGCATAAATTCATCTTGGGCTGTGTAACCATGAAAACACGCCCTTACTCTCCTTCTTGGACTGAATTTAAACATATAATCAGCCAGAAGATTTAGGTGCTACAGTAAGTCTGGACAATAAAATTGCTATAGGCAGGTATGAGGGAAAATAGATAATATATTTATCAGGTCATCTTCATCTTATTTTCCATAATAGGAGAGCATATCTACATCTTTTTATTCATACACTATACACAGTCAGAGGAAGAAGCTAAATCCAATTATCTAAAAGTTTTATCTATTCTAACTAACCTAACTAACAGTAACTAACCCAAAACAACTAAGGCACTCAGAATAAGAAAGAAAAATCTTATCAGTCTCCTTTTGCTTGGACATATTATAACATCTTGCACATCTTTACCAAGAGGTATCAAATTGCCTGCTAAGATTAAGTGATACAAAACAGGTGTTGACTACATCATGGAATAAAAGCTTAGCTATCAGAACCAGATCTGGAAAAAAATCCTAAAATGTCTGTTCCAAAGAAAAGCTAAGCACATGCAAGAACCTTAATTTTTATATTAAAAAAATCCACACTAATTCCAGGCCTAAATGCTTAATGTGGAATCTTATGCAGAACAAAGAACAGGGTCAGTCTGCACATTCTGTTCCTCACCTCTTCCTCTGGCATTAGCTTTCGTCGGCCATCCTTCACTGGAAAGCCGCTTCCAAAGTCCTTAGATGAGATATCAGCCCCATATTCCACTATGACATCTTCTTCTATGCTGCTCACCAACCGCCAGAATTCTTTTTCCACTAGTTCTGTGGGAACCATCTGAAAGGGGAAAAGGGTTTAGGGTATATGCAGATAAATGATAGTTTTTAGGCTGGAGCTTAAGTAATACACTGTTACTAAACCCTCATGAATTTTGAGGCACCAAGGCCATTCCCCCTCACCCCTCCACCTCTTTAAAGTCATTCAGTTTGGTTTGTATTCCTTAGCAGTGGCTGCACTATAATAGAAACAGGATGCCAAATTATAAGGGGTAGGATGGACACAAAAAGAAAATGGGGTTATTGGAAGTACAGTTAAAAAAAAAAATCCTGACAGCAAAGAATGGAGGAGGAAACAACCATCAGAAGCTGAGCAGTAAATGGAACAAACAGCTTGCATATTCCAAACTATTTCAGAGGATAATGACCAAAAATTCTGAATAACAGCAATGAAATTCAGATAAGGAATTGTGTTCAAGAGAATGCAGTCTTCATATAGCTCATTACAGCTTCTAGTTACATTACAAGTTGGCATGCTTACAAGGTGGAAGCATTGATGAGAACACCTACAAATTGCCAAAGAAAGCTGAGGGGAGAAGGAGCTCAGTGCTGCATGCAGCCTAAAGGACAGTGGAATCATCAAGGTGTACCAGAACAGACATGCCAGTTCTGGAAGAGTTGCTGAGGTGCAGAACCAAAAAAGTTGGTTATCAGACAGACTCAGTCTGTTGACTTGTCTAGAAGAAAGGACCAGGGCAGGGGGAGAATTTATCCTTTGAACAAACTAAACCAAGATAAAAAACACAGAAAGGGCTGGAGAAACAATCCTTTGCCAAACAAGGACAATTATATACCCAGTTCAATTAACCAAGAAGAGCTTAAGTGGAGTATAACCCGTAAAGCTACACCCTAACAAGCAGTAAAGCTATCTATTTATCACAGGAAGAGGGTGAAATGAAGTTGAAATGAGACCAGATGCCAGAAAACTAAGTCATCTGTTTACATGTTTCAAGCTTATGGTGCCTTTTTAAACAAAGCTAAGATGCCTCAGCAGAAATTCAGCATCAGCTGATACCACTTCTCTTTTTCCCCTAGAAGGAATCATAACAAATGTTGAAACTCACATGGACCGGCATGTTGAAATAATCAGACTTGAAGTTATCAGCCATTTCACCAAAGCTCTGGAGAGTATATTCCCTGACAGCTTGTTCAAATCCAAAGGCCTCACGGGGTTTGTTGCATTCCTGGAAGAGGGAAAATACAAATATTGTTCCCTGCCTCAGATTGTGACAAACAATCACACTTTCAGCAAAAAAATAATAGTGTCCATCTCAGTCCTTATCAAACACAGTAAGCTATTAGTTTTGATTATTTTTCTCAGGTGAGGAAGTCTTACCAGAATAGAGACAGAACAGAATAAGGGAAGCTAATCAACATGGTAAACCCCAATGCTATGTACTTCTGTTTGCCTGTCCAAAACTAAGTTTTGTCATCTGCTGCTACAGGCGGCAGTGAGACAGAGCACAAGGAAGATGCTTAGATCGCCTTAAGGGATTTCTGAGACACAGTGGAATCGAGCACTTGCAGAAAAACTGCACAGGAACAGATCCCCCTAGTGCTTTAGTTTCAGCAAGTCAGCAACTGATTTGGCACTATGAAAGTATGAAGAAAGAGCAGGAAGTCTATTAAGACAACATAAAACTTACCCATGCAGCTGATTAATAACAGCTAACAACAGACATCATCTATCCAACACAGAAAAATCTTCAAGGGGCCTCCATTGTTTTATTCACAATCATCTCAAGAGTGCAAAAAGCAACCAGATCACATTTCTGCTGCTGTCCCCACCTATTTATTTCTAAAAATGTCTGTTTCAGCCCCTTCATATCTGACAACTTTTATATATGCAAGATATATTTGGACACAAACTTGACAAAACTAACGATCAGCTTTTTAGTCATAGTGAAACAGGACCGGAAAGAAATTCAAGTAGTCAGTAGTTTCTTTTTTTTCCTAGAGAGAACTATCATTAGACTATGCCCAACGTTTATCAAAGCAGTCCTTGAGTGGTGCGTGCAACAGAGAATCTACAACCTCCATAAGCAATCTGTCAAAATGTTATTTTCCTTCCTGTCAGAAGTTTTCCTTCTTACCTAACTGTCCTTCTTTGAAATTTCAACAGATGACATTATCCTTGGCTCAAAATATTCAAGAACCTACTAACATATTCCCAAAATGATACATGCCCTTTTTGCATCATCATCATCAGCTCCTGTTTGGTTTATGTTCCGTAACAACCCCAAGATTCCTTTTTTTTTTTTTTTCTCTGCACAGCTTTCTAACCACTTATTCCCCATTGTGTACACCTGCACTCAACACTTTCTTCCCATGCATAGCATTTACCTGTATTAACTTTTGTCTGAAACTATTTCTCAAATTTATCATGATCACTTTAATTCTAATCCTGTTCTTCAAGGTTATGATAAAACCTTCCAGATAATGGTCAAATTTCACTTTTCTTTTCCTTCCTGTTTCACCCTTTAAATTTCTTGAAGAACATACTGAATTAACATTGAATCTTGGACAGAATCTCCTCAATTTAATCTTCCACATTATTCAACTGTTTGAAAAAATCATGTTTGAAAAAATTGTTAACATACAGTTGCCAATCAGCTCTATACTAATATAATCCAGACTATTTGTATTTTTTCTGTTTATGAGAACATCAGATAGGACTCTCTGTAGTTGTTCTAAAATCACGTTATATTTTCATTACTTTGCCTTTTCCTCAACCTTAGTATGCCACAAAAAAGAAAGCAAGTTTGGTTTGACATAATCTGTTCTTAAATTCACTCAATGTTCATTACCACCAGATCCTTCTTTTGATGCTTTCATATTTTTTTTTCTTTTTTGACTGTTCATTTTTCTCTTTAACCAATGTATTTTGAAATTAGAGCAATGACACCTCACCTTTGGCCATAAGTTCTCAAAGATAACCACTAATAGTTCAAAGATTGTTTTGACTAACTGTGAGTACTCTCAAGTTTGTCAAATGCTTTTGACCTGAATGCATCTAAACAATCCTTATCCTGTTATTCCTCTATTCTAGCCTGTTTTGGCATCCTGCTGTTAACATTACATTAAGCATCTGTGCACAATTAACTTTTAAAGTAAAATCTGAGGCAAAAAAAAAGTACTGTTGAGTATTTCAAACTTCTTCGTGTTCTTATTTGCTTACTCTCCCATTACCTAATATATATATACACCTATGCTTTTTCCCTTCTTACTTTCAATGTATTCATAGAATTTTTTTTCAAGTACTTTTTGTATCATTTGCCAATAACAACTTAACTTGCACCCTAACTTTCCTGATTTTGTCCCGACATGTGCAATTTACCCTTGGTAAGAATGTATCTGCATTTTTACCACTAATACTGCTATTACTGTCATTTTTATGAGTCTCCTCATTTCACATTTCTACACAGTGACTATGAAATTCCACTTCTCACAACAGTATTCGCATGAGTTCATCCAACAACCTAATCTCTCTTGGCCAAGGGTTAGAGATCAGTGAGTTAATCCACCTTGTCATATGTCTGTGCAAGCATTCATATCACCATAAAGGAAACAACAGAAGCCTACAGCCAAGGTAGTGGGTATATGTATGTGTGACTGCCCCTTTCAGGAAAAACAGTGTAGAAAGTTTAAGACAGTCACAAAATTGCAGCCTTCGAAACGGCAAGCTTTTTTCTCAGAATATCTGCCAATTTCCTGAGCTTGCTGAAATCTGCTTTAAGACAAATGTCAAGAAAACCAGATGATGTCCATGGCCTTTAGGCTGTTGATCTCTTTCCTTTTGACATATGAGCTCCTGTTTCTCAAGCAAATAAATTCAAATTAGCCTCCGCTTTCAGAGCCTCAGTTTCTTTCTCTTAGTCTAAACCAAATCTAAAATAGCTACTTTATAAATTGGTTCCTTCACTTTCTGCAACAAGCTGTTCTGAACACATCCCAAATAACAGACAATTAGAGCAATGCCATAATTGTTTACCAATAAATGAAGGTCTTTGATTACTCCATGGTTTAGAAAAATCTCATCCTTATGCTGAATCATCTCTCATAACCCTTCCGACACTTTTTTGTTTCCCCCTCCATCTATAGACTTTGCACAGCCCTACTGCTCACCCTAATTTCCATTACCAGTTCATCAAATTGAGTTTCAGCTCTTAGTATACAAAGGCTAAAGTCTTATGTTTCACAAAGCAACATAACAAACAAAGGTTATATCTAGGCTCTGAAAGTGACATTTCAATCTCTTCTTTCATCTCTTACGGTTCACGAGCCAAGAGCAGCTGGAAATTCACAGCTCACCTTTACAGTATTCCAAACAAAAAACAGCTTCTACTTAGATGGAATGGCAATGGGAACTGAACTGCTCTTGGTCCTGACCTTTTCAGGATCACAAATACACATTCAAAGCTTGAATAGTTCTTGAAACTGTACCTCAGCCACGCACTTTGGACACCTCCAGTCACCTTTGGGCACATCAGGTAAAGGAGGAATCAAGCAAAAAGTGTGATAGCTGTCATCACACCCATCACACAGTAGCAATTTGTCCTCATTGTTTCCTCTGCCACAGAATAAACAAACATACAGATCAACCTGTGGAGAAACAAAACAAAACAAGTTGCAAAAAGCTTCCTCATCCAGCACATACTTTCTTTAAACTAATAAAAGGTGTAATGCCAAAGTCTGATATATGGACCTCATGCAATCTCCTTTGGTCATTGAGAAGCATTGGTAATTATCAATTATGCTTCAGTTTCCCAAAGCAGTCATGCATTTGAGAGCTAAAACTAAATAAACAGAAGTTGGAAAATAACTTTCCAATTCACGTGGACAGTTATTTTCTATAAAACTCAAAGCACCAGTTAATTTATGTCATTCTGAGGCGAAAGAGTAGGTTATGATGTTTAGAACTTGATGCTCTCTCCCCTTCAGGACTCAGTAACGAAAAACAATTCAAATAAAAATCCTACAGAGAGCACATGGCTGAAGAGTATCTCCAAAAACTATTTCAGAAACACACATTCTATCATTAGGAATACTGTCATCATATTTGCAATGCACAAGAAAATATGATAGAAAACCACACCTGCAGAATTCAAACTAAAAATCTCAAGGGGAAGGAGAGGAAACCACATGAAGGTACTAACTCCTTTCTCCTTTTCTCCAAAATAACACATAAGAACTCCAAATAACAGGATAAAAGTATTAATCCCAACATTCTAGCAAATAATTTTTAAGTTATCTGTCCAGGATCACCTCTCAAGGGGAACACCACTGTGACCTGTTCTCAGGGACCAAGAGAAACCTCATCATCAGGTTTTGTTTTCTTTGCTGTTGCCTCATGTATTTTCCAAAGACAATCACAGGATTAAGGATTTTCAGGTGAAAATTTTTAACTAACATTTAGTGTAGTACTGAAGATCTGCAATGTAATGTGAATGATGAAATTGTGTATTACTTTATCACAGCTAAAAATTATCCTATGTATAAGCATTTAATAACATAAATTCCACAAAAACACTTGTTCCAAATTCTCCCATTACTCTCCTCAGTCACTGGGCGACTCAGGCTAGGTTTTATTTCCTTCATACAGCTCAATAATCCACTAGAAGTGGTAGGGTTGTTTCGGGGGTGTGGGGGGGTATTTTCTCCCCTTCCTCCCCCCCTTTTTTTTTTTAGTCAAACTGTCACAAAAAAGTATATGCTTTTCAGCTGATTAGGTTCACATAGCTGTTTCAAGTACTTAAAGTCAACCCCATCTTAGTTATGCCAGCCTAGTCAAGTATGCAACTTCCTAGCTATGCAGTAATACACTTCTCAAATAGAAGATTGCTCAATGAGCTTCTCAAGAAACAATTTTCAAAATAATGCAGTTCTATTAAGAAATCCATCATTTTCTACTCTTTTTTTTAAACTTAATCTTCATGGAAAATCAGGTCCATGTTAAGCATTAAACTAGTTAATTTTGTGGCAGGTATATAAAAGGAAGAAGAACAGGTGGGCAGACACACTTCCAGGTCCTCTTCCCAAAATTAAAAGTATTACCTTGGAATTATACTCTTGCTAATAATACCTTCTTCCCTCCAAATTCTTATGAACATAATCAATCTTTTTTACATCAGTCCATGTGATGATTTGTCAAATATAAAGACTGCATTGAAATACATATTCACAACAAGCAGATCTGTAATTTGAGTAACCACAAATAAGCCTTCCAGCTACACAATTAAAACACAATCAGACTAAGATGATACATATATATATAAAAATTTTTTTCAAGACATGGTATAAAAAGAAAAAAGTATACATTATTTCACAGCTACCATTTTACATAAACACAAAATAAAGAGATGATGGAAAAGTTTTAACAAAACTCCAGCACACTTTTTCAGATAGAAGGTATAAGGCTAATACATCACACACTTCAAAGACTACTTTCCTTGAAGGTCTCTCATCCAAGTATTAAACAAATGAGGACCTATACGGTACCAAGTCACAGAATTTCATATGATTACAGTTATGGCAATACAATTGCAAAACAGCAGTTCTGTTACTGCACTATTTTCATTTTCTCTTATGAATAGGGGTAAATAGAAATAGAAAACAACTACTGTTTTATACAAAGAAACAGAGACTAAATAAAATATTTAAACAGAAGCATAGTTTAAAAATAAAATGGTCACAATACCTACACAGCCTAGGAATACCATATACTCTGAGGTAGTAACACAACTAAAAAAAGTCAAAGAAGTCACACAGATTCTAACCTAGCTATGATAGTACAGTGATCTGTTTTTAAGTAGCCAACTCCTCCCACATGTTTTTCCCCCAGGAGGCATTTCTGCATATAAAAAAGTGATTACTTGAGACTTTTCATTGCCTTGGCCTTCTATGGGCAAAATTTAAAATAACCATAAACTCTTTTAAATGTTCTGAGGCTAACAGAAAAAGTACATCCTAATTATTAGTTTTTGAAGAGCCTAAAACCTTATTCCTTGAGACACCAAAAGCATGCATCTTCATTCACAATTGTGTACACACGCTAAATTATGGCAGTTTAAAAGCAAAATCACATGAACTATGAAAGTGATTAAGAACAGCTATGTACTGCTTTTCCAAGCTCAAACATCAGAGTGATGAACTTTATTTTTCCCCTTAATGGTTCCTCTTAATTTTCTCTTGGATGGGCTTATGAAATGAAATGGCTAGTTTAAACACAAAACAGTAGTTTGAGATATGGACAGATGGAGTTGCTAAAAATCAAAATGCTGTAGTATGGGTACACCTCAAAATACTTTTTAGAAAATAGAAGCAGTATTATAATTGTCCTACAAAAGGGGAGCTGAAATGAACAGAAAGGGAGGTGCTGAAGGCATATAAAAAAACATATGCCAATGCAAGGCCTTGAACTCACGGTCAGTAAGTACCTTCATGCTATAATACCCTTCCTGTCTGAAGGATCAAAACCAAATTCTTAACCTAAAGTATATATCATCGTTCAAAATATTGTTCATTCTTCCCACACTATCAAGATAATCTGCTGCACGGTACATCCATTCATCTTTTTCCAAGAACAAAGAAAAACTCTCCTAAATAATCTTAGTAAATAAATGAACTTCGTATTATCAGAAACCACTGCAAAGGAATCAAACTTACAAAGTTGACAGAAAGGGTTCCTTTGCGTTGCCTCATCTGCATTCCAAATGCTTCTGATCTGGTTCCCTTGCGTCTTCGCGACACCTCATCTTGAAGTAAAATAAAGTTAAGTGTTATTAATATCACAAAGATAGATCCAATTTGCAAAACCAACACAGATGTCCCAACCTGACATCCTGCTTTACATATCAGAAACCATCTTACAGTTCAGAGAAAGCCAAAATGCCTTGCTATATCTGGTCAACTATGCCAATCTAAAACACAGTTTAGGAAAATGTATTTTGCTGATTCTCACAGGTGATCCAATTGCCTCAGGAAACAGTGTAAATTACACTCATAATTTAAACACTTAGCTAGCATGAACAGTGTCAAAATTTTCAAATCTTGTTTTGCATGTACTGAGGGACTGGAAATGAAAAGCTGTTTAATCATTATGATTACTATATAAAGAGCTGAAACTATGCCAAGTTACATGAAGCATCCTGTAAATCTTTCTCATGAATTAAACTCTAAAATATTTAGCTTTCTTTTTCCAGTTGTAATGACTTGCTTACTTCTTACTGTTGTCTCTAGAGACGTGCACAAAGATTTAGCAGTCTGTTCCAGGCTATTTTGCTTCTTACTTTACAAAGTGATAAACTCAAGATTTAGTTACCCTCTTTATCCTTCGCTCCCAATGCCAGTCCCACCATCTTGGGTCCAGCTCCAAAGATCTGCAGCTTCTTTAGTTCAGTATTTCTACTCATTTCTCCTGCTTCTGCCTAAAAATAAGACCACATCAGCATACTTTACTCTCCCAAAACACCCAACATCAGTTCATCAGAAGAAAGGAAACAAGGCATGATTTTCTTTTTCCTAAAGCCAATGGGGGGGGGGGGGGGGGGGGGGGAAGAGAAGGGGCAGTTGTCTCAACTTTCCAAATCATTTCCCATGTGGTATTATAGAAACTACAGAAGATCACCTATACAGCAAACTAGCAGACTAGGTCTGAAAACCAGCAATAAATAAGAATGCCACAGCAGTGTTTTGCCAAATCACCATGAAACAGGAAAAGCACTTCAATGTTAACACTTAACTTGTTTCAACAGGAGCTTTTATCTGCTTAAGTGGATACACATATATAACCCTAATGAGTTCCAATCTGTGTGTTTCCTTAAGTTTGGCTAGGGTTGATGTGCGATGAAGTGCTATGACCACATTGTTCTCAGATCACAGCTACTTACAGAGCCCTTACAGTCTCAGAGATGAGAGGACACAGTATTAAGTGACACAACTCCATGCCCCTGCCAGTGTTCAGTTGTTCTCTGAAGTATCCCATTCAACTCAGCTTCCTCCTGTTTCCCATTGCTGATCAGGCTCATTTTCCCACATCACTGCCACTACCCTAACAGCAAAAAGAACCTCCGTATCCTGTTATATCTGCAGTGCAGTCGCCTTGGTATTTTTCCTATGCTGCCTCCCTATGCTTTGAAAATCCTTTCTGAGCTGGTATAGGAGACCACCAAATTCATTCACAATCCTGAAATTCAGTGATCTTAAAAGATGTCAGTAAGCCTATCAATTTAGAAGGCAGGTGTTTAATTCTAAAGCAAGCAACTTACTGATGATACTTCACCAGCTATTCTCTACAGAATTATGGCCTGATATACCGCATATGAAATAAGCTCCCTTGTAGCAGACATTCAGTCACAGCTTTTATCAAAACTCACAGTGATCACATCTCACTGTTCTGTATATAAAAAACAAAAAAAAGAAAAACAATAAACAACTTTCTGAAAAAAACTCTGAAAAAGTACTTTAAATGCACTTGCAATAAAGCTAAGAGAAGATAATTCTCATGCATTTGGCCTAAATCAGTTGCTTTTCTTGCTGCAAGAACACATTAAAAAAAGATTTAATTTGCTAGTCATTATGACTTGCAGAAATATTTTAGTGATGTCGAGTCCCTGATCCCACTGAACTGCGTATGAATATAAATATACACTCACTATGCTACCTTGCATCTTTCCAAACTATTGCTAATTTTCTAATTTTGAGTATTTATGAATTTTATGCCGCTATAAAATTCTTTTCAATTCAGATGTATATTACCACTTCATCTTTTTAAAAACAGGTGCGAAATTGAACTCTAACTGGCTGGAACACACTTTTCATATGAATTTTTCACTTTTTGGCTGATAAAACACGGGGGAACACTGACTATTTTTTGTTGAACAGGAAAGCCTACAACATGGAGACTTTCACCTCCAAATAATACAAAATGAAAAATATCATTTATAAATACCTTTGAGCAACACTGAGAAAACCCAACTTTTCAACTTCATAGCCCCTCAGTTCCCATTTTCCCACAGTACATCCATTCTCTCTACTAACAGAACTTGACACAATCACCCCATATAACGTTCTTCAACACAGTACAATTTTCCATCATTTCAGTAACATTAATGACCTCTGCAATTTCTCCCTCCTGCTATTGTGACCTGAGATGATCTTCTCAATGATACCTGAAAAATAACTAACATATTTACTAAAAGTAAATCATTTATGTGCAGCAACCTCTCTTCAGTTTTATAATTTTGCTTAGAAATGCATTGCCAAAGTAGTTTCATGAATCTATTGCCAAGATTTATTCAGATTCCATCAAACCTAAGTGGATGCAATCCATTTGGGCGTAGGTGAAAAAAGGTACATAGTTTTTAAAAGAGCAAGTTACATATTGAAATGGAAATGTATTTTAAAAAAACAGGTTCTTACAAAACTTCACAAACAGTACCTGTTGACTGAAAGTTTAAGTTGTGAATACTGAAACCATTCAGGACCCTCAAAGAGTAGGCTTTCTGCAGGATCCTTCAAGACTGCATAAGAACACAAACTCAAAACTGCAAATACATGGAAACAGACATCTTGCATTTCTTGCTGTTTGCACATTGCTAATGGCACAGAACTCCGCTATGCTTTTCCATTCTATTTTTACATGTAACAAAAAGCAAAATGAACTTGATTAAACTGAAATTCTTAGCTCCTCTTTTTCCTGAAGGATACAGACAGATATCTTTATTTCTTCTACCTTCTCAACCAAAAGCAAAACCCAAAGGCTTTTCTTGTATGAGAGAATCCAATAATATGATCCCATTAGACTGGATTCAAACACGTTAAGATGTCCTCGCATCAACTTCAGAATAATTGCTTGCCCATTCCCCCAACTATATGTAAGACTAGAATAATTACAACCAGAAATCAAAATATTTATATTTTTTCCTGGGCATTTGTCAACATCTCCCAGAGTTCTTTTGCTCCACACAGAATTATTTCCATTGAAAAAAAATTTCTCAAATCATTAAAGGGAAGTTTATTTCATTAATTCTGCTATTCTGAAACCATCAGAATTCATAAAAGAAATCTCAAAGCAGGTATATTACTTAGAATTGTTTTAATTATTTCAGAGACTTCTCTGGACTTAAAGTTAATAGCCATTTTACAGTAATCACCTTTGAAAAGACAGTACATTTTCTTTCAGAACTGCATCTCTTTTCCAGAACTAATCATGATTTGTGCAACCTCAGTAGACAAAATCCTTGCTAGTTAAAATACACCCTAACAGATTATCTATGAAAATATTCTGCTTCTTTCTAAGAAAGAATTTCCTCACTCCTAAATTTAACCTATCCCTAAAGGCTATTCTGAAATCCTAATCTGAATTCATTCTACTTTTTCTTGCCCTCTTTCTTCACAAGGCTTCAGTGAATACTTCAGTTGCCTTTTTCAAAAGGTTTTTTCCTTGATAGCTTTCTTCAGAGAAAAGGGAAAGAGAATAAGGCATTAAATTTAATTTTAAGCAGAATCTCTCATCACCAAATTAACTTCTTCCTATTCCTTCCACTGTTATTCAGAGACACCACAGTCAACTGGTGTTAGATCTGAGTATCTAAAGATTCCCAGCTCTTCTTTCACAAAGGCGAATTCTCATTGCCTATTTTCTTTCATTTTTTACTTACTCTAAAAATTCAAAATTTGCTTTTCTAAAATATGCCACCCTTCCACTTTGAGGATCTTTGTTTAATTCAGTAATTTCTGATTATTATTTCTGCTTTCTTATTCATCTCCCATTCTTAGGTATGTTATCTGTAAAGAGAAGATGCATGGCATAGTGCAGTTAGCCATGCCCACTACCCAGGCACCAGACTACTCGGCACACTATATATAACCAGTCAGATGTTTCAGCTCGGAGAGAATGCTGGCAGGTTTTTGCCTTATTTGCATATTACCTGTGCTCTGAACACTACCTAGATGTGGTACATCTCTAGTACAGTTCCAGGCACACACTTCAAACAATAAAGAGTCCCATCTACAATAAGGAGCTGCACTGACATCTGGAACTCTTTCTATTTACATTTCTACCTTTTAGGGCTCTGGAGGATAAATCTCTATTTCTGAATCCAGCCCCAGAGTTGACTTAACAGAATTATACACAGCTTCCAAAACAGCCCCAAAAAATTCTCCTGGCTGTCCAAGTGCAATGAGTTTCCCTTGTATTGAAGAATTAATTTCAGCTATTTTAATAATCGTAATGCATACAATAAAGTGTGACTACAGACCTTATAAAAGGCAATTTTTAGAAATATTATATATAAACAGATATTTTTTTTTCTTGCAGGTTGTCCAAGACCATCTTTCTCACTACTGAAATTTGGGCCCTTTAAATAGAATAGAGCAGCTGTACTGCGCCAGGATCAAAACAGAATCATTTCTGAGGCAAAATGAGAAGAATTTTTCTACTGAAACCAGCAGAAAAGAAAGATCCCACAGGATCATTTTTTCACCATGTATGAAAAAAGGCCATACTACCATTATCGCACAACACTGGTTCAAATCCAAAGCAGAATTCTACAAAAAGAATGACTACAGCAGTTCCTGCAGCATTCTTCCTTCGTTCCGGGTAGCTCACTAATGATACATGATTGCAGAGATCTGGTATGATCACAGCCTTGAACTGCTTCTGTGATGCATTTTATATGGTTACCATAAATAAAGTGAAGTCTGCTTCAGTAAGAAAACAAAAAAGACAAAAAAACACAATTTACTCTAAATGAATCATGACATGACATGAATCTCTGAATCAGAGAAAAAGATGACAGTTTGTAAGAGCAGAGGGATACTCATAGAAGGTAAAAATAGGGAAATCTCAGTGACAAGAAACATGCACTTGAAAAAAAACATTTTAACAGCATTTAAGAAAACGTCATGTTGTTTAAAAGAAGTCTAGAATAGCATGAAGCAAGGAGTAAGAGTTGGTTACACACAAACCCAGCTTTCACCCATGTTCCACTAACTAGTCAGCAAGGAACCACTAGAATGTGCTACATGCACCTGATCTGAAAATTTTTAGGATGCCATCTCCAATAGAAAACTTATTTGTCAAAATCAGAAGGCCTGTTTAAAATAGTGCAAAAGAAGGACTGGAGATGTCAGGACAAGCCTCCAAGACTATTTCTAATAATACAGTATTCAATGGGGCAGTAAATCAGTTTGCAGTGAGATTTACTGGGGGTTACTCCTAGGATTTAGTATTGCCTAGTAAATACCAAATGTTCCTAGAACACCACTAATCCAGACAAAAAGAAGCTGCATTTCAATAGAAAAACTGTGGAATTCCTACAGTTCCAGCCATCACTGACCATCTGCCCTCGTATCTGTCTTTTCTTCACAAAAAGTCTGTCCAGCATGAGATAGATAATCCTAAGTGCAGTTTCCACAATTTATACTTATCCTCACGTTTGCATTTATGTAACTAAAGGACATGTCAAAAATCAAGTTAAAAAAAAATTTGCCCAACTCTGCACAAGCAGAGGCTTCAACATCATTTTACAAATGGCTTCTACCTGTTCAGTTTTCACAAGTATATTCGCTGCCAAGGTACATAGTCCACTTGCAAATAAATAAAAAATGCTTTTAAAAGTTTTTAGCTAAACAGTGCAGGACCACGAAGAAAACAGGCCTCAGAGTGACATTTTTCTCTGGATTTTATCTAAGCAAAGACTGCTTCCTCGTGGCACGTTTGAGTGAACTCCAACAGCCAGACAAAGGCTCTTGCGCTTTCAACACTACTGTACTGGTACAAGGAATAAATGATCTCTGTCCGTAATGGCCAAATAACATGGGTACCTGAGACTTCACGCGTCTGGTTCTCTTCAGCATGACATTCATTCTTGTACCCTGCTTTGGGGAAGCCTGGGCATCAGAGCTGAGGTCCTCAGCCTCCATTTTTTCCTTAAGGTCCAGATTTGGCTTTTGGATGCCCTAGGGGATCAGAGCACAGGACACCAGGTTGACTGATCAGGGAATCAAACTCTTTGGCCTGTGAATCATCCTGTTTCCTAAGAAACAGGACAGTAAGTGAAGTCACACAACACTACACACACCATTTGGACCAGCAGCGAATGAATTCATGCACACTTGAAACAAGGAGACAATCTCAATTGCCAGCTAATGAAGTGAGATAAAAACACCTTTTCAATCAAGTACGCCATCCTTCACCCTATTCTGCATCCCAACAGGGCTGATCTAAGTCCTACAGAAAAATGTCTAATAGAAAATTACACAAGGTCAAATTACAATTTCTAGTGCCACAAGTAAGTATGAGGGAGTTTGTATGTTAGTTCACACAGCTGAAGCTTCTCGAAATGTAGACCCCCCTATGTCATAGTTTCTTACACAATGACAAACATTGTTCTATGTGCATCTTCATCATCCTGAAAGTGGGTGCCATCTTCACATCCTGAAAGAGAAATGTCTCACCATAAGGCTGACCCCAGACTGGAAGAGCTCATAGGGGTATAAGATCCGTTCATAGTGAGACTTAAGTAATGACCCTGTGCCTTTTCCTGGCAGGTAGCCAAGCCGACTTGCCACTTTCGACCATTTCTTCTCTTTAGTGACCACCTCAAAGCCTCCTTTGCTGGCAACAATCTGAAACACACAAACAAAGTTAAAGGCTTGGAGCTCTCACCATCTTGCATAAACCAAGAATTGATTAAACCGATCAAACATTAAAAGGTTCTATTAAAGGGTGACAGAATCCTGAATTTAGCTTTTGTTTCCTGAAGGACTGGTACTTCAAGAGTGTATTTAACCTAGTTACTTAACATATTTAACAAGACGAGTTTCCTAGTAAATGAATGTAAGATGTGTGCTGTCCCAGACAACAGCAGTCCAACAGTTAAAATTTCTGACATGTTGGAAAGAATAAAAACCCACCATCAGACAAACTGAAAAATTAACTCTCACCAGACCTATACTCTGATGAAAAACAAGTCTGGCCAGGAGTGAAGCCAATTCTAAACAGACCCCAGGTAGAGGGGAATGTTGGAGCTCATGACTTCAGAGATACAGAAACTCTCAGAGAACCTGAATGGAAGAGGGACTACTGCAAAAAAAGGAGAAACTGAATTCACCTTCCAATTAACTCAGCTCGGTTGCTGTTACACCTGACTTGTTTTGAGTTTAGTAACTCACATACAGAACTGTCATTGATTACATATGATTAATATTCACATAAAATGAAAAATAAACTAATTGCCACAAAGCAATAACGATAGCTTATGAGTTGCTTCCCTTGAAACACTGGCCACATTTCCACTGCCCACATTTCCGCTTTATAGTTTGACTACCAAGTAGTTAAAACCCAAACAGATTTTAACTTCATTTATATTATTCTGTATTATTATTAGCATTTGTACAGTGTAGTTACACATAAGTGTCAAATTTCACACTTAACCTTCTACACACTACTGGAAACCTCAACGCAATTTTGTTGCAAATGTAACATTTTGTTACTGGAGTGAAATCTGTTTTGTTATGGGAGTGAATCTACTGAAGTGAACCTCCTCAGGCTGAGGTGAATTCAGAAGTCTAATTGTGACAGTGACTAATAAATTAGTTAATTCTGTTTTCTTCTATAACCTGAGATGGCTGCACTCAAATAAAAAGTAATTTTCCTGATTATTTTTCTCATCGTTGCTGTAAATTATTAAAAAAAGGACAGTATAAATGAAACTATTTCTAAATTTCAGTTTAGTTTTGACATGTCCAGAAAAAAATGATTCCTAAAATTAACTAATACATGAACAGTGGCTAGGAAACCACTAAGCAACCAAATAGTCCAAACCTTGCCTATCTGCATTTAGACAACTGAAACGTTCCAGCAGTGACCCAAATATTCCCCATACCAGTATGATATACATACCCCAAACCATAGTAGATGTGAAAATAAAGAAACTCAAATACCAAAACACATTTTATCAGTTTTAGTCTGCACTTTATCAACAATGCCAGATTGTTCAAAAAGGCTATGATTTCTTCTCTTAAACACAAAAACCTATTCAGGCATTTACATTTTCACTTACCTAAGACAAAGAAATTTTACTCGAGGAATGGAAACTGATGATCTAACCTAGAAGCATTTTAATTTCTCACCTTGCTTAAAGAAAGCTACCTTTATAGCTATAGTAACAAGCTTTCTTTAGCAGGCAAGTTAATATTATCAGATACACTTTGCCAGTATAATCACCAGTTCCAACAAAGATTTTATTTGCACACAAATTTTGGAAAACAACATGCCAAACAACTATAGTAGCAAAAACTTCTAGGCAGCCTTAGGATTTGTCTGCATTGGAAATTAATTAAAATAATTATTCCAGAAATATTATGACATTATAAAACATTACATATATACGCATACACAGGGCAACTAATCCACACTGTATACAATCCAACTAAAGCAAACTGATTTAATTATGCTTGATATGTCTGCCATAACCTTGCAATCACATACTTGGAATTCTCCTCTTTTTCTCCTCCCTTCTCTTAATTAATCTTCATATTTTCTGGGCCACCCCTGTTCCTTGGCTTCTTGAGCTTGTGCGAAAGGCAACTTCAGATCAGAGAAGTCCCTAGCTGACCAAGTCCTGCAATTGATAACTCACCTTGCTCAGAGCATAGAGATCCAGTATTTTTCTCTCCACCACAGGGATTTTTAAATTGGATCCCTGGAGTTCCCAAAATTTTGCTAATTGATCCAAGAAGTCCAGCTTCACTCTGGTCATTGCCTGTAATCAATACAGGAATACAAATGTGTATTTCCCAAAACAAGCATGAAAATACCATACAGTCCTGAGAAGACAGATGACAAGTTCCTATAATTGTTTACATTTTCAAAATGCAACCTGGAAAGTGATGCTTTTCTTAACTGTGTTAAAAAAATTAATAAAAAGACATATCTTCATAAATAGAATATTATATATACTTTTGCTCTCCACAGTCAAGATCCTATAAGCCAAATTCCTAGCTAGCAATTTCTCTTTTTGAAGATAAAATACACACTTAAGAAGAATCAGCATTTCAGAGAGAAACACAAGAGCAATTATTAAAATAGACATACATTAAAAAAAAAAGCTATAAACAGTTTTCCTGTATGCCTTAACATTGCACAAGGGTCTCCTCCCTTGAGTATTTTTGGAGTATTAAAATCACTTTCCATGAGGAGACCTATTTACAAGCCAAATAATACATGATGTTTTCGTATATGAACAGAGCAAGGCTTTGAGAAATGTTGTAGGGAAAGGAAAAACCAGGACAGACTGGGACTTGCACTGTTCAAGAAAGCTCCCCTGCTTTTTTGAAACTTAAAATTAATCAATTGTAAATAAACCTATAAAAAATAACACTTCATTTTAAGGCTTAAGAGGCATTATCAAGGTATTTAGGCATAAGGTAACTAGAAGCTTAAGAACAGCGGTATGTATTCTAGGAGAAAATATATACATCTATATACGCACACACACACAGAGCGCCTGTGGAGTTTTGAGGGCTAGACACTGGCTGCTCTTACTACACAACATGGTACTTGGCATCCATTTTAGACGTTTGCAGTTGAATGTGAAAAACTCCTGTGGTTATTTTGGGTAATAAAATAAAAACCAGACTTTTCTCAAAGCCATGGAGAGTTATTTTACCCAAACTCTGCCAGTGCCAAGTCTAAACATTGATGTGGTCTATGGGTTTCTAAAGTCTCCCCATCCATAAACCTGCCAAGATACAAATCACAAGCAAGGAGATGGTTTGCACTGGTTTCAGTGCAAATACAAAATTCTATCAACAGTGGAAAAGCTCACCTCCAGTTCGTTCAGGCGCTGGATTCGTGGGGTGAAACGAAAACTTTGTACTTCACATGCAAATGGAGGCTGCCAGTCCTAAACAGAGACAGAAAGACTTTTTTAGTGCTTCAAGAAAGCTCTGAAAAATATGCAAAAAAGGCGATCCTACTAACTTCTGAGCAAACACATTTCCAACAGTTAATGAGTTTTAGTACAATTTGCAATATGATTTTCCAGTTTTATGATATTATTATGCTTTTAACATAGTCTTCTTCCCATAATATTTAAGTTAGAAGAAAGAGACCCTCGTGAAATTTAAAATACGAAAGAAATACGGTTTAAAGCATTTTAGTGTATATTGTTTTATACTGAGCTTAAGTATGAAAGATGCCCTGTAGGTTGCTGGTTGCTTCTTTAAAAAAAAAAAAAACGTTCTATATATCCTGCATATTGCAAAATCTCACTATCAACAGTGACAAAGACTAAATAAAATACATTTTATATGTCCAAGTGTAATCATGTTTGCCTACGGTCATATTTCGATAAAGATAGGAAGACCAGTCAGGAGTCTTTAAAGTACTTTAAAGTAAACAGTCTCAAGTAATGACTTGCTTAACATGATCAGCAGTCATTCAACTGTAAGTACCTCTCAGCTCCATCTCTCAAAACTGCGTTATGGCATCAAAGCAAACATCATTCAGCTCTAGTACTTTTTAAGACACCTTAAATCATTGTAGATAGCTTATCTGGACTAAGGACACAACATTCTAGATGGACAAGAGACACTAAATATTTATTATTTGTATTGCTACAGCATGTAAAGGCCTCAAGCAAGATCGTAAAATATTTATAGCTTCTAATAATGGAGAAGAATAATGAATCAGTAAGTTTAGTATAAAGCATCTGATGTAGTCCTTATTGCAGGTTGCAAATGAACCTGACCCCTGCATCCTGCAAAACACTGCAATACAAACAGCTAAACAATCATGGACAAATACAAATGTGTTTCACTGCTAAGAAAGTTCTAGTTATTCTCAATGAACAGGATCTGGATCAGTTTCTTGTGGCCTCTCAATCTAAGCCATTCTGCTTATTTTAGAAAGGGCAGCCCCTCAGAGGTCAAGTTTTCACTACGTCATTAAACCAACTAAACGGATTCCAGCAACCCAGACAGATCAGTAGGAAAGGAGGGGTCATGAAATCTAATCAGCAACTGCTGTATGCAGGGTGTTCTCAGTTACATTCTCTCCTTTGAGGTTCTTCTTTCTCTTTCAGCATTTTTAACTCTCTCACATTACAGATGTATTTAAGGTTTATTTGGGCATTAATTTTAAAGTGCTCTAAGAACGTTTTCCTAAGTTGCCCGATGATCTTGTCTAAAGGGTTCACCAGATCACAGGCCAAGTCACCATAAAATAATGATCTGTCTATCAGGTCATCAGGAACATTAAGCTTCTACTTTCTAAGCTGCTAGGCATAAACATAATTCCTGTGCACAAACAAGTTGGCAGCCATTCTATTAATAGTTACAAGATTATGTTTATAAATAAAGATCCATTAAAAAGGAAAATCCCTCCCACTCACCTCCCCCCAAGTAATAAACCCTTAATTTCACCTGCAACGCCTTTGCAGGTTTCAAAAATATACTGTTTTGTGTTGGTTTGGGGGGTTTTTGTTTTGTTTTGTTTTTTTTAAGAAGAGCAGGAAGCCCAGGACATTACCATGCACTACTAGCTTCTCGCCTGCTCCAAAGCAGCCTCTACAAGGCCTACCGAAGGCGACACACACAATCCCCAAGGAGCCCGGGGAAAGGACAGGAAAGAGCTCTGAACCTGCTCCGAAAAGGTGCCTTGAGCCCCACAAGTTCGGCCGAAAAGCGCCAGGAGCGGGGGAGGGGGCTCCTCGGGCCTCCCCCGCATCCAGCTCCGCGCCAGCAAGCCCCCGGGGCAGCCCTGACCCCCGCCCCGCCCCGCGAGCCCCAGCGCACGGCGAGAGCGAGGGCGCGGACACCCCCGTCCCACCGGGCGCCCCGGGGCCCCAGCGCGGCGCAGCGCCCTCCGCCCCGGCCGCGGGCGGGCCGTACCTTGGGCGGCCGGATCTTGCAGATACCGGTTTTCTCGGCCAAGCCGCGGATGCGTCCGATGAAGCCGAGGGGGTCGCTGAACTCCTCCCAGCTGGGCTCGAACACGGGGCACTCGGGCGGCGGCACGAACTCGGCCGCGTAGCGCGACCCGCCGCCGCCCCCCGACATGGCGGCGGGGGGAGCGCGCCGAGGGCCGCGGCGGGGCGGGGGGGGAGGGCGGCGCGGCCGGGCCGGGGCCGCTCGGGGGCCGCTCAGGGGCGGCCGGCGGGGCTGGGCCGGCGGCCGAGGCGCATCGTCCGGCGGCAGCGGCCGCCGGGCAGGACGGCCGCGGGGCGGGCGGCGGTCGGGGCCGGGCGGCGGGAGCAGCTCCCGTACGCCGTGTCTTGCCCCGTCCCCCAGGGCCGCCTTCCCCCTCAGAGCCGCTCTAGCTCTCGTTCTAGCTCCCCGGAAGTTACGCGGACGCGTATGAGCCCTCCCCCGGAAGCGGGGAGACGGTGGGCTTCCGACCGAGAAAATAGTCCCACCGCCACCGCCGTTGACAAGGCGCCCCGCCGCGCTGGCAGGCCCGTCGCCTTCCGGCCCTGCCGCTCCCGGCGCGGCACTCCCCGCAGATCGGGGAGCTCCGCTGCTCCGCTGGCGCCCCCTCACGGCACCCTACGTCGCGGCCCCGGGGGGGGCGGGGTGGGGGCGGGGGAGGATGCGGTGGGCTCATCGCCTTCCGCCGCGGAGGAATGTGCGACGAAACTCGAGCCATTCAGTTCCGGTGCTGAAGGGCCATTTCCCCCATTGTCTGAGCTGGACGTCAGGGAAGCGCCGGGAGTCCCGCCCCTGCCGCGGGGCCCCGCCCACAGCGGCCGTTGGGCGGTGCCGACTGGCCTCGCCGTCGCCATGCGGACGCCGCAAGTCACGGAAAGGGGAACCCAACCCGCAAATTAAATACTGGCCGTGCCGCATGAGGGCGTTTCCTTCGGAAGCTCACGTTTCATCGTTAGACAGCGTTTGTTTGGGTTTTTTTTCTGCAGGGTTTTTTTTTTTGGCAGTTCTTCAGGAAAGATTTGCCACTGTGATTTTAATTTGGGGGCTTTGGGTCTGTGCTGCCACTGAGGCTGGAAGAGTGCTTTGTGGGCCCTGGGCCATGGCCCAGCACATGCACCGTTGACAAGGGGACAATGAGGTGTTGGATTCTCCTGGCAAAGGGCAGAGTGTGTCTGTGACCATAAGAGCCAGCTGCCATGGTCCACCATGTTTTCGCCAGTCTTGAATTTAATCCCAACTGATTTTAATACCAGTTACTACACATTGTTGACAGCTCTACCAATTCGAGCTTGGGTGTCTCCCTGGCTCTTTACTAAGATTTCAGAAGTCCAGTGGACAATAAATTACACTGTCTGAAGAATTCCACAATCAACCCCCAAGTTCTGTATTACGTATAGACATTGGGCACTCTCTCATCCCAGTAGAGAAATGTCACATTTCCAAAGCTAACTAAGTAACCTATCCATTAGGACACAGTCTTTAAAAAAAAGTTGCTTTTTTTCTTTAACCACAATCATGGCCTCATTTCGTGTTCGCTATATTGCACGTTTCAATTTATTCTGTTTATTACATAGTCCCATCCTTATTTTGATACACCATTTAAGTCTCAGTTTAGAAAAAGTAATTTCCTTCTCCTCTTACCATGAGGCTTATAGTATCTGCTTCACAAAGATTAATACATTTATCGGCACCATTTCCCTGCTAGATTGAAGAGGTGTTGCGTGTGTTTTATATATGAGAAACAAATGGTTTCAGTGTGAATGTTTAATTTTGGCAAAAGTTACAGACAACAGCAAATTGATCTCACAAAGTACCGAGCAAGTTTATCAATAGCTGTTGAGTTGTTGCACTATTATATTTTTGCCAGGGTTCTTGACAAGGATGCCCAAGATTTTTATGAGTGGAAAAGCATGTGGAATGTACATGTTTCCTTACCAGATATCTAGAAATTACCCTATATTCCTACATGTTCCTGCCAAGTTTTTGTAGTCTTTCTCTTCTGAAGAGCTATACCAGACACTTTTGGCAAAATGTATGTGTTTAGAGAAACCACTCTCATTCCCAGCAGCCAAATAACCAACATATGCAGTTTCCAAGATAAGCAGTGATTTAGCCAGAAATACTAGTGAAAAAAAATCTGTGCTAAAAAGGACCTAATCCATGCAAAACTTTTGTTTTGAGAACCAGTCTCATGTTGATTTCCTTCAACACTGTTCAAGGTTGTTTTGTGTTAGGATGTTTGGGCTAGTGGAGAGTTCTGGAAGGCACTCTGGGGACCGGTGCAGTTTTTTCCTGATAGACTGAAGAGCTAAAAATCCCAAATAACCTGGAAGGGGGTGTTTGTTTCATTGTATCAGTTCTGCAGGATCTCCTTTTTGCAACAAAATTTTATGCTTCTCTCAGGAAAGTTACCTGCTCCAGATTGGGGGTTGTTAGCCTCTGAAACAATGGATCATGCTGTAAGTTGTGTACCCCATGTTAATCTTTATTTTTCCTTGGTCATCTGGAACTATTTATCACTCCCCTACTGAGGGAAGACTTCAGCCCCTTATACAATATTCTCAAGCTGCTTCATATGAACTGGAGAAAAAAGATAGTGTAACCAAGGATAATAACAGCTATTATCTGGACTTTGTCCAAAAAATAATCCATACACTCCCTTTCCCTTTTCCATGTTTATTGAGAAAATTGACTTGAAAAAGAACTTTACAGTTTTGTGACTAAGCCGAGATGGTTTTTTTGCAATGTGAAAAGCCCAATTTTTCAAAGAAAAGGTTAGGAAAGAAAGCTGTTTTATTAACTTACAGGGTTTTTTTTTTCCTGCATACTTTGTAACTTCATTAGGAGACAGTGTGTTGTATATTGCATATATGGAAAGAATACTAAGCACTGCTGGTTTGGGAAGACATATGAGGGGGATGAAGAAAGTAAAAAAACAACTAGATAATCTAAAAACTGTATTTAGATATTCGGCCACAATTTGAACCAAGCATTTCTTGTGGCTGCATCATAACTCTGGTGTTTCCTTTAGTTTATTTTCAAAGAAAAATGGCTTATCTGTGTTTTTGCCATTGCTAAGAGAAGAGTTCCCACTACAGGCTGCGTTTATTTTACCCAGAGCCCTAAGCCTCACTATCATGCAAATCAGCTCACTAAGTGCTTCTTTTAGCAACTGAGATGTCCTACAGTAGTCTATGTCCTGAGGTGATACTCTGCCAGGGGAACATTCACTGAATCAGGAGTTTCTCTGGAGAAATGGGCATTGTTTGTAGAGCAAAAACAAAAGCTGCAATTCCAGAAAACTAGTAGTCGACTATTTAAAAGGTTTTGAAAGGAGCATTTCAGTATTCCAGAGACCCCCAACGCTCAGAAAATGTTAAAACACAGGGTAGCATGTTGAAGTATATAGAGAAACATCATTTATCGCTGTATTACTAGCCATCCCAAACCAGCTACTTTGTTCAAGACGCCAACCTTGAGAGGCAGCGGCAAGGGTGAGAAATCCCCACGGACGGCGGAAACGGGGCACGTTTCCGGCAGGCAGAGGCACTTTAACGCGGTGACCACCCCCACGCCGCTGCGGCCCTCTCCCCCAGGCGGAGCATCCCCGGGCCCCCTCCCCGCCGGCCCGGGGCGCGCCAGCCGCGCACGCGCGGTGCCCCCCCCAACCTCGGGCCTCCGAGCCCCCCCAAACTACAACTCCCAGACACGCCGGCGCGGATCGGTGCCGCCCGTGTCGCCAGCGCTGATTGGTAGAGGCCGTGGGGCGCCATGGAAGGCTGCCTGTGGTTGGAGGGGGCTGCGGGCGGCAGGTTGCCTCGCTGTTTAAGTTGCGGACGTTTGGCTGTGCTGATTGTTTTGCCGTTGGGGCCGTTGCTTCGCGGAGGCTGGTGTGGCGGTGGCCGTGCGTAGGCGGGCGCGGCCAGTTTCGGCCTCCTGTGGGTTGTCCCTGGCCTGTTTGGCGCCGGACTCCCGAGGGGCTTTATCCCGCGGTTACGGCCGTACCCGGAGGGACGCGCAACGTGCGTTAGCTCGTGTTTCCGCTTGGCACTGGCACCTCCGCCGGCTTCCCGGGAGCGACGGGCCCGGCCCGGCCCGGCTGAGGGGCTGCGCCTGCCCGCGTTTCCAGCCGCGGGGTCCCTGGCCCTTCCGCCGGGGCGTCATGAGCGCAACGGATCGCTCTCCAGGGGCCTCTCCTCCCTCCAGAAGGTAGTGTGGGGGCTGCGCTCCGCTCCGCTGCTGCCGTAGTTACTGCACTCCTAAACCTCCCTCGGGGATCCAGTCCCGCCGCTAAGCACTGCATAGTTGAGCTCTTTCCTTACTGTCTGGTGGGCAGGCTGAACGTAAGGCTCTACTCTGTCCTGTCTTGTACTTGTTTTTTGTTGTTGTTTTTGTTTTTTATCTTTATTTCCCTTTCTACTGTTCTTTGCCTCAGTCATAAAATTGTCACCTTGTGCTAATATAATTTACTTTCCTCTATTGCTGTTATTTGTTTTGCAAGTATATTGCTTAAGGTAGTTTGGGGAACAGCTGATGTGGAAGTTGCTACATGAAGTAGTATTATTATTGCATATATAATACTTTCCTTCAGTGCCAGCAGATAAGAAGCTTGGAGCCTATAAGGCTGTCATGGCTATAGCACACTGGGGTTCCCATCTAAGCAACTCTGATAAGCAGTCTATAAAGATAAGCACTGCCTCTGTGTCACCTGCCAGGTTGCTCTGTGATGAGCATTCTGGCACAAGGAGTCAGGTTGCAGAGTGTGTTTGTTTAGTAAAGATCTGCTTAGCTACCTTTAGAAGCCTTTTAAAAGTTTGTTACTGATGGTGTCATAAAAAGGTGTTTGTCTAATCAACGTAAGTAACGCAACGTTTTTCCAAACAGAATCTTGGCTTTTGTGTCCAGTGGCACATGCAAATTTGGTGTTTGTTTCTCCAAATTAAATATTTGAATGCAATAAGCATTGCTTATAATGAATATCAGATATGTAATTGTACATATATATTTTCAGTTTGACTTATGTTCTTCTATCTAATACCATAGCATCAAATTCACAAACTTAGAAGTTTCTGTTTGTGCCTCGCTATCAACAGTGGCCGAGCTATGTAGACAACATCATGTACACTGGAAAGGAAAGCACGCAAACTCCTAGACTTACACTATAAAAAGCTATGATGGCTGATTCATTAGGTAACCTGAAATCATCGTCTCAACAATCAACAGTCACTCTTTCTAAAACTCTTTTCAGTGATGCCCAGCAATAGGACAAAAGGCAACAGGCACAAACTGAAACACAGGAAGTTCTGTCTGAACACAAGGAAAAACTTCTTTATTGTGAGGGTAATAGAGCACTGGAACAGGTTGCCCAGAGAGATTGTGAAGTCTCCATCCTTGGAGATGTTCAAAAGTTGTCTGGAAACAGTCCTGTGCAACATACTGTAGGTGGCCCTGCTTAAGTAGGTCTCAGAGGTCCCTTCCAACCTCAACTGTTCTGTGATAAAATGTCTTTTTCTGGTTTCATTGGGTATAAGACAGATAGTGACTCTTTGTTAGAGTTTGTATCTTCTTGTTTATCTTGCAGTGTCTGCTTCTTCCAGTTGCCAGACAATGGACTTTATCTCATTCATCTCTCCTCCTTTTCTATCTCCTCTTCCTTTCAAGTTCACCCTCTTCAAATAATCCAAGAGACTTTTCTTCCCTAACATTTTTTCCTCCCTGCTTTTCCAGCAGTAGGCCCTTTCTCCACAGTATAGTAAGTCTGCAAACTGTTTTATATCAAAGCTTTTATATCTCATAAATGCTGTGATTTTCTGTTCATATTTGGAGCCCAGACATACTAACCTGTGTTTAAAATTTGCATTAAATAATCTCTGTGTTGTCATATTTTTAACTATTTTAAAAAGTTGTTATATTTTATTGTCTGGAGTTTACGTGACAGTAGACAATGTCTTTGTCCACGTTGGCAACTTCTCATCTCTTTTCCAGATATACTAGATCTCCATCTCCAAGTCAGGGGGACTTTACTCCTCTTCCTTCAATCAATGAGCGCCTTGCTTTCCTCTGCCCATCCCGGGAACTGTTGGAATACTATCGCAAGAAGATAGCTGAATTTGATGAAGAACATGAAGATCTGATAAAAAGGCTGGAGAGATACAAAGAATCGTATGATGAGCAGGTTAGGAAAAGAGTATTTGAGTGGTGATAGACTACGTATACTTGCATAAACTTCATTGGTGAAGAATTAATATTCTTCTTCAGTTAAAAATTCAACACAGATATTGAATTTTTTCCAGTAACATGATAGAACTAAGCTAAGAAGAAATAGCTAAATCTCAGGCTTTAGTTCTGAGTTCTAGTTGTTTTTGTCTTCTGTCATAAAGCAAAAGGAAAAACCTGATTGTAAGGTATTGTTCCACTTTGAAATTATTGTATTTGGGTTATGTCTTCATACTGGATTGTTCGTTGTTTAAACTGAAACCTGAGTTTAGATGTCAAACTTCTCCCTTATGTCTCAGTGAATAATGAGTGCTCTATTGACCAAATTTAATGAAGAGGAAAATCTTAGTGTTTGCCTTCTGATATGCCTTATAGCCTCTGTCTAGTGGTCCTCTTTGCAATTGTGAATGACCCTTTGGGGAAAGAATGATTTTTTTTTTTTTCTTTTGTGTGCCTCCTCAAGTGCTTACCATCGCTGAAGGAGCCTGAAAGTCCTTGGTATATTCAAGGCTTCCAAATGCTTTCACTGAACATATGGGAAAAGAGGGGATGGCTTCCCAAATAATGCCATTTGTCCTATATGGAATGCTCTTCAGAGGGCTGTATTAGTTTTCCCAAACAGGGAGAAAATCATTAATGAAAATTCATAACCAGCCAAATCTCTTACTACTAAGCCATGCAAATGTATTAATATATGTTCTTCCATAATTTTTTTTAGAATAAGTGTTATTATAGGAGCTTTGCTAGGTTTTTGTTTAAGTTGGACTCCTCATACCCGCACTCCACTGACTGATGGTGCAATGACTAGAAACTACAGGCATAAGTTGCTCTACTTGAACTGATACTGTATAGTGACACTGTGCTCAATGCACTGAGCTTGCTGTTGAAACCTTTTTAATAATTTTCCAATACTGCCCTCATCTGGTCAAATGTTTTGTAGAAGTATAAAATAATTCACTTGAACTGGCAATTGTTAAAACTGATTACAGGCTCAGGGTCTTCCTTGGCACATGCAGTCTGTTTGCCAGTGTTGCCTGATGCTTAGTGTCATTTCAATTGCTCCATTCTTTCTGTATAGCACAAATTGCAGTGGGAAGTGCGTCAGCGAGAAGAAGAGATCGTGGAGTTGCAAAAAGCTTTGAGTGACATGCAAGTCTACCTCTTCCAGGAGAGGGAACATGTCCTTCGTCTTTACTCAGAGAATGACCGGCTGAAAATCAGGTGTGTTGTCTAATGGCGGGCTGTGAAACTGGCACTGTGAGTTGCATGTGCTGTATTCTTGTTCTCCACAAAGATCTGGAGTCTTCAGGGAAGCAATTATGCTGTACTTCATGCAGTTGGCTCCTATGAAATCATACCCATCATTGAACTGGAATACAATCTGTTGGGCTGCCAAATATGTTTCCACATATTATTCCTCCTATTCCAGTGGTAGAAAAGAGAGCAGAAGTTTAACATAGATCCAGGTTTGAATTCCAAATTGCCAGCTTTGATGTGGAGGTTGTGACTTAATCAGAGCTTTCACCTGCATTGTGAAATTTCCTCCCTCAGCTGTAGAAACACTAAAACAGAAAACACACATGAAAGCAAATGGTCCCTTCTGATTCTGCAGTGTGATGTTGACAGCCACTCCTTTTTTTCATGCTTTTTAGCTACTGGAGTATGTCTTGCTGTATCAGACTAGCTGCCAGTGGCAAGGGGCTTCCCAACCTGCTTTGGAACACGTGGGTGCTAATCCCAAGCTATTTTTAGGGTTTCAAGAACTTGTGTCAAAATGTTTGTTGGTGTGTGTTGACTAAAATCTGACAGCCCTTACTTTATCCTTCTTTAAAAACAGTGGACACTTGTAATCTATTGAACAAAATATCTGCAAGGATTTTAAGTAGTTCATAATTTTGCTGGAATGTGAATTTTTTAATATGTGCTATTACTGGATCAGTTTAAGTGTCATCCTTCTTTGAAAAGAGGGAAGTGGATATTGTTCTCATTGTATAGGCAATGTCAATAGTGTCTTTGGGGTTTTTTTAAAGCAGTGTTGTCACGAACTGTGACAGCTTGGAAAAACTCATGGATTTTAACAACTAAACTAAAAGGACAGTGTATCAGTGTCTTGATGTATTTTGAAATAGCAATGTTCTGATCCCTTTCTGTGAATTCTAGGGAATTGGAAGATAGAAAAAAAATTCAACATCTTCTGGCTTTAGTGGGAACAGACAAGGGAGAAGTTACATATTTTCACAAGGAACCTCCACATAAGGTAAGATCCCTGGGGAAGCTTTTTTAGAGCTATTCTTTGTGTTTTGTCACGGGAAGATCCATACTCTGGAGGCTCACTACAGACCAGATCTAGTCAAAAACTTAAGAGTTGATAAATGAGTGCAAAGCAGGAGGGATCAGTAGCAACATTAGTCTTTGGTGTAGTTACTGACAAAAGTAGGAACAACTGGAGATCAGTCCTGTTAGCATCCAGTCCCCCATACCTCCAGAGCATATCCACAAATAACCCATTTAAATGTGAGGCAGGAGTTTAGAGCCATGTGGCAAGTAGCCATTGAGAAGCTAGAGAGAAGGAAAAAAGGAGGTGGAGAAAATCAGGCAAGTGTTGTTTGAAGATCAGCTATCTGAGTACGACTGTAAACCTATAGCTAGGACCTCAGTAAAGAGTAAAGCAGTGCTGAGGTTGGTGCTGAGGTTTCCTGAGCAGGAGACTACAGACGAGTCATTCCCTCTAGGCAATTGTGTGGTATATCTCAGCAATGGTGTCAAATTGTTCAAGTGGCAGTATATGAAGAGCAAAGTAGTTGGACCTATTTGTCAGGAAAGCAATGACTTGGGCATATAAGAGTGTGATGAAATGTGAGTTTTTTTTCTGGCATAAGGTACAGAACAAGACCAAAATTTGCTGTATTCTTTTCTTTCCATGGTTGCTCTGCACTGTCCAAGTGGTATAAAAATCTGACAAGTGGGGATGTAGGGTAGCTCTCAAATTAGGTCAACTATGTAGTATCTATCTGCTTTGAGATAAGGGTTGGGGTATAACCCAAACTGAAAAAGGAGTTATTTACTGTCTGGTGTTACCATTAAAATTGCAGCTGTGCTCTTGGGAGTTATAACCAGTTCCTTCCTGACCTCCTATTTTTAGGGATTAAGTGGATTTCAGTTCAGCAATTTGTTCTGATTAAATAACTGTATCAAATAGCTTTTATCCTAGATTTGCTCAGTAGCTTCAATGAATATACTGATAAATCAATCTTTCATGTTGCTTTCTTGTTAAGGCAAGAAGGAGGGTGAAGGAAGGAAATAGCATAATCTTCATCTTTACCTTCCCTCTTCTCCTTTCTGTCCCCTAAAATGTGCTATATCCTGCTGAGGGCCTGATTTATTTTTTTTGTCCTAATGAAGCCAGCAAGGGCAGGATTCATTCCCAGTTGTTGAGAGGGGGTGGGGGGGAGTAGAGGCAAAATGTCAAAATTCAGCTGTTGCAAAGGAAAAGTTTTTCAACACTGATGTTACTTTGGTGAATGTCTTCCTTGTATTGTAGCAGGAATAAGGTAATACTGCTTTTCTGGATCTTTCATTTTACTTTTTAAGGTTTGTTCTTGACCACTAGAACTTTGGAAAAGTGTGGATATTCAGCTAAGATATCTAATCTGTTTCTATAGGTCACTGTTCTGCAGAGGCCAGCTAAATCCAGGGATCCTCATGAACGAAATGGTATTTCTAGAACAGGTACTAAACCAAACTGATCTAACAGCAGCTCAGCTATCAATGCTTGTTTCTCTGGGTATTTGTGTCCTGTATCCCAAACAATTCTTTACTGTGAAGACCTCCAGTTTCTCCATTAAGTTGCTTAGATGCATCCATGTATATACATCCATATGTATACAGTACTCTTTGCTTCCTTTCAAAGCCTCTCACAATAACATGAGCTGGCTCTCATGTTCCTGATCTGCTTGGCTAATGAAGAGGTGACTATGGTATGCAGGTACTGAACTGCACAGCCATCCTAACCCATATCGATTTCAAGAGGTGGTGTTCTATCTACCTGTAGTGTAGACAGTAGTTTGAGTCTCTACACTACTTACTGATTTTGTTGTGGGAGCTTTGATACATTTGTTTTTGTTTTTTGTTTTCTTAAGAACTGCCTTTTCTAAGCTGACTCAAGTTGGCTGGTGGGCTCCTCAAAACTCATTCAGGTGTTGATGAATAGGCAGATGACAGCTACACAAGCATAATTTCCTTAAACTGTTTTAAAAGTTTACTTTTCATGTATGCCAAGAAGATTAGGAGGGTGCCTAGGTATTGCAGCATGGTGACATGAGGTAAAGGTACACATCACATAAGTTTTGAAACTTTTTTCATCTAGTTAGCCCTCAAGTCCTTGTGACTGTAGCAGTTGCAGGATTTTTCCTTTTCTTATAGGCCAACAGTACAGTATTTCCTGCTGAGAAAAGTACTACAGGTTGGAGAACATTTTTCCATTTCTAATACAGATTTTTGCAGTAGGCACCAAGAGAAGCACTTCAAAATCAGTGGCAAAAGCGGAGAAACTAGAAAGTCCTGAGAGATATCAGAGAGACAATCAAACGCTCTTACTTCAGGTAAAAATATTTGCTAATTAAAGGGAATAATTCCTGGCCATCCAGACAATTATGATAGACAAATATGTCATCTGTTTAAAATCAGTATGTCTGCATCTTGCTTATCAATTCCCATGTCTTGCTGTGGATCTCCACTTTCTCTGTTTAGTAGTGAACTTAGATTTAAGAAGTTAAGCCTGATCCTGGAAGCTTTCTATAAGCAGATGTTCCAGTAAAGTCAACTAGAATATGGTGCCTTTAAATGTAGACTTTGTAGTTGATAACTTAGTTTCACTGATGTGGCTCTCAACTTGCATCAGACCCACAGAAAATCTGGAAGATTGGGTATTTTGTGGAAGTCTCTCAGAAGCAAAGTATCTGAGATGGAATTGCGCTGTTCCCAATATGATGCACTGGTACAGTAAACTGTTTCCTTTGCTAGATCTCCGTGAATGATAGTGGAATGCACAGAACTGTGAATTGGGGAAGATACCAGAAGCCATATGTAAAGCATGAGGAAGGATCAATCAGGAAAAGAAATTAATGAGGAAATTTGTGGAACCAATAAAGATTCCTTTTCTTAAAGGACACTGGCCAGTTAGCTGTCATAATAAAACTTACTGTGAAGGAAAAGCATTGTGAAAATTATTATAGAAAATAAACAGTCTAAACTCACACCAAGTCTTTTTTCAGATAATATGTATCTGGCCTGTGTGAGAGTAACAAACATTTCTCAATTATTAGGTCTGATATGTGACCCCCTGATGATATGCCTTAGACAAAAGCTCTTTGCATCTCTTTTGCTCATTATCTTGTTCTGAATTACTGGCTTGTTCTGGTTCAGTAGCCTTTTTTTCCAGGGTGAGGTAGGTAGACTTGCTGCCTTCCTAGAATTTGGATTAATTACCATCATTTTGTTGGAAGCTTACATCATAGGGATAGAAGTCTGTATTCCACAGGATTTGTCACATCCTGTGTACAGTTTAAATCTTTCCAATATCCTGCATCTATTGCTCTTGTTTATAGATAACCTTGTCTTGTCTATAGCATGATTTTTGTTGAAAAATGTTATTCAAAGTATTTAACATTAACATTAAAAATTGGAAATTAAAACTCTCCTAAGGCATTATAGGGTAAAGAGTCTTTGTCTTGAATCCTAGAATTTAAAAGGGACTTGAAAGGACAGGATTAGGACTGCTGTAGGAGCTTATGCTGCAACTTCTTTGCACATCTATCCAGGTGGAGGCGCTGCAAGCTCAGATGGAAGAACAGACACGATTATCCAAGGAACAGCTTGAGGCACTGCTAGAGGACAGGCGGATTCATATGGAGGAAGCCAAGGTCCAGCATCAGAGGGACCAGGACAAGATTAAAAATATAACAGATAAGTGAGTACAAGAGAATGACCATGATTTAATCATGAGATGGAGAAGGGGGAAACAATCTAAAAATCAGTCTTTTGGTTTTCGTTATGTTGTTTGCTGCAGTAGGCAGAAAAGCAAATTATGCAGCCAGCTGCTTGGTATATGGAGGGAGATGGATGGAGTAATCTGTATATCAAAAATCCTGTTTCACCTTGGAAGAATATCACTTCTGACATCAGATGAGGAAAAGCTAAATATAGTAGGAAAGCACCTGTCTTTTTTTCTCTACTTCTTCCAACTTTCAATGCTAACTAAGGAAATTAAAGTAGCAACTAGGAAAGAAGTGAATTGACTCAACAGGGATCTCCCTTTACAGGCTTCATAAGACCCAAAATCTTTTGTATGAGAGTACACGAGACTTTCTCCAGCTGAAGTTTGATACTCGAGCCAATGAGAAAGCATGGATGGCAGAGAAGGACAGTCTGTTGAGGAAACTTGACAAAGGCCCAGAGCAGCCCATCAGCAAGAAGACAGAGAGAGAGAAGAAGCAGAGAGACATCAAGAAGATTCTTCAGGAAGATTATGACATTTGGAAACTCCATAGTGGAGAAATAAAGGTAATTCTGTTCTAGGGAGAGGCTCTGTAATAGTCCTTGACTAAAAAGTTGCAAGCATCTGGATCTTTCCTAGATAAATAGTAAGTGATAGTTGTTTCAAAGCTGGACTGGCTTGCTACAGGTTATGTTGTTGCTGGCACTAAGGCAAAAAAAAATCTGCAACAAAATCCTTATTGCTTGCAAATTTCAGATAAAATGTTGGGTAGTTTGGTAATGCCTAGAGCAAATAAACTCTTGAGTTTTGCAAGCCAAGTGACCCAGTTAACAGTTGTTAACCTGCTTGTTGCACATGCCTTCTTTTGTATAAAAGCTGTTGGACTTGGAATGCAATGTCGGTCGTCTTTGCTGTTGTCAGGGAGAATAAAATCCTCTCAATTTATGTCCTTTGTAGCTCTTCTGCAGTAGCTAGGGTCTTTCATCCTCTACTCATACACTTCCAGGGAGAAGTTTGGAGACCTGAAGTGGGTAAACAGGCAATATGAAATTGTTTTCACCTACCATTGGAATGCAGTTGCTTCCGAAATAGAGTACTGGGCAAGCAGCTGTGAAGAGCAGAATTACAGCATTGGCCTTTGGATGGGGAAAGAGTTCTTTAACTGTTGATAAAGAGCTGTCATGCAGAGCTGATCCTCTAACTAAAAGGTTTTGGTAACTGAAGTGGTTTTAGGTATTGTGGGAGGGGTCCCTACCTACTTAATTCATTAGCTCCAACTCCAGTTTTTAATTCATTGGTTATTTGTGAGTCATACTGTCAGGGTATTATAGCAATTGTTCTGTTTCATGTTTGTACTTTCAGAGGAGGGGAAATTCTGTGAGCATTGGCTGTTGAGTTAATTCTTACTCTTCTTCCTGTGTCCTAGTCACTGCAAGAGCAACTAGTGCAGGAACAACACCTATCAAACATGTACCGAGAGCAGTGTGTCACCTTAGAAGGTGAGCTGGCTAGGATTCGTGAGGAGGGAGATGTTGGCAGAGAGCTCTTTAAGGTAATTATCCTGTAATCATCTACTGCTAGCTATCTTTGCAGCGCTGGACTGGTCATTTGAGCCACTTCTCCATGTTTTGTTGTAAGTGTGCATCTTCCTGTAGTCTGTAAACCCCACTGAGTTTTCCTGACCATAGGAACGCTCAGAAAAGATGGGAAAGCGCCTGCAGCTGATGACTCGGCGATATGAGGCCTTGGAAAAACGTCGTAACATGGAAGTGGAAGGTTTCAAGAATGACATCAAGCAGCTTCGGCAGAGGCTGAAAGATGTAGAGAAGCAGCTTTTCAAGGTAATGGCTAATTGCTAAGACAGACTCATGTGGGTTCACCCTATAGAGGTGTATTCTCAGTATTTAAATGGAATATTTCCCTAGAGTCTGAGGAGTTAGAGAAATTGTATTTCTTTCCTAAGTATTCCTTTAGATATTTGATAAAACTTGCCCTGTTTTTATGGATATTTATGAAGCAAAAAAGATTTGCCATTGTTAATCAAAGATCAGGTTGGTCCAGGAACTGTTCTGATCATACAGTAGCTGTGTTGTGTTTTGTTACAGCCCTGAAAGGTCTTACCTGACACCTTTAGCTCACTTTACCACCTTGCAAGTTTAAGACAGTTAAATACTTCATTATGGAAGTATATCCTGCAAAGAATGTGGTGAGACTTTTTTCTGGGGGCCATAGCATTTGGTTTTGTTCCAGTAGGAGGTAGAACAGTGACTTGATTACTATGAATATTGTATTTCTTCCTTTGTAAATCTCATTTGCAGCTCTGGAAAAATCACTGCAGAAACCAATGGCTGGGAGTTGAATCTGTGTAACTTTGAAATAAGATGTAGTTTCTAGATGTACAGGTAAACATCAGAACAGCTTAGAAAGGAAGCCTTGACATTGCCTGGAGTTAACAACATGGTATTTATTTAAAAGATATGCCTGAGAGGATCATCTAGGCATGGCTTTTGTCCAACTGACTCCCTGCTATTTCAGGAGTCTAGTTGGCAGTGCCACTGAAACCTCCTGTGTTCTGTGCTTCTGACACAGTTTGCATAGATTAAAGCATTTTCCTCACTGAAGGTGTGGGTTTTTTGTTTAAGGACTAAACATGTTATAAGGATAGAAAAATAAAATTGCCTATAATATTTCTACCGTAGACCTGTATGATATGAAGGGAACCTCAAGCTTTTTGTCTGAGTTGTTAATGTAAGCAAGGTTATTTGACTCTTCATGGATTAATTAGAGCTCTATGCAAAAATAAATGTGTATGAATGAACTGAGAATCACTGCTTTCTGGACTGATCTAAAGTTATTCAGATCACTGCAAATTTCCCCCTCTCTAATATAATGCACAAAGATGCTGTTTAATCTAATCCTGTAAATGTTTTGCTACTGTGTGTACTCTTAATTGTATTCTTTTAATTTCTTTAACCACAAGAGGGCAGAGGAATAAAATAATTGTTAGAAATCTCTAGCGTGATCTTCAAATCCATCTCATCATTTGAGGTCAAAATGACTATAGATGACTAAATTTCCTGATTTGCATATTAAAATCTTTGTGACCAAGAACTACATGACAACAATGAGATACCTGAGTTGAAAGAGAGGGCTTTAGGAGTAGCTTCCAAGGCTCTTCTTCCCTGTTGGTCATGGCATGGCATGCAATCCATTTCCAGAGTGATAAGAAATACTACCCTCAGCAGCCCCTGCTAGCTTGCCACGAGGAATTCTGATCATCTAGCAGCCTCTGCCCCAGCACAGCATTACTGTTGGCTGTGTGGCATGGCCTGAAACAAGGAATTACATTTGAACAACTTCTGAATCGCATGCAGTTCAAAAGGCAGCAGGCTGGCCACAGCAGTTAGCCAGGACAAGCTCTTACTGGTCCAAAAGACTGCTGTGACTTCTAGTAGTAAAAGACGATAAGACATCATACTAAGAGAAACTTAGAGAAATACATAAGTTGTTAAATATTTTAACTTGCCTCCTTTTGGTCTCTTTGAGCAATTCAGGAAGTAAAAATGAGCCAATAGTTTATGGGTGAGCTTGGGCTCATTCTTATGCAAGTTTCTTCTCCAGTGCCATAAGGCCCTGATGTATCAAAGCTTTTTGTTCCTTATTTTTGGTTCTGGAACACCTTTCTATTGGTGATATGAATAGTGACATTAGTTTGAGCACCCTCTTAGCTAGCTACCAAGAAGCTCCTTTGGAGTTCTGTCCCTTGTATCCTCATCATAATACTCTCCAAATTACTTTCTGTACTGTTTTTTTAATAATCTGTTTTTTCTTATCCTCTCCAGGTGACTCTAAATATGGGACCAGACCAGGATCTTGCAATTCTACATGAGGTCCGCCAAGGAAACAGACGAACGCATAAAATCCAAGGAGAACTGAAAATGTTAAAAGCAAAAATTTATGGCTTAGAGAATGAACTACGGGTCTGCTGATGCTGAGGTATTAGCCAGCATCCTGTTTATCAGGAACAGGACCATTGCTAGGCTGGAATAGTCATCCTCCAGAGCAGCTCTTGCCTGTCTGCTTCCTGGCATTAGTGACAGAAGGCTTGAGGGAATCTGCAGTGAATGTCATGCTATCATACACGAGCCATTCCTAACATGTCCAGCTATGTTGCTGTTTCAGCTGAGAGATGACAGTGATAATCAGTCATGTACTTTTGTCAGTCTTATCAGGGTTTTACTTAAGACTTCTACTTACCTTTGTATCTGTGGCAGTGGACACTGCATGCTGATCTTCAGCTCTATTTGGAGCATAGTACAGACCACATGTGGAATTAATCATGAAAGGATCTAACTTTCAGGATCTGAATTGCTTGTCTGATGTTCCATATGTGAAACAAGCAGCTTTTAAAGTGATTTAAACGATTATGGTGTCTAGGCATTTCAGGATATAACTGGAAATTTTCTTTAGAGAAAGATCTTAAATAGAAAGTCAGTGCTACATTTGAGTCCCATATAACCTTGACAGTATAGCTGTTCTAAAATGGCTTCCCTTTCCTTGATTCCAATTTAATTGGGACAAACCCTGACTGATTTAATATGGTGGATAAAGATAATCTATAATAGAACTCCTGTAAGAACCAGCAACATCATCTCCATTGATTTTGAATGTTTTATTAAAGGTAGAAAATACTATCTCTGAAGAGTCATCTTCCCCTGCCTCTTCACTCAGGTTATCTTAACACACAGGAGCTCATAATAAAAGGCAGGTAGTATCCTCTTTAACAGTCATATTATCTACCTTCGTTGCTTTAAATTTGATGGTTACATACCAACACTCATTGTCAGCTTTTGCTGCTGTTACTGAACAATGACGGGGACTGGGGTGGGGGAGCATGTTTCTACATGGGCTCTGGTTGTATGACTATCTCCACACTGGACATCAGGATACTGCAATTCTAGGAAACCTTTAAGAGCATAAAAAGCACTAGAACATGGCTTCAGCCCACTTTATAATTGAAGGGTATTCAACCTTGTACTGTATTGTCAGCAAATTTTGTCGACCTTGTAGACTGAGAGCATATCTGTGTTGGAAAAGGGGTTTTGTGCCTTAAGGCTTCTTACCATAGCCCCTGTTAAATGTGGCAGGAGCAGAACAATGCCTTTCTGAAGTATACATCTATAGGCTACCAAAACTTCGTTCCCATTTGAAAAGTAATCAGGAGTGTGTGAAAGCAGGCAGTTTCTCTTGGATTTAGTAGTGGCCATGGAGATCTTCATTCAGTGTTTGGGAGAGGCAGGGAAGCAAAATGAACCTTTTTTTCTTGTCAAGATTTGTTAGAAAGAATTGTTTTCTGTAGTACCAGCTAAAGCAATGGAGGGGGAATTCTTCCAAGAATCCAAGGCCTACTTCATTTCTGCATCTTTGTGAAAGGCTTGCTGGCCCTTATGGTCCTGTAATGTGGCTTCAGTTGGGCATATGCATTCTTGAAGCCAAACTCTTCAGACGCAGAGACTTTAGTGTGGATGGCTGACCACTTGTGTGCCTGGATGCTCAAATGCTTATTGTAGTCTCTAAATTCTACAGGTTAGAAGAGATGGATTTAAAATATGTTGTTGCTGGTCTATTTATCTTAAAATGCTGAACTAGCCCAAAAATTCATTAATGAACAGTTCAGGTGCCCATGCAATGTGGACAAGCTGGGGAAGGTTATTAGACTCTGAATGACAGCAGCACAGTTCTGCTATTTCTTAGTTGATTAGTACTTTATCAAATAAACTTCCTTTGGCTAGCCACCTTTGTGGAATAACATGCTGGTAGTTTGAAGATGGGATATCAAAAATATTACCACCATTCCTGACAGACTACTTCTGAAAAATTACCACATAATGAAGTATTAGATGCTGATTTTGCAGAATCCATCTACTTTAAATTCATTTAACAGGAAGCTAGCAAATTGGTCTCTTGAACCTGTAGAAATTGGTTTTTGTTTGTTTTCAATTCCTCCAAGCTAAAGAGTAGCCTGAGAAAGTAAATTTTCCTCACCTGAAAGCAATAAAATGAGTATGGATAAAGACTGTAGGCTTGGATATTTAGGACTGTAAGTTTGGGACAGATATTGGGGAAAGAAGGGTATAAATGTTTAACTTTTTGTTTTCCTTACCAATTTTACTTACTGCTTGAAAGACTGAGGAGTATAAAAGGGCAGTGTTTCTACCGTATCTGCTGGTGCATCAAAATTAAAGGGCAGCTTCAACTTTATTCTTTGTTTGTCACTAGGCTGTGAACCCTTTCTATGGGGGGTGGAGGGACATTACACTCGTACTGATTTGTATGTGCATTTTATTTGTAAGCTTGAATAGTTTGTCCAAGGGCAGGAAGAAAAAGTACTGTACATGAATTTTTTTTGTTTGTGACATCTTCATGTGACCGTGTAAAATGTTGCTTTCATGTTGTTGCCAAAACAAATGGAGACCTTCCGGCCATAATTTGCTTTAAATAACCAAGTGCTCTGTACCAGACAGTTACCCCCTAAGACCTGTTGGTGAAGAACTGACACTTCTAAAGGGTTTTCCTGAAAAAGGTTCAAAGACCCATATTAGTCCAAACTTTCTTCCATGGTTTTTGGGTTGAATATAAAATAGTTTTTTTAAAAAGAACATGTATTCCAAAGACTGATTATCCTTTTTTGCTAATTTACTAATTAGTAATGTGTAACTTGTATCATTTTAATACAACTTAATACTGGGTTACATATGTAGGGCAAGGAATTTGAACTGTATCTCCAAAATGGCTGATCCTTGGAATGTGGAGACTGACAAGGATTAGAGGTCACAAATGGACAAATTGTTGTTGTGAATCTGGATGCTAAAATGTTTCCTGTGTAAAGAGGGGAAAGTGGGCAGGAAGTGACATTTTTTCATGTATAGAATTCATAAGATCAGGATAGAGTGCATACATTATAAAAAGTTGAAATACTGGGCAAGACACAGAACCACAGATGATTCAGCAGAGGAAAAAGGCTGTGTAAGAACTCATTGTATTAAATTAAGACTGATTAATATACAAATACCTTGAAGGAAAAAAAGCCCCTTAATCCCAGGAAAGAATGGCTGAGGAAAAAACAATAGCCTGAAGCTGTAGTTAAACACTGAATATGGAAAATAAAGTATACATCTTTAACAGGAAGACTTTTTTTTCCTCTCCTCACTATAACAAACTGTTTTTGGAGGTGACAAGCTCTCCATCTTCAAACCAAAAATGACTGCACTTCTGGAAAAGTTAACTTAGTTTACTAAGTTACTGGGTCTAACACAAAGTCATAAAATGTAATGACATGTGAAATACATGATATATCATTTAATAGTCCCTTCTGATTCTAAACATATTAATTTTTTATAGGCAATACTGGTAAGATTTTTTTCAGCACTCATGCACTTCCTTTAATTATAGGAACGTATGCTGTATCAGCTTACCCTTCACAGCAAGGTTACACAAGGTCAAAAAAAAAAACCCTCCTCTTCCTATGCCAAAACTTGCAGTAACTCTGTTTATGCTGTGACTGCATTTAGACAGGTAAATTAACTATAACATCAGTTCTGACAGCTGTCAGAATAGATCTAAAGTAGTAAAATAGGCTTGTATGCAATAGCTGTACTTGAAAATTGTTTACATTAATACTGCTATTTCTTCAGAAACATTTTACTAGTATAGATGGATTTTCTGCAGGCAGCCTCATATTCTGAAATTGTAATATCTATATGTAGGCTGGGAAGTAATCTTATGATAAATAATCAGACACTTCTGAGACTTGTAGGAGCAATATCCTGGTGCACTTCATGTTCTCAGATCCATTCATATTCATGAAAAGCTATGGCATTCAGACTTTTAATTACAGCATGTGAACACATTTAATTCTGCTACACTAGAATGCATTCATGCCTATTCAGTCAAAATCCTCCCTAATAAAGATGTCACATTTGTCCCCATTCAAAGTGGCATAATAGCTTATTTGTATTAAAAAGGAGTACTTTAACATTTTTCTTGTAATGATTTTTCACAGTATTTTGCTTTTATATTCCTGACTTGCTTTGACCTGTTTTTTTTGTTTTTTTTTTTTTTTAAGAAAATTTTTAAAAAAGCTTCCTGCCCCAAACAGTTATTCCTAAACTCTTGAATTTAGCTGTGGAAGAACCCCAGTCTATGCATTAAAAATCTAAGTAATCTGTCGAAGTCTACTCAGGTACAATATACAAGGTATGAGAGGTAAAAGTTAAAATGACTCCTTTTGACTGCTGTATTCATAGGGTTTAGACACAGAGAACAAAGTTTGTTTCAATTCTTACTGTATGAAAAGTCTGGGTTTTGTTTTGCTTTTTCTATTAGAAATAAGCCATCAGAAGTAACTGAAATTTAACTCATGAGAGGGAAATATTTCTGGTATGATACCTTAAATACTTTGGGGAATGGGGTGGACTTACGGTAGTTCCTGTTTAGCACCAAATGAATTGTTTGAAGAAAGGGCATCTTTGAATAACAGTTGAAGTGGCAGCCCTTCAAATGAGCCCCAAATATAGCTGTATAAACAGAGCCTTCAAGGAAGGTTTCATTCACTTACAATAAATTACACATTTCATGAATTATAATGCTGTGGGATTGTGGATGGATTACAAATGGGTAAATAAGAGTTAACTGCGTAGTATACGCAGTATAACTATATTCAGAAAATGCAGAGTCTTTCTATACAACAGTATTTCAATGCCAAAGCAGGAAAAAGCCTAACTACCAAAGGCATGAAGATTTTCATTGTTGAAATGGGTTCAGTTTGAATAAAGAGCTCTGAATTTACCCAATAACTCTTTATCCAGGACATGCTGAATTTTCCTTGCAGGGAAAGGAGGAAATTCAGGCAAGGTTTTAGTCGGATTCAAAAAGAGATCATTTTCCAAAATGATCAAAAATTTAGACACATCTTTCATTAGGATAATATGTCTAAATCCTGAAAAGTCTTTTGAAAAAAAATACATCTTAAACTGTATAAAAACTTACTCTGTGTAGAGCCAGAAGAGCTGCTGCTAATGTGCACTATATATTGAGAGGCTGTTCTGAAGCTGAAAATGGAGCAGGGGCCTGAAAGCAATTTGGGCCAATTCACAGAGCAGGAGCTGCTAGAGATACTGGGAGGGATTCATGTGAAACAATGTCCTTGAGAATGTATGTTACATCAGCTAGAGAAGGATAGGCAGGCCCTTTCTGTGTAGTGTTACCTGGACAGCTAAGGCTTGAGGACTCTGAAAAAGAGTCTTTCTCTGTGAAAAGAGAAATGCATGAATGAGGCTTTCCACCCAGACAGGTGGAAGTGTAGGAGAATGATGGTGTGACTTTGCTGCTCAGTCAAAGCCAGAGCCGAGGAAGCATAATCACCTGAACAGTGAAAACAAATGAAGATCTAACCCAAACCCAGGCTCAGGCCCACACTATGAATATTGCTAGCATAACTGTGTGGTAAAAATCATGTCCCTTAGCATAACACAGCTGTGTTAATAAAACCCACCATATCAGTGCAGCTGATCTGGGCAAGAGGGTCCTTTTGCCAGCTCAATTTATTAATATAGGGACCACCAATTCCCTTACTGTGATGTAAACTGCAGCTGTGACAGTGATTTTACTGGGGTAGCTACAGCAGTAACACCTTCTAGGGTGCAGACCAGTCCTCAGAAGCCAGAAAGGAAAATAAGGGGGAACTGTATTTTTGGAGATTGCCTTTTCCTGTTAGAAACATTTCTGCCTTTGAGTCTTTCAGATTAGGAATACTGAGATGAAGTTGTTGTTTGCAATTAAGAGTACTACTAAGGTCGGGAAGAGGGGTGTGGAGTCAGCAGGGTTAGTGAAAGCAATGGATGGTTGGGTATCTTTGCTATGGAGCTGGTAAATTAGTGTTAAAATCAAAATTATACAGAAAAAGAAAGAAGGAAAGGAGCAAAAGACAGATAATTGAGCCTTTGGAGAGTCTACAGAAAAAGGATGTTGGTGCAGACCTGCAAGTAATTTACAGAACAGAGAAGCAGTTGTTAGATAACTAGAAGCAAAAGCATAACAGAAAGAGGCAGGGGTGCACAGAGATGTAGCTAGAGAGGAGAGTCAGAAGAAACAGGAGATGTGTGTCATTAAATACTGCACTCATATCAAAGGCTGCTTTTATCATGAGGAAATGTAGTCAAAATAGAAAACAAACAAAACCTAAAACAAAGCGAAAAACATTTCAGTTGGCTCATTTGGCAAATAGTCAATTCCTTTGAAGAGGGTATTCAGGCTAGGCTAGATATATCCTGAAACAAGCAGCAATCTGTGCGGCATTTAGGGATTGTCAGTCAAGGTAACAGCATCTGTGTCATGTCTGAACCATCTGAATGCAACAAAAACCTATTCCAGCACCACCTACTGCTAGTTCACATACTGTTTCTCTCGCAAATGAGGTTAACTCCAGTATATAGAATTATTGCAAGCAAAAGTTTCAACTACTACAGCAGTGCACCCAGTTAAGATTGGAGATGTGGTGGTCTGGGATGAGGGAACACAAAAACAAATAAGCAAACAACAAGACACTCCCTTTTTGTGCAGCTTCGCTCAGAAATTAATATAGAACTGCTGGTAGATTGAGGGTAAAATATTTGTGAGGTATTCTTAAAACATCAAGTGATAATCTTGCTGTTGGACATCAGTACTTTCTACGATGTACTCCAAAATAAGTTACTTTAAGTAGTATAGTATAAAGCTATTTTAATTCCTCAGTCCAGTTTTATTATACATACCCAGATTAATTTTGTTCCTTAATACTTTTCTGTTGTAACTACAGTGTAACAGATACACATCAAGATGTCATATTTATTTCCTTTATCTTTTTCTCCAGAGACTGTTTAAAAGCCAACCAGACTGGAGTTACCTTATTATAGCAGTATGTTCGCAAGAGAAAAATGCGCCTGTTTTAATATACAGCAAAGTTTTAATGAAGAATAGTTGTCATTATTCAAAATTAAAGACTATTCACTTAAGAAATGCAGCCAACATTGTGCTAATTATATATGATACCATTCTCATTCTTAAAACAGTAAATTAAGCTTTAGGTCAGTATTTACTATGCTTTTACTTTTTTACTATTTTAATTTTTGAACAAATATGAAAAAATTACTTCTCCCGTGCCTGCAAAAAATAATTAAAAACAACACCAAATGTCATACCTTTATTTGAGCTTTCTGCCTTGCAATAATTAAACTGGTCCAGGGCTTCAAGGTTCTGAGTTGTACTGGTGTGGATGGTGACAGGGTGCTGGCAGCGCCTTCTATTTGCACGGGAGGAAGCAGCACCACATGTTGGCCGATTCATGTTTTCATCTATGCCATGGGTATTTGCAGCCTCTCTCAACACAGGAAATATGTAAATGTTGCAGCATTTAAGGTTTCAGGATGGACTGCATCATGCTGAACCTGTGCAGAATATAGCACAGACCCGTGATAGGTAATAGCAGCAGGGTCTCCAGGCACTGCTTGGACCCTGGGAGCACTGTGTTTGGCAAATGACCACGGGGATAACAGAGACCAAGGGACCCTGCTCCTGCCCCTACCGGTGCAACGCTTGGGGCGCCGGCACCCACCGATGCAGCCTGCCCCTGCTGGGACTTGCACTGCTCTGCCAAGGCCCCTGTTTCGTTTCAAAAGCCATGGGCACAATTGCTGAGGCTAAATAATGGCAAGTTTCATTTTGCTTGGCCTCCCGCTTGAGAAGACTGCCGTGAAAGGAAGGTGGACCCTCTAAAAAGGTCCACAGTCGCTGCATGCACTAAGAAAATTACCTTCAGTCCGAGGGTTCCCGTTCATGGTTGCACACAGCGTGGGGGCTGTTGGTGGTCACAGGGCAGCCCTGCAGGAGCAGAGCTGTGGAGGAAAATCGTTAGTGCTAACAGTCCATGATCCTCATGATTCGCGTGGAGGGATTCCTACCCCCCGGGGGCATCATGCACATTGCAGAGGGCACCTTCCAGCGTGGCTTCATGCAGGAGCAGCCCGCTTTGCACCCTCTGAGCCTGCTCTGTGATGGGAACTAAACCAAGAGCATGGGGTGGGAGAGTTACTCCAAAAGTGGGTGTGAGATGTGACCTGAAACGCCAAAGGCACCCAAAGAAGGTCCTGATCTTCACGTGGGCCTCGCTCTGGTTGGTCTGAGCAGCGTAAAGCTACGTCTCGCCAGCCGCTCCAGAAAAGGGATTCGCAGACTTTGTCGTGTGCCCCGTTCCTCCTGGCCGCGCAAGGCGCTTTAAAGCAAACACAGGTACCGCACGAGGGCAAAACCGCCCGGGCTGCGCCGCCTGGGAGTGTGCGCGCCGGGACCGCGCCTCTCACCCTGCTCCCCTCCGCACCGGGGGCCGCCGCAAAAGCGGCTCTGAGGCGGGCCGGGGAGCGCGCCCCTCCCGCGCTGCTGAAGCGGCTTTTCGGCCACTTCCTTCACGACCGGCCCGGGGGGGGCGGTCACCCCGGGGGCGGCAGCGACGGCCCGGGAGCGGCCGCCGGGGCGCGGCGCCACCCCGCACCTGGGCCCGCCCCGTGGGGGCGGGGGCCGCCGGGCCGGGCCGAGCGGGGCCGAGCGGAGCCGAGCCGGGAGCATGGCCCGGGGCGGCGGGGGCCCGGCGCCCTGAGCGGCGCCATGCGGAGCCGGCTGCTGGCGCGGCTGCGGCGGCGGCGGCTGCGGCGGCTGCTGCTGGCGCTGGGGCTGCTGGCGCTGGGGCTCTGGGCCGCCTACCTGGAGCTGGTGGCGGCGGCGGCCGGCGGGGCCCCCCCGGGCCGCGGTGAGTTACCCCGCGGGTGGCCGGCTGCCGGGAGGGGAGGGCTGGGGGGCCCGGCCGCGCCGTCTGTGGCTGCCCGGGGGTTGAAAGCCGAGTTTAGCGGCGCCCGGAGCCCCCTCGGCGCCTGTTTCGGGGCGCCGGTGCGGGCTCGTCCCGCCGCCGCAGAGCCCGGGGCGCCCGTCCAAACGGGACCTTCCCGGGTTTGCCGAGCCTGGAGCCGTGGGGCGCGCGGTGTTTCGTGTGTGCTGCCGCTAGCCTGGAGGGAAGGCAGCGGAGATACCATGAACATGGCTCTGAGGAGGCAGCGGGAGAGGAGGGCATGCCGCCCCGCCGGGGCGCGCCGCTCGCCCGGCGGCAGGTTCACCTCGTGCGAGCTTCCAGGAGCGCGGCGGGGCTGAGCTGGGGGCAGGGGGTTTCTGACCTCTCCCCCCGGAGCGGAGAGAGAGCAGTTATTTCTGATAGTGCTCCTCGGCTTTGCACGTTTCTCTTCTCTTCTGCAGCTGTGCGAATGTTTTGTATGGCCCAGGGTTTTGTTGGATTGTTGCCTTTTTGTTGTTGCTGTTTTCTACGAAAATCTGTGATTGGTGCCAATCTAATTTGACAGTGTTCTTTTAAATACACGAGAGCATTTACCTGCTCATACCTTTGAGCATCTTGGTCCCTTCATCGCACATCATAGCATTTTTGATTCCTGCTCTCATGGGTCACATTTGGTTTCCATCTTAAAGCTTTAGACTCTGGCTGTATGGAGGGCTCTACAGGTGCCTATTCCTGCAAAGCCCATTGCAGGATCAGGCTTTCATCTTGTCCATTTATTCAGTATTATCTGTGAGCTTAAGGGTAAAAGCACACATTTGTGGTTCCAACAATGACAGAGACCTGACTTCTTTGGCCAGGACAGATCCTCCAGTTATAATCTGGAAGATTTTTTTGTTTGGTTTTTTTTGGGCGGGGGGGTATGCCTAGGGGAAGTAGTTGGGACACTGTGAAGCTAGATTGCACTACAAGTCTACTTCATGTTACGTCTTTCATGCGATTTAGCCAAACCACTTACTGTACACTAGTCTGCCAGTACCCCCTAAGATCTTTAGAGGAAACTCTAAAGGTATATAGAGGACTTCTGAGGTTCAGGCAAGGGAGAAAACAACCCAGTTTGCAGTATTTAAAATAGCATTTATAAGGAGAGAGGGGCTGAATTGGGTGTTTGGAGCCCTGCAGCTGAAGTCTCTTTTGCTAATAGCAGTGTAAAGGGAGGGAGAGAGGGAGGAAATCAGGAAAATGGGCAGAGAGAGTGAGGACAGAAGAGATGCATAGGGGTAAGCAAGTTTTGTTATAAATTGGGTTCTTCTTTGCTTTTAGACAGGGGTTGTTTTTACATCCTTGTTATAGAAGTCATTCTGTTTTAAGACTGGAACTAGAAACAGTGACACCACTATAGTCCCTACTGACTAGACCATAAGATGAGAAAAATAATTACATGACATAAAAGTTCAGTTATATAGAAGTTCGTTCCCAATTCTCCCAAAGGCACCAGAGATGATGCCTGCTGATTGCATGCAGAAGGCATTTAAATAGTGCTGGAGAGAGTGGCAGGGTAAAACTCTGCAACAGGCAGCTCCTTATGGGGTAAGCCGTGTCACAGAGTGAGAGCAACTGCCTGAGAGCAGAGGCTCTGTGGGCGCGTTGGGCGCTCAGCATCCCGTTTTCCTGACCTCGCGAGAAGGATCCTGGAAACTGTTAGCAGGAGGAAGGTTAATCTGTGACCTTCCACACCCTTCCTCTTACCCCAGTACCTACAAAAGGCTGTTTTGTTTGAAGAGAAGTCAGAAGTTGGAATGAAAAACAAATAGTATTTGTTTTCTTTGGGCTATTACGGCTAAGTAATGTTTTCTTCTCTTGGGACCGGGGCGGCTGCATTGGTGGCTCTGCAGCGTGACTCTTTCCAGAGCTTGCAGCGAGCTGACCTAGCAGGGCCCGATTCTCAGAGCAATTAATGCTTCTTCCCCTCTCGTTTCGGCGTTGTTTTCCTCCACAGTGTCCCCAGTGGGAACCCTGCAGTAACTCACACCTGGGGACCAACCCTGAGCGACAGTCTCAGCTTGCCTGATGCAACAGCCTCCCCAGTTATTGTTCATAAAATAAAAAGGCCATTTACTCAGTGATTTTTCCAGGCAATTTTTGCTAAGAGACTCTCTCTCTCTCTTGGGGGCAGAAAACCGTAGAGCTGTTAGGCTTGGAAGGAGGCCTACAGGAGATCATTGTTTCCGTCTCTTAGGTCTGTAACAGACCTTTCTTTCTGGCTCGCTAGAAGGCGTTGCGGAGTAGCCTGCGTTGGGAAGAGGAGAGGCGCTTGCCCGTCCCTAAGAGTTGGGGCTGGCTCCCCGAGGCAGTGCCTTAGAGCAAGTCTCTGGTCACCACGATTCCTCCAGGGCTTTATTCTCCTTTTCTCCCTGCCCAGTCAGTGTGTGACGGAGGAAGGAATTGTCAAGTGGCCGAAGCGTGGGCGTTAAAGTAAATGATGTTTAAAAACTGAGACCCTGACTGTCCTCCACTTTATGCATGTGCAGCTCTGCTATGCAAGAAAATTAAGCCTGTGCATAAGCTTGGGTGAGGAGGATAAGGTCTTAACAGAATATGTTGTAATAACGTGAACACTGGCACTGTAGATCAGTACCATCAGCTTCTGTGGAGTTTTACCAGCTTATGGTGGAAGCAGCTCTGGCCTGGAACATTCATTTTAATGTAACCTTAAAGTAAAATATTGAGACGCTAGCTTGAGGTGCAGAACTTGTACTCAGTTTGTACTTTTTTTCTTTCAAATGTGTGTATTTGGCTGGTCTACTGCCCAGTAGGCATTTACAGGAATCTTGAACGTATTTACGGCTGAGGGAGGAAAAACAAGCAGGCCGACATGAGCCAAAGATAGCCACGGCTCTCCTCGCATGAGATGTGGCTTGTTGTCATCCAAAACAAGTTGTAACAGGCAGGACGCTGCCTCCCTGCCAAGAAACCTGAGGAGTCAGAGGCAGTCTGTTTACTCCCCGCTGCTCTCGGGAGCTGACCAGTTTGGAGTCGGCTCTGTAGCAGAAATGCTTTTCTCACCTTTACTAGCTGCCACGCAGCGTAGGTCATTCCCATGTGAGTGAGTGCTGGAGACAGAAAAGTGTGGGTTTTTTTTTGTTTGTTTTCTTCCTCCCCTCTCCAAGGGTGAATGCGGTGTCTTGGGGGAAAGTACTGAAAAATCACAGAGCAGGCAGATCTGGAGATTGAGTCCTTGCTCTTTAGGGTGCAAAACGCTAAGCTGCCTCCTGCCTTCACTGCGCAAGTGCTGGTGGCCTTGCAGCACGGCTGGAGGGGAAGGGGAGCCAGCCCAGGGAAAGCTCTTCCTCGGGGGCACTACCTCTTCGCAGGAGCTGTTGCTGTGCTCCCTCCGGATGAACAGGACAGCGGAGCCGGGGCCTCCCCCTGCTGCCTCTGCTTTCCTCCTCTTTGCCCAGCCGTGCCTCTTGTTGTCACCGGAGCAGAAAGGTTTTTTTGAGGGAGCAAGGCTGGTGTCAGAGAGCTGTGCTCTTGGACGAGGAGGGTGTGTAGCAATCCTGAGTGCTCCCCTTTGTTTTAAAACCTTGTGTCAACTCAGTAAAAGCAAATCCCAGACCCTGAAGAAACTCGGAGGGGAGGTCAGTTCCAGCCACTGCTGTGCAAACTCACTTTTTTTCTTGCTGCAAAGAGCACGGTATGTTGTGGGGCTAGAAAAGCACTTGCACTAACTTCTTTTGTTGCAGGTGTGAATGACACGCTGAGCCTGGCGGGAGCAGGGTGTGCAGGATGAGATGCAATTGCTGGGAGGTGCAGCTTGGAGGAAGGAGGGACGCAGGGGCCCTGCTTTAGCCTGCCACTCCCAGCTGCTACCACTCACCCCTGTTCCTCCACGTTTCTTTGTTGTGTGTAAATAGCACGGGGAGTGTGTTACCTCCCTATCTGGGTTTGTGACGAGCTAAACAGCAAATGGTTTTTGTCTCATTTTTGGTGTTTCGGACTGCTACTTTTCTAACTCAGCAGAGCATGGTTCCACTGCCCAAAGAGGGGCGCAGAAGAAGCAGTGGAGACACACTAATAAAACTCCTTCTGAAGGGCCACGGTTTCCTTATGGCAAGACTTCCATCTACCCATATAGGCAGCCTCAGGGCCCCTTTTCTTCCCCTCAAAAAACTGTCATTCCTCCACTCCTGCTGCGCCCTGCCATGGTGGGCTCTCTGATCTTCAGGTCTCTGGCCTACCATGAAATAGTGTGAGTCGTTTAAACCCTGACCTGAGTCTTGGTATGCCTGGGCAGGTGCATGTGTTTCTATGAGGAAAAACAGCTGGCAGACAGATGAAGTTGCTCATTAAAATAAGGCATCAACTTCCTTCTCTAGCTGCTGTGCCCAGGCACCTTCAAAACACCTGTACTAAGTGTGAGTGCACTTGCGTATGCAGGTTCATTGACATGCACGCAGGCTGACTTTCGCAATCGCTCGCATGCAAGGTTACTTGCCTGTACATGCACACTATCACTGTTTTGCATACATAACTGCGCAGAGGATTGCTGTGTGCTCACGAGGAGAGATTCAACCATGTGGCTGTCGAACAGTGGCTGAAGTATCTCTGCTTCCATGCTGTGGAAACTGTCAGCCCAGAGGAAAAGTTAAACTAAATAATGCCTCCAAAGCACCTCACCTTGACTGAGAAGAAGCCTCGGCAGCAAGGGACCATCCATACTGTGAAGGCTGCGTTTGATGTTTCTGTGCTTTTGGAGACGCTAATGAGACATTCATTCACAGGGACCTGTGCTGAGCAACCCCATCCCCCAGAGCATACAATGAGCTGCTGTTAAGCAAGCTGTAGGGAGAAGGATGAGCCATAGGTGTCTGTAGTCACTTCAAGGTCATTCCCCCGGGGAAGATGATAAGTACCTTCACATCTTGCTCTGCAGTGGTATATGTAAAATCGGTTGATAACTCTGAGTCCGTATCCAGAGCACATGAGCTACTAGTGCAGTTGGTGTCCTCACTGGCATGGTTGGCAGAGAAGCCAGGGCCCCTGAAAGCAATCTGGATCATGCAAGCGATTGCTCTAGGTCAGCTGTGAGGTTTGCCGACACGGCAGCCAGGGGATGCCTGGACCTCATGGTGGCTATGCTGTGTTTGTCCAGGACCACAGTATCCTTTCACTGCTGCTGAGGCATGTATGGCAAGTTGTTTGTGAGCCTAGCTTTCTCCCTTTCTTGACTTGAAGTCAGGCAGGGTTTTGACTCCACAGTAGCCATGAACCCTTCTCTGGCAAGGCGCCGAGTGTCTGACCCCCGCTGTGCAGGGGCTAATGAGAGTTGTGTGTGTTTGTTGTTTGTGGAATCTGCCCACGCTGTGCAAACAACTTGGGGATCTTCTGGGGCCAGACAAATATTGCATGTGATCGTTAGAAAGACACTCTTGCTCAATCCCTTTGTGTACATATGTTGCCTACGATGTACTTGCATAGAGATGTGCCAACGCAGCATGTATTCCCGCACCACACCTTCCTGCCTTGTTGAGTCCGATTGGATTGGGATGAGTCGGGTATAATGGAGCTGCATCCTCCTGTGCATCTTCTCCTCGCTGTAAGAGGAATGCTGTTGTCTTGGCAATAGTGGAGTAATGCTATTGTCTTCTGCAGATTTGTTCATGCGCATAGCTTGCTTGTGTTGAGCTATCTGAAATGGCAATGTGAAGGCTCTGCAATCTACAAGTTCAGGCAGATGTAAAGGCAGAGTGGCCCTGAGAGAGATGGCTGACATCATCTTTTATCTGGTGATGTTTGCAATAAGGTAAATGCCAGAAAGTTTTCCTAAAGGCAGGGGCTGCTGTGTGGATTCTGGCAGTAAGGGATGACATGATGATAGGCTTCTTTCTCCAGCTGTTATAACAATTTCCTCAAGAACTGATGGAGTTGTGTGTTTTATTGTGGGTTTCCCTTTTATGTTTGTTCCTGTTGTACATTGATATTCCCTTTCCCAGCCATTTCCCAATTCAGTTGCTTTTTTCAGACTTGCAGTGATAGCTGAGAAGGGCTTTGCAGAAAAGGAAGTAAGCTGTTTTACTTAGATATGGTGTGAGATCTAAGAAAGAATCCACATAACATCTTGGGTGGGAACAGGTGTGAACCTTTTCCTTAGATAGTTCTGCTCTCTGTGATCTTAGAAATCCATAGTCCTTGTGTTTAATCATCTAAACCAAAATACATCTCCAGCTTCGGGTCTTTGCAGTCTAAGCCTGAAATGAGCTCATCTCCTGTCCTCATCCCAAACCTGTTTCTGAATGATTTCTGAGAGCTTACAGAAAAAAATAAAGGAGGACGGAGGAAAGGAAGGAGCATGAGCATCAGAAGTATGAGTATGCACAACAGAACAGCGAAGGGAACTAGGTCTGCCTCTGTTAGCCTCAGCCAGGATCTTCACTGGGGCTCCTCTGTACTTCTGTTCCCCAAGAACTTTCCCATACCAGTTTAACAGAAATGCTTTGGTGTGTTTCAGATTGAGCAAAATATCAGCAGTGGGCAGCCAATGCTACTCAGTAATGTAAAAACACTAAATACAGATCAGAGACTTAACTATGAGGTCTACTGTAACAGGCATGCTTTGCCTTTTTAACTTTCTTTTTCACTAGCCCACTGGATTGTAGGTAATAGGGACTAGCAGGAATATATGAAAACCTGTGTTTCACTGAAATTGCTAAATTCATGCCAACTAAATAGTGGTTCATTATCAGATGCTATTATATCCCATTTAGCAGTAAATGTATGATCTTCCAGGTTGTAGAATTGCCTAGTAGACCTCTCTAAAGTGCGAATGAGCTACACTAATGATATGTGTATTTTTCCCTGCTATTCTAAACAAATCTGTTTCTGCTTTGCTTCAGAGGCCTGTTGTTTTCACGTCATTAATGTGGGCTCTTTGTTTGACTTGGCCTTTATGTTTGATGTTGGCAACTCTGACAGCTTCCTCAGTGCTGCTGTTCATTTGAGGCTAGTTAAGATATCTCCAGCCCTTCTCATAAATATTTCACTTCCTAAATTAGCTTTATTTATATTTTTTAATATTATTTTCTGTAAAACTTCATCAGTCATGTCTGGGTGCTATTCACCCCATCTTGGACACAGAGCAAAATTTGTAATGGGCTGAGAATATCCTGTCCAGACCACCATGTACTAATAGGCTCAATTACCTTCTACAGCAACTCACTCTGCACTAGCACTGCCTGTCATGGTCCGTATTTTGTCCAAAGCAGGCCAGTTGAGTTTTTTTAATGTGTTTTCAATCACACAGACAATCAAGTATTCTGCTGCTGGACTTTCTTCCCCTGTCACGTATGCTGGAAAGTGTCTGCAATCACCATCTATCCCTCTTAGGTTTATGTTCAGTTTGTAAAGCAGGCTAGTACAGTAAAAAACCACCAACGTGTGGACCATAGTTTGGAGCTCGTTACTGCATATTCTCGAAACACTAAGCCCTTCATTTCTTCTTCAGTTTCTTAGTTAAAACTCAAACCTTGTGCCTACAGGATGCTTTAGTCCCGCAGGTCATTTTTTCAAGCATTAGTAAGTTTTCTTAAAATTCACTATTCCAGGAATCTTTCCATTCTCCCCTCTGCTTCTGAGGACAGGCACCCTGGCAGGAGCCTCAACATTGCTGTTTCCAACCTGTTCACCTTGTTAACATGTGGTTTGTTTTTTTTTTTTTTTTTTTTTTTTTGTCTGGGTAGGCTATTTTGTCTTTTTAAGTTTAATCCGGCAGGTCTCACTTTTCCAGGTGATGACTTGTTGGGATGGTTCCCCCAGAGAATCTATGTGGACCTAAGCTCATATGAGCCTAGAAACAGCTTCAGTGCCAAATGCAGCCTGCATGGCAGGTAGGGAAAAGAATACTTGCCAAGTCCACACTTTATTTTTCACGGTGTGTTGGCCAGACTGCGCTGCTAATGCCTGAAGCACCAAAAATGGTTTGGTATCAGCCATTGTTCTTGTCTCCCCTTGCAGGCAGAGGCGAAATTCTCTTTATAAAGATGTTTGGTTTTTCAGTGCCTACCGCAGCAAGCAGCTCTGTTGGAGGAGGGAGCACAGGGCAAAGTTTGCTTTGTTGCTTCTTCCTCCTCCCCACCAAAGGGTGCTGGGTGCCTGCTTCCCCAGGCCTCTCTGGCTGGGTCACTGATCCCTCGGGCAGTTATCCGGCCCAGCTCTTCTGCAGCCACTTCTTAAAGGAAGAAAGAGCTTGTTGAGGAGCAGCAAGTTGAGGGACAGTTGTACTGTACTCTCCTGGGAGCTTCCTTATCTTCTGATAGAGGTACTCTAATTCTGCATCTGTTTTGGTCTCCTGCATCTTCAGGGAATGGGGCTCACTTTGTAAGAGTTTGTCACTCTTAAAAATTGAGAAATTTTTAACTTTGGTAATGGATATTTTTTTTCTCTCTCCTACAGCTACTACTTGTAGCTGTTCACATGTATGTACCTGTCCCTGTGGTTCTCCTGCTGCAATAGTGGAACTATGATCATCTCAGCATTGGATGGGAACTTCATTTGGTTCTCCTGCCAGTAGCTTTTCTTCCACTGGCAATTTCTCTGTTGCTGGCATGACATTGAACATCTGTGTCCAGTGACTGCTTAATAAATGCATCGACATTTAAGGAAAATGAAATGGAAATGTTCCTTTCCCCTCCTGCTAAATTCTCATCTTCCATGCGCCTCTGAGGAAGTCCTAAGGATGCTGCCGTTACCCTGTTTGTTGTGCTGTGCCCCTACCCCAGCACATGCAAGTTCTCCTAACATGATACAGTTCCTTGCTGTTCTTGTAATGTTTGTCCAAACATGTCTCAATGATGTGTATTTTTGTGGGGCAGGGGAGGATGTACTCCGGCTTTGAACTCCAGCTGCCCCTCTGTCTCAGGTCTCGGTAGTAGTTTGGTTTGTCTGTAACGTCTGATCACTGTCTGCATTCCACGAGATTCAGCCTTGCTGGATGATTTCCTTTGCTTGGCAAATTGTAGTTGCTTTGCCAGTTAGTTTTGGGTCTTCCAGTACTATCTCTGAACACTTTGTCCCAAACCCCCCTGCTTCCCAAATGGCATTATTGTTATTTTTAACCTTAGATCTTTTTATAAACTCTGTTTTCACCTTTTCCTTCTAACCCTGTGTTTTACTTAGATATCCTATATAGACACACTGAGGGGAAAGAAATATTTTGGTAAGTCTTGCAGCTCATGCAGAATTAAAGGGAGGAAGAAATGTAAAGTGAAAGACAAGCAAAGCAGGCGAGAAGAGGCAGAACCTGAGGAAAATAGAGAACAGGGATTATTTCACAAAGTAAGAAGCAGCCAAAAATGGGGCATGGCAAGATGAGCGTCGGAACAGAGTGATCAGAAGTGCCAAGGGCCACCGGAAGTTGGAAGAGGGAAGGAACTGAGGACTATATTAGGAGCAAATATTTGGAATTTCAGGGAAGCTGGAATCACCAGTCTTGGTTGCAGAGATCAAAAAGAGAGGAGATGTAGAAAGAACAGGAGTGCACAGAGTAAACCACTGACTCACAATTTTGAAGGCGGGGGAGGAAAATGCAGGAATAATTGCAGAAGATGGCAGGGATCATAAACAGCTTCTGTCTGTGCTGAAGTAGATAACAAGGTATTTGGTGTCATAAGGATGTTTAGTGCCTCAAAAATTGGTACCATGGTAGCTTTTTACTGCAGTCTGTGTCTGCCAAGACATCTGGTTTCTCTGTACAGAGCGTCATGCTCAGCGTTGCAGCTGCTCTACTTGACTCAGAGAACATGGTTACCTGTGTTGTGCTGGGTGTCTAGCAAATGTTCAGCACTTTGCCAATTGTTTCCATAGAAAAAAAGATTTGCTAATGTAGTCACGAGTTTTTCACACATGTCCGCCTTTACTTACAAAGGCTGTAAAGTCCCTTTCCCCTGGGTACAGCGAAAATCAAACAGGAGATGGTTTATCTGTGCATAGTCCTAAACCTGTCTTCAGGCAGAGTTTAATCCAGAAACTCTGCTCACTTTTGCTGAGGTTCAGGCTACCTGTCCTCCTTTCATAAACATTAGGGCTCTCTTTTGGACTTTCTGTCCATGCTTTGGGGATTTTATTTGCCTGTTACACAGAGGGACAGGTATTATTTGCTGGAGCCTGTGTGATTGTGCATTCAGGCACAGGGGAAAACTCGCCCTGCTCAGCTTCCACCCCAGTGCCGCCGGTAGGTTGTTTCAAGAGCTGTCTCCCACAGCGGGGACTGAAGTATTACAGTCATCAGCCCCGGCAGCGTATCCCACTACTGGGTAGCCATTGCCTAGTAGGAGGAAGGCATCATCCCCTCCCTCCTGCCCTTCCCTCTGTTTTGGTGCTGTGTGGCACACCAGCTGTTGACACGGCAAGAGCTGTAAGATCTTTGGCGCTGAGTGAAGGCTTTTCAGTGCTGAGGAGGTTGCTGTTCGGAGATTAGGGAAGTGGCCCTGCCCTGGCACAACTCCTGGCCTTCCTGCTGCCCCCAGGGATGCCATGCACCACATGGCATTGATTTCCCATCCGCATGCAACGCGGTGGAGAAGGGACAGATAAGGGAAATAACCAGACCAAGCGGTCATTCGTGCTATGTGAGCTGCATTTTCAAGCCGTGTTTGCTTTGGCTGGTGTGTTAAGGTCCAGGCTAGGGCACGAGCTTCTGATCTGTCCATAAATATGTAAAATGCATGCAACCCTGTCAAGACCGCAAGAGTTTGCAGCCCAGATTACCTGTAATCCCTCTGGGCAGACTGCGAGCACTGCTAGTGCTGCCCAGAGCCCAGGAGCGAATTCCCAGTGGAAGTTGTGATTTGGCCTTTCTCTCTCTCTGCGTTGTGCAGGGAGGGATCTGCTTCCGCCGGAGCCAGCATGGGCTCCCCTCTGCCTGCCGCGCGTGTGTATTTAGCTGGCAACGTGCAGCCGTGTGGGCTGTGCGAAGACAGACTCTCCCAGTCATTCATTACCTCGGTGCTGCCCAGCTTTCCATAGCCTTTGAGCTGCTTGGGTGGAGAGCCGGATGCTAAAATTAGCAGAGTGTGCTTTTCTTGCCAAATGCAGCATCTGACCCAGCCGAGCCTGGCAAGGCAGGGAGGAAAGCGGTCTCAAAACTCTGTGTGGAGTGCCCAGTGCTCCTCCTGGCTTCTCGGACATCCCACCAAGAGGGGGAGGATGCCCAGCCGGGAGGGCCTCCAGGGGCACAGTGGAGCAGTGGGGGGGAATTGGGCACAGCCAGGGCAGTCTCAGGACACGGTAGGAAATCCTGACTCTCAAAACTCTGTTTCCTTCTCCGTCTCCCTCTGAGCATCATATAAATGGGTAAGGAGGCCAACTTCTGCCCCTGGATGTCTTCAGAGCAGCAGGCGTAGGGAGCGGTTCTCCAGGCAGATGTAGGATTTGGCTGCTGTAAGAAAACTTGCGTGTTTGCTGCTCCCATCCCTGTAATAACAAGCTGCTGAAGGTTTCACTGCCCCCAGGAGCTGCCCACCCTAAATTAGCACTTGTCTATTAGAGAGCTGGCCTCCCAGCAGCGCAGGCTGAGGGGGCAGCTGTGGTCTAGTGGTTACAGCTCCAATTTGTGGGGGGAGAATGCAGGCTATCCCTGTCCCTGTTGCTCAGCAGCAGAGACCTTAAGAACAAGCTGCTTCAGCCAGCTGTGGCCCAGTTAGCCTTGACTGCAAAGATGTGGATGATGCTAGCCTTTCACAAGGATAAGTAACTATTATTGATGAATGAAAAGCATCAACTGGGCTCCAATTGCCTTTGGTGCAGGTGGAAAGCAGGTTGTTTCATTAGTGCCTATTACACTGGACCCGGCCTGCCCTGCTGGAATAGTCCTGCTGGTTTGACTGCTCTAGGCAGGCACCTGCCCTGTCTTTTGAGACCCACCTTTGTTAGTTCATGTAACACAGGAGCAGAAACTTGTCTGGGCCCCTAGAGAGCAATTCTTACCTTTTGACATTTCCCATGCACAGTGTTTGTCTGGGTTTCACAGCCCTGGGGAAGAAATGGGTGCAAAGGTGCCAGCAGAGGAGGAGACTCGATCCCCTAAAACCCGTTCTCCCTTCTGTCTGTGCTCAGGACTGTGGCCTTCAGAAAGACTCCTCTGCAGTATGGGCCAGGGCGGCACCATGGCAAATGGTACCTGTCGCAGGGAGGACGGTAGTAAGTTGCATGTGCTACTGGTGCCTTGCAGCTCAGGAGGAGGCAGTCCGAGGTACAGCAGGGGTGTGGTGGAACAAAGCAAGTGCCTCTGACAGCCTGAAGAAAGCCCAGCATGGACACACTCAAGGCTTGTGTTGAGACTTATTCCAGCAATGGGTTGGAGCCCTGCAGGGCTGTGCTCTCAGGGTGTCAGGATGCAAGAGCCGAGGGAGAGTAGAGCCAGGTTTTAGGGTGGAGATGTTGGGAAAAGTGTAGCGTGCTCTGCGAAGGTCCTTGGCTGCAGCGAAGTCTGTTCCCTGAGTGTCCAGACCCTGGAGGGCAAGGAGCTTGGAAGGAGTACTGGCAGGCACTGCTCATGGGTAAAGCCAGGCCAACTGCAGGAAGGAAGGAAGGAGGAAGAAGAAAAAACAAACCAAACAAACCCTCAAATCCCCCCCCAAAACAGCAAAGTATATTCACAATCTTCCTGACAACCAATTTTGCTGAAATGAGGGTGAAGTTCCACTCTCTACAAACAACAGAGAAACCAGGGCAGCCAAGATAGCTGCCTTAGCTGTGTCTTATGCATTTAACCAGCTAATCTGTAATGCATCCTCTCCAGCTGTGTTTGGAGGTGTGCACAGACCTCTGCTAGGTTGCCATTATGTTAGGTGTACAGGAAGGAAAGAGCTCCAGGAATTAGAGGGGGTGCAGTATCCATCCTTGCCATCATGTCAGCTCCAGCTGCAGATGCCTCCATCCTGCTAGCACCACTCTGTAATTTTCATTCCAGTGAAATAAGGGAAACAAAACTTTCAAGTGGGTTGCTGGCTTCCCTTTCCTTTTCCCTGCTGGCAGCAGAATGAGGAATGTCTACGTGAGGGCAATCAAGATATTTTTAGCATGGATAAAGAAGGGCAAAATACACATGTTGGGGCAGCTGCAAGAAGAGTTGCACTCAGTGCCAAATCAGATCAGGGCTGCTGGTTTTGCTGGTGAGGATTTGCTCAAAAAAAACAGGAAGGTGAGGAATGCACCACCCAATTTCCAAGACTTACTGGGAAACTGGGAGAGAAAAAGGTTGTGTCCCGCTTTTTCTTATCAGCAGAAATCTGGCAGATCCTCTGGTACAAGATTTCTTCCTCATGCTGGCACTCCGTGCTCCAGGCTCTCACATACTTGCAACGCGGGGTCCTCACTGCAGCTTTGTGGCAGTATGTCCAGTGTGGAGGATTAAGGGCAAGAGGGAGGTTGCAACTCTGTGCTAGCACCAGGAATGCACAAACAGTGGGGCTGGAGTCACCCTGCAGGGCATTGCTGGGGATGGAGGTTTAAGCCAGTTGCATCACTTCAGTTTGTAAGCCTGAGGATGGAATTGTTTTCCCAGTTGAATGCTGTTCTGTGACGGAAGGTTTGGGGTTTGGGGGGGGGGGGTTTGTTTGCTTGTTTGTTTTTCCTCCTGTGCTTGCTGGTAGCAATGAGAGACCTCCTTGCTCTTTAATTGTCTTTCTTGGAGGGGGAGAGGGAGGAGAGGGTGCAGGGGGAAATTGTTCTTCCATGTTCTCTTCCCCTCAGTGAACTCCGTTTTGAAGTTAACTGCTGGAGAGAAAATACTGATTTCTAACCAGACAGCCACTTGAAATCACCTGCCTTTGCTGACTGAGGCTATCCAGGAACAGTCTGTTTTCCAGCTGCAACACTGGGCTCCACTGATCCTGCCAGATAGGTTGTCAGCATCTGTGCCCGAGGCTCTGAGGGTTTGCTGGGAAGCTGGTACTTGATGCACAAGTGCTTTGGCTGCTACACAGCATGGAGGTTTCCCCCTGCTGCAGTGGAGAAGGCAGAGAGAAGGGGCTGGTGCTTCCCCTAAAGCCAGGACAGCATGAGTTGTTAGTGCTTTGGCAGAGGAATGGGGGTTGGAGCATGAGGGGAAGGTGACCCCCACATCCCTGTGATAAACATACTTCTGAAAACAGTCTGATTAAAATCTGCCGTCACAATATTCTGCTGCCTGCTCTGTGTTGGGCATTTGCATGCTCTGCTGAGGTCTCGCCTCCCAGGCAAGCTGCTAATATCCACAGATTCCTTTCCTGGACTCGACAGATCTTAAGATTGCCTGTAACTCTTGGCTTAGCCCCCAGAACTGGCGTAGATCAAGTTGGGTGACTGTTGCAGGCAAACCAGTCTTGACTTGGGGAATTTGACTTAATTTACTGCCAGTTAACAAACTTTTAATTACTGATTCAGGCAAACAAAGAAACAAAGCAGACAGTTAAGCAAACACGGAGGTAAACACCTTTCCTCCCCCTTCCCCGGGCTCAGTCCAGCACTGTCCCTTGTTTTTGCCAAGTGTTACGCTTTGTCCCCTAGTCCCTTCGCTGAGGTGCCGGGCAGCACGAGAGGCTGGGATCAGTGCCCAGTGGTCTCGCTCTGCCGCTTCTTCATCTTTTCTTCCCCTGCTCTGTGCTTCTTATTGCTCCAGTGTGGGTCCCCCATGGACATGGTCCCTCGGGAGGGATCCCTGCCCTGGCAGCTCCTTACTGGGATGACTGCGAGCCCCCACGTCCTGTGGTGAGAAGTCTGGGGGTATCGGTGCAAGGGCAGCTTAAAAGTTCCCAGAAAAGCTTTTTCCAGGAGGCATGTGGCTTCCTGCATTGGTTGGCTGGGTGGAGGTCGAGGCCCCTGGGAAGGACTGGGCTGGTTTATGAACCAGGCAGTGCTCTGGGGGGTTTCCCAGCCCAGGCATGTTCATGGGAAAGAAAATGAATGAGGGAGACGGTGATGAGAAGAGCAGAGGGGAAAAAAAATACCTCTTAGTGGTGACACATCCTCGTGTCACCGGTTGGGCTGCTGACAAACACTAAGGAAAGTCCTGGTCTGGCCCTGGCTGCTTCAGTAGTTCGCGTGGAGCTGCTTTGCTCTGAAGGCAAGGCAGGGTGTGCAGCACTGCTGTGTCCTGGGTCGCGCAGCTTTGGGCTGTGGGTGCTTTTTCTCAAGAGTATGCTGGACATATGTGTACAGCTGCACATATGTGAATCCTGTTTCTTCTTTCACACTTTTTTAACTAGATTTACCAGCTATGCCTGTTGGTGCTGGGGTCTTGTCATCTCACTCTATGGCTTAAGTGAAAACATGTGAATTGCTGTGTGTTTCTTTGCATGCATTTGTCCATAAATAAGCCTTTTTTTCGTGTGTGTGACAGTAATGTCTGGATTTGTAGTTTTGCAAAGAAATGGTTGTAACTTTGGTCTCCGCAGGTGTGTATATATCTGTTTCTAAAGGCATTTTCCACCTAGCGATGGTCTTTGTGTGCTCTAAGTACCACCAAATCAGCCAGGAGCCCTGGAACTAGCAATTGAAGGTCTCAAGGGAAAGACTATCTAACCTAGAGTTGCTCTGTTTGCTAAGGCAGTCTCATTACATAGCATTTAATGTCTCCCGCTCCAAATGCACCTGTGCTCCTCGGATTTGCCAAGCGCATCTAGCCAAACCTGTTTGTTCCAGATTAAGAACTACTATTTCCCAGCAGAAGAATTGCAGCACCTGCACGTCATTTTGTGTCATTTTTAGTGGCTGGGGAATTTGATGCTGTGCTCTGTTACGTGACAGACAGTGGGGCTAGCAGCTTGTATATGCACCTCATTGACCCGAGGTGACCTGTGTGGAGCTGATCTGTAATGGACATCTGGCTGCGGTTCTTCCCTCCTTCCTCTGAGCCTGGAGTGGCCATGGTGTGAAGGTGAGGTGAGGGTTTTTAGCAGCTAAGTAGTGTGTTGCTACTCTTAAACCAGCTGCTGCCAGTGCATGGTGCATTGTTTTATAGAGCAGAGGCACTTTGTTTCAGCCTGTCTGTGCCTGTAATCTGCATAAGAGGCCTGCAAGCTGGGATGGTGTCCTCTATATGGAGCCTGGGCACAAGGCTCTGTTTATTATTACCCACTTTCTTAGGGTTAACATTAAAACCCAGCTTGGGATTTATGAGATCAGACTTAGATGCTCTGTTAAAATAGCATGAGTTATCTAGGCTGCGGTCTGCACCTGCAGTCAGCTGGAGGAACAAGTGGTTTCAGTCGCAGTTAAATAGATTACCTCTAATGTTGGTCCCTTGTCAACATAGGGGGTCTCTTGTTGTTTTCCCTCATACATAGGGATAGGCCAAGGATTTTCCTCTTGTAGGGTGCTGATGTGGTGAAAGCATCAGAGGTGAGACTTCAGTAAATAATTATAGTCTAATAGATGTTGATGTCTCCTATGTAAGTGTCCTAAGGAATCACTGCGCATACGTAGGCACATCACAGATGTGTAATGCAGTTTTTGTATCTGCCCCCCACCCACAGGAACTCAGCAGCACCCAGATCACGCCAGTGTGCATCTCAATACACATGGCATAAGCTCACTCCCATATGCCTCCACACCAGTTTTCGCCTCCCTGCATGAGTAGGGAGGCGCACCCAAAGCCACGCATCACTCTGCTTCTCCCTCTCCTCCTGCTGACAGTCTCCATCTCTTCATCTCCTAGGCTGTCCGTCACCTCGTCTCACTGCTGCACACGCCTCCACGTACCCTCTGAGTGTGCAGATGTGCTCCCCGTGTATTCACTCCCCGTCTCAGACATACCTGTCCACCCCAGCAGGCACATACCTGCATGTTGCGGACCTTGCCTACTTTCTGCACTTCAGTATTATTCCCCTGTCTGTTTTTATGACCTTGAAAGCCTTGCTTTCTCCTGCCAAGCTCCAGGGACTGCACAGCTTGATACGTATTACAATGTTTTTCCCTTCCTTGTTCTGTTAAGGTGGAGAGTGGTCATGAATGTGGTAGGTCAGATCCTGAAATAAATAAGACATGACATGGCCATGGCACTTGCAAGTTTCCTTTCTAGGGTTGCAACTGTGCAGCTCTGTTTCAAATTCTTACGCTATCTATCCCACACCAGTTCCTTTGTCAGGAGGACTTTGCCGCTGCCCTGCAGTTGGCAATCGCAGCTTTGCCCAACACTGCTCTGCCAGTGCATCCAAATGCAGACCAGCAGTCCTCTGTGTTATTTCAGACCTGCCCATCTTCCCCCTCTCCTCATCCTCTGTCCAGGCTGCCCTCTGTAGTCCTTCCCTTTCCCACCATGTACAACACCGCCAACTAACATGACTATGCGTGTGCCTCTTTGCACCACAGTGCATGTTTCAGTTACGATAAGCTAACTCATCTGAAGTAGCAGAGCTGGAAAAGGCAGCCTCTTTCTTCATAAGGAGAGCACAGCAGACTGCAATGTATTTGCAATCTGCAAAGTCACTTACTGTTTTCTTTCTCAGCTTACTCAGTGCAGCTCATCCAGGGCTTTTGTACAGCTTTTCCTAGTCCTGACCGGCAGCATTCTTTGCTGTTCCAGTCCTGGGGCTTTCTACACTGAATTATCAACCAGGCTCCTAATGAGGAAGCAGCTGAGTGTAATGTATACACCTCTTCATGCCTGGAACTATACCCGGAGACATGGGTATATTTAGAGTCTATAATTAATTAGGGGAGTGTACCCCTATTCTTTTTAGCATCCTGTTCCTCAGTTGTTTAACAAAAGCTTTCTTAATCTCATTTTATTTAATTAAAGTTACAAGATCTTCCTGTTTCTCTCCCCAGATGTTTCAGTAGTTTTCAAATGCTGGCAGGTATGCAAGTACCCAAAGGTGTCAGGCACCTCCATAAATTTGTGTCTCAGCAGGCAGAGATCTTTGCTGAGAGAGTGAAGGGTCGTCGCTTGTAGCTCGCTAAGGTGAAAAGAATGTCATTGTTTAAAAAACAAGTCTAAAATTCTGAGAAATCATCATTATTTCTGACAGTCCTGTTTGTGTTCTCATAGCCCTATACATAATTAAGATAACAGATATTATTACTAGTTGTCTGGTCGCTGCAGGACCTTCTTAAAGCTTAGCTGGGCAAGGCAATACGCAAACAGCATAAAGGCAGTCTGTAGGGATTTCAACTCTGTAACAGTTTTTCCCTATCTTTCTATAGGAAAACCTCAGAGCTAAACTGTGCCCTTCTGCCTCACTGACGCATGTGAGAGGGCCAGATGCGCCTGTTCCACATCTGAAGGAAACCTCATGCAGAGAGTCAGACTCTCCTTGAAAGCCATACGCTCTGTGGTGCTTGCCAGATGTCCTGTCCAGGGACAGCCCGTTAGTGCCTGACTCAATAGTTCTCCTGCAGGAAGGCTTTGATTTGAAGGTGTATACCAAGAGTTAGTGTCAGGTATTGCATGCTGCCTTAGCGCTCACTGGGAAAGGCTATACTGGCTTCCAAGAACAGGGTGTCACAAAGTATTTCTGCCTTCTCCTGGCGCTATTTCATGGACCTTCTGTACCTCACCCTGAGAAGTTTAGTTTTAGGGATTCAGAATAAAAAGAAATAGAGGTGTTTATGGACCTATCAAAATGTGCAATATCAAAACCTCTATGCCTTTCATTGTGGTATTAGAGATGAATTAGAGTGCCATGGAGATGTGGGCAGAGATGAGACCGACAGGTCACAGCCAAGGGAGCTAAAAGTACAGTGTATGAAGCTGTCTGAGGAAGGATGGGAAACAGGGTGTGTGGGTGGAAGGACAGACTCAGGGTGGGTGGCTTCTATGTCTTTGGAGACCTTCTTAGATCTCCTAACGTGCCAGAAAGAAGTGCAAGTGAATGCTAGACTTTCTTCCCACTGGACCACTGTCCTCTGCTCTTATCCAGTCCCTGACTCAGTTCTGGTCCTGGACAGAGCTGGTTCCTGGGCCAGATGCACATGGAGTTGAGGTACAGCTGTCATCGATCGGAATCGTGTGGGCTCCAAAGTAGTACTGCGGTTTAGGACACTTCCTTCTGGCCATATACAAATAGTTGCTTTTATCCACCTACTCGGTCAGGAAAGGTGCCAGCTATATCAAGTGTTCTGGGCTTTTTTGCCTCAGGGGCAGCTCTTAGAAACCTCTTGCAGCAATGGGCTGTTGGTTCCAGTGAGCAGCCGTAGCTCTGAGACCTCCTGCCACGTACCTGGCCTGAGCAAATTGTTATTTGTGCTTCGATGCTGCCAGACAAAAATCTATGGGGACTTGGGCAACAACCTCAAGCACTTGGCTTGGGGACCTGGCAATAGTAGAGTAAGAAAATGAATAATCAAGAAGTACTCAGTAAAGAGACAGACTAAATTGTTTAGCAGTGAGACAGCAGAAAATGTGGTGTGAGGAAGGGTTACATCTGGAGTAGGAGCCAGCACCAACCATGATGTTTATGCATTTCCAGGCACCAATCAATATCCTTCAGCAAAACTGTATAAGCCAAATAGTTTTCCCTGGAGATCAATGGCAAAAATCCTACTGATCTAAAGTGGAGCAAGGTAGAGCTCACTGCAGCTGATTTCTTCAGTGCCTTGAGGGAAGTAGAGGCAAAAAGCTAATATGGCAAAATGGAGCCCTGTCCTTCCCCTTAGGTACACTTGGCTGGTGCTAGTACGGACCATGAGACCTAAAATACCATGCATGTCCACCATGAAGGCCCAGTAGGAGCATTACAGTGCTGGTTAGTTTGAATGAGACCTGTATTCAGATGCTTCAGTCTGGTGCTGTTGAAAGTACATGGTTTGGGGGAAGAGGCTATAGGAGATATGGATTTCAAATAAATGAAATTGCCAGCAGCATTGTTAGAGAGGGCACTGAGGAAGAGGCTGCCGTGCCTGGATTGTGCCCCCTAGATGGGGTGCAAAGGGAGCAAGACACAGGGAGGCCAGGGATCCATTGGAAACAGCCAGAGCATGAGCTAGGATTAAGGGTACAGATGAGCATCCAAGGAAACAACTACAAAGCGGTCAGGATTAGTGGGTGATGGAAAAGACTAAGACTGGGGCAGCGGAGTGGGAATAGTCAGAGACAACAGGTCAGCACCATCCCCAAGCTGGATGAACTAACTCCTGGCACCCTTTTGAGATGGGAAGCTGATGAGGAACTGTCTGCAAGCATGTTTGTGCAAGTGTATTTCCTATATGAGTGGCCAAATGCCATCAGTTGCTTCCAAGAGCCTCCTCCAGTTTCCAGACCATCAGCAGGCCCTTACCTCAGCCAGGCTATTTGTGGTGCACAAGGCTACGGTAACAGTTAAGCAGCCCACAGTGTTTGGATATCTGTATCAAAACAGCACTAGAATTTCTATGGCAGGAAGGTATCAGCATTGCAGCAGCTGGTGTTTGACACCACTATGTGCTAGAAGGACAAGAGGATGCAGGGAGCACCTGATAAGTCCTTTAAGGCTCTAGGCCAAACACAGCTCTGATTTAACCAGGTAGGGCTCTATTAAGATCCTCATGCCTGTGCTAGCACTGAACTGAATTTGGGAGGAATAACAGCCTGTGGCCCGGGCACCGCACTGCTGCCCATTCCCAGCTCTCCTTCAGGTCCCCCACTTGTCCCCAGGGACCCCAGCTTCTGCTGCCGCGTTAACCACCCACCTCACCCCCAGATGGGACACCATCTGCCCTCGAGTCCTCTGTGCTAGCATCAAGCTGGGCTCAAAAGTCTTGGTTTCCTTGGGTGTTTGCACTGATTACAGCCAGAGCTCTTGGCTCTGGACATGACTGTCTCATTCCCGGAAGTTGATATGGCAGGGGAATGTATGGTGTTGCAGCGAGGTACTGACTCCAGGGAGGTGCCTCTTTGGACAAGGACTTGATGGTTTGCGCACCGGGGTTTGAAAGCTGGGCCCTGGAAGTCTCATTTTACCATGAGTTGCTTTGATGGCCTCTTGCTGATCGACCCTTAGAGGAGCATAAAAAAGGTCAGGATTTACCACAGGGGTGAAATTCTGTTCTCAGAGCTCTGCAACTCAGGAGAGTTACTGCAGATTTACTACAGAGCCGCTGAGACCAAAACCAGGCCATAAGAACCTTATTAAAGTCAGGCTAGTGTGATATTTGATATGGTCAGACCAATACATCCTTCATCAGGGCAGCTGAGTTCCCCTAACTTACTGGAATTCTCTGGAAAGATTACCATGAAACCAGACACCGTTTACCTGGATTTGAAAAATCCAAGCATACCTCTTTCAAAAATTGCCATGTAGGGGGCCGCTCAGGGTGGTAAGAGGCCATGGAATTATTCATTATGCTGCATGGTAAAAAATTGGCTAAGCAATGCAGCTGCCTGCCTTGTTTGCTGCAGCAAATTAACATGTAAGTAAGGTGAAGGCTGAGGGCTAGACCTAAGGACGCTGAAGTCAATGTGATCAAGAGCAACTTTGTTTTAAAAATGGAAGAGAACATGCTAAGGAAACTCTTGAGCTCGGCCATTCCCTTGAACCCAGGTACATCTCCATCTCAAACAGCACAGCCAATTTTATATGCTTCAGTGTTAAGAAAATATCATGAGGTGTGAAAAGGAGCAAGGGGAAGAAACAGCAATTATGGCTGAGGACAGGATAGATTTCCTTGTGACAAGAGAATGTAAGATTTTTTTTTTTTGTCAGGAGAAGAGTAGAGTTAAAGTTGGTGCTCCAGCAGGATTCAAAATGGCTCCAAAAACTAATCAGTCTCTTAGTTTCCTTCTGCCGTACAGTGTGAAGGAGTTACTCCATTAAATTAAAAAACATTGTTTATAAAATAATGTCTATCATGTATGTGCAGGGTAATTTCAACATCATTAATTCAGTGCTACAGGAGCCAATGATGCAAATGATGTGGCTGGGTTTTTTTTTTTTTTTTTTTGCAAACTGGGTAGTTTTATGACTAATAATAACACTAGCAACTATGCATGGTAAGAGAAGTGTAATCAGATTTTGTACTGCAGGGTAAGAGCTGATTGTTTGCATCGGTCATAAAGACTTTTTTTTCCCTCTTCTGTAAAGTAATACAGGTAAAGGTACTTTTGTGGGTTGTTTTCTTCTGTCTTTTAAGAATTGGATGTTGGCCACTGGTCAAAGCTAGATTATCTGATGGGATGAACCAATGGTCTGATCTGATCTGTTAATTACTAAATTCCTGTGTAAGGCTTTAATTTCATGTAAAGGGAGGTACTGTGCATATGCTGCGCGTTTTCAGAGAGAACTTTTCATTCTGGAGTTAAAGCACCAGCTCTGGTTCCTAATTGAAACCAGCAAAATTCAGTAAGTTTGAACCACAACTGCATGCTGAATAGCCCTGGGCAGGCCTCTGTGGGTTTTCTTCCATGCTTGGTAACTCTATTTCTGGCAGAAGCTCTTAGAGTTGAGTGAAAAAAAATGCAATAAATAATCTAAAATATTTATTTCACTTGTGGGTTTGTTCACAGAACTTCTAGGAGCAGATCAAAATCTCCTCAAATGTATTTGATGCTGTTTAGCAAGTTACATTACATGGGCTTTGCTTTCCTCCTCCTGGTTTGTCTAAGGCTAGCTCCTTGATAATCTAGCTCTGTTGCGAATGCTTGTATGACGTGAATTAAAAACCGGCCATCTCTGAGTAAACAAAAACATGGGTTTAAAATATGTTTTTTCTTCCTTGCACCACTCTTAGGGTAGTTCAGTCCCCCAGAAAACTGAGAGAAAACTACTTTAATCACTGGGAAGATGTGATTTAAAAAAAAAATCTTTTTAATATTACTGTTTGTGGCAACTTATTTTTGCTCTGTTCCTTCAGCTCCTATAGCTGTACAGTTCTGTACAAATTGTATACAGCTATGTGCACAAGTAAGCAGCTGGTCAGTTTTTACCATTGGGCAAGACCTCTCTTTTTTTAAAGAGCAAAAAATAACCTGGCTTGTTTTCTCAGCTTGCGGTTTTCAGCACCGTCAGTTAGAAAACTTCCTTTTGATTCAGAAACCAAGCAAACTAGAGCAAGCAACTAAAAGAGACAAAATATGGGATACTGATATGCTGTCCTGTATTACCTCTTCAACTGTAACTGCCTTTCAGTGTCTCGAGGGGTCTGATTAAAGCCTGCACATGAGGTTGCTGAGTAGGTGTGCTCCACTGCAGCTGCTGTCTTGTTGGCAGCGTTGAAGCTGTCGGGATTTCACTAGGGATTCGGCCTTCATGCTCAGGTTGACGAGTTCCACTTCCTCTCTGAATCCTGCTCCAACCAATCCGTTCGAGTTCAGTGCTACCTCGTGTCAGACTGGGAAGAGGTAATTGCTTTTTCTGTTGTAATAAACCTAACTGCACCGTAAGTAGGCACATCAGCACTACGGGTGCCCCCTGCCCTTGTACAGCTCGGGGATCTGCAGGGCCTTTTGATGTCCATCACACTCAGCCATTCCTGCAGCTCCAGGAGTCTGCTGCAACCATTTAACCAGTGGGGTTTTTTTGTTTGTTTTTGTTGTTTTTCCCCTGTCTTACATGAGAAAGTCCTGGGAGGGAAGAATACCGTGTAAGTTGTTCTTATATGACACTTAATTATCCTTTGCGCTATCACGTCAGGGTCTGTTTGCTTTAGCCAGTAGTGAGGTATGAGTCAGGCAATCTATTTGGCTTTTATGAGAAGAGACGGGGCACCCAACGGGAAAGGACAAGGGAGCGGCTGCTGAGTTCATATGAGCCTCTCACAGGGGGACTGATACCCCACCATCTCCAGACAAAACGGGGCGGGACCTCAAGCTCTGGTGGTGCAGGAGGCTGCATGGGGGGAGAGCGCTGCCTGAGCTGCTTCTAGCAGCACTCAGTAGAAGTTTCCCCCAGTGGATGCTCCACTAGGAGGGGAGATCTGGATACTCTGCTGGCTGCAAGTCGTGAGTGTGGCTTAGCTGCCCCCAGTAATGACGCTGAGCACTGCAGCCAGCAGGAAGGCTGCAGCCCCTGTGTTTATTCCAGGGATGAGGCAGGCGGCAAAGGTGACTGCTTGCATTATTCTGTAAACCGCAGGCACCAAGAAGTGGTGCCATGCATGTGCACCCAAGCTGGACCTCTGAGGTCGTCTTCACCTGCCATGCTGGCACGGGGCTGGGAGCAGCTGAGGAAAGCAGTGTCTTGGCTCGCTCATGAAGCTGTTTGCATGTCAACCTGGCTTGGAGGCAGTGCTGGGGCTCAGCACAGCAGCGCTGGCTGGGCCCACCAGGCTCTTGCTCACCACCTCCGCAGCAGACAGATCACTTACACCCAGAGAAGAGGAGATGAAAGGGAAAGGAAGGGACTGGCTATCAATTATTAATACTATCAGGTTGCGTTTCTTTCCAGTGCTGTAAGACCAGGGCTGGACTTGCAGGCAGTTGATGAAAGAGGAGACAGAGCTCACAGGGAAATGTGAGAGGACTTGAAGGAGGAGTTTTGGGAGGGTCGTGGGGAGTGGGGGAGGTTTGGATGCTCCCTAAGAACTGGCAAAGGCTGGAAGAGTCCAAGAGTATGAGGGAGTGACAAGGGGAAAGGAAATGAAAGAAAAAGCGTGGAGAGGGCAACTGAGAGGGGATGGGAGAGTCTGGACAATGAGCTTGTTATGGCAGAGTTGGTAGAAAATCCACTTTCTTCTTTTCCTCTTCTGAGATTTTCTTCCCGTTTGCTATTAATTTTATGATAGTGTTATGCCTAAGGTGCCTTTCCTGTCATTTGTGGTGGTGTATGGTAAGAGCTTACCTACGGAGTCCCTACCGCATTGTTACCGTAACTGGACTCTGCCTTTATGGAGAAAACCTGAAGGAATTACTAGTTTTAGCTATGAGACTCAAATTCAGAAGCACTCTAAAAATTCAGTGGAAAATTGTACGTGTTTTAAGTTTATTGTAACCATTCTTTAGTAGTCTGTAGCAGGGATGAAGTTACTTAAGAAACTCTTCTTTCACATGTGATAGCCCAAAGCAATTAGAGGTGTTCATAAAGGGCATCCCTCTGCCAAGGTCACTTACAGCAGTTGAAAGCTTTAGAAACTTGATTTCACCAAGGTTCTGTGACAGCTGTGTCTCTGATCTGGTTAGTGACAATCATGCTTTTAACCATGTGCAAAGATGCATAGGAATGTTATTCTGACATCTCGCAGTTATGCAGTGTTAGAAGCATTTGGAGTTAAATTTGCTGGAGCTTACTTTGCCAGCTTCAGAGCTGGAGAGATGCAGAGATTCCTAGATGAGAGAATTTTTGTCCCACTAAAGTGTCTCTTATTGCTAATGAGGATCAGAGGGCCTAGGTGCCAAATTTTTCAGATATGACCAGCAATAGTCCTGTCTCAAGTCCTGAATGCACAGACCCTGTGAATTGGACTCTTAATGTTTTTATTTTCAGTGTTTTAGTAAGTGAGACAATCAAGCCTTCTAACACTCCTGGGAAGCACACAGATTCTTAAATGTTATTCTCACCACCATATGGTGACTGAAAAACAGTCGAGTAGAGTAACCCAGCACCTAGGACTTGCCCAAATATCACCAACTGCACTAATGCGGTCACATACGTGGGCTAACGCATCCCTGCTGATGTTGGTGCAGTAATGGTTCGCGCTCATTCTGTGTTTACAGTTCACAGTCCTTGTCCTAATATTTCATCTGTGTTGCATTTAGGATGAGTCAATTTTCATGCATCAATATAGCAGCTTTTCAGACAGGGCGGAAACTCCATCTTCAAGTGGTGAGATGGCAAAGACGGTGCTGAACTAACACCTCCTAATGACTTCAGTCAGCTTTGCAGAAAACATATGAAAAAGTTCAGTCAAGCAGATCAGACCCTTAAGAGCAGTAAAAATCAGGTGCGTGATGTATGTTGTGTGATTGTCACTCATGGCGTCAGCTGAACAAGTGAAGACTTAAGGGCAGCTTGTTGGTCGGTTTTGAAACTGCTGAATCCATTTCCTGCAATATGCCAGATCTTCTCTGGCTTAACTGTCACCAAGATGCAGTGCACAGCAGTAAAGAAATGAACCTATCAGGTGTGGGCAATTTTATTTTAACTTGCCAGCTTACCGGCTAGCGTATTGCATCACAGCGGAACTTTTTTTGGATGGATGGATAAGCTCACAGACAATCGGCTGCTCAAAATCTAATTGCATCATTTTGGCGTCAGTTATCTAAGTAGAGCAATATATCTAAGAGTGACAGTTACGAGCATTACACAATATAATAGGCAAGGCCCTATCCCGCAGCAAACAGGATTTACATTCTGCTCCAAGATTTTTGAATCCTGTGAAATGCTGATGTGGTAGTCTGGATATTTTTCTGTGGTTGCTTTATTTGAATGCAAAATCAGAATCTCATGAGTATGCTAAGAACATGAACAATAAAGTTAGCTTAGGATACCTCTCACTATTCCTTCGACCATTCAATCAGTTTTCTTTTGCCTCCCCCCTTCTCATTTTCCAATATCACAAAGATTCTTGTCTTGAGAGCAGATTTGAAATTTGCTGTGGAGAAGATGGACGTTCTAATGGGGGAAATAGAGTATTTGGTCTCAGAAAGGTAATAGAAGGTGCAAAGTGATTTTGGAAGCTCTGAGATAGTTAACTGTATTGCCATTTTAGGATGGACTTCCAAAAGGCACATATGTTGGCACAAATCCCAGCATTTTCCAGTAAGACTTCTGCTTTCAGGGTACTTAACTGCTTTTGAAAACTCTGCCTGTAAGCTGTAAACTTCTGGGGTCCAGAGTTATGAACATACTGAGATGACTGGGTGATTTAAAACCACTCCCACAAGTGCTCTTTGCCTTGCATGGTGAACAGACCCGAGTAAACTTGGAACAAGGCAAACAGCAGGATCACAACTCTAGACTTCAGGAGAGCAGACTTTGGCCCATTCAGGGATCTGCTTGGAAGAATCCTATGGGATACAGCCCTGTGGGGAAGAGGGGGTCAGGAGAGCTGGTTGATTTTCAAGGATCACCTCCTCCAAGCTCAAGAACGATCCATCCCCACAGGCAGGAAGTCGAGCAACAGCAGCAGGAGGCCTGCATGTATGAACAAGCAGCTCCTGACAAAACTCTGTCATAAAAAAGGAAGCATGCAAGAGGTGGAAGCAGCATCAGGTGATCCAGGGGGAATACAGAGACGGAGTCTGAGCAGGCAGGCGTGGGGTTAGGAAAGGCAATGTTCACCTAGAGTTGAATCTGGTGAGGAACATGAATGGTATTATCAGCAGTATATAAGCAGTGAAAGGAAGATGAGGGAAAATGCGGGCCTGCTGCTGCATACAACAGGGGACCTGGTGACAGGGGACACAGCAAAGGCAAGGTACTCAATGCCTTCTTCATCTCAGTCTTTACTGATAAGACTGGTCTTCAGGAATCCCAGGCCCCTGAGACCAGTGGGAAAGTCTGGCACAAGGAAGACATACCCTCGGTGGAGGGGGATCAGGTTTGGGAACACTTAAACAATTTGGACATATGCAAGTTGATGGGACCCGATGGGATGTACCCTCAAGTGCTGAGGAAGCTGGCCGAGTATCTTTGAAAGGTTGTGACAATCAGGGAGGTTCCTGAGGACTGAAAGCAAATGTCAAAATGGTATGAATTCCAGCTGGAGGCCAGTGGCGTACCCCCGTGGTTGATACTGGGTCCAATACTGTTTAACATTAATCACCTGGAGGATGGGACAGGGTGCACCTTAGCGAATTTGCAAATGATGCAAAAGGGGGAGGAGTGGCTGATTCACCAGAGGGTTGTGCTGCCATTCAGAGAGACCTCAACAGGCTGGATAAATGGGCTGACAGAAGCTGCATGAAATTCGACAAAGGAAAGAGCAAAGTCCTTCCCTACTGGGAGGAATAACCCCATGCACTGATACATGCTGGAGGCTGACTGACTGAAAAGCAGCTTTGCAGAAAAGGACTTGGGGGTCCTGGTAGACAGCAAGCTGAACATGAGCCAGCAGTGTGCACTTACAGGAAAGGCAGCCAACAGCACCCTGGGCTGTTAGGAGGAGCTTGGGCTCCCCAGTACAAGAGGCATTGACCTACTGGAGCAAGGGCAGCCAAGGGCCATGAAGATGAAGGATAGAAGCATCTCTTATGAGGAAAGGCTGAGAGAGCTGGGACTGTTTAGCCTGGAAAAGAGCAGGCTCAGGGGGGATCTCATCAAATACTTGATGGGAGGAATAAAGAAGACGGAGCCAAACTCTTCTCAGTGGTGCCCAGTGACAGGACAAGAAGCAATGGGCACAAACCGCAATACAGGAAATTTTATTTGAGCATAAGAAGACCCTTTTTTACTCCAAGTATGGTCAAACAGGTTGCCCAGAGAGGTTGTGGAGTTTCTGTCCTTTGAGAGAGTCAAAACCCAACTGCACACGGTCCTGGGCAAACTTCTCTATTTGACCCTGCTTTGAGCAGACAGGTCAAGGTCCCTTCTAACTTCAACAATTTTGTGCTTCTGTATTAGCATGCTGAAAAAGCAGATTAAAAAAGTAATCAAGAGTGGACTGCCCTGGGCGGCTTGTGGAGACTGGAAAGTCACAGGCACACACAATCCTCATCTGCATCCCAGCAGACACAGCATTAGGAGATTCTCGTGTAGAACAATATATAGCATGTAAAGCATACTGTGCTGTTTTCAGGGTGCCAGAACTGATATCTGATGCTCTCCCATCTCTCCCAGCTGTGTAACCTGGAGTTTTGTGAGTTAAGTAGGATCAGAGGCACACAGAAGACAGATGGCTAAAAACTGGGTCCTTTGGCGAGATGTAGTGAAGGAGCCAGCTGCTTTCGCTCACCTTCAGGTTTGGCAGAACACACTAAAAATGGGTGTTTTAATGTATGTGCTTAAGTTGTATAAGACAGTATGCTCTTACTGTCGTGGAAAGGGAGTGGAGTCAAAGAGGATCAGTGGAGCTCAATGGGAATCACACCAAGAACTTGACAGAGAGGATGAAAGCAGAGTTTGGATGAAACCTCAGGTCAGGATGTAAATACCCAATGTCAAATGGCATTTTCATTGGATATTTATTTTGGAACCAGTAGAGGAATTACTGTGTGAATTTCCTGCACTGAATTATATAAGAGACAGACTGGACAGTCCTAATGGTTTTATTTGTCCTCAAGTTCATTAGGCACTTGCTGGGCTAGCCTTGGGCAGTAGGAATCCCTCCTCCTTGTCTTGGGGAAAAAAACAACATGATTGAAAGAAAATGATAATTTTGCGATCAGTCTCTGCAAGCCACCTTAAGCAGCTGGCCAGGCAGTTTTATTACTTGTGTAGAAAGCTGCAGTATGGTCAAACATTCCACTGAAATAGGGTAGTTTTCTAATACACAGCAGCCCAGCTCCAAGGTGACTAACTCTCCTCTAGGTGAAGGATCACCCCCTGGAAGCCCTCAGGTGTGCCTGGTTGCAGAGGATATGGGCATTTCAGCAGTGTTTGGCTGGCCCCTGCAGTCTGGGCTCCTTGAAGTAGTCACATACTAACTTGTGAATCACTCTAGGTTTGTTCTTACTGTCACAGAGAGTTGTTTTTGTGAACTCCTCTTGGTTTCCACTTTCTTAGTGATTTTATAAAGTATGTTTTGCAGGCTGGATTGAGACCTGGAGCAGGACATTACATGGAATTTAATCCAGGACAAGGAGAAACAATATTTTAGAAGTTGGTATTTTGGAATTCTTATGTCATTGAGTAAGAGAGTTTACTTTACCCAACCGTGATTCTTCCCCATAGCAACCCATGCTGTGTAAATAAAGAAATATTTGAGGCCAAGAAATAAATGTCGCCTTTATGGCCCTTCCCATTAGACAGTTAATGTTCTCTCAGAGGAAGGATGCCTGAAGGGGGAGGACTGGCAGCTTGTTTTGTCCATGTAAATTCTGATTATGTGTTCTGGATGAGCTTGAAAGTGTTTTTGCCCGTAAGTACTTAGAGGTTGATTAAGTTTTTAAGATACAGTGCATAGACAGATAGGATTTGCCATAACATATTAAACCATTAGTCCATCTCACAAGTTTGCCTGCCCTGACTAGCAGTCAGTATTTGATGATTCAGAGGAAATAGGACAGCAGTCCAAATTACGCTTTTGCTAAATTCAGTAATGGTGTTATGGGGGAGGGTTCAGCTCCTTTGCAAAGACTAATGAAGCCTGACATTTAGGGTTTGAGGCCAAAGGAAGCTTTGGGCATGGATTTGGAGCTGTCAGCTTCTGATGAGAGATTTCAGACGTTCTTTAAGTACATTCTGAAATTCTAGTTGCTTTTTACTGCCATTTTAGTCAGTGTTTGGTCATATGTAAAGCTAAACCAGAAACTGCAGTTTTAAATTTGGAATTAGAATCAGGCAAGTACACCTACACATAGGGATTGTATCCAAGTTCCTGAAATTTTTGGAGTAGCTCTAGAGCTTTATCTAAAATCCATTAACAGGGGGCTTTGGTTGACTTCAGTTGACTCAAAATTCAAGCATCAGACAGTCTCTAATTTGATGTACCTAGAAAACAATGCTAAAGTACTATCCTAACGACTGCACTGTCAGTTCCTTTTTATTACTTAAAAATGATTTGTGTTCTGTTAATATGAGGATGGCGTGATTCTTTACTTGAGAAAGAGTCACGCTCTGTGCTGTGTTTCTTAACCTTCTAATTGTATTCTCATTTTTTCCTGTCCCATAACTTTTCTGTAAAATTGTTTCCATTTTGTGTAATGGGGTGTTTTCTGATCTGCTCATGTTTGAGTACTCTCCTGCTCTGGATGGTTGCAAGGAGCATTCTTGAGCACCAGTGACCCAGTCTTCATGCTATAATGTTTGTAGCAGATGTCTCTGAGGGTTATTATGAGCATTTTGCACTCCATGTCAGCTGTGTCCCTGGGTCCCCTTATTTTTACAGGTTTTTTTCTACTCTTGCGGGTTACAGAGTTGCAGTTCTCTCCCTTTCACAGAGAGTCACAGAAAGGTGTCTGGTTTTAACTTAACGGATTATATTTCTCTGATATTCATCAGTATATCTCCTTTTCTTTCTTCCTTAGCTTAGCTGTCAGGCAAGTGTTGTATTGTTTAGGTATGTCTCTGCCTTCAGAGCTTTGTTCTGTGCTGGGGCAGGGTGTCCCATGCAGACCCCTGGCAATACCAGTTGTTTTATAACCCACAATAATACAGGCAAATTAAAATAGCTTAATCACATCTTAGGATATGTCTGGGATGCCTTCAAGAGGGTCATTTCAAATTGTTTCCTTGCCTTGAGGCAGGGTCAGCTCTACCTGCATGATTTGCGGCAGATGTTTGTCCAGGCTATTCTTTATCTTAATTCTTCTCTTCCTTTAATCTTGCCCCTAGACCTCCTGTAGTCATTACTGAAACTGATTGTGTAGGGTAAAAAATTTGTCGCAATTCTCACAGAGACCATGGAAACAATACATCTGAGAGGGAGTGGATTATTGCCTTTAGGGTGAATTCAAGAAAACAATGGCTACAGCAGTTTTGAGCAAAATGGCAAATACAAATGGCAAGTAGAGAAATGAAAAGGTTCTATTTCATGAAAGCAATGGGTGGTGTTTCCTACAGCAAAAAAATTCACAGATCTTAAGTGAAAATAAAGTTGCAGCAGGTATTTTGGGACAGCTGCATCTATGTGGAAGCTGCAAGCTTCATTAAAATGAGTCTGTGTTAAAATCCTCATCCAAGATACAAAAAAAAAAAAAATGGTGAGGTATGTTCTGTAAAGAAATAACAAATTTGGAGTTGGAGGTTTCTTGCACAGTTGATGTTCTACTTCACATCCTAGACAGCTCCTGTGTAAAAACTCTGTTGGAACGCTCTTTCAACAGTCTTAGTGTGCTGCGGTGCCTGGATCAGTTGAGACGTGCGTTTTTTTTGAGAGCTGCATGAATGACCTTGTTGAACTTTCTTGGGCACAGTCTTGTGGCAAAAAGAAAAACGGACGGCAAAGACCGCTGTCTTCCAAATAGCGTAAATTGCTATTTTGTTTCTTTATTTTTGCAGGTACCTCCCTGTACTCAGAGTAAGGAAGTCTCATACATGAGTTACCTGTTATTCATTGCATTTATTCAGAAACCATGAACATCAAAACAACACTTCAGTTGATGGTAGAAGGCATTTACAAACGCGTTTCTTTTTGTAAGAAGTCATTACTAGAGTTGTTGATGATGCCATACATATGAATAAAAGTGGATAAGAAGTATCTCAATTCTGTTTGAGTGCAATGCATATGACTTACTTCACTGAGTTGGTGAGGTATGGAGACAAACATTAGCTTTAATTAACTTGTTACTGTGATAGAGGAGGCGTTTGTTGCCGTCCTGCCTCTAAGGGCATGGTTTCGCTGGTGCCTCCAGACAAAGGGGAGAGTGCCAGGAATATCACTTTCACTGATCATAACCAGGTGGAACAGCTGCTTTTCATGCCAGTCACCTTGAGGGCCAGATAGGAAATTTTTACATTATTATTATTTCTGTGAAAAAGCAGACTGTATGTAGAGCTGCAGGGTGTGAGTCAGCAGTTGAGGATGTGGTCTCTGGGAATAAATTGGTAGAGATTCATGTAGATGTTCCAGGATTAGAGGTATTTTGTTCCAAAAATAATGTCAGATGTTACCATTTACCAAAAAAAAAGAAAAAAGCTAGAAACTGGAGCCCACAAAGTAGCAAATGACTCTCTGATCTTAAAAGCAGGAAGAAAAATTAAAATTTACACACTTGATTTTGTGCCCTTCTGTTAACCTGCCAGTTTTTCCAAGCACGGCAAGTATCTTAGCTCAACCAAGCCCAACATCTTGATCTCTCATCAGTAAATGGTTTTGATGCAAACCCTATGTTTAAAAAAAAAAAAAAATTGGCAAAAGCCTGACTCAGTAAGTGCAACTGTGGTGTGAAATACTTGAACACCCTTTGAGTCTTGGTATGACTTGATGCTGGTCTTTTCAGCTCTGGCTGTGGTTGTTCAGAGAAGTCCATTGCTGTGCACAAATAGTGTAAAAAGCAAGAGAGCGTTTGCTTTCGGTGGCAGTAGTTTACGAGTTGGCAGCTGTGGAGTCAGTTTGTGTGCAGCATGATGTCTCAGAGCTGAGCATGCTAACTGCCAGCTAATCCCTAAAAAACTAAAGTACCCCCCCTTTTCCTCTCCCCCTCCCCAAATTTAATCCTTCTTGACTATTTAATGTACTTTACCTTTGCAGCTGTAGAAGGGAGGATGGTAAGGAAGAGGGATTAAGTTACCTGGTCAAGGAGGTGAGAGCGTGCAGGAGGGGATGTGCCTTGGTGGCCTGGGGCCACTGTCGGACCTGTGCTGGGGGTTGGCCGTGCAGCTGAAGCTGTGTCTGGGTGCCGCGCACCTGGGCCCACTGTTGCGTGTAGCTGCCCTGGGGACAGAAACTGGGGTCAGCTCCTGAACCTCCTTCAACTCAGCAAATGCAGATAAACAGCAGTTGGAGTCAGTTTAATACACACTAAGTTGAAAACTGAGGCATTTCTGGAGCTGATTTTGACCTCAGCTCCATAATTTTGAAGGGTTGTGCAGCTGACAGTTAACATCATGACTATGTCATTTGAATCCACCATTGCATCTCAAAGTGTTTATCCTTGCTGAGCGCTTAGGAGGTAGGCAGTATTCGCTAGATATTCTTGTGGCGTGGAAGGATTTCATGACTGAACTAGGGTAATGGAGAATTTTTGTGGCAGAAGCAGGATTTGAATTTTACCTTCCACAAACCAGGTTAGTGGCCCAGCCACTGCTTATCAGTTCCTTCCTTCCTCTATAAACAAATAGTTTTCCTATAGCTAGGGGGCAATAGCAGCAAGGTATTATTTGGTGGGTGAGCCTGCAGGTGAAACTACATGAGTGCCATGGATTGTTATGACTCTTCATTTTCCTCTCTGGTTCCTGAGTGCAGTACTTTGCCTTTTTCTCAGTCATGCTTCAGATACTTTTAATTTGCCAACTAATTTGTCAGAATTTGCAAACTCACAGATGACAAAACCATGCAACTTCACAAGCAGGGAATAGAGTTGTAATTTGAGGAAGAATAGAGTAATTCATATTTGCACAAACTCTCTATAACTCGCGATTTACATATGATTGCTGATCTGCTTCACATTTGCAGAGTGCGGCACTAACCAGAAATGGAAAGGTTTGCAGTGTTCACTGTAACAGCAGATTTCATAACTTCTTGAATCCTTTTAACTCTAGGAGCATTATTCTGATCTTGATCTGAGGGCAAGGAGTTCACTCTTTATCCACCTATAGCTTTTACTGACTTGAATGAGTAACCAGACAGACTCTCTCTTGGCCTACTTCTACCCTTGAATAATTTTTTGATAGTGTCTATGGCCCCCTGTCCTTGATTCATGGCCTGACTTAACCTTCACTTACCACCTATGGCCAAAAACCGTTGGATGTTCTTTTCCACTTTGTCCTCCCCCCACACCTTTATTTTTATGAGGTCAGTTTACGCTTCATTTTTATGCTGTGTGTGCCTGTGTCACGCAGCTGCATGCATATCTGTTGCTTTTCCTACAGCATGGTGTTAGCAATAGGGGTTTGCTCTGGTCAGGATGCATAAAAGGCAAGATGAATTCCCTAAATACCCATTTCCTTAGTGCATGATGCTGCACTGCCTTGGCCAGGTGACAAGGAGATCTACCCTGTCAGGCTGCAGCCATGAAGTTGCACCATGTACCAAGGCTGCCTGGGACGCACAGCACAGCATGGCAGCCTGTCCCCATGATCTCACTGGCCAGAAGTATTTGGTTGCTGGATCACCACCTCACTGTCTCTGACACCTGAGATCGCAGAGTGGGTGAAAGCACTGCCAGTGCATTGCATGTGAATGGGTTATAAGCTAAATGGAAGCAACTGAGGCAGGAGGTAGCAATGAGGTTAGTATTCAGGGCAGGAGACTTGGTGTATATGCAGGTGAGACTGCAAATAGCTCCCTGAGTTGCGCTGCTATGTCACGTTCAGTTTCAAGCCACGTTTCCCCGATGTCTTTGGGACTAGTTCTTTTTCAAGGTGCCTAACGGCAATACTTGGGGGTGTTGGGTACTGCTCTTGCATGCCTGTTTCACCAGGAATCTTACTGGGAAAGTCCTCAATCACATTGCAGTCCCCTCAGAAGAGAGCAAATTGAAGAAATTCAGCTGGGATAGAAGAGGGGAAATAAGACCATCAAGGTGAGTGTTAAACTGTTATGCCATGCTGAAGAGTCTGTGGTCAATGGAGGTAATGAACAAAACAGTGCCTCATGCCTACCAGTTTTTTTCTTGCTCTGTCCCTACAACAAGAGAGGAGGACTGTCCCAGATCAGAAGGAAATGCTTCCCATGTGAACCAGCCTACAGACATGCTGCTTCCTTAGGCTGTTGAGTGAAATCATTCAGCATGATTACAAAAGGGCTGGGTAACATACGGTTGTTAATAGCATTTGCAGCTATGTAAGCAGCAGTAACAAGAGCAGAGTAATCAAATCTCATCCTTCAATGGGAAAGCTGATCACCTGAGGGGGTCTGGGATTTCCCTCTTACACAATTGGGCCAGGTACCTCCATGGACTAATTGAAACATCAGGTGCTGTCTGGGGCTGGGGGCAGCACAGTGGCCTGGTGGATCTAATCTCCAAACAGATAGAGCAGCTCTGGTCACGTTCCTGCCCTCAGGCCTGATAGCTCCCTGGCTACTATCATCTCTGGCTGTGGGTTTCTGTGGAGTTTTTCTTTTTTTGTTTTTTTGTAGTTGTTGGTTTTTTTCTTGAGATGATCTTTCAGGTACATTGTTCTGGCAGAGTTGATAGCTGTTGGATGAAATCCGCTCCCCATCATGATTTGCTGTCCCTGTTGCTTCCTTAGCTGATTTTTAACATGAGAGTGGTAAAAAAGCATAGCTCAGAAGAGGGGGAGATAAACCCATGGGCTCTGAGCAGCCTGAAGGCAAGGAACAGCTTTATCTTACTTCCTCTTTTTACAGCTTTTGTATCCCTTAATTTCTAACCAGATAGCAGGTTACCAGTGTTTTCCAGTGGCATCATACCAAATAAATACCTCTCTTTTTGTATTTCTGCTTAGCTGAGCTCTTAAAGTTTGAGTGACAGTCAGCAATTAGGTTATGAGCTGTAGCTGCTTTTCAGGAAAGAAAAGTCCACTGGGCAACTACTGTCATTAGCAGTGAAAAGCTGACTTTACTCTTGCAATGGAAGTTTGAGTAACCTCCCCAGCCTGGGTCTGGTTTCTGGCTGCAGCAGCCAGTCTGCAGCCTAAGGAACCGTTCTGGGAATTTTCTTGAAGTCTCCGCCAACTCCAAACCTGGCCTGGCGCTACCACTTTGTCCTCATGTGCACCTGAAATAGCTGTGCAGGCGACAGCAACGGCTGTGCCACAGCTGGGTACTCTAGAGCACTGAGGCTGTCTATTACCTGGGGGTAAGTCATGAGCCGGTTCCCCAGCTCAGGAAGGTCTCACTGCTGTGCCCAAGGCACGCTTGTAATCTTTGACCTCAAACTTGTGCCATATGGTTCCTCTGCTCTCCTCAGGTGGCTGTGCCCTTCTGCCCCTTCCCAGCCTCTCCAACCACATCTCCTTGCTCATCAGAGCTTCTCACGGCACAAAACCATACAAATCCACTCCGTCCATCGTGCTGTGGCACCACCTGTGCGTCACTGGCAGGGCTGGTGAAGAGGGCGGTCTGATGTTACACTAGTTGTGGCACTCTCATGGCTAATGGACGGCTTGATTTGGCGAGCTGGTCCAGCGGGAAACCATGCACACCTCTTTCCCTGTGGGTTGGTTTCCTGTTGAACTCCCTCACCGAACCGATCACCGGTGGCCCGGGGGGGCCAGGCCCGCTGCCACGGAGGGCGAGCATGCAAAAAAGCAGCCTTGGAGAGCAACAGTGTGCTTCAAGGGAGCGAGAGGGGATCGGTGCCTAGAGCAGAGAAGCAACAGGAGTGTCTATGTCTGTCTGGCAGGCTCACGGTTGCAAGGGCTGGCCTCATGCCTTCAGCTGCTTGCCTAGCTGGGAACGATGGTCTTTCTTAAGCCTGTGTTTTTCTGCCTTTACAATTTGCCTTTTCCCATCCTAGCCAAGGCCAATTTCATAGAGGGGCTGGAGCAAAACTGTAATAGGTCTGGTGTTCCTGCTTAGTGATACCTAAGTATTTGCTGAGGTATTTTAGTTCCTGCCTCCTGTTTTTTCCACATAGAGTCTTGTCAACTTGAAGTAGCCATCAAGAAAATGCCCCAGACACCTGGCTACTGCACAGCACTCACCAATAGCTCAGAGAGTCCAAACCTGTCATAGACTGCCTTGCTCTGATGCTCTTGAGCAGAGGACCTACCACAGGGCTCTGCTCTCTGGCTTTCACATGGGAGGTACCTGTAAAGTGAAGCCCTGATCTTGTGGCCTCTGCTGGGGAGAAAACCCTTACCATGCCCTCAGATAACAGTTGGCCTCACAGGTCTGGCTAAAGGAGGCCAGAAGAGGTTGGTCCCTTCTCCTGCTTTCCATAGCTCCCTCCCTCCTCTGACCAAGCAGTGTGTGGGGAAAGCCTGTTTCTTCCCCCAGAAGCTTTTCCAGGGAAAAGCCAGTCTTTTGACGAGGAGCTGGAACACCAAGAATGTCTCCTAAGGGGAGTGTTCACCCTGTTATTTTCTGAAATTCTTTTCTTACTGTGTTGGGGAATTAATCTGCCGAAGAAGTACAACTTAACAAGCACAGAAGTTGCTACCTCCAGATTAATTTCTAGCTGCTTTGTCTCTTCCTTGTTCAGCTGATATAAGCATTAGGTAAATATTTGTACAATACAGACAATTATTCCCCTTTCTTCTCTTTTCCAAGGGTCAGCAAAATGTCAGCAATTGGCATTTGCATCCAGCCAGGCCTCTGTATTTGCTTTGCAGTGGGCTCTGTGCCAGTTGTGCTTAGGAACTTAAACACAGAGAAGCCCAGGAATCGCCACGGTGGACCAGACCAGCAGTCTGTGCTGGCCAACATCCTTTTTCAGGAGAGGCTAATTCTTGGAATTTCATCATGAGCTTATTCCAAAGGCCTGTGAAGTTCTGAGTTTAAGAACAAAAACAAGTAATCTCTCACCTTTGCACAAAACTTACTTTTCTTGGAGTCCTTTTCCCTCAGTGAATCTTGGAGAAGGAACTGACAGTTGAAATACCATCATCCTCCCATAACTTATTTTTTTTATTCCTGTTTTACTTACTTCCTCTCTAGTCTAGCCAGTCCCCCTCTTCTTGTTCTCTCCTCTGAAGAAAAGCTTGCTCCCTTTAACCGCTGGTAAGAGGAGTACTTAAAGCAGTGAGCACTGAATTTCACGTGAACCAAAAAGACTGTTCCAGTCGCATTGCAAAGCAGACTGCCTGTCCAGCAGCAGGATGTTCAGAAATGGTAGTCCATTCCTCATCATCCTCAGTGAGGTGGAAACTCGCCAACTACATGTTATTTTATATGGAGATACAGGAATTTCTTCTTTCCTATGACAATCAGTTAATACCTGAAGCATGATCCTTGCTTAGGCTGCATTAATCAGTAGACTACTTACCCAGAGTGAGTAAAAAAAAAAAAAGTAAGTAAAAAAATTTTCTGCACAAGTTCAATATTGGTGTTGATGTTTTTAGTCATAGACTAAACCCACAGCTTCAGATCAGAGTCTGGGGGTGGGATGACCTGGATCAGAAATTCATTGCTAAACAGCATCTAATAGGGTCTGAATCAAAATCACTTCTCTAAACAGCCACTAGCCTCAGGGGAGCAGGACACCCTAGCTGCCTCTGACTGTGAGTCAGAAAGTCTGTAGCTTTCAAAGTCTGTGACTCTTCAAGTCTGTGACTTTCACATTTTCTATATTTCATGCACTTTCTTTTCATTAATCGTCACAGTCCACAGCACCCAGATTCAGGAGTGAGCTAAGGCAGGGTTTCACAACCCTGTCTGTAGGGGCAGTAGGCCCAGGGCTCAGCATAGCTGGGGAGAAGAATCTCTGAAGGGGCCATTTGTGGCTTCTAGTTCCTGGAGTTGTTTGCGGTTTGCCTTGGCCTCAGCATAGCTCAGGGATGCTTTGGAGCTGATATGAATCACGTAGCTTATAGAGGCAGTTGATGGAGTGTGCTTCTAGTTTAGCCGTAATGCCTTTCCCATGCTGCAGGGTTGGGATGGGGCAGGGTAAAGATGGATATGCCAGCTCTCAGAATGGAATTTTCCTCAGCAGTGGTCTCTGCTGCCTACTCAGAGCATGTCCCTGTCACTTTTTGCCACAAGAGCAGTGCAGAGGGCTCAGATCAGCTGTCTCAGGATTCAGACATGCCAATACCTGTGTGAAGAGGGAAGCTGGAAGCTGATGGGATGTTTCCCTTTATATACTGAGGCAACAAACTCCTGTGGGCCTTGCAGAGTTCTGGGGTTGAAAAGCTTTCCCACAGGTTTGCCATCAACCCTGGCATCTAAATTTCCATTTTTAAAGAAAATGTGCAAAGAGTTCAACTTCACTCCCTGGTACGCAGCTATTTAGCCGGCCCACCGCCAGCCTGGGAAAAGCAAGTGCTCGAGGATGTTTCGGTACTTGTGCTCTTCACAGTTAAGCTGTCATGAGATGTGTGCACAGCGCCGAACTGCTGTGCTGTCAGGTTGGGTAGTTGCTGACTCACTGCCAATGTGTTTAGCAGACCTGAAAACCGCATTGTTTACTGGGCTCTGTCTCACTAGTGATGTAGAGAGCTACAAGGTTATATTGTGCCTGCTTGTCTTTGTCCCTCATAAACCCAAGTTGGCCAAGGGAGTTGCAGCAGGAAACTCAGAATGGCTCCTGGATGGAGCAGATTGGGTAGGGACGGAGTGGAAAAGGAAGCTGCATTTGAACCTGCAAGCTGCATTTGAACCTGGAAGCTGCCTCCACTTAAATACTGATGTTCTTAACTTCCTCAGTGCTGATAGTTTAGCCATTGTAGCTCAATGTCCCATCAGGTGCTGAGTTTCTAGTCATTCAGTATTTCCCTCAAGAGAGGAATACTGAAAGCTTTTATTTTGCAAATAGGTGCATATTCAGAATAATATTCTTTTGGTGGTTAGACAAATTAGGAATCTGGCTATTGTTTTATGCTTTTTTCCTCCATATTATTAGTTAAAAAATTGGTCGTCTTTAGTGTAACTAGTGTCGTCTCTGAAATGCATTTTATAACTATGATGAATCTTTAATATAACAAATTAATAAGAGCAAGAGAAGATTTTTTTGAGGAAGGCAAAGGCCATTTCTTTTTCCCTGTATCAGTCTGCCCACTGCAAATAAAGTAAACAGGTCCTGGTCTCTGCTGAGCAATTCCAGAGCATTAGAAGTCTCTCAGCCTCTCACAGGACCAAATTATTCTGGTAACTGCTGCGGCTTCTTTTTTTAGCATGTACTCTGACATCTCTTTCTGTTTGCTCTGTGCAGGATATGAGAGCTGGAGGGAACTGGCTAAGGCTTTGGCGGACAGGAATGTCCCAGCTGGGGAACCGAGCCTCCAGTTTTACTATCCTCAAAAACTGGGACACCAGGTGAGGAGACTTGGGATGTCTTCTGGATGTTTGAAAGGGAAAACATTCCCTTCCGATGTTGGGGCCCCAAGAGACAGCTCTCTCCGCGCAAAAAGAGAGCATGCCACAGTGCAAATTCTGAGCTGAGTCACAGCAATATGAATGTACAATGACTCCACTGTAGTCAAAGCTGTGTTAGACGTAATCAGCCATAGCGGTGGTCTGAAGCTGGCTGGGTATGTGGCACAGGAAGGTAGCATTAAGCAAGACGGAGGCAGAAATAAAAGGTCGGGAGAAAGTTTGTAGCTTTCTAGTGAAGTACATCTCAGTGTTGTTACCTGAAGGAAGTGTTGGAAGGACTATTGCTTGGACCTTTTAAAACAAGGATGGGCAAAAAATTGCAGAATGATGTAACTTTTAGCTCTGTGCTGACAAACCGTTACAAAGTGCTGGTGTCCTTTCCTCTTGGTGTATCATCATGGAAATTTGCTGACATGGAGGCAGGGAGCGTTTCCACCCCATGTCTGTGATGGCCAGCCTCTCCTTTGAAAAGGGTCTGGGAACTTGCTGTTTTCTCACTTGTTCTTGTGACCACATTTGAGCCCTCTTATGTAGTGTCAGTGTCCAGTCATTTATCAGGTTACTTTGACTTTCCTTTACTTGTGTTTCAGAACCAAGAGCAGCAAAGAGGTGGGAGGAATAAATCGAATTATGCATCTGTGGACAACCCTGTAAAATGGATACCAGAGGTTGGTACCTCTCTTGAACATTTCACATGAGGGGCTTGTAGTTAGAGACCTGCATGGTGAGATTAGAAGGGTGAGACCTCTTCCTGGAAATTCATTTGCTTCCCTGGAAGCCCGTTCCCTATCACCCCCTCCCAGCTTAATGACACTTACAGACCCAAGTAACCACCTAGGAAGACAGGAATGTCCAGATTCCTGATAATTTGGTTTCTCCTCCAGCCATCAAGGCACCAAGCATCCACTCACAATTTCGAGAGAGCAGCCAGGCCACTAACCCTTAAAGGTGAAGTTTATTCAGAGCTGGGAATGTGTTGGACCAAGAATTCAACAAGCAAATACATGACTGTGGGATGTAAAAGTGCCATGCTATGCTACTGCTCTGGCATTTGCTTCTTATCCAACCCCTGTACATTGTACACAGAGGTTTCTTCACTTCAGTGACACTTCTGATGAGCAGAGACCTTCTCTGGTGACCCTTGAAAACTGGGGCAAACGTTCCCTTTGTTTCCTTCATGCCTCATTTATTCTTTCCTCCACTGTCTCCTTATCTCACTATTCCTCTTCAGATAAGGGAGCAATGCAGCCTGCTGATAATGAGAGGAACACCAGCCAGGGGGCATGTGGCTAATGGGGTCAGCTCACTAAATTCCTCAAGGTAATTAGCGACTGGCACAAATGAGACAAGGGTCTTTGGCTCCCCTAACAAGGGAGCAAGCTCTGGTCCCAGTGCTCAGAATATGAAATGGTCACTGGCTGGCAAATGGAAAGCATCTCCCTCCAGTCATCACACTGAGCAGTGCTGGTCCCCTTTCTGCGAGCTAAAGCTTTGCTGGAAGCAGCCAGCACCAGTCACTGTCTAGTGCACGAAACCAGACTGGATGGACCATTAATCTGTTCTGCTGCATCAGTTCTCAGGATTGCTGGTCCCAGCTGGAGCCTGACAGCCTCCTCCAGCTGCAGGGCCTTGCAGGCAGCGTGCAGGCAGGGCTGCCTCTCAGACAAGCAGCTGCTGGCCAGGAGCCAGCAGGATGTCACGGTCAAGACTGCTGCTGTGTGCAGGGATGACACAGTGTATTTACTGCTCTTCTCTCCCACGGCACTGAGTGTTTTGGGCTCTGTGTGGCATCTCCCTGGCTTGTCTAGGGCTTTGTCCATTGTCTCTGAACTGCCCTGGTGATTTCTAAAAAGCGTTTTAGTCTTGAAATCTGCCAGCTCTGGTGTGTCAAGAGCCTTTACCTGAGTTAGAAATACAACTGGTAGGATACACTCTGTGGCTTGGGAGAAGCTGTGTATGTAGCATAGGGCCGATCTGCCAAGCCCTCCGCTCTGGCGGTAGGGTGACTTTGTGCCCCTGTGTGCTGCGGTGCTGGGCAGGCCACAGAGCAAGTGTGCAAGCCTGCTGTGCTGGTACGGCTCTGCCAAGAGGGAAGCAAGCAGAGATGCACGCTGTGTTGAGCAAAGGGAAAGAAGCAGGACCAGGGGTGGGCTGTACAGCTGGTCCTGAGCATGGACCCATGCCTGGAAAGGTGATGTGTGCCCTGTGCCTTGTCCTGCACTGCTCCCTGTAGGGGAGGAGAGCTCTGCCAGGTAGCAGGACTCTTCCCTCAGACCACAGTTCATGTGAAGCTCCTGCCTCCTTCACTGGTTTCCTCTTCGTCTCTGTAAGGCAAAATATCTTGTCCTTCGTGTGGCACTGTGTCTGTACCCAGAGAGTCAGCAGAGTGACCCTGACTGTGAACAGAGGCCAGTTGTTCATCTGGTAGTGGGTGTATGAAGGCCATCGAGGAGATGGATCCATGGGCACAGCTTTGATGGATCTGCCTGCTGGCCTCTTAACCACCTGCTGAAATTTCTTCTGGCCTGGGGATTAATTTTTTTCTGTAACTCTGCCCAAATTAATTATCCAGGATGTATGATCCCATTGTACCCTTCCTGCAGCATCTCTAAGAATTAAATGGCAGCCTGATTCCTGTGGTGAGGGGAGGCAGCTTGTCCCCCACAGGTCATAAAGCTGGGCTTTATTTGAACAAAGAGGTACATTCCTGACAAACATGAATAATTAACAGGGTTGCAGGGTGAGCCTGCAGCTAGCGTGGCCAAAGAAGAAGAGGTTTCAATTTTCCTCTTTCAGTTTAAGGAGGTTAAATTGGTGGTATACATCTTCAGCCTCAGAAAATGCTGTGGGGAAGTGTACATGTGGGGAATCCCTAAAAATCCCAAACCCTGCATTTAGGGGAAAGCACGATTCAGCCTCATTCCTGGGTTCTTCAAGTTGTGAATGGACCTGATACCTACCCTCACTAGCCCTTCCAGACATCAGGGCAAAGCCTTCTAGCTCACACAATTGCCCTCTGCATGCTCAGACTGGAGAGATGTCAGGCATTTTGTTTCATTAATTCAGGAAGGTGCTTGGCTATCACCAGGAAAAAACATCACTGTGGGATGGTGAATGTCACTATGTTGTGCTGTATAAGGATAGGGGGACTTTTCAGAAATGCTCCAGATCAGTCTGATCATTCTCCTTTACCTCTGCAAAAGCCTCTGTTCAACTCAAAGGGAAGAAAGGTCAGGGCAGCATTGGGCACATTTAAAAACTCAACTCTTCATATGCTCAGTCTCGGGACTTCCCTTGCACTGGAAGGAAGAGCGAAGGAAGTCCTCCAGCTATCTACTCTCCTGAGATAAGACTGGGATGTGGCCAGCCCTAACTCCAGGAGTGCATCTCTTTGCAAGCAGCACCTGAATAGGTGCTGAACTAAACTAGAGTGTTGATCCTGGACATCATCCTCACTTCAAACAAATCCCAAACTTTCCCTAAAAGAGAGCATCCTTTCCTTACCGACCTGAAAGATAAAGCTATTTCTGCTCCTTCTTTCCCTGCCCAGGTCCCTTCCTCACCCCTTCGCCCCTATCAGGTGTCACGGCTCTAAGGGACAGGAGATCTTTGTTGCTGACTTGTCTTGATGGATTCCCACAAGTGTCCAGCACAGGAGACACTGGAGCAAAGTCCAGCTGCTCGCTGCTGTTTGTCACCCAGTCAGGGGAGCTGGCGGAGGCAAGAGGAGGGGCCACGACTGCTGTGCAGAGACAGAAGAGTCTTATAAACTCAGCTTAAGGAGTTTCCAGTTTGCAGCACAATGTCACCATTCTTCTCTGGCTCAGACCCCTCCGTGACGAGTTTATCTTCCTCAGCGCTGCACATTCTTTGGGTTGTACGCAGCTGATTTGCCTCTGAGATGCCAAGGCCACCCAAAATTAAATTAGGAAAGACCTCTCTACTCCATCCTGCTCCGATTACAGTCCAGCAGGTCATGTCACCAGGGCTGCAACCCCCCACTGTGCTGCTTGCCATGGCACCAGCCTCTAGTGCTGCTTTGCCTTTCTTCCTTGGGGCTCCTTGATCCAGAGGAACCATTTGCTTTGCAGTATCACCGTACTGGGTGATTTTGTCATGTTAGGGTTCAGGCTAGAAAAAGAGGTTTGTGCTCTCTGTGTGCTAGCCTCATTTTCCAGTACATTTCTGTTTTCTAAGGAGAGGCTGATAACCTAAAATTCCTTGCTCGAAGCAAGTGAAAATGGCAAAGTCTCTTAAAAGAAGCTGAGGGATCCAAACCGGTGTTAATTTAGCACATTCAACAGGAGTCAGCAGCTGGGAGAACCCAGCTCTGCTCCCAAAGCTGTGGAGGCTGCTGAGTCAGCACTGAGGCAAGGACCTGTTGCAGTTCTCACCTCCCTGTACTTGCTAAGGTTTAGTTAGCCCTGCCTTCCCGCAGTGCTGTCGTTTTTTGCGTCATGCCTGTGTCATCATGTTCAGGAGGATATTGGCCAGCTCAAACCTCTTTGGGAAGAACTGCTCTTTCTGTCATTTGTGGAAGCGCTCTTGAGCATATTCGTGCTGTGCCGCCTTTCCTGGCAGCGCTTTTGGGACACAACCTGTGGCCGTTTTGAATCCAAGCTGGGTTCTTGTAGTGCTGCTACTTCAACAGGGCGGAGATAAGAAATAGGGTGGTGGGGTTGGTAAGGGGAAAGACCTGAGGGGCGGAAAGAATCCTCTAAATGGGAGGGCAGAGACTGCAATAATACCAGCTCCCATTTAAGGCCAGACTCTTAATTCCTCTTCCTGGCTCTGGCCAAATAAGTCTATCCCAAATTTCCAAAGCAGATGTTTTTAAGAGGAGAAAGGGGAACTGAACTTGTTGCTTACCAGGCCCTAGTTTTCAGCACCTTTGAAAACCAGGGCCAGGTAGTTCCAAGCTGGGAAGTGAAACTCAGTAGCCATTTTTTACACAGTCCATTGACTTTTCTCAGGAGCTCTATGCCTGAATCGGTCATGATGGTGCCTCATATCCATTGCTGCAATCAGCAACAAAAGCCCCAAGCAGGAGACTTTTACTATATGTTCCAGAGGGGATGCAAATAGCAAGCAGAGGAATTTCGCAGCTCCCAGCAATGGGGAGCCATGAATTGAGCTGGAGGGGCAGAGGTGATAGAGTTTCAAAACAGCTGCTGCACTGATGACTCTTGGGCCCTAAAATTAAAGCCTAGCTCAGTTTTCACTCCCAGAGCAGCACTTTGGGCTGCCAGCACTTTTGATAACATTCTTCTCTCCCCCTTCAGAAGAAGCAGAAAGTAACTTGGGCTGCTGTAGCTCAGGAGAAAATCTGTTGCTTTAGAAAAGACCCTGAAACCACATGCAAGAAATGTTTATTATTTACCAGCTAATTATTTCTCGTTGCTGTGAGCACAGGAAAGAGAAGCTGTCGTGTTAGCTCCTGACAGAGCCTCCTCCCAAGTAGCTTTGTAAAGACTCTGGAGACAGGGATGTAGGGCCAGAAATGTCAGCAACCATCTCTTATGCTTTGGCAGAGCACGTGGCACAATGGTGCCTGCTTTACTGCTGTCCTCTGCCTAATACTGCCAAAACTCTGCAGTAAAGTATTGTATTAGAAGAGGACTGGTCCCGGGTTCCTCTGCAAACATTTGAGCGAGGCTAACCTCCCTTTTGGGACTTTGCCCCACAAAATTTTGTTCTGATATCTGGGCTACCCCATGCCAAACCCAGCTCCTTTCTAGTCTTGAGCCTTGGGAGCATCCCCTGGGTCTTTCTTTGCCAGGATGTGACTGTAGTGCCAGCCTCTCCACAGTGTGGGAGTGTTGTGCTACATTTGATACAGATGTGAGCTTGCTATCTGCAACATGCAAACAATTCTCTAAGAAGAAAAATAGCATCGCTTGTGGGTAGCAGAGGCTGACTGCCAGAAGACTCAGTTTCTGGCAGTGACTAGCTGTGGGAGCCTAACTTGTTCACCTCAGTTCACGTTCCATGAGAAACAGCAATTGTCATTACTTTATTTGGCTTAGAAAAGTAGTTTAAGACCCTTCAGTGTGAATCTGGATTTGGCCAAGGTGAATGGGTTTGCCCAGTAATTACGTTCCAGTTCTGCATTTGTCACCCTTACAGTAATTTATTCGTATCCTAGTTCCCTGCAGCGTCCCAAGTTTCTCTTGGCTAGATCCACTGCCTTGAACCCTCTGTGTAGTTCCTCTCTAATTTTGTGCAGCATCAGTTTGGGGGATTACATCCATTTTGTTTTGCTTCCTTTCTTCTTCCCCAATGGGTAGAATCTGGGCTAAGGGCTGTCAGCAGAGGAGGAAGGGAGGGGATAGTGGGGGACAACATGGACATCCAGACAAGCAGTGGGGCCCCTGCCAGCAATGCAGACTCTGGTGAGGGAGGACTGAGGAGAGACCACTCAAGAACAGCAGTGGTTGTGATTGTGTTTTGCCTGGCACACAGCGATGGTTTTCACATGCATGACCAAAGCCCGCAGCTCACAAGTAACATTACTGCATAAGCTGGTGCCAGGCCAAGTCTACTCCATGTCCTTCCCTCAAGCCACAGTGTATTACAGAACAAAACCCCAACCTGTTATCCGGGAAAAATAACTCAGTGAAGTGGTTCCTCTGCCAGCAGTGCACTGAGGGGTTAGAGCGCTGTTGCAAACCTGCTAGAGAGACTCCCCAGCAAAAACTGAGAATTTGCTGCCATCTGTAGACATTTGGGTGCTGTTCCAACTATTTCCCAAGCCCTGCTCACACAGCTTCAGCCAGGCTTCATAGTTCCTTATATAGGCAAGACAGCCATGACAAACCTCCCCAGTCCCAAGGCAACCTATTCCTTTCTTCAGCATTTCCCCATCTAAGGTAGCCTCTAAAGTGTCCAGCTTATTATTTATTCTCTACTTTTGGAAGCTGGTTCTGTGAGGACGGTTTCAGCGTCCAGCTTCACTGGTTGCATGCAGAGAGCTTGGGTTTTCCTGAGAGGCAGGCTAGCTCTTGCTGTCTGAATAGCATGTGAAAAAAAGAAAGAAAAGTCTATTCCTCGAGCAGCGTATTTCTGTAAGCACTTAGCAGTTGACAGGGTTGCCCGGGAAAGCTGTACTCCAAGACTCCCTGTCTCTGCCAGGCCCAGAAAGCCTCTCCCTGCAGAGCCAGCTGGGTAATAGGGACAGCCACCGTTACTCACTCTCTGCACACCCTCCTCCATTGTCTGACTTAGGCAGAGGACCCCCCACTCCCCGCAGCACTTCTGTGTCTCTACAGACATGCTGAGGTGACACCATACACTGAAGTGCCTGCGCTACTACTCCCCAAGCTGCTAAGCCTGCATTTCCCAGAGCATTTTCCTTTTCCCGCCATCCTCCCTCAGTTTCACCTTGTGGATGTGCTTCCAAAGGTGATCTACCAGCTCCCCTCCATAGGGTGTCCCTTTCTCTCTTCCTCTGGTCAGTAAAATAGTCCTGAAATGATGGGAGAGCCCAAAACGCCTTCTCGGATGACATCAAACCCTGCACCTTCCAAGCCAGATTGCAGGGGTCTGCTGCCATGCCACAGGGTGTCCCAGACCGTGGCCTCAGAGCACAGTTTTCTGGTTAAACACCTCCTTGGTGGAACAAAATGAAGTGGTTTACTCTCCAGCAAGGTCTTCTAAGAATCCCTGCCATTTAACTGAGCTCTCTCCAGCACTGTCACAGTTCCCTTGTGCTCTTCAGACTGTCACCTGGCCCCAAACCCAAACCCTCAGTGGATTAGACAGTAGGTCCCATGTCTCTTGCAGACCCAGACCCTCATGGCAGTGGGATCTTCCTTCTCTCTCACCAGCTATGCGGTGCCGGGTGTAGCTGCAGAGCTTGGCAGGACAGGAGAGGGATGTGGGGGAGGGATGCAGCAATTTATGCTGCTCTGCTTTTGCACCCCCCAGTTCCAGGGCCAGGCCAATCTGCACGTGTTTGAGGACTGGTGTGGCAGCTCCACTGAGCAGCTCAGGAAAAATCTCCACTTCCCCCTCTACCCCCATGTAAGTAAGATCCTAACACCCCTTCCCCACAGTTCCCCTTCCTTCCTGCACCGTTTCCTGGCTGGATCACCGCTGCTCCCTTTGCATCCTGTCCCCATCCCTCTCCATCACCACACCTCCTCCTTCCTCCCGGTCCTGGAGAAACAGTGCCCTCAGGAAGCTTTTACAAGGGTTCAGAGGAGTCATCTCTTCTGCTGTGGGGAGGAGGCTCATTTTACTCCTGCTGGCCTGCCAGGATTCGGACACTGGGTGAAGGAGTTCCTTATTAGGTGCTCTCCCTCTGAGTGGTTAGCAAGCACCACGTCCCATTCCCAGCATCCCTCCAGGATCCCCCATGCAGCTTTCCCCTCCCTTGTCAGTGCAGCACTTTCTCCGGTTCTTCTCCCATCTCGCCTGCTCTTTCCCATTACCCGTCACACCATCCCCCCCATCTTCCTCCTAGAGCAAACCTCATACTTCCTTCTGCGCATGTTCCAGTTTTTTTGTCCCTCCCTCCCTGCCCCATTTTCTCCCCTCTGGTTCCTATCACTTCTAATTATTTTTTCCTCCTTCCACTTCAGGCGCGAACTACACTGAAGAAACTGGCTGTGTCCCCAAAATGGACCAACTATGGTCTCCGAATATTTGGCTACCTACATCCTTTCACTGATGGTGAGGGTTCTGAGGCTGCTGTGCTGCCTCTCATGTGTCTTCCCATCTGCTTCTCCCTCCCCTCTTGATACTGGAGAATAACACTCTCACCCAGGCAAGCCAAGCATGAGGTCTCTCACGTAGGCGGCCCTGCTAGCTATGGATAACTGGCTGTTGTGTTGGCATGGATGAAGCACATCTGCCTCCATTGAAGGGTGAAAAAAAGCACAGAATAAAACAGATTTGAAGCGTTAGATAAAAAACAATGCTGTCCTGAATGCACAGCCCCATGTCATGTACATGGGCAAGAGCAGACCCTAAACATTTCCTCTCTTTCTTGCATGCACGAGACTGTACATGACACCATTTATGTTCCTTCAGCTCCCCAGGTGCATGAATGCCATCTGACACCATATGACATCTGTATCACCCATCTACATGCTTTTGCCCCAGGCAGCCCACTAACACTCACCCATGTGCTCCTGGTCCTCTGGCCCTTGACTGCCATCCCTGTAACACCGGCCAGAACAGCGAGACCCAAACACCTCTGTCTCTCTTCGTGGTTCCACATATATATTCCCTGATACACAGCTTCTCACGCAAAACATTTGCTCTGGAAGAAAACACTGGAGCCAGGGAGACTCTGCATGGACTTCTTAGCTCTCCCGGTTAAATTTCAGGTGAAGCCAATGCAGAAGGGACAGTGAACCAGTTGTGCCTGTAATGTTTGGTTTTAAATCACAGTAGTTAGGGAATTCAGACAGGATCAGAGGAGGGGGGCTAATATCCAAAAGACAAGTATGGTTGCACCAGGAAAAAGGGTGACTAACATATTAGAAAGTCTGAATCCATTCTGTGCATAGACATTACCCCACGGCCCTACTTACTCCCTCAATCTCTTAACAGGGGAGTTTCAGTTTGCCATTGCTGCGGATGACAATGCTGAGTTCTGGCTGAGTCCAGATGAAAAGATCTCTGGTCTCCAGCTGCTGGCCAGTGTAGGCAAGGTACAGTGCATGCTGCATGGCTTCTTCCATTAAGGCTTTAATATTTCTGTGGGGACGGAAACCCTCTTATCTTACATACTTCCTCAGCTGGCTGGAATTATCAAGTCTCTTTACCAGTCCAGCTACAGGCAAAACCGCCACACATGCAGGACTGGTACGACATGACATACCTTAAGCCAGTCGCTTATTGGCATTGCTTTTGGGAATCCCAGGTTCATGATTAAGGGACTTAAATCTATCCTCAGCTTGTGGATTTCACAGACGGTTTACCAAGAGGAATGGCTCAGGTTTCCCTCTGCTTCGTCCCAGCCCTAGTTGCACAGTAGCCAGGGAAGAAATGAACCTTAACTAAAGCATTTGCTGTCTCTTCACAGACAGGGAAGGAGTGGACAGCACCAGGGGAGTTCGGGAAATTTCACAGCCAGCGGTCAAAGATGGTGAGGTGAGTGAGCAGACTCCCTCACTCCCAGGCACCTCTGCGCCGGGCTGAGAAATCAGAAGGCAAAGGAAAGAGAACCCAGACTTGTTTTGAAGACTTGAAGTTAAAAATATGAAGAAATAGATTATTTTGGGGTATCGCCAAAGGGAAAGTGACACACCCACACCTATGCCAGCTGCCTTCTGAATTTGCTGCTTAATGCAACATTGAATGTTTCTTCGCTTGAGGAAGCAGCCATTAGCAAATCCAAACTCCTCTCTAGGAACTGTATCCAGAGCTTTCTGCCTTGGAACTGGCCAGGTTTCTCAGAGGCGGAAAGCCCAGCAGGCAAGACTGAAATGGAGTTACTCAGAATTAACTGAAAAGAGTCTGAAGCATTCCAGGTGCACAGGAGAACCTATCCATCCAGTCATCAGCATCTGGATTTTCTTGGCAGTCCTAAACCTACACACCCTTGGGAATTAGGTTGTGTTTAATGGGTGTGGTTGCTCTACACCAATTGTCTGCTGACAAGCTAAGAAATGTTCCTTAATGCTCGTAGTGACAGACACATTTTTCTTCACAGGTTGTCAGCTTCAGGCAGGTATTATTTCGAGGTGCTGCACAAGCAAGATGACAAAGGAACAGACCACGTGGAAGTAGCAGTAAGTCTATGCAAATAGCCATGTTGTATATACGTCCTTTCAGAGCTTGGGAATGAAGTTTGTAATGATTTCCCTCCCTTCCCAGGCCCTGACTCCTCTATGCATGAGATGTATCTCGTCTTTTCCCGAGCTCTTACCTGCCTCTGTGTGAGATATTCCTGACTGTGTCTGGACCATTTTCTGTGTGTGCAGTTCTGCTCTCTCTTTGGTCTGTCTTTCTGTGCCCTGTCCTTTCCTGCTTTGGACAAGTCTCAGCTCTTTCCCAATCTCTTGCTGCTATGCAGGTTCTGTCATAGTAAGGAGAAAGAGGAAGCTGTGAGCCCATCTGGTTAAAAACAACTTGTGCCTGCTCCTTTTGCTCAGGTTCAATTAAATCAATTAAAAAAAAAAAAAGTAACTCACACTTCATTTTAATTTATTTCTCTGTTCCAGTGGAGACTGAATGACCCAGAAGCAAAGTTCAAAGTCATTGACTCCCAATACCTCTCCCTTTTTGCTAGTAAGTATCTTCACCATAGGTCTACCTGAGCACCTTCCCATTATCACAGGTGTTTCATGAGTCATAGCCCAGCCAAGCAAATACCATGTGTACAAACTGTTAAAAGAAATATCTGGAGACAGGTCAGGAAAGAGACCTCTGGACAAGAGCATGGCTCATTATTAAACATGGGAGAATTGGAAGTAGGATTAGAACATTGTTTTAGGAAAATTTAGAGTTAGTGAGGCTATTTAGAGTCAGAGACAGGCTATGAAGAGAGTCTGCAAGGGTGAGAGAAGCTGTTCCAGGTGTGAGAGTAGCACAGGATGGAGGTTGCCTCCCCATTGTGCAGAGCATGAAGCCCATAATGTGTCAACTGCAGAAGCGTGCTGGCAGCTGGACAGGACCAGGGAGAAGGGGCTGCTGGAGCACTCCTGGGATCCACAGATTTTGCACCAGATGCTGGACAGAATGGGATGCATGCAGTGATACCAGGGGATGCTGCCTTGTTCCATGCTACCCTCAAGTCCCTTCAAGTTGCTGTTGAGTCTGTCTTCCTGGATTTTGCAAGCACAGCAGCCCAGTTCCTCCTGTTTTGTAAACTCTTCTTATCACATCGAGTGACACATTCCTCAGGCTCCGTAATCCTGCCTTTCTTTACTTAGTATGGGCAGCTTCACTTTCTTCTGCCCATAGTCCTCCTTTCCATATCTACTGCAGTCACCTTCCAACTTCCCTGGGCTTTTTTCCATGCCAGCACTTTTCCCCATGGAAGATTCCCTGATGTAATTCAGATAGCTGTCAGTTTAGCCTCTCTTTCAGAGATCAACCTGCTGCTGTATTTTCTGAATCCTGCCACTTGACCAGGACTGGGCCGTGAGTTAGGTGTTCTGAGCCCTTTCTTTTTCCTTCTGCTCTTTTCTTCTGATTAAATCCCTGTAGAAGGGCGACTCACAGCCCAGAAGATCCCTTCAGGGTTGGCACAGTGCTCCAGACTCATCTTTATCTGGCACCTTCCACCAGCTGCTATTCTGCCCATACAGTGTTTCCCTCTTCCATATCAGGCTTTGCCTATATCACATTTGATCCCATTCCTTCTGGAGTTCCCATGTTTTTCAGTACCCAGAAGTTGCTAACAGTAACCCCAGTGCCCTTGGCAGCATGTTGTCTCTCCCTTCTGGATGTTTATTCAGTACCCTTCATCTCAGAGCGAGATCCATGGAGACATGAAATCCTTTGGGAGCAGCAGAGGATGTAGAACCAATCCTCAGTCTCTAGTTTAAGCTTCCTTTTGCACCTGGATTACTGTTGCTCTCCAGTCCCCTGTGGGCACACTAGTCTCCTAGACAAACTTATTAATTCTGATGTGTCCAATAATTTCTCCCACCATAGGGTTTCTTCAGCACGCCACTAGTGGTGTGCCCTCTTACAAAGCAGCAGGTCATTTCCCTTTGTCGCTCATCACTGTGTTTGCTTTCAGTGATAGCCGTGTTCCCATCTTGCAGCTTCTGTACTTTCAGGTTTCTGAAGCAAAGACTCGCCTTCCCACAGTGTCTTTGCAGTGAGGCTCCTGATCAGCACTGTTTAAACATGACTATGCTAGAGACAATGTAAGATCCAGGAATGCAACACCATTTAGAAAGGGCTGACATTAGGGAAGGGCACTGTTAGGAGCAAGAGATGAATTAGCCCTTCCTCCCCCTTCTGTTCTCTCTCCGGTTTCTAGATGAGACGCTTTTAAAGATGGATGAAGTGGGGCACATCCCGCAGACGTTGGCCAGTCACACAAGCCGGCCTGCTGACAATGCAGGCAGCAAGGCACACCCAGCTGACATGTTGAAGCCTGACCCCCGGGACACTCTTTATAAAGGTAAGATTGCAAAGAAAATGAAGAGGTAGCTACAGCCTATCAAAGCATGTGCAGTAGAAGAGCTGACAAAAATTGTCCTCCTAAGCCATGTTATCAAAGTCCAAGCTTTTCTTCTTCCCTGTGCAGAAGAGAGGAGCATCGTACAATGTCAGTCAGTGTAGGAGAAGCAGCACAGACTAAACCTGTCTCCTCTTCCTTCAGAGTCCAATTCACATGCAATCCGCAGGCATAATGTTGTAGTGTAAGTGCCAAAGAGCAGTGTAGACAGATGAACTGTACAAGATGGTTCGCTTTCTGTATCTGGTAGTATTTCAAATGGATAAATAGAAACCAGGCACAGAAGCAGCTAAGCTGTTGCATCAGTTGCAGCAAGGTTTCTCCAGTAACACTTGCCCATGTGTTTCTTCTCAGTGCCTCTGCTCAGTAAGTCACGTCTGCGCCGAACCTTGCCAGACTGCCCTTACAAGCCCAGCTACCTGGTGAATGGATTTCCTCTGCAGCGCTACCAGGGACTCCAGTTTGTAAGTCTTACTCCTTGAGCAGGTATTTGCCCAAATAAACTCAAGGAGGAAGGAGGGAAGCCAGATTAATAGTGGGCCCCTCCACCAAACTGAAGCTTGTGGGCACATTTGACCATCTGCTGTTTAGGTCTGCAGCAGCACCATACATGCCAGAGGGCAACAGCAAGGGAAAGGAGTCAGGTGCTATTCCCTGCTCTCTGGTCTCAGTGAGATACAAGTGTGTGTGTCTTACAGAGCCCCTTGGACCTCAAACCAAAGAGCTGAGCTTGCCTTCACATGGAGCCTCATAATGGCTGAGGATTTTATTCTCTGTGGGGTAAACTGTAGTCTGCATAGACTAAGTCCCCTGGCAGGCTTAAAACTGGTCTGGAGGGAAAGCTCATGCTTGTGAGGCATGCAGCATAGCTGAGATTAATCCTCTTCACGGCAAAGCCATGTCTGTCTGATGTCTGCCAGAATGGCTGGGTTGGGGGCTGGTCACCAGCATGGTTTGCTCTTTGCCAGTCCAGGCTGCCCCAGGGGGGCCTCACACATGTAATTCTAGTCACCAGCAGTTTTCTCAGCATCCAGGGCGAATGCAGTGTGTCATCTCCTTCATGCCTCTGTCGTGGAGTCCCTCAGCTCAGTCAATACAGACCTGGCCATCCTCCTTTAATTCTTACACCAAACAAGTCTGCACCCATCACTCCCCGTAGCATGTGCTCACTCCTTGCTCTTCCCTCATCACCTTCATGAAGCCACTGCTGCAGAGCACTCAGGGGCCCCACTTCCTTCCCTGCCAGCCCAGCCCCAACCAGGCTGGTCTGGGGTGGCCCTAGCTTGCTCTGCCTTGCCTGAAGGTCTCCCCACAGGCTTCCAGGCTCCTAAATTCCCCTGCATCTCTTCAGTAGGACTTACCCTGCCCTCTCCCAGTTGCTTCTCACTCTGTTAAAGGTCTTAGACACACAAATACAGAGATGGACAGGCAGATGCTGAGAGAGGGGTAAAAAGATACATTCATATGCATATCCCAGCAGACTCCCTTCTGTCTTCCCTTTCCAAAGCCCCTTCTCACAGTCTGCTGCTGGGTACCTTTGAGAAGCAGACAGCTAGTGAACAACCCGTGCTCCCTCTCAACAGGGCTGGTCAGCTTGTGACTGTGTCTGGGGAATATCTTGCACATACAGGGGTTTTGCTTTACTTTCGTCCCTTCTTTTCAGGTTCATTTATCCTTTGTTTACCCGAATGATTACAGCCGCCTGAGCCACATGGAAAAAGAAAACAAATGTTTCTATCAGGAAAACCCTTATTACTTGGAAAGGTAAAGCTGTCTTTCCAGCCAGGATTGATTAAATGGAAGCCATGGAGGATGCTGTGAGTGGAATAGCAGGGAGGCAGCAGGCAGTTTTGAGGTTGGGATTAGGGTTCACTTTTTTAGGACCCTTAATTCTTAAAGGTCCCCTAAGTCCTGCAAGACATTAAAGCATTTATAGTTCCTTTGGATAGCCAGTGCTCCCTTTAAATGAAAATATGTTTAGGTCTCAAAGGAAAACTGCTGCTGCTGCTTTTCTTGCTCTATTAACCTGAAAGCTGGGTCAGAGCAGCAGTGTATCTTTCCTCAACTACAGCAGGGAATATATTTGCCAGCAAACTGCCTGCCAGCAGCTGGAGCCTCCTGATGGCTATCACTGTGAAAGCCAAACCATACTCAGAACTAGGCTTCTCCTCTAGGGGAAGAAATTTGCTGCGTTCCTCTTCCCTGGAGGGGCTGGCTCCCAGAGGTCACTCTCCAAGGAAACCGCCACACACATGTTCCCTCCCCCTGCCACAGGCAAACACCTTGTGTTAGGACTCCCCTTGCTTCAATGGGGCTTTTTTGCAGAATATGGAGAGTCACTTCCAGTGACTGATAGTGGCCTCCCTGTGCTCAGGATCTTCTTCCCTGCCACATATCTATTTCAAGGGTTGGAAAGACAAAATGTATTGTAGGTTTGGGAGGGAGCTTCTGGGACTGGGATTCATGGTGGAAGATGGAGAAGTTGGCTGCTGTGGGCTGGAAAGTGCCACCCAAATTTATTGCTTTGGCAATTCATTCCTATTGCAGCAGCATTCGGGAACTAGAGACCAATTTTTCTTGATATCGGGCACACATGGAGGGAAATAGTCCTGGGAATCCCCCCAAAGCCTGAAGTGCAGGCACGTGATGGGACAGCACACAGACACACAGACAGTGGTAGTATGAGAAAAGAGAAGGAGATCATTGCAATTATCCACATGAGCCATTTTTACAGTCTGATGACTTGGGTTTGTGAGTATTACATTATAGGTGAGTCCTAAGCAATTTAAGGGAGACTAAAGGAGTGTTTCAGTGTACTTATATTGGGATTTCCTCCTGCACACGTGGGGTGGCACTCAAGAAAACATCTGAGAGACTGAGATGATAAGGAAGGAAAGCTGACATCTTTAACAGTGCAAAGTAAATCCAGTTGTCCCAAGATCTGAAAGATGGTGATGATGATAGACTTCTTGGGAAAGGAGGATCAAGAGACGCTGGATAGATGTAGTCAGAGTAATGGACCGTCACCTCTGAAGCAGTGGTAGAATTTATCTGGAGAGGGCAAAATAACTTTTATGAAACTTGTGTTTTGTTATTCATTTTGCAGATTTGGATTCTACAAGTACATGAAAATTGACCGGCCACAGAAGAGCCTGGACTCTGGAGAGAAGACAGAGCAGCCAGGTAGGGACCCTAATGTCAGACCCTAGAGTATCTTTTTGTCTATCACTCTTTCTGTGTGATCTTCCAGCACCAGCTGGAAGAATTTGTTGACTTTCCATGCTAAGCAAATCACATCCCTTCCTAGCTGTGGTTGAGAGGAGAGAGAAAGGCCATTTTGCATGCCAGGTTTCATAAAACTAAATGGTTTTGCTCATTTTTATGATGTTATTTGCATACCTGCTAAAAATGTTATATACAGCCTCAAACTTCCTCTTTTTAATAAGAGAGGAGATTCTTGCTGATGAACAGTTTTGCTGAGGCCTCAAGCTGGGACAATTTGCTTTAGCTTTTTTCAGCTTCTTCTGTACTCTTTTTTCCCACTCTCCCTCCTGCATGTGTCTCACTTGGTTTTTGCTCTCACTTCCCCTTTTCCTAAGGGCAGGATGGGAGGCCACCTAACAATGGGCTCTGGTGGCCATAGTGGCAATTACGTATCAGGCCCACAATTTGGCTGAGGTGCAATTCCAGCAAAAATTTTGGCAGAAGTGACAAAGCCAAACATGCACAGTGTGGCATCCGGTGTTTGCACCTGTGGCCAGACCAATAAGTAAAGGTTCAGCCAGACACCTCCACAGCTTTGGCAGTGCTGCCTCATAGGTGTTGGGGAGGTTATACCAGAAATAGCACAACTTGCATGTCCAAGAACATCCCTATCTGAATGAGAGGGAGGATCTGCCACTCACACTGCAACAGTGAGTGAGATGAGACAAGAAAGAGCTGCCTCTGGGAAGGTGGATGTCTAAGGGGAAGGGTCAGCAGCTGCGCAGAGTGGGCACCTCGGTGGATTGGGACAGGGAGGGTAGCAGAGAAGCTATGACAGGTGTAACTGTGATTACTCCTGCAGGTTTTCAGGAGGGGAACCTGGATGACCTGCAGTATGCAGACCAGGATGTGGAGAGTACCAGCCCTCCAGGGCACGCTGGTGCATGGGAGGCAGAGCTGGCAGGAAATGGTCCCAGCTTGATGACAGGCTATGATAATGTTTACGAGGATTATTCCCTCCGCAAGCATCGTCGGCTCCTCTCAGTTACAGGCAGCAACATAGGAGAGGCACTACAGAACAAAGGGGCGAAGAGATCTGCCGTAAAAGCAGCCCCGTTGGCCTCCACCAACCAAAGCCTCAGCCGAACTGGCCTAGAGGGGAGCCCGCTACTGAAGAAACCCCATTTAAAAGCTAGAGTCAAAGACAACTCTGCGAGCCCTCTGCAGCATGCCAGAGCTGTCCAGGGGGGAGCACCGGTCGAAAAGGCAAAGGGGAACCCTCCTTCTGTGACCTGGTCTCTAAAGGAGCAGTCTCTTGCTGGCTCCAAGGACTCAGCCAGCAGGACTGGCAAAGGGATGAAGCCTCTAGTAGATCTCAATGCAACTCATAACCAGCTGCAGCCAACAGGCACTCCACAAGCCAGGAAACGAGGCCCAATCTCTGGCAAAGCAAGCAGAAGTGCTGTGAGTGCTGCCAGTCTCAGCAAGCAGCCTATTCTGCAGGCACAGTGGCTAAACCAAGTGGAGTCCTACATTGCTGAGCAAAAGGCAGCCGATGGCAGGGATGTGGGTGAGGGAGAGGCGCAGGTGACATCTCTTACAAAGAGCAAATCTGGACCTGTGGAAACAGCAGCAGAAGAGGAAGAGGTGGACGGGGAACCAGAGAAAGATGAGGATGGGTTTGATTATGTACCAGTGTTTGACCAGGCAGTGAACTGGGAACAGACCTTCAGCATGAACAACCTAGACTTCCATATGCTGCGCACAGACTGGATTGACCTGAAATGCAACACATCAGGAAACTTGCTGCTAAAAGAGCGAGAGGCCATGGAAGTCACTCGTGTCTTCCTAAAGAAGCTCAGCCAGAGGAGTAAAGGGTAAGGCACAGTGTAAAGACTAAGGGGCAGTGTCCTGCAGCTGGTGTGCCAGCCATCACAGGAAAAACCTGTAATGTGAAAAGCCACACTACACTGCAGAGGATAAGCTAGATGTGGAAAACAAAACCTACTTGCCAGAAAAGCAAGGAGGATAAGTCTTGGGAGGAGAAAGAACCATATTAGGACAATGTAAGCTGATGATCAGGTGGGGCATCAGAGCAGTGAGGATCTGAAATATCTTCCAAAATGAGTACTAGGGTCTAGAAATCTAAATAGTTTCAAGATGAAGGTGCATGTGTTCAGATAAGAGTTTGGAGTACTTGGTTGTTTCTGAGGTCAGGGGATCGAACCACATTGTCTGATAGGTCCCTTTTGGTCCTATGTCCTAAATAGTGCTAGATTCACAAAGTGGGATGTGACAGGCATCAAACCATGCAAGCATAAGGAGTTCCAGCCTTATTCTGTATCAGCAGGGTTTCTTAATCTCCGTCTGGTAAAACATTCCTGTGTCCTCTCAATAATTGTATTGTGCAAGGAGGAAGCCAGCAAAAGCCCAGTGATGCCAGCTGGACTGAAACCTCCAAATTTTAATGTTTACTGCTGGCAGCTGTTGAAGGCTGACAGCCAGCCTCCAGACATGGTCTGGTGTCCAGCAGCTCACATTTCTTAGCCCAAAGTGGTGTTTAAAGCCTGGCTTTTTACACAGATTCCTTTCCTAAAGTTTTGTTTTCCACATCTAGCTTATCCTCTGCAGTGTAGTGTGATGGTGGGGTCGCCAGCGGCACCTGATGGCTGCGGCTAATGAGCCAGAGCTATGCTGGCCCCAAGGCTTCACCTGGAACCACAGTGCTGTGGTTCACTTCGTCGTGCCAGGTAAGGGGGACCTGCCTTTCTGGAAAGCCTGGGACATGGAGAGAGTCTCCTCTGAGCCTCCATAAGCTAAACAATTCAGTCCTCCTTACCCCTTTTCATGAGTTAGCCCCTATTTCTGTGATTTTCCTATCTGTCCTTCTCCATACTAGTTTCAATTTAGGTTAATTTTTCTGTACATAAGTGACTAATATCCCAGATGTTTTACAGAGTGGTGTTTTTAGTCCCCAGTCCCCACTGGAAATAGCTGCCATGATACATCTTAAAATTGCATTTATTTTTTCAGGGCCACATCAGTCATAGTCATGGTTTAACTGATCAGTACACTTAGCCTTTCCTAGCATTTTTGACTGATGAGCATCCTCTTCCAGCAGAAATTCTTCTTATTACCTCAAAGGACGTGACCTGATATTTCATCCCATTTTGGCTATTCTGGACCTACAGTTCATCCCAGTCTTCCCTATATCATTGCTTAGTCCTACTCCTTGTTTATAAGCTGTCATCAGCCAATTTCACTAGCCCAATCGTACTTCTTCTGCCAAGATCATTGAAGAAGGTATTAAATACTCTCACTGTTACCAGCCCTACAATCATACAGAGACATTAGTTATTTTCGGTGTCACCTTTATTTCATTCCCGTCACCAACTATTTTCTCTTGGCTGGAATCCCAGATCTAATTCCACATGCTTGTGGGTTTAGGGAGCGGGTGATAAACTTTCCAATGGGAGTTTTGAAACAGTACAGCAAAGCGAGAAGCTGGGGACAAAAAGGGCTTGTACTAGCCCAGGAGGAAAGAGCCTGGCAGAGCCAAATGAGCCGAGCATGGTGGAGGTGATAGAGGTGCTGGTATATGGGGAGGATGTCTACCCCAGCTGTATCTCCTGCAGGCAGTTCCAGCTGCAGCGCATTGTGAATGTGGAGAAACGCCAGGACCGCATGCGGGGGAGCCGCTACCTGCTGGAGCTGGAGTTGCTGGAACGAGGAGAGCGTCTTGTCCGCTTCTCAGAGTACATCTTTGCACAGGGCTGGCAAGGCATCAGTGGGGATGAGCAGGAGGAGAGGAACATGAGGAACTTAGCGTGGGGTCGCCAGCGGCACCTGATGGCTGCGGCTAACGAGCCAGAGCTATGCTGGCCCCAAGGCTTCACCTGGAACCACCGTGCTGTGGTTCACTTCGTCGTGCCAGGTAAGGGGGACCTGCCTTTCTGGAAAGCCTGGAACGTGGAGAGAAAACACAGCTGGGGCTTCACTTGGAGGCAGCTCATAATAGCCTATTGGGCCAGCCTGAACCACCTTTTTAGAGTCACTATCAATTTCTTTTCTCTCCAAGTTAAATCCCTTAAGAAACATGACAGGGTGAAAACTCCCATGGCTCATGAATTCAGAAGAAGCTCCCATCACAAACTGATTTCTGGGCACTTTGGTCCAGGTTTTCAGCATGGGCCTATTTCTGCATCCCTGCAAGGTTAGCAGGGTTTGAGAGGAGGCAAGGAGCCTTGCCTGTTTAGAAGCCATGCCACCTTTGAAATCAGTTTTGCTTTGATTCTCTCCCTCTTGCAATACAACCAGTGAAAAACCAGGCACGCTGGGTGCTGCAGTTCATTTCTGATATGGAAGAGCTGTTCAGAGTCACTAAGGACCCATACTTCAATGTCATCATCACAGACTACAGCAGCAATGACATGGATGTAGAGAAGGCTCTGAAAAGGTCAAGCTTACACAGGTAAGAGTGCTGCCTAGTCATCTAAAACTACTCACATGCATATGCCTGCAAACACCACAAACCTGCAAATCTGTATATTGATCATCCACAGCCTCCTACAGCTGGAAACCCAAAATGACATCCATCCAGACCTTGCACATATACATGCATATAATGTTATAATGTACATATAAGTACACTGCATATAATATTACAAAGCTAGAAGGCAATACCTACTGCAGTCATCCATCCAGGCACATCTCTTTTCTCCTAGCTTTTGTTCAAGTTTGTTAAAGAGGACATAAAGCAAGTCTCACAGTGATGGGGAAGGGGGAGGACAGAGAAGACAAGAAAGTACTGACAATGTAACAGAAAGCATGGAGACCTTTGGGGACTCCACTTGCTGGAATAGCTATTTGGCTTGCTGTGCGCTGACCTGAACTAGCCTTGGGTGGTCCTTTCTTTTATGTGCTAGGAATTGCTAGCAAAAGCTCTACTCCAAGGCCCTAGGATAGAGTTGAAAAGGTTTTTGCTAAGGACTACCCTATCCTTGCTGTATAACTGAGAAGACCCTTATGGCACCCTGGAGCCCCCTTCCATCGCACTGGGACCTGAAGTAGCACTGAGCTTGCTTGCTCACGCAACAGGTGCTTTTTTTTCCTCCTTGCGAGTACAGAAGTGAGTGAACCTTTGGGCACGAGGGCTGCCTGTATCGTGGCACCTGAGGTGTACCACTAATAGCACTTTCTGTCTTCGTTGCCATGTGCGCACTGAACTTCACCTCTTTCCTTTCTGACCAACAGCTATCGGTACTTGAAGCTGACTGGGAATTTTGAGCGTTCTGCTGGGTTGCAGGCAGGGATAGACCTCGTGAAGGTAAGCGTGCAGGGCTGTGGAGTAGATAAGAAGATGTCTCGTATAATTCTTGCACTACCTCTTGTCTTTCATACTGAACACATTTTTTAGGAAAGGGAATTAGCCCAACGGAACAGACCAAACATAGATGTGTTTCGCATCCACTCTGGCCCAGCAAGGGGCCTCACCCATTACTCCGAGGAGACTAGTCTCTGTGGTCTGTCCAGTTCTTGGTCTACCTGCTTGGACTATCAAACAGGAGGGAAATCAGTACTAGCGGCTTTACCATACTGATTCTGCCAGATCGTAGCCATTCATACCTGTTATTGAACACCTACTGACAGATAATTCGCTTTTGCCCTGTGCAGCAGTGGAAGCATGGCAACTGTAGCATCATTAAGAGCATTCAGCTGCACTGCTTGAACAGAGATAACAACAGCTGGAAACTGCATAATCCAGTGTCCAGCATTAGCATGAGGCATTCAGAGGAGAGATGGAGGGGCAAGGCCTGCCCCCTCTCTGCTAGGGCCTACCACAGTGCAGGTGAGCTCTGTGCGAGTGATTTTGGTGTGATTGTTTCCAGGACCCACACAGCATCATTTTCCTGTGCGATCTCCACATCCACTTTCCAGCTGGAGTCATTGATTCAATTCGGAAGCACTGCGTAGAAGGCAAGATGGCATTTGCACCCATGGTCATGAGGTTGCATTGTGGCATGTCCCCACAGTGGCCTGATGGTAAGAGAGAGCCAAGTCTCAAACCTTGGGGAATGGAGGAATGAAGGAGGGTGCCTGAGACCTGATTTATCATCTCAATTTGTTCTTCCATCACTAGCCAGTTTGTACCTTAAGGTACTACTAAGGTCGCTAGATGACAATGCATTGTAGGATGGGGTTTAACTGTGTCAGGTACTTGAAATTTGAGATCAAAGAGCCAGCAGAGCCATATATGTGACATTTCTCCTGGTTGTCTTTTAGGGCTCTCTGTGGATTTGAGTACCTTAGGAAATCCCTCCTTTCCTCCTTTCTGCCAGTTTCTATGCCCTCACCCCAGCTCCGTGGTCTCTGCTTTCCCTGCCTTCTACTGTAGCAAAACTCTCCAGAGCACAGTCTCCGCTGTTCCTTTAACTAACCCAAAGATGATCACTCCCAGGATTGTATTGGACCTGGTGGAAAACTTTGCTGCTGAGGACACTAGTTGATGGCTTCTCCCTCACTCTGTTTTTAGAGGGCACAGGTTGTCCTTCTGAGGAGAGCTGATAGCCCAGGGGTGGGTGAAAGCAGACCCGAGTTGAGAAGAGGAAGGCAGCACAGATCACCTGAGCACAGGATTTCCTTTAGACAGAGGTGGCCACCCTGAGCCCCTGTGGAAGGAAATTTCTTTTGTGTAAATGTTTTTCATCTAGGCAGATGGACAACCCTTGAAGTTGGGACAGTCCAGGCAAATTGGATACTGTGCTGCCAGACAGCAGATGTGAGAGGCTCTGCTAACAAGTTTAGAGGGCAGCCTGTACTATCTGTCTTTAAGCCTTTCTCACTTCCCAAAGCTTTAATATGGTTGGCTCTACCTTGGTTCTGAGTTGTCTCTCTGGTGTCAGGATTATTTTCATCACTTGGGGTGCTAGGAGTAGCTCAAGTGTCATTCCAGTAATTTTGATCAAAACTAAGGTCACTGCTAGCTGCTGCAGTAGCAGATGTGCTGCCGCTTTGCTTGAGTTGTTAATGATTCAGAGTGCCAACATGCCTGTGCCTCTTTTGTGCCCTCCTCAGGCTACTGGGAGGTGAATGGGTTTGGTCTCCTGGGCATATACAAGTCTGACCTGGACAAGATCGGAGGGATGAACACAAAAGAGTTTCGGGACCGCTGGGGAGGAGAGGACTGGGAACTCCTGGACAGGTAGGTGTTCATTTTCAGCTTATGATGACCATGCGCTCAGGAGCGGAGACCCATGAAATCTTGCAATAGCAATGACCAGGAGAACAGGTATCTGAAGAGATGATGATGATTAATGCCACCATAAACTCGGTCAGTGAAGGAGAGTCTTTGAGCATACCCTGATCCTCAAAATCAGTAGATGAGTGTACCCAAAACACAGCCACTGATAAGAGAAGAGAGGAGCTGTTTCCTGGTGTCTTCCAGGCATACTGTTGGCTGACCACAGGCAGATCAGGCACAAGTGACTGTGGACATATAATACTCTTCAAGCAGTTCATAGTTCGTATGTCTAGCAGTTCGTATGTCTAGTTTTAGTCCCTCAGCCTTCCCATATTACATACAGTAGTTGCCCAGAAGGGCAACTCTCAGAGAGGCATTTAAGGATCATAAGGTGTAGTTACATTTTCTGAGAAGTTAATGGGTGTCCCTTTCCTTCATTCCTTCACACGAGATGACTCTTCCTGCTGTACAAATCCTAGACCTCAACAGCTCTAGATTTTGAGCTCTATCCTGTATTTTCTGTTAGATCACTCGGGAAAGGACTTGCATCATGAGCATTCCCATATCGCCAGCTCTCCTTCCTCCTAGCAAGGCTGTCCCTACTCCTGACCAGTCCTGCTCAGACATCCTCCACTCTGAAAGGTGTATAAACACTCAGCAGATGCCATTAGATGCCTGTCTATGGATATAAGATACTCCTGAGCTATTCTAACTCTTGAATTTGATTGTGGTCTCCTGACAATAGGACTGTTTAAACAAGATCTCCTGGACCCAAACACCCTGATATCTTTGTGATCAAGATTTCCCTGAATTGACACTTCTTCTCCTTTCTGCCAGGATTTTACAGGCTGGCCTGGAAGTGGAGCGTCTCTCCCTGAGGCACTTTTTCCATTGGTTTCACTCAAAGCGGGGCATGTGGAACCGACGCCAGCTGAAGACATCATAGCCTTCAATCCCAAAGCTGCCTTTCAGAGTCATCCACTGTCTCACCCCAGCAAGCACTTTATCTAGGCATGCATCTGAGTGTGCATGCCCTTCCTCTCTCTCTAGAGCCCTCCTGTGAGACAGCGCAGCCGAGGAAGGGACAGTCAGACTAGAGGAGCAGGAACTTCTCTTGGGAGCTATTGCATCCAAGATACGGGTTCCTTGTCTTGCTGGGGAGTTTTGTGGGGGAGCCTTAGGCAAGTGAAGGGCTCATATTTCCTGCCATGCAGGCTGGTGGATGGTACGGTGAAGGAGGTGCCATATTTCCTATTGTGTCTTGCATGGTGCAAAACAAAAAGGAAAAAATGTGAGCTAAACCCAGAATGGATTATTTGCAGTAATGCAGCTTCTCTTTCAATACTTGAAGAAAAAAATAGGCAAAAAAAGCTAAACACACACACACACAAACAAACAAACAAACAGGCTCTCTGGTGTACATGCTTTTGGACAGGGGACCAGAATAAGTTCTCTGAACTGTGTTGTGTCCACATGCCCATGTACTGACCCAAAAAAGTCTGGATGAGGAGGAACCGGTAGGCACTTTAGGCTGTCGATGCTTAGACACTTCTCTGTGATTTTCACTTCAATCATTAGGAGAAAACACGCTCATATTCAGCAAGGTGTGGGCTATGGATGGAGACTGAAGTTCGCTTCTCTTATGAAAGCCACGTTTGCCTGCAGCTGGGCAATGTGGCAGGGGTCGATGTTGCAACTCCACCTGAATTATTTATCCACTGCCTGAGGCTAGTGGAGAGGTTATACAGAGGACCTCAGGAGGACCTTAGCAGCCTTATCTGACAGACGTGTGTTTGTCCTAACAATATCAGGGAAACCCTAGCAGGGAAGAAGTGGCAATATTTTATTAGTTTAAAATTGTGATTTTGTTAGAAAAAGAGGAGACAGAGTATTCTGCTCTCTAAATCCTGTGCATTTATGCAGCATCTAAAGGTTAATTTAATAAGTTATGGCTTCACAGTTATGTCCTGTCATAGTTTGACTTTTCCATAAAGAGCAGGCTTGTTTATATTGAAGAACAGGCACAGTTATTGGTGCTTCATTTCTGGAACAGTCCAGGGAGCTCTGGCCTGCTACCGAGGAGGTGGTGTCAGGACTTGGCATTTGCACTGGGAGCAGAGGAGCAATGAGGACAGGAGAAGGCTGAGTGAATAAAAGGATGGGCAGACCAATGCCAGCAGTGATGAAAGAACTGTGGAAAGAGCCCCTGCTTACAGTCGGCCTGACTTTAGAGTGAGTTCTCAGCCCCTGAAACTCCTACCCATGCAGGACAAGATTTTTACTCCCAGTAACCATTTTGCAGGACTGTAGAAGCACAGAGATCCACAGGGCAGTTGGTGCCCTGCACTGGAGCTTCAATTTCCCCTAACCATCCTGAAAAGGCTGCTACTGATATCAAGCATCAGGAAGAGTATGACGTAGGATGCGGCTCGTGGCTCCCAGCTCTGAGAGGAGTCATTGAAAAGCAAGTAATGAAGGTCTATAGGATACAAGCAATGCTGACTTGGTACTAGAATTGTTTGCTTTTACACTGATGGAGTGGATGCCAATTCAGAATAGGTTTTCATTTATTATTAATTCTGTGGTGCTTGACAAGTTCATCAAGTCCCACTATTGCAAGTAGAAAACTGAACATACAAGCTCTGGCATATGGAGTATAAATCTTGTCAAATCATTCAGTTGTCTCAGTGCGAGTTGTGTGGCTGATGGAGTCAGATTTGAGAAAGCTGTACTGTGCAGTGTGCAGATATGGTGAAAAGTGTGCAAGAGACTACTGCATCTCTTAATTCATGGAGCCTTTGTCAGAATTTAGACATTGAATATCTAAGAAGAGGCAGCCTTAACCTTCTGCTCAAATCATAGTCTTTTTAATGAGGGAAGGGAGTTTTCACATGTAGAGACTAAGAAATGAAATGCTGCAGTTCTGGGGCAAGGGAAGAGGCTGACAACTGGCAACTTTTTTTTTTTCTTTATGTAATACTGGAGTTTAAGAGGCCGAGGCCTGTGATGCACTGTTGCAATAAGCTCTGTTTCTGCCTGGCATGTGCAGTACCAGCTGCACTCCGAGTGCATGTTGGAGCCTGTGCTTTGCTTACCAACACAGGCACAACCCCACGACTAAGCAAGCAGGTTTTTCGCCAGACTCTGGGACTGCAAGTTTCACAGCTTGTCTGGACGGGCTCTGTCAAGCAGTTCTTGTGAGACGAGGATAAGTTGGTGGAGAGGACAAGCAGCAGGGATGCAGGGAGTTATTATCAGAACTCAGCAGTTCTGCCCCAGGAAGCCGAGAGGAGCATTATGCCCATTCTGCAGATGAGCGACTGACAGCTTCAGGGATAATCCTTATGCCATACACAGGGAAGAAGGGCTGTTCATACCATATGCTTTCACATCTGACTTAGATGTGATTTGTGGCACGCAAAGTCAGCACCCTGTGTTCATCTACAGACAGTGGAGAGAATTAGGTGCTTCCAGAAGGTAATTCACAGGCCCTGCCTTGATTGGTGTGAGTACCTTCTCTTCCTCACCAGAGAGGATAATCAGCAAAGAGGGACTAGAAAACAGGGTACAACTCTCACTGCCACCAGAATTTGAGGACTTCACCCCCGTGCTTTAGCTGTCCAGGAGACTTTGTTCCTTCCTTCATGCCTTTTCACCCAGACCAATGGCAAACAGAACTGTTTACCTCGTAAGGACTCCTTGGTGGATATGAAAGGAGTTACGGGGTCTCAGTCCAGTTTCCTGAGGGCCAGTATCCCTGCTGTAAAAACTGTCATCACAATTGTTCTTCTGTTCGTAGCACAATGGGGCCCCATTCTTAGTCAGTCTTTATACGCTGGCATTGTAAAGTTGATTAATACTAATTGGCACTAGTTGGCAGCCTCTGTGGAGGAGCTTGGAGAGAGCCCATGGGGACAGACCTTGTCTTCCCGCACACAAGGTGCTCACTCAGACTGCCATGGGCTGTAAAAGGAGAGTGGGCTACGGTCTCCATGACTTACAGGCCAGCATGAAATCTTCCAGGAGCACTGCCAGGCTTTGCCCTTGGGCTGTTGCCCCGCTTCCTAAAAAACCTCTATTTTTTCCCTCCCCCAAGCAAAGTGTTGAAGAGCAGGAGAGCAGGGAGTGCTGCAGGAACAGCAAAACCTATAGCCGTGCAGTGACAGGGTATGGCAGGGCTGGGCTTTAGCCCGGCCATCACAACCTGACAGGCAGCTTACCTGTGGTTGGCAATTGTTTCCTGCACTGCTGTATGGCTGATAGCATTGCACAGCATTTGCTACTGCTACGAAGAAGGCTTATCTCAGGAATCTGCACAACTCCCAAAGACCTGAAGAAAAGCTGGCTTTACCAAAGCAGGGAAACTAACTTCCCCATAAAGCTGATCTTGTTTCTGTCACAGAGATTTCTTAGGAAGTTTTGCCTGAGTTTGCGGTGAAGTTTGCCCTGCAATTCTGGCCTTCGTGTGCGTCCTGGCTGTGTCCTGACTTGATGGAAGGAGGAAATTGGCTGCACGTGCTTTTCTGTGTGTCAGACACACAGGCTGGGAGGGAGCTGCTCCAGCAGGTCACTGGATGGGAACAGTTGGGGAAATGATGGGGCATGCAGCAGAACAGACATTCCCTGCAGCCAGCACGTGGCCAGACCGGGGACCCTGGCCCCAGAAGTGTGGAATGCACTGAAAAGTGGCTCTGCCCACAAATGCTGACCCTGTCACCCTAGAACTTTTTCATTCCTGAATGAATTATGGGCCTGAGGTTTATTTGCAGTCCAGCAGAGGGAATGAAGAAGACTGGGTTTTATTATAAGAGAAATGTATTGTGTGCAAATAATAATGTGACTTGTTTTGTCATTGTCTTTAATGTTGGTATGAACATTTTGCCTTCTTCTCATGGCTTTTAAATGTCTGAGTTGTTCATTTTTTAGATACCAATGCCTTGTGTTAAAAATCTGAATTGTAGCTTTGAATTCTCTGCCTTAAAGTGGCTGTGTGCCTTCAAGATGACTCCTGGGCCACATCTCTGTTAAAGTTGGGGGATATACTGGTTCTCCCCCACATTTTATAAATACATTGTCTTCCTACAAGAGCTCGGTTCTCTCCATGTGTTGCTCACGCACCTGCCATCCCCACACAGCACAGATTAGAAATCAGATGTCCCCCCTCTTGTCTCATATAATTAAAGCCTCACCTTGTCTCATATATTGCAGGTGTAGTCAATGCCACAGAGATAGGTCTACCCAAGACCACAAGAGCTCTGCAGGCACTGAAGTGGCCGGCAAGATAGGGATACATGGCAAGCATGGTTAGCCAGGAGTGAGACCTATTTTAGTCCCCTTTAGGCAAGGTGCTGTAGAGAATGGGATGGTAACAGACTTTTTCCTATCTTCCTGGGATTTATCATGTGGAACAGGACAGAAATGCTGGATAAATATGTGTCCCAGCAAAGTAGGAGTGCTGTATGATGCTGGAGAGGGACTGCAGCAGATAAAGTCATCTCTCTCACAAGCAGGGGCCAGTTCATGCAGTAGAGACTGCAGGTGAAAGCCTGGACCTGAGCTCGGTCCTTGGTGCAGTCTACAAAAATGGGAGGTCAGGTCTTTCATGGCAATGGCTTATTTAAGTTAAAATTGTGACCCCTTTTCCCTTCAGCCCTGCCTCCCTTGAATATGAACAGCTTGGCATGAGTGGGGGTCAGACACAGAGAGGCAAAAAGACAGCCAAGGTTGCTAATGAGTCTTATTCCATTAAAATGAGAAACGATTATTAAAGGCAACAAGGGGAAAAGCACTCCAGTGCATTGCTGGTCTTCTGCTTTCCTATGCTGGCAAACAGGAAGCTCGCTCAGCTGAGGCTGTACATACTGCAGTACCTCATTTGGCAGCTCTCTAAGAGTGATATTGGAGTTAGGATTTGATAATGAATTCTCCTCAATGCTTCTTCCCCAGCGGAACCTGCCTTTCTGTGTTCAGTCATAATTACTAATTGCTTTGTCTCCTGCTCTGTGAAGCAAGAGTCATGAGATTTGGATTCTGCAAACGGGATGCATAATCTTTTACCTTTTCATAAACCCATTTGGGCCAGTAGTGGCTGCAAGCCCTTGATTGATGGTTTTCCGGGGGCTGCAATTAGTTTTGTTGCCTCTACAGTGAAGCTTCATCCTGGAGGACAGCAGGATCATAGAGGCTTCTCAGAAACATTTCCTCTGTGGTGCTGTCAGTCTGTGGAGAAGCCACGTCTTTTTACCTGATGCACCAAACAGACCTAGGCTGTACTCAACTTTGCTAATTAAAATTCCAATACGTACATAACTGCTGTTTTCCACTCTACTTTTTCTACACAGCTTTCCTTCAGCTGCAAAAAAGCCACTGTGGTTTGAGGGTAGGACCTGATGCTAGCCTGTAGGTCTTACCCATAAGCCACTGTTGACAAGATCATTCACAAAGTCATCCAGACAAAGTCACCACCTGTGACTTAAACAGAAATTTAATTCTGAACAGTCAAGTATAGAGGAAATAAAATCTACTCATATCTGTCTTTTAGCAGTGTCAGTCACTCCCATTAGCTCTTGAAGAAGAGCTCTTGCACATAATTTCATGACATTTCTTTCTTAGTGGCAGTAACAGTTTGCAAAAGGATGTTATCCATATTGAACACTGATTCTGCTTTACTTTGAAAAACTATTTAATAATCAGAAAAGTCATTATTTAAATATGCTTATAACAGGCTATTAAAAATACCCATTTTTTTCAGCATGATTACAAAATTCCAACTTGGGATCCAAAAATCTTTCCAAAGAAGTTTGAAAATTCATGCATTCTAACAGTTTTTTAAAGAAAAAAAATTGTTCTAGTACAATAGAATTCCCAACATTGTCAATATAAAAATTACGTATTTTAAAATATTTGTGTTAATGATAGCATCTTAAATTATAATGCTGATTTTTTTTAATAAACTAATATACTATGCATCTGCTGTTTCTCAGTGGGGCAATTAGCCTAGGGTGTCTCATTATGTATAATGAGTTTCTCTCTTTTTTCTTTTATCCTAAATATTATTAGGCTACTCAGACAGTATTCCTGATAGGACTCTGATGATGACATCAGAGCATAATATCTATTTTCTGTCATTGTTCATTTTCCAATGCTGGAAATACCTGATTATTTTCTTAACTGTTTCCCATTTAATTTTATTTTTAAACAGCTAGGAAAACATTTGAACTCCTTTTAGCTGCGTTGACATACACACACTTTTTTATCCTCCCATGAGAACTTCTTTTTAGTTAAAAAAATGCAGTCCTACATTTGGAATATAAACTATTAGATAGCATTGCTTTAAATATAGCAAATTATGCTTAAGACAAAAAAAGCTGGATATTTTTTGCTTATTTAGCCTATAAAATAAATTGTTCAGGCTTCTCTACAAAACGAGGCAATATTGCATATGAGAAGCAGGCAACTAAAATAAGAGAAAAGATTTACCGAACTGTGCTTTGAAATTACGTACCTGCTGCTGTTTCTACAGCTCTCACTAGAAATCACTCAAAGCTTGCTCTACCTTTGAGAAGCAATGCAAGTTTTCGCCCCTGCAGAAGTGCAAAAGCGCTAAAGGGCCTGTATGAAACAAAACACGTAAATTTTGAAAGTTTAACCCAGTTCTCTGGATTCGTTGGGATGACGGGATTCTGCTGAGGTCAGAGCTTTCCCCCATCAGTTGCACTGCCCATATCCTGCAGGAAAGACAAAAAACGCCCAGTTTGTGTGCAGCGGATTTGCCCCCCCTCACAGTGAGGGAGGAATATACAGAGTGTGCCAGGATCATCCAGCACTGTGGTGGTGTCAAGTGCACAGGGCACAGTCAAGTGCCCTTTGACTCTCTCATCCCTCTAGATCCAAAGCCAGTACTGCTTTCACAGTCTTTTGGCCTTCACAGTGAATCCAAAACACTTCCTCGCTCATCATAGCATGCTTCTATCAAGCTTTCTTGCTGGCTGTTGCCTCAGTATAGTACATTTGAACCATGTTTACTTGTGGCAGGTCATTTAAGTGAGAGCAAATGACCTTCTTGAGCCCTGTGGACCTAAGAACATGCCATTCCCTCATCTGACCTGACATGTGAAGCCAAGCAGTTGACTGGGCTCTCATTCACAAGACTCTCTTTTGAAAATAAGAGTGAGATTCTTAAACAGCCAGCACCAAACCACACAGGCCGTTGTGAAGAGCCCTTTTGCCCACTGCCTCCCCAGCACCTTGCTTTCTTTCTGCTCAGATAACACTGCCATCTTTGTCCGTCTCCCAGAACTCATCCATTTTTCTTTCCAAAATTTAACTCCCAACCACAACTGCTAATGTGGGGTTTGCCATCTTCTAAAAACTAATTGCTACTGATGAATCCCAGAAGTAGGGATGTTTGGTGATCTTGCTTTAAAGACCAAGCAAGGAAATCCTCCTTCTATGAGGCCCATGGGACAACAGTATGCCTCCAGAAAGTCTTTGCTTAATTGTGTTGCATTGTCTTCCACCTCTCAATCTTGCAGTGATGTTGTCCGAGACTGAGAGCCCTTCCAGGGGCTGACAGTGACGGGGACTCACCCCTTCCTTACCTGACTCCCTTGCCCCATGACTTAATAAAGTTCTCTGTAATTCCTGGTAGGGTAGAGGCCAGTCTTCTGCACTCCAAAGGCCGTGATGAAGATGTTGAGGATGACTGTGATGAAGATAAGAGCTGTGGCAGCATTGTTGAGGATATTCAGGCGGGGTTGCTTTGCCACATCATTCAGGTTCAAACGAGCTGCATGATACAGTGCAAAAACAAATGGAGATGCGTACTTCGGCTCCAAATCAGAAGTACACAGACTCCAAGTCAAAAGTCCCAGCCCCAGGGAGCCTTCACTGCCTGCAAACACACATGGAGCAAGTTGCCCCTGGGCACCACAGTCACAGAGCGGGGGGAATGGCCTCAGTATCTACAGGCACCATAGCTTGCCCTAGGACAAAGCAGGAGGACAGAGCAGAGGAAGGGGGATTTTTTTGTTTGTTTGTTTGGTTTTTTTTTTTTTGGTCATGTGTGTCTTTTGTAAAGTAGGTGCCAAGGCCCTCCAACGAGCTGGCCCTAGATAACTGAGTAACCGCTGCATGTTAGTCGGGCACATGCCATGTCGCCACCCGTCCACATGCTCAGCAGGATGCACCGAGGGAGGCTGGGTGGTGCAGCGGACAAGGTCAGCAGCGCAGGACCAGCTCTAGGAGGCCAGTTCCTCCTTCATGCCCAGATTTCAGATGAAACGCTGACAGAGCTTGACCCCTCCCCTACCTGAGAAAGAGGTATCTGGGTACCTGAACAGGATCAGCTATAGCTGACGGGCATTGAACAGTTCAAATATAGAAACACCCTGGTCACTGAGGCTGTCCAGCCAACAGGCCATGCAAATGGCACCCTGGTGGCTCCTTGCCTTCAGACGTGGTCCCCTGCCCCCTTTCTCCTCACAGCTGGCTCCAGCCACTGCTGCCACCATGGGGCAGGACTGTGCTGCATGGGGCATGGGAGGGACCAAGTCACAAGGTTTCCCTTAGCCTCAAATCGTATGCCCCATATAGAAAAGCATGTAGGAAACACCAGAAAAAGTAGTGCTCTTCATGCTTTTAATACGGGGCTTGCATTTGAGGCTAAATTATAGGAAATCCCATACTGAGTGGAGAATTTGTTGAGCCTGTTGGAAACACCACTGTCTATATGGCACTAAAAGTGTGGGATTCAGTAAATGCAGTATTAATATAGGGAATACCTCTGCCTAAAGTGTTCTGTCAGGCCCCGGCTTAGGTAAAAGCAAAAGACATGACTAAAGTGTGGTACTTGCAGCAGCAGCATAGAGGGGTACATTGCAGGCACGTGCAGCGATGATGCCTGAAAGCCAGTTCCTCTCCCTACTACGGGTATCAGCAATGGGGAAAAAAAACAAGTGACTGTACTTGGGTAGGGCTCAGAGCAAAACTGTGCAAAAAGAAAAAAGAAAAAAAAAAAAAAAAAAAAAAGACATTCCACATTTTGTAAAACAGTAACACAGACCTCTCTACCACTACCATCATGCTCTTAAATCCCTCCACAACCCTGGTTGCAACGAGGGGAACAGCACGGGGCAGGAGGCCACAGCTCCTGGTTCTCCATTCCACCTCCTGGCTGCCCCAGCATCACAGCCAGCCCCTCTGTACCCTGCAAGGGTGCACAGGGGCTAGAACACTGCCTTACCGGTGATGATGAGGAGAATCCCAATCATCACCTGGAAGAAGAGAGAGATGCTGATGAGCACAATCAGGGTGACATAATACTGAAAGGAGGTCCCCTGCTCCAGCACTGCTTTGAGCTGGGTGACGTTGGCCATGAAAAGCGCCACATCCAGCATGCTCTCTGCCACGCTCTTCTTCGTTGCGTAGTGGTTGATATTCATCGGACCATTAATCCTGAGATGAGGATTCACGCCCTGGAGGGGGACAAAAGAAACAGCATTACCAGTCTCATTCCTAAGCCACCAGGCCTGTCCATGCGGGGCGGACTGCTGTCTCAGCATGGCATTTATCCAGAAAGCCTGGGGAAGAGGCAAAGCCATGTGTTTTAAAAATGTCAAAAGCACCCAGTGTTCCCTCACACTTGCCTCATGGTATTAATAGGCACAAGAGCTCTGCAAGGTTAGCAAAATACTGGGTATTTTTATGGATAACAAGCTGTCCAGAGTTATGATAGCACAGATTAACTCAAACCAGAGGTTTTACAAGGAATATTAAATTCTCTTCCTTGAGGGCACAGACAAGCCTCAAACTCAGGGGGATTAGAGAGAGATCTTCCCTTTGGGCAGGGTGTTCAAAGAACTGTCAGTGCTGGGATTTATGTCATCTCTGAACACTTTTTTGCTGGATACTGTTTTAGACAAGGTACTAGACCAGATGTTACAATCCTCATTTTCCTGTTTCTGAAACCAGGGGTGCTATTTCTTCAAAATGTCAGGCATTGAAAAGCATGAATACAAAGGGTGGGATTCATCACACCTAACTTTAGCTAATCATTCAGACACATTTTTTTGTCAGTAGAGAGGAATACGTATTTACCAGGTGTTGGTCATCTGGCTGCTTTTAGCCATCCACCTTTCCTTTAACATTCCTGTTAGCTGAGTTCTTCTGCTAGTTGTCAAAAAAGAAGGAAAGGAGGAAATAATTGATTTTAATTTACCCAGAGTGTCATCAGCTGGTACTAAACCACAAGCAAAGGGGACAATTGCAAAAGATGTGGGTATATCTGCAGTAAGTTATGATCTTCTTTATTCAAATGAAAGAAAAACATAACTTCCATGTGGCAGACAGGCTTCAGTTCTGGAAAATCAGCCTACTGTTGGCTGTTATTCAAGATGGACAGCCTTACCATTGGTGCTGTCCTGATGGATAACTCTTTAAACGTGGAGAAAATGTCCAACTATGAGCTTGAGGTAACTTCTTTTGCTGAGTGCTATAAGAGATTTCTCCAGGTGTGTGCTGAAAGTAGGACCATCTCAAATGGTGAGTCCTGCTTTTGTCCCTTTGTACCAGATAAAGTACAAAGTGTAATCTTTTCTCCATGTTCCAGGCAGAGCAACAGATTGCAGTTATGGCCAGCACTCCATGTTGCTGCCTCTGGCCTCTTGATGTGTCCCTGGGGAGCAAGGGCTTTTTCTGAGTAGGGTTGGGAAGGTGCCCATGGGCAGTGAACCTGCAAGAGTGCTGTCTGTATGCGTGGCACTGAAATAGGGGCCTTATTTCAGAATGGGACTCAGGACCATCAGCTCATATGAGAAAATCATGTAGCAGAAAGAGGGCAGGAAGAACTGTATTCAGCTTGAAATATTGTTGAACTGTGATCTCTAAGAAAGGGTCAGCTCAGGGTGGGAAAATGCTTTGGGGATTTTTTGATAGTTAAAAGCTTGTAATTCTTGTGGTTTCTAACAGTAAAGTAACTGTGGTTAAGAGACTCCTTTGCAGAGCTTGTATTTCTTGCTATTGAAGGTAGAAGCTAGAGGATCCTGGAAGGAGATAAAAGTAGAAGTCTAGAGAGCCTGTAAGGACTTTGAGGTAGCGTGTAGGGGTTCAGGACTTCTTAAACATTACTCTGGTGTCTATGGCAGCAGAACAGAGGTGTCTCACAGCTCAGAGAAAGGAGGTTGGCAAAAGGTCTGAGCCTAGGGATATGTCCTGATCTCCTAGAATTAGGCACTACCAGCTCTCAGCTGGCTTAAAAGCACATGTGCCTGTTGCAACAGAGTGGTACCCATACCAAGTGGTGCGGGGTTTGATATTTGATCCCTTTTATGTGCTTTCCTCCTTATTCCTGAAGTCATCCCTCCTCACTGCTGTGGTACAACGCTGGGCATTGACAGCTTATCTGTGGGTGATGATGAGTTAGGGCTGGGAGAACAATGAAGCTGAACAAACACGACAGCTTCGGTCAAATGAGTGACTGGCACGAGGAGGCTGAGCCATCTGCTCCCAGTCACTTATACGGAGACAAATGAGGCAAGTCAGGAGCTCTTTTTGAGTGAAAACACTTCTTTCTTCAAGCTACCCCCCAGGCCCCTTTACCTGTAGTGGGAAATGGGTCACCCAAGCATGGGGCATGATTTATAATGTATTAAGCTCCGAGCGTCAGATGAACAGACAACAAAAATAGGTAGCTTTCATGTGTGCTTTTCCCACATGTGGATGAAAGCAATGGCATGTTCCCTTGTTTGGGGCATGAAACCACAGGCAGGGAAGGCCACTGCTGTCTGAGGTGGAGTCATGGGGTCTGGAAATCCTTGCACAGTGCAATGAAAAACTGGGCATTCCCTCTGGCTTGGCTGGCCCACAAAGATGGCCAAAAGGCCACCTGTACGATTAAAGCTGGGTGCTGAGCTTACATTTAGACAGCTGGGCAATGAGCCACTCTGCAGAAGTGCTTACCATGCAGTAAGGACCTCGCAGAAGTCCTGCTGATTAGTCTGCAGCTAAAGTCAGAGAAATCCAGCTCCTCTGTGGCTTTGGCCCTTACAGAGTATTCTGTCTAGTCCAGCAGCTACAAATATAAACCTGGAACCTCAAATAACAGGATGCTTAAGAAAACCAGCAGCCTTCAGAGACCTGGCATATTTTCGATAAATGCAGGAGGCTGGCTTTACTGGGGATGCCTGGTGCCACTGCTGTCAGCAGCCACCCACTCCATCTGTGGTGTATGAATCAGATGCCTGTGACTTTTTTTTTTTTTTTAATTGCCATAATGTATGCACAGCTCTTCAAACTGAACCATTACTGCTCTTGGTTTGTCTTACTGTTGAGCCCTGTAAAGTGCAGCAGTTCAGAAGCTGATTCACAAGCAACTCAGGTTTCCCTGCAGCTGGAAAGCCCAAGCGGCTGGGGGTGGTGGTGAAGGTTTACATGGGATTTCTGGTGAGATTAAGTGATTCCCTTTTGGCAAACAGAGCCCTGGGTTAAGTCACAGGACATATTTTAAGGTTTATCAATGTGCTTTATATCATCTGGCTAAATCTGGTGTCCTTGTTGTCACTTCGAAAGCATTTCCCTTCTGAGAGTGGGGATCACTGCCTTTCCTCCTCCACAGTGTGTCAAAGAGGAAAACTTGATATCGCGCAGAGTTAGCCTCGGTGAGGGTTGGCCCAGAGCTGGCATCCATCTGCTAACAAACAGCAACTACCATTGTGCAGCAATTCCCCAAAGATGGGGAATTATTATTATTGCCCATTCTTTAAGGGTAGGGAGGTTAGGACATGGAGAAGTAAAGCCTGGTCACACAACTCTGGCTGAGCTGGCGCTAGAACTTGGCTCTCGCATCCTGTTGCCGGTGTTTTGCCTTCCCTTGTTAGACAGCCTTCTTTCCATACAAAAGCTACTAGCTTCAGTCTCACCCCAGGCAAATCCCTTTTGTGCTTGGCTTTGCATAAGCGTGGCGTAGCGATGCAGACCATTAAAGGGGCTCAATGAGGCACTCTTTTAGGTTTTATAAGTCATAGGCTTTATTTTTACTCAGAGCAAAAAACCCTCTGCATCAGTTCCCACTTCTATTGTTATTTTTAATTTTCGTAGGAATTACTAGAGAAAGAAGGCAGAATATCACAAGTGTGGGGGTGGATTTTTTTAACAGGATCTCTATTTCTGCTATAAGGAGCTGTCAAATTACAGGGCCTGTGAAACCTTGCTTTGGCACCAGAGGGCATGCTGAGCTCCCCAGCTGCTGAGTGCTGCATTGCTAGCTAAAACTACGTGAAATTTTTCCACTGAAACTACTTTTCAAAGGAAATACTTTCTTTTTTTTTTTCTCCCCTTCAAGAAACATCTTTTTTTCTGAAGACTTTTGGAGGCAGTTCATTAGCATATTTCTTTCCAAAGCTTGCAGGCTTTTTGGTCTAAAGCTTTCTTAAAGCTACTTGCGCAATCTCTACAAAACCTACAGTTTTTCTTGTATTTTTCAAGGGAAAAAAATTACAGAGCAGATCTAATGGCAAATCTGTGTGCTTTGTGGTTTTTGTGACCCTCTCCTCGGGGGAGAACAGACTGAAAGAGACACTGGGACAGCATGAGATTCAGAAGTATGAGAATGATAATCCTCTTCATGGGAGCACTCTGGCAGAAGGGCATGTCTGAGGAGAAACTATATTATTTGGCAATTAGTTCCAAGGGAAATGCTGAAGAATGCCAAAGAAAACAGACATGAATCCAGGCCATGCACAGAGAGGGGTAGGTGCAGAGATGTGCACCACGGGGAGCCCAGCCGATAAACAGCCGCGCGTAGGCAAGCGCACACAGACACGCACACAGCACATCAGGCACCAGGGGAAATCTGGGGTGTATTTTTCCGTGGTATTTGCCAGTCGGCAACTTTAGGAGTGCTTTGTAAACATCAGCTGGTGAAGGTTAAAGCACACACAAACTCATCTTGCAAGGTAGGAGGGGAGCACAGTTCCCTTTCCATGGGCTGGAAACAGAGATTAAAGGCCCTGCTCTCAATCAATATTTCTGCTTTAAGTGCCCACTTATTAGCTATTCTACTTTGCACTGCAGCTCCTGACCACTTCATCTGGAATGAATGGAGCTAATTTTAATATTTTTGGCCTAAATGCCATGTCTAGGCACAGTGTCAGTGGCAGAATTGGGAACAGAACAGAGATTACTGCCCCCCCCCCACCACCACCCCAACAGGCTGTACTTCCCCTGCAGAGTTGTACGTGTCCATCCACAGGTGAGGAAACAGGTTAATGCAGAGCCGGGCAATACATATGCAAGAGGAGGGACACAAGGAGCATGCTTTGGTCAATACCATGTGGAGTGTGAACTCTCTGAGGCAAAGTTTTCTCCTCCCTCCTCCAGTGCAGCACAACAGCAAGCATACTGGCTGCCTTCCACAAACAGAAGTAATCCTAAACCCTGCCACGGAGGCTGTAGGCAAAAGGAAAGCTGAATGTTTGGGCCAGTCCCCCTCTTTGGCCTCTGCTGAGGCTGTCAACTAGTCCATTTGTTGTGGTTAGGCTATTCTTTTAACATCGCCAGCTGTTCTGCTCACTAGGGTTCCCATCCAAAGCCAAATGGTTGTATTGACTTCATCTTGTATTGGAGAAAGCCCAGAAAACAAGCCAGGGATGTTTTCCTCATTTCTTGGGCTCTTCCCCCATATGGGAGTGGTCCTGATCAAGGTCTTTTTCCAAGGTGTTTTTATGTTTCTGCAAGAGGGAAGTGGAGAGAGGTCATTGCTTAGTGCAACAGGGGGCTTGTTGATACCAGCTGCTTGGAAGAGAGCTTTTTAACCTAAAAGCACCTTCCAGAGGCTGAGGGCCAGCACCTCTTCAGCAGTGGAAGACTAGGCTAGTGGCAGGCACAGGTCTTGATTTCTTGCTTAGCACCATTCACTTCTTCCATTCACTGTTTGCTTTATCCGCCTCATGTGTCTCATCTCACGCCCACATGCAAGCTTGGTGAGCTCTCCTGGGCAGCCATGCAAGCGCTGTGCCACACTGACAACAGCACCTGCATCCCTGAGCAAGGGAGTCCCTTGGGCACAGTCATAGCAATAAAGGGACAAATGCGCAGTTGGGTGAGATGCCAGCTGAGCCTCTCTGCCTAACCTAGCTGAAAGTCCAGCCTTACATTCCTGTTGCAACTCACCAAAATGAGGATATATTGGAATGGGTGGTTAACAGAAACCTAAATAGCTGCTTCCAATCCTTGCTCTTTATGTGGTGTTAAGTCGGGCAGTCTCCTGGCTGTGGCTCACAGAGGGGACAGGAGAGCAGCCTGCATGAGTCATGAAGTAGCACAGCTCCATGAGAACGGGAGCCACGCTCCTCGCCCTTGCCCTCCGGCTGACACTGTAATCGGTTTGTGCTTCGTGGCTGGCTGCAGCACTCACAGCCTGCAGAGACCTGCTTGTCGCATCAAGCATGTGTGCTCTGCTCTCTCCTTCTCCCTTCCTCCAAGTCCTTGTGTCTCTTATGTCTCTTGCAGAGCCTCTCTGTTCTCATCTGCCTCCTTCCGTTCTGGTCCTGCTCTCTTCTTTCATCCTTTTCCTCTGTTCTCTCCTTCTCCATTGTTTTCTCCTCCTGTGCCTTTCACCTTGTCTTTCTTTCACACTTTCCTGCCATCAATCTGCTCTTTACCTTCGTGCACCTCCTTTCTCTCCCCTACTCTTCTCTCCCTTTGGCACTCAGCACTGCTGTATGGTGAGCTTCTTGAATCCATTCACTCTCAGATGCCACTCACAGCTTTCTATGCTACAGGGCAACATAAATTATGCATCTCTCAAATAACTGTCTTACCTAATCTATATTAAACTTTCTAGTTAAGCGTATTTATGATACTGAATTGAAGAGATCCAGGAATCAGCTGGCAGGCTTCAGAGCTGAGCTGGAAGAGAAGATAACTCTTCCAGGTAGGTGGAGCAAGGAAGAGGGGGCATGGGCAGTGATACTGGTGCAGGAGCCTTTATCACTAGTTCAGAAGCAATTAGTGGGTTTGGGGGTTCAAGAACTGCTTGGCACCAGCAATTACAATGTGCCGATGCATGACCTTCGATTGTTAAACAGAGGCAATTGGGTGTGTATGTGTGGCAGAGGGGGGACAACTCTTTGAATATGTGCAATTGGGAGTGCACTCAAAAGGATTAGCTGGAACAATTATCTCCAAAGTCAGGATATAGAAGCTGGAGCCTATTCAAGTCACTTGTGTTTTGCACCCAGAGCAGATTTACCCTGGTGCTTGAAAAAAGCAAGTGGAGACTTAAAACAGCTTTACAAGAGAAATTAAAAGTAGGTTAGCAGAGAAAATGAGTTTATAAAAAATAGAAGAGCAGCCGGGAGGCAGAACAGTAACTACTGCATTGTGCTTACAAAGCTAAACAAGTTAAGATGAATAAATCCGCAAGCTGAATGGCTTATGGCCCAAAATATTAAGAAAAGCTGGGCCTGATCTCACAAACTGCTGCCAGATCCAAAGAGCAAGCGTGTTCATATATGTTATTTTAATTCAAAACATTCCTAAAGCTAGTCCAAAATCTGAACTTCTTCCAAGTCTAAGGGTGGTTGGATCCATAGCTGAGGGTCAGGTTGATTTCTGAAACTGGGACAACATAACAGCTCTAATAGGTCAGACCAAAGGTCCAGCTCCTCTTGGACTGTGGTTGGCAGCAGATATCTAGATAAAAATATTAGAACAGGGCAAGCATATAGCAGGAGTCTCCTGTGGTCTATGCACCCAGTAATTTGTGACTCAGTACACAGTCACCCCAGTCCTGGACTGATGTTCGTCTTCCTGTGAGGAACTCTGAGGTTAATTTGTGCATCAGTCACACGTTGTGTGGCTTAGGGCATACTATTTGCTCTCCCTGCCTCTTGGTTCCCCTATGTATAACATAATGAGAATACTTGCATATGTGATGTTTAGGAAGAGATGTGGCTAAGATGTGCTGCAGAAGTACTCTACCTGCCTGTGTTTGTTGTATATAATACACAGACTGAATTTGTAATTCGGGCAAGCTACCAAAGTCAACAAAGTTAGGCAGGTGACTTCTGTATTCCTAGGCCTTCATTTTTTTTACAGTGTTTCCCAGACAAACCCCCTTCTAAACCGCCCTGGAGTGCAGGTTCAGGTGCAGATTTTGACCTGCATGTCCTTCTGGTTGTCCTCTGAGTGCTTGGGATCTCCAGGAGAAGGAAGCTGGAGGAGCCCAGGCAGAAAGATAGGAGACCATGACTGTGGATCTCAAGAGAGCTCATGCAGAGCTGATGAAGTCACATCCATAAACAGTGAAACTCAGGGTATTTGGTCCCTCTGTAATTTATAAGGGCTTTTATCCAGAAAGCATTTTTCCACTTCCAGGTGCTAACACTTGCCATGTCTTTGTCCTGTGGGTCCTTGTCCCTGTCTCCCATTCCAGTGCTCACCAGCAACACCAAGCAGACCCTGCTGACTTAGTCTCACCTGGGCCCATACTATTCCTTTTCTTCAAAAGCTGCCAGGCTCAGCTTCCTTCTCTGTCAGGAGACGGAGTCAGTCTCTGGACCTAAAAAGGCCAAATCTGCTGATTTTTGTTACCAGCTGGCACATTCTGAGTTGTGTTGGTTCACAGTTGAGCTTCTGACCTAATGCCATTTTTTTAAAAAAAAGTGCTGTTATCCATCCAGCCTTCAATAAACCCTTGTTTTTATATTTTATTTAAAGCCTGGTCAAACTAGGTATTAAATACAGAAATTAGTGAGGCAGTAGCTAGGTAATATGGGCAGATGTGTGCAATTAGCAATGGACTTCAGGGCAGGGAAGTCTGCAGAGCAACATCTCAAGTCTGTGCTAGGCTGCTTGAGAATGTCCTGCAGAGAAACAACCTTGACCGTCTCTGGAAAGATTTTAAACACATTAGGAGTGTTCTTGCAAATGGCTGTTGCATTTTAACACAAGAAAATGCAAAGTGATGCATGGCCACGGCTGTTCAGATTCAATTAGTGTTAATGCCCTTCCATTAAACTCTCTGGCTGGAAATCTGCCTCTTGCTTGGGAGCTTGCTGTGCCAAGGAAGGCTGTTCCTGTCTCATGAGGGCTAGAGCTATGGGGAACCAGGAGAGGACAGGAGGTGCCATGCTTGAGAGGAGGCCATGTCCTCCTGTGAGCACACATGAGCCCCTCTGTGTACCTCGGAGCATATCCATAGCGTCTTTTTGAGCCTGGCCCAAGAATTGTCATGCTTGATTGCTTTGCATGGAGTCAATATCTTAGCATTTCTGCTTGCAGTTTGGTTATTGTCTGACTGAGGCTCTTGCTCCTGTTCTTGGACTGATTATGGCAAGTCATTTAGTTCCATTTTAGGGGGTTTTCATTACTGCTCTTGTTGCTAAGATGGAGAGGAATGGGATTGTGTGGGGTAATGGCACTGCCAGGAGCCGGAGAGGTCTGAGCTTGGTTCTAGGCTGTTGCAGAATTTCTGTCTTGGCTTCTTGGTAAAAATGGGGATAATACCATTGCCCTCATCATATGCTAAAAGCCTTCCAAGACAAGAAAATGCTTCTTTTGTGTGTTATGATCACTAACACAGTGGGATCCTGGCCTCAATCAGACCAACCATTAATAGTTCTATCAGAGATAAAAATGTAAGAGGTTCCTAAAAGTTTAACTGAATTTTTAGTAGGATTAATAGTAGCTTGTGCAGAGCATTTACAAATAGTTACAAATGTAACTATTATTCATGTTTTAATAGATAAGCCAAAAGGTATCATTCACAGATCAGGGATGGAGGCACAGCACAGAAAAAGACCTGGTATCCTGCCTTTGAGTGTCTTGCTGTCACCCCAAAGCCTCACTGCACAGTTACAGATAGCTCTTAGCAGTTAGCAGCACTTTATTTTTCATGACAAAACATGAGTGTAGCAACTTCTGAAGTACTAGATACGGGGTTTCCATCTCCTACGTTTGCCACATCAACTCTTCAAGGTGTATATTCAAACTTATTAAATGACTATGGATTCACTGGCTTAAATGCCATTTCTCCTTTGGGTGGCAAAGCACTGAGCAATTGTTTGGGTGTGTACTGCTGCAAAAATGGTCAGTATGAGGCAAGACTGAATCAAAGAGGGTACTTGAAATAAAATCCAGGGAGCAGCTATTTTCAACCTGTATCCTACGGAGCCTTGGAGAAGTCTGCTTCTAAGGGATCCTCAAAAGGCAGCTAAGAAAAGCGAGCTTGCATGCAGGACAGCTCTTGAATACATGTCGTACCTCTGAAGAGATCTGCCACTCTGCTGGAAAACATATAGGAGGTCAGAGTTTTAAAGCAGTGGAAAGCAGCCAGTTAAATACCTTAGTGAGGCCTCATCTAAGGATACTGTCTTTTAAGCGTGCAAGGTCACGCTTGTGTCCCTCCAAAGACAGTAAGCGCACATTGCATTGAAATCAATGGCTCTTTGCTTCTCATCTTTTGGAAGAATTGTCACTGTAATTCAAGTCAGAATGGAGATGCAGCAATTGCAGGAGCAGGGGATACAGAGCACAAGGATGGGATGCCATTGTCTGATTTAAGTGGTACCCAGAGACCTCATCACACACTGGGGTCCTGCTATGACAGACTCTCAGTAAACCATGTTCTGCGTTGACAAAGTCATCAAAAGCTGACAAAAGAGAATCCTTTTCCCAGTTTTTCACTGGGGATCTGTGGCCCATATAACTTGCATAGGAGCACATAGGCAGCCTGCAACAGAACCAGAAATGTAACCCAGAATTTGATCTAATTCTCTGACACATACGATATTGCCTCCTTTTTTTCAGACCTCAGCTTGCCACGTCTTAGCCCACTATTGGAACCAAATAAACCTATCCTTTGTGTCTTCCTCTCCAACTGTCCTGTCTTTCATTTGCACATTTAGTATCTTCTGTTTCTGGGGACACAGACATTGTTTTAGGGATGACAAAAGAAGTGCTCAGGCTTCTCTCTGCAGTCTTGCTGATGTTAGCTGAAGTTGAATGAATCTGAACCATCAGGAAAATCCAGATAGGGCTGGGGTGATTTTTGTGCCATGACCTGTTTCTGGCCATATGTGACAGAAACCTAGAGCAGCCAGAACCTTGAGGTGGAATGGCCTCACATCAAAAGGCACCAGGAGTCTCTAGTCTGTAATACTGAGATTATGAGAACAGTCTATTAAGCTAAAAAAGCATAATTCTTTAATTAGAGAAACCTCATGATCTCTGGGTGAGATGCATTAACTTTTAAAACAAAGTGTCCTTGCAGAGCGAATCCATTCCTTCAGTCTTAGTTTCTCTCCCAACAATTTCCACTGCCTTGCTGGTGTGTACAAACCTGGCAGTCTCCTTTAAGTCCCCAGGAAAGCCTTCTCCCTGTTGACTCTGGCACTTGGCTCTGGGTCTGCTCCCCAGCGCTTGCTGACTTACTTGCTCTCTTCCCTGAAAAGCCAAAGCTTTCCCTCTGGAGCATGCTTCAGTGTTCTAGGTGCCTTTCCTCCCTCTTCCAGAGCCCTCTACGGGGCTAAGGGACCAAAAACCTGGACAAGGCAAACAGGCAGCCTCTCTCTGAGTGGGAAAGCATAGCCTAGCCAGGCCTTTACTGGAGTATGCAACATCTAGTCTCTATACGGTAAGTTGGAAGCAACCAGGCTAAGTGGTTATGACATCTATCACAATCAGCTCTTTTAGAACTTTCTTCCAGACAAAATTAGCACTGCGCAAGAGCTGGCTTCCTCAGCTGAACTCATGTACCAGACCACACCGCCAGGCTCCTTGCAGAAAGCCAGCAGCAATAGGCTCCACGGGATGTTCTCATGCCCCGCATGGTTCCCTGGAGGCTGGCCGCCTTGGCAGGCTGACCTGTGCAGTGGGAGAGAGTAGCCTTGGTGGGGGAGGAGGGATTGCAAGAGAGCAATTTATTTTTTTCATGGTGCAGATCTTCCCAAACCACACAAAACCAGTAAGATCTCAAACAACATCGCCCACAGGCTCCAAGCTCTGCAATTAATCTCCCCCCACAGAGATACAGCTCTTGTAGGGAACCTGGCATTCCCAGGCAAAGCATTGACACTAGAGGGCACTGGGGACCAGGGACCTGGTGACACAGCTTGCGGGTTCACCATGGGAGCCCTTCGCCTGTGGGGGACAAGGGGAAGCTCCAATAAATCATCCTTACAAAACTCTGGGTACCCATGAGGAAAATCTGAGATCAGTGCATCCAGCATCCCAATGCTTTATATGGGTTTAACAACTTTAGGCATCTGAGTTGGGAATCTTTGGTTCTATTGTTCCTGTTAATAATTTCCTTAATAATTAGAAATATTAAGTCCGGCTTTCCCTTGTCTTCCTGGCTCTGGACCCAGGGTGGATCATGCTTTTGTTTGGGTTTATAGATTCTTGTGTTGAGGAGGACTTGTGAGATGAGGTTATTCTTCCTTTTTCTTTCCATCTTTCAGTGCAGCTTGATGGTTCTGTAAAAGCTAGCTGTACTAAAGTCAGGAGACCGCGGTAGTGTGCTGTAAAAATGGCCATTGGTATATCAGTAATTGTTCATATAAACTGTGAATTGCAGCTGGGCAGAGATCAGAACTGAAGCAACCAGTAATGTCTCTTGTTTCTGAAAAAAAGGGTGCAGGAACTTCCCTATTCAGCTTCCATTCCACTCAGTGGAAGTTAAACAATTAAGACGCTCCATCTTTGGCAATTTCACTTAAGATCACAATGTCAAATTAAATTATACTCCATTAGTGCATCTCTGAAAATATCTCTATTAAAATAGTCTGTAAGAGTGAACAGAGTGGCAGAACTGAAGTGCCAGCATCAGAATTTTTTTATGCTAACAGGTAACATGCCCATTTCTTTTGGCAAACTGGATTAAATATCTAATGTTAAATTGTTTGGGAGATTGCCAGGCCACAAGCACGACAGAGGAACTAGGTGAGAAATACAACATCTTGCATCTCAACCAGGGGCTGATGGGGAGTGTTAGACAAAACGCTGTGTTTCAGGGGAAATCAATTAAAATGAGGAGAGATAGGCCTGAACATGTTGTGGATAAGAGCCATCAGGAATGCAGTAAAAACAGAAGGGATTTTTGCTGCTTTTCTCTTTTTGTTTGTGAGCTGTTTCTTTTGTGTAGGCCTCTGAGACTGAGCGGGGACTGAACACAGGGAGGAGGGATATTGCCCCACTGCCCAAGATGTTATGGGCTGCAGGATTTTGTCCGCCTCTGGTGGCTGCTCCAGTGGCACCGTGTCCGCCTTTCCACCACCACCCTTCCTGCAGAGCTTAGAAGCTCTAGTTTTTAATTCTCTAGGTGCCACGTTACAGCAGCCAATCCCTCTTAGATCAGTATGGGTTCCTAAAAATCATGATTTCTTTTCACTGTTTATCGGGAAAAGGAGGTGGGAGGAGAAATGGCCAAATTAGATGGGACCCGAGCTAACCAGTAGGTGGTGCTCAGCAGTAAATGCAAAGGGTTGCTCCATCACTGCTATGGTAGGCAGGATTTTGCAGGACGATCAATTGTCCTGTGCCTTGACTAAAATGCTAGCAGGTTTTCCAGTGTGTTATGGATTTAGATATAATGAGGACTAAAAGGGGTTATATGCTGGATAGTATCCTAGATTAGGAGGTATTGCAAAAGCAAATAGGGTAATTCAGCAGCTTCACTGAGCAGCTGCACAAGTAGGGATTGAAGTCTAGGGAAAAAGAGTTCAGAAAGCATAAGGATCATTTGTGCTTCAAAGATGCTTGATGTAACTCATTTCAGATACAATGCTGTAATAATTCACACAGTAAAAGAAATATGCAGCAACTCTAGAACTAAATCTCTCCTTTTCCTTCTCTTAATCTTCTTTTTTAGAGTTCATTTTGTGCTTTTCTACTGTGATAAAACAATACACAGGACTCTGAGCTAAATCGTAACTGCAAAATTATAGTGAGTAATGTTTGCAACAAGGCTCAAGAGGGAAGTTCTGTAAAAAGCTGCTTCAGAGGCTGATCATGCATGTAGAACTGTCTCTAACTAAATTTGGGAGTTTTTTAATGGTTGCTGTAGTCTTAGAATGTATTCTTTCTAATACCAACTAAATGACACTGATTTCTCCCAATAATATTTCTCTTCAGGTAAAATTTTCTCCTACTTTAACAGTATACGCCCTGAGCTTCAATAGCAGCCTCCTGAAGTCTTGAATTTCTCTTCCCTGCACCACAGAAAGGACACTGCACTAGGACCTGGAGAAGTATTGTGCCTTGGGCTCAGCTCCTGACACAGCTGCTGCTGTGGCTGTTCAGTTTCATGTAAAAGCAACAAGAAAGGTCAGATTAGATAGTGTTTCAGGAGCAAAACCAAGCTCAACCTAAATCCCATGCAACCACACTTACTGACAGTGCACAGAATGCAAGCAAGCATAGACTTGGTCCTGCAGTTTTAATTTTGAAAGCAATCATTCATAGCAATCCTGCTCGGAAAGGAGCATTCCCATACAGTCTTAAAGGGTGAATGTCTACCTGTCTCAAATCTGTCTGGAGAAGGAACATACACCATTAGCTTCTACCCAAAGACATAGACAACAAAGCTTAGGTTGAGAGAGAGAAGAAAGGGAACAGTATCTCAAAAGTAGATTCAGGAATCCCAGAGAGTGGGCTTTGATGCTTCCAAAAGTGGTGAGGGTTTTCTAGATAACTGGAGAGAGACGAGTTAGTGAAACCAGTAGTCTGGCGAACATTGACAGGCTACCAAGAAAGCTCATATGGCTGAAATTGTGTTTGTGAGAGTGCTCTGCAAACAACAGGCGTGCATCGGGCAGAAGATCAGTTTGCTGGTTCCTGCCATGCTAGTGGGGCCAAGGTGTTTGGTGCAGCTCTGTCTCCGATCACAGCAGCAAGGAACATCCAACCTTTTTGTTACCCGTCTAGTCCAGCATTTGTCTGAGGCTCATGGAAGCTGTAACTGATTTATAATTCCTCCTCTTCAAAATTAATAGTGGTCTCTCCTGAGCATTAAACTAAGTGCTGCTCCTTTTAATGAGCCTAAAAGGGCTGGAACTTCTGATATAACCAGTGGGAACTTCTCACCCACAGTACTTTGCTTAGGCAGCTGTTCCAGGCAACAGTACAGCAAAATGCTGCTCTCTGAAAATTACACTGTCTCAGGTCTTTCTAATCACTTGAAGTGGATGGAGATAAATTCTGAGATTCATTATGCTGATCTCTCTAAAGTGTCACAGGACATGCTTTGCATTAGGAAAGCCAAGGCAACATTTAAGCAAATGTGTGTGGAACGGCATTTGGGCTGCTACCAGCTTTAGCTAAAGACCTGTCTGATGCATACCTGACTCAGTGGCCAGCTGTGTTCCTATTGAAAGCTGTGGGGAAGAAAGCTCCCTCTGACCTCCCTAGGGGAAATAGAAGCAGGCATTCAGTGGGCAGTAGTGGGGTGGGGTTTTCTGTCCAAGGGCACTGAGTAATAGCTCCTCTTGGCTTTGGTGGAATTGGCACATAGCCAGCACTTCTGCAAGCCAGACAGGGTTTATGTGCATTTGAGGAAATCTTCTCTAGTTTAAGAAAGTAATTAAGAAGATGCATTTAATGAGGCCAGAGAAATAAATTAAGAAAATGAGAACCCAAATCAGCTGAAGCTGCGCTTGCCTTGATATCCAAAATGATGCCTTCGAAACAGTTTATCGAGAATAAATCTCCTCAGTGAGACTCTTTGTTAAGTGTCCTTGCTGACAAGACCATATCATCTAGAGGAAGATCATCGTATCATTGCTTGCAAAGAAATAGACCGAGATTAGTCAAATCCAGGGACCGGCTTACAGCTCTGGACTTGTGAGAAGTTTGGTTAGTGATGTCTAAGACTGTAGTAGCAACTGTAGATGCTCAAAACTGAATGAAGTTAGCATTGCCGACAAGCCAAGAGAACTCAGCAGGATGTCCAGATCTGTCACAGAAGCTGCATCACTCAGCTGTTTCATCTCTTAACCTGGAAAGTGAGATGAAAAATGCAAACCCTGGCGAGGATGAAATTCAGGAATGGTCATTGTCTCAGGGCTGTGCTATCAGCTCCACTCCAGCTGCTGACACTGCACCTGCACTTTTGAATTTGTATTCTCTTATCACTGACGCACTCTAGGGTTTGGCAGGTGATTCATGTACCCTGATGCACAATACATCCTGGGTGAAGCTTGCAGGAAAAGGTATGATCTCAGTGCCATACACAGAAAAAGGAAAATCCATGATCATATTCTTCCCTAGCACAAATTCTATTCACTGTAACTTATCAACTTCTCAATTTGCTCCACTGCACGTGAAGTTGGAATCAAGGTTGCATTCTGGCAATTTGCACACCATCAGCTCTCGCTTATCTGTGGGTGGTTTATCCAGGTTATGGATTAACTGAGCAATCATTTAGCAACACTCTGCTCTCTACTGCTTGCAGCCCAAGCTGGTACAGCTACATGGCGCTATGTGGGCTGCACAGACTTGCTGTCAGTGCTAATTTAGGAACCTCTGCAGCCTGCTATCTGCAGTGTTGCTGAACTCTCTTTTCTCCTTTAAACCTTCAGTGCCTGCTTTCACAGCTTGTATGCAGTAGTACCTGGCTACAGCAAAATGTCAGTTATGACATTTATCTGGATAAGCATAAACTGCATGTAACAGCAAACATTTTTCTTTTTAATACATTTTTTGTGGTACTCTTATCCAGGTCAGAAAGTCCCAGCATCTTCTCTCTCTTCAGACAGTTACTTTTGACTGAAGAACTGTGGAGTGACTCCACAGGAAAAGAAGATAGCCTGCAATGAGCATCACCGGTCAGTCCAAAGACACTAACAACCAAACCCAGCCAAGCCTCTCATCAGCTTTGAGTGCCATCACAGTCAGTGGCTTTGAAATGCCAGCAAGAGCTGCACCAAGGTGTCCTTGGTGCTGTCTTGCAGACACCAGCATGACAGCCATGGGCCTCTCTGAAGTGGCAGGAAGGTCCACATATCAAGAGCACTAATGCTGGAGCTCAAATTCCTTGTGCAGATTGTCACAGAAATGGCATTATTGTCCTGTTCTAAAGCCTCAGCTGCTGTGGATGTTTGGAGACCTGCCAGGAGATTCATACATGAAGGCTCAGGGCCCCAGCCAGAATCCACCAGAGTTAATGGAACATTTAATTGATTTTGTGGTGAAGCAAAAAGATGCATCCTGCAACCTCTTGAGTAAAGAAAGCTGTACTCACTAATGAGGCAGGATTCAGATACGCACAGTCCTGGAGCATTTCAGAATGATCAGCCACTTTCCCAAAGCCAACCTACGTTATCATTCTGGATGTTTAGCTTCACAGTGCAAACAAAATAGAGGTGTATTTATTGACAGGAGTAAACAAGCACGCTTCTCTCTGAAGAAACCAGTTTGGTCAGTCACCTGGGTGTTGACAAGAAATGGGAGGAAATCATTAAAAGAAACTGCATAGCAGGTAGGGTAATTAGCCATGTGGTTGGTACCAGACAGTGGAGGCTTATGTGGAACTCAGGCAACGTGGAGAGATAATTTTACCTTTCCAAGCAAGAGGGCTTCAGGCTCTGCTTCCTTGCCTGGGAAGTAGGTCAAGAGGAAGTGCACCTTCAATATATATTCATCTCATAATTATTTCACATACTGAAGAACAGCATTTCTGTCAAGGGGAAAGATGCCTCTACGGCCAGTCTCATGGAAGAGCAATCCTCCACTCACAAAGCAACAACATGCATATTTGACTCTTTCTCCATCAATGCTCATCAGCACTGCCTTCCACATGAACTCTCGTCGTACTTCTGCTTAGTGCTGTCCTCTCCAAGCTTCAGAGTTGCTCCAGAAATCACCTCCAGCAGATGTGCTGCTCAGCCAACCTAGCATGAGAACGCACCACATCACACTTGCCTGTATGGCTCAAATCAAGACGTGACCTGCTGTTTCTCCTGTTACTAAAGCCAATCATCTTTCACTGGCACTGCTGAAGAAGCAAGTGCTCCTGGCAGAAACATATGTATCAGGATGTGTGTGTTAAACAGGAGCCTATTAAATCTCTCCTTTTTCATTTTTAAGTGCGGAAAAGAATATATTTAACATGTGTTGTTTATTTTTGTACCTAAGATAGAGAATGATTTAAGTTGGGAGGGACCTCTGGAGGTCATTCGGTCTAACTCCCTGCTCAAATGTAGGCCAACTGTGAAATTAGATCAGGTTGCTCAGGGTCATACTAGTGAAGTTTTAAATATCTCCAACGATGGAGATACCAAAACCTCTTTGAGCAATCTATTGCAATGTTTGTACACCATCATAGTAATCTCTTTTCTTTATTTTTCCTAATAACTAATCAGACTTTCCCTTCCTGCAGCCATGGCCTGTCCTTGTGCACCTCGGAAGAGTCTGGCTCTGTCTTCTGTGTACCTTCCTGTTAGATAGCTGAAGACCACAAAAAAGTATATGGCAACCTTTGAAGCCTTAGAGGTTTCAAAAGTGTGTTGTAAAGATGGATATTGAAGGTTAAGTGGGGATAAATCTTATATTATTCTAGGTAGAGAAAAAGAAGTGTTATATAGCCAGTAGCTATTCTTATTCTTTTCTGTATATGAGCACAATATTTCTGAAGTAGAAGATAGCCTTTCCCAGCAAAAAAATCAAGATGTGTCCCATGCAATTTTTCACCATGATTTAAAGGCATGTGTAAAGCAACAATGAAAAATATTTTTTTTAAAAAAAAGGCCAAACAAAACTGTCTTATAGCAAATGATGACAAATTGGTGGTTCTAATTTAGCTTTCAACAATAGAAAAGTGTAAACATTAGGCTAAACATGACCACTGCAACTTGACAAATCTTCTGTTGTATGCTGAAAAACAAAATCTACATAGGTTGTGAAATAATGATACCACTAGAAAGCATGCTGCTTTCAAGCTGTAGTATATAATCTCACATATGCTACTTACTAATGTTTCTTTAAAAAAAAAAAAAAAAAAAAAAGGCAAGTGACCTAATTTTTAAGAAGAATTGCCAATAGCATTAAAAATGAACATGCTGCTGCACCAGGCTGCATGTTCCAGATCTTCTGTAGTAAAATATTTAGTAGGTAGTTCTGTTATTTGCCCCAATTAAATACATTTCTTTGATAAAACTTTCTTGGCTTCATCATAACTGAGGAAAAAGTTGCAATATTATTTCAACATTATGCTCTCATGATTACTAAGTTGAAGAACTCTAATGGAGATGAGACACTACAGACTTTATTTTAGTGTGGAAATTTGAGACTAATCCTTTACATTACTAGCCTTCCTAGATGGCAGAAATTGAAGTCAGAAATATCTGAGTCTTTTCTCAGCCAAGAGTTTAAACTTAGAAATGAGCTAATGTGACGTGCCTCTTAGCCAACTTTTTTAATCAACTTTTTTATTCCTGCAGTGGAATTACTTCCATGTAATACTATATACAAAATACAGAACTTGCCACTCGTAGCAGTTATATTGCCTGCAGTAGCTGTATAACTGCAGACATGCCTGGGATGAATGAGCTGATTGTTAAGGATAAGGACTGTCATTGTCCTTCTGACACGCCATTGACCTTCACATGTCTGCGCCTAGCTGCGCCTATGCTCTGACTCCCACCCCCAAGTATATGTGCTCCGCTCCCAAATATATGCAACTTTTCTCTGCTGACAGCTATTCATACCTGTTTTCTGCAACAGCTATTTTCCTAACATGTAGCAGTATTAAAATCAAGTAAGCAGCTATAATGTTGTAGCAAAGTTTATATAACCTTTATTAGGATTACTTTCCCGAAGCTTTTTTGTTTTTTATTTTTTTCCACCTATTGCAATAGATCTGATTTAAGAAAAGAACAGAACAGTCATTTAGGAGTTGCGTACACACTGTTAGATACTCCTCTTGTTATGTATTACCATACTTAGTCTCCAACAAAAAAGTCTACCAATAGAAGTAGCTGGATAGAGTTGGTGGGCTTTATGTTCATGTCACATCTTAGCCAAATCAACTTTAAATTGTAAACAAGTCTCCAGCTCATCATTAGCCCTTTCTGAGTTTTGATGAATTTCTGGTGTATCATCATGAACATTTGGTCTTTGCTTTGCAATATTTCTCAAACACCAACATTTAACAGGAAGGAAAAGCACCAAGTAGGTGTAACTTCATTCATATGTACTTAAGACTTCTGCATATGCTATACAACTTGCTTCCTTCACCAAGGCATTTCAAAAAAATCTAGCAAACTAGCCATGCCTTAGTATTTTCCCTTAGGACTCTTCAATCCAATCCAATTCATTAAGAGCACAGCACTAATAATCATTATTGTTAATAAAGGACAAGCCTCTAAAAGGCTTAATATGGGCAAGTACTCAGTATTTTAGTGCTTCTTTGAACTTCTAATCTTTTAAATCTTATTTTTCCAGTAGCCTCTCATTTCTCTGGTGATAGTGTGTATGTGTAACACATTCCAGATGATTTTCAAGCTGAGTAGAGCTGGTTAAGTCCTAGAAGAGAGACGGTCAGGGTAAGTCTAGTAACTCCTGCTAATAACTAAGTAATTAGACTTAATTAGAATAAGAACTGAACCAGCACATTCTGAAGGGACACTGAAGATGATCTCTTTTTTTTCTTGTTGGGATGTGAAACCAAGGCACTTTTCTATCGTGCATATTATTCTAACTTACCAAAATTCTAGCAAAGACACAAGACTTATTTTATGTTCTCTGTTTACTACATCTCTGATTTTAGTCAAATGTTTTTAGCGCTCCCAAATGGCTAATTTCCCAAAGCAACAAGGAAAACAATGAGTGAAATTAGTTGGGAAGAAAAACTTGGACAGAAGCAGAGCAATTTAGGCAGAAAAATGTGAATGAAAACTGGGAATTGTTCTAGAAGAGTTTACTAGATGACTAAAAGCCACAATTCCATAATTGTGAACAAGGGCAGCTTTGGTTAGAGGCACATCCTTATCAAGTGAGGAAGTGAAGGCAGCTATTAAAAATATATCAAATGCGGAAGAAAGAGAAAGTAGGTAGCAATCATGTAAATTAGAGACCAGAAATCTAAAGAGATGAGAAAGAATTTAGAGGGAGCCTCTACTTCACAGCCTAAGGACAGCAAGGTGTTTTAAAGGATAATAGGAATAAAATGATTCCTGACAATGGCATTGGCATAGTCCACTTGCTAGAAAATAAAATGATTCCTGACAATGGCATAGTCCGCTTGCTAGAAAATGATCTTGAAAGTGTTAATGATACACAAAAAGCAGAAATATTCGATATTGCTCTTTTTTGTTTGGAAAGAAGCAGGATGATGTAATCATGCCTAATGGGAATGCAGAAGTGCTTTCCAATCCTCTCAAGCAACTAAGATGCTAAACAGCATCCATAAAGAATTAAGTATGTCACTGTGCCTAGATAGCACAAGGCTTGGAAAAGAGAACTGTGTGAGATGCGTAGCCTTCTGCTAATTTGTAATAAGTCTTTGAACAATAAGTCTGGAGGAGTGTTAACTCAAAGAAAGGCAAAGCAAGATGATCTGGGTAATCCTGGCCCTGCCTGTTTGACAGTAGAGGGCAAATAGTAGGGAAGTTTGGTATGGGATTCAAGCAGTAAAGAATGAAAGGGACTATACCATATTTTCCTCAGTATAGTGCGAGGTTTGTTTTCCTGGCATTCTTTATTTTGGAAAATATTATTTAAAAACATCTCTTCCCTTGTACGCTACCCTGCAGGAGCAGATTTACTGAAGAGCTCTTTATCAGCCCTGGTGGCATGCTCTGGTGGTTGGGATTAGTTGGTGCTATAGCTGTTTTTAGCACAGTTGTTGAGTGTTAGAGCTGAAACCATCCAAGGTAGGACCAACCTGTTGATTGTTGTTGGGAGAGTTTGGTCTTTTTGTCTGTGTCATTATTACCTGAGACCAGAGCTGGCTTAAAATAGATGTTATAAATGACCCTTGCAAACTTGGAGACTGAAAGGTAGACTGTGGTGGAAGGCATGTGGGCCGTAAGGCTACACATATGGTTAAGGGAGCATCTAAGGATCAATAATTTTGTAAAAAAAATAAAAAAAAATTATTAAAAAAATTATAGGGAAGGTATGACGGGGTGTCTTAGCTTTGTGTCAAAAAGTGAAAGCAGTCTCAGTTGAACCAGTATGAAAATTACACAACCAGAAAGCAGTGATTCTGGAAAGCATTTAGGAATCTTAATGGAAAAAGAGCTGAATATGAGCTTGCCATGTGACATAGCAGTGCTACAGTGACAGCAGGAGCAAGGCTGTGTTTAGAAGACTGGTGAACTTAACACCAGAATAACTTGAGAAACTAGACATTGTAGCTGAGAAATCCAGAAAATATGGAGAAAGCACAGGAAACAGCCCTATAATTCTGAAAATACCAAAAAAAAAAGCCTTCCAAATGAAAGACTGAAAGAGATACAGCTGTCCTGCTTTAAAAAAGGCTTGATCCAGACTTGAAGTAGCACAATTCTAAGAGTCTACCTGGTATTAAAAGACTTTGTATTACTGTTGGAGAAAGCATACCAAAAACCTGTAAAAGGAAACTGAAGTTTAAATTAGAAATTAAGACAGCAAGATAACTTGCCAAGAGAGGGGGTAAATTCTGCCTCGTGTAAACTTTAAATGAAAATCTGACACCTTTATATGTTCTAGTCGAACAGCAGTTACTGGACTCACTACAGAAGAAATGAAGTAATACAGCATCAGCCTTACACAGAAGGTGATTCTGAATAATTTAATGATCCCTAAGGACTCACAAATATATTATTCTTTCTGAACTTCTGAAATGTATTCTGTACACTGTCAGAAAAACTGCTACATTCACACCAAAGCTGCCTGAAGCTTATCCATCTACTACAATAGGGGTATAGCTAGACTTAATTAGTCAATTATATGGTTTAACCAAGTAATCCGTAATATGCTGTGTTCACAACTCTGGGATCTGGATATTAATGACAAGGAGCATGTATTTAAGAGAATCCAAAAGCAGGTGGGCTCATAAAGAGTTTGCCTTGTGATGATGGTGGACAGGATAGGTTGTGGGTTGCTGTCTTTTTTTTTTTTTTTTTTTTTTTTTTTTTTTTTTTTTTTTAGAGATAGGAGGTGGGGAGCAGTATTTTCCCTGGAATGACTTCTCTGCTTCTGCCTAGCTTCCTGCCAGAGGCTGGCATATACATTCCAAAATCTCTCTCATATATCTGTATCACTTATTTCTTTCCTCTTTATGAATAATCTAGCATGACTTGATTTGACAATAAAATGCAGTTAGACAAAAAGTGGAGGTGCTGAATCATCCAGATGTGGTCCTGTTCTGACACTGAAGGTTTTTTACTGAATTGATTCACCTAGCTTTAATGAAATTGCAAAGATGTAGCTGGTTGGTCAATAGGATTATGCAAGGCTTGAATAGATTTACCTCTCTTGAAAAGGCTGTGGAGCTGTAATAATGCCACTGCAACTGCACGAAAAGATGGATGGGTTTTGAACCACCGCAAGGACCTTCCTGTTTTGTTTGTCTTTCTCTGTAATGGTTACTTCAACAGGGAGCAGCTATGGAACGGCATTGAAGGTGGTGTTATATCTAGCTCTTGGCCTCATTGTGGCATGACTTTCTGCAGCATCTTTCAAGCATGTGAGTATCCAAGAGCACCAGAGTGAAGCATGCATGGCTCCATGAGTATAATAATTTTGTAATGATTTGTCACCATCTTTAATTTATCAAGATCTGAATATTTGCTTATGAGCTAGTTATGTGTGACATCTCATTCTTTTGAAGGGCAGGCCTTAGCGTCCAAAATCCATCTGGCTGCTATGCTGCAGTTCTTCCTCACCTACCAAACTGTAGATTCTAAGCATCTACAGAGATATTGGCATATCTTGACTGTAAGAAGACAGCAGTCAGAGATATAGCCAGTATCCGAGTTAAATCCTGAACGAAACATCCCTGTGCTTTGTTTTTCTACACCAAAGCTATTTGACGCAATGCATAAATAGGATAGCCTTTCAAAGACTGATTAGAAGGAGGCTGATTCTTAGTGAATGATGCAACAGCATGAGTACTGTCTCTTTTCAGCTAGAAAAAAAGTGCTTCTCAACAAAAAGTTTGTATATAACCAGTAAATTTTTACTGGATAACTGACTGCTTTTTGCTATTCCTCTATATTTCAAAGATCAAGAAAAGGAAACTCATTTTACCCAGAAAAATCTGTTCTGCATGCAACAGCCTCATAAAACCTGAACTCTCCCATTTTATTAATCAGTGTATCATAAGTACAAAGTGTTTGTTCAAGACATCTTGCTACAGAGGTTGGAATTTGCTCTGTGTTTACTAAGACCACACACTCAGTGGGTTTTACAGCACTCGGATTACAGAACCCAGTGAGTATAGATACTGTTGTGATAGCCAACACTTTGATTGACACTTAAGTCTTAACTAGAGAACATCCAAAGCTGAGCATGTAAGTCTCTGCAGCCTGAGGTAAAGAGCCAAGCTCTTCAGCAGAGAGCTGTAACTGGTCCAGGTCCTCTGTGGCTCAGAGCCAGAGAAGAGTGCGTAATATGCACTGATTACTTGGTTACGTTCAGTTTATTTTGTTCTGATCTGGAATGATGGCTAAGTGCTTCACAATTTTCTGGGAAAGAAAATTCTAAGTGGGGGGGCTTTTAAATTTATTTATATTATGTTTAGAGAATACATTTTAATCCATCTCAGCTATATTTAAATGTTTTGTAACAAAATACTAGGATGATCAAATCCAAAACAAAGAGCCATTTCAAAGAGAAAAGCTGGAATGTTTCATTCTGAAATGTTTAGTGGAACACTTTCACAAATTTTATTTAAATCAATAAAGTTTTGGAAAGATTTACTACAACTGTCTTTTTCCAATGGAAAATTATTCCATATCAGGATTTTTTCTGACTAATGCTCCTGGCCAAGCTTTTATATTGCTCCAAGTAAGTATTAACAACACTTGTTCAATATTTCATCATCAGCTCTTTCAGAACACTGAGCTACTTGGGGAGGGAAAAAAATAATAATTAAAAAAAAAATCTTTCCTGTGAAATAGGCATATGTCACTGTTGAGTCAACCCTGAAGTAGCAACACCAGCACGTATTTGGGAAGATGGACACTCGTTGTTTCAAGAGTGTTTTTCATCCTCAAAACAACCTTATAAAATTGTTCCAGACTTGATTTTTAAACCTGGAGAGAGGAATAAATAACAGAATAAGCCTATTATGAGTTGCACTGTAATGACTCCAGATTGTGCATATGTGTAGCCCCACTTGATAATGCTGATGCTTAGTGATTGAGATCATAATAAGAAAATAAAATGGAAAATCACTGTCTGAATAGCAGCCCAAGAGAATATGCACTAAGTTTAGATCACTACTCAACAATGTGGTTCAGAAAACATAGTTCAGCAGTTTGAAGTGCATTGGAAATTGTTTAAATTTTTTCTGGTTTCTTATCTTGGCAAATATATCCCTTGAAAATAACTTCTGGCCAAGTGCATAAAGACATCGAATGCTTGCCACTGATGAATAATACCATATATAGTGGACACCCATTCCAAAAGAAATCTTGATCTGCTGCTCAGCTAACAACCTCTACTCTGGCAAAAGCTCAAGTGGTTAGTATCTTATACTATGTGGTCAAATGATGTCAGCCTCTGTGGACTAGCTGGGCCTGGAGAATGAAGAATTAAGGGCTTGCTATGAAAAATACCCTGTCCCTGTGAATAGTCAGGTCCCTGGAATGTTAGCAAAATCATCGCAGAGAGTCTGAGTTTTTCCAGCTATAGCTAGAGTAAGAGATGGCTACTACTGCAAACAGATGATAGATGCTGTTGAGCTTTTAAGATTGCATTTAATTCCTCGGAGTGCATATAGAAACGAAGAGGAAACCAGAGAAAGCATGAGAAAGCACTTCTTACATCAACAGTATATCTGACAGTTAAATGAACAAGCAGCCCCATTTGGGCTACCTGGTGCTTCTGGATAGCTTGCAAGTCTGTACTGTCTGGAATATATCCTTGAACTGACTGAGAAATCACTGCGTTATGGAAATTACATCTACATATGAAAGAAATCATTGTAGCTACCTGGAAAATACACAGAAAGGACCCTTCTGGCCATTAACTTCCTTTGGGAATTTAGAATCCCATGGAAAGAAAGCAGTAAGAACATAATAAAATCTAACAGTATCATCCCGTATAACTGCTTTTCATTCCATTCATTTCTTCCCATTTCCTAGACTCCCAAGCCGTTCCTGTTACTGCAGCACGGGGCCATACAATGTGCATTCCTTGCACATCTTTGAAAGTAATTGAATGATAGAAGCAGAAACCAACCACCACCTTTTTCCCCTCCATTATCCCTACATACCACTATCATCTTTAGAATGAGTTTTCAGTCAGCTTGGTATTGCCTCTTGATGCTAAGGAACCACAAAGAGCTGACCGTTCCAGCGGGAATGTCCAGTGTGTATCGAAGGTGTCTCAGCTGAAACAATTTCACTATCTGCCTTCAGCATCCCTTCATCGAAGTCAATAGGAAAAGGGTTACGTGGTTCTCTGCTGAACCCTGCATGATGGAGACATGGCTGCAGGTGTCTAATTTGCCTAATTTCTGCCTCCAGTACTGTCCCTGCTCACGCTGTGCTCTTGTGCATATGCTGCATTTTGCCTCCAGGGTTATCATTCCTCCCTTCTTACTCATATCTCCACACCTTTTTCATGTTGTCATGTATTCTTAAAAATGTCTGTGATTTGGTATGGCACATGAGCTGGTGCTCTTTTAATTCTATATTTATAATATCCCAGATTTTAGAAAGAAATTCTGCAGCTATAGAATGATTATCAAGTCTCGATAGCATAAAGAAGTCAACAAAAGGAAAGTACAGAAAAAATCAATGCTATTGATGCAACTGAAACAATCAAAATGGACATCAAATTTCATTATTCAAAAATACAATCAAATCCAATTCAGCATCAAAGGAATCAGGAAAATCAAAAGACTCTATGCAGTACTGAAGTCAAACTTAATCACATATTTTTGTAATAATACATGATCAGAAAGAATGTTGTCTCAAGCTAAGATGAACTACCTTCCAATGACCCCAACCAATCAGAAACACTATCAAACTCCTCCACTAGTAAGGCTTAAGACTAAAACCCAGCAGATATAGTGGACTGATCCTTGTAATTCATCTTCTTTATAGAGTAGGAGAAGATTTATCAGAACTGATAAATAAGTAGGGCTCATTGAAAGCCACTCTGGAATTCAAAAGTGAAGTAATTTTTTCCTTTCTTTCTTAAACAAGGTAGAAAAAAATTTTTGCTTTTTACCCTAGTCTCAGTTCATAATAAATGGGGGTGGGGGGGTGTTTCTGAGGATCTTCTGGAAAAACCTGAGTGAACTCAAAAGCAGGGTCCCCGTTAGGTAATCCAATCAAATGCCAAAACAAGATTTCAGATGATTCCAGAAGGACTGTTGATAAATGTCAACTTCATATGTATCTGGAGTACTTTTTGCTTTGTCTCCTCTACAAGTCGTAGGAGGAAATGCAGAAATTCAAGCCAAAGCCCCCGCAGGGAGAGCAGAAATAGTCAGGTAAGTGGTGAATCTGCTTGGTACCTACGGGCGAGGAGTCCCCCTTTCGCTGTGTGGAGCTCGGTGTCAAAGAGTTCCAGAGCGCCCCAGGTGATACGCTGAGGTATTAAATGCAGATCATGTCTTTCTTCCAAACCTCTGTGGGTTTGGCTGAAGATGTCCATGTCCTTGGTATTCCACACTTCAGATATTTAGAAATGCTTCTCACACTGAAAGGAGCTTTAAATCAGCAATTTAAAAGCCTAGGAGAAGAAAGGCTAATACCCACGTTATTCTTAATTAGCAAGCCACAGTTATTGTGCATAACTAAATCGCAGCCTGGAGTGTGAATTTTGTAGGAGTTATAAAGTGATGATTAATCCTTAAATGAGGATTCCTCCCCTGTTCTTTAAAGTTAGAGATTGCTCCCCTTGTTAGCAGAGGAAAGAACTTTACTAAATTACGTTTGCCGAATCTTACTGGCAAATGTGCTGGCTGGTAAAGACAAAAAGTGTTGTGCTATTAATGCATCACAATTAATTATGCCAGTATAACTGGTTATTCTTTGGCACAAGTATAGAGCTTGAGGGACCAGATGTGGCACTGCCCTATTTGTTACTGTGGTAGATAATTATGAAAGAAGTACAGATCTGGACTTGCATAACTTGAAAGTGGTATGGAGTAGATTGTAAATTTCCAGGTTAAGAGTAGAAGAAATACTCCATTCTCAAAAGCTATAATTTAGAACCCAGAAGGAATTTGACCCACTTTTGGGGGGGGGGGGGGAAGGTTTAAAGAGCTGTGACCAATGCTGTACTGACTAATGAGTTTCCACAAACCACTCTGGAAAATTCACTTGATGTGTGTCTAATCTGGTGCAGGGTGGTAAGAGCATTCTAGGAGTGGCATCAGTTTTTAGCTTGGACTTTTCTGGCCCTATCTTCTATATTTGGGGCTCAATATGCAAGAAAAATGGTGAGCAGTGTCTGTGAGACTGCAAAAAACTATACAATTTGGGTAAGTTGCTATAACTATTCATTGCTTTAGGCAGTTGCTTTACTTGAAACGGGCTTGGTTATGCTCTGCAGTTAGCTTAGGAACTGTGATTGTTTATAAGCACTTGTGCAGGGATTGGGATATGGACCTTTGGCATATGGAGATAGCTTTCTACTTCCCAAGAAAGCCATGCACCTATCTTGATAGTCCTGAGGATACAAGGCTGCAAAAAGTTCATTAGGAAATGACAGGCAACAGTGACCATTTTTGGTACCTGCGTGCATCAGCAAGATACTCAGTAAGGTTTTTGTGCCGCCTGACCATAAAGAAGCTTTTTCAAAATTGTCTGCAGACCTGAATGCAGTCCAATAGATGAAGCACATTTAAACAATGTGCCAAGCAGTGTGCTTTTTGCATGTGCCAGATATAAGCAAGCCATGATTTATGCATGCAAATGCCTCTGTGCATATGTGCACATAAGCTCAGGCAGAATTTAACACGAGCACTTTTGAAAACTTCAGTTCTGAGTTGCGCTTTCCAGGTTGTTGTTTGCTCTTTTGCATTCAGAACAGGCTCTGCTTCTGAAAGGATACAGAGTGCAAATTTAAAAGGAACTTAGAAGATATAAGTTTTAGCTCAGTAACAAATGGAGGTAAGTACTAGTGAGACATCTGCTAAGTTTTGAGGGTATATGGCTGGATGAGAAATTCCAAACCATTCTTTTAACACCACAAAATCTCTCTAATCACTGACCATAACTATGGGGATGTTCAAAACCAGAACCAGAAAAGGTGAGAACAGTTCACTTTTTCAGAATTTAGCTTCTAAATATGGCTGCCAAGACCCATTTGTAAATTGTTAACCTGTGTCCTATGATAGCAACTGCACATACGCATTTTCTCTCATCTCTGTGCAGAAATTAAGTGCTGAAAGGAACAAAGGCACATGCATTTGTGGAGCGCGGAGGACGCTCAAGTGGAGGTGGCATTGAAGCGTCTTTAAGTGTTCACACAAGGTGCCTTCCCGATCCAGAACAAGCAGAACAGGACAGAGAAAATGGACTGAATTCTGCAGTGAATCATTAGGGTTGGCACGTGTCTGTATGCTTCAGCTTAGTGAAAGATTTTGTTTCAAGTGATGGGGAAGACATGGGTATTTCTGATAGTGAGTAAAGCATTTTGCAGCTCTCTGTAGCTGTGATGTCTTGCTATTGCAGTATGTTCATTATAGTATTGTATGGCAGAGCTCTAGAAGGAATCCAGGTTTATTCTTTCTCCTGCATTTCTAGCTGAATACAGCTTCCTAATTATACCAGTTATTCTGCTAACCCCATTTCAGCTATAATCATCTGTATAAAAAAGTGAAACTATCAACAAGCTAATGGTATCTTCTGCACAACTCTGAGGGTTGCACCTTGCAGCTAAACTAATAGTCGCTTCTGTCCAAAGCAAACGGTCCTATTAATCTATCTGTGCTGTCTTACTCTCTGGCATTCATAAAACTCAGTTCTGAGACAATTCAGAACATTAAGCCAAGGGAAAACTAACTTTAAAAAAAGTGGTCCATTTTCTCCAAGTTTAATGAGCTGAACTGTTTTACAGAAGGGTCTGGCAAATGCCAGTGCAAGGACAAGGTGGGATGTGTATCTGGGAGCAGGAGATAAGAGGGAACAAGGGGTTGTAGGCTGAGGAAAAGCAGGACCTCTCCCTTTTGGGAGCAGCAGCCAGTTAGATCACCCTGGTATCTAATCTTTCTGTTGGTTAGTCATTACTTTAGACTGAGGGTGTCATGACAGGACCTTCACTGCTATTGTTTTTATGCTCATGACATAGAGGAAGTATGAGGTGTTTCACATAATTTCCTTCATGTAAACAGTGACAAGGAATTTCATGTCTTTTGTGTTAGGGGCACAGATTTTATCTTCTCAACAGCTTTTGCTTTCCAAGGAGAGTGCTGGGGTGGGAAATAAGGGTGATGTTGAAAGTAGAAATGACCAGAAAGAGCAAGAAGTAATTCCCATGTAAAATATGCACTGAGAGACCTTGGAGAAAAGTATCACTGATCTTAGCACATGTCACTTAGGTCAGGACAGTGTTACAACATTTTGATTGTATACTTGCACCAGAAAGTCAGAAGCAATCAAATTAAGCCATCAAAGCTGTTAATGATGCAATTTATATTTTGGGGATTATGTCAGGATACCTTCTGCTTGTGACAACTACTGAACTACACCATCCAAACACCTTCTTTGATTGGTAGAAGCTGTATTTCCACTGGAAGTTTTGTCAGTATAACAATACCATCAACACCTTTGCAGTCTAGTAGATGAAGTACAGGCCTGAGATTCATATGCAGCCCAGAGTGAGACAGCTAAGATGTAGCATCTCCTTGGAAGGTTTGGAAAATAGGGTGGTATGTTGAATCATATCATAAAATGGACAGAAGAGCAGTGGAGTTGCAAGGTTCTGTGCATATCTCAGTTCTTGTGAAAGGCAGCTACACTGTGCAGTTGTTCCCCAGCAGAGATAGGCGCAGCTGCAAAGTATGGATCTGGATCCAAAATTTCTAGCAGTTCACAAGTAATCCATTTTAATCTTTGATTTCTAGACCCTAACTTTTCATTTATTTATATGTGGTTATATGTATTTTTTAAAGTCCCAGACTGATCCTAGAAAACATACAGAATGGTGCAAAGCAGGAACTGTAAGCATTGTGTGTTGGATTTCACATTACAGTCATGTAGATGCGCATGAATTCACCTAGTACTTTGTGTATTTGCACAATGTAATCTTTGGTTACCTGGTTTGTGTACATCTGCGCAAATTGTGTATGTGAAATGTCAGCAGTTGATTTACAGAAAACATTGAAAAATAGGTTACTATGTCTATGCAAGTCCACTACAAAGAATGCTCCCAAGCTTGCCTATACATGTGAACTCTTTTCTTTCTGTACCGTCTAACACTCTCTACACAACAGCCTATTTTCTAAATCAGCGAATCAATGGCAACATCTACAGGTATCAATTCCATTTCCCCCTCCTCAAGCAGTTTGTTAGCCGTTGCTGTTTGTAGAAACCCTTGTGACCCTTAGAGGAAAGACGATTCATTCGTGTAAAATATTATTATTATTGTTAGTCTAGTGTTTTCAGTGAATTTTATCAGAACCTGATGTCCTGCCAAAAGTAACTCCCTGGGAATCTTTCAACAACTGTTCCTGGGTGTTCTGTGTATGACTGCTGTTTTCTCATACATTGTCCCTGGGAATTACATTCTCAGATTAGAAAAATGTCAGTCCTTTTGTTTCTGTGAAAAGAATTGCAGTTCAGGCTCTACAATTAAAGGTTTGGCTAGGTTTTATTATTATTATTATTATTATTATTATTATTATTATTATTCAGGTGTGTTTTGTTTTCTCATTAACCCCTTTGCAAAACAGGTTCAAAGTGCTAAAAAGATTGATGTGAATGATCCTGTAGTATTATACAAACATTTTGCATAGCTATGAACGGCCATTTAAAGGAAAACTGGTGTAAAGTTGGACCCAGGCTTTCAGTCAACGTTATGGAGAGCTTTCAACCCTGCAGAGAAAAAGAACCTTAAAAAGCTAACTTTGTAAAAAGAAGCTGTAGTACAGCATGGCAGAATTTAAGGAGGGGCCCACATCCCCTTAGTGAGAATTGTGTTTTTCAGAGATTTCCTGGGTGGATTTAGCTTTGAGAGGCATTTGGGAAGCGGTGTCACAATCTGGGCTCCTGCGTGGAACACCATGGTTGTTGCGACCATCATTAATTGACATCAGAGAAACATATTGGTTCCCAGTTTTAGTTGTGTGCTGAAGCATTTACACGTTCTAGCACAAAGTGATGGAGGAGGGTGCAGCATTTTCCCCACAGTTCACTCATTTTTGATTACACTCTTCCTTTTCAAGTTTCTGCCTCTCCCTGCTAAGCTCACTGTCATTGGAGCACCTCTGTTTTGTGGTTGATGCACTGTGTAGTACCCCTGCAAAGGTGTTCTGTGGTGCCCTCCTGTGCATTCACTACAGTCTGTTTCTCTGCAGAACTGAAAAGAAATGCCAGTCTGCTCCTTTTCGTTTTTTCACAGTGTCTCATGTCCTGTTTGGGCATCCTAATACCCTGTCTGATGCTGCTGCTGAGATGATCAGAGAAGAGGGGCAAAAGAAACTCCTTTCCACCAATTAATATGATTGTCATCACTGATAACCCTTAATCTAAATTTATTTCTACCTGCCAGGAAGATAAACATTTAATTAGAGTCTTACAAACATTCTCCTCAGCTTTTGGCCCTGGGACCAGATATTCTTGTTTTTTGGGGGGCCTTGTGAAGAGTTCTTTCTTTGTAATTCACATTCTAAAGAAACACTGCCTCAAAGGATACCTCTTCAATCCTCAGTCTTGTTTGAAGGCCTTTACTCAGCTACATCTATTGTATTTAAATGTAGTTGTAAAGTTTTTCCTCTTCTTCCCTGCTCTCCCTACCCTAATTTCATACATCCTCCTAACACCTCCGCTCCTGAGGTATTTGAGCACAGAATGTGAATTTCCCTCTGCTCACAGGTATCAACATGTTGGCGTTGACTGTATGCAATAGAGGTGCCTCAGGCAAAAGGCAGACCAAATGCTGCTTGGTAACAGATACAATACTCCCACAGTTTTGGGCCCAAAGGATGTTATCTACAGCACAGCTGAAAGGACTCACAGAGGCCTACCCTCCCTTCACAATGCACCAGAAGGAGAAGAGGGCCTTCAAAAGACATAGATCTTCCCATACAAAGATTGTGATCAGTAAATCACAGCTTCCTCTTAGTCTCTGTATTTCACTGGTCCTAGGACAAACTTCCCATAACTATTGTTCTTATTTCTGCTGAATCTGCTTTACAAATAACACAAACTGGGCAGATGATAACAAATGAAGAAGTGCTTCATCATGTGTAGGGCACAGATACATCATGTGTATGGAAATGGCTGATATAGCTGGAGGAGTTACTCAACTAGATACTGTCCCCTTATTTCTTAGAGGAGGAAAGGAATGGAGGGCTGGACATAGCATCTTCTGATTGAAAGACAGCAATATGCCACTGGGAATGGCATCCTTTCACACTGCTCTAGCCAGATCTGCAACAGTATATACCCATGACGTCTTTCAGCAGAAAATCACAGAGTACTTCATAAATAGACTTACCAAGTCTATGGATGCACATGGTCAATTGTACAGAGCTCATGACAAAGCTGAAAATACATCTCAGTACTACTTGCTCTTGCATAACTCCCTTGAGGTTTAGTTTGTTGAACTTTGCTTTTCATAAATCATTTGATAATATGTAAAACAAAAAATTAGAGGTCTAGAAAAAATGATATTAGGCACATCAACAACAGACAGACTGGCCTCTTAGCTCAGCTGAGAAACAAGCTCTCATCAGATAGGAAAAAACAGGGAGGTGAGCAAAGGAAGAAAAAAATTGCTTTTGGATCACAAAAAAGAGAATTGTATTGTTATCATTTGCAACCACAAAGCGATGTGTCTTTTTTTTTTTTTTTTTTTTTTTTAGCTATTCTTTGCTGTCGGTGGCTATGGAGACACCTTTCCCTGCAGCCGGCCAAGCATCTGAGTCAGCTGCTCCCACAGGAGAGATAATGTCCCTGTTTGTACCTTGTGCGAATGAGGCAACAGGAAGCGCTTTAAAATGACCGGACCCGTCCAGCTCAACCCCTGCCCCACCCTGGCTGCAAATACCTGAGGTCACCACCAAGCTGGCCCAAATCCTATTCCTGAGCCCGTTCCCCCACCTGGAGAGCCCAACCCATAGGAGAGCGGCCGTTTCGCCACGTACCTGGCCTAGAAAGTCAGCACCATAAGACTAGTTCAGTAACCCAGGCTTATGCCTGGATGTTTGTGGCTGGAGGTAGGGCAAAGGGCCTGGAAATGAATCAGCAGGCTATTCAGCAACATTGCTAACCAAAAGCTAACTTAATTAGTAGCCACCGAGAACAGTTGCCATCTGCTTTTCAGTTGCCTCTATGAGGCCAGTCCTGAGTGAATATTCAAAAAGATATAAATGCATAAAGATACAGATCTATAGCGTGCCTGCAACACCGTCCACATCAGAGATGGCATTAGCTATCTCTTTTTTTCATGGTCTCAGCAGAATAATTGAGCATTAGATAGGCTCAGAGATAAAACACCTCTAGCTACGCTTGTTAGTTGTCGCTAGGATGAAGTGGGGAACTCCATCGTCCCTGATCTCTGGGCACAGCCTCCAGGGCTTTCAACACTGTTTTTTCTTAGTTGCATCTGTTTCCCCGGCTGACTCTAAGCTTTGACTGAACTTTTACCTGTCTTGCCAAGAGGGAAATGGGCCTCTGAGTTCTTCTCTGAGTTTCTTTCTTTCTTCCCACGATTCTGCTGAGTTGTGGGCTTTGCAGGACCCTGGCCTTTCTTAAATCAGTGACACAAAAATGAAAAAATAGATCTTCGGGCACAGCTGAAGAGACTCAAGCCAACATAAACTCCAGCTTTTTCTGCTTTGGTGCTAAGCATCCCCTGACTGCAGTCGCAGTGCAAGCACTGTGTTCTGGGGCTGTTCTCTTGGCTGTCCAGTAGAAGTAGAGGACAGGCCTCTAATTTTGGGTGGATCTTAGACTCACCTTATCCCTGCTTTTCTTTTCTTTTCTTTTCTTCATGATTTGCTTCCTATATTTAAGGAGAGGAGGTGTTTGTTTTCTTCAAGGATGCCGAGGTTTCTGCCTCCTCTGAGTATGTGTCAGCCTTTTATTTTGGTAGGCCCATATCTGCTTCCCCCAAGATGTGAGTAGCTCCCACCACAGTTATGAGTAGCTTTCTCCCATGAACTATGTTACACCCTGGCTTCTCAACTGAGGAGGAGGGAAGAGGGGCTTTTCTTGTTCTGGTGGACTTTGCCCGTGCCTCTCAGATCTGAATAGGCCAGCATTATTTCAGAAGTGTTAAATCCACTCACAACGATTTTAAATGGTTGAGCTGCTGAGCCAGCTGAACAGCAAATACCAGAGGGGAAACCACATTTTGTGAGCGCTTGAGATTCCTTCAGACTGTACGTGGAGCCATTAAGAGCAAAGTAAAAGCCCTTTGACACAGCTCCCTTGGGCAACTTTCTCATAGCCACATGCCAAAAATGGGGGCTAAGGAATTGATCCAGAATCAGCTCCCAAGAATCTAGCACAGGAAAATGAAGATGGAGTTCAAATCTGTTCCTATTGGTAGGGAGAACAGCAGCATATTATATTTTCTTGTGGCATATTAATCCGTTGCGGGATGTCTCTCTGTTCAGGGTGGATTTCCACTCAAGGTATTCTCACAGGCAAAAGATCAGAAAAAGAGAGGTACTTTGTACTATGCAGGTTGTATTTGTACTTGTATCTGTTTTCTTCATTCTTTGCTTTTGAGTTAAGAGCCCAGATTTTACACTTCATGGTCTTCTGATCATCCTAGAAGAACTAGATCTTCAGCTAAGGTGATCAGCCATGAAATATGCAAGAACAAGAAGAATTATCCAATTGCAATAAGATGATTGAAGGCCTATCTAAGTGAGCTACTGTTTCTGTCTCTGCCCAGAATTGTGAAGACAGGGGACTTAGTTCTTTAGAAGAAGATGCAATTACACATGTTCCCTAAACAAGTTCTTTCACAATGATCAGAGTTAGCTTAGACACTCAGCAATGGAGGTTTCCTAGCCCAGGCAGTCTTGATAGAGTAATTACTTTGAGTAGTTGCTTTGAGGAAGCAAAAACTGGTGGTGGTGGTGGTGAGGATGAACCTCAACCCCTCTAGTGCCTCAGCTCCAGTCAGCAGAAGTTGTGTGTCTGCAGCCTGAAGTCACATAAGGACATGCGGGACCACTTAATCTGGATCAGCTGAAAAAGGTGCAAACCGAAAGTAGGATAGTAAGGTTGCATCAGGAACCTGTGTGATTATCCTGAGTCAGAATTTACCTTTAATTTAATTTATCTTGCTTCACTTTGGCTTTGGGGTTTGCTTCTGACACGAACGTGGTTGAGCATGATTCTAACTCCACCTAGAAAGAGGCGCAAACACATCTGTGTGCCTGGACTTTTGAAAGCGCATCAGTGAAATTTGCCTTCCAACTGTTGAAGTTACATTCAGCAGAGAAGGTATTGTGTTTGGTCTCTTATTGGCAGCTTCGATTACTTCAGTTTTACTTCACATTGCATGAAGTAACAGAGCAGTCTTTGGTGTCTGAGTAAAACAATTTTTAACAGTTTATCCAAAAAAAAAATGGTGGAAATTAGTATTACTAAGAACTTAGACAGTCCCATTGCGAAGCAAAGATGAAACCACAGAGCACACTGCTGCTATATGGTAATTCACCCATTCAGCCAGAGATGATCAGTCTTTCCTTCCTGTTTCTGTTGTTTACTACTTGTATGTCCATGGGTAATGTTAGTGGTCATTTAATTTTCTCTGCCTTGATTTACCCATCTGTAAAATAGGCAGGAAACACCCCACTTCTCCATATGGGGAATGCAAAATTAAATTCATTGATATTTACAAAGTGCTTTGAGAACCAGGGCCAGCACGACTGTCACACAAGTCCTGTGAGAGTATGGTATATTTCAATGCTGTTATTTTCTGCAAAAACATTCCTTCCTCAGAAAAGCTTAGGTTACAAGAGGATGGTTGCTTCCCCTTTGGCGCTTATCAGACTAGTAGGAGCAGTTATCTTTTTAGGACGACTAAGATCTGTGGTGAATCTGGGGCTTTTTTCTTTATGCCCCAAAATGTTGTTTGGAGTTGTCCAAGTGCAATGAGAAAAATCTTGCAAATACGCATAAATATTTACAAAAATAAAACCCCAAAGAAACAAGGGCCTGAACAACCCCCAAACCAGTACAACATCTCATTTTGTTGTTCTCATTTCTCTAAACCAGTTGATAGGATTCCCCCAGAATTTCCAGGATTGATTGAACTTTGACCTGAGAATCTTCATGAGAAATTTTTCCCCGGAGGGTTATTTTTCATGGAAAGTTTTAAGATCCTAAGAATAATAGTCTTCACAGCAGTAATTATAGAATCACACAGCTGATTTATGTAATTTGACAAAGAATTATGACTTGCTGGTTCAAAGGGGTGTGTCAAGCTATACGGTAACTGGTGATGTGAATTTCTTGCAGCATTTGCACATTTGTCCTTCTATTATGCGGGTGTTTGGTTCAAGTGTTTCTGTTACATGTCTACATACCTGAGGTCATTCAGATTATGGCAGTGTTTAGTTTCTTGGAGCTCATTGCTTGTATTCCCCTTTTTCAGAGAGAATGTTATAAACACTTGACTCACAAGCCAGGGATGGGGAAATGGCTGTGAAATGCTCACGTGGCTTTTGTAGTGGCAGTACCTTACACTCGTGTGGGGTTTACTGTATGCATGCAGCTTCACCCGTTTTTAGTTCTTAGAAGAGAGATTGGAAGAATGTTAGATTTTTCAAGAAGGGCTGAGAGACAACAACCAGGGCTGACGGTTTCCATTTTCAGCGGGTAAATGAACTGAGATGCCGTACTTATTTGTCCAATGTAGGAAAACAGACACAGATGCATGGTTCGGTTCCCGGGAATGGGAGGGAATGAAGCCAGGGGAGGAAATTTTTTCATAAAAGACATGGAAATTCCCTTTAGCTGTGGATTAGTATTGGAAGGCCTCAGCTGCCCTCACAGGGGTAAAGCCAAAATAGAGGCTCACTCATGGGTGCCGGGAGGAGGGCAGTGAGTTTGCCCCCGGCCACAACTCCATGCAAAGGGTCCATGTGTCCCTCAGGCCCAGCACAGTTCCCCCTCTTCCTCACCAGTATGGTAACCCCCAGCGTCCTAGGCCTGTCCCCACTCCACTCCCCCCACCTCATTTCTAGAAGTTTTATAAAGGAGAGAAAGTTGCTATTGTTAAGGTGCTTTTGTAGCCACCGACCAGTGGAGTCCTGTCCCACTGCACGGGGTATGAACTGTGGTTGAAATCCTCCTCCCTCCCTCTCAATGGGGAGCTTGGTCTCTGCCCTCTTTAGTAGTGTCTGAATTTCTTCAGATTGTTCTTATACAACCAATTTCCCCTCCCGCATGGCTTTCAGCATTTCTAGCTGTGGTCTGAGCTCCTATGTTGCTGAGGTCCTCAAACATCTGCACCGCGCATTATTCACCCCAGGACGTGGGCTGCCATAAATCTTGTAAGGAAATGTCCGGCAGCTGAGTGCTTGTGTCGCTCTAGCTCTGAGTGAAACATGTATTTCTAGTATTATATTTTGTAGACCAAACCCTGGCTGAGTGCTATATAAATGTGACAGGAAGAGGAATTGTTTATCAGTCTCATAATACATAATATAGACAGGGAATTTTTTATTTCTGGCTCCTTCCTTTGTGCCCTCTTTTTTTCTTGCACTGGTCATTGCTAAAAGCTTTCTGAGCAAGGAGCAACACCACAGAGTACAGCAGGACCCTGGTGTGGGCCTGAAGCAAAAGAAATGTTCAAGGACCATGGCAAAGGCTATTCTAAAAACAACTATGATAGTTGAGTTAGGCTGAAACTCTTGCCACAACAAACTTAAAGGATTCAGTTCTCCTCCTGCAAACCTCTTCTGCCTTCAGAGGAGACCTGTCAAGGAAGAATTTGTCTCCCAAGAGATACTCTGGCCCGAGAGTGTCACTGCGGACGCGCATGCAACCTGCAGGCAGTCTGTAAGGAGGCCCAGAGAGGTCTGCACATCCCTGTCCCTGAAAGCCCAGCAAGAAGACACCGCTTGTACAGCAGTGTCACCTTCCACCCCAGCAGGCCTGGGGCCCAAATCCTGCCTATTCAATTTCCCCTGGCAGCATGGCCTCCTTCCTGCAATTTATAGTGCCCAGAAGGCAACTTTTTAGATACATCAGAGGAAATCATCATTGTGCTGTCAAATCGTTGGCTTTTCTTTCTGTTTGCAGGGCTATTCTAATCCTACCCTAAGTCTAAACACAGCAGAAGAGTCCTATGTAACAACGGTCTCTTATGCTCTTCTGTGGGAGGCCTCTACATGCCCTTTGCTTCAGTAAGAGCAGATGTACTGACCAGTCAGTCAGTCAGTCAGGCTAATCCACTGTTTGATGTGCTCCCTGTGTATCTGAAGGATAGCCAGCAACATCCCTTTCTCTTCACTGTCTTCGCACGCCTAGTTTCATCATGGACAAGTCTTGCTGAGTGCATAGCGTGGGATCAGACTCCCACCCTCAGTAAGATGTTGCTATGTTTCTTTCCATCCCTCATCAAGGTAAAGTGCCAGGGACCAGATCAGTCGCCAGCGTAAGGCCACTGATTACCCTGAGATAACTCCAGGTATATATTTCACTCCACATGCTTCATTTCCCCAGATACCCTAAAATCTGGCATCCACTTTCTCAAGTTGAGAGAATACCACCCTTCTGTTTGGAAAGGGCATAAATGGACTGTTCACCCCAAGCAGGAATGCTGGCTGTGTCCAGGTAGAGATGGCAGGAGGAATGTATAGGGTAGAGGAGAAATGCCACATCTGACTAGAGAACAAAGAAGCAATTAGTAATGGCTATAAAAAAATGTACCCTTCTTCTCAGTGTGCTGTCATCATGCTCATTGGCCTTCTAGTGTTAGTGTTAAAGCTTTCCTGGGAACTGCGCGGGTAAGGCTTGCAGACTGGCAGGTCCCTCTGATGGGGGGAAAAGCACATACGCTCATTCTCTCTCCCAAGTGCAATATCATATTTCACACCTGTCTTCTGACCGACCAGGGCACACTGAATCTGTGCCTAAACCTCTAGCTAGCCCTGTAAAGACTTTGCTCTCAAATTTTAATCCTAAATCTTGCAGTCCAAGTGCCTCTACTGCTGGCCACACCATCCCTTGGGCTGTGGCCTGGCCTTCTGCTAATTGATCTGAAATGAGTGATCTTGCCACCTCCCCACATGCTCTCCTGGCTGCACCCTCCTAGGTGCTGGTGTTGGCACTCGTCTGATCCTCACAGCAACCAGTTCAGGACTGAAAACCAAAAGAAAACTAATCCTACCCAAAAGTGGTTAGTTTTCACACAGTTTAGCTCTCTGAACTGGCTTTGCCAGGGCGATGGGAATGCCACAGCCAGTGGAGTGCACCGCTGGGAGTGGGAGGTGGGATCCTTTTTCAGGGGCTCTATCAATTGGATCTGTTCTGTTATAAACATGATGAGATAAGTTCCTCCAACTCTTGATGGCTGAGTTGCGCACACTGTACAGGGATGACACAAAGGTGTCTCTTTCTGAACTACTTGAGATTTTCATAATGAAAGGCTCTTTCTCAACACAGAATGTCATTATCCAAGCACTAATTATACAAGCTATCCCAGAACCCAAACAACACTACCGAAGTCCTCTGGGACAGAGACACTGCGTGATCTGTAACGTTAGATTGCCACTGTGCTAAGAAATGGCTGAATGAGGATAAAGGTCCTACAGCACTAGAAAGCACAAGCTGGCTGTTGCTCCAGAGGCAGACAAATATGTGCCCAAGCCAAGAACCTGTAAGCACATCACAACCTCAAGGCACACATTAAAGCCACACACAAAAACCCCCAGAAAAACAGAAGTCCAACCCGGTTGTGAACACACTCACTGCATTCCCTCATCAGGACTAGTCTGAAAGTGGGATGTGGGAGATGGAATTTACAGTGGTAAGCGGGACTTTCCATTTGCTTTGTGGGCGTTTTGGAAAAGTCCCCACTCTTAGGTCTATAACTGCCTGTTAATCTTTCCATCGTAGACCTGGTCAGACTAAGCACTTGTAGTAAATTACTCAACGATTTAATCTTTTTTTTTTCCTTGCAAGTTGCTTGTAAACCTGTCTTGATTTCTGCAGATGTACTTTGCATTCAAAGTATTCACCAAACAACTTCTGCCAGCAAGTTTCAGTGTAGAATCTGTTTTCCAGAATGATTATTTTATGTATTTACTCTTTCTGCTTTTGGTGTATGAATGAATCCCTAAATGGTGAAGTATTATTTCTGCTCTTGTCCCAGAGGATTACAAATTTTTAAGGCAAAGAGTGAACTAAAAAAAGAAAGAAGTAACAAACAACATATAGTCTCCTTTGCAATATGAATATGGATGACATTCATCCAGTGAACATTCTTTAAACATAACACCCATTTATACAGAACATAGCACCCATTCATGAATAGGAAAATATAGAAATACAAACCTAATAAAATTCAGGTGCCATTTCGAATCAGCCCCAATCTTTGCTCCATTTTGCAATATTCATCTGGGGCTCTGACAGATTTAGCTGTGGTAATGTGTGAGTGTTACTGATTTCAGCTGTCCACACACTTTCCCCTGGTTACTGCTACTGTGGTGGGAGTGGTAGAACGGATGTTGTCTTAGTTGCTCCCATTCAAAGTCTGGTACATTAGCTTAAATCACCAATGAAACAGGGTTGTGTTAAGATGCCAGATCGTGAACTGCAGCAGCTGAAGCACACAGTTAAACAGATTTAACGGCTCTTTTGCCACTGAAAAGAATCATCCTGTATGGCTCCCTCCTCCTCTATCCCCCCTGCAAATGTCTATGAGAAGGGAGGCGGTGAGAGTCAGGGGTTATAATAGCATGAAGTAGTTCAGATCAATCAGCCAGATCATGCCTATCAAAGCCATTATTCTATCCTAATTTGTAAACCTTTATTTCCTGAATTAAAAAGGGATAGGTATCTTGTTGGACTTTTTTTATTTGTTTCTACCGCAAATGTGTTTTTCCAGGCCCAGCTATCTCAGGATATACTCTCCTGTATCTCACCAGATTACTGGTCTGCCTGCTTTGGTTTCTTGTCAATGGAGATGCTTAATAGCGGAAGGTGAAACTTTCACTTGGAAGTCATAAATAGAGATGTCTGGTAAGGAAAATACATAATTCAAAGTAATTCATGTTAAAGTCTTATCTTTTAATAGGTAAACTAATCTTCTTAATTCAAAAATTTTAATTCAAGTTAAAGTTTTCTCTTTTGTCTTAGCATTTGGCTGGCTGGTGTAGATCTGGTGAGACTGCTCTACTGCCTTGTGGGTTTTTTTCATTTCAGCATCATTTCCTTTTAGCATCTTTCTGTGCGCAGTTTGAGGTTTTCTTAGCCTTCCTAGAAGTCAGAACTGTAAAACAGAGTCCATTGAAACACACCGAGAATTTTTGTGAGGGAGGAAGTATATTAATGTGAGCTAGTTCCTGCTGTTAAAAACCGGTCCTAGCTCTCACTCATGGACAATTGGTATATTATCTTTTCTAATGCAAAATATCACTTGCATTCTGGTCAGTTACTGTGCTAGTGCCTGTAGAGAGCTGAAGAGAGTATTTATTTTTATCCTGCCATTGGCCTATGGGATTTGAAAGTACCTCTTTTAGCTTGCATAACTGTAAATATTGTTATTGGTCATAATATTTTCCTGATCTCTTCTCAATGCTTGCTCCAATATTTGACGTTGTGTCCTGCTCCAGGAGATGGTTAATTCCACAAGCTGACTACATGCTGCGTGAAGGAGTGGCTCCTGTTATAGAGGCTTTTAACTTTGCTTAGTGAGCTCTTGTTCTCACTTTCTGGGAAGAGTCAAAAAATTGAGGACTGATCTTCATAGCCTTCCTAAATCTCGACCACCTCTTCTAGCTCTTTCCTATGCCATGCTAAAGGCTCATATCATTTTCATTCTCTTGTTATCTGTCAAACCTGGACATGTAAAAGTTGTATAAAAAATGCTAGTAGGTGCTGTGCAACTGTTTTGGACACAGGACCCACTCCCCATAAATAAAAATTCCGATTTCTGCATTGCCCCATAGTTAAGTCCCATGGTTGTTTGTGCTACTCCATACAGGAGCTCTTTCTGAGCAGAGCCACACGTTACCGCCGCGGGGTGGGCAGCGCACATTCCCGCAGGGCTGCTCATAAACCCACAGCTGGAAACTCTCGGGAAGACACCTGCTCCACGTTCAGGGACTCAGCAGAGGCTTTGAAATGTACTTTCAACTGAAAGATTTCTTTTTTTCCTCTCTTCCACTGATCATTTCTCCCCTCATCTCATGCTTCTCAGGTCATGTTACACTTGGAACCCCTGCTTGTCCCAGCTCTGTGGTAGTATGTAATGCTCTTTCCCTCCCCTGCCTGCACCATATATTTCCTGATTATAAGCATGCAGGAATCTGTGTACATTTGCCTACATTTTATATTTTCTAGTGGCTTTGTGAAATCCCTGTAAAGTGCCACAAGGAAAATCTCAGTAGGATGATTTTTCTTGTGGGAACCTGTGTAGAGGTGGATAGAAACCCCCACACCTTCCTGCTCTAGAAACATATATGTACACTTTTAAAAAAATTTATAACTCAAGGGACTGCTGCCCTTTGGGGCTTATTCACTTTTGCTGAGGATCTTAACTTTTGGCTGAAGATACTGAGGATCATTTTTGGCTCTTCATTTAACTTCAGGATGGGTTGAAAGAGAATAGTCTGACTGAAGAAAAATGTAAAATACAGGTTTTTCAGAAGCTTACGAGCATTTTAATCAGTGGAGGCGATTCTTTCACCTATGAAAACTGAATTACAAATCCAACATAGACCTGAACTTTCCATCGTGTGGAAAGCTTTAAAATATGAGAAGTTAACCTGGGTTTCTACTAAATATAATTTTCATGTCCCCTCTGCCCCCATACCCAATTCCTGATGTATTTTCATATATTTTCCCTTTATAACTAGTTCTAGGAAAGCCTCGCTTCTCTTTTTCTCAATCCTGAATAGCAACCATTTTCACCAACTGCCAAAGCTACGTATGCATTTTCCTTGGTTATCCTCTCTCTTATCTGAGCACAGCTAATCCAGAGTCTTAAAAAATGTGCTATGCACCTCATATCTCAGCTGAGGTAACCCTGCCTCTTTCTCCTTACGATCTGCAGGATCAGGAAGCCTAATTCTTTCTTTCTAGTCTACTTATCCACCTCTGGGATAATTGTCCTGATTATTTCCTAGGACACAAATCTTTCCATTTTAGTTTCTTTGAAATGGGCCAAAGAAATAAAAATGGAGACCACCCCAAATGGACTTCACCGCTTTCACATCTGAGGACAGTTAAGACCATTACACTGAGAAAAAATCAGCTGCAAAGTTTGGACGGTGTTGCTGACTTTCCCAGCTCTGGAAGCTGCACCCCAGGCAGCGCTTTGCCTTCTCCCCTTCTCCAGAGTTGTCTGAAGTGCAGATCTGGACTTGAAGTTAGGCGGGTGCCTGTGATCTGGGGTTTGACTCCATTTCATCTCTAACAGTTTCTCTTTCCAAACCCTTGGGTAGTTGCCCTTTCCTAGAGCACATGCTGAGCACAAGAAACACCCTTCTTAAAAAACACAAACACTCAGAAGAGGAACACAGAGAACTGAAAGAGCTTTATCAAGAAGTTTTGTTTCTCTATAAACCCTGCATAGGAAACCCTGGCCTCTGCATGCCCTCAGCATTTGCTGTATTTATTTCTTCTTCTCCTCCCCAGATTGGGAGCACTTTTTGCCAAACAGAGAGAGGCTTTGTGAGATGATGAACAGCTCAGATTTTTGTAGCTCATAAAGTCTGTGCTGCCTCCTTCTGAGAGCTGAACGCTAACTCTTGCCCCTGCTTCCCTCCTTCTCCAAAAAAAAGCAGCTCTTCTGAGTAATCCCCCTCTTCTTACCCCGTCCCATTCGGCAGAAGGCTCATAACAGCTCCTGGCAGAACAGGACAGAGATCCCACCACTAGCTTTTCTTCAAAGGCAAGCAGCGGAAAAAAGCAGCACTGAGTTTTCAAGTGAAATCGGCTGCCAAAGCTGAGGCGCGAGTGAGAGAAGCAGTGGCTATTTCCCTAGCTGTGGGGATCTTCCCTCCCTCTTTTCCCTCCCATGGGTATTCCCCCAAGCTGGACTCACTTGGAGGTTGATGCTCTCCCCTTCTGAGGCCATCCTCTTGCCCTCGGGTCTCTCCCTCCACAGACAGCACAAGTAGCCAGGAACTCTGCGCTCCCGGAGCCTCTCCCGTCACTGGACCGGGAAGCGCAGCTGCTGGAACAGACCTGCTATTCATCTGCCGGCTGCCGGCCGCCCGCTTGGCATCAGCTGGGGGGCGAGAGAGGGGGTGGCATGCCAATTCTTCATTGTCCGGGCCGCCCGCGGAACAAGCGTCCCTCTTAGACTTTCCATGACAGTTGTCTTCATTTCGTGTCTGCACTACCTCGCGGCATCCAGCTGAGCCCCATGAGCTCACTTGGGCTGGGACTCAGTGATGCAGCCAGCGTACCAAGACGTTCCTGGCACAGGCTGCCCAGCCATAGTAGCGATCCCGATTGCTCTTCTCTACCCAGCACACATCACAGCTACCCTGCGCATACGGATGAAAAAACAACGGTTGAAGAGATTAAGTGCAGAAAGTTGTGCCTGCTAGCTGCTGCTACTTCAGCAAGGATGTTAAGGCTAAAAACAAGTTTCCACTTTACTCTGTTTATAGACACCACTTCTCATTTTTTCCTCAGCCAAAATGCCCTTCCTTTCCCCTCCCCAGCTCTTTTTTTAGCTTGAAATTTTTATGGCCCATCCTAGCCTGAAGCAAATCTTGCTTTTTGCTTAAGCTGAAAGGAACCAAAAATGGCACTAGAATGAAAATGTATGCAGCCAGAATCAAGTTGCAGTGTAGGAAAATAAGTTGGGTGGAATCCTAAGGCAATAAAAATCAGTGTGACTCTAGATTTCAGAGAAACTCTGCTACTTTGTACTGCCTGCAGATCAGGCAGGCATGCCTGGCTTCTTGAAGAACAATTTATGTAGTTACAGTAGCATAGAAAATTCATGGTAAGTCATATATTCTGTTTAAACAGTTTAGCCAAGTGCATGTCCTAGTACTTCAGCCTTATGAAAGGTGCTGACACCTCTGTCGGTGGAAGATGCTGTCTCACTGATGCTTCCCAGCAAAAGGCCTAGTTTTGCAAGGACACCAGTGCTTAGTACTGCAGCTTCATTTCAAAGTGCTAATGATTTTAGCCTCCCTGCATTCCCCTCCAACAGCTAGCATTTTTTATTTCTTATGGATGGCTGAGTTGAAGCAGCGAGATGTGTGTAGTGACTGGGCTAATGCCACACAGGAAAGCAGGACTAGCACACAGCTCATTTGCCCCTTAGGCTGTGGGTCCACAGCAGCACAAGCCAATGCTGGTTAAGGATGCTGCAGTCTTGCCCAGCCCAGCCCTCACCTCTGGCCTCTCTCCTTGCACTTGCATCAATCATGTGGGACCTGATCCAGCCAAAAACTAACCTGGGACAAGGAAAGGGGTAGAGCCACACAGTTGCTACTGAGAAGGGCTTCTGCTGCTGTGGAGTGATGCTTTGCCCCATAACTTGTGTTTGCACCATGGATCAAACCTTCTAGCCCTGGGGAAGGAATAACAGTTTCAAGCGATCCTTTCACTCCTCTGGCCCTTGGGCCATGCAGAGGTGCTGGCTGCTCAGAGACACAGCAACGAAGTGGCGACAACAACTCTTCTGATGAAAAGATAAGACAGAATCATCATTTGGACCAAATCTGCCCCCCTGGCCAACAGCTAGACATCCACTCTAAACAAACAGCTTTCCTCCTAAAATGTAAAACAGAAGCTACACTACCTGGCTTCTGTATTTTGTAATGTTTTTCTAAGGCAGACAGATTTATTGTAATCTTCTGAAAGAAAACAAGACAAAAAGATTTTGGTTCTCTTAAAATATAATCACTGCTTGCTTAAGTTTCAAGGAGGTTGATTTTACAGTGGTAATGAAAGCCACCTTTATGGCTCCTACACACAAAAGAAAATTAAGATCTCTGTGCCTTGTTATCACTGAAATGATTGTTGTTTGAATCCTACAAGGGAAAGGGAGGGGCAAATGCGGGCTACTCACTCCTACTCTTCCACACTTGATGGCTTTTTTTTTTTCCTTAATGTAAGGAGCATTTAAACCAAAATGCAGCTGTCTTTTGCTGTTGTTGACTAGACATCCTGATGGACATTTATATATTAGCTAACAATTCCATGTAAATACATTATTGCAGAGATGCTAATATAGATAATTACCTGTTTTAGTTTACTTTTCTTAGTACAGTCTATAAAAAGGTGCCATAGTTCATCAGTTTATAAATAAATATTGTTTATTAATGGGTAATTTATTCTGGGCGGGTGTTTGCTGCGTTTGTTAAAGCCACTGTTGGGAGTTCATGTTCCGCAGATTCGTTGTGAACAGGTTTCCAACAAATGACCCATGAAGTCTGGTCAAAGTTTTTCTGTCCCTAGATGTGCCGTAAGCATCAAAACAGGTCTAAAATATCTTCTAGTGGTCAGATGGGAATGAAGTATCTATCATTTTATTTAGTAGATAAACAAATATTACCAGTGCACTAATTTCACACAAGACCACATGATATGTAACAATGTTCCTTTTTAAACCAGTTTTACTTAGTACTTTATCTAAATGCTATGAAAGTTTTTTTTTTTACACTCTCCAGAGAGGTATTGCAAAGAGTAATAATCTTTCATGGTGTCCTCAGAATACCTACAGAAATCAGGCAAAACTTACAGTAACCCTTGTGTCCTTCTAGACACTTAAATCAAACCAGGCTCCCAATTCCCTCTCCCAAGATAGCATGAAAGGGTCTTTCTGCAAAGTGTATTAGTAGTAATGTCTGGATCAACCTCCCTTGGAGTGTCTGGAGCCAAACACATTAGAAGGAAACAACTTCAAATGATAAAATGTCTCTTGGAGATTGTTTGTGTATGTCATATTAAGAGCAGAGCTCAGAACCTGGAAATGTGAGAAGAGAGGGAAGTGGGTTTATTTTGACTTGAATTGTAAAAACTTCCCAAGAAAAGAAGGAATTCCTCAGTGAAGAAATTAACAACAGAAATATACTTACTATTAAATCTGATTACAAAGAAAACAGACTAATTTTTCAAACTATCTTTCCAGTAATTGTTAATTATGACGTAAGAAAGTGCCATTGTAATGGTCCAAAGACTAAGATGGAAAACGCAGCACAACTTCTAAATGCGATTGTGTGGCATGAGTGGCAGCACTCACTACTTTTAGACTCAGTGACCTCAAACCTTCCTCTAGCCTGTGTTTATAAAACATGAGAGAAGTGGGAGACCTCCAAAACTGGTGGTTCTAATGGATGTTGCTTTGATTAGAGATCAGAAGGAGTCTTTTTAGTAATACCTAGTAGAGATGGATGGGGAAAGAGCATATGGGGAGCAGCATTTCTTGGAAGGAGGATGAGGAGCATCTAGGTCATGAAAGAAGAAAACTATCTATCTGATTTTCCCTTGCAAGATCAGCCTGCCCTGGCTGAGTATGGAGGAGAGGCTCTGTGGAGCAGCCACCCTCACTTGGGAGGAGGGAGGATGGCAAAGCTGCTTATTTCCACCCCCATCCTGTTCCGTCCCTTATGCCAGCCAAAGTGCTTGTGCAGCCACCCAAGAAGCCAGACTAGAAGAACTAGGTCCAGCTGGAAAAAAAATTGCCAGGCTATTTTTCTGGCTGGGATCAGTTCCCTGACATGGTTCTGCACATAACTGCACAAACACTTACGCTGGCAGTAGGGAGGGCGCCAGGCAGGACATGGAAAAAGCATCTGGGAGTGGAGAAGGGTGGGGACAAGCCAGTTCAAGCAGCATTGTTGCTGAATGTGTAACCACAGTGTTGCAGTGCTGGTGCCACCAGTGGGGCTGGCCTCTGCAAAGGGGGCATGGGAAGGAAGAGCTGAAATCCTCGGGCTTGGCATGGGCCAGTAGAGATGGCTGGTAGCGGAAAGTAGGCCACGCTGCTCAAAGACTGATGGAAGAATTGCTCTTGCCCGCCACTCTAAGGTATATTGTGGTGCTCCAGAGGGAACCATAACAAGGGCCACAAGACCTTCTGTAGGATAACTGCACTTCTAACAGGGCAAATGACAGGGCAACTTCACTTCCTAACCTTTCCCATGACTTGATTTTTCTGTTACAAAAATGGTCTTGTTTTTGTTTTGTTTTGTTTTGGCTTGTTTTTTTTTTTTTTTTTTTTTTTTTTTTTTCTGAGACCCCCTTTCTTCCCTCTCTAATTCAGGGCCACATCTTTACTATATCCAGAAGTGTGTGCTACTGATCCATTATAGGTGCATTCACATTATTCTCTGAGAGGACATTAAAAGAGCTCGACTTGTTTAGTCTTACAGAATGAAACCCAAGAGGAATACTGCTGCCATCTACGCATACACTAAGCAGGATCACCAGAGAGATGGAAGTGTTAGTGCAAGAGCCAGTTAATAAACTGGCCAAGAAAAAATTCTAGAAATAAGAAGGTTCTTGGCTGCCTAAGTACTGATGTTTCAGAGGAGCCAGCCAGTGAGAGAAGCAAGGACAAGGGATCGAACCAGACTTAGGATGGAGTTTGCTCTGCTTGTGGAAAGGATTATCGGATATGGCTGCCTGTGACAGCCACAGACTGAACCTACTAACCCAGTAAGTGCTTTCTTGTCCCAAGTCCCACTTTCTGTATTCCACTGGTGGTTTTCCTTGAAGATCACAGCTCAGCAATATTGTAGTGCATGCCACTGCAAAGGCAAGTGATTAGGTAGCCAAAGGCCCATTTTTTTAACTTATTTAGGAGCATCAGTCTTTCATGTCTTTCAGCGAATGGTAGGGTCCTAAACCCTAGCTGGCAAAGCTTGTTTCTCCTTCTGTAGGAGAGAACCACAGAGAGTGCAGTTTAGTGTGTGGAAGAGTAATAATCTTAAGGAAGGCTCTGGGGATTTAGAAAACAAAGATGCAATTGAATTGGGGCAAGTATACTTCTAAAATTCTCCCTGAGAATGATGCGTGAAATGAGAATATGTGAAAACTTACTTAGACAATGAATTGCTAAATTATATGAAAACAAGACTAGAAAGGATTTCAAGGGGTCACCTAGTTCCTTCTTTTGCCCCAAGAGCGGTGGGACGTTGGTACCTGTCTAGTTAGCACAGATATTGCTCCAGCCTGCTCTGAAAGCACTCCAGCTGCAGTGAGTCCACCCACTTTGCAAGGAAACCTATTTCAGGGCTTCAGTATCACCATCCTTACCATTAGAAATGGTTTTGCTAATACCTAATCAAAAGCCTTCTTGATGCAATTTTAGCCTGTTATTCTTATCCTCTCCATGTGGGAGAGAAAGATTATTTCCTTCCTCTTTGCTGCAGCCGTTTACATTTTTGAGGACTGTTATCATGTCTCTGTTCAGTCTTCTCTATATTTAAGAAAACAAAAATTCCTTCACTGTTTCCTCACAGGTTATATTTCACAGATCTTTGATTGCTCTTGTTGCTCTCCAGACTCATTCTAGTTGAGGTACTGGAGAGTTTTGCATTGCTGGCAGCCTGCATTCACTTAGCACAGGTGAAAGTGGTCACAGGGGGTGCAAGCTAATAGAGAAATAATATTCTGTGCGTTTGGACTGATAGTAGAAGTCTGGGGTACAGACTGTTATTTTTGTAAGGTCTGACTCAGAGTGAATTTTCTGTCTGTCCCTGAGAGAAAACCACTGCTTCCAGCTCGAAGGCCAGGATAGATGCTAGACAAGAAAGAGATTCTTTCAGCAATGCTCAACTTTTTAAAAAGTTGTGGTAAACCACAGTCAGAGACTGAGAACAAAGTAAAGGTGGATCAGGCTGTAGGGAGCTGAAGGTCATCTCCTGAGCACTAGCTGAAGTTCATGTAACTAAGCAGCTATTGATAATTCCCAGCAATCTGAGCAGCCCAGTCTTCACTTTGATTCTCTGCTGAAGGATTTGGAGTAGTGAAACCACATCCCATTTGGAGAGTAGTTCTTGAAGATTGAACGCTGTTTTCTAGATGCTAGGCTGTTGAATTTTTTCGTCCTTAGATAGACACCTGTCACTGGAAATGTAGATTAAGAACATTAATTAACCACAGGCCTGGCAGAAGATATCACTCAAGAAATAGGGAGCACAGTCAGACTACAGCCTAAATGGCACTTGCTTGAGTTCCTTGAGAAAGTGGACAAAGAATTCGTTTGTCAATCCTTTTCTTGTACAAGGGCAGGCATGTGAGGTTAAAAAAGGGTTATGTGCATTTCAGTATACACCCCCTCTTCTTTAACACCTCAGCCATAGCCTATAGAAGTTAGAGGCTGCTTCGTGCTCTCTTTTAGTTTCTCTAGTTCAAGACAAATTGTACACTTGAACCTTTTTTGAACATCAGTGGGTTAGGACACATGCACACACCCCTGTTACACGATCACTGCTAACAGGTCATGGTCATTAGAAAGCCATAATAAATTCTTTCATTCTGAGTCCTACAGTGATTACCAGAACATCTTCAATGATACTTCTGAATGTAAAATTTGCTGCTAAGTTTCCCTGCAGATATCTCTACTGACCTCAGTGCTTACCACCTTGGTCCATATCTAATTTCAGCCTCAGCAGTGCTTCCTAGCATTGCTGTGCCTGGCAGCTTTGAAAACCATTTTCCAGGGTAAAGTTTGGAAACTTTAAGACTCCCCTTACATGCCCATTTACTTTTCTTCTGGAAGTCTCCTCTAAATCTGGCCCTTGGGAAATGGGCAGAATATAGATCTGTTCTCTTTCTTATCGATACTGCTCCCAGTGTTCCTGAGTCTCCTGGAGTCTTTCCTGAATCTAACCCTGGTAGCAGAGCTTGCCACGGACACATTTTGCATGCTGTGAATGAACTTTGCAGAGTCTCCTACATGGCAACTACATTTCACCTGTAAGTCACTTTCCTAAGAGCCTAGAATGTGAAACTCAAACATGATCTTGGATTACTCTTACCCGAATATTCAGAATATTCAAATCATTGCCATTTGCTCCAGTAAGAGTTGAAAACATTTTACAGAAAATGAAGAAATCCTCTGAAAGAACAACTCCTAGATTCCCTCTCTTGTGCTCTCCCTCCTTCCAGTGCCCAGGCCTCCACCTCACCCATCTCCCTACTCACTCCTGCAGAGAACTGACCCAGCAGCAAGCTGAGTGGTAAATCTGGAAACAGTATGTTAATGGCATTTCCTTCTGCTGCCTTTGTTTATTCCCATCTTAATGCCACACTTCAGGTATAAAAGAAACACTCAGACTCACATAGTCTCTCCCTTCCCCCCACCTCTGCCCTCCTGACAAAGTCTCCAAATAAACCTTGAAACACACTATCAGTTGTAAAAGCTCTAATCAGTGAAAGACACACAAGCTAGCAATATGAAACCCTTTGCCTCAAGATCTTAGTGCTTCTTAGTGAACTTCAGTCTTTAAGGTCAGGTATTCTAGCTGCTGTTTGCCTTGATGTTCACTGAATGCAAAGTCAAACAGCAAGCCTGAGTAGGTTATTCCTCTGTTTACAAAGCAAGCAGTATATTGATTCCTAGCAAAATGGACTTTAAAAGGGCATCCTGAGGTAGGAAAAGTACTAGAGGACAGTAGGGAAAAATAGGGAGAGACTTTGTACCTGGAATGTTGTCCTTAATGGGCTGCTTTGCCTTCAAGTGCTGATGAACTGCAGACAACTCAACAAGCAGTGACCAGGAGGCAATGAAAGATATCATTTGCAAAGAAGTATGTTAAAAGCAAAGTATGAAGCATGTGGAGAATAGCTAAAGTCAGTACCTCCTACAAAGCTCCTTTAAATCCACTGAAAGTCATTTTGTCTATAGTGAGCTTCAGAGCAGCTCTGAAGGGAGACAGCAGGGGAAGGGCAGATTCAACCACTATTTGAAACAGGAGGGAGAAAGGGAGGTAAAAATATAGGTACAAAAAGATGAAATTAAAACAGCAATACTTGGCAATTATACAAAATTAATTGCATTTTGGCATCGTGTTTCTGGGAAGTGGAGGGCCTGTGTTTTTGTGATAGTTCTAATTTGATGTGATTTGGCCTTCGGAAGTATGCAGCAACAAGAGAAAAGAATTGATCTTACAGTGGAAGGTGGTATTAGGAAACTTAATTCAACTATTGTATCTCTGTCTTCAGTGTCCTTTTGCTTCCCTGCTGCTGGATTCCAAGGGGAGACAGAATTTTCAGCCTCAAGAATGATCTCAGCACAGGCATTTATGGATACACCATCTAGGATCTCCCAGCAGCAAGCAGCAGACTAAGAGGTTTTAATTTCTGATGTCTTCAAACAGTTTTGCCAATAACCAGCTGAGAACTGCTTCCTGTTTAAAGGCAGTCTCTTCAAATTAAATTGCCATATGTTACAAGTGGTGTTGTTATGACAATGCCTAAAGCCAACACCAGAAATACAAAGTGCAATGATGTATATTTTTAAGAAGTTCATGTTATCGAAGACTTTGTATTTAGGGCCTTATCCAGTCCTCCCTGAAGTCAGTAGAAAGACTTTCTCTGGCTTTAAAGGGTTCAGGATCAACCACATACCAGTCCAATAACGAGGTGCAAAATATACATCTATTTGCTCACAAACTCCCTTTTTGTTCTGCAAATTGTAAATCAAAAACTTGTGCTTAATTTGCTTTGACAGGTACATTGCATTATGTGGTGCAGACACAAGAGCTAACAAAAATGTTTTTGCTTTAGCTTTGTCACTTCCACAGCATTTGAGACATTTGTGCAAAGCCTTTTTAAGGATCTTACGCACTCAAGTTTTTCTAGTGCAATGAGAGAATTTCAGCCCTGACAGTGAGTCTTACTCGATGAAAATCACTGGTCTCTACAGTTTTGATTCTGAATCAGACACAAGTATTGCATTGGTGTGGTTCCAATGGTTTTTCTGGAATCCCTCTGATTTACACCCATATGGGATCAGCATTAGGCCCGAGTGTTTTCATTTTTCATTTGTTATTCTTGGCCCTGGTGTACTTTTACCGCTGTTGAATGCAATGTTCCTAAAACACCAGATGTGCCTCTGAGATGAGGGAATATTGTAAAGAAATAGATTATAGGGATTCACTAAACAAAGCACGGTCTTCTCTTGTCCCATAGTCTGAGCTTTTACACCAGTGTAACTATTTATTTGTGCAGGACTATTTCAGATTACAGTTGGGAAGTGAGGTTATAATCCTTCCTAGTATAAGTACTTTTATTATAGTAGTTCCTTATCAGGATCATTGTGCTAAACTCAATTCTAGCTTTTATTGGTCCTTGAATACACAACTTTTGCGATAGATCTTGTACAAATTCTGGATTTCTAATCACTTTTATGGTATTAGAACCATGGTATTACTTATCAGTTCCAAAGTATTATAGACTTGGTTGCTTTTTCTCTACAGGCTAAATGAGGCATAACTCAGTTCATACTAGTGAAAACTGGTGGGAGATCCAAATCTGCACCAGCATAGCCAGAGTTTCCTTTGATGTGGTAGGAGGAACAGGTTCACACCTGCAAAGTGCTGGCCACTCCAATCTCAAAAACAGCAAAGCATTAAACAGTGCTGAGCTTTAGGTGCTCGAGTAGTGGGGACCAAATATCTCTTCTGCTCTTCAGCTTGCTCAACCAGGCCCTGTGTGAATGTGGAAACCAAGGCTGTGTGTGTTCACCTGGATTATTTTGTGCTCAAACTTGTGGCCTTACTATAGCTGTCTACTCACAAAGTTGTCTAAATGATCTGAGACTCCTTCACTGCATATGGGAGTTACCAGGAATTGTTCTTGCCCATCTTGAGGTAAGTCATTCACTCTTGCCACTGAAGATCAGGTTGCAGGTAAAGGAAATGGATGAATGGAAAAAAGCAACCAGAAAGCATCAACATTGCTATTCTACTGTGTATTCCATCAGAAATTAGCTTTCAGTTTTTAAGGGTGAGCTGTTGCTAAAAGATTGTGTCTTTAATTAGTCTTTTGGGATGAGAAATGTTTTGAAACATCTCTTAAAGCATTGAGAGTCATACATGCAGCAAGAGTAAACTTGGTACTTTAGAATCACATTTTGCCCTCATTTATACTGCCATATATTTAAAGTTGGTCACTTCATGTCCAAAATTTACCTCAAATTAACACTGGTACAGATGACACCAGAATCTACTCTAGTGAATGTCCACTTTCTGCTGCTCTCATTAAATTGCATCCTAATGAAGCAATGGAAGCAAGATCCAGCCCTTCCTCCATGTGCATGAAAGCAGGTATTGGTGTTTCTGTGCGACAGCCAGTCCATCCTGTTTGAGCTGTGAAAGAGGGGTCTGCCAAGACAGAAGGAAGAGGGGAAAAGGTGCTACTTTTGATACCAGCCTTCCTTCACAGGGATCCATAACTCAGATTCTCTGGCAGAAAGCAGAGATCTCTCGGCAGACATGTACCAGTGGGTTTACATCAGTATCATCATTCTTTATGTCTGTTTGTTCAGACACAAATTCTTTTTATGATGTACTAGTGTTTTCTGTGCACTGAAAATGTGTTAGCACGTGATGTTAGTCCCCCTCATGCTAAAGGAAAAATTCAGTAGAAAACAGGGTTGGCAGTTCACCAGACAGTACTTTCCTTTGAGCCAGTTTCCACAATGGTATTTAGCAGGTGGTATTTTGCAGGGTGGTGGCTTTCAGGGACTTAACTAATTGTGTCACTTTTTGGAAAAGTCTAAATCTATCTTACCAGATAACATCCTGGATGGGTAATTAAACCATTTCTGTCTAAAATTTCCTTTCAGTTTCACTAAGAAGTTGATATTCACTACTTTATGCCTAGATCCCTAAAGTAATATATGCTGTCTGACTGAAAAACTGCCTTTCATCGTAGAGGTGGCTGAATTGCAGTGAGCAAAATGCTCTTTGTATACATAGTAAATAATCAGCTGGTGAAGTTCATCAGGTGCTTTGAGATCTTTGGATAAAAGATACAGCTTAAATGCAGCCACTCCTTGGCAGGGGCATATTTAGGCTGTAGATGATGGGCAAAGTGAGAATATGCTGGGAGTGTTGAAAATCTAATAACAGAAGCTGGAGGCTTAGGGGAGCTATCTTTTCTCCTCTTTTCATACTCTTTATTTTTCAATGTTAAAAAGAAAGTGCATTTAAAAAGGGTTTTGTATTATATAAGTAACAGGCATCAGAGAGAATCAAAAAACTAAAGTCATCTCTCTAACCATAGTGCAAGATGAACTGTAGCTTTAAACAGCTTCCCCTTTACACTGTCTTCCTTGGCATACTTCATCCAGGACCTGCAGGGGCTGCTCCAGGAGCAAGAGGTGACATCACACCTGTGCTCAGGGTTATCAGAGTCTGTTAGGGTGATGGCTTTGTCATATGGATGTTAGAGTGACAGGTGGCTGAATGCATGTGCTCCACAAGTTTTGAGGGCTTGATCAAAATTGAAGGTAATGGAAATATCCCTAGTGACTATAATGTAGTCCCTAAAGACTTCATTCTGCTACTGTGCTCGTGCAGTTTAAAATGTTTGATAGTTATGCTGTAAAAGCCTCCATTCCAGTAGGTTAACTATGCATCAGTATTCATTTACAAAGTGACTGGGACTCTGCTTAAGGTGGTAAATAAAGTAAAAACAAATGCATTTTATTTTTCAGTCCAGCAGCTCATGCTTAGTTCTAAGTGCAATTCATGTCTTGAAAAGTGTCCGGTTGATGGCCCAGGCACAGGAGTCCTCCTTTTATCTACAGACACTTATTCCAGCAGCAGAACAAAGCCTCCTCCTTACCGATCCCCGACAGTACATCCTCATACTGAAGAGACTTCAAATGGCAGGCCCTCCAAGTCCTTGATCTGTCTGCCTGCCTCTGTAACAAAGGTGCAAATTTGTGATGGTACTTTTTATGATACGCTTCTCTAGCAGAAGCTCGACTAGGAGTCTCAATTTGTCTCACAGAAAACAGTGCTGCCTAATATTATTATTCATTGCTGTTCTAAAAATAGACATGATTAGACTGTAAGAGCTAGAAACACACAAAAATGGTTTAGAATGCTAACTGTGTGTTTTTGAATAAGCAAATTTTTTTCCAAATGAAATTTGTCATTATGCTAGAAAAAAATTGTTCCCAAAGGAAAACACTTTTTTTTTTTCATTTACCCATTAACTAATATGAAAAGGTTTTTTTGGACAAAAAAGCCTGGACTGTAGAAGCCAAGAAAGGTGATAACAAAAGCATTTCTCACAAACATCACCAGTCTTGAGGAAACACTGACTATGATACCTGATTATGTCAGGCATCTGTGACTGCCCATCGTGTAGGAGTTGCAAGGTCACCACGACCTAAACAGACAAAGAAGAATCACAGCCTTTTCCCAATATATAATCCACAGCAAACACGAAGTGTCTGTGTGTGTGTGTGGGGGGGGAATTATGAGCTAAAATAATAAGGTAGCTATTTGATTAGGGTAGCCATTTGATTATAGACCCCTGCCACACAAGACTTCCAAAATCCACTATTCAGAACTATCAAATTTCATTCTGGCTCACTTTTATTTTTCTCTTTGTAGTAGAATTACCATTTCAGGAGCAGTTCTCTTTCCTTGAAAACTGGTTTAGAGAGTTTCCCTGTCAGACAGCACCAGCCATCTGAATGAAAACAGCTTCCCTGGAAACTGGTATTTTATCCCAGTTACCTGCAGACATAGGCTCTGAGCCTGCAGTATCTGCTCCCTGCTTTGAAACATCACAGCCAGATGCTTTCAGTCATCACTGAAGGCTGCTGGCAGTGGGCATCCCCCAAGCACTAATGAGAAAGGGGATGGAGAAAGTAGAATAGCTTTACAAGCAGCTCAGATGTAGTGAAGTTGATAGAGGCAGATCCCAGCTCTTTACCATCACAGGTCAGTCTTGCCTCCTGCCAGCTTATGACAATGAATACCATAGGCACTCCCCTGAAAGTGTCTCAGTTTAAGTTTTTTTCCGTAATGAATCAAAGGAAAGGAACAATTCAGCTCATCAGATAAGAAGAATCCCTGTCATCCTTCAGCCCAGGCAGAAGTGCCCATCCAATACCCTAGGGGAAGGGCCACCTTTGTGCTGGGCTAGCCTCTACATCCATCCCTTTCCAAAGTATCACATCTACCCCTCTTTATTTGCATCTCTCATCTGAGAACCACACCCTCAGGCAGATTCCCAGCACCTGTGCATTTTTCATTAGAGAGCTGGACCAGCTGCGCTGCCAGCTTCTTAGAGGGGCCAGCAAGCCCTGCTATAAGCAGCACCTGGGGGAGAGGGACAATGTGTCCTTCTACCAGCCCCAGACCAAAAAAAGGAAGTTGCCTTTTATCTTTCAACAGCCTTGCAGCAGACGTGAAGAGAAGAGAAGAGAGTCATGTTGCTATCAGCAGCCCTGGGAGACAGAGGAGGATTCTCCTGGTGTGAGCAGCTTGCTCTGTGTTGTCTCAGGTGTGAAGCAGGGTGTGACAATGATGAGCTTTTCTTCAGAAGTGATGGGTGGAAAAAAAGAAATTCCATTCACACCACAGGATTTTTGGTCTTGTTTTGTTTTTGCCCCTGCCTAACTGTATCTGTCTATCTGAGGTGCTCCTGTATCCTAGCATGATGGAGATCCAATGGATAATAAAAGCAACTAGAAAACTGAACTGGAGAAAAGGAATACAAGGATATAAAATAGAGCACAACTTTTTAAAGAAATAATCACATTTTACACATATGGATTCCCTCTTTACACTTACAGGTTCCCTCTCAAACTACAGGCTAGTAGACAGAAGCAGTTTCAAGGAATAGGCAAAAATTTAAAAAAAAAAAAAAAAAAGAATTGTGCCAACCCACTAGTACCCAGGAAGTTGTACTCTAAACATGAATAAATACTGGCTAAAGGCACAAGGACAACCATAACTTTCTAAGGAAACCATACACGAGTCAGACCTTCAGTTTTGAAACTGCCATCTGTGAGTTCCCTGCACAGCGAGCTGCACTGAGTTACTTCACAAGTTACACAGGGCTGGAAGCCTCTTGAGCCTGGTGTGCTCTGTACAGAGTTCTGAAAACTTCTGGTTGCTTCAAATATCCCTTTTGTTTGAACTTTTAAAATTTAGTTTAACTCTTTTCTACCTTTATAAAACCTTTGTTCTCTTCTCAGTTCAAGTTAGGAATATCTCTGTAAAAGTCAATGGTGCTTGTCATAAAACCTGCCTCAGTGAAATGCTGGGTTTTTTTTAAAAAAAAGTTTTTCCAGCAGCATCGGCATTTCCTACTCCTCCCTACTCACCTCACCTTTTTCCAGTCATCTATTCTTTTGACTATTATTTTAAATACACCAATAACAATATTGATGTAAGTTCAGTCCAGAGTGCTTAAAATAACAGAAAACTGCTGGCAAACCCTTTTGCTTCTTTTTGTACTCAGTGTGGAACTGTTAGCACAATAGTTGATAGCTGATAATGAGCAACCCTATTGAGAAGAACCCTGGAACACTAAGCTATTTTTGCAGGCTGATCCAAAGTATAAGGAAGTTAATGGATGCCTTTATACTTAGGGCTCCAAGATTATGGGATGGTATCAGGTTTTAAGAGGAAGTATAACAAGCTAATTGTCCATAAAAGATAACAGCAATTTGCAGCTGGATGGGTATAATGTAGTATTCATTCTGGAATGTTTTTATGTGCAGGAAAGCAAATTTTTACTCTTTATAAGCCTATTTACCAAGCAATTTAATACAAAAGAAAATTAATAATTTTGGAAGGATTTAATTTTTTAACTTGCATATTCTGGGTCCACACCTGACAATTTGGTCCCTGACTGGAAGAGTAGTTAAAAAGTAATGCAGGGTGCACTGTGCAGTGTTGTATCCTTCCTGCAGAATTACCAGAAAAGACAAAGACAGCTATTGACAGAATTGCACGACAATGAGAATTTTCTCATTACAGGAAAAGAAAAAACTCTCAACACAACAAAAAGAATGAAACTGTTCTCAGTTACATATCTGCTGTCCAACTGATCTCTGCAGGTTTGCATGGCTTTAGTGCATAAGAGCGATGTTTGCCCCAAAAGATCTAAAATAAGAGCGGGAGGGAATAGCAAATGACTAACAGGGAAGTTCCAGAGAAAGACCCTTATTAAAATAAGAGAAGTTTCTACAAATGTGTACTTTGAAAACGTCAAATGACTAAAAATGAAAGTTAGTCAATAACTCTATGGAGAGAGGAAGCTCAGATGTTTAAGTCATTGCTGAAGCTGAAATAGCAAGCCTGAGCCCTCACAATAGCTGCAGCCTGTGCTACCCTGCAAACAGGCAAAAGGAGAGCTCCAGCTGAAAGCCCAAGAGTGAACGATAACAATCTCTTGAAAATATTTGTGCCAAGAAGTATGGCTCCATTATTGCTCTCCCACTAATGCAGAGGATAATAGAATCAGAAAGACACAAGTCTGGAAGGGACCTCAGTAAGTCCTTTAATTGGTTTCCTGCCTGAAGGCAGAATCAACTATACTTATGCTATTTCTGGTAAGTGTGTGTCTAACCTGTTCTTAAAGACCTCCACTGACAGAGGCTTCGCAAGCTTAGAGGAGATGAAGGTAGTGATGACATGCAAGGTGGAGTGGCAGGATGGAAAGTCAGATGGAGGTGGATAATCCAACCAGTTAACCTGGAGGAGCTGAGTAAAAGAGCAAGGGAATGTGATGAAAAGAACCAAAAAATGAAAAATCTCGGCCATAACATCTATAAGAAAAATCCAAAGAACAGGGGGCGTAGGATGTGAAAAACCAAAGCAAAGCTGTTTTCAGGACTTAGCTGAGAAAAACTGAAGTTCATTGGGGAAAGTTACGTAAGAAAATGAAAACTTGTATAGGAGGAAAGGAGAACTCATACTGAACTCCCTGGGCATTTTACTCATTATTTGTTTGTTTTTAAACTGTACTTTTCTTATTGTTTGACCAACGATCATGTGAACATTCATGTGACTGTTAACTTGAAGTCTCTGTAGACACAGAGAGCACATTCTGTGAATTGCTGTGGTGTGCTAGTTGTTGTTGAAGCAGAGAGGCCCATGAGTAAGGGTCTCATGATCAGCATTTAAATGCTTCTGTATAAAGGTAAGACCAAAATATAGTCAAGTATGAAAAACCTAGCTAGTGACACAAAGTTGCTTCTTGGAGATCTGCCAAATAATGCTACCGGCTGAGAGGCTGTTGAATCATGGGAAGAACTTCTTCCTGAGATCACAAATTTTACATATACATTTTTACAAGTAATTTGCATCTACTGAAAACAGTAGACCAGTAATAGATTAGGAGACGACAGGATAAGAGTGGAGGAGTTCATGGAGGCTGAGAACTTTATCTGGTATAAATTAGCTTGCTGCCTGTACTAGCTGCCTTGACAACACCTATTTAGGGATGGAGATAAATTGCAGAAGGGCATTCTCAGGATTTTGTTTAGATATCGAACACCTCTACAATTCCAACACGGTTCAAACAGTTAGGGATATGACATGGGAGTGAAGGAATAGATGAAATTCTACATCTCAGGTTAAACAGGTTGTCCAGGCATACTATGTTGATGAGCTCTTCTGGCCTTTAAGTTTTTGTGTCCTAGAAGTGCCCACAACTTGTTGGTAACACCATTCTTGACAGCCTATACCTGAAACGGAAATCTCCTCAGATGAACAGTTATACTTCAGACACATCCCATCCCATCCCATCTAACCGCAGAATAGGCAGCTCTGAAGAGCCATATGGCCTTTGTTTGAATAGGAGACAGATGGAGATCATGAAGAGATTAAAACTCCCTAAAAAGAGCTGAAATTACAGCACAAAGTATGTGGCCATTCATTACCACTGGCATATCGTTTTGACTCTGATTGTTCACAGGGATGAAAATCCATATAAGAGAGGGTAAATTAAACAGGGTCTTACTAATGTGCTTTTCAAATACACACCTCAGCAGAAATAAACAAAGAAGCTGTATTTTAGAGAAATCCCATATGTCTCTCTCAAAGGGACTGCGCCATTAATCTAACTGTATGGGAGTCTGATACATTTATGTTAAAGGTGTCCCAAGCTAGACAGTGATAAAAGAAGCTTGATAATAAGGCTTATCTTACTTCCTAGAGAACAGTACTATGCTACATCATCAGCTCTGGGCGAAATCCCAACCTATTTGATGGTGAGATGACATAATGGTTTGAGCCTGGAATGACACTGAAGAACTGCAAGTGAGAAAGGACTCTCTGTAGTATCTCCGTGCTGGGCCTAGCTCCCACACCAGCAAGAGACTTCCTATAATAGAGCTGTGCTCTGCACAGACAGGATAATAATGATTGTTTTGTGGCAGGCAAGTAATGCTGTAGAATGCCACCCTTTGGTTCCTGTATTAGATGTTGAATACATTATGCAAGTGAAGCAGAATTATGTGATTACTCATGAAATCATCCTTGAAGTAATAAGAAGCTTTAAGAGTGAGGTGGGATCTCTGACAACTTTGATAAAAGTGTGGCTTTCCTGCCCCTTCTCTGTGCATCAATGAAGTGTCATAGCATGTTGGCCAGCAGGCAGCTACTCCACAGTTGAAGATGTACCGATGCTTTCTTTTCTAGAAGGTTTTAACAGTTAGCCAGATAAAGAGTAAAATGCCTTGATTTTCATAAACTCAACTTAGTATGAAATCAGGCAAAGGGGGACATTCTGGCCACCACAGACAAGGGGGACATCTGTTTGTATGGCAGCCCTGGGTGAACCTGCAGTCCCTGCTGATGAAACCCTGCCTGGATTCCACCAGTGTTACTGCATTTGTGAGACAAGCAATGGTTGCCTGTGTTGCTCAAAGGCCAAGTTTGAGGCAAGAGATTCCTTCTCTGTCTCCAGTGTTATTTTGGTATATTTTATTTGGCCCAGAATTTGGGAAAACAAGAAGGAGGTTTTCCGTAGGGAGTGGAATGAAGAGGCAGGAAGGGCTACCATATTTCTCCAGATGGAAGCTCCTACGGTGTTAGAGTCCAGCACTGCTGCAAGTGTCAACAGATCAAATATGATACAGAAGGCCCTCTGCCAAGTCTCTGCTACTGCAGCAGCAAACTGGGAGCAAAGCAGAAACTAATATCCAGTACCACTGAGCTAGGCTCAGTCTCTGTTGCAGAGAGATGTGGCAGGAAGAAATTAGTAGCTGCCTTCCCCTTTCTGCTCAGAGGAGAGTATGAAATGGGCTGGTCCCATGCACCAGGCAGGACAGGGCTGACTCAGAGAGGGTCAGAGCCAGGGCATTCGGGGGATCTGCCAAGTCAGATGTGGCACTAGCAGTCTCCGGGATAGGGCCGTCATATGTGGAGTCCTCATCGCAGTCGCAGCCTCCCAAGGGAGCCCCTGAGAATTAATTTGCCTCCAGAGCACCATGCTGCAGACTGTGCCCCTCTGTGCCAGCAGGTGTGAATCAGCCCAGTGGCTGCTGAGGGCAACAGATTGAGCAGTTAATTAGCTGCTGTTAGTCATCCTCTTCCCAAGTACAAGCGGTACAGCGTTTGATTATTTCAACACAGTTGGATGTGGGAGGGAAGGTAGGCCTGGAGACACTTTCCTGACAGCATACTCTCAGCTCTTCTGAAGCACCTCTCCTGTTGACACTCACCACAGCATTTCACATAAAATGCTATTTCCTCTTGTCGAGTTGTGAGGAAAAAATGATGTCACAGATTTTATAACAAAAATTAAGTAAGCAACAACCATATCTGTTGTGCAATCTGGGACTCAGGTAAGAAAACAATCCATAGGTGACTAACAGCGAGGTCCTGTGTGTCTCAGCAATCTGAACAATGTGATTTGCTTGAGGGGCACGGAGAAGGGATAGGGTTGACTGGGTTAGTGTGGCAATTTCACATGGGCAAGTGTGAAGAATGTAAAGGCGTAGTTTGGACTGGAAGCTACTTAACTGGCACTGCTGATGGACATGTGGGTTACTTGTGCTTAGCTAAGCTCTTTGTGCTACTTTCTCACGACTTCATGAGAATCCTCAGTAGTCTGCCCTCGGCAATCTTCCTGTCCCTCTGACAGAGATCTCATCCACCATGTAGTGTCAAACTCATTATTAAAACAGTGCTGTTTATTCATGCTATGAAAACCATATTGTCTAAACTGAAAACACTACAGAAGCTTTTGTGAGGGTTTTAATATCCTTTTTTCACCTGCTGTCTCAGTCTTTCATCCTCCTTCTGCATTCAAAATGCTCCAAAAGTCTGAGAGCAGCCTTTCTCCTAATTTTCTCTTGGCCAGATATGTTCAGACTTCCTCCCCATCTTTTACTATGGCACCCAGAATATTCTATCTCTTTCTGAAGGGCTTTGTGCTTGTCTTCTCAAAATCCTGGATGTACATGAGCCACTTTGGAAGGAAGCAACTTTTAGTACAGGACATCTACACATCCCGAGCAAGTATAAAGTTTTCAAAAATCCAAATATTCAAATTATTTGATATTCAAAATATCAATATTCAAAAATCCAAAATATTTATGAGTGGTAAAAGAGGTTTTAACATGGAATTTCCCATATTTGATATCTTTTTACTTAATTCAGGAGGGCTTAATGGAGAATCAAAAGAAGAGTAGTTAGGATTCTAGTGTTCCCAATCTCACAAGTCCAGACTAAGACTATCCCCTGCACAAGCACAGCCTCTGCGTTGTGTATAACAGGCTTAGATAAAAGGTGTCTGTCTAAATACTATCTTTTTTGTTTAAGGCAAAATATTGCATTCTTACTATGCACACTTGAAAGAAAAAGAAATCAAGACACTGAACTAAATATACGTTCCAAAATTGCTGAGTCCAACATTTCAGGCATATTGCTGTCAGCTTGCACTTTCGAAAACTCTGAACGAGCCAGCTGAGTGAGCCAAGCTGCTAACAAGCAGACCAGAAATCACACCGCAGTGGTGGTTACTTCTCTCTCCCATACAAAGATCTCAGCAACACTGATAAAATGATATGAACAGCTCAACGCCCTGGCGTGGTGTACAGGTGTTACCAGTTTCACAGGCACTAAGGGGGTGTACATCTTGATTTTGAAACAGGAGGGGTGGTTGACCAACAAAGTGTCCATATTCGGGATGTGAAAATTAAGAGATATAAACCAATTTTCAACAAAATATTTGTAACCATACCAATTGCTGACAATGACAAACTTATTATTCTGTTAGTAGCTGGGTAATTGATTCTGTTTATACCAGTTAGTGTAAGTAATCAGTTTCATGTTCTAACATATTCCCATTTTGTCTCTCATCTTACATATTTTAATGCAGTAGATTTTGAGTGCTGTTTTGGGATTGTCACTGAAACAGTGTCAAGTAATACAGGATCAGCTCCATCCTATTGGGAGATTATTCCACACTCATACATAGTCAAAGTTTTCCATTTTTCCATTCCACAATTTATCCCAGTAGTCATAATGTTACGTTCCTGTATTACATTAACCCTCTCTGGGGTTTAATGTTTTAAATATTTATAGACTGTTATTAATGCCCAAATAACCACATTTCAAGTCCTGAATAATATAACAATAATGATAGTAATACCTAAATTTTAACAGAACTTTAAGCACTTTAAGCAGGTAAATAATGGCTCCATAAACAAGAAACCGTCACAGCACTGTCGTTGTTCTCCTTTTTGATGGTTTTATGTTATAACTGACTGTCAATACATGATATATCATGTGAGATATGTTACATACCTCCTGGAGTGAGGGGTTGCAAAAGGTTCAGATTCAAGGAATAACAGTCATATGTCTGATATGTCTGATAACATCACTGATGTTTGTATTTTGGGTAAAGAAACAAAGCATCAACTAGGAATTTTTTACAGTTTGGGGGAAACCTCCTGTAGGTGCTAAGCACAGAATTTATACAAACTCAGACATTTCTGTGATTTATGGCTCACAGTATCTTGGACTGCTGCCAGAAGTGTTAGCTGCTCAGAGACTGTTCAGTTCCCCTGAGATTATATATTCCCTGTAATTCAAGATTTTTTTTAAATGTAATTTAGTCACTGTGATATTGGAAGTCTTAATGAGCGGATCTATATTTCCTTCTGGGATTTTTTGCTTGAAAATCCTGGCAAACCTTGTGTAATGTCCGTCACTTGGTAGTGGAGCTAATTTTAGGTACTGATGTTTGATTTCAGGATTTTTAATACTTCAGGAGAGAGGAGAATGATTTGCATTTCCATGACATGCATTGCTGTGAACCGTATTTGCTGTACCTGTAACTGCATGATCACGAAGAGCCTGATTCTTCATACACATACTGTTGCGTGCAATGTAAAATGTCAATGGGACCGTTCACAGGACTACATGCTGTTTGCCAACTGAAGCATCTGCAGAATCAGGTCCTGACACTGCATAGTTGGTGCCAGACTCCAGCCACTCTGGAGAAGCTACTGAGGGGGGCTGAAGGTGCTGCGGATAAATAGCTTGTGGTTCGGGATGCAGGCACCACGAGAAGTTAAGCACCACATCCCAGAGAGGGTGGGGCGAATCAGAGGAAATCAGTCTGACTCATCAAAAAGCCTTAATAATTTGCCCTCTATACCTGGGTTGCTGTAGACAATCTGTCTATTTAAACTTTGTGTAGCTGAAAGTTTTGAAGCCATGGCTGCATCTAAATATATCCGTTTCCTGAGGCTTTGTCCCATCTACCTAAGGCGGTTGAGGAGTTATCTGACCAGTAAGACACCCTTCTTACTGCACTTCAGAGTCTGGTCTTTAGCCTGATGTTGCTTGTGTCCCCACAAGGCATAACCTTTGCATTCCTGCTGTCGGTGGCAGTTAATAGTTTGTGGTAGGAGGCATAAGAAAGAAAGGGGAGGTTGTTTTTCAGGAGAAAATATGAAACAAAAATATTTTTAAAAACAAAGGTTTCAAGATTGAAACAGCAGACCCATTGTGTTGATATCAGAGGTGACATGAATTGGACAAGGTGTTTCTGAGAGAAAGATATTAAAATACAGGTGTCATATACACACTGAAAATACTTCTAAAAACATTTTTGTCACAGCTCAAAGATGTTTTGGCCTACGGACTTCAATTTTTGCTTTATTTGACGCTATTTGGTGAGTTTATGCATGCTTCATTAGTTTGGAGAGGCTAGTGTTTTGTCATGGAGCTAGTCATTAACAATTTGTGAGTCCTGTCAGGGCTGTCCACATTTAGGTAACATCACATAAGAAAGATAGGTAGTATCACATGGGTACAAAGGCAACTGAGAACTTTTCAAGTTTATATCAGTTTTCAAGCCCATACAGATATCCTCCCCAGTGTGCTTTCTCTCCTGCAGCTTTTAGACACTCATCAGCCTCACAAGAACTCTGATGGACATGAAGTAGGTTCCCTGAAGCATTTCACTGAGATCAAGCATGACAAAAGATTTAGGGATATCTGTGAGGTAGCTACAGTTCCGTGATTTTCTGCCCAGCCTTGGATATAGATTTGAGCAACATGAGAGCTGCTCTGACCTATGGCATCTGGCAGTGGTCCCCAAAAGCTTGTATACAGTGGATATTTTTTCATTAAAATGCAATTACACCAGTGAAACTACATACGTGCAAAAACTTTGCATGTGTGTAAGAGATGACTTGTATTAGCAGAACTCATTCAGGTAAAGAACTTTGTTTAAGTCACATTTAATACCAATGTGATTATATCATCAATAAAGACTTTCTCTGATGACAAACCACTAGTGTAGGCCCTGCATCAGCTGTGGATTGCCACAATGGGTTATGTTTCAGCTGTGTGACTTCAATCCTGATCCTCACAGAGAGCAAGAGGAACTGATTGACCTAGTCAAGAGGCAAGGCCTGTGTGCACAGTTTTGCAACATGCACACCATGCTGATTACTCCTCGTACAGGCTATGGCATGCAAAGTATTCTGCAAAGAGAAGAGGAGGAGGAGGAGGAGGAGGAGTCATCTGATGAGGTCACTACAGATTTACGTTGCTCTTCTCAGTCAAATGACCACATGCTACTTTTTCTGTAGGACCCCTGCCTTATCAATGGCTCAGTTCTGCCAGATGTTGAGCACCCCTGCGGGGGACCAAGTGGTCTTGCTCTCCCTGCCATCAGTGGCTGTGGAGAGCCCTCAGCATCCATCGAGAATGTTCAGTATCTTTCAGAAATGCTGAGCACCTTCCAGCATTGGAGCTAGGATAAATAACGCAAAAACAAACTAATGCTTTGCCTTTGGTCCAGGCTATGCTTGTAAAGGACATAAGGAGGTTCTTTATGCCAGACTATGAGCCTGCTCCTGCTTTGACTGAAGTGAGTAGTATTTTAGTTTTGTACGTTGATGCAGAGGGGAGCAGGACTGGACCTGCTGTGAGTGTGATTGATTTTCATCAGCTTGTGACTGGTGAATGGCAAGCAAGACAGGTTGCATGCTCCACAGCATCACTAACAGATTCAGTTAAAAACCCAGCAGCATCATCTTTTCACACTTTCCCCCATCCACCTTCATCAAACAGCTTCTCTTCATTAAAGCAGTGCCCCTGCTTCTGTGCTTGCTTTAGATGTGTTATGACACTGCTGTGAAGTACAGAATTCCCTAAAGCCTAAGAGAGAAAAAGATAAAGAGACATCCTAAGCAATCACTACAGGCCCAGAGAAAGGGAGAAGAAAATGCTGGTTTCAGCAAAAATCCATGCTTCCATAACACTCGCTATGAGACTACCTCACAAACATGTTAAACAAAGAAATGTCGCAAGAATAGACATGAAGATGACATACAGAAGGAACCGAGCAACAATCAACCTTTCTCCTCTCCCCCAACAGGGAGTGACACTGAATTTGGCCACAGTGCCTGCCATTATGGCTTGCTACAGTTTGAAATAGTGCATGAACAATCACTGAGTCTTATCTCTGATAAAATTCAGTGTTTTGAGGTTTTTTCAAATATCCTTTTATCATGTTCCTGTTGTTTGACTTTATTTGAAGGAATTATACTTAGAGAGCATAAATAGATAAATAGCTAATAAATGCTAATAACAATTGACTGGATAAAAACAACAGGGAGCCAGCAGCATAGCTTACAATGAGCTCCAGACTAAAGATGGTTACTAATATGATGGAAAATTGTACTTTAAAAACACAGAGAGCAGACCACTGATATGTCCTTGCACTAGTTCTCTGAACGGTTTACTTTCATATGGCTAGGATATATTTGTTAATGTGGCTCAATGAATGGTGAGAATAGTGAGAGAAGGGAAAGAAAGAGAGTTACATTTTCTATTCTAGTAGCTAGGACAAGGGAGGATGAAACAGCAATGTAAGCTTCAATTTGATGAAGAAGCACACACTATATTCCAGCTTTATGGGGCAGGGTTGTTGACATTTTCTCAACAAATAAAGAAGAAAAATCATATAAAATAATCATCTCTGAATTCAGTCATTCTTGTACGGTTTGGCTGCTGTAGCTTATCTTCCTGCAAAACTTGCAGACTCTGAAAGCTAGGAGACCTCAAAGAGGGACATTTAGTTTTGAGTCTGGGAAGGTTTGTAGTTCTTGCCCTTTGTCAGTTCCTATGGTCTATGCTTGTAGACAGACCACCCTCTTTCAAAAGTTTTGGAAGGACTTACCGTGTAACACCTGCTACACCTACCACCTACTACAAAGTCTGAAGACTTAAATCTGCTTATAGAGCCTAGAGATGTCTCCAAAGTTCAGAATTAATGATTTCAGCATGAACTACCTCACTTCCAGAGCTACTTGAAAGTACAAAACCTCATTAAAGATAAAAGAATTTAAAAAAGTAAGGTTTTGGAACAAGTTTCCTATGGAATATGATTTGCAGGGAAAAAAAAGGCACTAGAATTTCTGGAAAGTTAAATATTCTCATTTTTCAAACTTACAGTCAGGAAACACTTTGTCTCACTAACTTCCACCATTAAGAAACACAAATGAATACTGTGGTAGAAGTCTAGGTTTGAAAAATATCAAGTAAAAAGAAGAAATTGTAGTAGAAAAATTGGGCTTGTCACTATCTTCATATGGCACTGTAGGTGCAACTTTGTAATGTGCAATAAAAATTAGATGAACAGTTTTTGTTGAAAGGCATTTAGGTTATGGAATAAAATGACATGCATCAAAGTAATGGCATTGCCTTTTGTATTGCATAATGTATTGCATAAGAGAAAATAGCTGTTTCACATTAATACTTTGTCACATGGGCAGTCATGAATGCCAACAGTGAATGAAATTTCACTGCAGAAAGCAAAACAGAAGAAAAGTTTCTGATTCAGTCAACTTCAAAATCACACTTCATTCAGAGTTATTTTTTAAGGTATTACTGTTCCAAGCAAGATGACTCTAAATAAAAGAGGCTTGAGAGATGGAGGATATTTTTACAATGATGTCAAGTGTCAGCCCTTTGGATTTAATCAAAAGATCATTTAAGTCTCTTTGCCTGCAATTTCTCAAGTACAGTCAGACTCCTTATTTCTGTGGGTTTCCTTGCGCAGCAACAGGAGAAAGAAATATTTTTAATTGGCTGAGGAACTCTGGCACTGAAACTATTTTAATTACTTGTTTCTAAACACAGAATACATATAGAATTTACTTTAATACTTTATTAAATCTTGCAGCAATACTGAAAATTTCCATCTAGCCTAAGCACAGTTTTACAGATTAAAAGAAATCAAATTGAAGGGAAAGCAAACCCACGCTCTTTATTAAATTCTTTTTTTAGAATGACAAAATTAAAACAGCACCCACATAAAATGTAATTACCAGTATGATTCCACTTTATTTTTCAGAGCCAAAGAAGACAAAATCCATCATTCCCACCTCCAGGTCAGATGCTCAGTTTTTTTCTGCAGAGATGATTGCTATTTCTGTCTTTGCCCAGAAGAGGTGCTGGTGAGAAGGGCTGGGTGTTAGGGACTTCATACTTAAAATGTGCTCAGGTGACTAACTGTTGAATTTCAAGGGCACTAAGGAGTGTACTGGATCAAACACTGGGGTGGTGCTTTTTTACATAATTACCACAGTTTTTAGCAAGAGACTGCCTCAGGCCCCCTGTGGCTATGCACTGCAGAGCTTCAGGTCTCTTTTACAAAGATTTTGCTTAATTAACTAGGGGAAAATATATTTAAGAACAATGGGTGAAATTCACTTGAGTAAGAGATGGCCTACACACGAGGTCTCATTAAAACCACAGTTTAGACCACAGGAAGGTGGTTCCCAAACTGCAGCCCATGTACCTTGTGCAGAAGATCTATGGTACATGGCTGGGCACGGACTTGGGAGCTGTCTGCCAAAGATTGCTGATGCTGCAAGTGGAATTCACCTAAGTGTATAAGCTTACACCACAAGGATTGATTTATCACTGTACTATTTTAGGTATATGCTCATGAAGTTACAAAGGGCATCAAGCTGGAGTAAACTTTGCTGTTTAGTCCCAGGTTTGCTATTTATGCCATCCAAAAGATTAGTAAAAATGCAGTGGGCAGTGGAGGAACGCAGACCTGTGCTTTAACCCAGCTCCAGAAGGCAACAGCAGCAGTGAAGGCAGAGTGGCATAGACCAGGCCTAGGGTAGGTAATGAGGCCTTGATTGCAAGGCCTTGCTGTAGCTCAGCTACTGTGCCCTAATACTCTTGTCAGTATAAAGCTAGCATGGATACATCTGCTAATACTACAGATGAATCTCCATTGTGTTGTCTAGAGAGATGCACAAAAAGTTGTAGCCAAGTGTTAGATGAATTTGAACCTTGCTTGCTATTTAAGACATTGATGGTCTATTGCTAGTCTACTGGCAGTGCAGTGGGGGATGTGGCAGATTGAATTATGAGTTACTTAGTTTTGATCTTGTCACTCTTTGCTGCTAATCAAATTACTCCATTTAGTTCAGCACTGTTTTAAAGAGTGTCTACTTACTTCAGGCAATGCAGTTCAAGTGGCGGAAATAGAATACACTAACACAAATTAATTTTTGCAGTGAAGGCAAGCTCTAGGAGGCTTAAGCAGTACAGACATCTTTACACAAGAGCTGTACAATGAAGTATACTTCACCCCTTTTGTGAAGATAGTATCATCATTTCGTTTGTTGTTACAAAGAGAAATAGATAGATGTACAGAAAACAATGATGTTTCCATTGCTGTGTGGTATTAAACTTCATATATAAGGAATATGAGTATGTGAGAATTGCTTGGGTTGGTATTGTGTGGGTGGGGCTTGTGGATCTCCCTAAGAGCCATTTTTGTTCTACTGTGCAGAATGAGTTCAGGCCCCATATCAGTAATGCAATGCATAACTTCCTCTAAACTGCTGGTTTAAAAGTAACTTTTAAAAAAGTATTTGAAATGCTAGTGCATCTGTTAGGAACAGATTATTTACATAGGGAAATTTCCAACAGCTTTTTTTCTTCACATAATTTCTGAATTGCAGTCACCTAAAAGGCATGGTACCAAATCATTCACTCCTCCTGCAGTATCTTCCCATTGACTTCAAAACACCGCACTTGTAAGAAGGAAAGTGCTTGGTTTTGATATATTAATACAAAAGAGGAACATGTTATAAATAAACTAGATGACTAGTGTGTACCAATGGTTTGCTAACCTGAAAGTTCCCGATTTGTGTCAGTGTTCGTGTGTTCTGACTGTTGAACATCCTTTATTCAACTACAGTAACCTAAGTCATGACTCAAATTGTGACAGGATAATGATCGCTTGGGGGGCAAAGTCTGCAAATGGTGTTTCTTTTAAATAATTGAGAGCACACATTTACACAACAGTTATTTGCATTTTAGATTGCTTGGCCAAATAATAAATGTTCTGATGACCTAAACTGAGACAACTCCCCCCATTCATACTAACCTGTTCATACAGAACGCACATACGCGGGGTTATCCTTGCATTTTAAACGCAATTTTAAAGAAGCAAAATGAGGAGGCCAATTGAAAATACGAAGTAAATTATTGCTTAACACACTAAGTGTATTTAACACAGGCTGCATGGGACACCTTGCTGTCAGCCTTTCCCATTCCTGCTCTTTGCTTTGCGTTTCTGCTGCGTTCACTTTCCGTAAACGAGAACGTGTTGTTCCACCACCTCGCGTTTTTTCACATGTGGTCAGCCAGCTTCATCTGCAAGATTTTCAAGCACAGTTCACTGGCTGAAATGTGAAAGCAGAACACTTGTTAATAGCGTAGAGGCATGCTTCTCAGGTCTATGGTTATTTTGCTGCATTGGAAGACCCAGGCCTGCGTCCTTGCAGACTGAAGAACGCCAGCCTAACTCCTCAACAGAAAACTGCTTTCCTTTGGACTGGAGGAGCTAAGCCATGGCAATATATGCACTGCATTTTTCATCTCCTTTGGCCATGCCTCACCAAGGCGCCCAGGCCCCTGGCTCAGCCTGCGGCCGCGGGGGGCACCACACACCCTCGGGGCGTCCCCATTTTGAAAGAGCAAGAGTTGGGGGCAGCTCGGACATCGCTTAGCCTCACTCCACCACAGCGCATCATCCCTCCCGCCCCCTTAGCGCTGCCGGGTGCGGTGAGGGGCTCCGTCCCTCCCCTTGCTGCGAGCCGCGGGCCGTCGCCCCCCTCGCCCCCGCCCGGCCCGCCGCGGCCCTGCCTTGCTCGAGGGCACGGCGAGGCCCCCGCCCGCCGGCGGGAACTACAGCTCCCGTGAGGCGCAGCGCGCGGCGCAGGGCACGACGGGAGCTGCCAGCTCCCCGAGGCGGCGACGGGGAAAACGAGCGGCGGGGGGTGGGAGGGGGCGCCAGCTCTAGCGGCGCGGGCGGGCGCGCATGCGCGGCGCGGGCGCGGAAGGGGGCGTGCCCGGCCGGGCGCGCTCCCTCCCCCCGCCGCCCGCCCTCCCTGTGTGTCGGTTTCGGGCTCCCGTCGCCATTTAGCGCGGAGACGTCCCCGGGCCGGCCGTGGCTGCTCCGCTCCCCCGCCCTCCTCTCCCCTCCCGCCGCGGCGCCTGCGGGACTCGGCTCACCTGTGGCGGCGGCCCCCGGTGAGGAGCGGCGCCGAGCCCCGGGCACGGGCGGGGGGCAGGAGGAGGGTTTCCGGCTCCGCGCGAGGCGGCGGCGGCCGCAGGGAGCGCGGCCCGGCCTCGCGCGGGCGGCGGCTGCCTACCTAGCGGGAGAGGCCGCGGCCGCCATGGGCGCCCCTGCGAGGCGGGGCTGAGCTCCGCGGCCCCTTTCCCTGCCCGCTGGCAGGGGCCGAGGGCGCCGGGCCTGCCCGGGCCTCCCCGCCCGGTGCGGGTGACTGAGCGCGGCGACTTCCTCTGCGGCCGGGGCCTGCGCCCCCCCTCCCCCCCTTAGGCCCTCGCTCCCCCGTTTCTCCCCCGGGCCGGGGCCTGCCTCGGGGCTCCCCCCTCCCCCCCGGCTTTTCCCCTCTCCGCTCCGCTTCCCGCCGCCGCTCCCGGTGCTCCATGTCGGCCCCGCTGCCCGGCTCCCCGCTGCAGGATGGATGCAGACGCTAAGCGGGGATCCACCCCGCCGGCCCAGCCTCTGCAGCAGCCGCCTCCCAGCTCCGCCGCGAGGAGCCCTTGGGACCCTCCTCTGCTGCAGCCGCGACAGCCGCCGCGGCCCGGCGCGCTCGGCGCTCAGTGACCGGCCCCTTCCCTCGCCTGCGCCGGCCCCGCCTCGCCCTCGCAGCGCTTCGCCGCGGCGCGATGTCGGGGGGCGCCGCGGAGAGCGGCACCGCGGCCCCTCGCTTCCTGGCGCCGCCGCCGCCCAAGAACGGCTCCAGCTCGGACAGCTCCGTCGGCGAGAAGCTGGGAGCCGCCGCCGCCGCCGACCACGGGGCCGCCGGGGCCGGCGGCGGCGCGGTGAGCGGCGGCCGTAGCGAGGAGTACCGGCGCCGCCGGCACACCATGGACAAGGACAGCCGGGGAGCGGCGGCCACCGAGCACCGCTTCTTCCGCCGGAGCGTGATCTGCGACTCCAATGCCACCGCCTTGGAGCTGCCCAGCTTGCAGCCCGCAGCGCCCTCGGCGCCCGTCTCTGGAGGCAGCGCCGCGGCTCTCGTCTCGCCGCCCGACGGTGCCGGCCGGAGCTCCGGCACCGCTGTCAGCGCCGCGCAGGCCCCCTCGCTGCTGCTGCTGCAGCAGGCGCCGCCGCCCGCCCCGCTCCCCCTTGAAGGACAGGCCGCTCAGGAGCTCCCTGCCGCCAAGGATGCCGCCCCGCTGCTGCCCAAAGAGGAGGAGGAGGAGGAAGAGGCCGCCACGCTGCCCCCCACCAGTACCGCTGGCAGCGCGTCAGCTGCCAGCCGGGAATTTGAGGAGCGGCGGACGCAGCAGGAAGACATCGAAGAGCTCGAGACCAAGGCGGTGGGCATCTCCCCGGACGGTCGCTTCCTGAAGTTTGACATCGAGATCGGAAGAGGCTCTTTCAAAACTGTCTATAAAGGACTGGATACAGAGACCACTGTGGAAGTCGCCTGGTGCGAGCTACAGGTAAACAGTAATAATAATAATAACAGTAAATTACCATGGCACAGTCACTCTCCCAGGTGCAAGGCTGCATGCTTGAAGAAGGTAAAATCCGTTGATCCAAAGTCAGCTTTATTCAGGCAGGGGACTGCAGACCTGCCTGGGCCACTCCTTTGGAAGAAAGGTGCAGCCTTTCCTTGCAGTCTGTTTGCCTGTTAGTCCTTTTAAAGACTCTGCTCTCTGAAGAAATTTTTTTAGCCTTTCATCCTCAGAATTTGTACTAAGACTCTCTTTCTTACAGCGTCTTTCATTTTACACCTCCAAAATGTAACTTGGAGGTTTATAAAAATACTTGCAAGGCTTCAGGGAGGCTAAGAGGTAATGTGCCTGTTGCAATGTAAGCGAATGTCAACTTGAGGTAAACTTCGCTTTTCAAAATGTGTTTAAGCTGCTCTTTTTTCTTCTTTTTTTAAAGAAAAATATTAAAATGTGAATTTCACAGGCATTTAACTCTATTTATGGCAGTATATAGTTGTAGGAGGTAATCTCAGAATATATACAAAGTCATGTAGTGTGTCATGTTGTTTAGTGTGGCAAACATTCTTTTTCATTCTAAGTTCCAGGGTTCTCACTTGATACAGGCACTAGGAAAAGAGTAGTTGTCTCCTTTCTGAAGCTGTAGAAAAGCTGAGGTTCGACACTTCTAAATGGTTGGTGGATTAAACTGGAATAAGGCAACTCTTCTACTGAGTTTTTAGCCGCAGCAGAGCCAGAGTTTAGTAGAGTCCTAGTCTAATGATGGCAAGAGCACTCTTAGTTCCACGCGAGTCAGAGCTTGTATAACTGAGAGGCAGGTTGCTGTGCAACAAGCTGAAAAGAAGTGGGAAGAGCATGGAGTACCAGTAACAAATACCTGGCGCACAGGTTTGCTTTCAAAGCCTCAGTGTTAAAAGGATAGTGCTCGCTGCTTAGAGTTGGGTTTCAGCGCAATTCTAGAGAGGGGTTCAGTAGTACAGGTTTATTATTGGGTGTGTTCACATCCAATTTATTTTAGACAAAAGAAGAGCATTACATGAAAATCCCAGAAATTTCTGAGGGGGATCTAAGCAGTTAGTCACTCACAAGTGAATGATTGCAGTAATATATTGAAACTTCCCCTGCCAAAAGTAATTTTTGAACTATTCCTGTCAAACCGAGAGACGTTATGAAGAGATCTCTCAATTTGTATTCATGCTTGCTTTTGGATGGTTTCTCAAGCTTCCTACCAGTATCTTGGTTAGTTATATTATTGCCAGTATGCCACACTTACTGACTGTGAAAGTAAACTTCCCATTTACTTTGTGACCCTTAAGCATGCCCCTTTCCTCTGTGCAAGCTATGTAATTGCTGTGGTTTTCTTCCAGGCATTACTTTTCAATAAAAAGGTGAAATGATCCAGTGTTGGGCTCTGCTTAAGCATGTGCAGTCTGTACTGAGAGGAGATGAATAATCCACCAAAATGATGGGACTCTTATTTGAAATTTTAGTCTCTGCAGTTAGAGTTCCTTGACTTTTAACCCCTGAAATCTGTTTTAATCTTTATGCTGTATTTGCTGATCAGAAACCAATGTCAGCTTGGAATCAGTTGCTTCCCACTAACGTTATCTCTATTGAAATGTCCTAACCATCTTCAATACCACGTGAACAAATTGTTTAAACAAGCAGTTTCTTTGAAGTAACTGTATAAAGAAGCATATTTATAAAGAGCATATTGCTGAGTTTTCAGTTGATTAAAAAATTCCATAAATGGTATTTAGTAATGACAATGAGATTGCAAAAAGCATGAATGAAAATATTCATAATGGGGAAATGGTTGATGTTTTGCTTGGAGGTTAGCAGTATGGCGGGAGTGCATTGTGGTTTAAATTAGTTTGAAGACTGCAGTTTTCCTGTCATAAGGAGACTGCATACAGAATGACAATTTTGAGACATGAATATGAACTTTGTAGCTGTTAAAGTATTTACTAAAGGAGCTAGACTCCAGTTAGAGTATTTTAAGATTAAATCCTGTTTTATTGTTTGCTTCTAGTAATAAAAGGAGGAACTTGGAAGTTGTTGGTGTGATAGGTACATCATCTCCTTTCTCTAGGAAACTGTAACTGTTGACAGGTTGGGGAAATTCCTTGTACTTGTTTCGTAACAAAATACAATCTGGATTCACCAAGACAGACAAACTTAGGTGTCCTACTGTTTTTCCAGAATGTCATGGCTCGGGGACTAGTGAACCTTCAAAGCACACTTTTTTTTCCGATAAAAGCGTGAATGACTTTCTTCCATGCCATGTTACAGCTACCATAACTCATTCATACTTGCTTTTAATTGCCTTGAGATGCATTCTTTGGTAATAGAACAGCTTTTCTAATCTGTAGTTCATGCTAGCAAATATGAGTGTCCTAGGTGTCCCATTTTCTGGAGTCTTTTGTAGTGCAACTGTAGTGTTGCCAGAATAAGGCTGCTCAGCATGATTGTGCAACTTCAGTTGTTCCTCTCCTGTCTTGTTCAAAGCTGATAAAGGTGTATCACAGTTCTTGATTGCAAGACACATAACCACATGGGAAAGAAAAATTCACACTTCAGCAGAATCCTTGGAGGTATGTTCTTCGAAGGCTTTTCTTCTAACATACTCTAAATGCTTCAGTTTCTTGAAGATGGAAGGAAATACGAAGCTAGCTTCTTTCAGTTCAGTTTAATGACAGCATTTGAATAGCAGAAGAAACTCTTGTAGTAGGGATCTCGTCACAAGGAGTTTACAGGAGAGTCTGTAATGGACTCTGGCCAAATGACTTTTTAACCCTGGATAATGCAACTATACCTAATTCTTATGTACATACTCCTCAGAGATAAAGGTTAAAATCAAGGAGTTTGGGTGCTTAAGTCTTGCTTATCAAATACAGTTTGGCTTCCCAGATTGCTGAGGATATTCTGGAGGATATTGCTCCATATCCTTAAGAAGGCTCTTGAACTGCATTTTAATGGCCCTTATGCTTGATGTACTGCATTGTGGAGCAAACTGAAGGAGAATGAGTGGAAATTCTATGCGTGTTTTAATGGCATTGTTAATATCTCTGTAAGGGAGGTCCTAGACAAGACTCTAATTTTTCTTTACCTGTTTGAGGAAGATGGGAGGACTTCATTTCAAGGAATCAAGTATTTCATGGTTGCTGATAGATGTGCAACAAAATCCAAAGGAGGACAAGGCTGATAGCCTATCTTAGTTTAATTTGCAGCCTGTCTGTACTACCAAATTGTAGATGAACTAGCTTAAATATTGGATGCAAGTATTTAAATTTGAAATAGCTGCCCTGCCATAAGCACAGTGGAGCTATGAAGAGCTGAGCAGCAACTACTTAGGGCCAGTGCTCAGCTTCAGTTACTGCAAGGAAATGGCTGGTATAGTCTTAGCTTTCAAATACTTTTATTCTCATTGTATGTATTCATTTCAGCTCTAGTTATTCTGAGTCAAGTGTGCCTCCTACTGTTGTCATTAGCTCATCTCATAAATTCAGTGAAGCAGTAGTTAGGGTTACTGCTTTAATAAGATTTAAGGATGTAGAAGTTGGCAAAAATATCTGCTGCCACTGTTTTCCCTTTTAATTGAAAATATCTCTTTCCATACAATCATGTTACTGTGCAGTCTTTTTAGATTACATTCCCAAGCTGTAAATCTTGTCACTTGTCTGTTCAGGTAACATTGTGGCTAAAATGTGATACCTGTTCATTTTGCATTAAATTTAACTATGCTAAGTAATACTTTTGTGTCAAAGGAAGTAAGTGTCACATAGTTAGCTGTGAAAAGCCAAATTGGAGGGGTCATGTGTCATCCGCTAAGTCCCTGTTTCAGTTTGAGTTAGTTTCAAATTAAGACTATCACTTCAGCTCTGGTTTTTAGAGTAATACAGGCTGGTGCAGTCATTTGCTGGACTACATAACTGTGTGCATAGAACTACTGCTTTGGGTTCTGTCATTCAGATCGGTAGTTCTTCAGATATGGAAGTAAGCTTGATGTTATGGAAGGAAAACTGAAATCTTTGAACTCTGCATTTGTCAGGGATTTGAAGATGTGTCTTTTATTTGTATAGAATCTTCTTTTATAGGAAACATGATTTAGAAACTCACTAGAAAATTCTGTAGTTGAAGACAAGATTGCTGGTGAACTATGTGCTGGAGAGCTTCCACACTTGTCTGGATATGCGCTATGTCACTGCTATCCTTTGTATTTCTTTGGTGGAAAAGGTAGGTTAGTCAGTCAACAGTTACAATTCGTAAATGCATCTTCCTGCTATGTCACTTTTGCCATTCTTACACTGGCATCAGTGCAGCATTAGTCAGGTTATTGTGCTGAAGTGTGAACTACTGAAGGGGAATAGGAGGCTGAGTGCTGTCCCTGAGCAAGGCACAGCTTCTCAACATAAGGAACAAGCTCCAGAAGTGCAAGTGGTGCAAGAGTATGTTGTACTCATTGCCGCCATATGAAGCAAAGCTGAAGGTGAATTTGGTTGCCTTTAGTTATAGGTCTTCTAGGTGATGAATTGGTCTAGGTTATAGAAGTGCAATTCTACTGAAGACTGTAAACTAAATTGTAGACTAAGTGTAGTATACATGATGCTCCAACTTACCAGTGGATTTTCTTTGCATAGGCAGGAACTGTGGAAAAAGAGTTAAGAACAGACACAATATCATACCTGTGTGTGAACCATGAGATTCTCTAGTGCAGTCTGGTAGAAATGATAATGCAGCCGATTCTTACTTTTTATGACAGGAAGTAGTGAGGTGCAAAATAATATTTCCATATGTCAGAATTGCTCTGGCTGTAACAATATATAAAAGGTGACTTTTTAAAACTCAAAATATAATACAGGAAGATGTTTACATGTGAGGTATATTTTATCTTTTAGTGACATTTCAAAGTAAACTGTATCTATCTTGTCTCTTAGAGTTAAAGCTATATTTAATATTGAGATTTAGGTCAGCAGACAACATTGGAATGTAGTTTTTATACTCTAGAGTACAGACTCTGCTGCAGGCTCACCATAATAAATATCAGCCTATGGAAGTCAAAGTATGATTCCTAAAAATCTCTTTGCTTTCTGGACTGAGTTGGGAATGCTTCAGAAGCTGCATGTCCAAGCCTGACAACCAAAAAAGGTCTTGTATCACATAACTGTGGCATCTTGTAGGTTTTTTTTTTTTTTAAGCTTGTTGCACATTGCTCACTGTGAGGCCTGATTGCAGAGATACTAGCTCTGATGCATGATCTTATACCTTCATTAAAACAAAATGGAAAACCATATCAAAACCTTTATACGGTGAGAGGAAGTTGAGCAGTGTAGACCTGGAATTCATCTGTTAACTCGCTATTGGAAAAGATTACATTCTGCTGGTTCTGGAGGCATAGTCAATGTCCTGAAATACACATACCTTCTTTGAAAGCTGTAACTATGTTTTAAATGTGAATATACTTTTTATATATTTTATGAAACTTACTGGAATGGGTCAAACTCTAGTCTAATCCATTACGGTGATTCCCATGCCTACTTAGTGTCCTGCACCGCAGATCTGCAAATAAAATAGTCTGATAGTCTGTGAGCATAACTATATCTGATTATAACCATTGTAACAGAGGTAATACGCGTCCAGTTCACTACTTCTTCAGGATCAGATGCATAATTGTCACAAATGCAGATTAATAAAGGGGCCATATGTAAAAATTTCTGTGAACTTCATTCTGTCCTTATTAGCTCTTTTTCTGCTCTCCGCTCTACAAATTCCAAATTACTGAAAGCAAAAAAATTGTAACACTGTAGATGTATAGTCTGTTTATAACACTTCCAGGTTACACCAGATTTCCAAGGGCCTTCAAGATAGGGAGCTTGAAATTTTTGGCAGTGAAGTGTAAGTTTATTCTCTACTGCTTTTCCAGGTGATAGGGCAGAACAAGTTACTGGTGCTTACTGGCTTTAAATCTCTGATGTGAAAACTCCTCTTCTGGCTAAAGAATAAAGAATAGCCATATTCCTGAGTGTTTGTGCTGTAATTGATACAATTGACAACTTGATAAATGGCATGGGAAAGGACCCAGACTAATTACCTGCAGAAGTATAAACAGTGGTCAGACTTGCTCAGATTTTACAAAGGTGACCCTGAAAGAGAGAGGGGAGTTTGAAAGTACATTCTGGAGCTGCAGCTGTTAGGAGACCTCTACTTAGGAAACTAATCTTACCTCAAAGGAATATCACTTTGGGGTATGGCTGTGGTTCAATTTGTAACTAGCTGGTTATGAGACAATGTAAGAAACACTGCATATAAGATAAGTATGTATATAAGAAACACTGCGTTATATATGAATATAAGAAACACTGCATTTACGGGAAGTACTTATGGAAGTAAATATATTCCTGTTTGTCAGTTCAGGTGGGCTGCAAAAAGCTACAGAATTGAAATAAGTTCTGCTCTTAAGTGAGATTTGTTTTGGACTGCTGTGGTACAAAATAAAAATTCTTAACTCCATAACTGAACTTTTGAAGGCTAAAGGAAAAATATTAGGACCCTAATCTTTCCTTAAAAGAAAAAGAAGCTGATAAGGCTCCTTGGAGACATCCTGTATATTGTCCTTTGAGAGCTGCCTAGCAGAGTAATAAATAAAACAAGCAGTGATAGATCTTTGGTACTGTCTCCATGGATGCAGTGCATGGTGCAGTGTGGATTTGGCTAGTAGCTTCCCTCGGGGCTGCAGTTCCTTTTGGTTTGGTTTTCATTTCCGTAGCTTATTAAATAGTACAGCTCCAATTGTCACCCATGTTCTAAATACTGGATGTGGCAAAATCTGTACTAAGCAGTGGCTGCCTTGATGTTTCCTGTCATGCATGCCTTCAGAAACTTTCACTTCCTGTAAAGATTGGCAGCACTATCTTTTTTTTTTTTTTCCCCCCCCCCCCCCCCCCTTCGGATCACTAAACAGTTCTCCCAAAATCATGACGGAGTTAAAATAAAAAGTTGAATATTTTCCCATTTCAATCTCTATAACCCTCAAGACTAAAACAAGCTTGAAAATATGAATCTAAACTTCTGAAAAATGGAAATGCAGATATAATGGCCATAATATTTGGGCTTTAAGAAAAATTCTAAATGTCATGCAAGTTGACAGAACTTCTGCAGTTGGTCTTAAGACTTTCCCTTGGCAGAGCATGTGTTTTTTAATAGCAAATAGTACGAAGTTCCCATTCTTGACTCTTAAACTTTGGATAATAACTTCATGGTTTTAACTTGATGATGCTGTGTGTGTGTATACCATGTCTGGAAGGATGTTCTTCCTATGTATGTAATACACAATTCCTGTTTTAATTAGCAGAATTTGTAGTGCTGCTTGCAAAACAATTTCTTAGAGTAGTTGAAGGTTTTTATCTAACCCAAGGCATTGGTCGTTTTTTTTCAAATACGCTGTTAAAATTCTTGCTCTAACGAATGAGACTCAACTTATATTGGCATCATAAGTATTTTTATGGGAGCTGCTCACAGTCCTCATGACTTTCTGCTCTAGCAGCTTTCGAGGCTGATTTAGGCTGTCCACTGATTCTTAAACAGTGTCTGAATGTCTCTAGTAAAGATACTACCGATAACCTTATTCCATTCTTATGTCAAACCTCCTCAGCATAGTTAGAAACTCTCATGCTAGCAATTTTTAACGTATGTGTTTGGTTGCCCTTAAGACGTGCCTTGGGAGAGCCAGGGGAGGTGACCAGAATTGAATCTGTGGCTCAGAGAAAGGGAGCTTGCTCTGTTCTTCTTTGATGGGCACAACCTCCAGGCTCCTCCTCAGCTCCATACTGTAAAGGATAAACTTTGTGTTAATAATGTTCTATGCTATGTGATGCTATCCTCTTAACCTCAGAGGAGATCCTTGCAACACGATGATCACAAATGCTGCTAAGTTTTCTTTTCTTCTAATAAACCAGAGTAGAATAACTGGGATGGGATACAGTAACTGGAAGAATCCAGATTCAGACTTGGGAACTATATCCCAGTTTTCATTTTCACCTGGTGATGAGAGGTGTGTTGTGCATATCCAAATTATTTTAAAGCACTTGAGTATTTGTCTGGGTAGTTCCTAGCTGTGCTATGTGTTACTTTGCTTGGATCACATGCAACTTAACGTGTCCTTAGTTCATTCTTCAGCAAAAAAAAATGCAGCCCACTAAAGATAGATTTGAGTTGGTGCTTTTTGTCTTTCAGAAGCTATTTAAATATGAATGTCTGCCTAAAGCAATAAGGACTTTTTACAAGGATAACACATTCTACAATGCTTGAGGAGACAATAAACTTACCAAGTTTGGATTGATTATTCTATCTCTAAGCTGAATCTCTGGAATTGTTATCTATATAGTCATTCAGAATTTAGAAATCCTACCAAAGTATATTTGTACTTGATGGACATCTGGCTTGTAGTGGAAAATATCTATGAGCTGTTAAGTGATGTGACAATGACACTGGAACTAACGTTTTGCCCAGTGCTGTGTGTTTTAACGTAGGGGATGTCATTTCTGATTGTGCTTAACGTGCCCAAGAACCTATGATACTGAAATCATCTAATCCATCTTTTGGCAGTAATCTGGGCATCAGTGCTGTGAAGTAACTTCTTAGGACAAGATCACTATGATGTTTTTTGTGTCTTCTCATTTCATAAGTTGTTAGCAGGACTCCATCTTGCATGTCATGAGTGAGACTGAAATGAAGAAGAAGCTTTGGCAACTTAGCTAACTTGCAATATGGATGCTGTGTTTTGAGCCATAGTCCAGGACAGTGAGGATCTTATCGCTTCCATCAATAAACAATCATCAGTAGAAACTTTTGATAGGTACTGACTGAACTGCTATTTTCTGCTTTAGAGCAGCAGATGGAGTGGGAAAAAGTTCCATTACACTCCTTATAGGAGGGAGAAACTTTGTAGCTTTTGTTTAGCTGTACTATATAATCTTTTTCATCTGTGTGGCTTCAGCTATTCCTAACTTCATTGCATCAGTAGCTGAAGATAGTGGGTTCTGATAGCAGATTTGGGGTTAGCAAAAGCAAGCAAACACAAACGGAAAAACTCACCTAGGTGATTGAGAGTTTATTGCCACCATTTAGAAGAATGTCAAATGCAGTCAAACCTACTTAGCATCTGTAAAAAGAACAGGAATACTGATCTCAATATAATTGGAATAAATCTGAAACAACTATATAAGGATGCTCATCGGATGATAGAAAACTAATACTGACAGTTAAGTACATTTTCATGTGGTTTTGGCCAGTTGGTATTGTCTCAGGATGATGCAAGTCTATCCAATTGGTGGGTGGGTTTTCTTTTTTTTCCTGCACACCTTCTCTTAAACTAACCATGTGTAACCATTGTTTCTGCTTTGCTGACTGTTGCTGGCAAGTTTGTGGCCCCAGTATGAATGTATTTTGACTTCTGTGAAAAGAGCTTCTATCCTGGCAAAGACTAATGGCATACAAACAATAACCCACAAATATTGCTATTAAAAGCTTCAGCAATCCAGGCTGATTATCTTAAGGATCTGTAAATCTGTGCATGCTTATGTAATACACATCTGTTAATGGCATTTTCTGAACTGTTAGCAGGTTTTGGATAAATGTTACAAAATGTTAGAACGTCTCTTCAAATCTGCTTCCTATAAATTAGGCTTTTATTCTTAAGGATATCTCCTAATGTGCAACTATTCTTGGTTTGCCTCTTCCTTTATTCAGCTGCTTACAGTATACCTTCATTTGGGAAGTAAAGGTTGTGTTTGTATATAAAATGCAAGATGCCAACTTGATGTGCTCTGTTTTACTATAACTGATTTGGACTTGGAGATTTTGAGGCTTCCCTAAAGAGAAATTATGACAAGTGAGGCTAAACGTGGATTAGAGAGAGTTGTTGAGAAGCAGTTCATACAGGTGACAGGAGTCCGTTTCTCCATCCCAACGTGAGAAATCTTGACTGAAAAGAGTTTGAGGGTTGTTTGTTTTGTTTTGTGTTTCTTAGTATTGCCCTCTTTGGGTATAGACCATAGACAATAGAGAGCAACAGTATATAGAATGGCCTTCGAGGGCTTTATTAGCATTTATCCTGTTTTGGGGCTTAGTGCATTGTTAGGTTTGCCAGGAACAGTGTGCTAAAAGTGGAGAAGCTGCAGAAATGTGTGATACAACAGTAAGACTTTTTAAGTTCACTTTTAGAATGTTTCTTTTGCGGTTTTCGCTATTTCCTTTGCATGCAGCTTGACATTTTGGTTTGCAGACAAGCAACTGAAAAGTTGAATGCATTTCAGGTTGTCTGCATCTGGGGGAAAAAATTACACTTGGCACTTGAATTTGAATATCTTGCCTCTTGATGGCAACTGTGAGCAGATCTGGGTGATGGTATGGTTGTTTTGCTGTTCTCATTAGACAAGCCCTAATGTATCTGAGAGGTTCAGCACTACCCTCAGGAGTCAAAGTACAGTGAAGAGGTCCTGAGTTGCTGCTGAGGCGATAAATGCCCTGGATTGCTGCTGAAGTCTTTAATGCCCTAGTACATTAATAGATTGTTAAGATCTGTCTATAAATAATTGTCTTTGGTCAGGTAATCCTCTAGCAAAAAGCATCTCTGTTTCTCTTGCATGCCCCCTTTGGTTTTGTAGACTACCTGCTTGAATGTTCAGTACTTTTCAGTGGTAGTGGCAACTAAAAAAGTCTTGAGAATCCTGAGGAGGAAGAGCAGGGAATTTTGGCCTCTCAAGTTGCAGTGGTCATTTTGTGCTTGCAGAAAGTGAAACGGTCCAAAGGAATGCTGGTTTGAGTTGCACTTGTGTGGGAGGTGAATTCCACGTGCAGGACAAATGCAAGTAGTTAACATCCAAAGCTTTTAGGGATTACGTTTTCTCCTGTCTGTGTAGAAGAGTGAATCCTTTCAGTTGCTTTAGATTAAAATGCAAATATTTAAGAATCTCCCTATATCTTATAATTTGTGCCTTCTATCTGGGTATTAATAATGAAAATATTAATCTCCTGATTTATTCAGGGATCAGAATGGTCTTCAGGTAGTAATGCCTATAAAGCAAAATTTGCTGCACTCAATCTGTGCTAATGTAGGTTAATATTATATAGTCTTCACTTCCTTTTTTTGCTTTTTTTTAACAGACTACTGATTTTCCTTATAGTTGGTGTCCTCAGAGTTGCCAGGGTATTTGCACGGTTGCATCAAATAGGATACAGTGCTTGTCATGAAACAGTGTGGGGTTTTATTTGGGGGGGTCAGAGGGGAGGTGCCACAACTGTAGTGCAGCACTAATTATGGCATGTCAGTGCAACCAAATATGACCTGTTGGAGGTGCAAATGTGTATAGTAGCACCTTCTGCAAAAAATAGCCAGTTTCTTGTCTATATTTTGGGACTTGGGTTCAAACAAATGTTTTTCTTCCTCCCATCCAGTATGAAACTTTCTCAAATTTGAGAATCCCAGAAAATTATGCAGAATTGATGTCAGATTTATTATGTGGGAGATGCTTAAATCTTATCATTATTGTTGACTGAAGTGGTTTGTCTTAAGGAGCTTTGAGAATTGAAGTGGCATTTACAAGACAAAGGTGTGGAGTAGCAACAACTTGATTCTTAGATTGTATGAATTATGAATCATAAAGCTTAGGACCACGCAAATTTGCTTCTGAAAATTGCCATTGCTATGAACTGCTTGTTCATGAAAGTAGGCTTAATATAATGAAAGTAGTCTTACTATAATGCTTTTGCTGAAGTTTGTGCGTCACTACTTCTTGCCAAAAATATCTTCCTTTGTTTTCTTAATTTAGTAATGCCTCCTTGAATAAGCTACCGAACCTTGATATGCCTCAGTTTGTAATTTATTTTGCAGGCTTGTTGTAGATTAAATATTTATAAAACATGCTGATCATGAAAAGCCATTCTGAACATGCATCCAGACTCTGAGCTATAAAATGGCAGCAGCCAGTACTGGCAAGAGTTGTTGCTATTTGTTGTGAGTGTTTTTTGTTTGTGGGGTGTGGGGGGTTTTTTGTTTTTTTTTGTTTTGTTTTGACTATTTTGTCATACATTATGAAACTGCACAGCTTGTGCGTGAGGTAAAACTTTGTGATCATAATTTAGATGTTTGAAAGACTTTCTGGAATTGGAAGTCAGTCCCAAAGCAGCCTCTGTGGCCTGCTTAGTGGTGAATGACTTGCTGTTCCAGAAGGCTTTCTGGGTCTGTTTTCTAATGAGAGTTATCAGGTGTGTAGATAAGAGTGCTATGTGGTAAGATGAATGGCAGTGAGAAAAGCTTTGCAGATTATTTTGCCCTAAGTGCAGAGATGCGGGGAAACTTGTAATGCAGCAACATTGTATATGGTTTCCGCATTTGATAGATTTATATTGTAAAATACTGCTATTCCTTTGCAGCTGGGAGAAAACATTCTTGGTTTCTCGACCATGTAAGTGATAAGACTTTGAATTTCAGGTTGCTGATAAACTGGTTCAAAAGGATCAGCAGGAACTCTGATAGTTTTTTTTCAGGTGTGAACCCTGTGACAAGTGAAAACAGAGCAATTGGCCTAGGAATGGTGGAGCAAAGGAATGACTCACTTGTGTGAAGAAAGTGTAAGTAGCTTTAGATTAAGAGGGGTGAAAAAAGGAAGCATGTCAGGATCAGCTGTGCTAGAGCAGCTAGTTGTAGGTTCAACATAGGCGAAATAGATCCTAAAATTCCTTTTGTGGTAGTCCCTGCTATTTAACATTATTGCCAATTACTGGTTAGCGGACTGCATTTTTTAACTAAAGGTTTGCTTCACTGAAGCTCTTCAGTGCTTTTTGACCTCTGTTATGATGTCTAATGTGGCAGCTCATGTCACAGAACTAGATTTCTAAAATATGCTACTCTTACCATATCCAACAATATATGTTCCTCAACCTCTGATCTTAGTGACTTTTTGCAAGAAACCGTGTGGCTTGGGTAGACCTGTAAAATTTGAAAGAACATGTCTGTTCTCTATAAAAATCACTGATAATTGCTAGGTAATGACTGAGTTGATATGTCTGTTAACTAGGTAGGTGTGGCTGGGTGCCATAATAGAAAAAAGAAAACTGCAGGCTATGAGGACAGTGATGCTTTAGGCATATTTTGACAATTAAAAGGGGTATGAAATCTGAGGAAGTTGGCACTGGAATTTAGAATGGAAAAAGGAATTGGTTGTTAATGTATAGTAGTATTTTGCGCTTTCTCTTTGACTTCTACCCTTACCTTCTCTGGCGATAATATGTAAGGAAATGGCATCTGTTTTTCTTCTTCCTGTGAGTAAGACTTGGTAATTGTTCCTGCTTCTTACCTGTTCAGGAAATACTCTTATTTTTTCCCCACCCTCTCCCCCAAATAAACAAAACACTGTCAGTCATTGCCCATGTAACTTTCTTTGCTTTCCTATTTTTTGGCCTTCCTGAATCTTCATGTGGTCCCTGTATATGCAATCTGGCAAAAAAGGATTTTTTTTAAATTTAATTAATTTATTTATTTATTTTACTCTTTGCACTCTGGAATGAAGTGGATTTTGTGGCTGTGTTCAGACTACCACTTGTAAAAGAACAGTGAGCAGAGTGAAAACCTGTATCTAAATTTTGACTCCTAGAGCTGCCTTCTTCCAAACTTAGATTTTTCCATCTGGTAAATCAATCTTATCCATGGAAATGTGCTTATAGTTCTCTTGGGAATTTGCCTTATACCCATGCCTTCTTCCCTCCCCCTTCTCAGGCCAAATCTCTTTCCAGGAAGGGGGAAAAAAATCTATGGACTAGATTGAGCTTCAGCTGAATGGGGTGTCTCATTTCAGATATACTTTCTGCTGCTTCTCAGATGACCAAAACATAAGTGACAGCTGAGTAGCCTGTTTGTGTGGTGGGTCAAGGGCAGTTCCAACTCAGCAGTTTCCCTTTCCTCTTCCCTGAGTTTTGTTTGGAAGCAGTAGTGATTTGCCATTCTATACGGTCAGCCCCTTGACATGAAGGCCAGATGGAAATACGTCAGTTGTTTCATGTATAAATACTCAGTTCAGCAGCTGTTGAACTATCAAGAGTTGCTGGGATCACAAGTTGGTGACCGAATTGTCACTTAAAAGGGTTGTAAGCATCACTCTAATTTGAAGTAAATGAAGTCACAGGATGTTTAGGAGCAGTTCTGTACTATCAAACTACCAGAAGAAGTTTTAGAACTAGCAAGACTCATTGAATGAAGAAGAAATGAGGTCGAACCACTTAAATGTGAATTCCATTTTCAGGTGAAGTTGTAAGTGGCTTTTTTGGGGTATTACAGAAGTGCTCTTACAGTGATGATCATATTTTAGCTGCTGAAGCTGGTTGCACTGGTGCTGTTCCAAAAGTAGCTAGAAGGATTGCTCTAATTTTTTTTAGTTGTCTCCTTTCCCTTAGCAGTTTTATTGGTTCTGAGCATTTATCCAAACTGTTACCCAGTGGTCTTTTGGCCATTGGGCAATCCTCAAAGTGTTTGCTGATTTCTAGTGAAAACAGGGACACCTGATGTGATCCTAGCTAACAATGAATCGACTGTAATGAGATTCATAGTAAATCTACGTGACACTGCTAATTAAGGGGGTTAACTTGACTTTGCAGTTTGCAGAGTTTTTGCTGCTGTTTATGTGCAAGTGAGCCTTGATTTATTCCAATAATATGAGGGGTAGTGGTGGGAGTCTGCCAATGGCCATTGGCTGTGTCGTTGCAAAATGCAATGTGTTGCATGGGCTGCTGAGCATAATGTGAAACAAAGTGCCATAAAAAAAACTTAAGTGCTAAGTAAATGACTGAAAAAACACTTTAATGGGAGAGTGGGCATGGTCATTAACTTAGAATAGCTTCTTTGCAGAAAGCTTTTATAGAGTGAGATGGTAGTTCTTGGCTAATGAAAACTGCAGTGTGCAGGGCTAAAACTGAATTAGAGATTAAAGAATGAAAACTTGCAAAAACAGCCACAGACTTACCCTAAAAAAGGGGGAAATCAGCCATGTCTTAGTGGAATTACCTGCTTGTGAAGCCTTGAGAGGAGTTGTGCAGTGGCTTTAAAAAAAAAAATTCAAAGGGGTGCTGAAGATATATTTTGAATGTCTATGATTAGCATTTTTATAAAATAAACTATAAATGTGACTGATCATACTGTCAGCCACTCAGTTCATCGGCCTCCAATAAAAAAGTGTCTGGTTGAGTCTTTTTGTCTGCATAGATCTCACCTTTGCTTGCATGTATATCCCGTGCTTTAGAAACGGATTTCTTCTGGCTTGTAGAGCTCATTAATGCAGTGCCAGTACTATAGAGGCCAGTATGAAACGAATGACTTGCAGCTCTTGACATTTTTTTTGGGTGGGGGTGGGGGGGTAATGGGAATTAAGGAGGCTGAAGCTGTTCTGGAATTCTCTAATGAATGGAAGGGCGTTGTGGCCTTTGAATTGACTGTGCTTCAGTGAAAACTTCTGTTACCATTTGAATCTGCATGGTTGGTCCAGATGATGGTGGCTGAGAGGATGCTTTCCACTGTCACACTGGTGGTGTTTATACATACTAAATTGATAACATTTAAAGTATGCAAGAAAGTTGCCTCAGAATCATGATGGGCTTCAGTTCTTGCTTTTTTCTTTGTTTTTCTATAAACTGATAAGTTGTCTGCAATAGGTCAGATTTTGATAAATGTCAGTAGTTTTTCAGTCATGTATTGATGTGTGATGTTTTTCTCTCATGTTAAAGCACAAGGAAGTCTTTGTGACTGGAACCTCGTCTGAACATCCATTTTCTAGTTTAGTATCGGGTTTACAGTTTGAGGGTCTTTGAATCTTCAGTCCATACTCCTGGAAATAGCAACTATTGCTGTTAGCCTGGCTGTCTTTTGTGGGTTTTGAACAGTCTGTTAGACATGGTAGGATAATAAAGTATCTTGAGCCCTGAATGATGACTTTTGCGTTATGCGTAGCGCAGGAGTCAAGGGTCATGGCACTATGTGCTTCATAACATCTTGGAATACATTCACCAAAGATAAGAAGGGTCAACTGTCTTATTGGGGAAACAAGACTGAATTACTTCTTCTTTTTATCAGTTTAGTTTCGCTTTTTTTTTTCTTTTAAAGCATCTGTGGCTGTTGCATTTAATTGTTTGTTTTTTATTTCCTTGAAGAGCAGAGGTACAGAGGCTATTGGTATCTAGCCACATCCCACATTACCTCTGAGTATCTAATGGGACTGTGACTAATGACATGGCTTGAGGACTCCAAATAATAATAGATAGCTTTGTTTTTTTCCTGCTGAAATACTTGCAATTATTTTTGTTTTCTTCCAATGTTTCCGCATGACTCCCGCTGTAGTGCCTATGTAGAAGAAAGTTTGATCGTGTGAGGAGTCTTGGTTTCATCTGTTTTGTGTGGTACCTTGTTTTCTAGCTGAATGTCTGGTTAGCACTAATGATATCATATAAGCTAGCAATTGGGACTGAACTGCTTATTCCATGACAAATACACCACTTACCCTGAAATAAGTGGTTTAGAGGAAACTCGGGACAAAAGAAAGCTTACCAGAAAACTTGGGTGACACTGCAGTTACTTTTCATAGTTGCTGCTGATGCAGGCTCATTTTAGGTTATTGTTTCTTGTAGGCTATGGAGTTCAAGTGATTTTGGGATTCTGAAGGTCAAGCAAATGATATGTATTGTCTAGTTTCCTATTTTTCTGATTCCTCTTACCTCTCCTGAAGAAGCAAACTTACCCTGACAGTTTATTTGTGGATCTAACTTGGATATTGCAGCTGTGGAGCTTTGTATAGAAAACACCTTCCCAAGTTATTAAACAATTGTACAAAGGACTGAGCTTCAGGTGTTATGTTTGGAGTGCTGTACTTGTAGATAACACACCTTGTTGATCATCAGTAGCTTTCTGATTTTATTCAGAAAATGATCTGCAGATGAAACAACAGTTGCTGTTTAGCCTTTCCAATAATTCTGTTTTAAAGACATCAAAGAGGAACATGCTCTTATATGCCGAGTAATTAAAAATCCAAGCATTATAGTAGCAGTGAGATGAAGAGGCTACAAAAGAAGGAAACTGCGTAGTAGTTTTGGGAAGTTCTTTGGATACAGGGACATGAGGAGACCTCTTACTTATTGTTGCAGCTCTACTGGATATTGCTTGTTTAAAAAAAAAAAAAAATACACCCACAACAATTTTAGCATTTGGACACTCAGAGGAAGACTCACAGTGACAATGCCTAAAATGGTCAAAATGGCTAGAAGCTGTATATAGCATATGCATGCATAATGTGCAAGTTGATATTCATTTTGCTTCTTGTGAAATTATGAAAATCTGCTCACTTGTCCTTCAGGTCCATGATGAGTTGGATTCCTTCAGTAGAGCCTCTGAACTTAGTCTAGGGGACAACACATCTGTTCTTAGTGACTGACGAAGATGAAACTCAGCTGGAAATTCACTTGAAAAACCTTTTGTCTAATACCATGAAACTATTTGGTTTTAACCCAGGCTCTGGTGAAATGAAAAGTCTGTTGTCAGAGAGCTCAGAACTGAAAATTCAGTTGTATTCAGTTGCTATAGTACTCTGAATTGTTGCAGTGTTGCTTGTGATGCATGTGCTTAACATGAATGTCAGTCAGGTATTTTTTTTTCTATGGCAGTATGAGGTACACTTCAGTCACCCAGTGTTAGGAAGTTGCTCATTGAACTCGGTTAGTGCTTGATCAACTGTGCAGTCCAAAAAGTGTAGGTTGAGAAGGCAGCTTTAGAGCATAAATGCATAACTTTCCTGGAGTTTGGATATGTAATGGTCTGTAATTTTGCAAGCTGGCTTTGGAAGAAAGGTGTTGCTAACACTCGACGCTTATAAAATAGCCGACTACTGCTAAGTGCTTCACTGGGGCACTTGGGACTGTTACGTTATGTAGCACTGCTTAAATTCGGTTTGATTCCTGTCATGAGATCCTGCTTTTGGTTGCCTAACTGGCATGCTTTAACCACCTGGGCTGCAGCCTTCCATGCCAAGGGTCTGTCTCAAGCTTAATTGTTTAGGGAGCTTCAGCCAAGATGGTGCAAGTGCTTCGGAGAGAAGAGCTGACACATTCGTTCCCTTCCTAAGCGCTTGTGCTTCAGAGTTGTGATGCAGGGGACCTGAGAGCGGTGTTGAGACAGGTGGCCTGCACACTCAGGAAGTGTTTCCATGTAACTATTCCCTGGATAATAAAGCTTTAAAAGAGGTAGTATTTTCTAGGTCAGATTTATTTAGAAACTATTTTTTTAAACTCCAGGGACTTGATCTGTGCAAGCATGTTCGTGTTAGTATCCATATGATGCCCATGAAGGAATTTTTCATATCCTTTTTTAAAACATAAGTAATTATACAATGCATGTTGGTTTTGCATATAGCATGTGCGTGTCAAGCCATCGTAATGGGAAATGCAAGATAGAAGGCTGTCTGTGCAATATAATTCAGTTCCCTTGTTTGTGGCAGCAGTTTAAGCAAATAGTGTATGATCTCCTCAGAAAATGCTTGCTTCATCAGTGCATGATAGGCTTCGCTGGAGGAGTGAAGACTGAATTTTCCAGGTAGAAAACCTCTTGTAGAATAGCAGTCTCTACTGTTGTAGAAGCTGGAAAGCCCGCAGCTATTTAAGTCGGTGTCCAAATGATGGAGGACTAGCTTTGGTTTCTGTATGTTGTAGTTAGTTTCTGATGCTAACATCTATGAAAATGGCTTTAATTATGGCTCAGATGGCTTTACTTCTAGTATATTCAGATCTTGAAAATATTTAAAAAAAATTGCTTTAGAAGCAAATATTCCTGTCATTCTGTCTGCTTTCTCAAAAGTCTGAGAGAAAGAGGTTATGGATAAAATGGATTTTTTTTTAAATAGGCTTGGCAATTATCTTTAGGAAATCCCTGTTCAGTCTAGTTTATTTTTAAAATACCAGAGTTTATATATTTACAGTTTAGCCTTTTAAATACCTTTTGGATTTTTCACATCAAGCTAGACCCTTGATGTGCAGGGTTTAAGTGAAATAGGACCACCAGCAAACACTGTTGCTATAGAAACTGCAAGGTTGTGGGAAAAATGCTTAATTTTTGTATAATAATAGTCATTTTGATTTTGCAGAGAAAAAAAGTCTGTAGAAATGTACATAAATGAGACAAGTGCAAAAAAATCCAAACAGTATAAACATAGCTGTAATCACAGTAGTACTTGACTTTTTTTAGCTTCCTTCTAGTGTTTAGAACCTAACACATGGTTTGAGCTAATTAGAAAGGAATTTGCATATGCAGCCTCGGGTCTGTGCTATGTCTGACATTACACTGCCCAGGAGGGGCAAACAAACTTAAAGGTGCTTCAGAAGGAAGCATTGGTAGGAGCTTATGGTAAGCAAAGGCACAGTTACCTATCTCTTGGATTAGCTGGGAATTGATCCCTTCCAATTTTTATGTAATTCTGGGTACCCATAACCATAGTCTTTTCTACTGTGTTGAGATTTTACCATGTTCTTGCTCATGATATCATCATCTTCCACCATTTAGCTTTGGAAAGAAGATGAGTTTTTAGAAATAGGATGCTTTTCTCAAAGCTGATCACTGCCAGTTGGTATTTCTGGTAAAGTCTTTATTTACGTGCAAGTGTCATGAGATCGGTTGAGACAGGAAAAGTTCACAGTGGCACAGAAGTTTGTTTCTATGTTACAGCCTTATATATGTGACTAATTCTGAAATGTAGTCATTTGGACTGAGTCAGCAATTTAGTAGATTGAAAGTGTTTGGGCTATCTTGGTTTCATCTGTATTGAGCGTTACCTTGCTCTACGAATGAGAGCAAAACCAACTGGTTTTATGTACCTTCAACAGATGATATCAAAGTATTGACTGTGTCTGAGAAGGCATACTCTGAAATGGCAAGTCCCAAGAAGATTTTTGTGAAATTCAGCATGTGTTGGAAGCATAGGGGAGATGAAAATAGTATCAGAAAACTAGCAGCCTCTGTAGCCAAAGTCTTTGGGCAGCAGCAGAGAGGTGGAACTGCAGTTCTTTGTTTGCAGTGCAGTTTGGGTTTTATTTCTTGCAAAGCAAAATCACAAGTGGGAGTGTCTGTTTCTGATGGACAGATGTGTTGCAACTAATTTTGAAGAAGCCAGGTGATAAATTTTTTCAGCCTGATAACAGCTTTGAAGATAACTTCAAACTTTGAAACTTTGAGACTGATTAATCTGTCCTCCTACTGCTTCTTGGACAGCCTCCTGGTTTTGTTCTGCCTTCACAATTGCAGGCTGTTAAGAATCGATGGTGGTGGAGTTGATCAAAAGTTTTTGGTTTTAAAACTTACTACTTTGTACTTTATTGGTGGCTATTTGGAGCCTATTGCCTTTATTTCTGCAGTGCTGCAGCAGCAGGTGCTTATACTTGGCTTCTGTTTTTTGGTAAACAAATAAAATAGAAATTGATAGAGTACTTATTCTTCCCTTTCTGTTTGTGTGTGGGTTTTTTTTCTTTTTGGTAAGAATTCAACTTTGTGGCCCAAACTGGGCGAGTTGGGAGGGGGAAAAAGGCTCACACTACCTTCTGCTGTGATGGAAGAGATGAGAATTTTGGATTGTGGCACTGAGTGGTGCTCCTTTTCTTTATAACAATAATAGCAGAACTTAGAGTTGTTCCTACTTACCTCCTAACCCTACTTGCATCAGACAATAATGGCTGCTTGTTTCCTACTTTTTTGGTGGTGTTCATAAGCAAGTTTAAAGACAGAGTGGAACCATTAAGAGGACTTATTTGGGGATTTCCAGTTTGTTCTCCCCTTTTATAGGTCAATGGTAGTGATTAGAAACCAGCTTTTCGTAGGGCTTCTCCCTATCTTCCTTTCTTTAACTAGCATGAAGTGTTATGTGATGTGTTGAAACTTTCAGTTCTAAGCGTGAATATCTGTGGTGGTAACAAGATTGTTGTCTCTTCTCACGTATTCTTTCTAGTGTTTTGAGGAGGTAGAACTTTCTTATCACACTTCTATTCCTTGATGCCCTAGCAGAAGAGATTGAAAATTGGACTCCTGAGAGACTGTTTCCCAAAGCTGTCCATTTGAAGTACCAAGGTCTCTATTTGGATCAAAGTAATTTGGTGGAAAAATTATTTTATATTGTACTGGTATGGTTTTAAGGAGAAAAAAATCCAAAGTAACGTGACACTCTTCACATGGAAATGGTGAGGTTTTCATCGATATCTGTAGATACTAGGCTTTCAGGCTCTGATAACTTTGATCAGAAAGTTCATCTTGGCATTCAGGTTATTTCTGAGTTAACTGAATGCTAAGATGTGGGAGCTGAAACAGAAGATGGGCAAAGGAGCTGATTCTCAGATGCTTTCAGGCTAGAAGTTGCTGCCTACGTGGACTTGACTTTGCTTTTATTCCTATCCTGTTGCATAATAGAGTCTCATTCTTAGAATGAGTATGGCTGCTCTGTTGGGAAACTGGATCCTGTTTCTTTTGTAACCTCAGTTGTTTCAAGAGTGGAGAGGGATAATTCTTGACTGTCCTTTCTAGCAAGAGTAAGACTGGACTTGCTGAAGTAGCAAATAGAAGATGTGGAACTTAAACTGGCTTTGAGTGAGTGTCTATTATGTTTATGATACTATCTTTTGCTTAATTAAATTGTTTTATTGGGATATTGTTTGGGGTGTTATAGTAGGGCAAGGAATTTACTGTAAACAGAAATATGAAGTTTCTCTCAAATCCACTGGCCCTCTCTTACCCCACAAAACTGGAGCACACTGAAGCAAGGGATGCAGTACTAGAATACTTGTGCAGCTTTTCCGACAAGCCATTTTATATAAACTACCTCTGCTGCGTCATCTTATGTTTGCAGACTTGATGAACTCGTAAGAATGTCTTTTCAATGGAACCTTGATGCTAAAAATAACATTTTCAGATGACTTTTTGGCTAGGTAATTTTTTTCAGTGTTAATCTCGAGTAATTCAGGTGTATGATGCACAAAATAGCAGATACTTTATGGAAAGAGTATGAATCTTTTAAATCCTTTTTTTGGATGGTGTGTAACCCTGCTCTTCAGTTCAGTTTACAAATGAAATTCATTTTGAACTGCAGGTAGAGTTCTTCAGTGTGACAAAGTAGGAGGTAAATTGAAAAGAAGGAAGTCTATTTACAGGTTATGATGACCCATCTCAGGTAGGTCCTTTGGACCATGACATCCTCAGATGTTATGATTTGTCTTCAAGTAATTCCTTCAGTGTTCCTGTTCAAACAACTGAAATAAAGTGGCATCAGACCAGGGACAGTATGTGACTAAAGTGCAAAATAATGAGAAACAGACTTTTTGGATAAGTTATAAAAGTTTGAATATCTGGTTTGTGGGTAGTTTGTCTTGAATATCTCAGATCTTTTAGGTCACATTTGGTTTCCTGGCAGTGCAGGGTATTCCAAGTGTCTTTCTTCAGAGAAAGCCTTAGTCATACAGAGAGCAATCCTGATAATGGCAGTGCTACCATATATAGTCCCTAAATTCTAAGGCAAAATGCCTGAATATTCATCCTAAACTTCTGTTAGCTTTTTTTCCTAGCTGTCTGCCTTGAATCACCTTAAAGATTACTTCACTCACAATTTTTCATCTCAGGTCACCTATAATAATACATTTTAGTTGTCAAATCCTTTTCTTGCAGGTCAGTCCAACACTTGAGGGTTTTTTGTTTTGTTTTCCAGCTTTTATAAAGATAGCCCTTTTACAACCAAGGTGTGGATATTATTACCTTGATTACCCTTCTTCATGTATTGTATCCTGAACTGCTTTAGATAATAGGAGTCGACTGGTTCCTCCAGCTGTGTTTCGATTATGCGTACTCATTATACAATTAGTCAGTGTTGAACTTTAAGACCAGATATGCTTTTGGATACTGTGTATCCTTGATCATGCCAATATTTTTAGTTATTCTTCCTGCCACTTGCCTACTGTTAAATATTTGAGTCTTTCCTTTCTCCTGACTCAGCTTTGCTCATTTTCCTCACTCTGTGAAAGATAGAGTGCATATTTTTAAACATGTATTTTTATTACATTTGATATTGTCTCAGAAAATTTTCTGACTTTGTGGATAGCTTTTTAGACCTGCATTTCCTTGACAAAGACCATACAGTGTCAGGGGTAAACATAGGTGTCTATATCATCTATATCATCATGAAAATCTACTGTAAATGTGTGAGTGGTAGAAGAACCTGATATCATAAGCCAACCCCTCAGGCAAGCCTAGAAGAATTATTACTGCTTCCTTTTCTGAGAAGCTTGAGATAGACACTATGGTAGATTGCAGGAGGGCTATGTCAATGACACAGTGAGCCTAAGAAAAAGCTGATAATGCTCCTCCAACGTGTTGGAGAACTTTCATGCACGTGAACTACTAGTACTGATACAAATACTTATGCATGGTATTTCTGAGACCTCATTTAAAAAAAAAATTTGGTTACCCCCATTCCTGTTACTCATTAGCCTTTCCCTTGAGGAGATCCCTTTTTGGTTTCCTCTGGCTTCCAAGAACATACACCTGGCAAATATTTGAGGTAGTCATGAATGATCCCTGAAGTAAGACTGTGAGATGTCTCTCAGGAAAGCTTCCAGTGATTATAGGAGGATTCTCTGTTGGTTGCCAATATTTGGACAAGACTTTATGTCATTCTGTCATAACTGGTAGTAATGCACAATTTTGTAAACTAAATGAAGTACTTTTTTCAGATGCATTTGCAGGGAAAAAAGCAAAATTTGGAAGAATGACCTTTTTAGTGCAAGTAGGCTGCATATGCAATGCGTATGTAATGTGTAAGCTTGCAGCTAATATGTACTGAGTTCATTTTACAACTGGAGGAGTGCAGGGACAGTCTTGCAGGGAATGCTGCTTAAATATTGAATAGCCATTTTAAGTTTGTTACCTCTAGTTTTTATGCTAGGATTTTTAAGGTAACTAGTCAGTGGTGCTGGAATACTCCTAATCCTTGCACACCTCCAATTTTGCTGGTCTTCTGTAATTTTGATCTTCATTAGTAAATCTTCGTGGTCATGTTGACTCTTTTCCACACTTTCAAACCAGCATTTTGATACCCACACTTTTGTATGCTGATAAATTGTACAGATGACTCTCCCCTCTGCTGCTAACTTTGTGGGGTATATAGGGTGTGCTGTAGCATGTTTATGATTCTCTAAATTGAACTGTCTTTATGAGGATTTGTTAAGGGCTTTCCTTAATATTTTACATGTGTACCTGCTCATAAAGGACTCTTATGGGCACATAGAAATAGGTGAAATGAAAACAGAATTACATTGCTCTTTTGGTGCAATGAGTTAATAGATCTATCAGGTAAACGGGATGGCTTGTGGAGGAGGCTGTTTTCTTGTATTATTGTTCCCACCTAAATGGAGAATTGCATTTTCACAGTAAAGTTGAACTGAGATGACTGAATGTACCCTCCCTCTCGCTGACAAAGCAATCAATTCACACAAAATGAGAATTGACATGCTCTCCAGAAAACTTTTAATGAGGCATCTGAGCCAAGTGACAAGATGGTCCAGCTGGTTTAATAGCTCATCAGAAATTCAATTCAGCTAGCACTTCCTCTGTAATCATCCATATGTAATAAACATGCCTTATTGTGAACTCATATCAGATAGCAAACTTATGCATTTCTCTTCCATGGATCAAAAGGCAATTTTAAGTGAAAATAAATGGATGAGTTCTCTGCTCTAACACTGATTATTCTTCTGTAGCGTGACATTCTGATTACTGTCCCTTATGTTCAGCCTTTCAGGATGAATAAATTGAATAAAATTTTCAGCCATCTCTTGTTCACCCTTCTGTGCAAGGAAACACAAATGCTGCTTAGAACAAGCCTGCAATAGAAATGACTGAAGCCTAAACAGTTGCTTGCCATTCTTAGACCAGATTCCTGAGGACCTGAGAGATTCCAGAGAAGGTCATGTCAAAGCCATGGGCCTCAGTCTACTGTTTCATATTTGTTTCTGTTACTGGTTTTGTAGAAAGCAAAGGAAAAAAATATATAACCAATTTGATAAAAGCATGAGTATTCTCATAGTTTATTCTGAAACTACTTTACAGTTTTCAGAACTGTATTCTGAAGCGTGCAAGTGAAATATTTCAGATTTCCCAATGGAAATTTGGGGATTAGGCATTGTACTGTTTAGTCTTAGTCATTGTTTTCTGCAGAAGTGAAGTTTTGTCCTTGTTTGGATCAGTTCTTCAGCCTGGCTTCCTTGCTTTGCCTGTGAATGTTTCTGCTGACGTGAGAGAGTGGGGAGAGAAGTAGTATAGGCTTGTATTAGTATCTGTCCTCACGTTGTTCCAGCACAGCTCTGCAACAAGCTAATATTCCAGTAGAGGTTCACAGGTGAAACAATTTTGTTCATATTTGACTTTCCTGTAAAAAGCTAGGTCTGATCTGTCATGTCTGCACTGAAATTTATGTGGTGACCTAAGAATTCAGACAGTGCTGAGTTTTTGGAAGTCTCTCAGCCAGATTTAGGCCTTTGTGAATTTTATCTGCTTTGTCAGTATCTTCTCTAGAGAGATTTGGAAATATCTGTGTCCTGGCTGTTATGCTGCATGCTTGCATCTGCCTTTCTCTGGCAAGCACTGAGCATGAGCCTACCACCTAGAATTTGTATGTGGTATTGTATGTGCACTAGTGTAGCAAGGTAGGCATCTCTGGTATTACAGAAAGTAAAAATGCCCTTGATGCTACTATAACAAAAGATAAACTTTGTTTTTAGGTTTCATACTTCAAGATTTCTTGTGACCTTGTCCACATAAAGAGGAAACATTCTGATCAGCTGCTATCCTGCAGAGAGACAAACGTGGTTTTTCTGCTGAGGCTTTCGTAATGCATGTTGCATTTACATGTTTCTTACACTTCTGGTGCCCCTTCTGCCATTACCTCAGTGTGAGGAAGTGATGCAGAATGGCTTAATATCTTACTGAGTTAGTGAGCTTCCCTGATGTGGTGTTAACTTCCTTTTTATGGAAGCAATTTTGGCTTTGCATGTTCTAGTTATTCCTTACTCTCTGCTTTCTTTACAGCAGTAACAGTATTAACAGTTGACCTTTTCACATCCATGTGGATTATGGGACCTTGAAAGCTGGAGAAAGCCAACTTTCCTTTTTCTAGCTGAATACCGTAAGGACCTTGTAATTGTGACTATTTACAAATTGGTTTCGTTTAACGGTGCTAGAACTTGGTGCAAACAAGCACCGATGTCATTTCTGATGCCTTTTCTGTTACCAAGAAGTGCCTCAGTGAGAATAGTGGCTCTTGTAATACAGGTTAAGCCTATGACATTGCTGCCACCAGGTGTCTTAAATGCTGCAACTACTACTACTGGCACAGGTGCCACTGCATATGTAAAAATGGGAAGAGACCACACCAGGGAAATACAACAGTTGTTTTCTCCACCACCTTTATAGCTTCATGAAGACTGATGAGCAATTGCAGGAAAAAATGAGGATCGGTGCTGATGTCTTTCAGTCACGTACCTAAGTTTCAGTTGCAGATGCTCCCCCTTTCATGTGAAGACAAAGTTGCATTTCTTATTTTCTAAGGCTTCCTTGAGCATCACCTCTTTCAGGACATATGTAATTGACTTCTTCAAGCTAAATCCTTTGAATGACAGCACCTATCTCGTGTGTGTGTATGTGCATAATATCTCTAACTACTTAAGTGTGGCACTTACTTTTATAAACTTTGTTTTGTCTTCCAGTACAGGCTATGAAGCTATCAATGCTTCTAACCTGTGTGCTCCAACTTTTACCAGCTTAGATCTCCATTTGTGGGTTTTTTGAGGGTGTTTTTGGAAAAATGAAACTGAGGAGCCGTGTGGACTCCAGCCTTAAATGAGTAATCAGATCTCCTCTGTGAAATACAAGTCAACAAGGAAAGCCTAGAACTGTTCTTACTGACTTTTTTTCTCCATTGATTCGCCAGAATATTTGAACTCTCAGAAAAGGAATTTATCAAAGTTTTTGCTGATTCAAGGCTTCAGTTGCAGATATGTCTGTTCCCCTTTCTTTTGATTATTAAAAGACAAAGTTGCATTCTCCTCTTCCCAGCGGCTTACCCAAGCGTCATCTCTGTCCAGATACATATTATTTGCTGCTTTAATTGTATCCTTTGAGCAGCAGCACTAAACTTGTGCATATATTTGCTGTTGCTCTTGTCTTTATCAATGGCAGGAGAGAGAACAAGAATCAATTCTATTTTTTATGGTGTTTTTTAACAAAAGAGCTGCATCTTCTACTTAATTGTGTGCTGTGCTACTTGGGAGAGATCTATGCATTGGAATATTACAAATGAAAATGCAAAAGGTACTTTTCACCAGGCAACCATACAACTAATGTGAATGATCCCACAACCTTTCACTCAGGTTGACTACTTGTGTACTTTCCTGGAATCTAGAGCATTTTTGAATATCCTACCTGAGTCAGAAGTATCCATAAAAACAATTACCCTTAATTAATAAGCTTAAAAGGTATAATAGGTAACTATTTTAAGCACACTCTTTTTCATTGTGTTAGATATATATATTATACTTTAGCACTACCTTTTTCAAGATTATTTGCATACTCCACTAAAACTGTGTGTAGCCTATGTAAACCTGGTTCTTTTTGTGGGGACTTTTTAAGCAGCAGCATGAAATAGTTGGTACCTTCAGTAAGTGTTTTGGTAAGTCCCCTCCCCGTCCCTAAGACCTTTATCTTCTATCTTCAAACTAGGATGAGGCTGAGGAGGAATGAGACCGAAAAATACCGATTAGTAGCATCCAGAATATATTCGAGGAATACTGATTTCTTCAGATTCACTTACTTATTAACTATTACTTCTGTGTTTATATGATTACCTGTTTTTCTTTGATTACAAGCCTTTGTGCTGGGACTCTGCAGCCTAAGATCAAGGAGAGGGTGTGCATTATATTCTTTTCTTCTTCCAAACTATGACTTTGTACGGATGCAAAGATTGATCTTTACTCTAAATCCTGTAAGTGTGAATAAGGAAGCAACACTAAAAATTAGCAAGTACACCCTTTGTTGCAAGAGCTTTCCAGAAATCTTTGCAGAGCAGTTTCTGGAATGAATGACCTGGACTGATGGAGGGATAGCTATGGAATTTCACGTCTGGTAGATATCTAACCTTTGGAAAGATTACGAGCGTGTAAGACTTTGCAGCTTTATGGCAAGAATGATGACTTTTTTGTTATCTTTGTTTCACAGGTAGGTTTTTTTAATAATCTTTTGGCTAATGCCTTTTTATTTTTGAGGGAAATTAACATTTGGTTTATCTAAAGAACAAACAGTGTATGCTAACGCAATCCATTTTAGTATTTACTCTGTACATGTATGAAGTGCAGTCTGGAAGTATTGACAATAGTGGATGACTTATGCACTTCTTGAGGGTATCCTGTTCTGGCACTCATACTCCTCAATAGCCACTGTTTTAATGTGTTGCTTTTCTAAACTCTTTTTATTCAGTAGCTGATAATCTTGGTAGCTGACTGTTTTCCCAAGGTGTGCTGAGAGCCCCCAAGTTGTTATGATCAAGCTCAAATTTTGGAACCAACCCCGACAATATTAAGCTGTGGAGACTTGATGTGAAAGGCTGGACTATCAGAGGGTAGGAGTTTTAGTGAGAAGCACACACAAAGATGTTGCCTGAAAATAAAAACTTCTATTAGATGTGCAGATCTGACTCTTAATTCTGTGGTTAGCTACAGGTTCATGTACCTCTATAAGCATTATATTACACCGTTAAGCTTTCAAACAGGGTGCTTGTATGCTCTGAATGTTTGGGAAACTGCATTAGGTCATATGAAAAAAATTGCTTACATTTGGAACAGCAGCTGTTCAGCTGCATTCATTTAATCACTTTTTTCATATCCTGTGGCTTATAGACAGATATATTAGTGGAAGGAGCTATGGAGGTCCTTGATCAATTTTCCTGCCCATTGCTGTACAGAGACATGCTTTGAACTGTCTCCTCTCCCTTCCTTTCTTTTTTATTTCTTCCTTTCTGCCTAGCTTTTTAATATTGGAAAGTCTAAGGTGACTTAGGTGTTGACACAGGAAAGTAGATGCAGTTCTTATGTACTTAGGCTTCCATTTCTAGGTACCAACTGCAAAATGCTCTGAGTGGTTTTTAAGCTCGGTAGATTCTTTGTTCACATTTTGTTAATCTAGCTCAGTGGTCGCTGTGCTTATTTTTCCTCTCAACTACTAGATTTTTTCAGGATGAGAACACTGCAGCCCACAAAGCCTTGGTTCCATTAACAGCTCTGAATATCAGTGTGCTGTCTTGCTGGCTTCTCCTCTGATGACCCCTCATTAACCTTGCCTAAAAAGCTTGGCAAGCCGTTCTCATATGCTGCAGAAATGCACACAGAAGAACACTTGTCTTTTCTATATACGACTTCTGCTGTGTAACAGGCTGGAAGCACCAGTGTCTTCACCTCGAGTTTTCAGACATTTGGAAAGCTTGGTACAGTGCTGTTTGATGTAACCTCAGCACAGCTGGATATTTTACCTTGGTTATGATTCAGATTATCTGTATTTCAGCAGCACTTTGGAGTCTGTCATTACTCTGCATTTGCAGAGCACATCACATAAAGATGATGCATTCCTGCTAATTTATCCAGTGTTTCTTATCTCTCTTGGATAGAAGCTAGATAGCATCGTTCTACTGTAGATTTAAAAAAGACAAAAAAAAAAGTTTCCCCGGCCACACTATATATAGAATTTCTGTATCTAACTTTATGATACACCAAAAGCTAGCAAGAACCTTTTGTAATAGGTAAAGTGCTTGGTCTCTATTTCCTTTTTCATGATCATCTTCCAGATATTATAGAAGAGGGAAAGTTAGCTTAGCAATTCACATATTGAACTCTTTAAAAAATCCAGTTTAAACTGAGCCTCTGTCTCCTATCAGGGTACTTATTTGTAGAGGTCGGAGAACCTGGGAAGATTTCTACGTCAGAAATGTTCTGATGTGCATAAAGATGCCCTGAGGCCAATTGTACTAGATACTGAGAAAGGGCAGTCAACCTGGAAGAGAGCGGATCTAGTTGCGTCCACGTAGAGTGTTTCTCCTGTCATCTGCTATATTGGTCTCTCCTGCTATGTGCTTGAGAGCAAAGTGCAGTGCGGCTCTAGTGCATAGCTGTGTCTGTTTAATGCCAGTTGAGTGTAAATGCCAGTTCTTTCTGTTAGTATAAAATACTGATTATTCACAGTTTTCCTAACGTGTAGGGTTTCCTTAACTAACTTCTAAAGCTTGGTCTTTGACCGGCAGTTCTGAATGTCTACTGTATTAGCTTTGAAACTTTTTTTTCTTTAAAATTGCTGAATTGGCCTAAAATTTAGGTCAAGTGGTTTTAGTGCTCTTTGGTGTCCAGTAGTAAAAATTGGACAGTGGAGGTGAGACCCTTACTTGAGCTCGGGCCAACCAGCTGTGCTCTGTATTCGGCATGCATAGAGTACCATGCTTTGCTAATGCAGTTCTGTTGCTTCAGGTATCTGAGCCAGGTTGTGCAGCATTGTGATGAGCCATGCAGGTATGTGTGACTTCTTGTCATGGTGTTCCTGGGACAAAATTTGGACTGCAGGAAGCTAGTAATGAAAACTGAAGGAAAAAACCTGACTAGAACCTATTGAATGGTGTATAAGCTGCCTGTTTGAAACTTAAGATTAGTTTAGGTGTCAAAGATGTGTTCCCTGTCCTCAGTTAAGAAGCGGGCTGAATAGACATTAAGCTGTAAAAGGTTCACCAGATGAATATAGACACTTTAAGCAGATGAGCCTCGCTTTTTGTGGCTTGGTACACAGCTAATTTCTCTTGCGTTTATATAAAGCACCTTGGCACAGGAGTAGGAGGAGAGTGATAGTTGTGTGTAGTTCTTTCTCCTGTGAATTAAATACAGTAATGAAAGGGTAAGCCTGTACCTGGTTCACCATGAATGACCAAGATCCTTGTTTTATGTTAAATAATGTAAATAGCTCTGATAGCTGTCTTCTGACCGAAAGAAATCGGAGGGAAGTACATGGATAAATGCAATCTGCCAAGAAAAGATTGTTGAATGGTACTGAGCCGAACAATTGTTTCCCTTGCTGCCTGCCTCTGTTCAGGCCCCTGGCACCACAGAGCTACTGGTCACGTGCTGGCAAGCCTTGCTGTTTGTTCTGGCTTGTCAAAACAATTTAATGTAGGTGGAAAGGAATGAATGAAATGAGCAGAGTGGGCTTGATGCATCTGTTTCAGTGTGCTGTAAGGGGAGCCCAGTGATTGGGATGCGATACTGAAGTCCTTGGGGGAAGCTGTCAAGTTCAGGAAGAACAATGCTGTCCATTTTGTGGGCGAGTTAAATCCATTTTAGGAAGCAAACTCTCCCAGAGTTTGACAGCTTGTATATTTTTAAGATTTATTTTCCAGACTTAAAGCATCTCATGTATCTTTTATTTTTTAGTTTCTGTTTGATTTAGAAAATAAAAAAGGAGGAGGAAAAAGCATTAAATTGGTTTAACCAGTCCTACAGTTTTGATACTGAACTGTGAAACCTCTGGTTTTGTTACTGGAGCAAAACAGCAGCTACACTGAAACGATCCATCTATATACCTGTTTAGACCTTGCAGGAAAAAGGCTTTAGAGGATAGGTCTGTTTATTTGAATCACCACTGATATAAATTAACTAAATGCAGTAGTTTATTTTGAATGATGTGCCACAAACTTTTTTCTGCCTCTGTAGAAGTAGGGTTAGAGCTGGGGCAAGAGTGGCTATTGCATTCCTGCAGGGTCCTGTTGCCGTATGTGGTCTGTGGGGAATCTGAATAGTGCCCCAAGTAGCTCCCTTTTGGAAAGGTAGATCTGGGATTTTGAGTTTCTTAGAGTATATGCCTGTAACTGAGGATCACGACAGCTCTGCCCTTCCCAAATTCTTGAAAAACATCCTTTTAAATTCTTTTTAAATGATTACAGCTTTTCTTCTTTCTGCTAGAGCTCTCTTGCACAGAAACTCTGTGGATTTCATGCGATAGCAAGTTTCCGTTCTGCTGCTTTTCCCCAACTATTCCCACCTAATGTGGGGTTGTAGCACCATTTTTCAGTCTTACAGATTAAATATGGTGTTCTGTTTTCTTGCCCCTCCATGTTTTAGTAGCTGCAACTGCTTGAATGGCATGTTCGTACAAGAAGGAGCAACTCCTGCCTTTAAGACAGAAGTTGTCATGTTTGCTAACAGCTCAAAGGATGCCAAAATGTAATGTTCAACATGGGCTTTGTTTGAGCCCATCTCTACATGTACAGGAAAATCTTACTGTAGAACTAATGGGTTATGAGGTTTTGGGATATGAAATATTCACATTTTGAAAATGTACTTGCAACTTTTTTAAAAATCATTAGGCTGTAGTAAACTATTTTCAGGTTTCACTAAGTGTGTAATTTGTACAAGTATAACTGGTCGTTGTGCGTTTTGGTGGCGTAATTACACGTGATCTTCTTGAAAACTAGTTTTTTTAGATATGCACTTTTTTTCTTCCCCTAAAGCTGGCACTAGCTTTTCTTTAGGGAAACTCATCCGTAACCGAGTTACTAATATTCCTTTATGGATCAGGTAGCCAAGGAAATGAGGGTTGTTGAAGGTAGTATGTGTTACCGGTCAGGTGAAACAAGTGGCTCCTCTATCCTTTTCTTACAGCTCTGTTTAATGTTAGCTTTTGCTGCTGTAGTATGCTACTGTAAGGTGCAGTGTCTCCTTGGTTGCAAAAACATAGCTGTTATTCCCTGAGCAAAATCTGTTGGCCTGTGTTTGTGTCCAAACTTGTCCCAGTTTATTGGGGCACCATGACTTTCAAAGAAATGTTGAATTACTTAGTATACTGCCATTGTTTGTTTTGTGTGTGTTTTTTAAATGCTGGCCTTCAAGTGTTGAAGGTCTGTTTCAGATGTCACAGATATGTTTGCAGGAACATGATGATGCTGTTGATGTGACCAGAAAGAGAAATGACTCAAAATATGCATGCCCGTTAGGAGCCTGGTCATTGATAAGAGTGATTAGCACTTGTTAGTTTCTATTTGGAGCTACTAGTATAGTGGTAGGGAAAACTGAATGAGGTCCTTAACGGGGATTAGACTTGCATAGTTAAAATGAGAACTTAATGTCAAGTGTAGTCTAAAAATGGCTAGCAATGTTTGTGGGAGATGGCTTGTTAGAAAGCACAAAATAAAGGAAACTTAATCCAAATGTGTATCTAAAATCTAGTTGGTGGCCTAAAATGAATGTGGGTGTTCATAGTACCTAACTAAATTTGAAAGTAATAGAGAAGTAATTGTTGTAGTGTTTTTTAAAATTGCCATGTATAGCAATTGAATTTACAGCTATACGCTAGTTGTAAAATGTAGATCCAGTGCAGAATCTGAGAATGCTGTGTTTCATTTTCACTGTAAAAATGATTATTTTATTGTAATTTTGCATTCTGTTTGATGTATTGAGAGTTTATTTAGAAGTCTATGTATATGCCAGGTTGACTGATGTACCTCTAGCAGTTCACTGCTTTTTTTATATCACAGCTGCTGCTAACACTCAGTTAACTGCTCTTGAGCAGAACTTGTACTGCCCTGTTTCTTGTGAAGAAAGGAAAGGTATTGGATGTGTAAGGCAGCTCAAATAGAAGGATCACTTCCACATTCAAAAAACCTAAGCAGATGTGAATACCTAAATAAATGTGCTTGCTGAATGTTTCTATAAAAAGGTGTTCCATCAAAGCTTATGTTTGTTTAAGTATGCTTTCCTAAGAGTGAGAGGGAGTGGTAGTGCTAATTTCTGCAGAGGGAAATAGTTGCAGGTTTGAGTGCTTTTGATATCTGTAGGTTTAATTTGTAGCACTTAACAATTCAGCATTTTCCTAAACAGAACTGTAAAAGTGTGCGTGTGTTATTGATATTTATAAGCACTGATAAGCTACTGATCCCAAAGTAAATTCAGATCTATTTGCAAACTTTCACCTGGAAATCTTTTACCATTCTGGAAAAGAGGACTTCATTTGGAAATAATCCAAGTTGTTTGGTGCCCAAAGATCCTCTGTAGACATCTTGGAAAAAGTTAATAATCTAAATGAGTAGAGGATGGTTTAGACATTAGTATGGCTGAATAGTATTGAGAAAACACATTAACTGTTAACAAAGGAAGAGGAATTGCTGCCCCAGGGGACGATAGGAGATTTTGAACAGTATAAGTCAACTCTGCTTATTTATACCACCTCCTTTTAATTGAAAAGGAAATATGCAATGAAGTGACCTAGTTATCCTTCAGATTTGACAAAGAACTCACCAGTTATTCATAAATGACTATGCTTGAAACAATGATTCTAAAATCCTGTGTTTTTTAGTGTATCCTGAAATATTTTTTTTAATACTACTTGCATATGAATTCAAATTATGTCAGTTGACCCATCTGATTGAGACTAATGCATTACTAAACTGAGTAACACATTGAGACGCTTTTCTCTTGGGATGTGCAACTGAGGCTGGTAATAGCAGGTCACAGTCTCGATTATATTGGCAAGCTGGCTGTTGCTAGATGATACAGTAGTGAAGTCCAGGAATTCTTTTTGATGATAGCTCTCTGGCCAAAAGATTGCTGTCCGTCTCTGGTGTAACTTTCTTTTTGTTTTCCTTGATACTGGATTACAGGAAATTTCCTCAGCTGTGAGCTTATGCTTTAATTAAAAGAATATCTAACCCAATTTTGCTTGTTCTTGTAACAAGCTTTCCCCCTATGTGGAGAGTTAATTCAGTCTGTTACTGCTGGTCTGGATATTATATGCATAGGAATAACAAAAGATTTTCTAAACATACATACATATATGTGTGTGTGCATGCATATAAAATGTATATTTATATATTGTATAAATTTATGTACTATTTATATACATATGCACACATGCATATACACACACACACACACACACACACACACACACACACACACACACAGAGTCTGAGCAACAAGTTGTAGAAATGATTTTGTTTTGCCTAGCCTTGAACATTTTTAATATTTTAAGTGGTTACATTTCCCCCCACCCCCAGTCAAACATTAATTCTGGTGAAAATAGCTTTCAGATAGGGGAGGAGGAAACGCAAAAAGATGATCTACAGACTCACTGTGTTTACCTCCGAGAGCAATTGGATTGTAAGAAAAATTATATGAAATAAAAGGCTGTAATAGCCTCTTCCAAATAGATTCTTTAAGTGCAATTGCAGACAAAATGGTTTTTAAAAGATAGTTGTGTACTATGAATGGACAAGTAAGAATTGTCAGTCTGTTTTTCAAATTGATGGCAATCTGGCTCAGAAATAAAGCAAAGATTTCTTTCTTACCTTTTCTTTCTCATTAGGATCGGAAACTGTCCAAGTCAGAACGACAAAGATTTAAAGAGGAAGCTGGGATGCTGAAAGGGCTCCAGCATCCCAACATTGTCCGGTTCTATGATTCCTGGGAGTCTACAGTCAAAGGAAAAAAATGTATCGTTCTTGTGACAGAACTCATGACATCTGGAACACTGAAAACGTAAGTAAATGCAAGCATGTCAAAGCAAATGATAATAAAGAACACACAAAAAAAGTCATATTTTGGGATAAGTAAGGACAGAGTCCTTTCACTGAGGGCTAAACTTACACAGGGAGATTTTTGGTCAAGAAGAGTCCTACTAGCACTGCAGGGTGCGGTGAAACATGCTTTAAGTTAGCAAGCTCGTCATCTTCCTGCTTGTGACCTCCTAGGAAGCACATACAGGAAAACTTTCAGATTTTGAGAGTTCAGGAGTGTGGCACTGTCTTTTCCCTTGTCTTCAAAACTTTCATTTTCTCTCAAACTGTCTTCTGTTTAGAGTGTGAGCTACTTTGTAAAGTTCAAAGCACAATGGAATTCACCTCCTTTGGAAGGTATTGGGTGTTACTACGGTACAAATAATATGTAAAGAAAAGAAATTTTATTTAGTTTAAACTTTATGAAGTAGTACCTAACAAAAATCTGAAATCGTTGCTGAAATTGAGCCGATGCGTGGAACTTCAAGCTGTGAAGTGGCTGAGCGAAGCTGAATCTATCTTTAAGACAGCGTTAAGTAGACGCTAGGACATTAAACTGCTGCGAGAGCCTCCTAGTGGTGCCTAAAGCTTACAGGGAGTTGCAGTGAAATCCTACACCTTTGCCTGCACTGTCGAAACTTGCAGAGCTGTGAGCTTGTTCAGGAACATCGAGTTACAGGTAATCTATTGCAAATAAAATCGCCAGGGCTTGCAATTCAGGGATTGTGGGTCATTTGTCTGAATTCAGTGCCATTTAAGTCTCTGAGAGGCAGTCAAAGCAGCCTGTAGAGGCTGGAAAGAATTTGCAATCCATTTGTTTAAAATAGCCTGAATGTCCTGTGGTTGTGTGTGGGTTTTCTTTTTTTCTTTTTGTTTTTTTGGTGATGCTTATTGATAGCCACAAATGGACATGCTTAAAGCAGGAAAAAAATGTCCATTGGGATTCTGGATTGCAACTATAGGGAACTGTGCTTGTCTCATGAAATAGTGCTGGAGAGCTAAAGATGCAGTAATTTTCTTTATATGTTCAGGGAAGACTTCTTGGAGATTAATTTTAAGATACTTAAGATAAAATCATAGATCTGTTGCTTCAAGTTCTGTGCCTAGGGCAGTAATAAAGGTTTTACATCTCTTTATGGATACCTCTATTTAAAGATGGAACTTGTTCACTTTACTTTTCTTTATGCAAGAATATATGGTCTTAAATTTAACTGCTTTTTCTCCCTTTCTTTCTCCTTCCTTTCCCTAGGACATCTTAATGTCTGAATTTGCATGAACAAGATAAGGAAAGACTAGTAGACTATTATGAAGTAACTTGTTTTGTAGGAAGAAATAACTCAGACTTGCTTGCTGTAAGATTATTTTACACTCTAAATTTGGAAGCTATATTTATTTTATCCAGAAAGAACTAATGTTCTTTTTAACTTGATCTTTTAAAGCTGTAGACCTGTGCTATTTTTTCTACTATATAGCTTATGTGCTATAACTGTAGTTTAGTTTATTCTTGTCTACTTTACTTGAGACCTGACAGACTTTTTGAGAATTTTCTGATTTCTCACAATTAATATCATTAAGTTTTTTGTGTACCTATGCCATATTCCTAGACTTCTACTGCAGCCTCATTTTTGGTTGTGAAATTTAACTAAGTATCACTTCCATGTTTTTCAGTATGTTTATTGTATTTTCTTTTAATCCAAGTGATGTTTTCCTCTTTTTGAGGTGTGGGACATAGGCATTATAGCTGCTTGATGAGAGAGGAAAAAGAAGGTTATGAACACAAGAAAAGTGTGGTGGCATCTTGAAGTAACTTTTTCTGATGCCTTATCGTTTTTGTATACTTTTAAATGTATATACACATAATGTAGAAACTACTGTGGATTCATCCTTTTCAATTGCTGTCTGGGCAAATTTCTAATTTTGTACAAAATAAAAATCCATGAACATCTGCATAGCAATAGAAAGAGTTACACAACTCAAGTATTGTAAGAATTTAATTGCTTTCTGATAATGTATACTCTCATGGAATTAAAATATTGGAAAAACTGAATTCAGTTGTTTATTTTGGTTTTATTTATACTACTAGAGAAGGCAATGATTCCTTTTTGGCTTAAATCTCAGCCACTGGTTTTGTTCCTAAGGCCACTGTAGTGTGTGTTCCTATTCTGCTTTACACGAATGTGGCAGTTTTCTGGTAAGACACATACTTTTGCAACTATTTCTGCTAACTTAATAGCATTTCTTTGGCTTGCGGAGATGAAATGTTATGATAGATCAGCAGCCTTTGGGCTAAGAAAGAGGTTGATAGAGAGCACCAAATTTTAGTTCCTATTTCTCTCTGTTCATTGAAGCTCAAATCTGACCTCCTAATTCATGAAGAAAGCCTTATGTTCTCATCTTTGCTTTTATTCTGTGCAGAGATCAATGATTACTTGTTTGTTTTTTTTTATTGACCACTACCTTGTAAAACAGGAGCAACATCAGTTAAATGGGAGCAAGTTCAGCAGGGGGCCTCCAAGACAGCTAGGGGCTTGGAGCACTTAGTGTGAGGAAATGCTGAGGGAACTGGGCTTGCTCAGTTTGGAGAAAAGGAGCCTTTAGGAGATTGAAGAGAAGCCTTCCAGTGCCTATGAGGAGATCAAGAAGACTGAGTCAGGCTCTTCACATTGGTGCATGGTGGGAGGATGAGAGGCAACAGGCATAAATTGAAATGAGAGGTTCAGATTGCATTTAAGGAGAAACTTTTTCACAATGGGGATGGTCAGGCAGTGGAACAGGTTGCCCAGAGAGGCTGTGCAGTGTCCATGCTTGGCAGTTTTCAAGACCTGACTGGATAAAGCCCTGAGCAACCTGATGTGACATCATGGTGTCCATGTCTTAGACCTGAGACCTCCTGAGGTCCCTTCCAACCTGAGCTATCCTATGACTATAAGAAAAATAAAAACATGCTAGCTGATATGGTCGTCTTTTGCATTTGTATATTTATACATGATCTCATTTTAAAATGTTTTCTGCCTTAAGTGACATGTGACTTAGTTCATGACAATGTTTTGGAAAAATTATAGCAACACCGCAGGATGACGGTCTGGGCCCAGGTCCTTTAAGAGTGAGAAGCTGGCAGTAGGCTAGTGTATTTGAAACCAAGAATGTAATTAGGGATTCCAAATGCTGAACTGAAGTGCCCCTGCCATGTGATCTTTGGAACAGGCTCGAGAGAGATGAATGAGGGTTGTGTCAACAGCAAAAATTCAAGTGGTAGTTGATGGGATCCAGAACCTCCTTTGGTTTGTCTCCTTCCTTGGCTTGGCTTTTTCCCTGCCTTTCTTTACATTCTGTTTTGTGATTTCCGTATGGCACTAGGTCCTGATTGCTTTTACAGATTTGTTTCCACAGCAAGATAATTGCTAGCAACTTAATTTCCAAGTCTTTCTTTGAACTGCAGAAATTAAAATAGCAGGGATTACTAATGTCTTGAGTTTTTATGTTGGCGTTAGTCCAAGTAATTTCATCAGGGCTTGTTCTCCTCATCAAGTGGATATGTAGAGAGTGAATGCTGCCATGGGATAATGTACTGGTCAGACTTGAACCGAGCTACCCTAGTTGAATAAGAATTAAAGTCCTCCCTGTACAAAGCCTACCTTTTCAACAGTTCCTTTTTCAAACATATTTTAGTCCATATTTTTTAAAAAGGAAGAGAAAAAGGAATGAGTTCTTTGCTTTAAATGAATTTACCCAAAGAGAGAATGTGAGAATATACCAGTTTAAGACATGTGCATCACCTCCTGTGCTACCAGAAAGCATTTGGATACTCTAATAGGTTGTTCACTTTATGGCATCTCAAATCTGGAGTAGAATAAGATCATACTCTTATGTCACAAGCACTGGAAAATATTTTTTGAGATCAGTTTTGACTCTTCTGCTATGGACTGTAAAAGGAGCAAGGTTAGAGCAATTCAGGATGGGCCGTGTTCTTCCTGCAAAGAGATACTGACTTTATGTATAAACTGTTCCACACCAATTCTTTGGCACAGTCTACATAAAGATCTGCTTCTCTTCTGTCTGCTTTTTTTCCCCTTCCCTCTGGCTCTATTTTTGTGAAGTAATGAGTAGTATCAGTCTGATTCAAGTGATCAAACCCTGTCTTCCCCTAGGGAAGCAATCTCCATGAATTTCTAACTTACTTGACAAACTTGACGAGTAAACTTGAAGCAGGTTTCCAGTTTAGTGTGGAGTCCTTGGCCGAGGTCCTTGGACTAATATTGATAGTTCCATCTCAGTTGTTTTGACTTCATAGCTTTAGCATCATTTGCATTTTTTGCTCTTTTCTGCCTCTTCTCCCCTCCCACCCCTTTTATTTGGTCAAGGAAAAGGCTATAACTGCTTTGGGCACTTCAGGTATATAAAAGGTAGAGCGAACTCTTAAATGAGTAGATAATGTGATATTGTAATGCATACAGTTGTAAGTATTCGTATGTCTCTAAACTTAGCAAGTCAGGTGTCTAGTTATCGTAATGACTGACCTTGGAACATGTATAAACCTACTGTTACTTTTTCCTTAGGTATTTGAAAAGATTTAAAGTGATGAAAATCAAAGTGCTACGAAGCTGGTGCCGTCAGATACTGAAAGGCTTGCAATTTCTACACACACGCACTCCTCCCATTATCCACAGAGACTTAAAATGTGACAACATCTTCATTACTGGCCCCACTGGATCAGTCAAGATTGGAGACCTGGGTCTGGCAACTCTGAAACGAGCTTCTTTCGCCAAAAGTGTGATAGGTAAGCCTCTCTTGTCTTGGAGACTGGTGAGCCAGTCCACCTACTTGGAAACTTGAGTCTTTTAAGAAAGTTTTTAAAGGTACACGGTCAAAGCCCCAAACTGTGCAGGCTTTGTTCCTGGGCTGTTGAGGTCATTCTGTGTTTCTGATAAGATTATTGGTTGTGCTTTTGGTATTTTTATATTGATGTTAAGTATTTTGGAATACGTATTTATTCCCCTGCCCAATGGCTTAGTGCAACATTGTTGATAAAACCACTCTTGCCTCACTACATGTAAATCTGAGCAATGTTTCTTCAAGAAACATACGAATGTGTTTTGGTGACATAGCTCCTTTTTCTAACAACATTTTGATATTTAGTCTAGCATTAATTTACACAGCCAAATTCTTTGGATTGTCACCAGGCTTTAATATTCAATCTGTTACACTGTAGTTTGTAAGTAGGCAGAAACTAAAGTCTATCGAAGAAAGTAAGTCAAAGCTATTAAATACAAGGATGGTAATACACTATCATCTTTGGGAAGTCCCTAGAATGTGGATTTCTGTAAGTTAGCAGGATATATTGGGGAGGTATTGCCTTATACTTGCTCTGTTTTTTTCCTTAAACGTTCACTAATGGCCTGTGTCAGATGCAGGCTTTTGGGTGGGTGGAACCACTATAGTCATTCTTGTGACTCCTTTAAAGAATTGGTTTTATCAGCTTTGTTTTTATAGTTGTGTGAATAGGCTGCAGGGAATGAAGTTGTTCTTCATGCTCCTAATATTTAAAGCTTGCTAAAATACAATATTGCTCAACAGTCCTATATTGAATTCCTTGATGGGATGAATGATACACACCTGTTAATTGTCTTGCGAACTATCACTAAAAATATTTCCTGCTTCTTAACCAGCTGGGACTATTAATAGAAATGAAATGTATACAGTATCAACAAACTAAATTTTCTTAAACATATTATTCTTATCCTCAAACTTATAATTGGAAAATTACCACTTCTTATCTTGTTAACCATTAATGGTTAGCCTTTGGATAACTGACTACAATTGCATTCTGTTTTTGGTTTAGTATGGTGAAAACAAGCAATGTGGCTATATTGAATGATCTGTAAATTGTCTTGAATCTGGTGTCTGCAGGAAATAATTCTGTGCTTAAATTTGCAAAAAGCAAACTTGCATCTCTGGCTTAAAGTAAATCTGATCATACAATGCCATCTCTTTGCTTACAGAGGGGGGTGCTCTGATGCTTCACTGGGCAATAATTTTCTGCAGACTATTTAAATGGGACTTGTTGAATCTCACGCTCTGTGCCTGTAACTCAATCTCTCTGTATTTCTAAGTATTTTTGACTGTAGGATGTCCCTCACTAATGCCTGTATCTGCAGTAGGCCTATAAATATACTGCAGGTGGGAAGGTAAGTATGTGAAGAAAAGGGCTCTGGTGAGTGGCCTTTGCAGAAAATTACTACTACTTCTTTCTCATGAAGATTTATATTTGTAAGAGTTTTTCATTGCAAGGCCTTTCCTGAACCATTCTACTTCAAAAAGTAAATGGCGAGCACTAGGTCAGAGACTAGCTGTGGGCTCTTACCAATGCTATTTCTTTTGCAGCAGAGGGCAGTCAGGTAATTCTTGAAACAAGGTTTAATATGCCTCCTTTTTTGCAGGGAGAAAAGGTAAGTGCCTTAACTCTCCTTAGTATTTGGTTTGCAGCCTATGGCTAGTCTGATTGACTGTTTTCCCTCTTTCTATCCCCACCCCTTCATTTGTCTCAAGCCCGATCTAATCTGTTTTGATACTTGTATTGACTAACATGCATAAAGCAGAAATTACCTCAGCATTTTCATGACATTCTTATTCCATAAAGGCCTTGCAATGTAAGACTCACAAAGTATGTTGATGTAACAGAGTGACTAAGGGTTTCCTCCCTCTTCTTTTTGCCTCCACTTTCTCTTGTCTCACAGGTCTGCCCATCTGCTTCTTCCTGCGGTGAGTAACGCCAGCAGCCTCTGCTCGCTTTGAGACATTTAGAGTCTGAATCGTTCTTTTAATTTAAGGTACCCCAGAGTTCATGGCCCCCGAGATGTATGAGGAGAAATACGATGAATCCGTTGATGTATATGCTTTTGGGATGTGTATGCTAGAGATGGCCACGTCTGAGTATCCTTATTCTGAGTGCCAAAATGCTGCGCAGATCTACCGACGAGTGACCAGTGTAAGTTCCTCCCCACTACAGATCTTAAAGCTATTACAGCTAGCAAAGGACTATAGCTGGCTAGCATGGTACTGCACAAGTGTAGGGGGGAAGAAGACAAGCTGACAAGAGTTTTGGAGAGAGGGACAGGTTGGAAGGGAATAAAATGGTGCAACTTACCAAACAGTTAGTCAGAAGCCTGTAGAAGTGAGTGGAAATAAAATTTCATGTGTGTTGATACTTCTTCAAAATATAAGAAGGTAATGCATAGGGTTTAAAGAAAAAAACCCCAAACCAAAAAACTCCACAAATTATTTTTGAAGCCACTGTGGCGTCAAAAAAACTGTAGGGGAAGTGTTTTGGTCTTGAAGATTACCTGGTAAGCTTGTTCACTGAAATAAAGCCAGACCACAAATTCAGAGCACTATGGCGCTTAGCTGCTTGCTGAGGCAAATCACAAGTTGTTACTTACAATGATTTTAAGTTAATAGTTTACCAAGTGGTCCTTAGTTACTGTGTGTCAGGTGCACTTCTCATAATCAGGCAGTGGAAATACTTGATAAGTAGAAGGCAGGTGTTTCACACTGAAAAAAGTTGGTAAGTGTAGTAGTGGTGGTGGTGTTGCTAGTAAAACCACATAAAAGAGAGAAAAGAAGCAAGAGATTTGAATTTGCCCATGTGACTAGGCTAGATGGAACCTACAGAGCTTGAACATACGAAGCAGAACTATAATGCTAAAAAATTTTAAGAATGTTTGTGGCTAGACTTACTTTGTAGTCTCTAAAACAGTTTCATAAAAACTACACCAATGCAGGAAATAAAACTGAACGTGTTCAACCTTCTGAGCTAAGCATTCGGAAAGAACAGTGAGTGAGGTGGCTGCTCAAAAAAGCAAAATTTGCTTTTATGTTGGAATTTCCAAAATACGTGTACACATGTGCACAGGAGAAAAAGAGCTGTCCTTTATTTACAGCTGGGAGACCAGGTATTCCCATTAGTCTTTTGGTGTGTATTATCTTTGAGAAGTTGAGGACTTAATAATAAAAAGACTTGCTTAGTTTTGGAAAAATAAAATGCTCTCTTATTTCTGATGCCTCGCATTTTAAAAGCAGACATAATTACTTACTACCACCGTGGAATAAAGGAAGTTTTTCATGTTAGAAGCAGTGAATTCTGAAGGAAGGCTTGATGAAATAAAAGAGGATTCCTTGTTTGAAGAGGAATGTGGTAGAGGCACAAGAGGTGGATGAAAAAGAAGGAAAAAAAATGGCTTTTTTTTTTTTTTGAAGAAATGTTAAGAGTGAGCGAGCATATTTTTTTGCTATGATAGTGAACTGTCATCCATAATTTACTAAACTGAGAGAAACAAGGGTAAAATCTAGCAGTTCTACTTACAGCACTTACTGTCAAAACAGTCTTAGTGGTATCCTTTGGTGTCCTTATATATGCATCTTAGCCAGAGCCAAAGAAACGTAATTTCAGTGTGGAACTGATGGATACATTTTCCTGGAACAGAGTAGCATTTGAAGTTGATCTAACTGCCCTGCCCTTTCCTTAGCAAGCGGTAGGAACAGAGTTGTGGAGAGAAGAATTAGCTTATGAGACAATCTTGGGCTTGGAAGTCCCCGGGTCTTAATGAGCTGTCTTTTTGTTGGTTTGTGATGTTCTTAGCAAGTGGAAAGTTTTAAAGTGACTGTTAGCAAACAGACTTGTCTAGAAACTTACCAGGGTTTTACTTACCACTCATTTGTTATAACTTTGGCAACCTTGATACATCTTTCTTCCCATCATTTTTTGATCAACTGTTGAACTTCTGAGTAGATGAGAAGCACTGAATGGTTGTGTGGTCCAGCATATTGTTTTTGATACTGAATTCTTCAGCTTTTAATCTACCACTTTAGAGAGAGTCTAAAATCTCCTTTGGTATAAAATGAAGGAAATACTGTTTCCTTTCACAAGGAGAAAAGGATGGGAAGATAAAATGAGCATATGTGTGTCTGCTTCTAGGATGGGAATGAAGGCTGTGTTTTGGTATATTTGGTTTGTTTATCTCTTTATAGTTGCAAAGCAATTTCCTAGTTAAAAAAAAAAAACAAAAACTTGAATAGGTTTCAAGAAAGACTTTCTACGAAGAAAAGACAGTCTTCTCGGGGAATAAAACACAAATCTGTCTTAACTGAGCTTGGAGAATTCAGAGTTTCTTTCATAACACAAAATGCAGAACTGTGTTATGAAAGTGAAGTGAAATACTGTCTCCTTTTTACAAATCCATGAAAGCTCTTCAAACCTATGCAAAGACCCCTAAAGTTTTCTGGTTTTGTTCCTTGCTCTTTGTGAAAGAAAACAAGATTTTCTTACTGTCCTTTCAAAAGAGATTTTAGGAGGTTAGACAGTTTCTATAGTTGTGGGTGTGGGGTGAATCAGTTAAGAAATTCAGTACTTAAAAGTATAGTATGTGAATCATCAGTGACAGAATGTAGTCAGAGAACTTCCTGTGTGGGTGAACCTAATGGTACTTACCAGTGCATTTCCCTTTCTCCTTCCAGCATAAGTTAATGTGGCTTGTGGTAGCTGCTTAGCATTTCCAATTCAGCTCCTCAGTCTGTTACTTTCATAGGAATGCTTAGGAATATTTTGAGGTAGGAACTGTAGCCCTGTTGTGCCTTAAATTAAAGGGTTATTTTATCCAGGAGCATACACAAAGACCAGAAGGAAAGACTATGATGGGCTGTCATTGACAGTGGTGAAAAAACATGTCATGTGGGAGCTAAAAACCACTGAAACTCCGAAGGCAGTAAGATCAGAATGTGCAGCCATGCAGTGCGGGAGATAGATATTTAAATTAATCGATTTCCTTTTACCCCTTTTTTATGTGCTATTAGGCTTAGTAAAAAGGATAGTTGCTCTGTTACCTAAAGTTCTAGCTATTGTTTGGGTTAGAAACCTGTAGAAGGTGTCTCAGTGTCCAGGGCATCCTCTCAGGACTAGACTTGGTACTATAAACTTAAATTCTTATCTCCCATTTTGTCCATGCTTTGGTCTCACTTCTGTAATGGCCTTTGGCCACAGCACATTGTGATCTTACTCCTTTTGTTATTGCTCTAACTGATGCCTGGATGGAATGTTAGCATTTGCTTATAATATTCAGTTGTGTTCTATCTCTTCTATTCAAGGTCTTTCCTGTTACCAGCAGTTTTCTAATTAAATAATGCAGTTAGATTTGATATCTAGACATTCGCTTACATAAGGGCTGAAGTTCTTCCTTGAGTTAAGATGTTCTTTGGCCCAGCGAATTGCTGTTGCTTCACTTCTTGAAAGCAGCACTGCTTCGTGAGTCTGGGGTTTTCAAAATGACTGTCTTTACTGTTTATGTTATCTCACTGAAAAGTTCCAATTTTTCTGTAGCAAAGGAGTGTTGAGGCAATGTTCCTGAATTTTTTCTGGCCCAAGAAAAAAATTACAAGACTTTAAACTGGTATTCTGGCTCATTTTGAATAGAAGAATTTTTTCGATAGAAGAAGCTGGGTAAATGCCTCGTTTAAAATAGCTGCCTGTAGTTTCAAGGTGCTATGTTAAATTTGTTTTACAATTCTGGTAGAGACTCAGCAGGTGTTTGTGACAAAGTATTGACCTTTGTATTTGCACCCTCCAGTATGCTCCATCTAGATGCTTTCATTTGCAGTTTCTTTTGAATGGAAAATGATCTCTGCATGTCTTCACACTTAAGCATAGAGGAGCGTTGCCTCCCTCTTTGTTTTCATCAAATCAGTGTTGTAATTTTGTCTCAAAAAACCCCCATAGTTTCTTCTGAGAAACTGTTCTCTGCTGTACTTTGGAAAAGGTTCTAAATGCATTAGTGGTTAGTATTTAAACAAATTACAATTCCTGGGATTTTTTTTTTTTTAACCTTACTGTTTAAAGAAAACTCCCAAACCTCCAAGATTTAAGCGGTATTCCTCTTCATCTAGAATTGAATATATCCCATGGGAACTTATGCTTCAGTAAAGACACCTAGGCCTGTAATTAACTGAAAACAATAAACTGCACTATTAAAATAGCCTTGCCTGCTCCCGCGATTTCTCCCTCAGCCCCCAGTCTGTACAGAGACAGCTGTTTGTTCGGGGCATGATGAACTACTAGATTAGAGAACAGGCCCTCTTTTTTGCAAGTCTGCACCATATCACAGCAATTATAGGTAGTTCCAATACAAAATGTAGTAAAGGTGTTTAATTCTGTTTTATACTCACATGCATAAAAAGTGGCACGAGATCTTGCTAAAATTCAAGAAGGTTTTTCTGTCTGTCTGCTGTCAATCCTCTCTGGGGAGTATTATTCCTTCTTTGACCTGTTTCATGCATATTTATGTCAACTCGTCACAAGAAATATTTGAAATGGACTATGCTGTATATAATTTGAAGCAGAGATGTAGTTGTGGAATGGACATCTTAAATCTAATTTCTTAATTTAGCCTGTTTAGGAAGCAGTACATTGGAAGCACAACTATGCTAGCTTCATCAGCTTTGTCTGAGACTTTGAGACCTATGTAACCCCTGCTGTTGCTTCAAGTTGGCTTGGTATTTTTGCTTGTGTTGCAGTCACCATTCTCAGAGGCAACATAGACTTCACTTACCTCTACACCATATTTCCTTTGAGTTTTCTCAGCACAGAGATTATTTTACTAAATGTATAGAGGTACTGTTTTCTCAATCTCTAATACTTGGATGGCTAAGTCTTATTTTCCGGGTGGTTTACCCATCTGGCACTAGTCAAAACACAATTAACAAGGTTTATTATGCAGATTTAAGTCATTATTCCATATCTACCACTGAAATAAAAATTCAAACATACTCATTCCAAAAAAACTAATAAGAACTGTCCTCAGTTTGAAATATATTGCTTATCTAAACAGAGTATGAATAGAAAACTTTCTCCCCTTCCCATTTTATAAACTTTCCTTTTAAGTTTTCCTGGTAGACTTATATATATGTGTGTGTTGTGTATATATAGTGTGCATATATATTTATATATACATAAAGAATATATATATGTGTATAAATACCTACCTGTATTTCTCCATACTTACTTTGATAAAGTGAAGTTTTGTCCTTGCTTTCACCAAAAATCCACTCTCTTCTTTATAAACAAATGTCTACCTTCTGAGCTGGCCTTAGGATGAGAAGAAAAAAAGCATTTTGCATTTTTGACTTCAAAAAAGTTCTTCTGTACTGAAGTGTTCCACAGAATGGGCATCACTTTTCTTCTCTGTTCTACAGAGCTTAAAAAAAGGCCTGGAGGAACAAGGTACATAATGAGTAACCTGACCAGGCAGTGTCTAACTGGCTTTAAAATCCATAATTTCCCTGGCTTGTGGGAACTGAAGCTCACTGGTTAGAGTCAAGGTCATTCTCTTGGCTGGAAACTAGTCAGTTACTGAGCTTTGCAGTTTGGTCAGTTGAGATGAAATTAATCTCCTCTATAGTGACCTAAGAGTTAGGCATTGTAAATTGTCTAAGCTAGTCATCTGTTTCCTTTACTTTCACCAGCGGAAGGTGGGCAGTTCGTTCCACCTCTGTCTTTTTTTTTTTTTTTTTTTTTTTTTTTTTTTGTGCTGAGGGGTCCTGGGCAGCAAATGTAAATGCCTGACCTTTAGACTTCTGATTAATCTTACCTGCAGTGTATAATGAAAGTTGATGAATACCAGCCTATCTAAACTGAAACAGTCTGTGGAAGATCTCTTCGCTTTCAGTCATGTTCTAAGCATTTTTGCTGTCTCTTGAAGAGATCAAAAGTTCCTGTCCTCCCCTTTCCTGCAGTTCTGCTATCGAGCATCTTTTTTTAAATTAAGCTACTAGTTGCTTGCTCTTTCCTCTAATGCAAGTTACTCTTTTGCTTTCTAGAATCAATATGGGACTTGTTAGGCATACACAAAGCTCTGTTTCTTTACTGTGGATGACTTGGTTTCTTGGTTTGATTCAGATAGATCTAGAGATGCTCTTCCTAGCAAGTTTTCTAATGGAAAAAGCCTTGGACAAAATTTGGAAAAAGTAGGGGAGGCAATCTTCAAAAAGTGCAAATGGAGTCCTTTGTTAAAGCAGATGATGAAAAACTCTGTACATTTTCAACCAATACAGGAAACAGGTTAATGGAAAGAGGAAACTTTTAATTGTATTCATTGAAAAAAGAAACTTCAGGCACTTAAGTATCAAAAGGAAAAAAAACTGCACATCAGATCCAGTTCCTCAGCATCACTCTGACTGGACTAAAGAATACCTGCGCTTCCACCACTTATCTTCTCTCCTGTGCACCTTTTTTTGGTTTGTTTTTTGTGTGCTTTGGGGGATCTTTGTTTTTAGAACAGTGTCATTTGCAACCATTTTAATAAGACTTTAAAGAAATACATAAAGGCAGTGAGGAGTCTTCCTGTGTGGAAGTTCAGTCAGTGGCTCATCAATTCAGATGTACAAGCCTTAAGAATGGAAGATGGAAAAAATTGATTTTTTTTTGTTTTAGGTTTGCCTTTTTAAATGAAAATCTAGATAAGGAACATGAAGGAACTCAGCTAGAACTGAGTTACAACAGACTGTAGTATTTACAGAGCTAGGACCGATTATGTCTGAAGTTGGAAGGAAAAAATGAATTCTCCTTCAAATGAGTTCTGTCTAGATGTAGCTCACTTTTGCAAGTGATGTTAGAAGTGTTCATATTATTCCACACCAAACACTCCAGATTACAACAGTTGCTTCCTCAATACTGGTGCAGTAAAACAAACTTGATTTGAAGCAAAAGAGGATTTTTCCTACTCATACTGCTCACCTCCGAGCCTGAAATGCATGTCTTTACAACTTTGAACTAGATATGATTTGATATTATTAGATTTAAATCATATCTAATATGATTTTAAAATGATCATGAATTAAAATAAGGGCAGGGACTGTGAACTTCAACTGAGTTGCATAAAATTGAGATCTAATGTATTTTAATGTATTTTTTCAGTGTGAAATTCTAAAATTTGCTTGTGTTGTGGTTTTCCTAAATGTGGTGGCTTTTTTGCTTTGTTTGTTTGTTTGTTTTAGAAACCTCAATAAGCTAGCAGGATAATGGGTTTTTCTTTTTTTTTTTTTTTTTTAAAAAAAAGGTTCAATATCTTGTAAGGGTCAGGCCTCCGAGAACTGTGATGCTATGAAAAGTTTGGCTCTGTTCTGCCTTGTCCTGACATCTATTTAGCTCTTATTACTTGGGGTTAAATTAATGTAAAAAAAGACAGGAAGATGACTCTTCTCTTGGGAACAGGGAGGTGGTCAGTGTTTTAAAATCCCTGGCTTTGCAGTGTTATCGGAATCATTAATGAATCACTGAAATGACACGCTAATCATTGCTGTGGGGAGACTGATATGGTACTTTGCTGGCAAATAACATTGAGATTATTCAAAGATACTGATGTTAAGGGATGGGCTGGTATTTCTTGTCCTACCAATTGTACAGCTGTAGTTCTACAAGGATAGAGGTGGGGTGAGTCCAGGAAAGGTTTAGTCTTATGGAAGCTCAGAGTGGTGTTAGTCTCAAAATAGCTTATTTTTTACTCCTTATGTGATTCACAGGCCAGAACTCCACCCAGAGCTTATGAAAAATTCTGGTAGTTATCCCTAGGTTACTCAGAGCCCTGTTCTCAAACAGGCACAGGCATATGGATATGTATGTCTTTTTGCAGAGTTGCTGAACTGTAATGTGATTTTGAAGAAATAATTTATTCCTAAAAGTAGAGAGAAACACGAGGCTAGAAAGTGTGTTTAAAACTGTTGCCTGTCGCCCGTAATATTTTTCTTCCTAAAGGAGTTGTTGCTTCTCTGTCTAGTGATGGTGTTTAGAGGCTTCCTGACACTATGAGCTTGTGACTTTGTTTTAAGGTCAACTTTCAGAGACATTTCTACTTTATCATTCCTCCCCACCAAGTTCCCTGTGTAGCAGGAATACTTTTTAGGACCCTTCTGAATATTAGATACTCTAACAGAGGTCCTTCACTCCTATTAGAAGAAGTCATAAAATAAAGGGGACGGTAAGTTTTGAGGAGTGTTCATGTTGCAAATTCTGAAAATAGTGCACAATTCAGACAGTGCACCATTATCCTGGTCCTGTTAGTAGGTATCTTATAAGGGATAGTCCAGGTAGTGAATGTGTTTCAGGCCTATGGGGAAGATTTAATGTTGGATTGCTACATGTACTTTTTTTTTTTTTTAATTCAGTTCCAGGTCCACCTGGGCCCAATCTGTGGCTTTAGAATTAATATTGCTGTATTTTTAAGATAGGTGCTAGATGATGGGTTTTTTTGCCAAATTGCTAGCTGTTAAAGCAGAGAACGCAACTTATTTATTTATGAAGAATGTATTTTCCAGACTGAAAATAAAACATAGATATTCTTGTTTTATGATTTTTTTCATCATCACACTTCTAAATTTATAGTGCCAAAATGTATGTCTAGGCATATTTGTTTCTTTTTTTTTTTTGAAAACACTTTCCAAGCTGAACTCCTGACAAAAGAGAGGCTTCATTCAACTAGTTCAGGTTTTACATTACTGCGTATTCTTGTTCAAAAAGCAAAGGTAGTTGCACAGTTTTTACCCTCACATTTAGTTGTATGAAGATTAAACTGATCTTACCTCTTCATTCTCATGCAAGAGTGAAAACTGAAAAGTTTGTGCTCAGTCCACTTGTCTGATCAGTCTTTACCATTGCATCAGAACTTGTATCCTTATGCTGCATATTTCTGAACAATGCCCTTTCTAAGCACTAAATGCAGCAATACTGTAATTGCTTGAAAGCTATACATTGCAGAATTGTGTTCCATCTTATAGTTACAGAATTTGCTATTGTAAAGCTTATATAATTTATGCTGCTCGCTAGAGAAGGGTGCTGTGGTTACAGGGGGTCCTGTGAATTAGTTCATCTATTTTTTAACTAAAACTCTCTCTTCAGATTCAGAGGACTCTGGATTCTGACCTTTGAAATTGATTGGTACTTTCATTTACTGGGCAATTCTGAAATACAGAGGACTCGTGTGTCTAAAGTGAAAACTTAAAATGCCCGTGTACTGTGCTAGATAATTAGTCAAGGGGTAGTTGTAAGGCATGGTGTATATTCAACAGTAGTACACGATGTAATTTACAGTTCAGTGCTATCACAAATAGAGTGGTGGTTTTGCTTGCTTTGTTGTTATAACCTTTTACTTATGAGTGCTGGAAAGTATCACAGCCAACAGAGTCTAGAAAGAATTAATAGCTATTCTTGTTAACTGTGTAGAAACAATGTAACCCAAACAACAGAGCCTTAGCCCAATGCATCTGTCCTAAATTAGCTTTGTTGATAGGATGGATTTTCAAATACATGAAGCTGTAAGGCTTTTAACATTGTAATGTTTTGGCTTTAATAAATAAGTAGATAGTATTGAGGCACTAACAAAGCTGTTGGATAAGCAGGTAGTGTTCCTCTGCTTCTAAGCTTAGAGGTCAGCTGCAGAATACAAATACAGAAATGATGGAGAATAAGTAATGATGGCTAATCAAAAGGGAGGAGTCTGCTTTCTTCTTTTTACCAAAGATGAGCTCATACAAATTACTGGATACTTAATTTTAAGCAGCCTCACAAATTAAACTTCAGGAATAAAAAGTTAGTATGAGTGTGCATGTAACAACTCTCATCATGTTGTATGTTTGGGAGTTTTTTGTTTGTTTTTACCATTCAGTATATGACTTGCCATTTGTGTTTATTAACACCTTGAAATTGTTTGGTAAATGGAGGAGGAAAACAGTTTCCAGACTCTGATCAGTTGGTTTGCAGCAAGCAGGCCTGTATAAATACTACCTCACCTCTGTTACCTTTATAATGCTTTTGCGAAGCCTGAGCATGCACAATAATCTGCTGCAAGTCTTTAAGGCTGCTGGTTTGGGAAAATTTAAGAATCATCGGACTTGGATTACTTACAGACCTGTATGACAAAGGGGAAACTTCTTATCTCCAGCATCTCCTGACTGAAGATGGGCTGGTTGAGCAATTTCAGTGATAGAGGAGCGCACTCAAATAGCTGAGAGAGGTAATTTGGTCTGTGTGATGGTAGACTAGTCAGAGTTGAAAGATATCTTAATTTCAGTTCAAAAATGTGCAATCAATGTTTGTTTTTGATCAGAGGAGAAGAAAACTAGGCCTGTCTTAGCTAATACAGTAGTCTAAATAGTGCCTTATGAGCTAAATCTAGCCCATTGAAAGCTTTCATCTGGTCCTATTACTTGTATTGCAGTAATGCTGTTCACTAAGATATTCATCTTGTGCAGGACTTATTTTGCAGGGTTAACTGAGTTCATTCTAGAGAAAGTTATCAATTGTCCAGAATTAATTACTGCTGAAATGCTGATATCAGAGAAGCTAAATTTTTATTTCTGTCATGTGTTCTGTTGACTTTTTAATTTTATTAGTGCAATCACAACTATTATATCTTGATTTTTAATAAGAACAATAAAACCTAGCTTTTGTAGGCACCTGTATCTCTTTTTAATTGAGTAAATGCTAAGCTGAAGTCTTCCTTTTCATAAGAGATGAGAATGCAGGTATTGAAATTGGACTGGGATGAGAATTATGATATAGTCTGGATTTTTTTTGGTTGTAGATGTACTCTGAAGGAAGGAAGTAAACTGGAAGTGTTTCTAAAGAAGACATAGGATTAGGGTGGGGAAGGGAGGAAGTGGTTAAACCATTTAAATGGTTAAAGGTTTTGAGGGCCAGGCAAAGTAACTAACAGTAGGTGGTGATATTTAGAGGATCATGGGGTAAACCAATTTAAATCCTATATATAGTGTTGCCTGGGGGCTTTTTTGAGACTATGGGGAAGGAGGTAGGCTTACTAGCTTGTTTTCCAGTGGAATTTTTTGTTCTCTGTAAATTCCTGGAATTAATGGTTTGTGGCAGCCTGAGTCTGGTTCAAACTAGTTGGTAACAACTTAGCAAAAAGAAAGTATGGACATCTTAATTACTTTGTTTTTGCGATTTGACTTTGCAGCTGATTCTATTAGCCTCTGGACTGCAAAGTCTGAACATTTTGTTTGAGAAGATTAATCAGTTACAGTAGAATTCCTTTCAAGCTCCATAGCTAAAGCACTTCTGAAAAGAGTGCAAACATGGTTAGGTAGCGGGGTTTAAAAGCTGAAACTCTCGAAACCTTCTGTTCAACTTGTGCAGTGCACCCCCAGAAAAAGGTAGCCTTAATTAAGTGGAGTAACATGTTAGATTCTGTTCCCGTGAAGTAGATTTGGATTTGTTTTGACCACAGAGTGTCAGTTTGGTCTGAGCACAACTGTAACAACAACAACAAAATTATAAGCAAAATTCCAACATGCTTTATTCAAGATAACAGCAAGCACTGTTAAAAATGAGATGATAATCAGCAGGTGGTTGATACATAGGTGAAAATTTCTAGCTTGCAGTTTGTAGGCTGCTCAGCATAGCAGTGTCTCTGACTCCTTTTTCCCTTGACCCCTCTTGATCCCTTGCCCTATTTCACTGCAGCTGACTGAGAGAAATCCTGAAATACATAGCGAAGTATCAAAAAGTGTTGGTTTGTAACATTGGTATTGCATGGTATAACAACAACATTGATATAATTGTAGTATACTTGAGAAACTAAGTAGTATGCTATGTGGGGGTAAAAAGTGGTCTTGAAAACTTAAAAAGTACTTGGATTTCATCACAGTTTTATCATCACTGGTCAGTCAGACTTCACTTGCACACTTCACCTTAAATGATGTGCATGGATTTCCTTACCTTGCTCCCTGTGCCCCCACTCCCCACTCCCCCCCCCCCCCCGAAAAGTCCTGATGCTGTAGACAACTCACTTCATTAGTGAGCAAGTTTTATAAGGTCTGTTTCAAACTAGATACCAGGGACAGAAGATGTGAGACCTGAGGATTAGTTTTGGTATAGAGCAAGAGGTGCTAGAAAATACAGCTCTGCAGATCATATGTGCACATGTGGTGGAAAACAGGCGACAATGCTCTTTCCTGCCTTTGTCCAACAGTTTGAAAATCACCTTAAAACACCTCTCACTGTGTGCTTAATGTAAGAGAATAGAAAAGCAGATGACATCCCTACTGGTAGCAGAATGTGGTGGTCAGGAAGGACCGGGGAGGTGGAATGTATTATATTATCCTAGAGCTGGCTAAGTGAAAAGTGCTGATTTGTGTTCTGTTAGGCTGAAATTGAAGTTAGTCAATTATAGGGATATTTAGGTAGCTCTGTGGAAGGAAGAGGAGAGAAAAACCAGCAGCCTTTCCCCTATTTCCTTCCCCTGTCCCCCCAAGTATAAAATCAGTGCCAGCAAATTTTAATCATAACTCTGTTGCCCCGTTCCCCTCAGTTCAAAAGTGCCCTTTTGCCAGAGCAGGAGTGCAACTGGGTGATGTTCTTATGCACAGCTTTTAACCGGCGGCAGAAAACTGGGGTGGGGAATAGGCAGAGCAGCCAAACGGGGAGGCGGGGACATGCAGGAAGTAAAGTGTCCCTGCGCTGCCTCTTCTTTCTCCTCTGCCTCCTCCTCTTCCTCCACCGAGGTAGCTGGGCAGGCAGAAGAGAACAGGCTTACCTCTCACTGTTAAGAATTTGAGAGTGGCAAAAGCAGATATTAAACTCGAATCTCCGCAGCCTCATGTACTGGACTTGGAAAAGTACAGGAGGTCTCAAACAGAAAACAATGCTCCCTTCTAGCTTTGATGTCTGCTTTCCTTCTGCTGTACGTTAAGGCGGCAGCTTAGCGGATTCCCGTTGGAAACGAGCACCCAATTTTTTGGTGAATGTGTCTCTTTTCCTGATGGATTTCACAAAAAGAGAGATTTGTCCCGTATTTGTAATTGTTAATTCCCACTGTTGTTGCTGTGCTCACAAGGATTGTGCTAAAGAGGTATGTATGAATTTCACTGTATGGGATGAGTATGTGTAGCCAAAGTAAAGGCTTTTGGAGGTGAATTCTTGACCACAGAACTGATGAACTGGTCAGTTTGCCTAAACTAGGTCTTCAGCTTTCAAAGCTGGCTGTGCTTTTTTTCGGTAAGTTTTTTTTTAAATGTAAATTAGAGTTCTGAACAGCCAGGCTGGAACAATTATTGTTCCTGCTGTTTCCCGTCTATGATGTTGTTGTTCAGCTTGCTTTTCTTTTAGTCTAGCAGTGCTAAGGGTACAAGATGCTTTCTGTGTCTTTTATTCTAGCTTGTCTTGGTGTAAAACTCAGCACTGATTGTTTGTACCTTCTCTTATGAAGCAAATATTTGTAATATCTTTTGCATTGGAATGAGATGGTACACCACTGATCCTGATCTAACTAATGCAAGATATTACGTGTCTGTACATAAAAGTTGTTCAGAGGTGTCCTGGGTAGCCTTTACTTTGTTTTTTAAAGCATCTTGAAAAGCTAGTGTTTTTAAGAGTACCTACCTGTTTTTAATGGATCATACAACTGTACAAATGTGGATGTTAAATCTTGGAACAAGATTTTTTCTTTTGATCAAATGTGATAAAATCACAGATTTTAGCACATGTAAGATTTGTCAAATACAAAATCTGTGCTTATGCTGTAAGATCAGTATTTAGTTTACTTCTGGGCTGTTGCACTTTCTGGTATCTACATATGTAACCCTATTATAAAGGTACGGATGTTCTCGCAGATTGTAAATGTTCAGGAGTTTTTATTTTTAAGTTGGCACTGTGGTCAGAAGAAGCAGTTCTGCCCTGGTTACCTCTTGCACTCACACATGCCTTCTGTAAGCCTGAGAGCTAGTGCAACTGTGCAGGGAACCACAATGGAGAACTTCATCTCGCTGAAAACTGCTGCAGTCTTCTTGTCTGTGTTTCTTTTCAGTTTGATAAATATCAAGATGTGGTTCACTTTGCAGCTGTATAAATGCTTGTGCTGGCAAAAGGGAGGAAATGGCAGGGGTGTGGGAATGGGAGATGGAAAACAGAAGTCTGTTGCTTTTGGTAGCAGTGTCAGTTTTTGCTACTTCAGACTACAGTTTCAGAAAATCTGATTTTCTTGTGCATCTATGTTATACCTATTCTGCACTTTTTTCTATGCAAGAGCTTTCTTTCCTTTTTTTTTTTTTTTCCCTTCCCTCCTAGCAAATTCAGGAAAAAATGCAAACATGATTGAAGTATTTAGTTCTATTTAAGCTGCCACTGGGGAATGGGAGCAATAGATTTAAAGATTGGAGTTGTCCTGTGGTTCTTCCAAGCGGGTTTGGGGTACAAGGGGAAAGGCATACAAGAAGGTAACTATCTTGGAGTAAAAGTGTTTAAAGTGTTTGAGCCTGGAAATACTGAGTAGCTTGGCATGTCCTTGAGTGTCTTTGTGTTTACAAACTAATGAAAGCAGTTTGGTTGCACAACTCACATGAGCTCTTAAGGACATATGAAGGTCATTTGAATTGCAAGGCCTCCATTTGGTTTCTCTGTGATGGAAAGATTAAGCTGTAGTCAGTTCTGGGTTAAAAAAAAAAAGGGGGGGGGTCACAGATTTCTTAATTACTGTCATTCATATCTGAATGATAGGTCTTAGTGTGTAAAATAGTCTTCATCTCTGTTGTGGTATGTAAGATAGTCTGACACTTTCCCTAGCACTTGAAAGTGGGAAAAAAGATTTTTTTTATTTACTTATTCTTTAAAGCTGATGACACTTAAGTGGTCTGACCTTCAGCATAAGGGGCCTTGGGCCAGTGTGGTAGACTAGGCTCAGACAACCCTTCCTATGGACTATGGAACAAACTGAGAAATAGGCGTAGCTGTTTGAGCTGTTTGTAGCTCATCCCATATTGGTTTTAGGCCCCAGTGTGAGGGTTGCCCAGATTTTTCTGAGGAACAGTTAGGAAGATGGAAAATATGGTGGAGGGGGCTTGGGAGAGCATTTTTCTTTTTAATTGAACTCCTGTTTTGGAGTTCACGAAATAGAGTACTGTAGGATAGAGCCCTCATGGAAGGGCCTAAAGGTTTTTGGACAAGTATTTGATTTCTTTCAGGCTAGGAATATGTAGGCTAGCAGACTAGATCATTGATTCTAAAATCTCTTCTTGGCTTCACCTTTTCAGACTTCTTGACTCTTTTACCACATGCTTTGTTCTTTCAACAGAAAGCTCATGTTCTGGTTTCCTTATGTTAGTATTTTGCTATACCAGTTATCTTATGTTTATCTTAGCTTTTCTGTTTTTCTGAAATAAGATTGTATCAGATTTGACATCTGCCTTTACTGTCACAATGTAAATGAACGCACATAGAGGCTCTTGCTACCTCTGGGGCTTTAGTTATTTTGGAGCCTCAGATGTGTTAAACTTTAGACTTGTCTGGCAAATTTAGGTACAGAATTTAGATACAATAAATAGTAAAAATAACTATTGTAGAGATTATATTATGTATATACAGAGAGAGGGAACACTATATAGAGAGATCCATCCATACACATATGAGCCTGAATTCCTGGGACCATTTCAAGCTTGGCCATAGTAAAAGGTGACTGTGACTATCACTGTGACTAACCTCTGCTATATAAGCAGAGAAATGCAACATGAATTCAATGCAAGTAATAAATGTTAAAACCAGTTATATAAAACATCTCTTGTAATAGAGTGTAGGGCTTTTTGATGTCCTGCTGGAAAGCTGGAGACTTACGACATGACCTCGTTACTGTATTTAAGCTCACTTGCACAAACTTCGGTCCAGTGTCTTATCAGCTGAGGCATTGATCTCCAAAAGTCTTATGTTCACTGAAGCTTTTAAAAGCATTAAGTTAATGTTCACTGAAGGGCTGTGTTTCAGGGCTTATTCTTGTCACAATATACTCTTCAGTTCTGTCAATCTCAATTGCCAGAATTTCATAAGAGCATATTTTAGTGCAAAGAAACAGATAATCCAGAATGCGGTTGTAAGATAGGAGGTTTTTATCAAGTGAGACCTATGTGCTTCAGTTTTTGTCCTCCACTCCTTTTTTTTTTTTTAGTTCCAGATGCACACACAACACTTTTTTAAAACATAACCAGAAATAGTACTGTCGTTCATTGAAAGACTGGACTCTTGTGCTCCCCCAGTCTTGCATTTGCACCTCTTGAAGTCCAGCATGCCCTCTCCTGGCAGAGTGGGGTACAGAGCATCCTAGGCAGTGAGCATGTGAAGTCAGTGTACTGCCCTGTATGGCCAAGAAAAAAGTAGGTGGAACTCACTATCATATTAAATCCATATTCAGTTAAATAAAGGTCTGTAGCTGCAAAGGGTCTAGTTCGGAGACTCTCAGCCTTTCCATTTCAGGACTACCTTTCCACTGGCAATAGAAGAAAGATGAAGGGTCATATCTTGATGTCCCTATTTGATGGGAAGTTATACTGTTTTGTACAGTGAGAGAAGTACTACATGGTCAGGGCGCAAATGATATTGCTTGTGCTACTACTACATTTATTTCTGTAGCTCAGATTCTGTGATTATCATTCTTCCTCTTTTTTTTTTTTTTTTTTTTTTTTTGTTTAGTTGTGATTCACCAGTGACACAGGGTCATATGTATCAAGTGTACGTGATAATGAGTACTCTACAGTAGTGCTACCGGCTTTTAGTTACTGAATTCAAGTGATACAGATGTCCAGGCTGTTTGGTCTGAAAACTGAGGCCTTTTAGATAAGGATATTTAAACATGGTGGCTCCAGCCACTCAATCTGCTATTTTAAAGGTTTGATTGTAGAGGCTCAATCAAGTGCAACTGAGTGCCAGATTCTGCCTCAGTGCACAACTGTCCCTGAAATAGAGGTTCTGGTCATAAGGAAATGATGGTTTTGGCTCTCTGCCTGCCTTATTTTGTAGAATTCCCAACTGGTCAGTGCTTGTGGTCTGTTTAGTTGACTGGTATAAGCAGCTGATTTTGCTGTAAGAAGGGTTTATACTTAGGTTTTGTTTCCTCTGTCCCTGATGGCTTTATTGTGCGTTGGAGAAGGGATTGCATCATGTTGCTGAAGGGCTTTTGAAAAGGACCATATTACAAAGTTCACTTTTTTGAACTCACAGCAACAATCATACAACAGTGTGGTTTGGGTTTAGTAGGTCTTCTGGGAAGGGTGAAGATATAGGAAAGTGTGTATGGTGGGGCTTTTTATTGCTGTGTTTTTTGCTTTTTGGTTTTTTTTCCTAACGATCCAGTTAGATGCTATCTTCTGGCTAAGTTCAGTTCCTGTAAAATGAGTCTCTGTCCAAATTACTTCGTATAATGGTATGCTGGAAACATTAGAAGAAACAACAGAATCCTTTAAAAACTGTTAATTATGTGCACTTGTGCATTACTATTACACAGAAAACACTTCCTTCCCTTCTCAGTCTGGTCAGTGTATGTTCCTCTAACCAACACTCCTTCCATAGGAATTTAAAGGTACTCTTGGCATAACTCAGTACCCAAGTGCCAGAGCCTTTTGTCATGGAGGTGTAATTGAGAAACGGGCAAAAAAGTCCACTTTTGAAAAAGCTAGTAACAAACAGCTGAACAGTAAGGTTGGGGTCAGAGTTTTAGTTTTTAGTTTGCACTAGTAAGGAATTCAGGCCAATTATCTATTGAGTAGTAATAGTTGTTCTGTAAGTAAATTTTTGTACAATCACAACCTAAATCAAATGGGCCCTCCTGGTTTTCTGTTGTTATTTGTATGTTCCAGGGTGTCAAGCCAGCCAGCTTTGATAAAGTAGCAATCCCTGAAGTGAAGGAGATTATTGAGGGATGCATTCGGCAAAACAAAGGTGAAAGGTAAGCTTTTCTTTCTCCTCTGTACACACTGATTTTATAACTGTTACGATGAACTGTTTTGACAAAAGTTAGGATGCGTGTACTGCTAATTCTGCAAGTTCTGTTCTTTGGTAGGTTCTTATTCGATGCTTGTGTTAGGGGATTCTTTGCAAATGCTGTCAGGAGAAGTGCTAATGTTATAGTAACCATCGTTGTCAGTTCATTCAAAAAATACACCACTCTTACTACAGCTTTGAGCTAGTCAGTAAAACAGTGATGGCAATCCTTCCAGGTTCCCAGGTATTTGGATTGTTTGTTGGGTTCCTCATTCTCCTCCTCATGCTTTTCCCCCTCACCATGTGTTTGATTCTCTTGGCATCTGATGGCCAATCGCTTTGTGGGCTCTTTGTTCTAACTTCTTTCTGGTCATATTTATTCACATTTCCTGTGGGATGATTTCTGCTTGAAATGCTTAACTTACAGATTTTCTGTAATAGTGTAACTGCTGATTCGTTTGAGGTTTTTTCTGCTTTCCCACAGTTGTTGCTTACTGAAGGTCTGATTTAGGAATACTTCAGCCTTCTGCCTTTCTCTAGTGCCCCTCACCCTCCCCTCCGGCCTTCTACCCAGAGCCATTTTTTTGTCAGTTCATGGATGTTGATTTATCCCCTTCTAACTCTTTAAGTCCTACATTTGATGATGTTGCTGCATATTTTTAATTTCTGTCCTCTTTCTCAGTTGTTTTAAACAGTTCTGTATTTTTTCCTATCCACAAACTAATTTTGTGGCTGCACATCACTTGCTCCTTGCCATTTAGCCTCCCCTCAGCAACTAACTTTTAGACTACTGCCGTTACACTGCATGTATGAGCATAGATTGTCTTTTTGTTGTGTTGGTTAGGTAACTGGTAACCTTTGCACTTGTCATATACCAGTCACAAATTTGTACAGCTAGTATGGCATCAAGTCAAGCTTACTCAGCTCTGTAGTATAGGGTGGTGGCTTCGCTCTCGGCTAGTATGGCATCAAGTCAAGCTTACTCAGCTCTGTAGTATAGGGTGGTGGCTTTGCTCTATTTTATCTTGTCTGATATCTTAATTTGTAGAGGATGTTATTGTGTAGGGGCATAATTGAAAATAGTGCTTCTGGAGCAGCGTTAAATCCTAGAACTCCTAAATGTGCCCATAGCTAGAATTTAAATGCAAAGAATCATGAAATGAAAACTGATTCTCAATATGACCTTTTCTGCTACTTAAAATTTTCTGAAGCCTGTTATTGCCAAGCTCAATTCCTACTGTTGGAAGATATAAGTAGCATCGCAAGTTCAGGATAAAACTTCTAATTATGCCAAAGAGAGATGAAGTGGTTCAAAAGTTAGTACAAAATCTACAGGAAAGATGTGGTGCTTAACCAGTGCTGAATTAACTAGATGAGATTTTGGATGCTATCCTAAAATATATAATTTAGTCTATTTAGATTACTGTACTGATCTGGGGAGTAAAGGTTGTGGGTTGGATCTTAATCTTCAGGAAAACCAAATTGTTTCTTGAAAGTTTCTTGTTCGTTATTTTAATTAGTACAGAGCCCATTCTGTTCAGCTGGCTTAAAACCTCTTGGCACTTCCATTGTATTGACCAGTGCATGCTTTTTGTGTATCTGTAGTATCGTTGTGTTGAATTTCTCCAGCATACTTTAAAAGAGAAATTTGAACTATACACTATGAAATGATTAATGGGAGAAGCATGAAATGTAGAGAAATAAATTTGGAGGATTATCAGGCAAGGATATTCCTTAATGTTTTATCAAAACCTAATAACTGTATGTGTTTTCTACACTCTTTCCCAATATGCTAGATATGCTATTAAGGATCTTTTGAATCATGCTTTCTTCCAAGAAGAGACTGGAGTACGGGTAGAACTAGCAGAGGAAGATGATGGAGAAAAAATTGCTATTAAACTCTGGCTCCGAATTGAAGACATCAAAAAACTCAAGGGCAAATATAAAGATAATGAGGCAATAGAGTTTTCCTTTGACTTAGAGAGAGATGTCCCGGAGGATGTAGCACAGGAAATGGTAAGTGGTGGTCTTATAAAGCATTGAAGGTACTGTCATTCTCCGATGCTGAAATGTAGTCTGTCAGCCTCTGCATTTACTGTTCTCTTACTGTCTTGAAATAAAACCTCTTCAGAAGTTTGGGAATGAGAAGTTAGTGCAAGAGAGTGATAACTTTTCTTGTAGCACTGCAACAGTGGCTGTGTTTGACAGTGTGATTTCTGTGAATGTATCCTCCTTCAGGTGGAATCTGGCTATGTCTGTGAAGGGGATCACAAGACAATGGCAAAAGCTATCAAGGACAGGGTGTCTTTGATTAAGCGAAAGCGAGAGCAGCGTCAATTGGTGCGAGAAGAACAGGAGAAGAAGCTGCAGGAAGAAAGTGGTCAAAAGCAACAGCCGGAGCAACAGCAACCATCAAGTGCTTCCCACGCAGGGTCAAAGCATCCTCAGTCTGTCACTGGTACTACTTCTGTCCCCGCTACTTCAGCCTCAGTTTCTACACAAGTGGAGCCTGAAGAACCAGAAGCTGATCAACACCAACAACTGCAGTTCCAGCAACCCAGTATATCTATTCTTTGTAAGTGTGTCAGTTGGTTTGTTTTGTATCTTTCTTGTGCACTTACTGTTTCCCTGCTTAGGGAGTCTTAAACTCCTGATGGGTATAGTAATAAATATCTTAAGACATTGCTGACTCCTGAAGAAGATTAGCCCACTAGAAAGCATAGCAAAATAAAATGCATTTTTGTGCCTTAGCTGAGCCAAATCATGACACAATCCACAATATAGCATCTTAGCACAAAAGTATTTTCCTGTGTTTTAAGCTAATACACTAAATTAACTGGGGCACCTGAAGTGTGAACAAATGTCCTAGTTTTTGCTGCCCTCCTATTAAGGACAGTAACTTCTGGTCCTGTAGACAGTTGCCTACACTTACACCAGTGCAGTTAGAGCCACCAGAAACAGCTGTTTGCTTGTTAACTTTTGTTTCAGGTGGAAATTAGATTGATACATGCAGTTCGGCATAAATTCAGTTTCTGAAAAATTGTTTCATCTCCTGTTTTGCAGATGATACATAGCAAGATAAATTAACGTTCCTAACTTTCCCTCTTCTGCCAACCCACCATTTTATCGTCAGTATTTGAATAATGATGGTACGAGAACTTCCATGTTAGAATGATGAGATTAGAAAGCACGTTACTATCTCCTGTGTAGGTCATCGGGATTTCAAGTTCTCTGACACCTACACCTACTTGAGAGATGTCTGCCAGCCAAACACAACAGGCTTGCTTTATACTTCTAGGGAGAAAAGAAATCTGAAAGATCAGCTGAGGTCTATAACAATATGGAATTTAAGTTTTTATTCCCAGGCCAGCATTTTATAGGAAGCATAGTTTGCTTTAAAGTATCTTTCCAGAAACCTTCTGAAATTAATGATTTTCTGTGGATTAAAGGAAGGCATACTAGTAAAGAATTACTATACTGAGAAAGAATTCTCATATTTTTGCACTAGCTTAAAAATTGTAGGAAATAAAAGGCTGATAATGTCGACGTAGCATGACACAAACACAATCTAGTATTTGGTTGATTGTGGGATCTTCAAATTGTGAATCCAGAGTGCAGTTCTTGAAATGTAGATTTTTATCCTTAATATCTGCAGCTGATGGGACAGTTGACAGTGGCCAGGGGTCATCTGTTTATACTGAATCGTGTGTGAGCAGTCAACAAACTGTGTCCTATGGTTCCCAGCATGACCAGTCAATTTCAACAGCTGCAGTCCAGGGATACGCAGCTTCAGTTGGCCAAGTACAGTCACAACAGCATGGAGGATATCAGCCACCTACAGTGGTAAGCCAGAATTTACAGTATCACAAACACATGGAATTATTTCATTTTGTATTTCTCTTGAAAGGTGAGAGGAAAATCTGACAGCCCAGCTTTTATGTTTTGCATGTGATTCAAATTCTGCTTTGGGGCAGTAAATGGGATGTTTTTGCAGTGGGGCTAAAGCTAGTAAAAACATGCAAGGCATATTTGTCTTTAAAGCATAAGCTTTTATTTGATCTTGAGCATACATTGAGGCAAAATTGATGGGTTAATAGGTTAGTAGGTTTTTTGACAGATATAACATCGTGAGAGCAAGGTTATCTCATGAAAATGAGCATTTGATCTCAATTAGGAAGATGATGTGAGCTACTTTGTGCATATATGAAGTTACCAGGGATCAAGTTGTTGGGCTGATTTGAAGAAGGGGTTAGAATAATTTGAGCTGCTATATAAGTGTGAAACTGCTATGTATGTTCTGTGAGGCTTTGATTGCAGACTCTGCAGGTAAGATTTTTAACTGTTATAGAATGCTGCATGTGAGAACTCCAGACTGAAAAGACCCCACATCCTTGTACCCACTTTTATTTCTAGCTTGTGTTGATTTGCTCATCAGTTGCCGTGCATATTACTTTTCCCTGGAAAGTCTGCATTGGGCACAAATACCTTTCCTCCTATGTTCATTTGTGTTGCCCCCTTTTTTTTTTTTGTTTTTTTTGGTATGTTTTTTCCTTGGTATGTTTTAGAACCTAGTTTGAGAATATGCAGAAGTCTACTCCAACTCTAGAGTAGAACTTCTGCTACTGTTGTTTTGTCTTCAGTGGTTCCCTTGTCTTTTGTTTAAAAACAAATAAAAAGCTAAACCTGAGGCAGATAGGCTATTGTAGTAATACCATGATGGAAAAAGAAGCAACACTTCTAAGACTTAAGGGTCCTCACTTTTTTTTTTGTACCTGTGCTTGTAAACTTGATTGAAGAGTCACTGGTGTTAATAGCTTTTTAAAAAACGTGTTGATTTCACTCACAAGCAAAGCCTCTCCATCCTTTCCAAAGACACTTAACCTGAAGCTTTGTGGTACTGCTACTCGTTGATCAAATGAGTTTTTAAGCCCTCTAAACAAGCTCTTGCTCTGGGTAAACCATATTTTGGTGTGTGGGCATTTTTATTTTGGACCAGAAGCCATTTCACTCTCTTGGGATGGCTAGCTTCCAGGTTGAAAGACCATAATCTTTTGAGAGAGGATGGGAGAACAACCACATAACAGATGCATAGTCAAGCTGCTTAGTACACTACTAAAATGTGCTCATGCTCTATGATGATGACAGCACTTCCAGAAGGTTGACAGAATGGAGTAGAACACTACAGGAACTACTGACAGTTTTGTTGGGAAGACAAAATGACAAGTCGAAATGTTTTTGACATCTGGAGAAATAACCTTAAAAAGAAGTAGAATACAGTTCAATAAGGATAAATGCAAGGTTCATGCTTAAACAGGAATAATCAGCTGCACGAGTACAGGATAAACAACAATTTGATTAGGCAGCAATTCTGCCAAAAAGGTCAGGGATTACACTGGACCACAAGCTGGACATGGTCAAAAACATCATGTTGTTGTGAAAAAGACAAACATGCTGTGTGAAGTAATTCTTCTACCCTTCCTGACCATTGGTAAGTCAGTTCTGGGCACCTTGCTTGAGGGAAGATCAGGGTGAATTGGGGGAGAATTTGGAGGAGAGTGGTAAAAATCACCAGAAATCTATAAAATACGGTCTTTGCGGGAAGACTGAAAGAATTAAGTTGAATCTATTGAAGATAAGATTAAGGAGAGACAAAGCTTTAAGTATGTAAAGGCTGCTGAAAAAGAGAGTAATCTGATCTCCACATCCTTGTCAAAGAGGACAAGAAATAATGGGCCTAAATTGCAGCAAAATTTGTTTGGGAAAGGTTTTTTCTCATCAACAAGAATAGTGAAGCACTGCACTCTCCGTTTCTGGAGATGTCTCTGAACAGGCTAGACAAATTAATCAAGAATGATGTGTAACTAGGCTTGCTTTGGGACAGGGTGAAGACGAAGGGTAAAGTATTTAACCTTTTGAGTTCCCTTTTGTCCCCCTCTCCCAAGATTTTGAGCAGTTTAGCAAGATTTATCAGAAGTCTTAAAAAAAAAACAAACAAAAAAAACAACCCCCCCCCAAAAACAACACCCCCCCCCCCCCCACAAATTTCCACTAGAGTTCTGAATTCATTTTCCTGGAGGCTTGTATTGGATTTCAGTTTTGTTAAGAAATTGTGCAGAGATATCCGCAGGAAGCTTATACCATTAGAAAAGGAAATCTTGTAGTTGAAGACAGCCTCCCTAAAACTTCATCTTTCTATTCATTTTCTTTTTAAAAGTAATTCATATTCTTCCAGTTTGGTTGGATTTTTGACCTACTGTCTTCTGGGTTGTGGCAAGATTACAAAATCTTGGTGCTTTTATTGGCCCAGCATCTGGAAAATGCTTTTCTGAAAGACTTTTTTTTTACTGCGTTTTACAAATATTGAAACAACAGTTTTCCGCAGCTCATGTTGTAGAATCTGTAATGTTTAAATTTTTATGGTAATGCCTTAGATGAATAAAGAACCAGCTGTATCTAGTTAGTCCGGTTAACTCAGGAAGGGCCCAAGCAGAGAGACTGGTGAGGCAATATGTATAAACATACATCCACTCACCAAAGCAAGAAGGGATGTTTGAAAGCTTGGTCAGTAAATGTTTAGGGTTTTTTCATTTGTCAAACTAACAAATGCTGCAAATGTCACATCAGTGGCACCAGAGCAGATATTCTCTCCTGTCTGTTGTGCCCTCAGTATGCTTCCTGTAAGGGCCCTAGGAAACCTTCCTCATTGCTCAGTAATTTAAGATAAACTTGAGTCCTCAAAGGTGCATATATCTTGCTCCCTGTGTATGTTGGCACTCATTCAGCATTCTCATACCTTCTCGCACACATAGTAGTTAGTACTGGGCCTATCATTGTGTGTCTGCATTTCTTTTCTACCATTACAGTTTTGCTGGTTTTGTTTTTCATTTTTTTTTGAAGTGTTCAATTCTTAACTTTTGTTTTCCTCCTTAGCCTCAACGTGGTCGTAGCATGTCAGTTTGTGTCCCCCACCTTCCTGCTCTTCCCTCTATGTCCTGCATCCCTCTCAGTGCTCCTCCCACCCCACCACCAGCGCTGTCTGCACCTCTTTCTCCTTTCTACCTTCGGACTGTCCCTGAAGAAACCTTTGCAGAAAAGCTTTCTAAAGCCCTGGAAAGTGTCCTGCCCATGCACTCTGCCTCTCCACGCAAGCACCGACGCTCCAGCCTGCCCTCCCTCTCTGTCAGTCCTGTATGTGTTACCATTTGCCTCCTGGCACAGTAAGATAAGTTATCATTAAATACATCCTTGGCTTTGGGCATTTTTAAAATGACAAAATGAAAAGTTGATTCTTTGTCCTGTATACTAAGCTGCTAGTGTCTTGATCTTTTCTGAGAAGCAGTACACTTAAATGGTCAACCACCGTTTGGTAATGTTTGATCTAGTATTTTAGGCTAGTATAAATGTGAATTGTTCAAGTGTATCACAGAAGGTAAAGGGAAGATGACGTCTTATTATTTCTTTATTTTCCAACTTCTAAGCAAGAATTGAATGTTAATTAGACACGAAACAGCTAGCTCTTAAAGCTTAGTTGCTGCAGCTGGTTACCCTAAAAGCTTTGGCTAGCTGTGGTTGTGGTACTAAAAATTTGTAATTTGAATACTTATGAGGGGTTTTCTCTAAGCTTTGATAGGAAATACTACTTCAGCTTCTTCATGGGAGGAAACCATAATTTCATATTTTTCTTCTATTTCCTGTGTAGCTACTTGCAGGTCAGGTGCAGGATGGCTAAAGGAAGGACAAGAGGTGGACCTTTTCAGTAATTGGTTTGGTTCTTCAACTTACATGAAATAAACTTTGAGAAATTTTTCTCTGTATTTGAAGTACACAGAGCCACTTTTCAGAACATAGGAAAAGTTCTTCATCCTGTAGGACCGTTTTGCTAGTATTGTTTAATATGGAAATTTGCTGCTGCTTTTCTGGAAAGGGGTGGGAAAGAAACAGAACAATGTAATGGAAACAGCAACTTGAAAAAGTCATAAATAGCACCTGTCTTGACAGTACACTTGCTGCAGACTTCTACAATTTTTGTGTTTTGGATCCGTAATACATTACCTCTCAGCCTACTGTAGTATATCTCAGCATACTGTAGGCAGAGATTAAAAGAGAAAGAACAATTACGGAACTTGTGTAGTATTCTTCTGTAGAACTCTTCAGTGAAATTTTCTTACAGCTCTTAACAAAGATGAGCCTAATCTGAAGTAGTACATCAGATGGAGTGGAATTGCTTAAGGACTTTGCTATTAATAATCCTGTGAATGTTTTACCATCAAGGCAAAAGCTAAAGTTAGAACAATATTTTGTCTCAGTGAGTGCTAATTTCCTGTGTGAAAAGCAATGGTCAAAATTGGCCAAAATGATCAAAAGGGATGATCCTTTGGGTGTTTTTGTTGTTTGTTTGTTTTGTTTTTTGTAGGCTGAAATTGTTCAGCCTTGTCTCATAAAGGGTCTCATTAGCTCTCTGGATATCATATAGTACACAGGCTTCTGACAGGACAATAGCACTGTGTTTTTTACATTAGATAATAAGATTTCATGTCATTCTTGTCTTGTAAATGCAAAATGGAGGCTCTGCGTTGTTACTGCTAGCAAGTTCTGAATTCTTATTTCACGTGTAGCAATAACTTTAGGGATTTGATTGGACTGCAAGCATTAATATTACTGGATAGCCCATGGCACTGTATCCCGTTTCATTGTCAGGAGCAAAACTGGTTTCTTTTTGTGAGTGATTGGGGTTGGACTGGAAAAGCAGCTATAACACAAGCAAATATTTCCATTTGTAGCTGTGCCTGCCATGGATGTATTTAATGGATATTTAGAACACATCTAAATTTCCTAAGTACTGTATGTTTTTGACCATGAATTGAGTAGCCATTCTATAAAGTTACTTCACAGAACTGCCTAGTGAACTGTGCATGTTAATGTGCTTTCACTTTTAATGTATGAATTACTTGTCTTGTTCATGTCAATACAGCCTCAGCATCCGCGTGGGGGAACACCAACGTTCCCAGATTCACAGATATTTTTCCCAACCGTTCATGAACGGCCGGTGTCTTTCTCACCACCACCTGTCTGCCCGCCGAAGGTGGCAGTTGCTCAGCGGCGCAAGAGCACTTCATTTTTGGAAGCCCAAACTTGCCACTTCCAGCCAGTGCTGAAGACTGGCCAGAGTTTAGTTCCACCTGGTGGTAGTCCCACCAATTGGACACCAGAGGCATTGGTTATGCTGGGCACAACAGCTCACAGAGTCACTGGAGAGCCACTGCATGTGCAAGTCAATCCTGTGTTTGAGCCAGCTCCTGTACACGGTGACTGTAGATCTGGACCAACACCTCCAGAGGATGCTCACTACCGAATGCATCCAGAAGCTGTGTATTTGGTGGGCATGCACTATCCATCACAGGAGCAGTATGATCAAGTAGCTTATAACTCCCATGTGACTGAACAACATTTGAAGCAGGCCTCTGAGTCAAAGCACGTGCAAGGTGCTCCTCCACAAAGCTCTGTGTTCGACTATCAATCTGGGCAAACGTACATGGCAAGACACGTTCAGAACCTGAGACTGGATTCTGGGATGAGTCCTCTTTCTCCATTATCTAGTGTTTCAGCTCCTCTGAGTGCAGAGCCTGCTCAGATGACATTCCACCAGGTGTTTGTGCCACACTCGGCTCCAGCTGTGCTCTCGCACAGTGGGGATGGCAGAACGAGCTGTGTCTTCGAGTTCCATGTGCACACGCCAAGCTCTGCTCCAGCAGATGGGGGGGGTTTACCCCCACGGGTCTACAGAAATCGTCGGTGCTCTATGGAGACCAGTCAAGAGGAAACTGCTCAAGGCATAGGGTTGCATGGTCGGCTTCAGCCTGTGACAGAAGAGCAGTCTAACTATCTTGGTCCTGAGTTAGCAGGTCCCAGAGGGGGTTCTGCCAGGCAGAGCTGGCCGGAAGGAAGCCCAGAATACTCCAGTGATTCCTCACAGCTGACTTCCTCTGACACTGGCGATTTCCAGTCTCCTCCTCCTACAGGGGGGTCATCTTCTGCTTTTGGTTCAGACTTCTCATTGCCTGTTGTTCAGCTGCCTCAGAAGGTATTGCAGGAGTCCCAGCTCTTCATCTGCTTCCCTCAGGGAGCCTCAAGTCAGCAGGCCTTGTCCACCTCACTTTCATCGGGACCACCTGCACTCTATCCTCAGGTTACAGGAGCAAGCCCTTCCAGACTTTCTCTGCTTTTTATAAGTCACACACTTCACCCTAAAAGGGGAACCTTGCTCATACACTCACTCCATGTGGTTCTAAATCTTGGCATTCATGGGGGTCTCTAAGTCAGTAGTATACTAGGATGCTTTTAACTTAAAAGGCTGTAATTAAATAATGAAGCAGCAGCAACTACTTGCTCTGTTTTCAGCCTCAGGTGAAATGTTGGTAGGGCTTTTGTGTTAAGGGGAACAAATGGTCAGTGTTTCTTCTTGGGCTAGTTATTTTGGAAACAGGTAGCTTCAATACAAAATTGACCTTTTAACAGTGGGTTTAATGAAATGCATCTTCCACCCTGCTTGAATCGGTAGTGATAGTAGAACTTATTTTGTATGTTTTTTCCTGCTCTGTAGCCATTTAATGAGAATATGTTATTTGAAGTTGAACGTTGATACAAACAGTGTTTTGTCAGACAACGCTGGGGGAAAGGAAGCAGGGAGGAAGAGGAATGGGAGGAGATGTATGTTACCCATTCATTGATTTGGAAATGTACTTGAGGGGTCATGAAACTAAAGAAGCTGAGTAGTAAACTAGTGGCACGAATAGTTGTTATTAATAGGTATTGCCGCCTTATAAGCTACGAATATGGTGTCCTTTTAAAAAGCAAAATTTGCAGCCTGAAGTTTAGCTGGAGGTATTTATTTTATCAGCATATGTGATATTTTCACTTGCAGTAGTCAGTGTAATATCTTTCAGTAATATGCATGCTCACTGTGGATGTGTGAGGTGTATGTGTATACCTTGTGTCTGCAGTTGTATTCTGAAACTTTCTCACAAGGTGTTTTTTGTGTGAAAAGAGAGGGTTTACTTTAAGCACATTTCTCTTACCTGCTCCTTCTGTTGTTCTTGAAATTAAGGGCTGTCTCCAATTTTAGTTATTGGAGTATTGTCAAGTTTGTGATTTGTTTGAAGGAAATAGAGGAGAACCTTTGCTTTTTTTGTGGTGAGATCAAGAACTAAGAATTTGGAGCTTTCTCTGTGGTATAATAAAGGTCTTTTATTCCATCTCCAGTGTCTGAGGAGAGGACAAGGCAGTGGTTGTCAAACAGCTTTAATCATTAATCTATTAGATAGTAATTTCTGTGCTTTAGGAGAACTTACGGAGTGAAGCTGCTGTGCCAGAGGTTTGAAAACTACTTGGGGATTGTTTTCCATAAACGGCCTTTGTTAACAAACTTTAGTAGGTGACTTCAGGTGGATTCAAAACAAGTCTGGAAAATGTAATAAGGGGTGATCATTTTACAGAATTTATATTTTGGGAGCTCTTCTCCAATGCATTCAAGAGCAGGATATAAAGGCATAAACAGAGTCAGTGTGAATAAATACTATACCAATGGAGTATAGAACACATTTTAATCCCAGCCTCATTTTAATCTTCCTAGCAGTTAGAGCCTCAAAAAGCTTCTAAAATAAAAGACAAAAAAACTTTTCTTTTCATGGCACTCCACTTTCCCTGAATTTGTTATAGTAATAAAGTCATTTTAATAAGCTTTTTGCTAATAAACTTCTGCAAACTGAGTAATCATAGCTTTAAGGAGTTCTAGTAGATTCCTAATATAATACACATGCACCAGGTATGTTTCTTACAAAGGCAATTCACCGACGTGGTGCAGGCTCAGGAACCTCACCTGTAGGTCTTTTTCTCTGTTACCTAGTTGTGTCCCAGGATCTTACTGAAAAACATAATACTTGCAAAAATAATAATGAAACTCCAGAGATCTGATCACCATTCCATTTTTTCTGCATCTTCCACATTCATTTGTAATGCCGTTCACCCTTTTTTTTCATTGCTTACTTACTCAAAATTCTGTCTTAGCTTGGACTGAGACCCCCAACGTCTTCAATATATGATTTTTTTGTTGGCCTTTCAATGGTAATGAGTGTGGAAATGATTTTTAGCCTGGATTTTGACATGCCTCTCAAAGGGAGCCTGTGATATGTACATGCACTGAATATTTTATTACTGGTCTGGAATTCTGTATCTCTTTGATTCTTTACAGATACAGTTTCATTTCCTTTTTAGCCTCCTTCTATCCCCCCACCTAAATGTGTTCAGAACAGATGTAAAGGTAAAATCTAATGCCTCTACTTCCAGTTATCATACCAAGGCATCTCGATCTTAAAGCATCATCACTGGAGGAAGAAGCTGGTAGGCTGATCTATCTAATGTTGAGGGGCATTTGGGTTACAAAGAACTGGTTGTTTTGGAAGACTTGAAACTGAGTTCAGTACTTTTCCAGATTGCTCTGCTTTGCTCTGGATTTTGTAGTGGAATTTGGCCAAAAGTACTGCTTGTCCAAAAGGACAGCTAGAAACTTTCTTCAGCCAAATTGTTCCAGGCAGAAATGGTTTTAACTGCCAGCTGCGGAAACTAGAGATTCATTTAAGCTCATTCTTTTTCTTTTTTTCCCTCTAGACACAAGTGCAAGGCCAGTCAGCCTCAAGCAGTGTATCGGTGCCATCCCAGCCTAGCCAACACACTCAGCAGGTAAGATCATAGATCTTAAACCCAGGGCTAAAATAATTTCAGTATAGAATTTTGATGACTTTTCAAGAACAATCCCCTTTCCCAGTTCCCTCATCAACCCAATAGTTTTAGACATCAGAAAATGAATCCGCTGGTTCCCACTTAATCTAATGTGCTATGAGACTAACTTCATTGAGTTTTTGACGTTTACTTTATTACAATCGTGTTAATGCTTGTTCTCATATGTCCTTCTCCCCCAACTCCCACATGAGTTTGCAGCAGAGGTCCCACTGAAGGAGAGGCACCTCAGGATTTGCAAATTACTGTCTAGACAGGCAGACTGCATTCTGATAGTTTCTTCTGACTTGAAATACTTTCTTCTTCAACATCCTCTTAATTGCCTTTTTTCCCTTTGTAGAATCTGCATTCTTGCAGCAGAGTTCTTATTTCAATTGTGAAAGTAAGATTTGGTGCTGGTAATAACATTGTATTATTCTTTAAAAGCTTTCTATTTGGGAGGAGTAAAAAGCTTCTGCCTCTTTTCCCTGCTACAGAATGTGCAGCTGCCAGCCTCTTCCCAACAGACTGGGCAATACCAGCTGCAGCAGCCATCAGTTTCTACTGGCGCCACTCCCACACAAACGGTCTCTCAAACTCAGACTTCACAGATTATGCCAGTGCCTCAGGCACCAGCTGGGACACAGGTAAACAATATTCTTCTAACAAAATATTTTCTTCCTCTCGACAGCTGGAAAATCCAACATGCTGCTATTTTCACTTTTGTCTTCTTTTCTAATGGTTCCAAAGCAGTCATCCAGATAGTAGTATTCTTAGTGTACTACAACTGCCAATTTTGTTGGAAACTGATATGTATTGGAAACCCTTTCTTGGACACATGGCAGTCATGAATGATAATTTGAGGGAAGAATAGCATTTCCATGCACAAAGATCTTTAAATAGTCAAAAATATTATGAGATATGAAGAGTACTATGAATGCATTTTCAGGAACTTGTCATTTCTCTGCTTCCCATAGAATGTACATCTTCTGCACCATTATGTGTGTAAAACATGTTCACTTAGGTAGTGAGCCGTAAGGACTGCCTTCTCCATTCTGTCATCTTTCTTATTCAACTCTTCTCCTTTACTCCTTGATCAAGAAGCTTCTGTTACTGAATATAACTTCATTTTGGCTCTATCTCTATCTTGAACATGTGAGCCTTGATTTTGTTTTTTTTAAAATACTGTTTTGTTGCTTTGTTCGTCTAAACTGCCTCTCCAATTGCTTGATTTGCTAGCTTCAATTGGCATATCCCCTGCCATTCTCTGAATGCTGGCACAGTGGCTTTTTGTTCTCCATTACTTTAGTCCACATACCCGAAGTGGACAGACTTGTTGAGAGATTTGCACTTCTTCCCACTAAGAAGGCAGGCTTGGCACTGGGGACAGAGTTGAGGGGAATTGGGTTCTGTTTATGTGCAAGTCAGTGCTTCAGGGTATTCACACATTGCTCTTTCACCCTCTGTGGGTGTTTGTTTTAAGAGCATGTTGGGTGCTTCAGGGGAAGTATTGCAATGTGAGGACCTTTTGGAACACCAGCTGACTTCCCAGCCACTCTGCCAACTGTGCTCCCCACCCACTTTAACTGAGTGCTATAACTTGAATAATTCTTTCTTTGACTAATGCATAAAAATTCTGCTTTCTGCAACCCTGCTTCCTAAAAAACCAAAAATCTATCTCTATTTTCTTTACCTCCCCAGCTTCCTGTTTCCCAACCAGTGTCGATCATCCAAGGCGAGCCTCAATTACCTGTTGCAGCACCTTCTCTCCCTCAGCCTTCAGTTGCCCCGCCAGTCCCTGTTGGCTCTCATTTTCTACCCATGGGACAGCCTTTGCCAACTTCCATGCTTCCCCAGTTCCCAGTGTCTCAGTTGCCCATAGCAGTCCCTCATGTGTCAGTGGCTCAGCCAGGCTTCCAGTCGCTGCCAAATTCAATGGCAGCTGGCATGAATCAGCCACTGCTCACGCTGGCAACATCTGCTGCGGCAGCCGCTATCCCTGTAGGATCGACTGTTGTCCCTAGCCAGCTTCCCACGCTGATGCAGCCTGTGGCTCAGCTGCCCAGCCAGGTTCTCCCGCAGCTCCTGCAGCCAGCTGTCCAGTCCGTGGGATTGCCAGCCAGCATTGGACAAGCTGCTGAAGCTTCACTTCCTGCTGGAGATGCTCTTTACCAGGTATTGTTGCAAGCCAGCAGAGCTCTTCTCCACATTTTCACCTGTTCCTCTGAGGTACCAGATCTGAACTGTAAGCCCTGGCCAGCTCACTCCTCATAGGAGAACCACTAAGCCACAAAGATGTGTTCTGTTTTGTGGCAAAGGGACTTTAAAAAAAAAAAATAAATAAATAAATAAAAAAAAAAAGGGGGGGGTCTTTGGACTGCCTGTTATTTTGAGGTTTTTCTTAGTCGGCATTGGAATCTGTCTAAAGTGAAAAATGTTGCTGCAGGACTTTAGTCAACCACTGAGTGAGTGTAGGAGGGAAGTTACATATCCGAGAGGTCTGTCAACATGGAAAAAGATAGAACTGAAACATTCTGATTATGATTTTAAAAATGAGGGCCATGTTTTGGAAAGAGTATGTGGCAGCATATTCAGCAACCCCAGTATTTCATTCCTAGTCTGGAAGGAGGGCGGGAAATGTGAATATATGTAGCAATAAGCCAGACTGCATGGATCTTGAACATGAAGTACCTGATGCTACTTATGAAATGCTAGATTGGTGTGCAAGGACTGCTTCAGCTGCCTTCTGCAATTAATGTAAAAATGTCAAGCTGAATAGGAAAAAATAGTGACTCAGCATGTGATTGTTCTTTTAGAAAGAAGAATTCTCTTTCTTTTAGAAAAAAAAAGGCATATCTGCGTTGGGATTATGCAGTGTGTTGTAGAACAGAAGCTGTGTGTAGGAATGTTGCTTGGTTCCTGTGTCAGCTCATCACCAGAGGACAGAAAGACCAGAGGAGGATTCTTTGATATCAGTCTTGAGAATCGACAGCAATTGTATAACCTGTTCTGAGTGGTGGCTGTTCAGCTTAAATTCTTCAAACTCATTTCAGGTCTCAGGTCTTAACATATTAAGTCAAGTAGGCAACAGGGGAGAGTTGGGAGGTAAAGATTCTTTTGCTAAAGACTTGAAACATCTGAGTGGGAATTTGCTGGTTCAAGCATGGTGGCTCACAAGCTGAGCTCTGGCTATGTGAGCCGTCTGCTCTTCTTCTCTGGGAAGGTGGTCTTTGGAAGTGTCAACTTGAACAGTACAGAAGGGAAGTGGTTGGAAGGTGCCCCTGGAGTTGCTTTTTTTTCCACTGTTACTTTTGGTTTCTTATTTTGCTCTGACATGCACTAACTTGACTGCCTCATTTCTATTACAGGGCTTCCCATCTCGGCTGCCACCGCAATATTCAGGGGACTCAAATGTGGCGCCCTCCTCTGCTGTGGCCTCTGTTTGCATTCCTTCTGCCGTACTGTCCCCTCCCTTACCCACAGATGCAATGGCTCAGCCAGGCTACCTTGCTGGTGTTGTGCAGCCATATGTGGAACAGAACGTTTTAGTTCCTATGGGTGGCCTAGGAGGACAGGTTCAAATGCCCCCACCTACAGTGAGTTTAGTGCAACAGGCCTCATCTGCTTCCTCCCAGCAGGCGACTTTGGAGGTAAGTGTGATGCGTTGGCAATAAAACAACAAAACATTTAGGATGTTTGAATTACACAACGATATGTGTGGGGAACTGACCCCTTCCGTGCTTGTCTTCAGATGGATGTTAATATTTCAAATGACCTTTTTCTTGCAGCAGAATGTCATGCCAATGTGGGGACCTTGTTGTCACTGGCTGTTCTGTTGGGAAGTGAGTGTGCCTCCTACAGGCAAAAACCTGTTAACACTTCACTTCTTGCTAGTACTGTAGCTCCTTTTTCATATAAAAGACAAACTGCAACTGATAGCCTTTGAAACTCTCTCATTATGCCCATTCCCTGCAGCATTGTTATTGCTGGGGAGAGATTTGAATTGTCTTTGTTCTGCATTGGCTTGTCTCTTGCACATTCTGTTAGTAAGACTTCTGACTGCATGGCAAACTGTAGTGACACGAAGCAGTAGATAGGATGGCTGACTTTTATTTCCCCCACCCCTCCCCAAGATAATAATTTGCTTCACTGCAATTTGCTTTAGAATCTTTTGTAAACTAGAGCTGCCTCAATGCCGGTTGTTTAAAGTTCTAGAGAGGTCATGCTTTCAGCTTTACAACTGACTTGGGAGGAAACATTGAAGACTATGTGGTGACTCAGAAAGGAACAGGATTTTGGGGGTAGGTTCTTGATGTGTGTTTCTACCACAGGGTACTCAGGGAGTCTCACAGACTGCTGCTTCGGAGTCTCTGCCATCAACACAGCCTGCTCAGTCTACCCCTTTGGCTTCCTCTATGGATAGGTAAGCATTGTTTTATTTTCACTTAATTGAATTGGATTTGTTAAGTTACTCTTCCCTGGGTGATCTTTTTCCCTAGGTATCTTTTTTTCCACTGGAGGTGTTTTTTGAGGACATGAAGAAATAAACTTGCTAGAGGAAAAACAGGCTTATAAGAGCTGCAGAAAACTGTTTTATAGCAATGAATGGAGAGAGTAAATAGGATCGTGTATAGTGATCTAGTGTAAAATCTTTTGTATTTAGTATGTCAGACAGATCATCAGGGACACTTTTGTCTGTACTTCTGTTACCACAAACTTCAAACCCTGAATAGCTTGAGAAAGCGTTCAGAAGATACACTTACACAGCTTAACTTGCAAAAGATACATAGCTAAATAATTACTATTGCAATTATTATTTGAGCAACCCTGTATGTTGAAAGGATTCTTCTCCCATACTCTGCCATTAACAGGCATCCACTGCTACCCTGAAGAGGAGAAGGGTAGGGTAAATGGTATTGTTGCTGGTATGCAAGGCATGGGTACTAACTTAAAGTTGCTTTTATTTTTAGTGCACATTCTGATGTTGCTTCAGGGATGAGTGATGGCAATGAGAATGTTCCAGCTTCTAGCGGAAGGCACGAAGGGAGGACTGCCAAACGTCATATGCGGAGGTCTGTCCGCAGCCGCTCTCGACATGAGAAGACTGCTAGGCCAAAACTGAGAATTCTGAATGTGAGTATATTTTATTTTAGTGACAGCATGGTACTGGTGATGCCTTTTTTGAGCTTCAAAAGCAGCTTTCTCTTGAAGAATGTGTACCTTCTGTGGGCTTGCTGTTGTTCCACGCCAACTCCTCTGAGCACATAAGCTATTTCTTCTGCTTGTGGAGTCAGTATTCCAAAAGTCACCTATTAAGAGTTTTGTACAGTATTATAGATAGCAAAATTAGCTTGCTTAGCCACTAGTGATTCTACAGACAAGTCCAGTTTATTTGTCTTAGTCTTATTAGTAAAGGGTGACTAGTGACATGTAAATTTAGAGGCAAGAGTTTAACTGGATAACTTCACCAATGTCTCTTGTGTTTTTTCTGAAATACTGGGGCAACTTCCTTAGCATCTTGCTTCTATAAAAGCTAGAAGGGGACAAGTGAACATCTAGTGTTAAAGAGAAGAGTGTAGACAAGATAAGTTTGAAGGCTTGAGTGATTGGTAGTTGCTCAGAAGAATGCTGCAGTACTTTGCACCAGATATTAGGCTAGGAAAGGAGAATGTGGTGTTCTTGGAGCAGCACTTTTGATTTGTCTCGATGAGCTTTAAAACACAAGTTTTGTCTTCTCATGTTTTCATTTGAATGGTTTTGTTTGTTTTTGGTTTTTTTTAGGTTTCAAATAAAGGTGATCGGGTAGTGGAATGCCAGCTAGAGACACACAATCGGAAAATGGTTACTTTCAAATTTGATTTGGATGGTGACAACCCTGAGGAAATAGCTTCAATCATGGTAAGATATATTTTGGGGATGAAGAACTGAATCCAGTCTTAATCACAGTAGTAATATAAATAGTGTGTGTGTGTGTGTGTGTGTTTCCCCCCCCACCCCCCTTCAGAATTGCTCTTCTGTGCTGTATGGCCCTTCTCTTTTTCCTCTACCCATTTTATGAGTATGCAAGAAGAAATAGAGGCTCTGGGCACAAAGACTAGTGTCCCAAAGTTAGTATTGCATGTTCAGGTCACATGACTTGTGTCTGTGTTTACCCTGGTACTTCATTTTTATAAAATAAACCTGCTTTTGTTTGTTTGCGATCTAACATTTGGAAAAATTGCAAACAACTTCCTGGAAGCACCAGGTTTAACAAATTTTGTTTGCTTTTTTTAGACCAAAATATTACTGAATCTTTAAAACTCTCACATAAATTGTGAGATGCTTGCTGCTGTGCTCAACTGAAACTGCCAGATTCTGCCCTTAAAGTAAGGAATGGGAATTGCTTTCAGGTTTCTGAAAATCACTGATACTACTCTTAACTAAACTAGCCTGTGCACCACTCAAAGGAAAAACTCTCCTTCTAGCATGTGGTGATCAAATATAGAAAAGAACTCACCTGGTATAGATTTGTTTGTGTGAGTAGCATGGAATGGAACCTCCCTTTATTTTAATTTAAGCTGATATTCCTGGACTCGTACAATCTGGATGAAACTGAAATTGTTTTAGTGTTACTGGTGAATGATTCCCATTTCTAACAGGGGAACAAAAAGCAATTCTATTCTCAACTTCATGGGCACTGCTGTGGTATTCATCATAAGCTATCAGCGTTCAACTTCCTTAGAGAGGTGGCAGAATAGGTAGTGTACGCTGGGTTCATACCTTTCGGAAGGAGCCGAACAAGTGACACTGGAGAAATGATCCCTTTACCACTAGTGGCTTTCCAAGAAAGAGAAGGAAGTTGGTTCTTGTCTATGTATGTGTATTGGCAGTGTGAACAGGTCAATTACATGAAGCTTGTTGCCAAGAAATATGCAAAGAATACATGGATGTCTTATGTCACCTCATACCTAAGGTGATCAACTGGGGGAGTAAAATAGTCTGTTTAATTAAAAGAAAAGAAAGTTGAAAATTAACAAAGAAAAATAAGTGAACCTTGCATCCAAGCTGCAGTCTCCTAGGTTGAAAGTCTGCAACCTCATTTAGACTAATTTAGCCTGGAATTTCATGCTCACCGATTTCATGTTGAATGCTCAAGAGACTTGACTGTAAGACTTTCTGGTAGGCTTTTTAATAGGGAGACTATTAGCCATATCCCATATGGATCGCAGGTATCAATTGGGCATTGCTGAGCTTAAAGCTTAGAGCACTAGATACTTTAACTAGTTCAGAACTCTGCATTGCAGGGGTTAATGTAAGCATGTGCTTGTCTTCCTTCTGCCAAAGGCTGCTTCCTAGAAACTTGATATAAAAGCAGTATCTCAGCCTTTACCTGTAGGGCTCATGTTTTCACTCTTTCCTAGCAGAGGTACTGTGGCTGACCACTTTACTCCTGTTTCACAGTGTAATTGTCTCTGTGAGACTTATAAAGTGCGTTATTTCAGGAGGCAGAATTTTCTCATGGGTTAAAGTGAGGAACTAAGAATGTATTCTAAATGCAAAACACACTTGTTTAAGCTCATTTCCTCCAACATAAGCAGCAAGATGTATTTTTATATACCGAAACAAAATATTGAAATGAGATAGGCTGAACGCTCTTCCTTTCTCTGTATAGGGAACTTAATTAGTACTTGCATTTATGTACTTCAGCCAAACTTTGGAGAGTTAGTGATATGAAACATGCTTAGAAGAGGAGTTCTACATAACATAGAAAGAGAATAGCACTAAACACATCATGCAATATACAATCTCCAAATTTTTATATTAACTATTATTTTCCTTAAATGCGATTGTTAATATGATATATGAGAGACTGTAGTAGAATTAAGTTGCTGATTTTCAATTTCACTGTGACAAGCAAAGATTCTGAGGTGACAGTCTCATGCAAAAAGTGAGATTGAATGTTGTTCCACAGTACAGAATAAACCAGGGCAGCCATTTCTGTTCTGGAGATAATTTAGAAACAATTCTTTCTCTCTAAGAGGTCACCAGCTTTAGCTTTGTGCGTAAGAATGGTCAACAAGCAGTAAGTAATAACACTGAAAGTAAATGACAGTTACTGAAGTAATATTCAGTACATAGCTTTGAAGAGATTTGTGAAAAGTCATTGCTGCTTTGTTCTCTTTACAGGTGCAGAATGAGTTTATTTTAGCAACTGAGAGAGACTCATTTGTAGAACAGGTACGAGAGATTATTGAGAAAGCAGATGAAATGCTGAGTGAGGATGTAAGTGTGGAGCCAGAAGGTGACCAGGGCTTGGAGAGTATGCGGACAAAAGATGATAGCTTCTTTCCAGGGTCACAGGTATGGAAAAACAAACAAAACCCCCAAACCAGATTGCTTTAGCTGTCCATATTTTCCATTTTGGGTGCTATGGTTTTGTGAGTAGACCTAGCTAGAATATGACACCTTTTTTCATGAGAAATATCAAAGCATAAAAATGAAATGAAAAAAAAAAACAACCAGAGAAAGCTTCAGATCAGAGTGAAAACCTAAAATTCATTTAGGAAGCTAAATTATGTAGACCTTTGCTTTTTGACATGTTCTAACACTTCCTAAGCTGCTGAAGCTCCTAATAATAACCTAAAAATGTCTTCTGCTAGGAAGACAATCTAAAAGCTTAAGTGCTGGAGCTTCTTGGGTTTGAGGTTTTTATGGGGAGAGCAGGACACTAAAACCTCCAGCTCTGTGCTGCTCACTAAACACCTGAGAGTTTGAGCTCAGACCCTCTACCCAGTGAGTGGCTAAGAGATTGGTTGGCTAGGTTGGGAAATACAGGCTTTGAAATTGATTGCTGGGAATAAGCAGGGGTGATGTTTCTGGAGTCTCTGCATTATTTCCACCCAGAACTACTCTGAAACATCCATTTATTTGTTGGATATTCAGTTGGACTGTCAGTTAAGAAAAGGATAATTGGATCAGTTTGAGGATCACTAAACTGTGAAGCTACAAAAGCACAGTACTAATAAAAGCACTGTAGTTGCCATTTAGCTGGGCAGAATTCCACTAGTCTGAAAATGGTAATTGGGTCTGTGGTACTGCCTACCCAAAATACCCACATTTCAGTAAGCTAGCATTTTAAGAACTATCTTGTGGGGTTGTGTTTCAGAATAGAACTTTAAATTTTATCTTACTTTACAGAAATTAGAGTTCAAACAGCCAGATCCTTCATCTTCCATGCCACAAAGAACAGGTAAGTCTCTTGTGATATTTTTTTTTTTCACCAGTTACTTTTTTTTTTTCCAGCGGATGAGTGCAGCCACTTTTTTATTTTGTATGATACAGTGCACATTCCATATTGCAGATTGTGTCTATTGTTGCAACCATGTATCATTAAATATCCAACTTCTCTCTGTTTAGGGGTTCCTCCTAGCTCCTTTACTCAGGTGGTCCATTCTGCAGGAAGGCGGTTTATTGTCAGCCCTGTTCCTGAGAGTCGATTAAAAGAACAGAGCTTTTTCACCTCTGCTATTCCTGGAGGAAAGGAAACTCCGGATGTGGGTAAGTTATCTAAAGCTCTTAAAATCTGATGGGTAATACATGTTCATCCAAACTGTGACGATTAATTAAATTGACAAGTTCCTGAACACTTCTTGAAGTACTTCTGGAAGTAAGGACCTGACTATGCTTTCAAGATGTGATGATAATTTGGGTGATACTATGTAAGCTTCTCAGAAAAGAATGACAGTGGGCTGTCTGCAAGACTGAACCTTAATTCTAGATTTTTAATGTGTGCCTGAATTTATAATCTTTTCGTCATGCCTAGAGGTCTTAATCTAGCAATAGGAGATATACTGTAATGAACTTACCCAGGACTGACATTTTTCTATTCTTTCAGTTGCTGCATCTCCACTACATGGTCCTGGAATGAATCTCTCCCACTCTGCATCATCACTGAGCTTGCAGCAAGCTTTCTCTGAGATCAGGCATGCTCAAATGACAGAAGGACCTAGTACAGCTCCTCCAGTGTTCAACCAAAGTATACCACCATTTCCACCTGCGCTTTCTACCATGGCAGGCAGTGGTGCACCCCCAGCATCAGTAACTGCTTCTTCAATATCTGTTCCTTCCACCACAGGTGTTTCTATTCCAGGATCTGTTACTTTGCCTTCAGAAAATGCAACTGTTGGAGCTGCACCAAGCACAAGTGTGCCAAGCTCTGTTTCTCCACCTCCAGCCTCACAATCTGGACAGCAATCGACTAGTGGAGTGGCTTCCAGTGTGAGCACCCCTGCTTCCTTTTCCCTACCTACCACGTCTCAGCCTGCTCAGCCACTGGCTGGAGACGTTGCCCCTAGTACCAGCACACTGGCTTCTTTGGCACTGCCATCTACCCAGATTCCTGGGGTCACTGGTCTTGGTATCATTGCACCAGCTGTGACATCTCAATCTACTCCTCAGATCGTGAGTAGTTTGGCAGCGCCACAGACATCTATTGCCCTGTCTCTGCCTCAGAATGTGGTTTTGCAGCTTCCTCAACTTAGTATTAGCAGTGGCTCTGTCTCCAGTCTGGCAGAAACAACAGTTGTAAGTGCTCCACAATCCATATCTGAAAATGGGCAATCCATAGATAAATCACAGCTCTGCAGTGCAGCTGGATTATCTTTGCCAGTCTCTGCACCTTTATCCTCTTCAGTAGCAACAAGCATATGTGGTTCAGTCACTCAGCCAGTGATACATCCTTTACTCATCCCATCAGCAATTACATCAACGCCTGTCCTACCCCAGATTCCAGGTGCGATGTCTACGCCTGTATTGCCCCAGGTTCCCTTACCTGGTGTCTTGCCACAGCCAGTTACCAACTTGCCTGCAGTACAGCAAACACTGATACACAGTCAGCCTCAGCCAGCTCCATTACCCAACCAACCTCATACTCACTGTCTGGAGGCTGATGCTGATGCTCAGTCTAAAGCACCCGGTATTGATGATATAAAGACTCTGGAAGAAAAGCTACGATCTCTCTTCAGTGAACACAGCAATGTTGGAACAGCACATCCATCAGTATCTCTGGAGACATCTTTGGTAATGGAAACTACTGTCATTCCTGGGATACCGACCACTGTTGTTGCACCAACTAAACCCCTGACATCCATTAGCACTTGTATACCACCGAGTAGTTTGCCTCTTGGACCGACTGGCTTGCCTGTGCTGACACCAGTTGCCACTCCTGGGCAAGTGATCACACCGGTCAGCTATATTGCAGCATCAAGCAGCATTGCAACAGCAGTAGTGAAACCAGGGACCTCTCCTTCAAAGCCGCCTCTAAGCAGAGTACCGGTAAGAAATGCAACATTCGTGTGAATATTTAAGTATTGTAGAAAATGGCTTTGATCAGAATCCTTTTTTAAAGCAAAGCATTTATTCAGGCAGAGGTGGCTTTGCTTGTTATAATATTTGAATGAAAGTGTTATCCTTTGGTTGACTTATTTTTCCTGAGAGCGCTTTATTCTGTCCATGTTGAAACAAATGTCCTATTCTATATTGTGTCTGAGATGCCTCTCTAATGTCGCTGTTAATTTTCCTTCTCCTAAACTGTGAGGAGTGAAGCAAATGTTTTTTCAAATAGAAGTTTGGAAATCTTGCTTTAAATAGCTTTTTACTTTATATAGGGTCACTAAAATGAGCCAAGGGTGGTTGTGTGTGTTTCACAAAGTAGTCACAATAGTTTAGCTTTGCTTCTTATCATTAGCCTGTTTCTTGAAGGCAAGGGCAGATCTAACTGTTCTTAAAAGTCCTCTGCTTCTTATGTGGTGCCTGGATACTCTCTTCCTTGAGATGAGTTTGAGAGGTCTGAATATATGAAAACTTAAACATAGCTTTTGTTGTTGTTTACTGAATCATGCTTTTCAAACAAATGCTGTTTCATAAGGAGCTGATTTGTGACATGTGGTAGCAAGTGAGACATTTTGTCTAAGTTGATGTATGCTCACTATCCAGAAATGTCGGGGTGTGAAAACAGACTATCCATTTTCTTATAAATAGCTTCCTTTTTTGGGAGACCTGTATTTCTGCATTTTAAACTATTTCTGGCCTGTTCAGAGTCTTAAGTGTAAATAAATTGAAGAGGCTTCTCAGGTCCTTAACAAACCAGACACCTTAATACCCACTTCCTTTTACTTTTGTAACATTGTTTCCCACTCCATTGTGTTGGTCTCTGTAGCCAGCCTTTCTATTAACCAGTTTCAGGATATTCTAATTAAGTTAATGCTCCTAGCATCTCTATTCGTTAATAGTCTTATTCCCGTGCACTCTTACTGATGCAGCTTCCCCATACCTCCTCCATGGTTGTATATGCAGTAGTGGTAGAAAATTTTCTCCCTGTAGTATTTGAGTACTACTCAGTACTACTTTAGGACATGGAGGTAAATGGAATTTACCCAGATTTCATCTTTTGAGTTTTGACTTTGTAGACAAAATGTTTTTCTTTTCTGTGTTTCTCTGCTTTGATAAACCTCCTCTGAGAAGCACAGCCATGTCTCTGGAGGCTTCTTGCCCAGAGTGAAAATTATTGCTGCTGTATTTTTCTACTAGAAGCAGAATCGTTAATGCTTTTCCCCATGGGGAAATCTTGTTGTATGCTCTGATCAGGAGAGCAAGGCAACACAAAATAAATTTCAGGCTTCTTGCCATACCCTGAAATAAATAAATTAAATGTTCCAAAGTTGAGTTAGGGAGCAGAGCTCTTCATCTGTGTGCCTTGCCAACCAGACTCATGTGATTCCTTTCCCAAACCTTTTTGCGAAAGTGAAGGGACAGGTGGGAAATGAATATGGTACCATTCCCTTGTGGTGATGGATGTGTTTGTCTGAGACAAAACCAGAGATGATCATTGCAAAAGAACTGATGAAATTATTTCACCAATTTCATATGCAGTGAGGAGGTTACCACTAATTAGAACAGTGTATTATTAGACCAATACATAAAATCTGTGTAAGATTTGGGGGAAATGTAACAGCTGCCATAGCAGTCAACTTGGAGGATTTCTCCAGCCTTTGCTGAAAAGTAGGAACTAGAGGTGGAGGGGTGAAAGGGGATAGTGGGTGGATGGAGCAAAGAGTGTGGAGATTCTTGTCCCCTTTTTTTCCTTCCAACCCCTTGTAGATGTTGTAAGTGGTCTAGGTTTCTGGTGACTAGTGTAGATCACATATGTGTAACACTTGTCTTGAAATGTAAGTATATAATTCACTAAGTGGCACCCTACAGTTCACTTTAAGAACAAAATTTTGATAGAGCACAGTGTGGCATTTGTTTCACTTTTAGATTGTGTTCAAGCACAAAGTAGGAAAACTCTGCCGTGGAACAGAGAGGGAACATGTCCCAAGGACGCTGGGGAAAAAAGCATTTATATTGAAATTAAGTTGAGAATTAGAAAAAGATGTAAAAAATTAAGAAAAAAAAATGGCCCTGGTGTGGAAACTGTTGGAGCTGTTAGAAACCTGTTAACTACAAACCCATAATTATAAATGCTTGGATTTAAATATAATTAATATTTGGGGGGGGGTTGATGTCTGTTATGCGAAAACTATCTCCTCTCTGAAGTCTTCACTTATAAATTACTGTGTGTTTTTTCTTAGCTTAAGTTTAGGTTCATTTTTCTGTTTGTTTTTGAGCTTTAAGGAGCTTAACACTTGGGCTGTCTAACATTTAATAAATCCAGGGGGGAGGGGTGTATTTCGTTTATGGCCAGTCTGTTAACTCAGAGAGTAAATAAGTTTTGACTTGTCTTATGAATTTATTTAAACCAGGTTTTGCCTCTTATTTATAAGCTATGTTATAAACTTACCACAGCTTAACAAGTCAACATGTATCAGGAGAACAGGTAACATTCACATGTATGTTCCTAGTGCACAGCAAACCTGAGGTAATGCAGCTTGACTTAGTCCCTGGTGAAACATACTGAGTCCCTGATGAAGTGTTATTGGGAGAGTAGAGAGTTATGGAGGATGTCTTCCCTGGGTGGTTATTACTGCACTTTGAACCACTAAGTAAGCTGTGGTGACATGACGGCAAGCTAGAACGGGTTCTGCTTGATGAGGACTTCAGAAGACTTTGAGTCAATTACAGTATCTGACAGTGTTTGCTGTCATAAAAGAGAAGTGAGCTGACCAACACTGTAATTCATAAGGCTATCATGCAGTTCCTGAAATCTTAAAAGTCATGGTCAAGCCTGTAGGTTACAGCTGAGAAAAAGAATTGCAAGTTGTGTAATGGGTCACTTAATTCTTAGACCTTTTCACTTCTGTAACAATTGAGATAACTAACTGGAATGTGCTCTCTGACTTTGCTGTGAGGCTTTGGTGCCTCATTCTAACCTCTCCAGTCTCTCTAACCTCCTCAACATACCTGGATGACTTCTCCCTATCCAGTTGCATGGCGTAGTCATCTTTCATGGGTGATCGGCACCCTTTGGGTTCAAAAAGATGATGAATCGAAGATTGGTGTAAAAGGTTAAAAATAAGCTTTTCAACAACTGGAGACTTTCTCAGGCATGCCAGTTGCTGTTCTCAAGTTGTATTGCTTGGAACAATTTGCATGTAGTTTGCCATTGTTTACTGGCAGCAGAATACAAATGTAGGTCTGTCGCAAGGAGATTGAGTAGGGTTGCATTCTTGCACCCTTTTATAGATTAAGTATCTTGGAAGCATAAGGGCTTTTTCGAGGAATTATTATAGTACCATTTCTTGCAAACTTGAAATTGAAATGCCCAAGATGCTTTGCTTCTGAACAGAGCAGCTTCTTTTGACAAAATTGTGGCCAAAGTTGTTCGGTTTTTCTGTTTCTTAAATCTAGCTATCTAATTGTTGCAAAAATCCCTAAGGAGCCTATGCTAACTTTCCAGGAAGGAAGTCTCTACAGAAAAACTCCTGAGGTTTCTGTGGTACGACATGACTTAAAGTAACTTGGTATCTGATCCTTCTGTTGTTCCATATCTGATGGACTCGCGTTTCCTCTTCATTATCCTTAGGTGCTACCAGTAGGTTCTGAACTTCCAGCTGGCACTCCGTCCAGTGAGCCGCTGCCACCTTTTCCAGGACCTTCACTAACTCAGGTGCTACACAACTCAGCAGATCTTATCTGCTTCTTTTCCTTTTCCTTTCAAAGAGCATGTTGCAATTAAACTCTCCATTGCATGTTATTAATGTCTTTGTTTTTCTTTTCTTTTGACTGATTAACCCCTTTTGTGTAATTGTAGCAGTGACCAAAGTCCTTTCAGAGCTGGAGATGTCGCTTGCCCTTTGGGTCACTGTACCTGGTTCCTGAAGTACAGGAATAATAAATCAGGCGCTCTCTCTCGTGTGTGGTGTCTTTTTTTTTTTTAATGTTTTAATTTGAACTTGAGAGCTTTTTTAAAAAAGTAATACAGGTGTGTGTGTGTGTGTGTGTGTGTGTGTGTAAAACTTAAACCTGTTTTCTTCCTGCAATTAAAGGATAAAATAGCGAAATAATAGCTCTGTAGGAAAGCAGTGTATCCTGCAATTAAATGTTCATAAAGCCACAAGATTGCTGGCTCTGAGAATTCCTGTTTTATTTTTTTTACAATTACTAGACTCATATTTTATAGTCCTTCAACATTTACAAAAGTACTTTGAAGATCCTGATTCAAAGCAGGAGTTGAAGTGTAACGGTGGCTTAACCTTGCTCAGTTTCTATTCCTATGTGCAATAGTTAATGGGGTGTTTTATATGTAAATTGGAAAAGAGGGGCCCAAAAGATGAAAAGCAAACAAAAAAACCCCAAAACAGCTGTAAATGAGAAGAACTGTATTGGTTTTATGGATCTTTTAAATGCTGTGCAGTGAAATGTAACGTGGGAATGCTGCATTTCAATATGCAAAGAAAAGCTGAAAAAATAACCAAACAAAAGCCATGAGATCATGAGGTAGAGATCTGCTATTTCTAAAAGAAAGAATCATTTGTCAAATAAATACAAGGAAGACCATTTACAGAACTGAAGTCAAGCACAATTTGCACAGAAACATCATCCCAATTTTTATATTCAAACCTGTAAAGAAGATACAATTCAAGTGGGTATCTACTGGTGCATGCTTAAGGCTCCGAATAATTTTGTCTTAAATCTAGTGTTTCCTATGTACATGTAACTTTTTAAAGTATTGACCTATCCCATCTGTGGTTTGGGTCCACGGTGAAGTAGCCTTAGAATGCATATTGAAAAACTACACTTGAATTGGAATCAGTCCTTTTGAAGAAAGGAATTATTACTTTGTCTTAATTATAATTTTAAAGTAATTCTAATAAAATAGCTACAATATAAAAATTTGTGCAATATGTATTAACAGCGTGACCAGATTTCTTTTTTGTTTTCTTGATCACCGAGAATTTTAATGGAGACTGAACTAACCATGACAGAGTTCTGGTACTTGAGCCTGGTAATGGTCTTCTAGCTTATCTCTTGAGATGGAGCTCTTAAATTCAAATTTCACCCGTGGAAGTGTATTTAAAATTTAATTTAAAGGTCTCTTAAGTTCTTTGCAAACTTTCTTTTTTGCTATTTACAATGGCATGGTGTGAAATCTTTTCTATGTAAAAGCATTTAAATTGATTGTCATGCAAAGGAATAATTCTAGAAGACTAATTTCAGCTGTGCTAAGGCAGCTTTGGTTAATGAGCTGTCATGGGTCACATTATGCTACAGCTAAAACTGTAAAAACTGAGCTATGTGTAATAGGGTGCTAATCTTCAAAGATACCATTTGAATAGGATTTCGTTCCTCTCTTTCAAGTATGAGATACATCATTACCTGGTTCCAAAGACATGAGTAGAATTGAGCAGCAGGCAATGTGTGAGCTGCTTTCTTGTGATTTTCATGTTGATTATGACACTAATAGTCACTTTTTAAGCTTTCTAGTATTTTTTTCCTCTCTGTTGCAGTAAGCAGAGGCTCCCTCTGTAGAAGCTGTGTATTTATTCAGCAGTTACTCTGGTTTTCCTAGTAAAAGTCGTTAAAAGAGATTCTTAAAATATCACAAAATAGACAAATTTGCATAGAATATGTCTTAGAGGTAAGAGGAGGAACACTCTAGTGGACCTAAACTACAATGTGCTGAAAGCTGACCTCATCCTATGTGTTCCTGCTCTACCACCTTCTCAGTCTTCATCTGGGGAAGCAAACACAAATCAGTGATGGTATGTCCAATGTGAATCAAAGAGTTCTTGCAGATGGCCTCCATGCCCCAAACATTTTTTTTTTTTGAAAGCATGTTTGAACTTTCTGAGTGATGAGGATCAGTCTATCACTTGTGGAAAGTACGTGAATGTATTGCTTTCAAAACTGTCATGGAAAAGAGAATGCTCCTGTATTTGGTTTCATGTGGCTTCTTACTAGCAGTCTGAATAAGAGCCATATACTCTTCTGTGAGTAATTGGGATTTGGGTGTCTCCTGCCTCTGAACTGTGCAAGAAGCTGATTATCCTGTGATCGAGCCATGAGATGGTAGTGTTAGCAAGCAACTTTTTGGGTTTTTTTTTCTCCAGCTGCTGGAGGTGGAAGCTACTTTCTGCCAGTTCTTTTTGAAGCAATATTCTGTTAAAGGGAAAGAAAAAACAATTTAGTGGTTATTCTTATCTGTGTTCTCATAACAGGCAGTTATAGCAAATGGATCTGGAAGCAGCTGTTTAAAACCAGTCACATTAAGTTCATGGCACTTTTTTAGTTGTCACTTGGAATCTGGTATCGTAGCAATTTTTTTCCCCAGAACTCAAAGGTTTTGAAGCCACCTACATGACTTGAGCACCATACCACTGCAGAAAACATCTTCCTGTTTATTATAGGTCCTCCTAGTAGGATCTGTGATACAGAAAAGATGCTAATATAGACCCCTTGCTTGTCCTCTGCAAACAGCTTACCTACTTTCACCTCTCATTTGAACTTGGAGGCGATGATCTGGGAGCATGAGACAAAATGAGAGGAAACCAACTGGATCAAATCTAGTCCACTGTTAAGCACATTGGCCCCATCACATAAATACTGTCTGAAAAAATATTGATTTGTCTTAAAATAGATAAGCATGCCTTCATTATTGTTCCTGTCAGTAGCTCCGTGCGCAAACTTTTCTCTTTGCTTAGTGATCTACCCCTAATTTGCCAACAGAGTGCGGAGTATCTCAAGACCAGTTTAGGTCAGGCTCTTCCTCAGTCTTAAATAGTTGTTCTCTGTTTACTCCTTAAATTTGTCTGTAAAGTATATTCAGATTATTATTTTTTCCCAAGCTTAATTTTTGCTACCCTTCCTCCATAAAAGAGAATCTCTATACCCTGACCATTTTATTTCAGCTCCTCCGTTTTGTGAGCATGAGTGATGAAAACCTGTACAGTATTCCAGACGAAATCTCCTCTTTATTTTACGTTATTATTGAATTAACTTAGTCCACTTATCTGCTAGAGATTTTGATTCCTGAACAGAGTCCTGCAGTCTGTATCCCTTTTTTTAATTTGGAGTTGATATGGGGTGTTTTTGTTCTTGAGTTTTTTGTTTTGTGTTTTTTGCTTGTTTTGAAGTCTACAATTCAGGAGGAATGTGATCCTGGCAAATCTGTTAAATCTCTTTTTTTGCTATGGAGTACCTCTAACTTCAACTTTCTTGGAAGTGGAAGGTAACGTTTTTGTGTTGCCATGCCCTCAGTTTCAGCCCTATCAAGTCCTGGCTTTTTTATATAAAAGCCTTGGAGAGATTCATGATGCTGAAGTTTGGGTGGAAATTTCTACTATATGGGGTCAAAATTCCAACTTAATGACATCTGCCAGCACTTGTTTTCTTTCATATTTATCTTATGGATGTGGCCCTCATTCACAATTTTGAGTGCATGCAAGCTTTTCTCATATTTAAGATAATTTTAGATATCTCCCTCCCCGTAGCCTTCCCTGTCCCTTCCTCTCCTAGTAATTTAGCCAAACTTGAGTCTTTTTGAATGAGGACTCAAGCAGCTGAAATCTAAGTAACAATTCTACTTCAGAGAGACTCTGCCCCTACTGCCCTCTTTCTCTTAAAGTCAGTCCATCCAGATAGCGTCTTTGAGGCAACTTCTGACTCAAAATTAAGAAAAAATTGATTTTTTTTAAACTTGTGTTATCCTCAATCTGAAGAGGATGTTTGCTTTTGAAATAATAAGTATGTGTTTGAAGTCTTTTAAGAGCTTGTTTTTGTGATTTTTAATTCCTTACTTCAAGAGTTTGCATAATCCATAATATAAACTACCACCTCCTCCTTATGGATCAGAAACTGTAGAACTTGGAGGCTCATAATGTGTTTACACAGTTCAGCAGAGTGGGAATGCAAAAATCCAACTTAAAGAATAATAGAAATACCAGTTAACACTTCTTTTCTATTTTTAATAAATGTGTTACTTCAGTTTCTTCCAGTCTTGCTTTGCTATACATGTGAAATTTAACCATGTAGGAACTAAAGGTGATAGAAATATTGCAGCTGTACCGACTGCTTTAAATTTGAATATTAAACATGGCTGCAGTTTCTGAAATGCAGTGTGTGTATTTCTCTTGTGCTAGAGCAGCTGTTTACTATTTTTTTTTTCATCAGTCCCAGCAGCCATTGGAAGATCTGGATGCTAAGCTGAGAAGAACCCTTAGTCCAGAGACTGTTCCAGTGACGTCTGCTCCTGCCTGTGTAAGTTTGCAAACCTAGCAATTAGTGGTCTTGAATAACTTCCATGTTTTCTCACATTTGTGCTCTTAGGTCACTGTCTTTAATACCACTGTGCCAATTTTTAAATTCTTAAAATAAAAATGTTCAATATTCTGCTTTTTGACTCAACTCTGTAAATGTAGACTGAAGAGTGACCTTTTAGACTGTGGGACTGAGGCAACCAGATGTGATGCCGTCATGTTATGAGAAAAACATATAGGTTGCAGTGGATTCTGTGTTTCTAGAGGCTAATTTTGGTGTTACATCTTAGTGCAGCTTTTCTGGTGAAGTCATTGGACAACTATATCAAATTAGAAGGGGAAGTAACCATGGAATAAGGGGAAAAAGAATACTAAATGAGCAGTATGTCAGTCTTAATTTGGGAGAGATGTTTAAATTGTGGCTCTGAACTTTTTTAGAGATTATAACAAAAGTTCTATAGAAAACAGGATAATGATTGACATAGTGATCTCCAAGTGACTACTTATGCCTTACTTCTGCAAAATGAAAAAAAGGAGGTTCTGCTGGCAGTCTCAGGTCATAAGGTGTGCAAAACCTGTTCCTGATGTTGCTTGCTTTGGAGGTTAAAAAATCTCTTGCATTGTTCTTGTCATGGGTCATATCTTAGTCCTGATGGAATTAAAAGATTCTATATTACACAAAGTGATAGATGGAGTTCGATCAAACTAATTTTTCTTTCTTTTTTTTTTTTTTTTTTTTTTCCTTGAACTTAGTCTGTGCCCTCAGTAGCATCCACAACGGTTACCGGGCTGGTATCTACAGCAGCACAGTCTCAAAAAGATGGTAAAACAGCCTTTTATTATTTCAGATGGTTCCTCAACTTGGAGATATAACACCAATTGAACGGACTAGCAAGCTGGAAGGATATGGAATTTTTTAAGAAGTCAGAAAATGGCAATTTTTTTTTTTTTTAGGAAGTGTACTAGTTTTTAATAACTAGACTGAAATTTTCCACTGTAGGCCAGGAGATGGGAATAATATATACATGTTATAGTAATTGATCTAGGATTTAAAGCCATCCAAAATGCTAAATTAAGACCTGCAAAGAATCTCAAGTACGCTGCTAAGGTACAGCTTCAGGATGTGAAGGAACTGTTTTCTGTCTTGTGATATATTCTTGGCAACAGGACTAAGGCCTTTCATTTTGTGTCATTATGTTGTGTCCTATATGTAGCGCTCTCTTCCTAACCTAAGAGAGTTTCCTTCCTATATAGATGGAGAAATGAAAATTAAACAATCAAAAAAATTAAAGATAGTAGGAAAAAGACTGTGTTCTCGTTTCTCAACTGAGGTTTGAGTGGATGATGAACAACTGAAGCTTGAATGATCAATAATTTTCAAATCTAAAGAAGTTCAACAGTTTAAAGTTTACCTGTTCTGGGAACTTCTAGAATGTGTTGGATGTATAAAACAAGTGCAGTTTGGGGGGGGGGAGGGGAGTTTGAGACTTTCCAGTCAGTATTCCCCTGCTTATTTTAATTAAAAAAAAAAATTTTTTTTAGAGACTGTCAATGTAGTACTAAAATTATTTCTAAACTAGTTAGTAAACAATATTTGAGAACTTGCACATGCCTCTGAAGTTCAATGGCAAACCTTCAAAAGCGAATAAAACCAATAGGAAAATAGTATAGTTCCATTTTGGCGTGTTAATAGTAAACTGTACCATAGAACTCATTTTCTTATGAGAAAATGAGGTGTTTTCTGCCTGCTGAAGTTTATATGGTAAAACTAAATGAACAGGGAGGTTGCTTAATAAACATAGCAAGTTGTCCAATACAACTGGTTTAAAAATAGATTGCTTTTTTTTAAGCTTTGTAACCTTATACCATCAGTGCATATAGGAATAAAATTTGGAGCTGACATCCAAGAATCCAGCTCTGAAGGCTTCAGATAGGCTGCTTTGAAAAAAAAATGTGATTTATAGCATTTCTCTAACTTAACCACTTTTCTGTTAATACATTGTCTTTGGCATTTGTGAAATTCAGCTAATCACTGTGGGTACTGACTTAAAATAAAAAATGAAGAAAATCCCTGTTACCAGTTCTGCCTTACATAAATTTTGTCTGTTTTTGATTCTTTGGCTACTGTACTTTGCAGGAACACTTGATAGAAAAATACTTCATTTTAAAACTGCAGTTTTATATTCTAAATGATAAAGTTGAGAAATGAGATCAGGTTCAGTGAATCCAAAGGCCTGCCAAAAGTTAACTGATAAGTTTGAACTAGATAAAAAAGAAATGGTTGGAATTCAAATAATTTGTTTCTAATTTTCTTCTCTGTCCCATTCTCTTCTTTCATAGTTTCAGCATCATGTGGTAGAGAGAGCAGTGCTATGGCTACCACAGCAGGAGCTGGTATTCTTAAGATGGGACGGTTTCAGGTAGGAAATGTTAAACTGATCTGGTTGTTGATCCAGAATCCTTGCCGAGCAGTTACTGCCTATTGCCGGCTCAGTTTGCCTCTTGGGAGACTTTCCTATTGAGAGAAAGTGTCCATACTGAGCTTGTGAATGCGGTGTTTTGTTCAGACACTGTTCTCTTTCAAGGCAGAGGTTGCACTAGGTCATACAGGTCTAGTTTGTGAAGACAGCACTTCATCGTGTCAGGGCTTAGCTGTGTGATTCTTGGCCTTGGTCTTTAATGTTCACTGCTTTTTTGTCTAACTTAATGTTGGGATACTCACTTGGTCTTGTCTGTGAAGAAAGTCTCCTCTGAATCTTCTGTTTTTTGGAGTTAAATCGTCCAAATTATCCAGAACTGTTGTTTTTGAGTGGCAGCATGATACTTGGAAGGTGGAAGAAACTTTCCATGTGACATTGCAAGGAAACTAGTTATTTTCCCCTCTCAGATACTTGTTACTTTTGAGAGGTAAATCGGAGCACCATGTTAAGGAAGAAATAAAAGTCTGCTTGATTTATCTTTTTATCCTAGGTCTCAGTGGCAGTGGATGATGTGCTAAAAGAGAATGACAAACCTGAAACTAAGCCAGTGCAATTTGAAACCACCTCCTCTGAATCTTCATCTCTTTCTGGCAGTAGCCCAGAGAGTACACTGGTAAAGCAGGCTGGTAGTCGGAAAAGTGAGGCTGTCGCTGGCTCATCCTTGGATGTGGTAGATGATACTCCTTGCTCAATTCATGTGGTGCAATTGCCAGTAGATGTTGGTCAGCCTACGAAGGTTGGGCGATTCCAGGTGACAACAACAACGGATCAAGTGGGGCGCTTCTCAGTGTCCAAGACTCAGGATGAGATCACCTGTGCAGAGAAAGAGCCAATGACTCTTCCTCTCTCTGTGGACTTGGAACAAGTTGCTGCTTCAGCTGCAGCTCCTCAGAAAGAATTGGAAGGAAGGCAGTCCCCACACATGAATGGCCCGTCCTTGGAGCTGGAGGCCGCCTTCTTGAGCGGGATGGCTAAGGAGCTGGATGATGGCTCGGGGAGCCCAGACTCCCACCAGCCTCTGGGGTCAAAGATCAGCCTCCCTGCTCAGAGCCTTAGCAACTCATTCAACTCTTCTTACATGAGCAGTGACAACGAGTCGGATATTGAAGATGAAGACTTGAAATTGGAACTCCGTCGGTTACGGGAGAAGTATGCCTTTTTTTTCCTTCCTCCTCCCCCTTCCATTTTGAGAGTAAAATAAGTAGTCAAGTGTGCAATGTATGTAACGGAGACTATATGAACTTCTTTTCATTTCATCTAGACTGTACTTTTTATTTTAAACAAAGAAAGATAGACTACTTTAAAAGATTAAACTTTTGCTAAATGTCAGGACTGATTGTCAGTCTTTGCATGGTAAGTAAGATTTTTTTTAGAGGTGAAGTAGTACATTAATTGTTCCAAAAACGCATGTGCGCACTTGATGAGCTTAGTTTTCTAATCTGTAGCCTTGCTGCATAGGTTTATATGTAGATTATTTGTCACAGTATGGATGAGATGAAACTCTGAAGATTTATAGTTCTTGCATACCATTGAAATTTAGTAGCTATTGGAAATATTGATGTCTTACTTTAAATGACGAACAGCTCTGCATTTCTAACATGCACTCCTGGCATTTCTGATGGTTCTCTCTCCTCCTGAAGAATCTCTGTTGGCTTAGAGAGAAGCTTAAAAGTCAAGGAATGTGATGCACTAATTTATTTATGTTGAAAGTCAAACTTTTTAAATGGCACCTGGCAATTTCATATCTTGTGTATATAACAGCTCTGAAAATTTAATACAGTAGTAACACGGAAGTCTCCAAGGCCATACCTCTCAAAATGAGTAATTAGTTATTTCTGTAGCATTTATGTTGAATGATCGGACCTTCTACAGTAGGTGTGTGTCCTTTGTTGTACTTCTGTTTTTCCTGGCTTTACAATTACAACATTGGGAACTTCGTATTGGAATTCTGGCCACAATGAGACCACAATGGAAAATGACAAGTATTTTGCTGTATGTGTTCAGTGGTTATTTGTGGTCAAGATATATTTCATCCTGTCTTGCATGTTAGTGGGAGTTTGACTAAAGATGCTCATGTTGGGGGGGGGGGGGGGGAGGGATTGTATGTATATACATGTAATTGTATATGTACAATATACATACATATTATACAATATATTGCATGTATATACTTATACTTTTTAAGTAATTTTCTTCTGTAACTTTTTAGGCACCTTAAAGAGATTCAGGAGCTGCAGAGCCGCCAGAAGCAGGAGATTGAATCACTATACACGAAGTTGGGAAAGATTCCACCTGCAGTAATTATCCCCCCGGCTGCACCTCTTTCGGGAAGGAGGAGACGCCCCACTAAAGGAAAAAGCAGCAAATCCAGTCGTAGCAGCTCCCAGGGAAATAAGAGCCCTCAGCTATCAGGTAAGACTTTTCCCCAAGCCTTTTGAGTGCCAGTATGACTTCTAATATAGATAGTACGTTGTTGGTTCTGTCTCATGCTGAGATCTTTAAATGATCTTTAAAGAGAGACCTTTAAATTTAAAAACTTCTAAATGGCTTTTGCTAGTTTGTGGACTGAAAGATCAGTGTTACTATATTGTTTCATAAGAGTAATTTTAAAGTTTTGGGTCTTATTTTGTAGAGACTAGTCTCAGGACTCTGATTAGGAGGACTGGGGAATATGCTTTCCAGAGTCAAAAGTATAAATTTAAAGTACAGGGAAAAACTTTGGTTTTTAGATAAACTTGTCTTATTCCCTTCTGGATCTGATTTTGCAGAATGGAACTGGTTTCTTTACTCACATACTGACATACTGAAATACTTCCCCCCCCCCCCCACTTTAGCAGCACTTGAGCATAGTACTGCTGGTATCCTTACACTTCAGAAACTAAAATAATAGCTGATAGATGTCAAAGTAGAGAATTTCTATTGAGTAGTGGTTTTATATACTTTCCAAACTGAATAAGAAAATGTTTCAATAGTGAAGGATTGCATTCTTATTAAAACTATTTTCGTACTAAATAGAACTCAGAAAAATAATTCTATGACTGTTTGAATGGCATGGATTTCAGATCCTTGCTATGTAGGTGTAGATATCCCTCAAATCCTGTGGCACCAAGTAAACAATGTTGGAGGGCCAGCACTGTGAGCAGAAGTACTTGTTACTGCTTACAGCATATTTTTGGTAAATCCACATAATTCAGCAGAGTACATATGTATTCAGTCACCCAGGGTTTCACTTCTATTTTTGTTATGTAATAGAGGAGCTATGTATGAGCCTGTGGCAGTGAGCTGAGACATAGTTGCCTTGAAACTAAATTAAATCAAATTAATATTACTTTTCACAATCTTATATAGTGGTTCCCTCCCTGCTGTGGTGTGTGGCTCCCCCCCCCCCAGTTGTCATGCTTGACCAGAGGATGATGTCCTTCAGGTGGCTTTTTTTCCCTGTACCACTGGCATAATAGCTCAAATGAGCATTTGAGCTACTTGCTAGTGACTTCACTCCCCCCTAAATGTTCAATCATGCTTTCCTCTGTTGTTTCTCCTATCCATTGGGAGCAATGACAAAAACTTGGAAAATAATTTGGGAAAGCTGAAATGTTAAATGTATTTCATCTTGATTCTTCCTGTAGGCAATTTGTCAGCTCAGAGTGCACCATCGGTCTTGCCCCCACAGCAGACTCTTCATCCTCCTGGTAGCGGGCCAGAGACTGGACAGAACCATTTGTTACAGCCCCTCAAACCTTCACCTTCTAGCGAAAATCTCTACTCTGCCTTTACCAGTGATGGTGCCCTTTCGGTACCAAGCCTTTCTGCACCAGGCCAAGGTAAGACTTTAGATGGAGTTAGTGTCAAGTTTTGCATCAGTGTTGTTTTTGAGGAATGCTCAGCCTGATGAAACTTGATTTTTAAAACATATTGTAAAGTAGATTGGGAATTTGACCTATGTTTGGAGACTAATAAGAATGGTTTTTTGCAACTAGATTTCTGTGTTCTCGCATAGATGAAGTGAGCTGAAGTTTTTGCTGAAGTGATGAATATATAGTATATGAACTCCTCTCCTCTAATGAAAACACTAAGGAGAATACAAAAGAAGGCAGTGTGATAGCAGCGGTATTCTGATCTGGAAGAAAGGCGTTAGCTAAAAGCTGAAAGGATAAAGAGACAGATGAGAATGGGAAGGCAAATGTGAAGTGAGATTTAAAGAAGGGGAGGAGCAGCTTTTGTGCAAACAGATAATTGAAATGCTAGGAAATTTCAGAAGACAGTGAAAGTCCTTTAGATGTCGAAACTGCTTTGGCTGTTTCTATCAGTGGAAGTTTTTAGTAATCTGAGGTGGAAAAAAAGATTCATGTTCTGCAATTGTGCATTCAGGAGTTATTCTGGAAGGAAGACTTTGCATGGGAGGATGGAGTGGTAGGAATAAACTGCTCACCTCACTCAAGTCATGGATTACTTGTAATTTGTTGTTATATTATTAAATAATTTCTCAAAGACTCATCTCTGATTTATTTGGGAGGGAAGGTTTTTTCTGCCAGTCATTGAGGGGATCATAGATTATGATTCCTGTACTTCTATGGACTTAAGTGTTTCAGTTTTTATCCTTTAACACCATTTTGAAAAGCTTTCCCATAGGCTGATTGAATGCATCAATTTTAACAAGTGGTTTTGCTAGAACTGGAGAAGTAAAAACAGAAAATAGAAAAAGGCTTTTGGGAGAAACTTTCTATAGAGATTTTTTTTTTTAATGAACTGTTTCAAGTACATTGGAGCTACTCGTGCCTCCCTGTACTTAGAGTTGCACAGTGCCTTTTCTAATTGGATACTTCTGCCAGGATTTGTCTTTCCTATTGACTGCAACCTTATAGTTGGGTTATGTGCTGGAGATTAACACAGCAAACTTGGCCTAATGTCTGGATGCTTTGGAAGGAATCTCTTTGCTCTGTATATTGTGTCTGCATACTCCTTGGTCCACTCTTTGAGGCTTGTTCTTGTGTGTCATGTTAATGCATTTCACCCCTCCAGCCTCAAATTGCTAACATCTTGTAGTGGTGTTCTGTCTCTTCTCCTCTCCTTTCTCTGTTCTTCCCGTTTTTGTTTTCTCACAGGCTGTGCGAAGTTTAACTGTGCATCTGAGAGAGTGACGTTCAAGCCTGGTGGCAGGAGGACCCGATTTCTGAGTACGCCCTGCTTGGCTCTTTGTGTGTAACACCTTTACTCCTTCCTTGTCTGTTTTTTGTTTTGTCTCTGTTTTTTTCTGCTGCTTGGATCTGACTGTTTCATGCAGCCCATTCTCATCTGCCACTTTGTATTCCCTCCCATCCCATGGCTCAGCTAAGCTGCTCTTGGCGCACCTTTAGAAGTTTGGGTTCTCGTGTTAGGTATTCTCTGTTAGTAAACTCATAGTGACAAGCACCGACTTATGTAAGCTTTGGGTGGAAGCTTTGGGTGGAAACCTATCTGGATAGTTCAGTGAAATGGCAGAAACTGGGGAGAGGTTGCAAGATGTGGGTATGTGGGCCTTTACTTTTGGCCTGCCTAGTAATTGCACTTCAGCGTGTATTACCAAACATGAAACTTGGAAGGGAGGTGTTTTTCTAGTGAAACAACAAGGAAGGTTTGTGTTTCCCAAATTATTCTTTCATTGGGGTGGTATTGTTATAACTGATAGGGGAAAGGTTTACCTTTTCCAGTAGTAAAACTATTGTGCAAGCTGAATGTATTTTAGCACTAGTGCTGACAGCATGCAGACTACAGTGCAGAGCACTGATGCCACCTGTAGGCAGTTAAAACTGACTTATGTTCATTAGCAGAAGGATAGTTAAAGATCAAAGTGCTGAGGGGTTTAAACATATCTGTAAAATATGTTCAGAAAAACTCAGGAGATCCTTAGCTACTAATGGGCCCAGGTTTAGAAATTCTTTCTGTGACTAGAAGATGGACTAAATATGCCACAAATAGCAGTGAAGATGGGGAATTAGATGTCTTCAGATGTCCTGTCAACCCACACAAGTTATCTTCCAGCCATTTTTAAAATCCTTTCACTTGAACTTGCATTAGGCCAGATTAAAAAGAGATCCTCAAACTTCTGATGTGATCGTCTGAAGTATTGATATGCTTGAGCTGCGGCTGCTAATGTGATGCTTTTTATTGGGAGTGCTGCCACGTCTCCCATGCTGCTTCTGCAGGTTGGACCCTTTGAATGCTCTGACATGTTTCTCACCCTCTGGAATGACTTGGAATGAGAAAGCTGTAAGTGCTCTGAAGAGACCTTTGCCGCACTACCTGCTAGTCCCACGCATCTGTAGCATCTGCCTTGCTGCAGTAGGCTGCAGCTCAGCTGAGCCAGATACACATGTGCAGCAACTTGACCTGGTCTTCTGCAGAGACAGCTGCAATGCAACCAGCTTCATCCTCTGGAAGGGAGGGAGTCGGGAAGGGGAAGGCTTCTCCTGGCAGTTGGGTTTTGCAGCGATACCTTGGTCTGACTTCACTGGATTTGGGGATTTAAGTACTAATGGTATGTAATTCTTCTGTGGACCTTCAAATCAAGTATCCTTAACCAGTTTTGGTTGGAGGATGTGCAGAGGTGCACTAATTGCCAATTGCAATTCAAAGATTTATGGCTTCTTTCTTGGAAGAAGTTAAATTCTTACCAAAGCTAACTTTTAAAAATTATCCTTAGTCTGGCCTATCCTTTTTTGGGGTGGGAGTATAAAGAACAGCCATTCCATTTCTGGAACTGGCAGTGAGCTGAATGTATGAGAGTGTATCATGTACTTATAAGGCCTTGACTTGCTGCAAATTGTACATCATCTGGTTATAAAAGGAATCCTTTGGCATGTGTATCTCTTGCTCATGGGACGGGTGATAAGTGAAATGGATTTCTTGTGAGAAGTTTGTTGTAGCTGTCCTGTAAAAGCAGGTAATGCTTGTAAAGGCATGGCACAGCTTGGCCTGGCTCTTGGCTTGTCCCAGGTTGCTTGCTTCCTGGAGTCTTGTCCTTGAGATGCTATCGCAGACTATTGCGGAGAGTGACAACTGGAAAGATGCTCGTTTAGAATCAGCAGCATTGAGGAAACAGTGCAGTAACTGATGCTTTTAACTGTGCAGCTGGAGAAACAGAGTGGTACAGCTTGGCAGGGAAAGCCTGAACGGTTCCTCTGTATCCGGGAGAACTTGGGAAGATGGGGGAACAAAGTACGAAAGCACTTGACCTATCAAGTTCTCCTCATTTTGTGAAGTAATCATACTTTTAGAGCTGTTAAAATGCTTTCTACTTCCTGACTGAGGTGGAAGATTTACCTGCTTTTTCCTTTTGTGGTAACCAATTGTAACAATAACGTTTCCTAGCATTCTTCCCCATGGTTTAGGAATTCTGAAGAACAAATGCAGGAGGCTGGGGTTTTTCTGAAAGTCCAACAGGTTGAACTGTCAGACCAATCTTTTGGGTTTTTACTAGAATGTCCCAGTAGTATCTTGTAAGGGTGTTACTACAACACAAGCAGAGCCCTGCTGTGCTGTGTCCTCTGTTTCTCACTGAGCTTTTCGTGCTGTTTGCTGATACTAAACATTTCTCACTGTTTCTCTTACCTTTTAACAAATTACTCTCTCTTTGTGCTTCAGGGAAGATGGTGAAAAAAGTCTGTCCTTGCAACCAGCTCTGTAGTAATTATCTTGTTTGTTATCTCCGATTCCTGATCGTAAAGCTATTCATCAGCTTTTTCTGGTCACTGAAGCCTTAGCTCCCTGACTCTGTCTCCAGCACAGCATCTGTCTGTCTCTGTTATGCCCTCTAATGTGTACTCCTTTGTTAGCATATATAATAGTCTGGCTACTACTCCTGCAGACAAGTGGAGGCAAGGAGCAGCTCACCTTCGCTATGGACCTCTTTGCTCATGGCAGTAAATTGAGCATTAGGGTCAGTTGCTCACGGTAACATGCTAAAATTGTGCCTTTGAGCAGCTGCTTTGTTTACAGATCTGATTGGGTTTGCCAGCTCTGTGACAGACCCAATTGCAGAGACTCCTTCAACATCTTAAATGAGTAAGAGTAAGCCATTGGAGATCTCAGAAGTGTCTCCCAAAGCAAGTAATGCTTAGAAATGCCTGTGTGTGTTTGTGATTTAAGATTGTTTTATAAGTGTCTTCTGACTGTTGGCTTACGGCGGGGAAAAATAAGAGGGCAGAATGAAGGTATTACAGGTAGCAGGCTGAAGAGGGAGAAGCCTGTTTCATTTCAGATCCTTCATGTCAGAGCAGAACTGGGGACGGTTGCTGTGACTGAGCAGGAATGTGGGGGGTTGTTTCCATTGAACGCTACAAGTTGAAGCACTTCCCTTTCACACTCTTCTGGATGGCGACCTCTGCAGGTAGCCATTACATGGGAGCTGAAATACAAAATTCCTGAGAAGTCATTTTCTAAACTGACACTGTCGGAGCTCTAGTAATTTTATAGCTCACCTTTAACAGCGCAGGCTGATCTGCCTTTGACTGTCTGTGACCTGAGATGGGAGCTTCCTAACAAAATCACTTTTGTAGACAAAATTTTCATTGCCTCCCACCTTTGCCACCTCCCCCAAACCCTGAACAAATCCAGCCCTTTTCAAAACCACTCAAAAACATTCCTAAACTCTGTTTCACATCTTCAGATGAATGCACTCTGGTTGATTAATTCTCTTGGCTAATTCTCTCCCTTTCATGGCCTGAGGAAGCTCTCTAGAGTAGGTCCTGGATCCCAGGTTGTAAGCTTACTGATTAAAGTGGAAATGTAAAATATCAAAAGCAGATATTGGCCATCATGAAGAGGATGAGAGAGAGTGTGTCAATCCCTGCATGAACCCTGACAGTGGAATGTGATTATTACTGCAACTGACAGCTTTTCTTGAGTACATCTGTTTGTTGCTTTTGCCTGTTTTGTCTTAATTTCACTTTTCATATCATTGCTGTTATTTAATAAGTGTATTCCAAGCCCTTTCCACATTTTGCCTGCTTAAGGTTCTCATTATTTCATTGTAGATTTTTCTTGCCACTCTTAATGTTCCTATCACTCTTTGTCTGAGCTGCTGCTGCATACCCTGGTCAGGGAACCTTTATTCCCTCCTTTTCGCATGTGCCATTGCATGGGTCTGCCTGCCTGTGGTGACTGCTGCCCTGCTTGTGGGCAGCCTCACGGGAGCCACTTTCATGCTTGAGTTGGAATTGGTGGGAGGGGGACGTATCCTTTCCTCTTCAGCACTACTAGAGGCAGTAACACTTTGCTTAATTGTCCTGCATAGTAAGTATGTCACCTACCTAATTCACTCCTTAATATGAAACATTCCCGCAGGGATTTGGAGCCCATTCTTTCAGAGATACAGAGGTTGCAAGGACTGTGGCTCTTAGCCAGGGAAAGCGGTACAGATGAATTAGTTGTCTGGCAAGAGACAGTGACTCTTTGTCATTTGGCCTCTGCAATAGAGATGGTGATTTCACTGCTGGGCTTTTTGATGCTCCACTTTTAGCCAGTTTGCTTCACAACTGTCTGCCATACACTCAGGTTTTCCTAGACTTCCCAGTTGCAGTCTTAAGAGCATGTGAATAGAAATGTTTGAGTAACTTTAAGAAACAAGTAGCTGAGGATATGTGCTTGCAACAAATGCTGGGTTTGGTGCTGCAGCGACAAGGTGCTTATTTTGTTGTGTTTGATTGGTTTTGTACTAAACAGATTTGAAAAATCTAGATTTGTTCTGCTTTTACCATATCCTTCAAAAAAGACATATGGGCCTAATGGTTGACCATAACTTTAACATATGTAAATGAGAATACTTTGCAATACTGCTAGGAATTTAGGAAGCTTACTTGATAAAATACAGTCTCCTCTAGTACTGATACAGTATCTGTCTTTGAAAAGCTTACATCTGAGTGCAGTTATTTGTTTACAAGTGTGAGGGGGACAGTAAGGCTATTGAAAATGAAGCTTCTAGGTATTTTCTACAGGAAAATTTTCAGCGAGTTTTCTAACAGAAGTGAAGCCTGGTATTTATGTGAAGGCATTTTCTGTTCTTGCAGTCAGCCCAGTGAATGGAAAAACTTGTAAAGCATGTTCAAGGAACTACTCTCATTTCTGCCTTCTTTTAAGCTGTGTTAGTTGTTTGCATCTGAAATGCTTGTTCTTCTGACATAGGAAATCTGAACATAATGGCCAAAAAATGCTTTCAGAGGCAAAAAGCAAAATTTAATGCAGTGCAGACTTCTGCTGATCCTGGCTGTTTGGTGGATGAAGACAGTCCCATCTGGTTATCCTCAAGAACATAAGTATGGCAGCTATTGGAAACAACAGTTGCTGTTTCTCACTGTGTTTCTTTGTGTAATCTGGGTGAATTTTTTTCTTCATTCTATGAAGAGGAGATAACTTTCTACAGAGCAGCTGGCTATGCTGATTGTACTGCTCCTTACTCAGCACCCAGCGTTGTCCTCCAAAGTGGAATTGATTTGTGCTGATAGTGGTTGCTGCTGATTAAAAGGTGTAGGATGAAAGAATGACATGACGGTACTGTCATTTGGTGTTGAAATCTAATCTCCTCCTTCCTCTACAAAGACCTGTGGGCTGCTGCTATTCCCCTCTTAAGATGACTACTTGCAGCACTTCTTGAAAAGTAAACATATCTACAAAATACTATTAATCTGAAAAAAATGACTGTAGGAATCCTTGTAATTCCCTGTTCAGTGCGTCCTGGAATTGAAATGTAGGATTAATGTGCATGGCATTTTAACTGGCTCTCTATTGTTGTGCCTTTACCACAGTTGTTAAATTTACTAGAGAAATGTGATTTTTTTTTTTTCCTTCTTAAGCAGAGTTTTGATTCCTGTTTCTTGTATTTTTAGGGACCAGCAGCACTAACACAGTCGGGGCTACAGTGAACAGTCAAGCACCCCAGTCTCAGCCTCCTGCTATTGCCTCTAGCCGAAAAGGGACTTTCACAGATGACCTGCACAAGCTGGTAGATAATTGGGCCCGAGATGCCATGAACCTTTCTGGCAAGAAAGTTGGCAAAGGGCATAGCAACTATGAGGTAAGATTTAAACCATGAACACTTACGGCAAAACACTGTTGGTGTCGTCACTATCTGTTAGGATACCAAACACAGCTAGAGTAGAGTTTCCATGTAGCCTGGACAACTGCTCTAGAAACATGCTGGCTGTATCTTTCATGTGTGGGATTATGCCACCTGCTATGGAAGGGAATGGGATGACTAGAGAGGAAAACCATTATGTGTTCTTGTAAACATCCATTCGGTGTGGCCTATGGACTGAGGCGGTAGCCTATGATTTTTAAGCACAGTTGTATAACTTCTTTTGGGGGCTGGATTTTCTTTCAGGGCCCTGGAATGGCAAGAAAATTCTCGGCACCAGGTCAACTCTGTATCTCTATGACATCTTCCCTGGGTGCTACGCCCATCTCTGCAGCATCAGCTACCTCTTTAGGTCCCTTCACAAAGGCTATGTGCCCTCCGCAGCAGTATGGTTATCCAGCAGCATCTTTTGCAGCTCCATGGAGTGGGACAGGTGGTCCAGCACAGCAGCCACTTGGCCAGTTCCAGCCCGTAGGTGCCGCATCTTTGCAGAGCTTCAACATCAGCAATTTGCAGAAATCTATCAGCAACCCCCCAGGCTCCAACCTGCGGACCACTTAGCCATGCTTGGAGACCACGCTGGCTAGACCTTGGGACAGGACATGGGGAGGGAGATGGGGCCTTGTATCAACTACTAGTGCTGCAATGAACTGGTAGCTTGCCAGACTGGGAATGAATTTCTCTTTTCCAACCATTGCTGTCAGCTCTCTGTAAAGGGAGTTTCCCCACACACTTTCAAGGGGGAGGAGGATGATCAGCATCCTTATGATGGGACAGTGCTTTTGACTGAGTGGTCCTGCTCTCGTATGGAAGGAGAGCTGTGAAGATGAGTCATGGGGTCAGTTAATGCAGTCTTGCTGTAAAATTCTTCTGTGGTTTGAGGCTGAATCCACATGTGTTGAGATGGGAGAGAGGAATCCTAGCATGAGGCTTTAGCACACTTCTCTTCTCTCCCTGAAGAACCAAGACCAGGAGAAAAGCTGTCCAAATCCCCCTCCTCTCCCTCTCCCCAAACAATCGTATTTGGCTCCAGAATGATGGGGCACACAAATGGACTTGCAGTGCAGCCCGTGCTTGATAGGTCATTACTGCTTTAAGTAAGATATTAACAGCTTTGACTGCAGCATTAGAGCAATTTAAATTGTTTAAAAATTTTAAAAGTTCCCTGCGGACATGTACTTACCATCAGTTTTGATGTGGAAACACTGTGATATATAAATGTTGTTGGACAACAGTAGTTTAAAAATGAGTGGAATATAGAGGGTTAAAAAAGTTAAAAAGAAAAAATGGAAAAAAAGCTAGCTATATCCTTATACTTATTGGAGACACTTTAACTTTTTCCTTTGTATTTTCATTGTATTAGATAAATAAATGTGAATGTAAAATTGTATAAATTAATGTACTTGAATACTTGTCTGTTCTCCCAGTATGCTTGCTGGATATTTTAGTGCCTTGGACTTCTATTGCTTCTGCAGTTAGCATCATCTTCCCAGCAGACCCCCAGATGGACAGAGGGCAAGTTCAGAGCAGGATGGATGTGTACTTAGTGATTGGGACATTAAAGAGTTAACAATTGGAGTGTTTATTTAGTGTTACTGCAACTGTCTAGAGTAGGTGTTTGGAGGGGGAAGTCATTGAGGCTGTAGGTTGGAACAAAGTTCTGGGTGGTGGGGAAACTTGTCCAAGTGCGCAGATCTCAAGTCGCTGGTGTGAGGAGGACCATGTGGGGGCGGGATGGAGGGTGGTGGGCGAAGCCGAGGTGAAACTAACTGGTCTTATCTAAAGAGTTAAGAGGTCTGGAGCAGAAACAGAGAGAATGGGGAGAACATGTGTCTTGGGAAAGGTCCAACTTAAGATGTGGCTTTGACTCCACCTGTGAAGTGGTGAAAATGTTTGGTCAGGATGTGGTATGAGGGAGAGGTGTCATTGCTCGTTGGTGTGGGCTTGTCTGCTGGGATTGATTTTTATTTTTTTTTTTCCTTAGTTCGTTAAAGCCAGGAATAGACTGTCCTGGTGCAACGTCCATTGCCGGCAATGGATGCACTTGAAACAGCCGGCATCAAGAAGTTTCCTCTGTCTTATTTGGAGGATTTATGATTTTGTTCACTTAAAGAATTTCAAACTGGTACCAGGACTGTAACCAACCGTCACCTCTTAGTAACTGTACTGTACCTTTTGCTTTATTCATTTTCCCTTTTCATATTTAAAAATACTGGTTCCTTCTTCAAAGTAAAAATAATACCAACCAGTATTTATATAGTGCTGCAAAAAGCTGTGAAGGGTCAAAGTACTGCTTCCTGGTACTTGGGAGTAGCTCAGTCGCATCCTGGAAGCTGGTGCATCAAGGAGATGTTACTTGCCTGAATTTTCTTCTGGGAGTGCTATTCCCTTGTGGAGCCTTAATAAGGAGTTTTTCTGTCTCTAGATGTTCTCACTCTTATCTTTAAAAAAACAAAAGCGCAAGATCTGTTTGTTTTGTGTCACTTTTTTTTTTTTTAAACAGTTTTGGCAGCAAGGGCATGCACAAGCTAGAGATGGAAGTCTGAGGGTGAAAGCTAGTGGCAAGGTGGCTGAATTCCAACAGTTCCTCGGCTTTGGGGGTTTACTCTTTGTAACTAACGTGAGGACGAGAACTACAGAATGAGAGGGGAGGCTCATAGTTGTGAGTGCAATGGAAAGGCAGGAAGAAAATGGCAGGGAGGTCCCTGCTACTAAAGTTGAACAGAAACCTTCTGCTTTTTGGTCTGAATGGATGCAGAGAAGAGTTTCCTGAATACACTAAGTGTAGGGCGGAAGCATGCTCTATGTAAAGGAGCAGTTACAAACCTGAGGCAGTAATGAAACAAGGGGAATATTTCATGACAGAGGAACTAATCAGCTCAATGCAGCACATGGTTATTTAATTTTGATCTAGTAAGTTTGAAGTCGTTTTTCACTTAATGTTATGCAAGAACTGGTTTTATTTACCATTGATTTTTTTTTTCTTCCCTCCTGTGGATGAATAACTGAAGTCTAGAGGAATAAACTAATGCTACTGAACTGTTAAATTATTTTGTTTAATATTACACTTTGAGTATCTTTTTCCACATAAAATCTGTTTCTGAATTACAAGCGTTTTCTTTACATTATTTAACAATGTACACTGTAAAAAAAAAAAAATAAAAAAAATAAAATGAATTCAAACTTTGGGCTTCCCTGGCCGTAGTTAGTTGTATGTTTTGCACTAAAACCAGGCATTGCGCTTCTTGTATGACTGCGCTTTGTGCTGCAATTTGTTACCTTTGTAGAATATTTAATGAAATCATTCAAATAAACCAAACCTGCTTTTGTTGAGCTGTGGGTTTTCTTGTTGAGCAGCAGGTTCCAACCTCTCTTTCCTATTCATGGAGTAATTTTAACTGTCTGTTACCCAGTTTATCACAGGAAAGTACAAGAAACCCATTTTAATGAGATCCTTAACTTCTCAAAAGCAGTTATCAGTAATGAGTCTTTGACCTTTTTAATAGAATACTCTAAAGTAAGAAACTATAAAGAACAGTTCATAGAATGAATCTTCTTTATGAAAGGATGAACATAAATGTTTAAGAGAGGAAGGTGAAGGATAAGTAAAGACATAAGGGTATGGGTGCTGGTATGGCTGACTTGTGAAGTTGCCAAATAGCAGTGAAATATACTTAAATATGATAGTCAAAAACTTAGCAGGTCTCCTAGTTTGAAATACAGATATGCATTAACATGCAGAAGTTCTGTGCTTCCTTTTAGCAATGAAGTTAGAGTAGGGTGTGCTGAAAGGGGCCTGGGAAAGGCCCCCCCACTCCCCATAATCCTATTTCTCCTTTGCTGCTGTGTCCATTACTCTCCTCTCTGGAGAGGAAAAGAAAAGGGGTGTACATCTGTGCTGCCGGGCAGAAGAAACTCTTCAGTATAGGTCTAATATGAATTCCAACCCCAGACTATACTGGTAGATAAATAGGAAGAGTTGAACTACTTTATAGGGTCATTCTCAAACAGCTGTAGAGTTGCAAGAATTATCTGGTATTTCTAAGCACTAATTACTGCTGCATTTCTTTCCATTTTAAGAACAGCTTCTGTTATGACTCATGCTGCTCAAGTCCTTAAAGGGGGAAAAAGAAAAAAAAAAAAAAGCCCCAAGTGTAGCTTTGCTGTTTTTTAAAAAAAGGACATATCCTGAGAGGTGTATTTCAGTGAATTCTTTTAAAGGAGGCATGTCCACATCTGCACTGTTTCTGTAGAGTCAAGAGCTGTTGTTTTGAATGTATGGGGCTGTTACATTTTTCTTGCAAAAGTCTGGCAATGCTTTGTTGTTCTGTGCTGTCTGCACATTCCCTCCCTAACAGGTATCTTATTTCATCTGTCAGTATATGACTTGAAGATGTGGTATGTGTTTCTTCCCAGAGCTGTTCTGAATCACCACTGAGCTGGAAACTAGTTTGGTGAAATGTGAAACTATTTTCTAGGTGGCTTCTGACCATGTGATCTATTACAGATAATTATAACTTGTCTTGTCTTTACATAACAAAAATAATCCTTGTTCTTTGTTTTGTTTGGGAGGTAGATGGATAGTAGAGAGTCTTTGAAAAAGGACTGGTTAAGGGAAAATGTAAAGCTTTTGGTAAAAGCAGGCAAGGAATAGGAGTAAATTCTTAATACTTCAAATATATTTACATCTAGATTGTTTGAAGAAACTTGACCAGAGACGACAAAGCGCAGGAACAAAGTCCTGTTTCAAGTCTGACATTGATTTCAGGGTTGGAATAATCAGAGTTTGTGTAAATAATTCTTCTGGCTAAGCTCTAACTGGATGCTGCACTCTGTCTTACATCCTTGTCTCTGATACTGGAGGTCATTCTGCAATACAAGCCCCCTCTTAGAGGTCCCCAGTTCTCAAAGTGCCACCAGGGTGAGAGCTGCCAGAGCAGGAGCCAGCCTGAACCCTCCTATAGTGGTGCCAGGTTCCTGCCCAGCCAAGCAGGAGCCGCAGCTGCTGCATCTCTTTGCTATAGAAGAGAGAAAAAGACCAGAGTTGTTCAGCAGGATTCTGGATACTATACTGGCTTTATAGCAGTATTTCTCAAATAATACTTAAGTTCTTCTTTTGACCTTTCTTTCCACCTTCTAATAAAAGAAACATCAGTTGCTTTGCCTTAATGTTTAAAAACTCCCTTGAACCTTTTTTCTACTTGCTGCCCATATTAAAGGAAAGGCAGTGATAGCCTTTAGCTTCCTCATTATACCTACTCAATGTGTGTTAATTTCTTTGGGCCTGTTAAACAGGAAATTAGTTGTAATGGTTTGAACAGCATGGAGTCATGAACAGCTTCAAATGGGATTTGTTTTCCAAGTTTCATGTTTATTTTAATATTAAAAAGGACTGAAAGCTTATCTAAAAACTTCAAGGAATAAAACTTCAATTCCCATCCATTTTATGAAGGGCCCAAGCAAACACTGTCTGAGGCTGAGATTCCATGTGCAACTCCTCAGCAGCAGTCCCGGAGCGCTCCTGGTCCTGTGCTGTCCTGCTGCAGCGGCACAGCTGAATGTGCTGCTGCACAGGAAGCTCCTGTGGCTGAGGAACACCCTGGGGAAGATAATTTTGTCAGTGTGAGTGGTTCCAACCTCACCAGTGCAGCCACAGGGGGCAGCTAGGCTGCGCTTGGAGGTGGATGCTGACACCAATGATTTTAAGCACTCAGCCTTGCTGAATGGGAGGCCACAGCTTGTACATTTTCCATCATGCGACCTTAATCCACTTTCTCCCCACTTTACTGAAAAATGGTTTCCTTCATGCTGAAATGCAACACTGAGGAAGAAAGAAGCAATGACTTGCATCTCATACCAAGGATTAATTCTGCTATCATTTCAAGCAAGTTAATTGTAACTTCAATTCAATTTGTAATACAGCCACAAATGTAGCGCTGTAGAAGCACTAATAATTACTTGTTTATAGAAAAAGGGATTTTAAACATTTTAATGACCCTAAAGTACATTAAGGTCTTCATGGTAGGTTGTATTAAGCTCTCTTCTGTGTTGCATCATCATAATATACAGGAAAATCCATTAATGCGTTATTTCCCCACATAATTTGAACAGCCAACTGCAGTCCTCTGATGTAATTCAGTGTCTAGGTAATGATACCACCAGATGTCTTATGTAGGTTCTAGCCTTCTTTTCTTCAAGCTTTGACTTCTATGTGGAGTGCACTCTGCTAAACAGGGAGACAGTGAGAAATAGAAAATTCTTAAAGCTTTTCTCTGCTTCAAAAAGTGCTCTTCAACTTGATTTTTCTCTAGTTCTTCTTTGAGAGGATTATTAGATGGAGAAGAGGATAGTTCTTCTCCACTGTCACAGTACTCTGCAGACAAGGTCAGAAAAAGAAGGCTGTTTCTCCTGCTCCAGTTTTCTAATCTAACAGTGATCCTGTCAAAGCCAAGTGCTATTGTTAAGATAGAAATCATGTTATTGGCTCCCATGTTTTTCATAGCACATACCTGATACAGGCCAGTTGGCACAGTGGCTGTTGCTCATGAGATTAGTAGATGGCTGCAATTGGGCAAGCCTTGCAGAAGACTTGTGATAATTTGTTCTCTGAGGCGTGCTGTTACAAGTAGTCATTTGATGATGTCCGAGGGGTGTTTCAGATGTCTGGTGTCCAGTTGATGGGCCTGCCATTTTGTGGCCCACTATGTTAAGATCAGTGGTCTCCAAGGAAATATCCCAAATTTCAGGGTCATCTAGAATGAATCAAAAGATGATCAAATTAAACAAGAGATGATGAAACACAGAAAAGTTTAATACAAGCTACCATCAAGAATTTAATATACTTTGGAGTCATTAAAATGTTTCAAATGCCTTTTTCTATAAACACTCTTCCTATAATGCTGGCCAATCTAAAAGTTAAACTATAAACATCTCTGTCAGTGCACAACAGGAAAATTATGCAAGAAAAAAAAATATTGCCATATATCATGAGAACTGAGGCAGATAAGCTGACGCTCCCCTTTGTGCTCTGGAGTTAAGCAATGTCAGGGTTCCACGATGCAAGTGTGACCTAAATAGCCATAGTTGTGTTAAGAAGATTCCGCTCCCCTGAAATGTTACTTCAGGAAAAAAGGTATACTAAATAGGTATAACAACTCTCTACTGAAGATGGTAGCATGAAACCCCTCCTAGTGATGGAAAGCTGCTCATCTCCTACACATTTTAATATTATTAGCTGATTATTAGCTATTAGCTATTATTTAATATTAATATCATAAGCTAATGATACTTATGCTTCTATTATTCCACTCTCTTCACAAATGTTGCCTTCAGGCTCTAAAGAGCTGATTTAAATGCTAATTGATTTAACATTTTGTTATCTTTCATCAGTTTTTGGCTGACCTGCAAAGAATTCCTCTTCTATTGCTAATTCCTGTTGTGCTGTTGTTGGAGTGCTGTGCTTTACAGGAGGATCGGCTGTTGCTGGACAAAGATAACACAAGAAGATTTTAATGACAGAAAAACAGAAGAGCCCTTTCCCTCCTTCTAAAGAGACCGTGGATCTGAAACAATAAGCAGCTGCTGCCACCAGGTACCCTCGTCTCCCAAAGCTGATTTTTATCCGTTGGCAGCAGTATGTGGAATGGCAAGATGACGACTGGTAAGTGCAATTGCACTACTTTAAACTGGTTTTGGCCTGTTTATACCTCCCTCCACCCTCCCCCAGTTCCTGCTTATGACACGGCTGTCTGGACTTCCCATGAGTAAAGAACAACCTATTAGTAGCTAATACGATGCCTATTTGCCTCCAATTGCTTTGGTGAAGTGCTGCAGCCTCAGCTGGGGTGCAGCATGGCTGTGCTACATGATGCTCTAGGGTGGCTGGAAAGTTACAGTTTAATGATGCTATTCTTGAGCCCACATTTCTTCCACTTTAAAAATATGTGAAACAAGTCTGACAATCTTCCTTCCTTTGTTCTCAAAGGTGTGTGATAACAGAGAAGCAAAAGAAACTGGTCAGACTCATGTACTGAGGATAATACGTTCCTGCCAGTATCTATCATTACAACTGTCAACTTTTAATGCCAAGCCTTACCCTGTTCGCTGCCTGGAGTAACTACTGAGACCTGCTGCTTTTTCTCCATCTGTTCCCAGAACTGTTGCTGTAGCTGCTTTTGCCGCAATTTCCGCTGGTAAGTAGCATCATGCTCAATAGCTGAGGAGTCTATATTTCTGCACCTCACCCAAATAAGCACAAGGTTGAATAGGATTTCAGCAGTTACCATTTACGGAGAAGAAATGCATAAAGAAATAACGGCAAGGAAAATCTAATAAATCAGCATTTTGTAGCATCTTCCAAATTGGGTTCTCCATGTGTTTTAAGAGGGGAAATAACTTCTAACATACCTTTTAAAATAAATTCATAGTAGTAGTCTTACCTGGAACTATTTGGCTGGTTTTGATCTTCAGCATCTGTGGAAGCCTCCATCTGACCAGGTTTACAAGTAGATACTGTCTCGCTATGTTGTCTCCATCCTGTGCTTTGCCTTTCCAAACAGCTATCGTATCTTGCTTTCTCTACTTCAGGCTCATAGTCCTGTCTTTTAGCTTTGATCAAATCCAACTCAGGTGGCATCTAGGAAAGGAATAGAGAAAACTAATTCAGAAATTTCATTCATCAACTTAATGAAATATGCAGAGTCATGTCACTCAGTTAATCACTGACTTCATACAACTCTGTGTTAGTTTTAACTGGTAGTTCAGTGCTTCAGGGCAGCTATCCCAGGTTGCCTGTAATATGCTGTCTGCATATGAGAATAGATGCAGATGATTCAGAATTCTACAGCTTCACAGGCAGTCTCACAAGTCTGTCCCTGGTGTCTGTTAGTTTTGCCCGTTCCATTTTCACACTTGTATTAAAGGTCATGGCAGACCTGATACTCAGTTCTGTAATCATGAGGTCACTGAGGGGCGTATACCCTTCTGTTTCTATTAAATGCAGGATGGTTTGGCTCTGTAATTTTGAAACTTGTGGAAATGCCACTAACAGACAATGACCCTGGCGAAGCAGAGATCTGTGGCATCTTGGTGAGGCCTCACTTTGGACCAGTTCCTACAATCAAAGTTTGCCAGAGAGAACAGTGTTACAGCTCTAGGCTGATTAGCTAAATCCTGGGCTGAAGAAGTCCCTATGAAAGTCTATGGACCATCAATTGCAAAAGTTTTTCCTCAATGTGCAAAGAAGATTACCGCCTGCAAACCTACTGCCCCCAACTGGTACACAGCAGGAGCTAAATAGACAGAGGCTGGTAGGTGCAACCCGAGTAACAGCCAGGACAGCTGTAATACTATGAAGACTTCTGTGCTATGTTAAAGCATACACAGAAAGTGTGATAGCTTTGAAAGAATGGAGTTACAGTATGGGAGTCACTGACGGAGATGTACATCACTATTTTTTATCTCTCCTTGGACCAAAGATTGCCAACAGTAAGAGGCATTTCTCCACGGTGTTATGCTAAGTCTGGTTGATCACCTCAGAAGGTTCAGTTTGACCAAGTGCTTTACAGAGGGTGAAGTCACCGCAGCTCTTCCCTTGCAAACTGAAACCTAAAGTAGGTAAGGAGTCTGAAAAGCAAAGCTAGAGGTAACATGGCCTCTTACTGTTTAGTGAAGGTAAGAATCATAGTCATGGCAAGGAAAGTAATCTTTCAAGTACATAGTTGGAGACACTAATTCTTTGTACATTCAAGAACCATTGTTTGCCAGTAATATAGCATCAGGTATTTAAAACAACACAAAACTGTAGTGTAAGTCTTCATAACTTTATTTCTCATCCTCCAGCAGCCAAATCTAGTACATACTACTCTCAAAATTCAATTGCAGATTTTAGGTACCAACACGTTTTGAATTCAAGCAGAGGACATTTGCAGGGAGATGTACACTTCTCATGAAGCAACAAAATATACTGTTACCTGTTTTGCTTTTCTGCGGTAAGACTTGGAAGTGACTGGCAACAACTAAAAGCAGTTGTGGGTCTGGTCTAAAAATCCTGGTTCCTCCATTATATCATAGATACATCTAGTATTTTGCAATGTTCTTTTGGGAAGAATCCAAGTTGGTTAACTGAAAGTTGAAACCACCTTTTGAAATTAACTTTGCTTGAAACCTCAGTACAAACATGCTGTTACAGAATAACAAGTATAAAAAATAAACTGAGCACTGAGGGTTGAAATAGGGGTACACGGTAAATTTTGTTACAAGGACAATACTGAGTATATCTAGCTTGTGATGTGCATTATCCCCTGTGGAGTCTGAATACTGATTAAAAAGAAGACAAAGCCACTATCAATAGATATGGCAAAATTACTACTGTACAGATTTTGCTAAATCTTAAGTGATAGTTCAGACTACAAAAAGCAAGCAGCTTTGGTATCTGACCCACCTGGTATTGTTTCTAGGATATGCTGGGCCAGGCACATTGAAAATTTTGTCTGAAGGAGGAAGTGTTTCCAGTGGAAAACTTCCTATTTTGGGCCAGAACTTCCTAAAGTCTACAGAACAATCCTCTTTCCTGATACCCAACAGTTGACATACAAGCTGGCAATTTGAGAGGCTTCAGGGCTAAATGAAATAGTCCTATTTTGCAGGAATGCATGTGGGAGCTTTACCTGCTTTAGGGTAGGATACATAGGTTAATAGATGATCTGTCTGGCTATTCTTCTGCCCTGCCTACAATCTCTAGTTTTATGACCTGTTACAGAAACGGGCAATTGTGTAATGACACAATTACAAATAGCATTCAGCTATCTTCCATCCTTTTTTGTTTGTTTGTTTCTAGAAAAGTCCAATATGAGGACTATGAAAATGACAAATAAGTTTGAGCTTAAAATTCAAAATAATAAACTGGATCATGCTGCCACCAACAATAAGAGCAAACTAAGAGAAGAGCTATTCTGCCTTATGCCTTACATAGGGTAGTAAGGACACTGTTTCCTAAAGATTTCCATCTTACCTACATCATGCATATATGCATTGACAGTGGTATTAGTGCTAATACATATTTAAAGTACAAATGGCTGGACTAGGGTGATGAGCTCAGTTGCTGCAACTGACAGAGCTTAACTGGCCTTAAGAACTGCAGCACACAGAGAATGGCACCAAGAATAAACTGTTTAGTGTTTCTTGTGGTAGCATTTAACCTGTTATGAACACAGATTTAACTGTACTCATTACTAGCACTGAACAGAGAAACTTAGACAACATGGCAATAAACGTCATGAGATCTTGAGTCGGACATTGTTTCTTCACCTTAGTGACGTTGCTTATTGTAATGGTCCAACTTTAGAGCAATATAGTTGCGATAAAATGTTGAGGAAGAATTCTGTATAGCTCATACAATCAGACTAGCAGGCAAACAAGGCTACAGCTCTCATAGCGGGCAATATTCAGGGATGAGACACAAAGATATAAATATCATTATTTACATTCCTTTTAACATGAAGAACTAGGAGCAATGAACATCTACCAGTCCCTGCTTCAAAAGCCCATGTACTGTACCTGACGTGGAAGCTTATTGACAGCTTGTAGGTAGTCTTTGTCTAGGATGCAGTTCCCAAGAGCATTCCCAAAGCACCTGTGAGACGAGAGCTCATTGTGATTGAAAATAATACTAAATTCTCACCTCACTTCTGAAAACGTACAGGTACTGATCTTCACTTACTTGAGTGCCCTCTTCAGTCCATCTGTTACTGCCTCCTTTCTTGCCTTTTCTAAGGACAAGGCCTTAGATTTTAGGCCTTCACTCACTCCATACCCCACATCTTCATGATATGACCCATCCTGAAAGAGAATTTAAAAAAATACTAAATGTAAGGGAGTTTTTGCACATGCAACACTTCTAGTCAGATGCTGTGCTTTCCTAAGCCTGAGTATTCCCAAGCTGGATGTACAGTACTCTTCTGAACCACAGTCTGGCCTGTGTGTGAACTTTCATTCACCACTTTAAGCAATTGCTCAATTATAGACAGAGCAAATAAAAATCCACTTACCTTAAGCTGGACTTTCACAAATGCACAGACCCCCACATAGAACCTGCCATTGTTGAGGTCAACAAAATCTGGGGAAAAGATAGTAACATCAAGAACACTGCAGAAGACTTCTGCACATCTAGATCTTCTGTTTTGCCTTTTGAGGACATTCATACAGCTGTAGCATACTTGCTGAATGTGCCAAAGATACTATTTCATCACCTATAAAATGGAGCTCAACCTACTAAATATTAACTGTAGTTTGAGAATGCTGACTTGCACATACACTCTGGGTACAATAACATGATACCTTCTAGTAATCAGTGTATAGTCTTGACAAACACTAGCACCCTGGTGTTAGGTGTATAAACTTTAACATATGAAAGAAGGAAAAGTTGTAAATGTTACTTCTCGTTCAGCTGCATATCCTAAATGTTCATGGCGTAACAAATTTTTCAGCAGGAAGGAAAGATTTTAAGTATGAATTTATAAAAACAGTAATTGAAAAGAACCTTGATTGTCTATAAAAGCAATTTCTTTCCTATTACCCACAAAAAGTCTCTTGTTTGGGAAATTTTGCACAAACTTAAAGATAGGGTGTCTGAGTAGCTTAACAGGTTGCAACACATCTCTCAATCCAGAATCTTTAGTGTACCATGTTTTACATCAAGAGTAATGCTAAATAATATACATAGGGCACTCTAAGTTTCACATGTTGTTAGACACATGACACAAATGTCTGAAGTGAGATGCTTTCAAGTTCAGCAACTGTACTCTGAGGTCTCAATGTTCCTCTGCACTCATCTAGTCCATTTGCTCTGTTGTTTCGAAACCTGCCAGAAGTGCAAGCCTTTTGTCTAGCCAAGAGTTGAGGAAAAAAAATAGGACAGAATCCTCTGTCTCTGAATTACTAAGGCAGGACTTCTTATAGTATCACTTGAAAAAGATAGATGTTTGAAGGATGCCAGCCCTTTCTTAATTATAAAGGCACACAATAGATAAAAATGCATGAAATAATTTGTTTTATGTTTAAAATCTACCAGTCCAAGATAAGAAAAAAATCCTGAAGAAAAAAAGCAAGCAGATCCATTTACACATGTTGGCTGAGCTACTCAACTACCATCAACTTCTGTCTATGCAGAGCAAACCTGCAAGTGAGGACAATGCTTCTCTAGTAGTTGTTAGTTCAGCTATCAAGGTAGAGGAAACTCAAGCTTTAAACTTGTACATAATTTTCTAGAAGAGGTTTTCTAAAGCTTTCTACCATAAAAATCTCAGAACTAGGTATGTGTTAGAAGAGGAATCTGCAGGAAAAAGCTAGTACTTGAAGAAGGTTAGGGAAAAATTAACTGTGATATTTGTTTGAATATAATAATTGCAGGTGAGTACAACAGTTGGCTCAGGGCTATCAGGTGTTAGAAAAAATAGTTTTATGCTAATACCTCTTCACTGGTATTTCCACAAAGATCAGAAAACTTATTTAGAGTACCTCAAGAATAACCCTATGTTCATTTTAAATTATGACTACAACGTATTCCAGTACAACATTTAAAAAGAAAACAGAAGCTGCTCTATTATTCAATTTCTCCCAACCTTCCCAGCTGCCAAGAAATCTCAAAATTCCACATGCTTCTCATCAGGTTCTGCCATTTTTAAAGTATCTTAAAATACATATTTGTCCCGGTTTGGAATGTTCAAGTTCTAGGATAGATAGCCTGGTCCTTATTTGACAAACTGTCCCTTTAAAGCATCATGGTGAAACAAGAGGAAAGACTTTATTCTCAAGAGACACTTACCGACATTCTGCTGAGTTACTGAATGAGCCCAGCCATTGAAGCCAAACATTTCATTGGCCAGACTGATTACCTTGTGACCCTCAATGTAACAGACCTGAAAAGAAAAGCATATTATACATACACACATACAGATGCACATATATTTATTTTCTTTTCTTAATGAAAAAGAGAGGAATCACATAGAGCATCTTGCAGTGTGGAAACCCAGCTAAATGCAAGACTCAGAAAATCTGAATGAAAGCAAAATAGAGCAGCTTTAGGTTCCCCTCATCACAGTTGCCAGGATAGGGTAAGAAAACAAACATGACTGAATTACGGGAAGTACAGCTGGTGGGCACAGAAAAGGGGAAAATGCAGCTAGTGTTTATATAATGCTTCATATATTCCAATTCTGAAAAATTAAGCAAAACTTCTCAGTGTTCCATAAGTAGATAAATATTCTCATTTAAAAGATGAAGCACTGATAAGCTGCAGTTTGTCTACAGCATAAAAAGACCCTGTGGCTAAGGTAAGACCGGAATTTATGCTATTCCAACTTTGCTTTCATATCTGCAAATTACCCTACTAGTGGGAAATGAACTCTAAAGAATATTTTTGTTTTGATTTTTTTTTTTTTACAAAAGTTTTCCTGGAAAAAAGAGTTGAAACATCTATATGTGTTTGTTCTTACCTTCTGTCCTCCTCCAGCTTGCCGACTGCTGATATATTCCGGACCCAGTTTCTGACGCAGAGCATGCTGGATAGCTTGATATTCATTTGCTGTATATTGATACTTGTGGAAAGCAAAGACAGACAAGGTTTTTCACTCTCTTCATATTAGCTTTCTCTTTCCTCCTAACATCAACTCTTAATCTCATTTTTCTACATACAGTTTTTCAAGAGGTGCATGCTCCATTTTTATGATTCAGGATGTAACTGATAAGGAAGGAGTTCAGAGGGAAGGGCAAAGAATATTTGCCCCAGCAAGGTGCATTATATTGGTTTCTTCTATTAGTTTTGAAGTCATGCATATTGGTGGCTATACAAGCATTAATTATTGAGCTGTAGCAGTTCTTTTCCACTTCTTATAACTATCACTTCCATTCAAAGAACTGAAATGAGCCAGGCCTATTGGTATTCTACGTAATCTTACTGCAACCATAATCCTAAGTCAAGGTTGCCAGGAACACAATTATACACAATTTATATTTCACCTCTCGAAAATCAAATATAGGATCTCTGTAACCAACAAGAAAAGTGTCTTTGAAAACCCCAGCAAAACCAAAGTTTAACCTTGTTCTACTCCATCTATTTCATCAGGACAGAGAAGATAGCAGGCTGGGCTAGCAGTCAGAACAGAAGTTTATTGAAGAGCATTCAGCAAATTCCCCTAATGCAGGAGAAGTTCTTTGGACAACTCTAGCACCAATGATACCAGTAGGAAGCCTAAAGCAATGTAACTGGTAATGCCTGTCTTGATAGAAATACAATTTACAGTCTGCAAAGGTGAGAGAGGCCTAAATATATATTTCAGGGGTTCAAGCACTAATAAGTTTCTATTGCTATGCTCTGATGTGGGACAGAAGAGCGATTCCAGTGCCTTGATGGCAAGTATTGTGCATGCAAGTATTGGTTGCCCCATCATTCAGCAGAACAGAATTTAACAGTGTATGCTATTTAGTTCTAATGCCTGCCAAACCTCTCCAGTTTATATATGGTTCCATTTAAACTAAAAGGAACAACTTTGGTTTCGGAACCAGAATGCAAATCTGTAACCAAAGAGAAAAGGGAGAGTACGCATACACCGCATTCAGCAGCTATGTACAGATGTGTGTCACAGAGAAGAGAATTTACCGCTTAATGCAAAGGATCTATTCAGACTAGACATAGCTGTTTGCTTTTTTTTTTAATATATAAATATAGATATGCATATATGTATATATAAAATAGCTAAGTGAAAGTAGTTGACTTTCTGAAACAGTACGGAGAATGTATGTAGGCAAAAGCCAGGCCAAGCCATCTGGGAATGAAAGAGAATAAAAATGAGCCCCATTTTTAAGGAACAAAATTAAAAACACTTTGTGAAGAATCCAAATCAATTTAGCATAGCTAGAGGTGTGCCATCACTATTACAGAAAAACATGTAATGTAAAATTGGGTGTACGGGTATGACTCCAACGTAATTCTACCCAGTGTTAAAATAAGTAGATATACAAAGCCAAAGTGCAAGTATAGAACCTCCGCTTTTCTCTCAGGCAAAAAGGAACTGACCTGTCCAAAGCAAGCAACAGAACTGCCAGTGCTGGAACTACCGCTGCTGCTGTGGCTTTCACTGTTTTTCCTTTGACTTTCAGGCATCCCTAAAGATAAGAGGAGATACAACACTGAACAGCAGGTAACAGAACCAATAGTCCATGTGAAGACATGTCAAAAAGCTATGGAAGGCCACTGCCTGTAAGTAAAACAATATTCTGTAATAGATGATATGTTGGATATTACACCAATATCTTACTTCCCATTTCATGGAACTGCTGCAGTCCCAATGGAAACCTGTTTTCTAATGTTACTTCAGGACAGTCAAAAATACTCTTCTTAAACATGCGTTATACTATGTATGCAGAAATGTTTAGTTTCGTGCTAGAAACAGAGGGACTGTTCTGGTCTTCCATCCGTAAAAGCATCAAGTGTGAGTGAGCTGATAAAGAATCAAGAAAAGTCACTGAAAGTGCTAAAAATAACTCCTGCTGGATTTCCTTGGATACGTGCAAATCTATACGGCAACTCACAGAACTACTAACATTTCTATTCATTGCTGTCCTTAGTGTCAGTCTGGATTACTTCACTCATTTTTTGCTTTTTAAGCACTTGTCAAATGATAACTAGAAGAAATCACATTTCTGTGGTGGATGAAAAGATTTTTTAAAAAACAAAATTTGACTTACATGTCTCATACGTAGTTTCTGCTTTTCAGTAAAAATATTGATAGTACATGTGCTGTACTGGACTGTTCCTATTAGCAACTGTCTCTTCTTGTAAGAGATCTACATTTGTTGAGAGATTAGCAAAAAATTTAATCAAGAGGAAGACTGCAGTTGAAACCTATCTGAATTTTCTGTTATCTACTTCCATTTCTGCTAGCCACCCCATTAAATAAAATAACTATTTCACTCATTCAATTTAAAGATTAAATAAATTATCCCTGTCAGAAAAGAAAATTCAGCTTCAGCAACATCTGAATCTTGCATAAGAAGTAGAGACTAGAACATAAAATTAATAATGTTTTGAGTCGTCATTAATCTAAAGATTAAGCCGTTAACAAATGATTTTTTTTTCCTTTTAGGTATATATGAATTCATTTTTTATTATTCTAGGTAAGCAAATACAAAGTAATTCCCTCCCTTCCAAATTTTTCAACGCTATATCCCTAAATCATCTTCAATATCCATTAATACTGAGAATCTTGACAAAAAAGAAGCAGCAACTTTCTAAAATTGTACCTGTTTATAAGATGATTAGTCAGTCTTCATTTTATGTTACTATTTTGACTGTAATCATACTGTCTCGGGCCACGATGGTATCATATAAACTAAGCAGAGTTGAAAAATATACAGAACTTGTAACTATTTTAAGAAGTCATGCTGATAATTCAGTAGATGGCACCCTTCTCCAAGTCCGTATCCAACAACTGCCCGGTATCACATTGCCACACCATGGTGAAGTGGTCTTCTAGACAAGGGCTTACGGGAGTGCAAAGGCGTTGCAGTGACACATGTATATCAGCCCACAGAGGCAATCTTTTGTCATGCTTGCACAAATGCTGAGTACAGCTGGCTCTAGTCTATCCCTAAGACTTCTGCATGCAATACAAATATAAGACAATTCAATATACATGCAAGACTCCAGCTGCAGAAAGTATAAAATCCTCAACAGTGTTGACAGCCAGTAAGAACCTGGCTAATACTATGCTTTGCTACTGTCTTCCAGGTTCAGCACTCTTCTAGAGAAGTTGTCTTTCTACTCTCCAAACAAGGAGCTGAAGTTTTAGTGAGAACTTGGCAAACAACTTTCAGAAAGTGATAGTAGCTGCTTCCTTGGCAGGTACCAACACTAGTGTACTAGGTGTAGCTAAAATTCTCTTCAATTTTGGTTGGCTATAATTATTCACCTTCTGTCTAAAGTTGTATAACTGTACAATTTTTATGCATTTCAACATGTTTTGATCAAAGTTTAGCTGCAATTTGTGGTAAATAAATTTATTTCTAGAAGAGAACATACAGAAATTAATATCATGAGGGGAGACACTCATGATTTAAGCAGACTATTCTTGCTTCTAAGCAGAGAGTTCACTGCATCCCGAGGGAGGCATTTGGAGAGCAAATATAAATAGTATCAGCAGTGAGTGGCAGAGGGAATCAAAGTTTGAACAATGTTACTTTTTTTTCTCTCTCTCTAAGCAACCTAAATCAGATCCGAGTAAATTATAAAGCCCCTGGGAAAACCAATGCAAGAAATGTGTGCATTTGCCTACATAACCCAATTAGTAGTTTGCCCCAGATCTCTACATACAGCATATGGGTGACATTTTGAAACAAAACTACTTTCACTTAAAACAGCATTATATCTTTTAAGTTTCTATATAGTGTACACTATTGTCAATCTAAATTCTGTAAAGAGATGCACACTTAATGAAGTTCTGAATGAGGTATGGAGGTTGATTTTTAATGAGAGTGAGGAAGAAGTACAGAATTCTGTTAAAAATAGCAACATACAGTATTAATCCAACCAATCAGCTTCCACTAGAGAAATACAGCAATACACTTTTTGTGCAATAAATATAGTTTAAAACATGTCAATGTTTTAAATGTATTTAAATCATAAACTGTATTTAAATGTATTTAAATCATGAATTACTCCTGCTCAGAGAGACAGTTTGCTTCAGCTGTGAACCTAGTTTAAATAAACCATACATTGTATTAGAGCAATGTGGTTTTCCAATCCAGTGAAGTGCAGCAGAGCAAAGCCCTGTGTCTAAAGCAATTGTCGGAGCACTTCAGAGAAACAGTTTCAACATCAAAATTATTAGAGTAGGTGTTTGGAAGAAGGGAAAATTAATTCTGCAAATGGATTTATTAATCTACCTTGAAATCAGAACCAGGTGCTAGGGAGAGCAAGAAGGCTTCCATTTCCATGGTTTCCGTACCGCCATCTCCCCTCAATATATTAACTCACAAGAAACATTAACACTGAGGTAGATAATAAAAAGCTGTTGAATAGAGTGCAACAGAGCTCAAAAACCCTCCTCGGTCAGGGCATTTTTGAGGCTGCCTTACTCAAGAACAAGTGTTAAAAAAGCTATACTTTCAAACTATCTCTAAATACTAAAAATTCAACTTCATATATGGTTGTTCTGTATGCAGAATGATAAAAGCAATTTAAATAGTAAAAGGCATCTAGGAATTATCATTTGTTACATTTCTTACTGATTTTTTTATTATTTACAGGGAATTATTTTCAGTTTAGCTGATAATGTTCTCTTGACAGTTTTCTTATCACTGAAAAAAAGCACACACAAGACTACAGGTTTTCAATTGTGCTCCAGAACATTACCTTGATATACTAGATAGACAAAGAATCTCATCAGCATTTACCGTTACCATATTTAACCCTTTATTTTTTTAAAATGTCAATAACACAAATTAGGTACACAGAAAAAAATGGCAGTTTTGGGAAACCAGATAAGAAATACTCATTTTCTACAGAATTCTAAAACTAGGCAATCATTTATAAGGTGGTAGTGAACTCACCACCTGCTGACAAAAACCTAGGTGATGCACAAATTTCCATGTAAAATTTGGCCATTTAGCTGGAACATAATATTGTATGTAATGTTTTCAAGTACCACTAGTACTATAGGTGACAGCAGCAATACCTTCTAATTTTCTAAACAAACACCTCCTCATACACTTTTCTAATATACAGTCCCTATCCTATCCCCAAAAGAGACTTTAGTTCTAAGTCACTTACCCTCCTATTAGCTCCCCCTCTTTCTTAACAAAACATGTTTTTGAGCCCCGTACTCTGCCTTAATCCTGTGTTAGGAGTGTCAATTCCCAATTCTCTTTGCACATAGGTGGAAGCAGAAGACTCTCCTTCTGTAGGTAACTCTGCATCACTTTGAAATGGCTTGTATACCATTAGTTTTAAAAGTATCACAACCTGGAAAACCCTGAGGTAGAATATGGCTCTTTTAGAAAATTAGTTATAGCACCATATATCCCATAAGCTATAACTTTAACACAGACTATGCACTTTCAGAGGGCTTTTTATTCAGCATTCAACCCCATCCTTCTCTACATGCTAAGCTGCTTTCACAGTGAAGCTATAGTTTGCTGAATAAAAGTCTTTAACATTCTTTCAATAAATGTAATTCCACAGAGCCCATCAAGAGCAATCAGGCTAGGCATGTAGGAGTGAGTGATTTAGCAAGCACTAAAAATAGTATCTCATATTTAACCTAAAGTTCATATTACTGTAAACAAAACAAAAATACCGAAGACTCTTACTTTTCTATGGGGTATTCTCTCCTGAAGGAACTATGAACCGTTTTAAAATTGACTAACTTGTTATACAAAGCTTGCTTTACCTAACACTGAGAAGAAATGCACATCTTTAACGTGTAATGGGCCAAACGTTCCTAATGAAAGCAGGCCTGCGCTACACAACAGTTTAAAGAGATGGGAAAACAAATTATGAAATTGCCATGAGAAATTACATACAATATAACTCTTCAGTTTTGACTTCTGATAGTCAAATATCCTTGCTCTCTTGAAAAGAGTGACTGTTGACTTAATCCTGTTGACTTCAACACAAGAAAAAGATATTCAGTGTTTTATCTTTTATACCAGAAAAAGTGCAAGTGGGTCACAAGACTGGATGTCTATCTTAGACTAAAGATGGCCTCTGATACTCTGTGGTATATATAACCTCTGATATAAATGCACCTTACTGGAATTGATTCAGGCCACATTCTGTAGTAAAACCACCCAGGAAGAGAATGAAAAGGTATAATATAGAAAACTTTTGAGCTATTTAAAGTAGTTTACATATACTCAATTTCAAGGAATATAAACACCAATTCTCATCACTTAAGGCACAGTTCAGATTTGACATACCTTCAAACATTCCCATTTATTTCAATGGAATTTATATATGTTGCTCAAAAGCAAAATTTAACCTTCAGTTTTATCAGAAATGTTTACTTTTTGTAAGTCAAGGATGATATCCTTCTAGCAGAAAGTTCTCATTGTGGTTACAGTTTTTACTGACTGATATTGTCATGAACACAGTGTAAAAGCTCTTTATTCCTTACCTTTACTCAAGCTTAGCAGAATAATATAGCAGATTTGTGGAGGAGTATTTCTATTTAAGAACGTTTTGAGTACATCTAGCATCTGAAATTATGCCTAACTGGTGAGTTCCTATATTTCTGGAAAACAGGATGAGAAGATACTGTCCTAACTCATTATGCCAAGTTTCCTGTCATAACAGCCAGTTTTCTGGCTGTTAAGAACTCATAAAAATGTATTTTGAGAGGTTGCCTCCTACCCCCATCAATACCTCAATTACAAGTTGTTGACCCTACTTCTCCAGCAATTCCAAACCTAATTCCATTCCAGATTGGTTAGTTTAACTCATTTGTTACTGTGTTTTAAATACTTTTTCTGATTGTGTTGGTTATACTTCCAAACATGTTCTTCACAGGCAGCAATTTTAATATAAATTACTTCTCTCCTACATATGCACTATTTTAAAATTCAGCCTCCTTTGCAGTTTTGCCTTATAAAGGGTGCATAAGTTTCATTATTTAAAAATGTATCAGTAACAGCTTATGAAACAGATCATTCCAACCCATTCTAAAGCAAAGAATTTGAAATATACTTGCTTTTTAAGAATATAAATCCTACTCTGTTTCTCATTTTATTTGCATTACTGTACAATTCTGTATAGAAAATGTTCCATTAAATGGACTAACTGGTACTTCCTACAAATAATCTTTTAATGATGTTATATAAAAATTCTTATCACAAGAAATGAGGAGCTAGGCTTGTGGTAAGAGGTGATCTCTCTTGTAAGCTGACTGGTGCAGCTGAAGGAAAGGAGAAACAAGTTACTGGGCATACAAGCTCTTTTCCAGGTACAAAACAATAGCACCTCACAGCTGCAAAACCAAAAAGTGAACAGTCCACTCTTTTGAAAAATTAGTTTCACATTTATAAAGGAGTAAGAGAGAGACCAGACCTGACAGAAATACTACTCAGATATTCTAGAATCAGTTACTTATGTGAGTACTTTTTTCTGTAAACATACACGTTAGTCATTGCAAGGATAAGACAGCAGGCTTTTTAACACAGTAACACTGTGGTTGTTTGAGACTTAAAGGGAAAAGCAATGTATCCAATTGTAACAGTAAAAAGTCTGTAGTTTTGCCAAATGCCATTATTAGACAAGAAATGAATCCAGGCCAGAATCTAAAACATCTGAGTTCTGTAAGAAGCCGTGGGAGATGTGTCAAACTGCAGATCAAAATAACACTGTGATTACGGACATAGATGACACTTCCAGTAGCAAGACCACATAGCTTACATTAAACTGGCATGCTGATTAAGTAATGATCAACCACCTTAAGCTGTCAGGCTCTCTGTTCTTCTGCTTGGCCCCAGCTTGACATGGGCTTTCTTTAATGGAAAATTATTTATATTTGAAATTAACAGAATAAGCAGACTATATTTATTTTCATCCTTCTGCTTTCATGGATAGCAATGTAAAATAGCCCATGTAGGTTTTACTGTGTTGCTTGTATATAATTGTAGCAGCACCTTACCTGAACTATATTATTCTCCAAAATTCACTTAAAATGAATTCAGTACTTCTACAGCTGAAAAGAAAGTTTAAGCTATTGAGATCTCTATGCCAGCTACTGTGACTGTGAGAAGTCCCAGTTACTGTATTACAAGAAGATATTCACCCACGTAGTGACAATTTATGCGTCAGCAACATTAACTGTGTCATTCCTTGTGTAGGATTACATATCTGCTCAGTGTACTATAATGTCTCATTTGAGCGTCCCAAGGGAATACTAAGGACTTCGGTGTTGTTGTTTTTATTATTTACATCTTGAAACCACAGAAAGTAGGAAGAACCCTGAGCGGAGGTTGTTTAGAGGCTGGAGAGGCCGCCGACGGTTTCCTCCGCTACCGCCCAGCGCCCGCGCGGACACTCCGCCCCGCCCCCCCCCCCCCCCCCCGGCGCGCGAACCAGGCGCGAGCCGCGCTAACGGCCGCCCGAGCCGCGCGTGCCCCTTTGTCCCCCGCCACTGGGGCTGCGGGGAGGCGCTCCTTGCAGCGGTCCCCCTGCCACTGCCAGTACGGGAGTGCGTCCCACCCGGCCGATCCCGGCGAGAGTGGCGGCTCTGCCGCAGTACCTGGGGCCGCGGGCAAGTGCCTTCCTCCACCAACGCTCCGCAATTCCCGCCCGGGGGGGAGGGGAGGTAGAAGAGGGAGGGGGACCCAGAGCGGCGCTGACGCTACGGCAAGGAAGAAGAGTCAAAATTTCCTACACGCGTGACAGACGCTGACGTAGAGGCGAGGCTGGGCGTGGCCACGCCCACGCGGAGGGGTGCCCGAGGCAGCCCGGCCAGTGAGCGAGCGCCGTGGGCGGGGCGCCGCGCGGCCGTCAGGGGGGCGGGGCCACGGGGCGTCGCGCTGTGGCGGCGGCGGCGGCGGCAGGGGCGGGACGAGGCTTGGGCGTCTCGCGCCGGGCGCGCGGGCGGGAGCTGAGGAGCGCGAGCGGGGGAGGCGGAGGCGGAGGCGGAGCAGCGGGCTGGGCGCCGACCTCGGCTGGGCGCCACCGCCCCGCTCCCGCCGTCGCCCGGCCGCGCGCGCCCTCCCCGCGCGCTGACACGCAGGTGAGGGCCGGGCCGGGGCCCCGCTGGGTGCGGGGGGGGAGGGGCGAGGGGGGGTAACGTCTTTTACCGGCCGCTGGAGGGAGCCAGGGCTGGGGCGTGGCCTGCGGGAGCCGGTAGCTGCGGGCAGCCGCCGGACTGGGCAGGCGCTGCGGTGGGGCCTGTCGGCGGGGGGAGCTGCCGGCCGCTCAGGTGGGTCTGGGGGCTGCTGCCCCGAGGGCTGCGGCGGCGGAGAGCAGGGGGCAGCCGCGGGAGGCGGCCCGGGGGTGAGAGGCCTCGCCCGTGCCGGGCCCCGCGCACGCTGTCACCGCCGGAGTGGGGGGCTGGGTTGGGGCCCCCCCGCTGCCCCGGCGGGGCGGCCGCATGGCCCCGGGCGCCGTGTTCGCCGGCCCACGTCCTGCCGGGCGCTGCCTGCGGCGGGGGTGTCTCGGGGCTGGCCGTTGTTGTGCCGGTGGGCGCCTTGCCCGGCGCGGGAGCAGGTCCCTCGTTCTCTTCCCCGTCTCGTGCCTTCCTGCGTCCGCCCCGTTTATTTAGCCTGTCCTTGGGAAGCATATGCTTTTGTTGTCTCTGTCGCATCATCTAAGGTAGTGATGGCCAGTGTCTTTCTACCTAGGCTTTGCTGTTTTTCCTTTTTTTTTTTTCCCTCCTGTGAATGCCAAATAGTTGTGTTGTATTTATTTTATTGAATTCACTACAAAGTAAGTGTCAGCTAACATAATGCTTTGTTCCTGCGTCTGCAGCCATCCTGAAGCATGGGTCAGGGACTGCTGTCCTTCCATGTCTGTTTCATTTGTATAGTGTGAACTCTAAATTCTTGTTATGAGAACATACAAATTATTTTACTTGGAAGTTAGAAGCTCATGTTATGGTTCATGCCAATAGGGTAAGAAATGGTTTAAGTGAAACCCCAGTGGAAATGAGAGAAATTCAGGGATAGGAAGCAAAGGTGTGAGAACATCCATGGCAGTGGAAAAAGAAGTGCAGAAGCTAACAGAATAAAATCGAAGGGGCAGAAGTAGAATTGGTCCTAAAAACCAATGTATGTTTGATGGTTTATCCACACTTATTTTGGGAGCATTTGACTTCTGTCAGGTGGTTGTAGCTAAGTAATATGTCATTTTAAATCCAGCAGGTTGTAACCAAAAGAAAGTTGTCTAGTTTGACTGCAGATTTGTGATTCTTAAACAATGGCCAGTTACGCTAGGATGTCTGAAGCAGTAATCTCCACCAGCTGCTTGCCCTCCTTTTCTCCTAAAGGTTACTGCATCTGTAGCAGCAAATGGCTGAACATGCATCTCCTTCTAAGCTACTGCAATTTGCAGTCTAATATATTAACATGAAGTTTATTTTGATTTGTCTTAGTGAAAATTGCAACAGTTTTAGATGCATGCCCCAATTCAGGGTCATGTATGAGTCAGCACCTTTACAGCCATATCAAGCAAGATTAATAGAAAAAAAATTGCCCCCTTGCCCACACTAGTATAAGCAGGCTTGGTAGTACAGTAGTTGAATTTTATCAGTGGGGGAATATCCAGAATAAATGACTAATTAACAAAGGTGAGACAGCTGTATTGAGTGTATTTTAGTTTTAGAAACATGGTTCAGAACTTCAGTATAGAGTAGTAGTTCTCTGAATAGTTGGGTTTATGACTTTGCTATGTATTCCAGAAATCTGGAACTGTCTGACTCCATCAAGCTGCAAGTGGAGTTGCAACTAGAAAAAGTTTGGGAGCTAGTGGGTAAAACATCAGTTTATCATAATACTTGGTACAATTTAGACTTTCTCCATGCTATCCAGGAAAATAATTTAGCTCTTACCAGATCAGTATAAGGGTGTTAGCAGTTTTTCTTCAGTTTGGGTTTCGACTATCTGGGCTTTATTAAAGCATCATATTTTTCATAAGTGTTGGCATTGTTTCTTTGATCCTGTCATAAGCTCTTATTAGATTCTGTCCATAACTTCTCATGTCTAACATCTGGTTAATGGTTTGAGTGACGCGTGCACACACATGCACAAAAAAGCCAGCAAAAAAAAACCCACCCAGGTTTGGTATTTTTATGGCCAGCACCTTTTTATTGAATTGCAATTCTTGATCATGAGAGAAACCTACTTCTGGCTGAATCTGCCACATTCTCAGTTCCTGGTAGCAGTTATCTGTGGTGCTATATGGAGAGAATGTTTCACCATGCTATTGCAACCAGCTCATCAGTTCCTTGCTGTTATTGCTTATTTTGTATGCTAGGATACTCTCCTGCTGTTCCTGCCCTGTGCCTGACCCTCCATCCCCCCATTTTATCACTCTTTAGCATTGTGTTTCTTTGTGATCCCACTGCTCTAGTGGGAAGTTGTTGGTCATATGTCACCTCTGGAAAGAGACAATCAGCCGTGCATGTGGGCACAAGATATCTGCTGGCTGTGTAATCTAAAAACTGAAAATGGGGCTTTAAACTTTTTAGCATTAGAATGACAGAAAATTCATGTCTACAAGTCTTTAATCTTCTAGGTGATTAGAAGGGCAAGGGTTATTTTAGTTGGAGCTTATTCACTAGTAAGTTCATGTGTGTGTTCTGACTTCTGTGGCTCTTTGTGTTTTGCTATTATTTAAAATGAAAGAAAGATAAATGTCAAATCTTCTAATTTGGCTGTTGTTTACTTAAATTTAGAGATTTACAGTCAGCTCCAATTCACTGCACAGCACAAGTCCTGGTTTGCCTACCCATGTCAGTGTTAAGGACTTACGACTGGAGGGACCGTGTGGGTCACTGGGTCCAATCCTGGCAACCCAAGCAAGAATCTGGAATTGAGAAAGGTGTATGATATATCTGCACCACGTGCCAATCACCCTAGAGCAATTTTAATGCTGACAGTGAGAGACTTAAAAGCTATAGGACAGAACAGGTGCTTGAACAATATCCAAGGCTTCTGTCAAATCTGGGAAGCCTTTAAATGCAACTTCCAGGTATTCTTAAAAAGTGTGCCCCGCTCTCCTGAGCAGGACAGAAAAATTTCCAAAGGTACACAGCAGCTTGACAAAGGGAAAGATGTTGCTCTAGCACCTAAATTTAGTGGCCAGGGTAACCCTTAGTAAGTTGTGAACAGAGCCACCTTAGACTGACCAATGAGACATGTTAAGGCCTTTAGAAGCAACTCTGGCACCTTCCTTGTGTTCTGCCTCTAGTTGAGGCCAACCTCCAGAGCTCAACAACAACAAAAAAATCCTTGTAAGCAAGTGGTGCATAGTGAGGAGTATACATATGTGTAAACAAAGATTTAGCTATAATGCATACACTTTTATAATAATGACTGTCTCTTTGTGGCGCTTTTTTGGGGGGAGGGAAGAAGGTGTAAAGGATTGAAGCGGTGGAGAAAGCATACTCTTTGTTGATAACAATGTCTACAGGAACTGTAAGAAACAAAAACTAATGTCAGTGGAAAATGCATCTTCAAAGAAGCCCCTACAGAGTAGAGCACCTTCTGCCTTTTTATTTGTGTACTCATTGTGGAGTAAGTAGATCTGGTGAAAGGAAACACATACTTGAGGGTGACTGAAATTAACTAGGAAGCCAATAGATAGTTCTGGTTCCTGCTTCAAGACTCATGGGTGGTGTGTTCCGACTGTACTGTTTTCTAGGAATAGAAGAATGGGAAGCAGAGCTGTGTTTAAAAAAAAAAAAAAAAAAAAAAAAAAACCACCACACAGATGCAGATAATCAGGATGTTTCCATGTTCTGTGGTGACTTATAAAGTTCAGGCATGCCATTTATGCTAACCTTTCAACTTTCTAAAGTACATAACAGGACTGCCACTTTGGGTTTAGAAAAAACACACAAAAAAAACCCCAAACCCCACTTCTTTGTCAAATGGCTGTTGGGTTTTTCCTCAAAGTGTTAGGGTCAGAGTTTATGGATTCCTGCCTTTAACAAAACGTGGTTCTCAGTGTGTTAAAGTCACCTAAAGATTCTCAGTGACTTTTGAGAGATTTTTCTGGGAAGACTTCTCTGTGTATATATGGCGGGAGGGGGAGAGAAATGTATCAAATCACAGCTCTCATGGTTCTGAGACAGAACAAGAGCACTGTTACTTTCAGTGAACTTGGCAGATGTTCAAGTAGGGGAACTTATTTAAAAAAGAAAAAAAACTTTGAAAAGGATTGGACACAAGCACACGTTGGTGCTTTGGCATCAATTCTTGCACCATGTATCTAGGAATGAGAATCAATCATAGTATGAGCAGTTACTATTTTTGTCTTTTTTCCATCTTAATTTTGTTCACCCATTTAGCTCTCTTGCTGTCAAGGCTGTGAGGATAAGAATATTTTGATATGGATAAACAGCCTGAATTCCATGGATTCGGTGCCTTGTGTTCAGCATCGGTTGGCTTGTAGGCATTCTGTCCTTTTTTTGTGTTGTAGTCACTAATTTAACAAGAAAAGTAGTGAGCTTTTTTTTTACCTTCTAAACCAAGTCAAATGCAAAATCTATAATATAGTACTAAGATTCTGTACATTCTTTATATAAAGTAAGGTAGCAACTCCAGCTTTTGTAGTTTGTGGTGTGCACCAGAAAGTAACAGCAATTCACAACTTCTGTCTTCATTTTGGTTCATGCACCTCTAAGTTGTTGTGAATCTTGTCTGTTCTCTCATCATACCCATACCCTGCCACTCAAACAGTGAGTATCTGGCATGTTTTTACTGGAATGTAACCTTTTCTCTTTCAGAATCTCTCTCTCTCTCTCTCTCACTCCCTCCCCTTCAGTTCTGGAGTCTGGGTCCCTTTTTATAACATAGTAGTTATCATTCTTGATTAACCATTACAGTATGCAATATGAAAGATTACTACCTCTGTTAATGAAGTTCAATGTGTCTGCTATGCTATATTGTCCAATTAAGATAGCTCTTGTAAAGGCTGACTCTTTTGTTGCTGTTATAGAACTGAAATTCAAAGCTTTCCTTGTACAAACAGGGGTCAGTGCTACAAGAAAGTTCAGTGTCCTGGAAACTGAGTGTATGACTTCCATTATGCTGATAGGAGACACCAGAAGAGTTATTGCGCTGTAAGATGTACTTTCCTGCCTAGTTTATGATCAAGCTGCTTGATTCCTGACCATAAGGCACTGGCAGCATTGCAAAGTTCACTCTGTAAATCTGGTATTTTGGCTTATGTCAGTCATGAACAGAAACTGCAGAAAAGAAATGAGGAGAAAATGTTACTTGGTGAAGGTTGCCAAGGTTATTCTTAAATTCTTTTACAAATGTAAAATGTTGTTACAATTGTAAAATGTTTTTACAAATGTAAACAGAGACTTGCCTATGCTCCTGCAGTGTGTTTCTCTGTATTTGGTTTGCGTGCTAACCTATATGTAACTGTTGTGGTTCTACTATTCCCCCTAGAGTGAGGGGAGTATGGGAGGCTTCCTATGTTTATAAAAAAAAAGAGCTGTTCTCCAGAGGTTAACAAAACGTCGTGTTAATGACACTTAGTTTTCTGTCAGGCATAGCCAGGAGTGTTTGCTCTCCGAGCTGCTGGTTCACATAAAATACTGGAAATCAGGATTGAGCATGACAGTGTTGATAAACATATCTCATTTTGTTGGATTCTTTGCCTTGAAATTCATGTTAATCTGATCCTCTCGGAGCTTCTTAAACTCGTAGCGTGCTGGAAAGAGCTAACTTAATTGAAACCCACTGAATCCTTGGAGAAGACTAGTAAAGCTGAGTTGAAGGAATGGTTTTTTGTGTCCCCCCCACTTTTCTTTCCCTCATGCTTCAAGAGGGAATGGTATTCCTACCCTCTGTCACTTCTTAACTGTCTTACAAATAAATCTGCGTGGATTTGTTCAGATTGCATTTGACTATGGTTTCAGCATGGCAGCTTCCAAGGCATCTGTTAGCAGCTTTCATGCTGCTTTGAATAAACATTTTTATTGATGTATTGATGATTCTGGATATTGCTGTACTTCTTGGAATAGTACCTGCTCTGCTCTGTTGAAGGAAACTGAATTCTCCATTGCTATTCACTGACTGTGACAAGACTATTACGGGACAGATTTGTTGTAGTTGCCTCAAATTGCTCCGTAGTACATTTAAACATTGTGAAACTATAAGCATGTTCTCACAATTCATGATGTTCATCTTTGAGTATTTTTAGACAGTTACCTGTGATTTTTTTGAATATGTTTTTCTTGCCTGTCACTTTCAGTCTATTGGAAAGATATATTGATGTGTATCTCATCACTTCCCTATAGAAAATATGGTCATATCTGTTCCTATTTAAAACCTCTGTTTACAATATTGTGTAACTCATCTTTTTTTTTTATGCTTCTGATAGCCTTTATTTCTTTCAAGCTTTTCCAGAATCTCTGAGACAGCATTTTCAACTAAAACTAAAGCACACTTATCGCATATGTCTATCCTTGCAAAGCTGTTATGCCAACTTGTAGATATCTACATGAAATCTTTACCTTGGCTGAGGTTAATTTTTTGGGATGGTTTTTATTTGGCTTGCATACATGATGCTCTTTGGAAGTTTCTGTTGACTTAGATGCCCATAACCTGTCACTGTCTAAATCCCTCAGGTGTGAAAGTGTGTAGGCTATCTTGAGGAGAAAATTATTTAGCACTAGCTTGAGTGGCTTGGTTTTTCATATGCTTTCAGTTTATAGTCTATTAATCTTAGGTTAAGAGTTCCTGTATTGATGGAAAGGACCAAAGGTTTTTGACTGCCTTCCTTTGTGAGCACTTCTGTAGGGTTCAGTACATTCATGTCACAGTTGGACACTGTTCCTATGTGGTTAAGACCATCCTGTAAGATTAAGCGGTTACTTATCTGGGAATAAATTTAGAGTTGTGGGGGAAGCAGCAGGAGAAATATTGCTGCATTTTTGGAGTCACAAAAGGTAAGAGACCACACTTCTGAGATTCCTGGTAAGATACTAGTGTGGACCACATTACTGAAAGTCTTAAACAGTTTTGGCTTTATTGCCATCTGAAATAAATCTTCCATGTAACACTGCTTGGATTTCTGTAGGAAACTAGAGCTCGCTGCTCTTCCTGATTGATTGGTATTGTGACTGAGGAGAGGCGTTTCTGTCACTTCCTCGACTTTTTTGTTTCCAGGATGAGGGATGTTTTTCCTAGTGTGAATTGTCTTAATATCTACTTCTGCTTATGGTTTCCTAATAACAATAAAGTGAAATGGCTGATAAATATTAGTAGGGGGTGGAAAAAAACCAAAACAAAAGATCGAAGCTGATTTATCTTCTAACAGACTATTCCCCGCCCTGACCGATGGCAAATCTCTGTGCCAGTAAAAACACTGAAACAGGCTGCATGGGTAGAAAGGTATATTTAGTTAATATGTGGAAAGGTGTCTTCACAACTGTAAAGTCTAAAAACTGTGTAATGGAAGTTCTCATTTCTAAGCCCCCAAGAAAAATACTGAGGTTTTTGGTCTTCCAGTCTCCAAAGACAGGTGGCTTTGTTTGTTTTTAAGCTACTAGTGATTTTGTGGAAAGTGAGTGCAACGTAAAGCATGGAATTTATGTTAGAGTACTTAGCTTTCCCTGAGTTTTGCATGGGCCCAGTCTTGGAATCCTTTCTGTAACTCTGTGTTTTAACTAGACAGCTAGTTCTAGCAGCTGGTATCTATAGTTTGAATTACTTGATTTTTCTGTAGGAGTGGAAGGAATGGTGCCTACCTGCAAAACAAAAATTAGAATTGAATTAGTTTATAACTGTTACTTTCACTTAAGGTGGAGGAAAATTAATCTGATTTTATGGTGTATTAGCACATTGCTACTGTACAGCAGATTGTGTGGTACCAGCTGCTTTCAGCTGTGTGGGAAGTTACGTTTCTGTCAAGGACATTAATCACTTTCACTCTTTGAAAAGCTATTAATAGGTTGACAAAATGCTAGCTAAAGCAAACAGAAAGCAATTTCATGAGTTTAAGTTAAATATTTCCTTTTGGGGTAATTGACTCATTAGAAATGATCAAAAATCTTTTCTGTGCTTCTTACATGTTGTTTGGCACTTATATCAGAAGTATCAGCTAGTAAGAGTAACATACTTTTAGCAATGTTTAAAATGTTTTCTGGTGTTTTGGAGAAAGTGCTTTCATTAAAATGTACAGAATAAAACTTATCTAGTCTGTCAGTTTGAGTGAAACTTATTTATAGCTGTTAAGAGAATGAGTGTTCACAAGGATTTAATGTGGTAAGTTTCTAGTAAATAAATTAAATGCTTTGATTTGGATTAATTTTCCTGAGAATTCCTGTGAATACAAACTCTCAGTTGAATGTATGGTACATACTGTTTAAGAAATCATATGTAGCTTGATTTGAGTGCTCAGCTGCTGTCACAGCAGCATTGTTAGCACTTTGATATCTCAAACAGATTAATCTGAAATAACTCTTCTATTTGGAAAGAGTGTTTTTCTTCCAGATCTGGGGTATAGTGTCTTGATAATTGAAGTCAGCCCAGCAAAACACTGTAGATTTTGTTATAGAGGTTATTTCTGTACTGGCTTGCATGAGGATATGCAGGTGAAGTAAAAGAAACTTCCTGTCTCTAACTTGTCTTTTAGGGAAAGGATTCTGTAGATGGTGTTTTGGTAGCAAACTTCAATTATTAATGCAACTGGCTATCTTCTCCTCCCCCACCTGTTTTTCTTTACATAAACGTTTAAAATACTTCGTTGTAATATCATTGCCAGACTGAGTAGACTAGCTATCATTGTCATTTAAAAAAGAAGGGGGGGGGGGAAGGGCATTTGAACTTTTTGAGCACTGATTACAAAACACAGTATCAACTTCTACAAGCTGTGTAAAATTACTCATGCTTTTGCATCTTCTATGAAATAGTGTATAAATGACAAACTACTGTTTTACTCTGATACTCTGGTTTTGTTTTCTCTTTAAAACGTAAAAAATATTTCTTGTATTTTTTTTTTATTCTTATATTATCTATTTTTTCTGAGAGGGAAAACTTTGCATCTCTTCATTAGGCTGTTCCCTTCCCCCCCCCCCCCCCCGACTCTTCCAGTATTTTTTGAAATACCATTTTTGGTCTAACACTCCCCCCTGCACCCCTCCCCCCCCACCAGTTCTACAACTTCTTTTGCAAATGTACTCCTCTTTAAATCTAATTTTTCATCTGTTTGCCTAGCTACTGTCTCACAGACATGCCCTCATTCATTGGCTTGGAAAACTTGGATGATTCCTGATATCTGGAAATAGGTTGGACAAAAACTGCTACAAAAGGAGAGGAGTTGGGCTATATATAATGATGCTCTTTGGACACTATTTGGTGTTCTTACATCAAGCTGGGGGAGGTCAGACCAAGAATAGTTTGTGTGGTTCTAGTTTTCATTTCAATTGAGCCCAACAGTGGCTTGAAATAGTTCACACCAGAATGAGAACTGTGTAGTGGGAATAGTCCTTCAGTGCAGTGTTTCAGCCACAAGAGTGGATTTAATCCCTGCTTCTTGCTCCTCTGTTAGATCTTGAGTACTAACTGTAGTCTCAGCACAGTTCCCCTGTGCTAAAGAGGTCCCTGCTAGCAGCTGCAGAACAGCTTGTTGTTACAGTGCAGAAATATAAGGAGTTCTGTTGCATGTGCTGCCAGAGCTGTACAGGTGATAAGGAGAAAGTGGAGGGAAGGAGGGACTGCAGTACGTTGTTGCTCTGCTGGTAGAGGTGCCTCTTTTTGAAGATGTCCCTGCTGTTGGAATGATAGGGTTAATGGAATTAATCTGAGGTCATAAATAAAAGTGTATTTTTGATAGATCTTTGTTCGGGTTGAACAAAGACCTCAAAGTCATGTTTGAGACTTAATTCCATTTCAAGAGAAAAAAGAGACTGAAACCAGTTTTCAGCCCAGGTATAATTCTCTTTTTCTGGTTAGCCTCATTGGTTTAGTTGTGTGTTTTTTGTTCTTTCACAGGGTTATATCTGTAGCTGCTTAAGCCTTTGCAGTCAGTAACAATTTTGTGATTCTTGTCAGTTTCACTTCTAAGTTTTGAGTGGGGGTGACAGCAACGTAAAGTGACTTGCGGAGGACTATCAGAATTGTTTCACTAAATACTATGTTCACATTTGACAGATTTTTCACAGTGTCAGGGTTTAGAAACTTAGGGGCCTACAGAAGCTAGCAGTACTTAAAGGAAAAATTACTACTGAGTAGGCTTTCAATTTTGATTGTCTCTCTTACTCAGAAAAGTAGCAGGTAAAAGATAAGGGCTTGTTAGAAGTAGGAAAAAAAATTAGACTGCTTTTGTAGAATTCAATTCATGACTAACAAAATTCTGACTTAAAATTGATGGATCCTTTGGGGGGGGTTATCTCTTTACTGTGATAATATAGTAACAGAAAAACAAGAATAAAATCCCTTTCTGAGTTCAAATATTAGAATGTAAATAATGGATCCCCTTTTTCAAGAGAGGGAATTGAAAGCATGCTGAAGAAATGTAACGGTAGTGGAACGTAATTTATGCTAATGTGGGACAACATATTTTGTGATAAACTAGGTATTTAATATGTTGCTTTTGTTAATACAGATATGGTCCTGAACATCATGAGCATGTGACTTCAAAAATGGACAACTGGATCTATTACAAGTTGTGATTGGCCTTAAGCTGACTTACAACTGTTGAAGAACTTCACAGGACTTCTCTCATTCCTGTTTTACGCCTATCTAATTGCCTCACAGCACCAGCTTAATCATGTATGGAAGTGCTCGGTCAGTTGGTAAGGTTGAGCCAAGCAACCAGAGTCCAGGGCGTTCACCACGGTTGCCACGATCACCACGCTTGGGCCATCGTCGAACCAATAGCACAGGGGGCAGTTCTGGAAGTAGTACTGGGGGTGGCAGTGGGAAAACCCTTTCTATGGAAAATATTCAGTCTTTAAATGCTGCCTATGCTACATCTGGCCCTATGTACCTAAGTGACCATGAGAACGTGGGTGCAGACACCCCCAAAAGCACCATGACCTTGGGCCGATCTGGGGGGCGGCTGCCTTATGGTGTCAGGATGACTGCAATGGGTAGCAGCCCTAACATTGCCAGTAGTGGAGTTGCCAGCGATACTATTGCATTTGGAGAGCACCACCTTCCTCCAGTGAGTATGGCATCCACTGTGCCTCACTCGCTGCGCCAGGCCAGGGATAACACAATAATGGATCTGCAGACGCAACTCAAAGAAGTATTACGGGAAAATGATCTGCTTCGCAAGGATGTGGAGGTGAAAGAAAGCAAGCTGAGTTCTTCTATGAACAGTATCAAGACCTTCTGGAGCCCTGAGCTAAAAAAGGAGAGAGCCCTGAGGAAAGATGAAGCTTCAAAAATCACTGTTTGGAAGGAACAATATAGAGTTTTGCAAGAAGAAAACCAGGTTTGTCATCTATTGTCACAATTGTGTTAGTGTGTTCATGCATGCAATAGCATGATTAAATGAATTTAACAAACTTGCACCTCACACTTGCAGACAAAATATATTGGTGCTTTTCCCACATAACTGGTATGAATGAGATGTGTTTTCAACTAGCAAGTCTCTCTTTAGATGTTTACTGTCAGAATTACAAGCCCCCTCTGACGGTTCACTTCTCCTGTTGTACTCTTATATGTCATTTACTTCTGGTCTAGAATTGATACTAACCATTGTATTTCCTTTTGGAAATATTTTACCCTGTTCATTATTAAAATTTCTGTAGCATTAACCACTTAAAGCATTTTCTGAGCTGCAGAATGTACCAGCTGCTGACCCGAAACACAACTGAATTGTTGATGAATGTTGACAGATTGCCAGCAAAACAAAGTTTGCGTTGCGCTGGTGTCATTTTAGAGCTCTAGTTAAAACCTCCAGATCTGGGGGTTTTCACAAACAGTTATAAATGTGGCTACACTTGAGTAACACTGTTTAATACCTGCTTATCTATTCTTTTGTCACTAGCTCTGCACATCTTGTTATACGACTATCATGAAACACCTTACAGTTGTTTGTGGTGATCTGGCTAGTTGGAGAACAGGCAGGAGAACAAGAATCTTGGGCATCTTGCTCTTTTATCTTGTCCCTCTTGAAAGCATCCCCAGATTAAAATGAAATAGAGAGGTTGGTTAAAACTGAGTTGTTTTTGTAGTCAGCACTTGTCATTAAGAGCTTTTTTAGTTTTCCCGTCTAGACCTCCTTTCTAGCAAATTCTGAAGTAACAACTCATCTTTCATTTAGTACCTTCCTGTTTAGTTTTTGGCTAGATGTGAGTTAGGAAGCTCTCTGTTTTCTCATGTAGGAAATCCCACCTTTCATGTGGAAGATGGGCCTAGTGTCTAATTCCTGACATCTCCCTAAAATTAAGTCGGCTTTCACCATGGTAAAATTAATTTCCCCCTTGGATTTTAAAGATATCCAATAAAGTTTAATGAAATGGTTTCCATAATTCAGGTGTGATTGTGTTCTTGAAGCTCTGTTGGTGTACTTGCTGTTTTAGGCAGTGGGTTTTTTTGGTTTTGCTTTGGAAGATGGAGAGGAGAGGGAAAGCACTGGAGGAAAAAGTAGTGGTAGTACTTAATATGTTATACTCTACTTTCAGGTGACCTATAATTTAAATAGTAGATTCATTTTGATTACTGACAATTTGTTACACTGAAGCTGTCTGTTCTACTTCTTTAAGAACTTAGATGCAGCAAACAAGTTGCTTCTCCTGAGTTAGTATGAGATAACTTAATGAACTTGTCATGCTGTTTCATAGCCATATTCTTGCTTTCTGGTAGTGTGACAACATGAGATTTGTTAACATGTGCAGCATTCTAGTAGTTGTTGTAGTATGTCTTGCTGGAATGAAGAAAAAAAAAAAAGTGAAAAGTCATTTTCATTATACTGGTACTGTACCTGAATGAAACATTAAATACCATCCACTCTTGAAATTCTCTGGTGTTGTATGTATTTCAGTTGCAGCTAAGTATTTTAATTCCTAAATTCTTTTCTGGTTTTGAAAGTTGCATTTTCATACTGAGGAAAATGCCTTTGGAAGGTGACAACACTTTTAACACATCAGTTTTGATATTTGAGGCTGCTGTGGAAATCCTGCAAGAAAAGTATAGTGAGTGTATCGCTTGGAATGGAATGCAGGGTTACTGAATATGTATAAATTGGAGAACACTGGTTCCTCTTTCCCAGTGTTTTTCCTATCTTTCCTTTATTCCCTAATTAAACATTTACAGATATTTCCAGGCCGCTGTTCTCTAGGCAATCATTACAATTCCACCAGTGTGGTAGTAATTATATAACTTTGGTCCAAAAAAAGAAGGGTGCAATTTAAAAGTAAAAGGGTATTATTGCAATGAGCTGTAAAAATGGAGAATGCTAATTAATAGATTATAGTTAGCTAACAGTGTGTCCTAATTAAACTCTGAATTCATTATGTAGTCTATAGCCTTCTGGAGTTGGTCACTTCAGCCTTTATAAGAAAGATCAGTTTAATAGGATTTACTGTAATTAAACAGACTTCTCTCTTTAGACACCGAACAAGGGATTTCTGTCATCTGTGGGGGAACCAGAACAATCTGTTCATTACCCCCTATAAAACTAGCTTAATTTATTCCTGCTACGTTATCTTTCAGCATACTTTGAGGAGCTGGTGTTTTAGATCTCAGCACCAGTGTTTCAGCACATCACTTTTAATAAAGCCTTCTAGCATGGGCAGGACTTGTGATTTGTACAGAGTTTAGCTAAGGACAAATGCAGTGGTAAAAATTGTCTCAACTCACAGAGCCAAGATGCTGGCTGACTCATGCCATTCTCTGATAGTCATCTCAGTCTCCTTGCTGTGATCCTGGCTCATTATTCCTCTGAGCGCACTTGATTGTCCCTGGTTAAATTTTTATTACTGTTCTTGTCACCTTTGAATGATTGAGTTACCCTTTTGTTTTGGAAGATGTTAAAAATACTTAAAAACATGACATCTGGTTGATTATCACCTCATAGTATCACCTCTAGTCTCTCATAGACGCACTGATGTCTTTGGGATTTGAGTTTTTTGTTTCTGAGAACTTATTTGCAAATCATGATTTTCTCGCATTTCAGATTTTCGTGTTTTTCTCTTGAGTTTTTAGGTTCAGTAAAGATCAGAGAACAACTTTTGAAAAACCTAATAGGGATATTGGAGATCATCACCTGTCCTCATGCAGTTGCATGCATTTTTTTCCTTCTAAGGCAATAAGAAGCAGGGATGGGATATCTTGCATAGCACAGAGTGTAGTGCAGATGTATCTGTATAGGTCTCAGTTGGGTCCAGAATGTTTAGGCCTTGCTTAGCTGTATTGGTTTGCAGCCAGTTTAGTTGTGAGTGCAGCACAGCTGTATTCATGGGATACTCATCTGAGCAAATATTCTAGCTCTGGAGTGTAGCATATGCTGAGCTTTATTTTTACCCTTTCTTATTGATCTTGAAGAGCTAGAAAATGCCTTTCTTCTGGTAAATTGGGGATATCATTGCCATCTCTTTTTGAAGTGCTTAAAACTTAACATAGAAAGTATTCCTGTAATTAAAGTAAGTTCTTGGGGAAAAAATATGATGGTTTTCAATGCAGTTTGGGTTAGTTAACCAATTATGCTTTGTTAGAAGCCAAAGGGAGAGTGCTAGTGATTTCTCCAAAGTTAACAAAGCCATGAGTATCTGAGGAGGAACTGGTGGAGCCAATAAACAGGAGTTTGTTTTTGGCATAGTATCGCTCTCCACAGCGTGCTTTAGGAACTGTATTTCTCTTCAGTTGAAAAACTCACTTTGAGTGTGGTTTAAAGTTTGCCTTGAAATCCCTTCATCACAAGCCAGAAAAGGGAAGGAAAGGCAGTGAGTATTTTTGGTACTTTGGTACAAGTTATTTCTCTTAAAAAATCATAGACCATGATGGACTGTGGAATTTGAGAGCAAGGTACTCCTCTCAGTTGCTTATACCAAGGTGTTTGTCTCTTAGTATAACTAGGTGTTGAATTTGCTTTATACTAACATCCTACACCGAAGTTTGGCTTCCCATGCTGACTGATCTGTGTTAAGATCAGAATTATGTTTCTGCTAAAATAATGTGGTGCCACTGAAAATATATTCTTACTTTGATGCCTCTGTGGTTAGAGGCCTTGGATGTCTGCATAAGAGTGTTTAACCAAGAAAATGTTTCTGGAAGGAGTTTCACCTTACTGGGGCAAGCTCTTGCGGATCATTGTCCCTTACTTTGTCATGGAAAAGTGTGGCTGGTATACTCCAGCAGGGTTCCTCTTCAGACTTTTCTTGCATCCCCCACCATCTGAAAGAGGCTCTCCTTCACAGTAGTCTGGAATGAGCATCTCCCTTTTTGAAAATATAGTTGTCTCTTTAAATGTGTTTGCTGCTATTATGAGACTGGCTGAACTTCTAATGAGTATACTTTTCTTCTGAAAACCAAATAATTCTCATTCCTCCACTGACTTTATTTTTTAACTATATTAAAATAACATTTTGATTTGTTTGCCCTAGTACAGTATCATCAAAATACTGATTCCATTCTTGAGTTGGTTGTCAATTGATAGAAAGCTAGACTTTCTCCCATTATGGATATTTGATTGTGCAATATGCAGTTGCGTAGTCATTACCTAAAGGCACTGTAGGTATCCTCCAGCACCACACTTAAATAACTTGTCGATGGCAGATGTTTGTTAGCTCTCTAGAATGTTGCCAACTTTAAGGTGCTTTCCCTTTATTTCCCCAGGTCATGCATGAAATTGTAACTTAACTCTCTTTTAGAGTAACTTGAAGTTATGTCCTCAAGAGAGCTTAGTATCTGAGGTGTTGTCAAGGTGCAGCACTGTCTAGTGACTTCAAAAAATTGTCGTGTAATGGGTCAAGAGTTGGGCTTTCTGTGTTCTGCCCCTTTGCATTCCTAAAAGGAAAGAAAACTACAAGTTTTGTGCCTGTTTCCCAATGCTCCCCCCCCCCCCCCATTTTCCTAGGGAGGAGGAGCGAATACCTTGAGTTGCTTTGAACTGTTGGATAGGCTAAGCAGCTGGTCTCTGCTTGGCCTGTTAAACATATGAGGGGAATACTACCAACTTCACCCCTTTTATAGAAAGCTGCTTGGGTAAATGGTACTGTTGAACTTCTTAGTAGCTTAACTATACTTTTGTTGTTAAGCTGTGGGAGGAGTGTTCTTGTCCTCTAAATACCGGGTCCCCTTTGTAATAGACTCTGTTCCTCCACTCAGCTCCAAAATTCTTGGGCTGCTATGTATTGAGACTGTTCAGACATTGCTCCCCTACCCAGAGTTGCACTGATATTTCCCCCTCCTCCCCAACCATTTAGTATGCATATTCCTGAAGAGTCTTTTCTATATTACTGTGTTTCTCTAGACGCTGTACTGTCTCTCTTGACATTATCTTAATTTGGATATTAGAGTTCTTAATTTGTTATCTTAAATGTCTTTATTGTACAAGAAAGAAATATGTAACTTGAAACTTTGTAAGGCTCAGGTTTGGAACAGGTCAAACTTCCTAAATATATTATAGCTTTCTAATGTCAAATCTGGTGTTCTCATGGGTCTTTCTTGCAGTATGTGGTATTGATTTTAAGTAGAAAGGAGAGAAGCACTTGCAATGGAACTGCCAGTCCATGGAAAAAGAGCTGAAGTGAAATTGGTAATGCACACAAGCCAGTTCTTTTTGGCCTTGCAGGCATACACAAGGGAAAATTGAGCCTATTTTTTGTTGTAATGTGGTGATACTAAGAAGCCTTGTAGACTTCAAGATGCTGCAGTAGAGACTAGCTTAAGTAGTTCACAATCTCTAAGTTGTTGTTGAAAGTGATTTTTTCCCCCCCCCCCCCCCCCAGCAAACTGGCTATATAAGATACTGTTAAGTCTGTATAACTCTTGAGGCATTAGTGAAAAAAGAACCTTTTGGTTTTAGGATGAATACAAACATATGTTTTGAGATAAGGGCTAAAAAGTAGAAAAGTTGAGGTGACACTTTTGTACTCTTAAAGTGGTTAATGTATTGAATAAATTACCAAGGCTATTAATGCCAACTATCTGAACTAGTAATTGAAGAAAAATATTGTGAAATACCACTTAAACCTCAGCTGGCAGGAGGGGGAAGAGGAGGAGCAGCTTGATAGTGTTCTATTTTTCTCCAAATACCATGGAATACCATGATGTGTTCTGATATAAAACTTTTCTGAATTCATTTGGTGTATCCTTGTGTTTAGTGAACACAAGAAAATATCAATGTTTTGGATAATAGTAGTTCATGGTGATTTGAGCTCCTCAATAGTAATCAGCTTACAGTGGCTTGTCAGCAGGTAAGCATAACTATTTGGGATTATGTTATTTTTCCTACAGGGATAATGCTTTGTTATCCTTTGGTATCATCTTCAGCATGATCTGTCAGAGAAAGTGAAAGATGACGGCATTCTACCAAACACAGTGTCATAATTGTTTCTTAACCTTTTCTTTTATTTTCAGTACAAAAGATGACTCTAGTCCTTCCAAGAAGATCCCAGTATATGCCTCCAAATACTTTGTAAGAATACACTTATGTAGATCTTTTTGGTTATGAAACTAAGTTTTGCTGAAATGATTTTTCTTTTCAAGGTATATTAATTGTTACCTTGAGAGAAAAAAGCTACAATTATGACTTTGTGTTTAGTAGAATGCTGCTGTTTTTCACTTTCTGTCAGATTATATTTACTTGCTGTCCTTCTGTGTTGAAACCACTTGTTATATCTAAGTGACTTGCAGTAATACCTTAGACTAAAACAGAAAGTGTTTTTGGTTATATAAACAGCCTTGGGAAGCAGGTAGCAGAGATGATTTTTTTTTTAACTCCATTCTAACTTAACAGATCATAGTAATTCACCAAAAAACCACCATGATTTAGGCTTTTTTAACTGTTGAAAAGCTTTGTAGCTTGGTTGTGCCCGATGTACAGTCACCTTTGTTTCCAAAGAATACTTAAATAGTCTGTTTTCATTCATTTATCCTGAGACAATTATTGTATCTTTTCTCTTTTATAACTTTAGAATAAACACCAAAAAATGATCTGACTGGGAGACGTTGGGGCATACCAACATGCATCATTTTGCGATTGCAGAGTTGATGTTTACATTCAAACCATAAATAAAAAACATCGTTGGAAAGCCTCATTAATAACATCTAGATCAATATTTGAAGTGTTTTTATGATGGTTTGAATTTCTGTCTATTAACCTTATTAAGAAAGCCTTCTTATGGATTCACTCTAGAAAGAGACTGGATTTAGAAACAAAAACATAAAAACAGTCACATTATAGTATACATGCTGATTGGAACAAGCCTAATCGTAGAGCCAAAATGTTGGCACAGAACACCTATTAAGAGTGCTTTCAATTATCGTTGCATAAGACACCTGAGGACTTAAGCTTACAGCAATGTGTAGGAATAAATACCATTCAACTTTGCTGCTTCAGTTTAATTTTAGTAACTTTGTTTCTAAACTGACATACTAAGTAATATATAGTCATCAGTAAACCTAATATTTTGATGGCTCTTCATCCTGTTGAAAATGTGTATTCATCTATACACAAGTTTTTTTTTAATTTGGTTTGAATTTACATGTTATGACTTTTTGCTGTTTTTATTTAAATGTCTTAAATGTCTGTTTATAATCCTTGTTCAGTTTCTAATTGTTGGAATTTCAGGTTTTGCATCTCTCTTCTACAAGAAGGTTTTTCCTCTTGTTTTTACTGAAGAGTTCCTCAAGACTGGAGAGCAACAAACTAAAACGTGTTCTTTGTAATTGAATGTTTCGTTCTGCATGCGTGACAGATGGAATGAAACCACTTCATGGTATAGCTATGAGTGCTTGGACTAGCACAGACCAAGTGGTAGTGTAGCAACAGGGGTGAGCTTGTGGAGGTGAAAGAATGGATTGGCTTCTTATGAAGGTGCTGCTTTACAGTAATTTAAGGTATATAAGAAATCATGGCCTAAGTAAATGGCAGCAGTCTGCATAACGCAAATTCAGTGTATCTGAGTTTTCTTCAGTTTCATTGACTTCTGCAGCAGTCAACATAGCATTATGTCTTTGTAGGGAAAACTTCAAACTTTTATTTCTGATTTCTTACAAATTTGATAAGGGATCTTATTCCCTGCAGTCAGTTTCTAAGGTGTTTCTCTTGCATCTCATTTCTGGGCTATTTAGTGGCTGGTGCTCTTGTAGGTTTTAGGAAGAGAACTAGGCCACGAAAAGCTGGAAGCAAAAGACTTTTCTCAGTGTTTCATTGGGAAGCTTGTCTGGCTATGTGGGTAGTGTTCTACCCATGTGGATTTTTTTGTCTTGCATTCTGACCCAAGTTGGGCTCTACTTTTTCAGTTCAGTTTCTGCAAAATCTCTGCAGTACTGAAGCTGGCCAGGCAACAGAGTAGCTAGGATTGAAAGAACTGTCTGGAGGTGCAGCTCTTTTGTCTTTTTGTTTTTTGGGGCGGGCTGGAAGAGTGCACGCAGTATTTGGTAATCTGGTGTGTCATTGCATTGATATGGGCACAAGTACAATAAGTGTACCGAGTTTCTAAGCATGCCATTGTGTTTAACAATGAGACTTGTACAGAAACACAAAAATGAATTTGTTTGCTCATATAGTTATTTTGCAACTCTGAATTATTTGGGGTTTAGTCAGGAACATTTCCTGCAACTTCTGAATTGTCTTCTAGAGTCTTTTCCTGATACTGACTGGTCCCACAGTTGAACTAGTTCTCAATACCAGAGAATTCTCCCATCCTCCCAATCTAAGCCAGTGTGTTCATAAGGTTTTCTTCAAGTTTGCTCTGTAAATCAGCATGTACATCCTCCTATCTACAGTAGGCTGCTTTTCCTTTTCCTTGGATAGGGACCGCTGATCCAAAATCCCATTGAAGCAGACGGAGGAAAATGAACTAGTCCTTGCTGCTCTATGCTGCTTGCAGTTCCTGCATGGATTGCTTTTAAGACCTAATGACTGTAGTTACTATTTTGCTAAATACTGTAAGTTAACAAGGGTGAGCAATTGTACAGCGGTATTAAGATTTTTCCAGAATTTGACTCAAAAGAAATTTAAAGGCAATATATAGTTTACACGCAGTCTCAGGCAGTTCATTGGCAACAGAAAAGAGCAGATCATGGGAGTGATGCTATGTCTAGTCCCATACATAACACAGTGAGATGTATTTCCTTTTGAGGAAGGGAGAGAGGGACTAAAGTCAGCTGTGCAATTAAAAGATGTTTTTCAGTGCTCTGCAAATACAGCAGAGAGGTGGTGAACATATTCTACTACATTTTCAAGTGCTTTGTTAATATCCATTGCTGTACGATATCAGCATTGTTCTGAGGTTCTGCAGTGGATTCCTAACTAATAGCTTAATTATTGGCTTGGGTTGTACTTCACCTAAAAATGCATATATGACGTTCCTAATGGTGATTTTGGCTTGCCTGACAAGAAGCTTCAGTATTTCTTTGCTGACTGACAGAAGCACATCTGTGCTGACAATGACAAAGGTTTTAGGTTGAGAGTTAGTGCTATTAGGTGAAAGTGTTAATCCCAGAAGAATCCTAGAAAAGGGAAATAGGCTCAAAGGAAAAGAAGTGGTCTTACAATAAAGGCTTAAAAAAATTAGACTGTTAGGAAATGCTGTGTCCTGCACAGACTGGCAGAGTTTCAGGAAGTAACTTTGGCTTATCTCCCTGTTTTGGATAAATGTGGAGAATTAGATTTGTTTAATGAATAATAGCACAGTGTCTACTAGGTTGAGCACAGTTGCACACCAATATCTAAGCATTTTTTGGTTATGCTGGTTAGTGTTTCTGATGAGGAAGGAGAGAAGAATCTTCAGAGCATAGAAGTAAACTCTAGATAATTCTTTGATCTGACCAAATATGGGAGTCTGTGTTTTACATTAGCACAACAAATAACAAAATATGCTTATCTGAAATCTTCTGCGTGTGTGAAAATTCATAGATGTAGTTGCTTCTGGAGACTAACAGTTTATTTGGAGGACAATTTTTAAGGCATTCTCCTTCAGCAAGTATCTAGCAGGTCAGATTCAGTCTGACGATTGTGAGCCTGTTAATGTGTAACCATTTTAATAGATCTGCAAGCCTAGTTACTCAAAGGAGAGACCTTTCTAAGGAAGCATAGGTTTATTTTCATATTGGAAAGTAAATACACTGTGCTATATATGCAGTCAACAGCATTTTTTACAGGTTAAGAAAAACTAAACACCTTAGCCATCCGCTGTGCAAAGAGCATTTGGACTTGTTTTACTTGTTCTGATCACTTCACTGTGTTTGGAAGATTCCCAAAAATTGAATTATCTTTAATATTGTATTTGGGGCAAGAGGAGAGGAAGTCATGTTATAATTCACCTTGCAATAAAGTTAATTGATTCCAACTTCTGTAAATATTGAATCTATTTTGGTTTGAATTGGCAGATCTTTTTGACAGTAAGGAGAGTTTTAACAAATATTCTTTGGCAATGATTCATGAGAAGCTGTGTGCAAATGCTGGACCAAACAGTTGAAGTGAACATGGGCACTACAGTGCGTGACTGCATTATGATCTGTAACACCTGAGTTCCCAGCTTTTTGAAGTTTTGTACCACGCTAACAGGATCCTGCTAGTAGTTCCACTGTTAACACTAAGCCATAATAAATGGAAATAGTATGCTTTCTAATTATTTTTATGAAACCTGTCTGACTTTTTTGAGCTGTATTGTTTTTAAATCATCCAAATGTGTTTAACTTAAAATCAGACTTTGTGCTTAACAGAAAACAGTTGAACTAATTTGGTTGTCTTGCTGCCATCACTTTCACTCTCCCCCATCCTCCTAGAAATAAGATTCAAAATCCAGTAATTGCTATTTAAGGAAGGTTCCAGGTTAGCATTTCTGTCAGGGGAAGAGTTTTTGCGAAGGCTGGGAATGCGTTCAAGACTAGCCTTTTAAAACTGTGCACGCTGTGGTTTTTTGTTTTTTTGTTTTTTTGTTTTTTTTTCAAAGCAGAATCAATTTAGCGTCCACTCATTCAGAAATGATCAGTCTCCTTTTCAGTTAGCTGAATCAGCTCAAATCTGTATGTCTTTAAGACATCTGAGATCTGTCTTTTTTCTTTTTTTTTAAACTGTGTGAGAATTGTCATTAATTCATACTTAGCATCACTACTTTGTTAATTAACTGGTTATAGTGTTTCATGTCAGACTCTTTTAATCTGAAACATTGCAAACCTGTGGAAGAAAGCATTAATTCATTTTCTTTTACAGTTAACATGGCTGTTAATGTTTCCTCGTGAACTGCTGTATGCTAGACCATCTTTGAAGGGTGATTTTAAAAAAGTAGATCTGTACTTTATATGTTGTGCCTGTTAGCAAATAATCTGGTGAAGTAAGAACTGATTATAGATAGATAAAGGGGTCACAGCACCAATTACTTCTACAGGAGACCCCTTCATCAACCATCTGGGAGGCTTACTCTTGACTAGTTATATTCCAGTCTGTTGGACTTTTGAAACATTCCCCCTGTACTTGTGGTTTTATGCTGTGAAACAAACCAACCTATGGTAAGTGGGACCTCTCTGAGGCCCTTTCAAAACAGTGCCACTGCTCCAAAATAAGTCTGCTGCAGACGTAGTCACATTTGCACAACTACTAATGTTTGAGACTCTGAAGGGACTTAAATACTGATAAATTAAACATTTCAACACTCTAGGAGGTATGTGTTACTTTCCTGTCAATAAAAGCATCTTGTAAAATGTTTTCAAACCATTAAATTGGGTAAGAGGTAACATAATCTATTGAAAATCATGCAGTTGACATGAAATCTTGAACAATTTTTTGTCCTTTGTGTTAACCATTAAAAAGCAAAATCACCTCCTCCTATATAAGGTAACTTGATGCTTTAAATGCTGTGAGCTCTTCAAAGCTCATGTATTTAGGAGAGCACTGTAGTGCCCTTAGTATAGTGTTGAATCAAGCCCATATTTCATTTTTGCCACCTTTTCTTGAAGGATGTGGAACTTCATTTGTTAATGTAATGTAATACACATCAACTTCACCAGTTGATGTGTATTATATCTGCTTGAGTGGTTCAGTCATGGTTAATCTTGTTAATTGTATGTGAATGAAGGTACTAATTTCTAATAGTATACTAATAACAATCAAGATAGGTCAATACTCAATACAGGCTTCTGTGCAACTGAAAGGATAAGATTTTGCTCCTGAACACTTTAATTTTCTGGACTTCAAATTTGATCAGCCAGTGAGTATTTCATGAACAGCAGGCTTCATTACCAAAATACAGAAGTGACATTTATTCCATGAAAATGGGTTATTTAAACTGAGTATTTTTATATTTTTCCACTGCTCTTTCATTTCAAGAGGAAATATACTATTCTTTTCTTTACTGACTTTTTTGGAAATTCCTACCTAATATACAATATTTCTGCCTCTAATATTCTGTTCAGTTAGGATTTTTTGTTCTTTCAAGTTATAAAATCCCTGTTTACTATTTTTGTTTCTAATGGTTATATATAATATATTATTTCTAATGGTTCTAATGGTTATATATAATACCAACAATGCAAAGCAGTGAATAACTTACAAAACTGTTCACCAGTTGTGATCAGAGTGATCAGAGACCTGGTAAAAAGCCTACCTTGAGTTTGTGTGCAAATCTACTGCCCAGTAAGAAAATGACTTCCATAGAGTAACTAGTAAGATATTTCATAACTAAAAAGGCAGAACATGATTCCTTGATTTTGGTGGCTTATGGTCTTTATTAATCCTAAAGTAACTAGTTGAGGTTCTTCCAGGTATAGCTGACACTTCATCCCTTGTACACTGAGTGATAAGCTTGAAGATACAGATAATTAGCAACACTATTAGTACTTCATCAAGTAATAAAATTGATATTGCTGTTGTAAATTATCAGTTTCCAGAAGGAGATGTTCTGAATTAACTTCTCAGTTTTCAGAACTCTTGTCTACTTCATCAGTTTTCTTCAGTGTTAAAAGGTGATATTAAAAAGTACAACATTAAATCAAGAGAATAGAAAACCTATATAAAACATTAAGTATAAGGTATAAGAGATTTTATGAAGTAGATGATTGGTAATTATTAACAGCATGGTCATATACTGTGCTTGAGTTGATAGTTAAGAACTGCTGCCTTTTCATCCAAAAGTCTTTTATATATTGATTTGTGAACTTTCTGTCTGGTTTCTTGTTCCTTTAATCTAGTTCCTTTCTTTTCTCCTATCAGAGTTGATCATCTTTGGGCTAGCTGTAAGGAGTTAAGTAGCACAATCATTCTTGTGTCACTTTTGATGTTCGAATCATTTAAATTGCACAAGCTCAGTTTTGTGCGACAGGTTACACCTTAAGGTGCATACATGTATATTTCCAAGCTACTAACTGAAATGCCCAAAAGAGACAAGAAGGGCCCAGTTTTTTAATGGAATTTTTATAAAGCCTTATGTTCACACCACAATTTATCTTGACTTCATGGTTGCAAATAATTTTCTCTCTTTTCCAACGGTCAACAGTCATGTGAAGAACGGAAGAGTGTGAACATCATTGTAAAAATGAATGGGAATGCTTAACCATACCTGGCAAGAACTATCTGAAAAGAGAATATAGCTGTTGTCTTAAACATATTTTTCCATTAATCTCAGTTTTCTGCTCATTCTTGATACATCTTTAATTTCTGCAGCAAAATTCCAGATCCTGTGTACCGTATCAGTAATTCCTATCATTATGACTTTTCCCCCCAATTAGTACCATTCAGTCTCTGCACCAAAGAATGCAGAGTTGCTGTGGTAATGATATGAATACATATTCAACACGTGGAGAGCTCAGCAGAATCCAGTCACCCAAATCCTAGGAAGTCCTGAACTTTGCATGTATTTTTAATGTGGTTCTTGGATGTAACTGATTTTTAAAAATGCTGTAGTTCCACTATTGTTAATCTTCAGTGACTTGGCATTACTGTCCCCTTCCTTTCTGCTGGTACTAGTTCTATACAGCTCTAGGTGAACTGACTCTCAGAGAACTGATCTGGTTAAAGAGTAACTTGGCAAAAAGGTTAATTTTCACCTCAGTCCATTTAAAAAATAGTGCTAGGGGAAATAAGATTAAAAAATAAAACTGTAAAAATGTTTTACAGCAACAATACCGTGTTTTGTAATGAACTCTAAAATGAATAAAGCTTGCTTATGCTGACACTAATGAATCATTTATTTCCTGCTCAGAATGGCTATTTCTAGAACATAGTCTGGACAGAAAAAGTAGAACATGATTGAATTTTCCTTTTAATATTACAAATTGACTAAAAAAAAATAGGTTTTGGTTTCTGAAAATTCCCATGCTTAAGTATGAAGGAAACAAATGAAGGCTTTTCTCAATTCCTAATTGTGGAACTATGGGACTTCTTGAAGAACTTCTAGTGTGTAGCGTAGACTAGTGTTGATCCCCTGAACAGATTACTCAATTTCTTCAGCCTTCCCACTTGGCTTCCTCCATTCTCTTACAGTATGCAAATACAGAGATAACACATCTGAACAAAATGTTGCAGCTTTCTGTGTTATGCCAAGAAGATAGCCCAGGCCTGCCTCTATGCTCAGAGGCAAGGTTCAAGGAGGAGGGGAACTACCAGCAGAGAATGTGGATCGAGTCAGGCTTTACTTGGAAAAAACTCAAACCGTACAAGCCTGTGAGACTAAACAAGATGGATCTGAGGGTGCTATGAGAGTTGAGTGATGCCATTGCAAGGCTTTTTCTTTTATCATTTTAAAAGATTGTGGAGATTGAGGAGGGGTCTCCAACAGCAGAATTACAGACTCATCATCCTCACTTCAGCCCCTGGAAATATTGTGGGGAGAGTCCTGTTGGAACACATTTCTGCACACATGAACAAGAGTGTGGTTGGAAACAGTCAGCTTGGGTTTACCAAGGGTAAATGAGTGAAGCATTTATGCTGAGGTCATGTCTGACCAAACTCATTGCCTTCTATGATAAAATGACTGGATTTGTGGATGAGGGAGGAGCAGTGGATGTTATTTACACTGACTTAGCAAGGCTTTTATCACTGTATTTTGTAATATTCTTGTATCGAAGTTAGGATGTTATGGTCTGGATGGGTGAACAACCAGATGGATAAAAAGCTGGTTGGACAATTGAGCTCTGACGGTAGTGATTAATGGGCCAAACTCTACCATGTTGCTGGTAAAAGTGGAGTCCTGTTTAACAAATTTATCAAGGATCTGGAAGGAGGTGACAGGGTGAGACTGAGATTGCAGATGGCTCCAAACTGGAGGAACCAGTCAATACGCTCAAGAGCAAGGCTGACGCTCAGAGGGACCAGGAACAAGTGGACAGGAATCTTGGGAAGTTCAATATGCACAGACAAGTCATGCAAGTAGGAAGGAAGAGAGCCCCTTGCAACAATACAGGTTGAAGACTAACAAGATGGGCAGCAGCTCTGCAGAAAGGGATCTGGGGGGCCAGGTGGACAACAACTTGAATGTGAACCAGCAGTGCACCCTGATAGTGAAAAAGGTTGCCAGAATCTTGGACCGTATCAACCGATCAAGGGAAGTAATGATGCCTTTCAGCTTTGCGCTTGTTAGACCACATCTAGAATACTGCATTCAGCTTTGGCCTCCCCTGTGCAAAAAAGGCATCAATTAAAATAGAGCAAGTTCAGCAGAGGACTGCTGAACTGATCAGGGGGCTGGAGCACAGGCCCTTTGAGAAGAGGCTGGCGGAACAGGCTTTGTTCAGCTTGGTGAAGAGAGGAAAAGGCTTTGCGGGGACCTAATAGTAGCCTTCCCCTACAATGAGGAGGTTGTTGAGAAGATGGAGCCAGGCTCTGTACAGTGGTGCATGGTGGAAGGATGAGAATCGGTGAGCATAAATTGAACTGTAAGGTTCTGAATGAATATATGGAAAACCTTTTTTCCTGTGAGGATACTTGAGCGCTGGAGCAGCTTGCTAAGAGGGGCTGCGTAGTCTCCATCCTTGGAGGTCTTCAAGATCTGACTGCGTTGAGTCCTGAGCAACCCAGTGTGATTGCATAGCTGACCCTGCCTTGAGCAAGAGGTTGGACTGGATGATCTCCTGCTGTCCTTTACAACTTGAATTATTTTACCATAATTCTGTTTTGAAACACTGGTTGGTATTGTATGTTATGTCTGCTTATGTTTCTAACCTATATCATAAACAAACATGATTCTCTATACTCATCTTATGTCAGAAAGGTATGGAGGGAATCATATATATATGCAGGGTGTATCACTGTCAAATTATGTATCGTTAAAAGTATACTAAATTGTCAGGCTTTGAAAAGTCCCCATCTTGTGATTCAGTTATGCTTTCTCATAAGCATAGTAAAAGTCACTAGCATACTTGGGTAGAGAATAGATGCAGTTTCTGCAAATCTTTTCTAAATGGATGCAAAAGTTATGCTTGCTTTAGAAAGAGGTCTTTGCCTTTAACTCCTGACGAAAGCTAACCTGGGATTTATCAAGAAGTGTGCATCTCCCATCCATCAGTGCTTTAGCAGCTGTAGCTTCATCTGCATAAGATTATAGAAATGAAAAAGCCCGTGTAAGAGCTTGAGTGAAAGAAGGCAGCATTCTCAGTCTCTGGGGCCATTGTTAGTGCAATCTAAGCTTTCCAGTTATCAAAGTCTTGACAGTAGCTTAAGACCTTAAGGACTTTTGCTCTTCCATAATGACTGAGGCTTCCTGTATCACTTTATCCGGAAAAATGCAGCATAAAATATAGTGATACTGAGTTGACTTTAAGACAACCAACACACTGCACCGCAAAGCTATATTGAGCATACTGGTCCTGCTGAGACTGGGACTTACCTGCTTTTATCACCAGTATCATTGATGTGTTCTTGCTGCGATGTACTAGACCCAAAAGAATACCAGCTGCCCAGGCTTACAAGATTGCTACAGATGTGCATGTCAGTGACTAGACTGTTTTTTTCTGGCCTGATAGTCAATGTATCAGTACTCACCTTGTTTGTTAAAAGTAAAATCAAAGAATATCGGATGTGTCTACTGCTACTGCACTACTGCTAGCACCAATATTAATTTTCTTCATCAAGCGTGCAGGCTTTCCAGGGAGGAGTCTTAGTCCAGATCTATTGGATCCAGACTGACTTCATGCCCTATGTCTGGCAGTATTCCTACAAATTCAAGATCGTTTGTAACAGTGTAACAATTGTTTTCTCCAATCCTGGGTTCAGGGGACAGGTCATTTTGATTCATTTTGTCTCCCAGCTTCTCGCTAGCTTTGATTCTGTTGCAGATTTATTTAAAAAGGTTGGCTAGCTTACTCACTGGATGCATTTTTCTCAAATTTGTTAGAATTTTACTGTTAACAACCTACGTATTAAGGTTTTATGTTTCAAAACGCTGAACAAATGTTCATGACTATCATTTATTTTTAAATACATCTCTGAGGGAGGAAGTTGTTCTTATGTTACAGATGGTGACAGTACATTTAAAATATTAATTAATATGTAGGCATATCTGTATGAGAGTTTGTGGTAAGCCTTATGTTGTCACTTGGTCTTTTTTTAACTTCAGGAGTGTACAGCCTGCGTTACAGCTTTATAGCTGCTTGCCTTTGGCTCACTGTTCAATTTCAATTCAGGTCAGACCATCTTTATGCTAGCGTTTTTAGTAGTCTTGCCTCTTAAGTTTCCTGAGGGTTTTCTCTAGGACTGTCTTACGGTCCAATTTCTTCAGCGTATACTTAATCACTTTATTTTGACCTACTCCTTGTAGTTCATCACTCGCTATCTGTTTAACCAACTTACAAAATGCATGTCTCTGGACAGATTTTCAATGTTAAAGACCTGAACTTCTTATTTTTTTTTTATATCTGATAAATCTTATGTGCTAAAAACAAAATTACATGTTGTTAAAAATCTAAAATTTAACTCAGTTTGTCTGTTTTGTTCTAAACTGATTTGGTTGAGTTATAGCTACTTCTGCTTTCTAAGTGTTAGAAGAGAGCTTTCTCAGTGCCCCTGGATGGATACAAAACATCCAGGACAGCAGCTTGGCCAACTCCATTGTGCATAACCTTTAGGCTTATGCTTGTATAGATGATCTGATTTTCCCACTTACTTTCAACGTGTTTTCTTTCCTTCTTTCTAATTTCTCAACTGTCCCATTCCAGTCTCTGTTGTCTTCATTATTTTTTGCGGCTTCTGGGCCACACAGCAGATAGGAGCTGTATTTGCCTTCTAGCAAGTGGGATAAGCCACGTTGAGTCTCACTTGCCTTTAAATTCCAATTGCTCTTCTCATTTCATACTGATACTGCTAGAAAAAGGTTGGTGAAAGAAGCTTTTATTTCACGCTTCTGCATCTCAGACAGTACTGTCGTTAACTTTTGAATATTCAGGTTCATTACAAATGACTTCTATATTAATAGGGCATTATAGATTTCACTAGTGTCTCATTACTTTACAGATAATTGAAGTATTTGTGCTATCAGAAACACTTTCACGGTTTATGAAGTAAATACGCAGCAAGCAATCCGGTTTTGCATCTTTCACCCCTGTGTTGCAGTGCCCACTACTTCAGTTCCCATATGATGGTCTTGTAAAGATGTTAGTTTGTGTAAGTACCTTGCATGAAAGTGATATACTGTTCTTGGTTTTGTGCTGTGAAAGACCTTTACTCAGTCATTTGACCTTCATTTATTTCCATGGACATCTTTCTCTTCTCAGATCTAGTATTCAGTTGGACTTGAAAATTCTGGCTTTTGTCAGGAGCTGTTGTCCTGAAAATACCTTTTTTTTCCTTCCTCCTTCCCTACCTTAGTTTTAATGGCATTCTTTACTCCTTAACTTCCTTCACAAGTCTGACTGTCAAAATCTGTCTTTGGGGTATGCCAGGACATTCTTTTCTGTTTTTCTATTAAATACGTTTATATAAGTGTGTGTTTGTATATATATGTATACAGATATACATACATATATATATAAAATGTAAATTTATTTTAATTACTTTAAAACTGTTCAACATGTCTTTTTGTTAAATCCATTTTCTTCCATATGTGGCTCGTTTCTTTTGAATTTTCCCTCTGTAGCTGCACTGTATTTTGGTAAAATTGGTTTGTAGGGAAGTAGCTTTATTTCCTTTGATCAGTTTGTTCGTACAAGTTATGTTATCATTCTTTCTTGAACTTCTGAGTTCTTCTTGCATTCATACTCTCGAATTTGTTGGAGAGCCCACTTCTGCATTGTTGATACTCCTGTGCCATTAGTCCCCACTGTACAAACACACTGTTGCACTCTTTTTGTATATTGCACATACCTGTCTGCACCTGCTTAAATATTTCTATCTCTGAGTTCCTCTCAACAGTTCAGCTTGGTGTTTCTGTTCAGAAGAGCCTACTCTCCCCCATTCCCTTCAGTACTGAGGTCATACCACTTATTGACACTGAGGATCTCTTTGCTGATTTCTGCCAAGAACTTCATTTTTAATGGCAGAGATTGTAATAGTGGAAATGTTCTCTTTTCTAAGCTCTTTATATTAAACAGCTTTGATATATCCAAAAGGCATGATTCCTTTTTGTCTTTTCTCTTGTTTTTGCAGCTGTAACCCCTATTTGGGGCACAGACTTTTGTTTCAACCTAGATTAGACCATTTTTTGCAAAGCATTTTTGCACTAGAGAGAGTATTTGTAAACATCTGTAAGTTACTGCGTAGTTTCAGACTCTTCAGTTCTCCACCCTCTTTTCTTTTTAGGGACCTCTCTGAAGACATGAGTTTGCATTTGTAAGTTTTTTTCCTAGCCGTTGTTTGAGAAACTAAAACTTGTTTCTTCATAGCTGCTCTAGGGAAAGGGCTATTCACAGTGTTTTCAAGTACCAGAAGGAAAATCCAAGATGGATTTTCATCCTCATTTTCCAAGGACTGAGTACCTCTCACTTGAATCTCAAGTTCATGATGATAATATTGCCAGTGGTGGTACAGTCCCTGCAATGGAAAGATTGATTCTTCCCTCTTAACTTGCAGGATGTTTATTCTTGCATGCTAATCAAAGTTATGCTGAGACACTATCTGCAGTTATTAGTTGCTCTGATTACCACTCATCAGTTCAGTGTTTCCCTTCAGCCTCTCTGTAGCACCATATATGTCTTTTCTGGGAGTGCTGACTTGCCTGCCATTCTTTGAAGGGGATGCTGCTGCAGATACCCTTAGTAGTATGATTCCTTAAAAGGGAAACGGCTGAGTGAGTTATATTTTTCCCTTTGTATAACTTTGCTATTTGTTTCCTGAGGACCTCATGAGCATATGTCAGTGACATGAGATCTGTGGTCTTCTGTAGAGCCCAGCATGTGTATCATTTCTGCTTGAATATTCACTCTGTATTCAGAGCTATCGGATGTTAGACATAGACACTACTGCTACCACATTTATGTTAACAAATAAAATGCAGAATCCCTATCTCCAAAGGGGAGAGAGAATCAATATTGGAACTTGTGCATCTGATATTACATTTAAAAGTCAGCCGTCAACTTGCCAAGACTTATGAATGTTTTATCTGATATGTGTTGTTCCACATGAAAGGGTCAGTGCCACATGAAAGACTCATACATGCTGGTGGATAGCTTGACATCGATGCTTGTTTACCCAGTGTGAATGTATGTGTGGGCTATCATTCAAAGCAGAAGAGGGATTCACTTATCTGTAAGTGGATGCATTGTGTATGTATGTGTTAGCTTCCCTTTTATCTTGCTTAGGGTCCTTAAAATTCTGAGATTTTTAAATTAAGAGCTATATGGCATGTCATATCTTATATCACTTCTTAAAGACCCATATCCTGTTTACATATTTCTAGCCTATCCAACTGTGTTCTGCCTTGCTATTACCTTTTTTGCGCTTTGAAATGAATGAGGGGGATAGTGGGAACTTTCTGATAACTGGAAAAAAGCAAATGTCATGGCTCATTTTCAAGGAGGGGAAGGAAGAGGATACAGGGAACCAAGAGTCAGTCAGCCTAATCTCAGTTCCCAGAAAAGTTACAGAGTAGATCCTTCTGGAAGCTAGGTATAAGAACATGAAGGACAAGCAGGTGACTGGGAGCAGCCTACAAGGCTTTGCCAAGGACGAATCATGCCTGACCAACCTGGTTGCCATCTGTGATGAAACGACTGGCCCAGCAGGTGAAGGGAATGCAGTGGATGTTGTTTACCTGGGCTTGAGCAAGGCCTTTGACATGGTCTTCCTTAGTATCCTTGTTGCCAAACTAGTGAAATACAGGTTGGATAAATGCACTATCTGGCTGGACTACCAGCCTCAAAGGGTGGTGATCAGCAGTACAAAATCTGGCTGGTGTCTGGTTGCTAGCAGTGTTCTATACTGGGCAATACTGGGGTCATTATTGTGCAATGTCTATGGTAATGGTCTGGATGATAGCACAGAGTGCACTTTCAGAGTCTGCAGAGATACCAAATTGAGGGGAACAGCTGATATGCCTGAGGGCAGGAGAGCTATTTGGAGGGACCTCAACAGTCTGGAAGAATAGTCTGACAGGAACCTCATGAAGTTTAGCGAAGGCAGGTACAATATCCTGTGCATGGGATGGGAAAACTCTATCCACTCAGACAGACTGGGATTGACTGGTTACGAAGTGGCTTTCCAATAAGGGACCTGGAGGTCCAGGTGGACCACAAAGTCAGCATAGATCAGTAGTGTGCCCTTGTGGCGAAGAAGGCCAGCTGTATACTGTTTTGGATTAGCAAGAGTATAGCCATCAAAATCAAGGGGAATAATCATTCCTGCTGTTCAGCACTTGTGAGACCACATCTCGAGTACTGTATCTGGTTTGGGGCTTTGCAGTGTAGGAAAGACTTGGACATTATCCAGCAGCCGGCCACCAAGATGATTAGGGGACTGGAGCATATGGCATATGAGGAGAGGCTGAAAGAACTAGTTCTGTTCAGCCTGGAGAAGAGAAGGCTGTCAAGTAAATGCATTGAACTATTGTCATAATTAGTCTTTTCCTCTAATATGGTTAAAAGTTTAGATGATTAGTTAGGAAGTTAAAACATTATTTGACTTGGGTGGTATCTGAGATGATCAAGTTATGTATTAGAATTATTTTATCCTAGAAATTCTTGGGGTTTTTTTGCTCATGTAGCTTATTATTCTTAAAGTTCTGTCTTGAGTTATCCTGGCAGCAGGTAGAAATTGTTATATATAGCCTGAAAATTTTACCCATTTATAAAATGAAAGATTAGTTTTTATTTTGTGTATCTTGTGTTATAGATGTTGCAGTTACTGGTTGCCATGAAGGAGCTTGTGTAAATTTCTAGTATCATCTTGTGACAATGTGTGTCACAGTTTTTATTTCACCCCATTTGGGTTTTTTCATAACATGCTAGCTAAAATCTTACATTGATTCTTGTATTCTTGTAAAGCAAATGACTAAATGTCCTCTATTCCCCTTCTTCATGCCATTCATGATTTTATTGAACCCATATAAAAACAGTGAAAGATTTTAGAAGCAGTTCCAGAATCTGGTCAATACATAATTGCAACCACCAGTAAAATGCTTACTTTGTTACTAGCTAATAGATCAGTCTGTAGGTGAGCAAGATTAAGCCTTTTCTATGGAGTTGGGGAATAACTGGCATATCTGTACTGAGAAACTGCTCTAAGTACCTTGTGATGTGGATGCTATATTCTAGAGTAACAGTGACCTTATTGTAGAGTAATTCCTTTCAATTTTGACAGTTTATTAATATGCATGAGATATTGTTACATGTATATTTAGCTAGGCCGGGCAGCTTTGTGGTTTGAATTTAGAGTGAAATTTTAAAAAGAACAACAAAAAAAAGACTCTCGTAAATATTGTCTATCTTGAAAATATACAGTATACAACTGAATACTACTTTGGATCTTTAAAATTATATTGCAAGAACATACGTTTATTTAACAAATCTTTTTCAAGTATTATTTCAAGTCTTACATGTACAGAAAACTTAAATTTCCTTGTTTAATATCCTCAGAGTTATGTGTGAACTCTTAAAAGATAAGTAATATTTTCAGATTTAGTAAACATGTCGCAGCATTCAAGATACTGTTTAAAAATATGTAGCTGAAAAGGATATTTTCTGCTCTGATATATTTGGAATATTCTTCAGATATCTGTAAGGAAGTCAATCTGAGGCAATTTTGTGGATGTGCATCTCCTTTCCTCTAGCTCCCACTGACTTATTGATTCTGTTTTTTTTTTTTTTTTAATTTAGATATGAGACTTGCTTTTCAAGACTTATAAAAACTAAAAAATCTGCCATGTTAGAATTATCAGTAGTAAAAAATTCCTGACCTGTGTGTCTCAATTTATTGTATAAGAACTTCAAACTTGGAGGGGTAAAACATTCTTGGAATTTATTCTCAAAGCTGCAGAAAAAGTAAATGTGAGCTTTGATCTGCTAGTAAGTGTTTACCAGCTAATTCACCAAGCAGTAGTAAGTTTTTTTTCAACCACTACATAGTCAAAGCAGAGGCTTTTCTAAGGATATTTGTTCATTATAATCTAGAGAATGGTTTGATGTGTTAGACTGATGCTTGTATTTAATTGAAATGGAGTGTCCTATTTCTGTAGTTGGCTCCAAAATTACGTTTCGTTGTGGTCAAAAAATGCTGCATGCTGAAGTTTGGTTTAATTTGGGTTTTTTTTTCCTTTTTTAAACTGAAACCCTCTTGTCTTTCAGAATATATTTCTCTGAGGGAAACTCACGATGTTGCATACACAGTGAAGAACATAAATTATTATAAAAACTTAAAGTATGTTCCACAGATATGGATGAATCTGAGCACTCTTCAGGTTTTGATAAATATAAGCACCAGCTGATAATGGACTTGTTATGCACTTTCATGTCATAGTGGTGATTCAGAGGTCTACTGCGTTATTTGCACTTCTTAGTGTTCATACTGTTACTTCTTACTGCTAAATACTATCAAGTAACCTAAAAGCTGATGTTTCCCATTGTGTCACCCTTTCTCTACCAACTTCGTAGAAAATTAGAAGAGACATGCTTGTGGACAGTAGTAAAAGGAACAGAAAAAATTAATGGACATGTAGGTAATAGCAACTGTTTATATTTATATGAGTGTCAATACTTATATATATCATATGATGGATATACATTATGAATTATACAGATGTTAGAATATCCAGGTGGATTTTAAATAAACTATATAGTTTAATTACTGATGTGACACTTCGCTAATACAGATCTAAACATTAAACAAAATGTACAAAGTTTTTGGCTGTTACCCCTTTTTCTGTTAAGTTAAACTGATCACATGTTAAAGATTAGCTACTGATGGGCAAGCAATAAAAAGCCTTCCTTCCTACCCTGACTCTCTTCTTTCTGAACTAGTTAGACAACAGAATAGAAATAGAGATGCATTGGGTTGTATGTCTTTTGAATCAACTCTTTAGCGCATGTGGTCTCTACTGAGTTTGTGTGCTTTTACAGTGAATGACGTTTTTGATTCATGAACAAAGTAATCATCTACAACCATCTGCACTTTTTTTTTTAAAAAAAAAAAATATATATATATATATATTTCCTAGCTTACCACCAACAGGTAATCTGAGCGGTAGGTTCTTCAACTAGCACCTGCAATGCCAGACAGCCTCAGTAACAGGACGTTTCAGAACAGCTGTATGCTAAGAAACTGATAATCTCCTTTTTTGTGTTTGTAGGTATGGAATATGCAGCTGCTGAAATCCTGGCACTAGAGTGCTGGGGTTAGAATTGAATCTATAAGTAAAAAATAAACAAAACCTTTAGTCAGACAGGCAAATACATAATCTCACAGAGTCAGCTTGACTTCAAAAATGCCACAGACAGTAATACTAAGTCAGTGCCTATGAGTCCCAACAAAGTCATTGTCATTTGTGTTGGTGAAAACTGAGTATTTCTTTAACTGCTGTTTCCTGCACATAACATGTAGAAATAAAGCTTCATGCCTCATGAATGAGGTTAGGAAAAATTAAGGTGTTCCGTTTCTGTCTTACCTCAAAAAAAAATCACTGAGATACAGTCGTCTGAGGGAGGGATTGGAAATTTAACTTGCTTTGGAACATCGTTTTCTCAGAAATAAAGATACTCTAACAATATTGTTCATCTCATTATTTTATTTTTAACTTATCTGCACATATATATGTGAATTTTGTGTATTCTTACATATGTAAATAGAAAACAGGTGGAGAGTTAAAGAACTTTTCTAGGAGACACATAGGAAAAGCAGTAGACAGTGTTTAAAGACTGAGGAAGCAGTAACAAATGCCATATCTGTATTTAAGCCATACTGTCATGAATTTGCATTCATTGGATAGAAGAGCTTCTGAGGGTGCAAAGGGTCTCACCAAAGAAATATTCTGAACTTTTAAAAAGCAGTGTCTTTGCAGTCATGACGATGGCAGGAGGCAGACCCTTCTGAGGATGGACCCATATTTTGTATGTGTTTTTAATTGCTCATTGCTTACCAATTAAGTTGTTCCATATGGGATTTAGGCACAGAGGAAATTCACTTTTGATTAGTAAGCAGCTACCTTGAGACTGCTTTCATTCCATTTGCACTCTAAGTGTGGGCTGCCAGATTGCTAAAAGGCTGGTAGTATATGAAATAGACTTTGCTAAATAGCTACTGTAAATAGCTGTGTATAGCTTAGTTTAATAGCTTGCCCTATGAAAGCATCTCTTGGAAGGCAATTTGTGAAGAGAGGGAGGGAGTAAGGATTTAGACACATTATAATAATGCGTAATAAGAAACCTAAAATGTTAGTTGGGAGAAGCAAACATCTTTTATGATTTTTTTTTTTAATTGACTCTCCATATTGAAGCTTGTATTACTTTCCTTTTGCACTGCCTTGTTTAAGTGCACGTAAATTTCTACAAATCCCAACATTGCTGATCATTATTCTAATAAACTAATGGTTGGGTTTTTTTGTTTGTTTGTTTGTTTTCCTTTCAGCTGTTCCCAGTTCGGTTGCTTAAACAAGTCCTTTGCTGAGCTGGTTTCTGGTCTGCCTTGTGTAGAAGCTGGCCAGTGTTCCAAACAGATAAAAAGAAAAGGAAATGAGGCAGCCTGAGGGAGCTTTACAAAAGCAAGAGATGGTGCCTTGAAAGATGTGGTACTTATTGATCTTCGGTGAAAAGTGCAGCATTGTTGTGGTCTAGAAGGCATAAGTCTTTATAAACTGATTTTATTTTCCTAATATTTCTGGACTTTGCTGCTGTTAGGGTTTTATGAACTTTTTTACATGTAATAACTTTACTCCCTTTTCTTGCATTGGTTTAATTTTAATCAAGGTGAATCGTCAAAATATCTAGACAGAAAAGTTACTGAATGTGAATGTTCAGTATTCTAAAGTTTTACTACTTCATGCTCCCTACGATCACTGAGTGTTCTTGCTTTTTTTTTTTTTTTTTTTTTAAGACGTAGGCAGTTCTGTGTAATTACAAGCTTTTGTAACCCCAGTCTGTAGGATAAAGCTTTGATTTATTAAAGTGTTCTATGATGGATTTTTCCTACCTGAGTTTATGACCTTATTAAATGATAGAAGCATTGGTCTTTTGTGTCCTGGGCTGAAGGGGATGGCTCTATGAGATGTGCTTAGAGTATTCATGGATCTTCTGTGGCAAGTGGTCAGTGCACTCTAGTTACCCACAAAGTCTGTGCAGAAACATGCCCTCTGCCCTCTCCATGGTGCTCTGAGAGATACTCTGTACATGTTTACTTTGAATTGTGTGCCGTACTAGACAAGCTGAGCATGCTGGAACCAGCTTTTTCCCCTGTGGGAAATTCTTGTTTCCATATGGCCTTGCCTGGATCAGTGTTGTTAAATCCTAGCATTCATGCAAATTTTCTTTTTTCATACCTGTTCTTGAATGAATTTGTTGTGGTGATGAAATTAGAGGGAGTTCACTAGATATACAAGTCTATCAGGATGATGTGTAAGAGATGGGATGTATTGAGGGCAGAGGGGGAACCTGATCTTCTGGCATAATCCTGTGTAGGACTGTGAAATATATGAAGCCTGGTCTGTTTTTATACTCACTTTCAGTTGGATCAACTCAAGGCACTCCAGAATGATCCCCATGCTAAGATAGCTCTTGATGTATAAGTCCATATTGAAGGGTTGCTCTCTTGAGGCAGTTTTAGATGGGGCGGATATTGCCATGAAGCCTATTGCATACAGAAGCCATCCTTGTTTCCTACTTTCGCTTCTTAAATGTGGGGCAGACATCACAGTGTATCTGAATACCATTTTTTGGTGATCTTTATGCAGACTGTGAGTTACAACCCAGCCTCTTGCTCCATTTACATTCCCTCACTGGCATGTTTTGAGTGTGCTTTGAGAAGCATATGACTAATTTTGCCTCAATCTCTGTCCCCCTTCAGTAATCAGTTCTAGGAAGTCACGTGTCTGGCTGAAATGCATTTATCTTGGATTCCTGTGTGCTGGATACTGAGAGTCATGGGTATAACATGCAGTTTCTTTCTCACCCTCCCTTTTAATGGACCTCTCCAATAAGTCCGTAAAAGGTCCGTACAGCTAGAATCAGTTTGTATGAAGAATACTACAGTGTTGTTTTATTGGCGTCAAAGGAAAAGACAAGCAGACCTCCTGCCATGACAGGTCATATTACTTGGGATGTTTGGTCTGCTAAAGATGCTTGGCTTTCATAAATGTTCTCAAGATACAAGGAGTTTGAAAAACACACTACAGGTTCCTTTCCGTTATAAGGCATCATTTCCAGGTGATGAGTAACATGAGTAAAACACTTTCAGTAAACAAAGAGAATTCAATTTCCCACTCTCATGGCACTAGTTTTTGACATATCTAGAATTAGAGCTAGTGGTTGGCAATCTGCTTGCTGGGAAAGTTAGCTATCCTGATTGTATGATGAGACATTTCAGTTGACACATCATGACTGAGGCATTCAGGATGCCTTTATCGGGTAATATTTTTTCCATTTTGCAAAATGACTTGAGATCAACCTCTCTGAGATTCAGGAGAGGAAGGAATGTTGATTCTTCTCTTCCACAGCAGGTCAATTTCCAGGATCATCTCGGATTTACTTCTGTTCTGTGGGTCTGACCAGCTAATGTATGTCTCGTCTGCAGGCCCCAAGGGTGTTGGAAGAGATGATGCAGATTGTAGCTGATGCAATTTTAACTGTGCAGGCATGACTGGGGTATTTGTGGATTTGGGACCTTCATGTCTTCATGCAGATGTCCTGACCATTGCTTTTAAGAACAACTTTCTCTTTCATAAACTTGGAGTGCAGGAAATCTGGTCAAAGGTAGAACCTGTGCACCTCGTGGTGCAGTTACTCAAGACTGTAGCAGGGCTGCCTCAGAGTTCCACAGAGGCTCCTTTCATGCTTCCTTATGAATGATAGGATAGCATACATATACTAGTGGCAAGGTGAAATGGTAAGGTTTTCTGTGGGTTTCTGGGCAGGTCCATTGTTATTAAGAAAGTCTTCTCTATATGATTTTAAAATAGATCTCAATAAGACGGGCCTGTTAGCTTCATCCAAGATCATTTGTCAGCCCTTTTAGGTTTTCAGTATTCTTTCATTCTTCTGTAAAGATGTTTTTTCTACAGTTTGTGTGACCAGCTTTCAGGAAATCTCAGGGTCTACTTAGGTGGGTTGTTCAGTACCATGCTGCAAGCTGCAGAGCTTTCCTTGTTACTACTGCTCATTGGAATATGTTTCTTCTAGCTTTTAACTTGGTCCGTTAGTCTTCTGGGGGAGTACATTGTTATCATTTGGATATTCAGAGAAGTCTGCTACGGGCTGAAACACTACTTAAATCCCTGTATAAAATATTGTTCTGTTTATAAATGTGTTACAGCCTTGGAGTGAGGAATGATCTGCAATTCAACCACCTAAAAGCTGCCCTGCAAACATGCTTGGTTAGAAGTAAATAAATGTTGTGAATAAATATGAAGGAACACCATTATAAATGGCTTATAAAAGACCAACATACAGAAATGGAAGAGAAACCTTCTTAACCTATTTACACCAAAGTTGAATCTCAAAACTCTTCTACCCCACCTTACCTTCCTGAACATATTGAGGTAGTGTGTTGAAGACTTACCTCTTTGACACATGCTTTGCTGGTATATATCTCTACATACCAGACACCTCAGTTTGCATGCTCTAAAGAGAAGCTTGTATTGATGTAGCATTAGCTTTTATAATTTAATTGTCTTTTTAAAATTTTCTGTGCTGCCCAGATAGATACAGGATATGTAGCCAAAGCTTTTGTTCAGACTGAATAAATACAGTTGCTTTTATGTAGTAGAGAAAAGATAATGTGGCATCACCTTGTTTACCCTCCTGTGGGTGTCTGATGTACTAAACTGAGAGTAAGCAGGGTTCCTGAGGAACCAGTGTATGCAGAAAGTCTGCATCACAGCAAATCTTGACTTGAGTGAAGTGCTGGTGAATCGTTGCCAGGCTTAGTGTTGAGAAGCAGAGGAAGGCTGATGTATCATGCCACTGGCCAGTGTCAACAGTGAGTCATAGATACTTCTGTTACAAGGAAAAGGATGCATATAGGTTTCAAGGGTTAAATTCTTTCTCAAAGTAAATCATCAAATGTTCCAGTAAAGCTATCTGACTGTCTTTTAGCAAAATTAAGGTATGTTTAATGTTTGGGTGCCCTTGTATCTAAGCGTGACGTAATTATGATATTTATTAATATGCAGATTTGTTTCAAGGATTTTTTTTTCAGAGAACTCAGAAAGAAACCTTATATTGGCAACAGGCTTGAACTGTCATATTTACCTTTAAAATAGATGCTAAAGGGATTGTCATAAAGTTGTGCTACTGATATGTATGTGTTACAGCAGTAAAACTTTGTCCCTTTTTGGGGTAGAGTAAAAATATTCTGCTCTTCTGTGTTACAATATCCTCCCTTTTTTTTGAGAGGAAGAACAGGGACAAGGAAATGCTGAGTGATTACCAAGATAATGCTTGTAGAGAAATAAAACTTTTTATTAGATGAACTGATGTAGCTGAGAAAAGAGCAAACAAACTTTTGGACTCAAAATCCTGTCCTTTATGGGAGGAGAAGGGACAGAAGCAGCAGCTCTCAAGTTAAGAGCAAGTTGAGAAATGTTGCTCTGAGTAATGTCACTCAGTTTCAGTGTACAAAGTTCTGAACAGTAGCTGCAGGTAAGGAGGGGATATTATGGGGTGAGTTTATAAAAATCACTAACTTTTGTGAGTTAAATATGCCTGGAAAAAATTATAATATGGGATGAAACAATACTAAATTCTGAAAGTCATAAATTAGGTAAAAATACTGTTTTTATAGTACATAACTAAAATTAATTCAACATTTGTTATTTACTTGTATATAGTTTCAAAGACAATACAAAAGCAGCAAAACTTGAAGAAAGACTACTGTGCTGAAAGCTGGTTTTGCTTTATCAGTTGGTAGAGTAGAAGTCGTCACTTGTCTGTACAAATCGTGCTCAGACATTTAGACAATTAGAACTATAATGTTTTTGTGAAAGCCTTTCTATATTCATTCTTTACTGCTCTCAACTCCTCTTCTGCTATTATAGTTTGATTCACTATTTATATTGTGGTTGTGTTTAAGGGTTGCTGGCTGTGTTGTGCTAGTTGTTTTCCAAGCACGTATGTCAAAATGACAGTTGCTGCCTGAAGTATTGATAATCTAAGTTCAAGGAAAGCAATGGTGGTAAAGTGGTATCACGTGATTTTTGACTAAGTAGAAACGTGAGTGCATCACTTGCTTAACATTCTTTTGACAGTTGCTGCAATTTGAGGTTATGAATCACTCTTGTCCAATTATTGATTTCTTTAATATAGATCTTTTTTTTTTTCCCACCCATTCTGCATAATAGGCAGTCTGGAGTCATTTAGTACTGGTTATTTTTTTTCAACTGCTGTCACTTAAATTAGTCATTGTCTTTATATTAAATTGATGCTGACTTTTTCTTGAATCAATCATAGTAGATTAATCAAGAGGAGCTGTTCTGTCCTTTCACTGTAAAACTAATCAAATAATGGGGTTTTATTTTGGGGTGGCATGTCATGGTTACATTTATTGAGCGTTATATGACATGAGGATTTATTAACAAGGTTTTCCTCAGAAGTAAAATCAAAAATTAAACAATTGCTGGCAGTGACAAAAAGCATGCCTGCAGTGAAATACTGACTTTTCAAAATGGCTTTTATTTTGAGATGCAGAGTTGCAGATGAGTTATAAAGAATGATAAGACTGAGATATGTAATTATGAAATTTGAAGTACCGACATAAAGATGCTCTTTTGTGAAAAATCAGATAAGTTGAAATCAATGCTAGAAAAAGATAAAATTGTAGAAATCTTTTGTGTGGAAACAGAGACAGATTTTGGGACATGATGAATTTCTACTTTCCATTTGTTGAAATAGCGTATACCTTCAGCTTCTCTGAGAATTGGATTCTGGGTGCTTCTACCTAGAGAGCAGAATGCTAAGATCTTCCAAAATCAGCACTGCCTCCTCTGAGACAGTGTTGGGCCCTGCTGTTCTGGAAACCGATGACAGTAGTGTGCTTTCTCAGGGAGGAGTTCTGTCCAGCTTTGCATGTGCCTACCTATGTGCAATAGCTAGGGACTGTTCGGGAAATAATCCTGTGACTGTATAGGTTAGTTTATAGCCTGCCTATCAGTTGGAGTTTATTACTGAAGCTAGCTATTAGGTATGTAATTATCAGTTTACATAATCTAAAACATTTTGTTCTAGGGTACAAATGTGAATAATCAGTTAGCCTGAGGCAGCAGAACAAGATGACAAATATATGTCTACTTTCAGTAACAAAAAGCATACAGCAAATCAAAGGTTTTTCTTTGATACCTTGCTCTCCATGAAGAGTGTGTTTTTTTACAGAAGTTTCTAAAAAGAACAAAACAAAACAAAACCCTGTTCTCCCTTCCTCCCCAACACCAAAACCAAGTAGTCCCGATAGCTTCAGTCCATGTCAGGTCAGTGTCCATTAGTCAGAAATAGCTATTGGAACGTATACGTATGCACTGCAGCTGCATTAATGGGACTAGTTCTCTGAAATGGTGGGAATTTTTGGAAGGCGTGGGCTGCACCTGTGCTATGAGGAAGTCTGAGGTCTGCCCTACAATGCTAGGTAGTTTGTGGGTATGATCGGGGGAGCAATGAATATGCTTTTTCAAGAATTCAGGACACTTCATTTTAGGCCTGAATTCTGTAGATCATCTGCTGACAGTCTCCACAGCAAGGGTGTCTGTTACCAACTGTGAGCAAGTGTTTTATTGATAAGTAAAACATATAAATGCTAGGTAGAATCTAAAAGGAATGCAAGGATTATGAAGCTCAGGATTATGGTTTTTTTTCTTATTAATATGTTCAGGGCTTCTGTGTTGACTAGATGTACAAATCATCTGTCTAGTAAAGCTGATCTAGGCATTCATTTTGTCTGAGTGGGAAAAGAGGGGGGGTATTAAACTCTGCTACAATTTTACTTTTTCTGTTTCCTGACTATTGAGTAGCGTTTGCAAAGGCTAAGAGAAAGTGGGGTGGTGACGGGGAGAGGAGGCATATGGGATTGTGTCTCAGGCAAAGCACAGTGATTTATGCTGGTATGCCTTAAACTTTTCATTTAAATTAAGATCACAGTTGGCCTTTCAAGCTTTCACTGAGATGGATTAAAAAGAGGCAGCCCCTTCTCTAATTTTTCCTAGATTCCAGACTATACCCAGCAGATGAGGAGAATTTGGGGCTTCAGAAGCTACCTTCTTCTGTCTCCCTGAAGTAAAACTCGTAACACCGGACAGATGAGCTCTACAGTTCCTCAATGTTACAAGCCCTTTTCAATTTTTTTTAGTTCTGAATTTACAGACTCATGTAAAACATGCAGCTCTGAGATTAATATCCTTGTTTCAGACACTTGTGCCGTGCTTAAGCTCTTGCTAGAACTGACAGATTGGCAACTAGAGTTCACAACGTGGAATTCCATTCTTCTCGCTGTCTCTGACTGCTGCTTGTTCAGATGCATCAACAGGTCAAGATGCTTCTCTGAATCATTTTTAGATGAAAAAGCACTTGGTTAGGAGATGATTTGCATAAATGCCTTTGAACCAGAACCAAAAGACTAGTTTTTATAGCATTTCTATCCATTTTATCTGTTTTTGCAGATCTTGAACAATTATGTATTCTCAGTCTGATACATAAAGAAGCAAGAGTGCCTGTTCAGTCACTGTGCTGCAATAAAGCTAATAGCATCACAGACTTCTTGAATGGCCAATTAGCAGTGATTCATAAGTAGTTCCTGAAAAGGTTTATCAAGAGCCAGTATGCATTCAGTGAGAGATATACTCTAGATGTTTTTATCAATACAGTCTACACCAAGTGTCCATTTTGATCTATGGGAAATGCAAGGCTGTTCTCAGTGCTAGATAGTTTTATATTTATGACAATGTATGCAGAACTCCTTTAGATTCTTCTGTAGGTTCCTCTGATTGTCAGTGATGTGCAAGATCAGACAAGTCAGTATTAAAGCTTTTCTAAAACAAGTCGTTCTAGCTGTCAGTCCTATTGCAGAAGTCCATTTTAGCTTCTGTCGGATTCACATTCTAATCAGATGCATTTCTGATGCTTACTAAGAGCCCAGCTTAATTGCACCTGATGGCCTGAGTGTTGGCTGACTGAGCACTGCTGCCAGAGGCATTTGCCTCTTGCTTTGAAAATTCTCATACCTAGCAGAAAATTGTCTATGAGGAAGAAGCTCTCTTCTGAACAAAAAAAAAATTCTGTATGGGTATTTTCATCTCAACCAAAAATTCACTGAAGGTTCTCATAATGAAAATCCTTGACTTTGTGTTTCTAAGGCAGTATGTGTGCCTAGCATTTACCACTCTTAAGGTCCATCTTGCAGTAACTTTAATGCCTCCTATTCTGGTAGGTTGTGCTAGGTCTCTTCATTTCCATCGCTACCCCAGTTCTTCATGCTTTCTTACCACTTAGACATTGAACTCCCTCAAGGGGACATTGTGTTGCCTCTTAAAGATGGCAGAAACTCCTTTAGAACTCAGTGTAATGTGCTGAATTCTGCCTCGCTGTTAAAGATCTCTTTTAGCTGCTGTCATTTCAGCAGGAGGGTAGATTCCAGAACATTAAGATCAGAGGTTTTCTATGTGTTCTTTCACAGGAGCAATGATTACTGCAGCCATATTCTAAATTTATCCTGAAATTTCATTAACACATTGGATCTCTCTGAATTCCCAAAACTATACTCAACATAGGGCACTTGACATACCCAGAACAGACATTTTAAAGCACCTTTCTTTATTAGCGTAGCCAGTATTTCATGGCATATAGCTGAGAGGATAGAATGTATAGTGTCAGAAAGCCACACATTTTAAAAGGCCTAGTGAAGTCTCATATATATTGTTTTTATTGCAAATTCTGTTACAAATACAGAATTCTATTTTCTTCCTCCTTGCATTTCTGAAAGAATGAGAAAAGTTATAAAGATGAAAGGGACACACATCTTACGTTTTATCTGTTTGGCAAGAAGTGGCACTTGTGAGGACTTCAAGCCATAATCTTGCGAAATAGACTTAAAGGAATTGCTCTACTGTGGCTGACTGGAGTGTACCAATAACTGTAAAAAGGCCTCTACATACCCCCTTCAGGAAGGGACAGTGAATGAGTTTTTATGTATACACACATGCACACGTGCATGCACACAGCAGCACACAAATTATAGTCCTTAACAGTGGCTGATGTACCTGGGCAATGTTCTTGTTTCCACATACCACTTTAGGCGTTTTGGATTTTGGGCCGGTTGAGCATGGAAGTCTGCAATTGCTCCATATTGTGGCTTAAAACAAGTAAAACACAGGCAAATGTGTTTCCAGGAAACTTGCCTCATTTTCCCCAAATCGTTGATGAGATGACAAATGTGAGAGGATGCCATGTGTACAGTTATGTATAGGATAGAAAGCAGTTAGGGAGGCATTCTTTGTATTAGAGAGACTATGAACAAGTAAAGCAAGAATGAAAGTATTACCATGATGTAGCCAAATCAGTACTATCTTCTTGTGAAACAGTGGGATGGTGTGTTGGGCGTAGAGGTTCTCAGCACTCTTAAGTCAGCTCCGTAAGCTGACTTTTGTCTTGCAAGGTCACCACCCCACCAGCACAAGGAAAATTAAACCCAGAATGCATTGTCCTCACTCCTGCCTGCCATTCCCTACACTTTTCTCCCTCCCTGCTGCCCATTCCAGCCCTTGGCCACAAGATGAATTCCCACCAAATTGTCGTAAGCTGCCCAGCACACGATGGGCCAGGACCAGCATGGCAAAGCCTCACTGTACAGACTGGCAGAGCAGCTGGGAGGCAGCAGCTTCTCTTTGCTGTTGGTTCTGTCCCTGTCTTTAATCATTGTGCAAAGCCTCCATTGACAAGAAATCTTCGTGTGTCATATTTTCAATGCAGCACAGCCATATGTTATTGATGAGATCCTGAATGTCACATTTGTTCTATGATTTGACAGGATCGAGTCCTTCACACAGTCTTCTCACATTTCTGGTCATATCTGGTCATTCGATACATTTCTTGGTAAACAATATCTCTGAAAAGAACACACTAAATTTCAGTGTTACCAGGTTGCTGGTGAGCTTCTCTGTCCAGGGCTCATGGTTCAGTGTTGTAGGGCTAGCAAATCTTCAGTTTCTTCAGGTGGGCACCCAAATATTAGGTTGTCAATATTTCATCTGGTCAGTAACTTAAGTTCTGGAGAGCAATGCTTTTTATTAATCTAACGTAGTTTGGGAAATCCTTATTCCTGTCATCTGGAGAAAGTATTTCCTAAACCACCACCAATGACACAAGTTAGGAAAGAATACTTAAGTGCTGTGGTACCCGATCTGTAGTTTGTAAGCAGCAGATTGATCATGAGATCTTCTAGCGTTGCTTGTGGCCCAAGGGTGCCACTATGCTCTGTTGCAGATGGACAGGAAGAACAAAGTAGTGTATTTACTTGCAGTAAGTTGCTTACTGTATGTTGCTGTGTTCAGGCAAGCAGAAATTGGAAAACCTACTGTTTTATATTCAATCTGATTCTTTGAAATGTTACCAGTTTAGTTATCAAAGCTTACCGTGTGATTGTTTTTCAGTGCTCAGCAACCACAAGCTTGCAGTATTGAAAAAGCTTTAAAGATCAGGGCTAGCCCATATTTTACACCCTTATGTGGGAGGAATAGGGTTTATGCATGCGGATGCAGCTATTCAAAATATTTTGCTCTCGTTCTTGTGGGATTCATGCACATGTGCATTGAAATCCACACAGTAATCTCCCTAAACCAGCTAGTATAAAAGAAGCTGTAAGTTGCGGGGGGGAGGGTGATGTGGATAAAGCACTCAACAGCTTTCTTGTGTATCAGCTTTTTGTATATTAATCTTTCATTATCAATCATCAGCTATTTTTTCCTTTTGTAAGTCTAGTGTTGATGTGTGCTCCTATCTTGGAAAATACTGAACACGAGATCAAAGGTTGTTAGCAGAGCACCTTTTATCTTGGATTGATTTCTTTCATCAGCTAATGGAAAGATATATTTGCTGACGTCTTTAATAGAGGTGACTAAAAAGAATATGTTTTTGCAGAAGAGCTGCTAATCTATTAAAAAGACGGACCATGTTTCACATACACGCTGTTAATTTGAAAATATTAGTCACATATGTAAGTACTAAGATTCTGCTTCCCTCCAGTACCGTATTAACTTCAAACTCCTTTCATGGAACAAGAGAGTCACAAAAGCTTGATTTGGTACTTAAATACTATTCCATGTATGCAACATTTAGAAGTAATCTATCCTGTGAGTGAAACTGGGTTCCAGTGAAAAACTGTGTTGTACACACTTGCAAAACAGCTAAAGATCAAGTTCTGAAAGCTTTGTATCATGGCTGGTTTGAATATAGATCAGTCTGATGTTTGTGTTGACTTTTTTTAGAGAAACCTCTTACGTGAGGATCCATTTTATCAACACAGTTTATGACAAAAGAAGTTGTGCTTGCCAGATAAAGGAAACTGAACTTGTAATGAATTATCTTATTGCAGTGTATGAAAACTGCATATGCACAAGGGCTCTGTGTTTTTATCATCTTAAGAGAAAATAATCAAGCTGGTATGTGTATGTAAATAAAAATTGTTTTTTTAATAGTGTGATGCTAACCCAATTCGGATAGCTTAATAAAAAATAAAATGAGGTTAAAATCAGTGTGGAATTTGTCAGTGTTGCTCATTTATGTCCTGTAGAACATGTCATATTTTTCCTTAGATTGATGGGTAATTCATAAGATAATGGCCTCTTGTTTAAATAATTCAACTTGTATATTTTTTAAGTTGGGTGAATTAGTTTTTCTTCTCCTGTGGAAACATCAGCATACTCACAAGATATCTTCTTGATACCTTGATATAGCTGCCTGGTAGAGCAGCTGTCTTCACCTCCAGTCTTCCTCCACGTGAAGAGCAATGCAGGGATACAGATGTTTGTTTTTCTTCACTGTTTTGTCACAAAGATAGTATCCCAGGATCAAGAAATCACTCAGCTGCAAATGCTGGGAGAGTATACTGGAAAAGTATTACTACATATTCATCCTCTTACAGTTTTCCTTTTGGCAACTTTGATTTCGTCTTGCTCTGTATACTGTCTCCAATGTGGCTTACATCCTTGCGTTTTACATGACTCGGAACGATGACAGGTTTATTTTTCTTGTCCATCAAAGACAGTTTCTGGCCATGGAAAAAGGTGTTTTTGCAGGCCTGCTCCGCTAAATAAGGCAATAATAAAGTGAATCCTGACGCACTTGTCTTAGCAGTCTTGGTCATTCGTTTGGTTTATCTGTTGTTGATCCTTTTTTCCAGCAAAAGTGCAGCTTTAAAAAGCTGAAATGGATATTTAAGGGCACTCTCTCATCATCTTTGTTAGTGATTTGCTCTAGATGTCACAATCTTAGCCATAGGAACAAAAACATGAAGAAAATATCTTGAGCGGGGATCTTCCCAGTATTAACTGGCATATATAGTAGGTGTCTTTAAAGAGTACTCTATCTGTTGAGCTTCTAGATCTGTCCATTAAGCTGTTCACTCTCTCTCATTGTCTCCCTTTCCTTTCCCTAATACAGAAAAATAAAGGAAACCTCAAGCTGGAATAGGATGAGCTCTCTTTTCCACTTGCAAGACTAGGGATTAAGACTGTCCTCTCAGGATGTCCTAAGATTCTGGGCAATGATAAGCAGATGGCAGAAATAAATATCACGTCTGAGACAATTCAACTGGGAAAATTTATTCTCAGCCCTCTTCTGTTAGCCAGACAATTTTTATCCTTTATGCTTTGTTTCTAATTTCTGTTGGTATTACATGGAGAGAAATGTAGTTTGTGATAGTGAGGAGCCCTGTTATTCATGGCTTTGAGATTAAAGTGCACTTAAAAGTTCTGAAACGGAAAAAATGCATTCTGCATCATTTTATGCTTTTCAGTATTGCTACTTGGTAGTCCTGTGGATTGGTGAGGTACGTTCTATAAAGGGCTGAGGGCAGAACTTAAGAAGCAACTGTCTGGCATGAACATACATTCATAGCTTCTGCAGAACATTACGCCCACCTGTTTCACCTCTCCTCCATCCAGGGTTGTAGACTTCTGAAACTAGATTCAGGCATGCTGTTGTAAATCAAGGACTCTAACTATCTTTATTGTTTCTTCTGCGGTTCTCACGATAAATATTTGGTTCATTGTTCCATCCAGTGACAGAACTGAACTCACCTTCAAACCTGGAACCTGTTACTTTTGTTACCTGTGCATGAGGGCATAATGCTTATTAGTCAGAAAGAGAATCTGATTTTCAGAATAATGCTTGCAGCAGCAGAACTTTCACTTTGGAGGTACTCATTTGATTTTTTACAACCACACTATTTTATGTTTCCGTTCTGTTTGTGTAATGTATACAGTTGTGCCAGGAACCTCAGTCATCTTCAGCCATCTTCTGTTTCATGAATATTTGCCAGGTTTAATCTTCTACTCAGAGATGCAACCTTTTCTTATGGGAAACATTGTGAAATTACAGTTTTGAGTTAGCTGATTTAGAATAGTATTCAGAGTTAGAAGTAACACTTCCTTGTTCTTGAAAGTTTGGCAAACATTATGCGTATTGCCTTCAGTATCTTTTTGTGCTGCTTTCAACTCCAGCTCTGCAGCTAATGCTTGTTTGCATCCTTGTATTGCAGAGTATATCTGAGCTAGCCAGTTAGAAGGCTGAGGGGCAAATTTGCTTGGGTGAGGAAAAACATGGCTTTAGAAGCAGAAAATTAAAATTATATTTTTATAACGTTTATATTTCTACTTATGCCCCTTCCTCCCCCTTTTCAGGTGCTCCAAAGTTATCCAAATCGAGTTTATGATTTTCCAGGTCTCTTTGAATTAGAATTTTGGGTGACAGGAGCAACAACTCCATATCTCTTACAGTTACTAAGCTGCCATATTAAAATATTTGGAATACTTGATACCTATATGTAGACACAGAAACAAATGTCAACGATTAGCCTGGTATCCAAAATCTCTTGAATTATACTGGACAAGAATATTTTTTTTTGTTAATGCTGATTATTTTCTCATGATCACAATCATGAGATTACCTATCAGTTGTAGTCCATGACAGGTAAATATTTGCAAAAGATGCTTGTTTTCTAGTCGTTTACTGGCCTGTGCCCAGATCCCAGAAGGGGAGTATTTTTATTACCAGAAGTAATCATGCAATTGATATGCTTTTTAAAAAGTTAAACAGAGAATCTGTTGAGGGAATAAGTGTATAGGCTGAACTGTCATTAAGTCAGGTATAGATGGAAAAATGGGAATTTTCTGATACAAGGCCTTTTTAGACAATTTTCAAAAACAGAACTTCTTATGAAAATGCATGTACCACTTTTGACGGAAAGGCAAGCACTTGCTTTCTCTGGGTTGATCAAAAACTTGATAGGTAGCATATCTCACCTAGGATGTAGAAATCAAAATCCAAATCATTGGTCTTACTGACAGCAAAGCACAGAACTTGCACACAACTAAGTTTACCAAAGCAATCTTCCTGAAACAGTTTACAGATGAAGTTAAGATGTGAGGTGCTCCAGTCAACCAAGTACTCGTCAATGAAGGTGCTGTTTGCAGAAACAACCTAGATAACACTGAATGCATGCTCTCCACTCAGAGGGCAAGATAACCTTTTTCATGTCCCTCTTCCTTCTCACCGTCAGATACTGGTGAAACAAACATGTTTTCTTACTGCACTTTCAGCACTTTTAAGTGTATTTTGCTGAGCTTTTAGCTGCCTATAAGCACTTTTCAGCAGCTGCAGAAAAAAAACTATACCTCAACCATTTTCTTCCTGGCTGCTTATACTTCTGCATGGTTTATACCTGTGGTGAGAGTGAATATGTTGATGTGCTTAGAATGAGATTTGAATGGAAATTCTGTTCATGTTTGCACTTTACACTGGAGTGATTTTTTTTTTTTTTTTTTAACCAGTTCCCCACTAAATAGGATTTTGTGAAAAGCTTGCATTATGTGTTTTATTGGTAGGGATAGATCAAGAACCTTGTACAATGGCTCATCAGAATCATCATCTAGGAGTAACATCATATTTGTCAATGAACTTTTTTATGCTTTTGGAGGGACATGTTATACCTTTATTGATGATTCTGTCACAGTTTAGAAATCCCATGTTCTCGAGCTTTCATTAAACTAGGTAGATGTCACTTCTGTCATCTAAAGTGGCTGTAACCATGTTTCTGCTGTCACAAATCACCACCACCATCACGCAATGCTGATTCTACAGACTAATTATGCTTTAACAATGTATGTAGTTCCTACAGGGCAATCCATAATATATTTCTGCAGAGGTTAGGCCTCTAATTTGGTAGTCTGATGCTATGTAGTCAGAATACTGAGCTTCTTACAGAATTTGAGAAAAGGCAACTTCATTATGTGGTTGCGCTCCAACTCCTGGATGTTAATCCAGCTTTGAAGAGTGTGGCTTCAGAACTGGACTCATCCAGAGCACAGCACAGTAATTTTTATCTGTCTGCCTAAGGAGTTGTAAGCACTTGTGCACTTCTAGGGCAATTTTTCCTATTTTTACTATCAGGCTCTCTGCAGGTAGTGCTAAGATTTTGCCTTCCTCTTGAATGACTCTAGGTCACTCATGAAATTGAGGGGAGACTGTTTCTGTTCGTGATCAGATGTACTCCCACAAGATCTTCTCTAGGTATGTGTTTGCCTAGTGCGCCCAAGTTAAAAGACTCTTAGAAGTACCCACAGAAGGAGTATGTATGCCATGAACATCCTTCTGCCCCCAGCTGCAGGCAAAAACCCCCAGTTAACTGAAAAGCAACTGCTGCTTTTTTCCTTCTTACTGTCTGTGGCTATGAGTTCTCAATGGTATCTTAAAGTTTGCTCTTTGCCACTTGAGTTTGTTATAAAGAGTTCTAATTATAGCTTCCTGTTGGAGTTTTCACCTATCTCTATACTGTCTTACATGGTTCATACAAAGCCTTCACAATGACTGGCATGAATAGAAAGTGGTCATTCTGGTCTTCAGAGCTGGAAGTAGCAGGGAATGTTTCCCATGCAGATTGTCAAGATGTAAGCTTTCCCCTTTTTCTTTTCCCCAGTGATTCAAGAGCAGGACTGTAATGATACAGACATTAGCCTCTGGGAAATAAAATTTACAGAGTTGTCCTAAGAAGTGATGCCTGAGGTCTTATTTACTCTCAGCCACAATTCTAGATCTTTTAAACATAATATATTCTGCGATATCTTTCTCCTATTCATTGCAGGAAAACATAGGATTTCATGAAAAGTTCTAAAAATGTGTCCTAATACTGAGATGCCTGTTCTCAAGAAAGATGAAGGGCACTTAGAATAATCCAGTTTCTGCAGTCCAGGGTCATACCACGCTGAGACTCAAAGCATGTGAAATGTAGATGCTAGGAGGATTTGCATGAAAAAAAGCTCTTTGAAACATGCTAAACTACTAATGTAGATGCACCTTTGGAAATGTGGAGACGTGGTAGCTGGGGCTAAATGATATGACTTTGAATTTTTTTTTTCCTTTGTATATTCTTGTCACCTCAGCTGTTTGTGTGATATCTGCCATAGAGCTCAAATTGGTTCATACCTTAGACAGCCAGAGCTGTCAGAATTATATTCATAGTTTGATAGCTAAACTGGTATATTCAGAGCTTCACTAGATCTGCCTATGTTTGATCAGAATTTATATTCTTATCACACCAGTATGTGCACAAATTTCTTCAGAGTAAGTCATAATTTTACAGTGCATCAGGCATTCCATAGTAACTGTTCATATACCTGCTTTGTTCCTTGAAAATGTAGATAGCTTGCCTGTTTTCTTTCCAGGATAAACTGCCTCATATTTACCATAGGTCAGATTCTGCATATGAACATTTACCACTAAATAACTGACATGCTGTATATTACCTTGCAGCCTTTTTAATGCACATACCCATACACTTAGTATAAGGTGATCTGCACTGCAGTTTTGGTTCTTTTGTGGCTCTAAGTTTATTCAGTTTCTTCTGATCTGCTTTACTTTTAGAATTTGAATTCATTCCTACTGGTTTGTGTGTGTTTTTTGCACAAGCGGGGGAGAGGGAATTGAGCTACTGCACACTACTCCCTTAAACCAAATGAGTTATTTTGTATGAGTCTAGTTCAGCTGACAAATGTATTACTGACAACTTAAGCTCTTTATCTATAGCATTTTTTTTATCATCTTGCCCTTCTGTCTCAGAGATAGTGCAGTGTGTGGTTGTCTTAAAATACAAGTCAATTCCTGTGGCTTTCACAACTTAAATCCTATTAAAGTCATAGCTGTATTTTCAGTCCAAGCTAAACTATAAAAATCACCCATTCATTTCCATTCCAATAAGGTTTTGAAGCCCCGATCCATCTTACAGAGAACATGAAGCATTTTTGGAATCAGCAAGTTCTGTTTCGTCACGACTCTGCTGGACACCTGACATTAGCCCTTTTTTCAGTTTCCTTGCGTGGGCTGCAGCTGAATGTCAGCAGGGGCTCCCTCAGACAGCCAGGCCTTTGCTTCTACTGTGCATTCAGCAGAATCTATTTCCCAGAAACAGTGCCAAAACGTTAACTCTTTGAGAATGAGAGAGAACATTCTCCCTCCTTGTGACTTCGTTGGCCCTTAGTGACCAGACAATATTCTAGCAGTTGGCATGTGATTGCATTTGAGATTAACGCAGCTCATCCTCTTACAAATGTTTGAAACGTTTTTGTTGTGAAGAACATTGAAGTAATCATCATAATGCTGAAGTCGTGATTATATGTGCAGCTTCACTGGCAAGAAAAACACATTCAAGATCTCCTGTTGAGTCTATCATTTTCTGGTATTGTTTGTGTGTACATTTGAGGGAAAATCTTACTAAATCTTCCTTCTGCCATAAAATATGTCGTAAGTATTGCATCTTATATTTTCAGAATAGTCACAATGTAGTCATGATGATCTAAGGACAAAAGTAAGGCAATGCTTGTAGGTAAAGAAGTGCATCTATTTCAGACCTTGAAGGGCTTGTGTAGCTGAAGCTTGTCTCTTTTTTTCCAACTACAGAAGTAGCTGGCTGACTAAAATGGTTACCTCAATATATAAACTGTCCTCTTCAGAAACCTACTTTTTGGTCAGTTATTGCATTAAATCTCAGTCTCTTTCTTTATCCTTTATTCTCAGATTGTATCCTGAATGCTGAATACAGAAATACTTGATAAGTTGTAACAAATGCAAAGCTGTCCTATGTCTTTCCAAGCACTTACTGTTTTCTACGTGAAGAACAGCTTGATGGCTGAACAGACCTGCAGAATGCTGCCAAATAGATGTACATCATGAAACTGTCATCCAGTACAGGATGTACTGGCACTGTATTAACAGTAAAACTAGTGAGCGAATTTTCAGTAACTAAATTTGTCAATAATACTTTTAGGAGATACTGCTATTGAATCTACCTATTTCAGCAAAACTTAGCAGGAAAAAATTTCTCCCTTCCAGACTGGAACTTCTGATTAAGACTTAGAAAAGAGGGAGATGGGCTCAACCCTTGAGCAGGAAATAGAGTTGGTCAGGGATACTCACTGGAGTGTGGGAGATGCACGTTGGCCTCTGGGCTAGTTCAACCAAGACTTTCAGCCTGGATTCCAGCTTCTCGGGAGAATGTACCAGCCACCACACTGCTTTTCTATAGGGATTCTATTTCATATCTTCGAAAAGGACGAAACTCCTTTGCTTAATATACAGTAGTTATATCACTAGAGAGTGGGGCTGATTTATGGCACTCATGTTTGAGATGTAGGTTCAAATCTCTAAGCCAATGAATATTCAGATACTTATACAAAGCAGAATATCTCTCAATCCCTCCTGTAAGAATATCTTGGGTGGATCTCTAGCGGTAGCCTAGTGAGTAGAGCCTCATTTGGAATTTGTGCAGGTGCTCGGTAGGAATTTGAAACTGAATCTCACGGACTGAAGCTCTGTTCGAACACTGCACTAGGATTCTGGTGCAACCTCCCTTTTACTCCCCTTCCTTTCCCTCGCTCTGTATTCTTTCTCATTAATTTGAGAGGCTTCAGTGTTTCAGTGTTCTCCCAGTGTTTGTGTGTCTTTTTTTTTTTTTTTGTCTTTGAGTTCTGTGGAATGTAAAAATTCTTCCCACCTCATTGTGACACATTTCTGCAACACTGTGTCATATAACAGTATGATATGTTTTCCCTTGTTGCTGGGAAAAAGTAAAATCTTCTCTCCCTTTTTCCAGCCTGTTTAAAAGGTATCTCTTGAGTATAATGTATTTTTTCAAAAAATTAAGTAATTAAATTAATTCAAAAAATTAAAGTCATTTCCCTGGTTAACCTACTTCCTAGAATTTAAATCCAGGAGGAGATTAAGAAGAACTTAACTACAGAACTGTTCAATGCCTAGGTGCGTTGCCTCTATTGCAGGAGCTACCGCACTAATTTAGCCATTTGGATTTCCTGAATAAAGTATGGTAAGAGTTATATATCTGATTAAGGTAGTTACAAAGACAATATCCTCAGTATGAATGGCCTAAGTCAGACAATTAAAGACAAACACACGTGTGCCTATTGGAATCTTAAACACTTGTAGCTTGGTATGGCAAGCTCTGCCTTGCAGAAATGAGCATGTAAATCCTTTCTTTAAGAAGCATGTCACAATTTAATCCTTTCCTACAAATTCATGATGGTAGCAATGGTTGCGTCCTTTGGATCTAAAATGTAGGTTAGAATACAGGCCTGGGGGGTAGGATATCAATTAAATTCCCTTTTTCTACAGCCCTGGGGGGTAGGATATCAATTAAATTCCCTTTTTCTGTCTGAGTATGTTCAAATCCACGTCTCCCACTTCCTTTGGAATGATGAGATTATAAACATTAAATTAATTGGAAGTAAAACTGTTCTGGTCTTTGTGTTCTTCTGTGCTCTACCCATTAGAATATGAAGCTATCCCCTCTTTAGAATTTTCTATCAGACCTACTGAATCTTTAAATATGTCGTACAAAAGTAAAAAATCTTCAACAGGGAGATGAAAAGAGCTGCCTGTAGCAAGGTTCCCAAACTTGCCAATATAGAAGTTGGTGTGTTCTGTCACCCTGAGTGTGCAACAACAGGACTTTTTCATGTCCCTTATTAAAGGAACTTCTGTATCATCAGTTATATTCATACTGTAGTTTGGGAACTCACTGTTGCCGTTAACTGATGTGCCAGCGTGCGGGAAACGTGGATTTGATTCCTGTTAGGCAGAGGAGGAAATTGAACCACGTTCTGCTACTTAGAGTTTAAATTCTGTGCTGCTGGATGAGAGGCAACACCTGTCCCTGTGTAGAGCCCAATGAACAAACATTAAATTGCCCCATGCGAGTAACCCAGGGAGAAGAACACCTGGTAGAGCTTGGGTCTGCGCCTTGGGCCTTTTAGAACCTGCATTTGAGGTGGACCTAGATGTGACTGGCACTGTCAGGATAGAAATACCTTAGGCATGATCAGAAGGACATTTATTAGGGAACTTTACTCACAAAAATATCTTTGCGATTTGCAGATGTAGTTTTGGTTTGTAGTGAGGCCTGTATTTTTGCTTGTCTGTTTCTAGATAAGATAATTTTAGTGGTATTTTTCAAGTGTGAATGAGTTTCTAGTCAGGTCCTAGAAATAGGATTAAGCATCAGTAGCTAATATCACATGAATTTGAAAAGTATATTGCCTTTCTGGGATAGTTCTGGGATTTAAAAGTGAAGTCTAAGAAATGGATGAGAAGCTGAAAAGATTTACTTGCTGCTTAAAAGGGAAATGGATGTTTTCTGTAAAACAACATGAAAGAAAAGCTATGTCAACTGAAAAATCAGTTCATTTATGATGCTAACTATTAAAAGGCATTGTTCCATTATTCTAAAAATTGTAAAAATCACTTGGAAAGCAGAGGAAAAAAAACCCACTTTACAGATCTCTTGGATATTGGAGAGGAGTGGGTGTCAAAAGCATAGAATAATTTTCTATGACTTATTTTCCTGCTACCTTGCACACAACGAAATTTTTTTTTTTCAGCTGAGCAGTTTAGAGAACAGTGATAGTAATTCATAAGCACAGTGCTACCCATTCCTCTCCCCCCACCTCTTCATTTTTCCTGGGAAACTGAATTCAAGGCAGTTGCTGACCATTTCTGTTGAGTATTACATAACTCCTTTGTCCTTGCTTAACAGTCTGACAGATTCCCATAAATGCTGTTTGTCACTGGTATTGAATTTTCTTTCACATTGTGCTTTCTGAATCATATAATAGCTTTTGGTTCTTTGGCCCAAAGGTTGTATGGGGGCTTTCCGTGTGGGAAATTTGGGGGGAAATAATTTCTATGGGACTATGAGAAGTAGTGTTTCCTTAAGAAACCTGAACTGAGATTTCACATCAGATCAAATGGTAACAATTCTAATGCAGGAGCTCAGTTGTGGTGTTTTGTTCCATTTATGTTTATAAATAACCGAAGTTTGATTTTGAGACGACACTGAGTACAGGAAGTCATTTCATTTAGTAGATGATGCGGTTTTTGAGAAGAAGCTCTTTTCTCGCCTGGGAGAAAGGAAGTGCTGAAGTGGCAGTATGTGGAGAGGCAGGTGGAAGCATGTGGGAATATGGTGCTGGAAGGACAATGCACAGCTGGGCTGGATAAGTAGGGTTTCTCAAACACCAATGGAATTAACTCATGTGTGGAAGTACTAAGTTATCTGTAGTGAGATTATTTATTTTGAAGTTGTTTTAAATGCTCTTACTACACTTACTGTAATACTGCTGGCTTTCTTGGTGTCATATAGGTACAGGTAAGGCAAACTTTTTCATCAGTTTAATAGGCTTTCTGTTCCAGCTTAGTCAAAATACATGAATTGAACAGATCATAGTAGCTTTGACTGTGTATCTGTCCCCTGGCATGTTTGCAGTAGTGCCTCAGTTTTACAACGGGGAGGTTGTCTGACATTCTTACCTTGACCGTTGTTCGGAAAAATGACAATAAATGAAAATGAAAATTTTTCCCAAAAAAGTGATGGCTAAAAACTTTTTCTGGGTATGGATGAATTCCCTTGAGATACTTGTTTTCTTGTATTGCTAATGCCAACTTAAAAAATAAATCTATAAGCACCCACCACCATATAAATGCAATGTACCTTTAGGAAGAAATTCATTATCCCATCATCTAATATACCTGTGCAAAGTTATCACATAGATTCTATAATCTGAATTACAGTTTTAGATTAACAGAATCAGTAACTGGTAGGTATTTTGTTATTAAAGTAGACAAGAAAGAATTAGAGCACTTTAAATCAATCATGAAGCTACCTCTTTAAGCTGATCTCAGTTTATGTTGATACCAAAAAGTGTAGCTCCCCTCCTTTCTCCACCAGCCCCTTGGCTGCATATTCCCAACTCTCCTGTGCCAGTATTAGTGTTGGTGTAGACGCACAATCAGCTGGATCAGAAATCTGATCTGGCCACAGAGACTTTTTGTTTGTTTTTGGCTCGGCTAGTTTTCAGCCAGGTGAGGCTGGCAGCTGAGCAGCTGGCAACGCCAGCCACCTAAGGAAGGGCAGAGAAGTGGACTCTTCCTTTTAGTGGCAGTGTAAACTTAGAGGAGCTGAATGCAAAGCAGCACCTTTTTGAAAAGCTTTTCTTAGGCCAGAATGCAAAAGCAGGGAAAGTGCTAGGTCTGGAGTTGTGACCTTGGTAATGAAAATGGGATTGGCCTACCTTTATGCATCATTCCACACAACCAAACTAACTTAAGACTTCTGAAACAGGTTAAAGGTAGATATCTGTAAGGTAGCAAGTACTATTTCCTGTCTGTTGCCTTTTGTGTAGGAATTCTGGTGAATATATTCTTGAAATAAGACTTCAACCCAAATCTTCTTACATGTCTTCTCTTTACAAATATTATACTGAAATTAAATACTTAGATTTATGTCAGACATATTAAATTGGCACCATCTTTATATTATAGACCTTAAGAGTGTCTCCTCCATCAAGCTTGATAATAGACTGATAAAAAGCCTGACTTAATTAATGCTTCAGTCCTAGTGAATAGTGAGAGTAACTATATTGCAGACACTGATATTTGTAATATAAAAGTAGACCCCAGAGATCAGTCCATCTGATCTGTTCACATTCACACTAAATTGTAAGCATGTCTGCCACTCTCAAGAAGTGTGTAGAGGCATATAGCTCAGTGGATATCTCATCCCTGGTAATCAGATGTTTGTTCATAGTACTTACATCTTACTGTCTTCATCTTTCTGTCTTACAGAGAAGAAAATAATGTTTTTCTGAATATAATATAAGGACTTGTTTTTCCAGAAAACCTGTCCTTCTCCTATATTATTCTGCTGTACTCAAAGTCATTTAGACAGGATTTATTGTCTTGCACAAGCACAAATTACTGCTGATCATTTGATTGACTGCATGTTCTTCTTTATAAAGCGGTAGTTTCTGTTTTTTACAAAGTTCCTCATGCATAAAATTGTATGGTGTGACCATTCTCCCCAGTCAGTGTATATCTAATTTTCTGTAGTTGTTCTTATATTTCTTCTTAACATACTAAAATCTCATCTCTAGGTCCACTGGAAAATCTGTACTATGAGTAATATTAGTACTGAAGACCCCTGGAGTCCTCATGGCTGATTCCATTTTATTAGATTATACATAAATTCTAATAGTCATGGGTCCCTCTGCTTTATCAAGATAGTAATTCTAGTCTAGGACTTCTCATACAGCATTCTTTTACAGGATAGACTTATATTTGAAGCACTCAAATTTTGCCTGCCAACATTTTCGTGTTTTAAATGATGACTCACTCAGGCTGGTGGAACTGGGAGAGTAACTTGAGTAAGAGATTTCTAATGTTAAACGAACTTTACCAAGCACAAAAGGAGATATTTGAAATTTTTTATAGAATATCTGCGTTCCTCCTCTAAAAAGAACATGAAGAAATTTTCTGCTTTCAGAAAGAACGTTGGCTGATGATGTGGGTTCCTTTTGGTTGGTAGTCTAGGAGGGCTGAAGTGGCTCATGTTGTTCTCCTTTTTTCTCCAGTGCAGGGAATCATCTGATTGTATTTGTTCTTTTAGCACATGCAGATGACTATCCAGGCTCTCCAAGATGAGCTTCGGATCCAGCGGGACCTGAACCAGCTATTCCAGCAAGACAGCAGTACTAGAACCAGCGAGCCCTTTGTGGCAGAACTCACAGAGGAAAACTTCCAACGGCTTCATGCAGAGCATGAACGCCAGGCCAAGGAACTTTTTCTGCTACGTAAAACCTTAGAAGAGATGGAATTGCGTATTGAGACACAGAAACAGACCTTAAATGCACGTGATGAGTCCATCAAAAAGCTGCTGGAGATGCTGCAGAGTAAAGGTCTGTCGGCGAAAGCCACTGAGGAAGATCATGAGCGAACAAGACGGTTGGCTGAGGCAGAGATGCATGTCCACCACTTGGAGAGCCTTCTGGAACAGAAGGAAAAAGAAAACAACATGCTGAGAGAGGTAAGTGATCCAGTTCTGGGTTCATCTCCAGTCTTAATCTCTAGTTCTCCATCTTTACTCCCTCTCCTGTCCTCTCCATTGCTCAACTGTAAGGAAAGAATTTCCCATCCTCTCTATAAGCTTTATTTTACATTGCAGGCTTGCAGAGTTTGTCCCTCTGTTAAAACTTCCTTATGGTTTCCTCGTGTGAGGTTTGGGGGGTTTTGTGTTTCAGGTCCCATTTTTCTTAGTCCCCATGTGAAGCTCTGGAGGTGAATTATGACATGGGCTGTAAAATTCATTCTTCCATTCTATTTTAGTTTGAGATAGAGTAGCTACCTGTATTTAGGAGAGAGCTTAGAGAAATCTTTGCAGGAGTAATGGATGATTGCTCTACAGTTTCCATGGAAACAGTCATCTTGCTGTGAAGGGTATTTGATAAAACTATTAGCTGCCCTGGATGCACAGCCAAAAAAAAGATTACTTAAAGGGACACTGCTGCAAACATGGTAACCCCTTCCCCCTCCCTCCGAAAGAAAGAAAAGAAAAACTGCCATTTTATCTGTATTGTGTGTTAGAGGTGTAAGATGGCAAGCATTCTTCAGTATTTAGCATCCACAACTAATTATAATATAATGTAGGCTACACATATCCTATGAATTTGAATACCTGAGTATCTTAGAAAAATAAATGAAAACAAAGTAGATGCTGCATAGCCAGCGTCCTTGAATTTCCTGTCTTTGTTAAATGTGTTTTCTTCTTGTAGTCAACCAGCCTTCTGACACATTCTAATATTAATTTCTAAAAGCCCAGTATTTCAATGTGTGTTGGGTATGTAAACAGGTCTGTATGTTTATGTGTGCATTCACTAATGATAAGATTTTCCATAAAGACTGTTTTATATACCTCTGTAGACTGAATGCATGAAATGATGGCAATACATACAAGTATAATGTGCATGTGAATTGATGACCTATTTTGTGCATTGCATGCCTATTTTGTGATTCAACTTTTTTTGAACACTTCACACATACGCAAGATGTAAACCCCCTCTCTAAGAAGGCAGGGGAGCAAGATCATACACAGAAATTTTTTGAGATGATTGTCTGCAGCAGGTTCATAATACATCTTACTATGTTTTCCATGGCCTGACCCATTGTATTTGTGCTCCTGCAGGCATTTATATAAGAAAGCTAGAGCCCATTGCATTTCAGAGCCAGATTTAGGCCAGATTTATTTTTTTAGAGCAGTAATCTCTTGAGTGTCTGGAGTGAAGATAATACATTTTCAGAGTTCCTACACTACAGTTTTTCCTTTATTTAGCAACCACTGATAATTCTGTTCCAATTCTTGTATCTATTTTGGGAAGAGCCCCAAATGGCTTCCATTTGTTTCTGCTTTAAGTCCAGCAACATAAATGAAAAGCTGGCAGGAAATGTGTAATTTTTTAGGAATGGGGTTTCCTTTGCGTCTGCCACTGATGTGTAGATGTTGAGAGATAAGAATTCTTGTTTCATTCACATGTATCTGGATATCATCAATCATTTAAATCGTAGCCTTTATAATAAAAGATTTCATGGAGAAGGTAGAGATCATTTACTGATTTTGAAAGCACAAATGCAGTTTACCTAATATATTTTAAAACCAATTACTGCTTGCTGCCAGTCTAGTTCTAATGCATTGAGAAGGATAAGCAGAGCATGCTGTAACTTGTAGCTCAAACCATAGATATGGTGTGGAATCCAACCTTGAAGCTGAGCACCCTACTAGCCTTGGGAACATGGTGCCATGTGCAGAGGTGACAAACTATCTCCATATGTAATTGGCACCAACCTATTCTACTTGAGTTCACTATAAGCTCACTCAGGTTTCTCTGCATCATGCTGTTGTGTGTTGGGTTCCATGAGGCAGGAGAAAATCAAGGGATGTTGCTGAGCTGTAGCTGCCTGCATTTGAACCAAGTGTAAAGTTAGTAAACTATTAAAGTTTATTAGCTCAAGCTAGTAAACTTGAAGAAAGCTTGGACACCAAGTTGCTTGGCAGGAGATGGTTCAGAGTTGCTATCACTGTCGCATTCTTAAGTTTGTTGAGTGCAAATCCTCTAAGGTGTATCTGCATTACACTCCTCAGCTCATTTTCTGTTATGTATTTATCTGTATTTCCACATTTTTAGGTTTTTTTAGCCCTCTGCTACCACAAATACTATGCAGTTTTTGAGATGCCTTGATGAAAGACATCTACTTTCTTTACAGTTCTCTATGTAGCATCCCTAGTATCTGGAAAGGAATGTCAGACTGCTCTCTAAATACTGCTGTTAAAGTAAACATTTGTCTCTCAAAGGGATCTGCATTTGCTGGGAGGTCACCACTTATACTTTGTGTTCTAACACAACAGAAAAGCTGAGCAAACCTTCAGTAGAAGTTTGACCATCTTAGCCGAACTTCTGAAATGTCTGAATCCACCAGCACTGCCTCTGACTTAAAAGCACATTAGACTTTTGGTAAAAATGCTTGCAGAGAATAATATTAAATATCTGCATCAGGAAGCACAAAAGTATCCCTCCATTTTTCACGTTCGAAGCCTACATGTAATTCAAAGGATGATGCTGAGAGTCAAGGTCATCAGATAGTTTCTCATGCTGTGCAGGTGCAGGGACCAGCAGTTTGCCCTCGAAAATTAAGTGTGAATTCATTGATTTCTGCAGCTCCTGCTGTTACTGTGATTGTACTAGCTCAGTTCCTTTATTCTGATCCAGATGAGGAGTTTTGTGTGGAAGCTTATGCCATGAGTGTCAGGAAGACATGAGGAGAATGTCTTCTCTGTCTACTCTTTAATAAGTAGAATGAAAAAATGCAAACCTTGAGACATTCTGCTATGTTACGCAAATCCCTCTGGGAAAACACTAGCTTACTAGCTTACCCTTGAACCTTTTCTGGTTTTGTGTGAAAATGCAACTTCTTTGTTTTGCCTTTCTGTTTTCGAGAGATTTAAAAAATGGTTCTGGTAAAGTTTTCACTGGATCAAACACTAGGTTCTTGTCTTTCTATGGAATTAATGCTCTCCTCTCCTAAGGAGAGGATATTTTGAGAGAGCTCTCAGACTAGTGGTTCTGTAAAAACATAACAAAAGAATAACTGTACAGGTTGAGGCCAAGGATCCATTTAGTCCAGTATTCTGTTTCAAACAATGGCCATATGCAGACATCCGGAAAAGAATAAGAACAGGGCAAACACAATACTTCTCCATAATGCTCTCCCATCTTCCAGACTGTTTACAGATCAGGGATTTCCTGAACTTTCTGTGATTTGTCAGTTTGGTATCCTCCATGGATCTGTCATCCAAGTATTTGGTCATTGTCTCCTTGAGCCCATGTAAACTTTTTGCAATTGTAACATCGTTTGGTAATTGTTTCTGCAGGCCTACTACTTGTTGTGGGAAGAACCTGCCTCATCTTTTTTGGTTTTGAACTTGGCTCCCGTTTGCTTCATTGATGGCCTCTTGTTGTACTGGAAGACAGTGAACGGGTGATCCCTACAGACACTCTGTGCCACCCGTGATTTTAGACTTTTGTTATATCCCTTCCAAGTTCTTTCTTTCTCAGGCTGAAAAGTCCTAGGCTACTCAGTTATCCTTTACGTAGAAGATATCCATCACCTTTGACTGTCTCCCAGAGCACTAGCTCAGCCTCCCTTATCCAGGTTATGAAAGAGATTCTCCTGAGGATAGTGGCAGGTATCTCCATAAGCACTCTGACTCTGTTGGACTTTTCCCAAATGTTGTCCAGAATTTCAGGTGGCTCAAGCAATCTTTCCTTACAAATCTATGGGAAAGATTCTGTAACCAGCATAGTGCAGGATGTATTTGGCAACTCACTGACAGAGAAGACAATCTTTCATTAATGTGAGGTAATGAAAACTAAATGTTTTATTGAACATGTGAACATAGACATGCATCTGGATGCTCTGACTTCAGCAGATGATAGTGTGACTGTATCACATTCCTCCATCCTAGAAAATAAGCTCCAGCTTCATGAGCTTATAAAAAAGATCACTGTTTTTTTAATATCCCTTCTGAGATTTTAGACAATATTATTCTATATTGCTGGTTAGCATTCTAGGCTTAACTTTCAGAAATAAGATTATTATCAAACCAGAAAGAAATGCTTGATTAAATCCAGCAGCTGGACCTACAACTTCCAGAATAGCTGAGAAGTTATTAACTGCAACCTCGTTGTTCAAAACTCACTTTATTAGTGATGGCAGTGACAGCACATATATCTAAAAATAATAGTTTGCTGTATCCTTTTTGACATCCCACCTCCCTCCAGAAAGGCTAAATGCACCCTGTAGAAATGTTTTTCTCTGCTACACAGAGCAGTAGTTACACCATGTAACAGTGTGACTTGTGAGAGAATATTACATGATTACATCCACATCTGCTGTTCTAGAGACTTGGGGTACTATGGTCAAACTGTATTTCACAAGGACAGTCCAACTTCACTACACCAACTTGGTTAAACCTTTCTTCTTTGAACTCTTCATTACTATCTGTCTTTAGTAATATTTATCTGAAGAAAGAACTAAGGTCATATACTTCTAGTGTCACAATCAGTAAAGAGGTAACTCTTTGAGAGTTTCTGGAGAAAAGAATTTAGACAAAATTTCCCATCTGTCTAAAGGAAAGGATAAAAACAAAACTATTTCTATTGGTTCTACGCAGGGGGAACAATAAAAGCTACTTAGTTTATGTTATTGTCAGATATACTAAACTTTGCCAGTGTTTTCCCATTCTCCTCCTCCAAAAGGGAAGTCAGCAGAGACTTTACAACAGTAATTAGATGATGATCTGTTTGTCTGTGGCTAATTACTGATCAAATTTCTTCTCATTAGCCTTTCTCATACATTACAAGTCAAATACACCTTTGTTCACATCAGTGCAATACAAATTGTGTTGTCCAGAACATACTGACATACCGCTGCATTTCTTCTGCTCAGATAGGGGATACCTTTGATAATGTCTCAAATCCTAAGAAGTAAGGAGGTTGTATGAGAGGAAGTTTCCAAATGTGTCCTTCTCTTTTATTGGCCAATATACTTATCAGTGTCAGCCTGATACTCCGATAAAGCTAGTAACCTCAAGATGGCTCGTATAACATTATTCAGAGACCTGATAATATGCATGCCCCTGACCCTTGGCTTTTTTCTAAAAAGATGCAACAAAAGTTACTCACAGTGCTAGTTCTTCTTCCTTCAGAAAAGCTTTACCACGTATTTATAATGAAGGATATGCAAGTCCTGCAGGTGACTTGTGACAGATTGTGCATGGCTATTATTAATATCTTCAGCAAAAGAGGTGAAAAGGAACTCTCCTTTTACATTAAACTGTGATCATGTAGCTAAGGCATTCTCCTGGGAAATGAGTGCTGGTTTGAACTTTCAACCTAAGGAGGTACTGAAAGTGGGGTGAGGTTTTCATTGAGATGTTAGTGCAGTAGTGAGAAAGGCAGCATCTTTCATCATAAAGAACAAAACAGCCATTTGATGCAATAGACCCAGATTAGACATGTGAATGTAGGAGAGAGATCTGAACTGTGAATCCAGGTATGAAACAGATGGCTTGACACAGCCTTTAAATAAAGAGGGATGTATTTCTAAAAGGTGTCTTCAGGAGTCAGTTCTAGATTCAAGAGTTGTATGATACAGTGGTATGGAACAAGGAAAGAATTATCAGCATTAGCTTTGCATTTTGTGTCAGAAAAACTGGTGTTCGGTAGTAAATTACAGTTTTAGTTGAATGATATTTTGAATTTTTTACTAATTGGGTCCAGTCAAACAGTATGCATTTTAATTCAAACAAGTGCGAAATGGTGAACTAAGGATTAAGGAATGTAGTGCTTAAAGAATGCAGGGTGGTATTTATATGTCAAGCAGTCACTGAAATGGATCATTCATAAGGGCACACATCAAAACTGAACTTTGAAAAAGAGGTTATGGTAGTAAAAGCAATTAATCTTTTTCATCTTCAGTATTTGTTGAAATGACAACCCCACAAAGTCCCATTTATGAATTGTGTTACAGTAAATATTCTTTTATTTAGTATGGTCTTATTATAGAACAGTAAGCTGATCTTAGCTTAGCTGTTTTGAAGCAAGAAGTCCTTACTTTATTATGGGAAGAAATACCAAAATTCCATGAGCGCTCATTGTTATGTCCCCACTTGGGATATGTTTCTGTCAAAATAGGCAGCAGATTCATTGGACTGTATAATACAGATGTACTTGACCTAGCTTTAAATTAACTAACTTGATGCTGTGACACTCTAACAGCAGCAGCACAGAGCTCGGTGAGACAGGTAAGATGTGCAGCATAGACCTACCATCAGAGTACTGCTGAACAGTGATGTGACTGTTATAAATCGCCCAGAAGAGAAAGGCTATTTGCTTTATCTGAGAAGATTCTAATCAACTGTGACAAGCTTTGCAAAGAACTTCTGTTTCCATGCATGTGTTAAAATTCTTACCCTTTTCTGCTCCAAGCTCAGAGAAGGTTTAAAAATTTTAATTGGAGCAATTAGAGTTATCTCAAAGAACACTTTTGTCTGATTCCAAGATTTTGCAACGTAAATAAGATACGCTTTTTGAGAGAGTTCTCGGTTTCCTGGAGAATATAGATCAATTCAGTAATTGGAACTCTTACTAGCATCACAGTAGGGGACATCTTTCCGATGAGTTAAAAAATGAAGTTCCTGCTTCATTCTGCTGCCGCTTTATTCTTTTGACCTTTTGGAAGAAAGGGAGAAGTGTTTTAAATCAAGATAATTTAAATAATTCACATCTCTTGATTAGAATCACTTGATTTCTCTAGAAATAGTTTGATATTTTGAAAACAAGTTGAGTCTTTGCACAATTAAATTTGAGAAATTGGGCTATTGCAGCTTCAGAGCAAAATGCATAAAGAATAAATGATATGTGCCCTTTTTTAACTACCATTGTAGTTGAGAATGGCTTATATGAACTCTATAATGACAGTCAAAAATGTTTAAATGTATATATCATTTTTATTTTCATACTTCCTCACTTCAAAGTTTGGTAGTATGATGGTTGTTCTTAGGAAGTTGAAAAATTGGGGTGATAGATAGCATATGCCTTATGTCTTTCCAGACTATAAAGAAATTGGAAATAGCTTCTGATTCTTGTATAGCAAATTTCTGATTTTGATGGGGTTTACATAATAGTTTATTAAAGTATGCTGGGAATCACTTTTGCATTATTAACTGTAACTTGTGTTTCTCTAATCTAATAATTAAGTGAATGAAACAAAGCAGAACTACAGTCATCCATGAGGCTTTTTTTCTCTGTTATGTTCCCATCAATGTCAAATAATCCACAAGATTGCAGTGGATTTATTCGTATGATGAAGAGTGTTTTCAGCATAGGATATAAAATTATAAAGAGATTTTAAATTTTTATTGTAGTATATTAAATATTTATTTCAAACAAAAATTCTTTCAATATAGATGAGCTACTTAGACTTCAAATAGATGACTTTTTCTTTTTATTCACATAAGGCAAAATTTCTAGCTAGTCCATTTTATCACCTTATAGGTGGGATTTTCAAAACCATCTGAAACAATTTAGAAATACAGAAACCTGGCTGAGGATTATATATTTAAAATATTTCCGCTTTAATGTCTTTTCGCATTTTATTATATTAGAAGATTTTGTTTGTCCATATATAATATGACTTTTTTTTAATTTACAAATTACAGCTTGAGGTATACTCACATTGGAGATGTCGATGTTATCTTATGCTTTTCTTTAGTACAGATGAATATTTTTAAGTGTGAAACTTTGCAGTAGAAGAAAGTGTAAAAGTAGAATTTGAAAATACCATTAACAATTTGGAAGCTAATTTAAGAAACAAATAGAAAATATATGCTTTTACTCCTTAAGGTGATAAAAGGGAAGCAAGGAAGAATGAAGAACTAATAACATGTGTATAAAGAAAGTTCTAAATGTGTAAGATTTTAATGAATTTTTTCGTTAGCTTAAATTCTCACTCCTCTAGTCAAATTTCAACACAATTAAAAGTTACTTAAAACTAATAGCATGGATTGAATCAGTCTCGCTTGTCTTTGTCTTCTGCCTTTAATCTATCACTGAAGTTGTGGGGGATTTTGGTTGTTTCTTGCTGATTGGAACACCAAGATGAACTGGAAGCTGTGTTTTAATTTTCACTTCAGATGAGATCTTTATAATGAACTTATATGTGTCCCAACGTCTGAGTTCCTGGTTGGATTTTGAAATCACTGACCGAATGTATTTTGTAGAATTGCAAAACATAATGAGATGAATTTCTTTAGTTAGACAGTAAGTGAACTTCAAAGCAATTGACAGCCTCTGTATTGGTTTGTGTGTAATTTTCAGCAAGTCTTTCAAAGTTATGCTCTTTATTAATACAATATTTTTTTTTCATGGAATTATGTTGCTTGTGCTCACAAATGCAGAAAGTGAGGCAAATGGAAAATACAGAAGTATTTTCTGAAGAAACTATGCATATTAGTTCCAAACTTGTGTAACTGTGTATTTTTAGTTGCAGAGCTTTAATATGAGATAAATTATAGAAGACTTTTTTTTTACCTCAGTTTTATGTTTTGCTAAAACATAAGTTAAAAATACTGGTTTTGAGGACTTTCTGAAAAATACTAGTCAAACCCTGAAACTAAGCATCTATAATGTTTTCCAGTCACCCCCTGCTCTCAGTTGCTTAGCAGAGATATTTGTATTGTATAGAATTATAGAATCATGTAGATTGAAGGGGATCTCCAGGGGTCATTTCATCCAGGCTCCTGCTCAAATCAGAATGATGGAGATTCTGCAACGCCTCTGCACACCCGTTTCAGTGTTTGACCACTCTCCTGGTAATTTTTTTTTCCCTGACAAGTCAGAATTTACTGCACGTCAGCTTTTGCCTGTTGCCTCTTGTCCTTCCACTGTGCATCTCTGGGAAGAGTGTGTCTCCATTTTCTTAACAATCTCCTATTAGGTAGATCTAGACAGCAACAAGATTACCCCCTAGGCCTTCCTTTCTTATGGCGGAACAAACCCAGTTCTCTCATCCTCTCTTACTTCATCCAGCCCCCTGACTATCTTGGTGGCTGTCTGCTGGCCTCATTCCAGCTCATCAATGTCATCTTTGTACTAGAGAGCCGCATAGAGGGCAGTAACTGCTTCCCTTGTCCTGGTGGCTATGCTCTTGCTAATACAGGCCAGGGTGCAGTTGGCCTTTTTTACAGTAAGGGCTCACTGCTGACTGCCAATCCATATCTTTCCCAAATTTCATGATGCATAAACTTGCTGAGAGCGCTGTCTATCCCATCATCTAGATCGTTAATAAAGGCACTCAAAAGTGTCAGCCCTAGTATCACCATCTGTGGGGCTTCTGTCATAAGTGGCTACCAATTGGACTTTGTACTGCTGATCACCACACTTTGAGCCCAACAGTCCAGCTGATTTTCCACCCAATATATTATCCACTTATACAGTCTGTGTTTCACCAGTTTGGCTATAAGGATATCCTGGGAGACCATGTCAAAGGCCTTAATAAAGTCAAGATATATAACATCCACTACTCTCCCCTTACCCACATAGCCAGTCATCTCATTGCAGAAGGAAATCAGATCCGTCGAGTATAATTTGCACTTATACACAATTATACATTTATCTGGAACATTAAATGACTTTTAAAATTAACAGTAGTGCGTTATGCTAATAGAGAACTGATATATGTTCATAAACTGTTTCTTTTGTTTTTAACCCTTGCATTTCATTATAATTAATAGGAACTAGATTGCTAAATTCCTTCGCAGATTTAGGCCTGAAAGGCTGACAGAAAAGCCAGCTGGGAAACTAAACTTTAAATACAAAAAGTAATATTCACTGAGTAAGGCCTGGACTACATGTTGGAGGGTATAAATAAATATTAGATAACTATCCAGTTCAGTGAATGATGAAAATACCTGCAAGCAACATCATATTTGATCATATAAAGACATGGGGAGGCTAGTTAAGATTTAAAAAAGGGGGGGGGGGCAGGATTACAGCAGCCTTTGAGTTTTTCATTGCACACAGTATTGTTTTTGTCAATTTTCTTAAAAAGAAATTCATATATGAAACAGTACCTGTTTTGAATATTTTTCTATCTCATTCTTCATGTGATTCATACTGTTTAGTTATGTAGGACCAACAGGAAATGGCAGGAACATCTTTTTTGCATTGGGAAAGTGCTTATCTTGTGGTGCTACTGCAGTGTAAGCTGCTGTATTTTAAGTATACAGCCTGATCCCCTAAAAATGTCATTGCTTTAGGCCTTCACATTTCTTCCAAAACCCTTGCAAAATCAGAAGCAGGAAGATTACTGAGAGAGTAACAGTGAATGATATGTTCAGGTTATTAAGGAAGAAAGGTTCTGATTAAAGTTCCTGCTTTATTATTATGCACATGTGTATAACTTATAATGTTTTTCAGTCGTCATGCTGCTACTGCTCAGTATTGAGGATGCCTTCCATTCTAAACTATAATCTTTAGTTTTCAATTATTTTGGCATTTATCGGTCAGAAAAAAAAACGCAATTAGAAATTGTCGTTCTTTGGATATTTCATGGTGCATTAAAATCACTTTATCAAGATGCACCATAATTTGTTCTGTTTTGTTTTTCTAAAGACAAATTGTCTTCCTGGATTCATTCTTTGAACTCTCTTCTATATAGCAAAATCCTTCTCAAATTTTAGACACACACTTGAGTCAGAGTTCCAGTAATGGTAGCATTACTGCCAAGCAGTAATAAGATGTCCCTCCACCCAAAGGTTTTCTTTTTTATATCAAATAATTGTAAAACTTATAATAATCTTGTAATAAAAATAACACTTGGACAGGAAACTTGATAATAGAGCATTCTTCAATCTTCTAGGCAATGTTGTGACAATATCGGGTGGCTAGAAGATTCCACTAGCTAAATTCAAAAAGATATATGGTGTATGTTTTTAATAGTAATAATAATTAATGATGAAAAGCATATATATTGCAGATAACTTGGGAATAAGTAGATTATTTTTTGTTTTGATTTCTGTGTGGTTTTCTTTTTAAAATAAAGGATTCACAGACCAGTTTTAAGTACATTGTATTTTGATGTGCTGTTTATAAAAGGATCTCTTGTTAAATTAATTTAAGTTGTAGTCAAAAGTTAGAAAATGCTGAAGTTTACGAATGTATTATGTGACAGCATCAGTTACATGTCACAAGTCCTTTCTACATGAACATCGAACAAAGGAAGAATATTTTATTACTTTATCAAAAGAGGCAACTCACAAGGAATGAAGGATTAGTTTTGTATTTTTCTGATCCTGATTTCTGCGTGTGGCCCTATGCTTTAATTATTGCGCAGAGCACTGTTTTGAATAGGAAAGTATTCCTTTTCAGTCAGCTTTGTGGTGCTTGTCCACAATAGGCTCTGAGTACCTCAAAGATGTATTTTATTAATATCTCTCCATTCTGGCAGTGAAAGGGGAGTGCACAACCTATATTTTACAATAAAGCAGAATGTCTGTGCACCATGTTCCTTCAGCAGCCACACTTAAATCTTTGTTCCAGAGAGGTTTGGTGTGACCGTGGCCCTGTTTTTAGACTCTTTAGAATTCCAGGCGTGCTGCCAAAATTAAGTCCTTGCTACACAGTCCAGAGGTGGGAGGTGTTGTTTTTCAGCAGGTTGTAACTCATCCAAATCACAGCAGAATTACTTGCGATGATAGAAGTAGGGCATTTCTTGTGCTGAAGTGCAAAGCATCGCTTCAGACAGTGGAGATGCAGGCATTTCTAAAGAAAAAGCACAGAAGAGTTTTTCTATTTGAGAAAATGCTGTGTAATCTAAAAAGCAGAGACTGTTGTGTCAGCATCCCTTAGTGACATGCTGTTCTTATACTGTGTATTTCACCTATTGCATTTTCATAGTAGTAATTGGTTTTACGTTCTCAGGTCAGAGACTGTGTCTTTGGACAATTGGAAATTAGCCAGTACATAGTTGCACTACTAGAAAATAATACATTGTTCAAAATAGACTTTTGGCATGTTCTTTTTTGACCTTCTTATCTTTTGTTTTCTAAAAGTTTGCTGAAATTTGTTTTAATTTCTTTTCTGTTGTGAAGCTGTTTCATTTTTTCCTACTAAAACAGTCCTTGGATGCTTGTACAAATGGTGTGACAGGAACAGCTGGAGACATCAACTTTCTATGTTTAGAAGGTGAAGAATCATCTTCAAATTATTCCCTTTTTCTACATAGATGTGTTTTGAAGTTAGGAAACCACAGCAAAAGCAACTCCTTTTTAATGCTGATCTTGGAGGATTCAAACCCTCTTTTCCTGCCCCCCATTAAACTTTTTTTTTTTTCAAATAGACATTAATTTGAGAGTGCCTTAAAAGATGAGAATGGGGTATCTTCAACTCTGGACACTTTTTAGTAGTTACCTCTCCAAAGAGTCATGTAACCTTCCTTGAGATGTGTTGTTTATATATAATAAATATGTATGTATATATGTGTGTTTATGTACAGAAATTCGTGCACTAGGGTCTCTCATAGCCAAGCGCTGGTTACTGAATAGTCTGGTATGAGGGCACATAGGACGGGTGTGGAAGAGGAAGTGGGCTCAGATGCTGCCTCACTCTACATGGCCCATGTGCAGTCACCAGAAGGACACTGCATGTCCTGCCCTCTTGCCACTTGGCAATTTTACACATTGCCAAGCTGTGTAAAAATACCAGAGTCTTTCTGTGAAAAAATGCTGGAAACAGAGATTGGGTTCAGAGTATGATTGCGCTGGCACTGGCACTCTTCTGATGTCCTAACAAACAAGGTGCTCGCTTTGACAGCAGGAGGTGCGGTGGTGAGGAGCGTAGTCCTCTGGTCTGTTGCCAGCGTGATTCTGGCGCCTTCCATGTGGCTGCTTGTGAGGATCCAGGGAGTCAAGTAGAGGCAGAGTGAACTGCACTCTATTAGGAAGGCAAACAGATAAAAATACTGTAAATTAACTTGAAGTAGTGTAAGAACATACAGTGAAGTGAAGGATGTTGTTGGTACAGGCATTAAATTAAGGTGGTAACCTGAATGAAGATTTGCATCAGAAGGAAAGTTTTTCTGCTCTAATGCCAAGAGAAGTGCCTTAACACCACGGTGGGTGGTGGTAAGGTAGAAAATCGTTACATCCACAGCTCATGAGAAGCACTGGCAGCCACAATATCTTAAAATTGTGGTGTAATTCTTGCATCAACAAGTTGGAGAAAGTTGTCAGGTGGAAACAATATACCGCAGCTACCTTGAGGAAAGCAATTGGTGAGATCACTCTCTACAGCAAAAGGCCAAGGATGCTGAATACGTGTCACGTTTTTCGGGACAGCTACTGGTGAGAGCAGTGAGAGATGGAAGGAGTGTAACCGTGGGCAAAAAGAAACAGGCCCGTAATGCTATAGCAGAAGCCAGACATGAAAGTGGAAGAGTCTCAGAGACAAACAGTGTGGAAGGCTGGCACTGAGAGACAGTGGTGTTGCTACGGTTCAGGCAGCACTTGAGAAGAACAGCAGAGAGGAATCACACTGCCCTTTCTTTGGGCATATATGTTACAGGCAGATAGAGCAGATCCTGAGCCAAAAGAATAGTCTTTGGCTAGGCTGCTTGGATTTGAGTATACCAATGATGTAAATGCAGGTACAGATAAGTAGAATAATAATAGTATTGCTCCACTCTGATCTATATGGTGTCAGTGATATATGACCAGAGGCTCTGCTTCTTTAAATACATTAGGCTTCTTTAAATACATCAGCAACAAAAGGAAGACTAGGGAAAATGTAGGTCTGCTACTGAATGGGGCAGGGGCTCTGGTGACGAAGAATACAAAGAAGGCAGAGTTACTGAATGCCTTCTTTGCTTCAGACTTTATTGCTAAGACCAGCCCTCAGGAGTCCCAGACCCTAGAGACCATGGAGAAAGTCTGGAGAGAGGAAGACTTTCCCTTGGTGGAGGAGAATGGGGTTAGAGATCATTTAGGCAAACTTGACATCCACAAGTCCATGGGCCCTGATGGGCTGCACCCACAAGTGCTGAGGGAACTGGTGGACATCATTTCTAGGCCACTCTCCATCATCTTTGAAAGGTCATGGAGAACAGGAGAGGTGCCTGAGGACTGGAAGAAAGCCAACGTCACTCCAGTCTTCAAAGAGGGCAAGAAGAAGGACCCAGGGAACTACAGGCCAGTCAGCCTCACCTCCATCCCTGGAAAGGTGATGGAACAGCTCATCCTGGATGTCCTCTCTAAGCATGTGGAGGAAAAGGTGGTGATCAGGAGTAGTCAGCATGGATTCACCAAGGGGAAATCATGCTTAACCAACCTGATAACCTTCTAGGATGGAATGACTGCCTGGGTAGATGAGGGGAGAGTAGTAGATGTTGTCTACCTTGACTTCAGCAAGGCTTTTGACACTGTCTCCCATAAAATCCTCATAGGCAAGCTCAGGAAGTGCAGGCTAGATGAGTGGACATTGAGGTGGATTGAGAACTGGCTGAGCAGCAGAACTCAGAGGGTTGTGATCAGTGGCCCGAAATCTAGTTGGAGGCCTGCAGCTAGCGGTGTCCCCCAGGGGTCAGTACTGGGTCCAGTCTTGTTCAGCTTATTCATCAATGACCTGGATGACCCTCAGCAAATTTGCTGATGAAACAAAACTGGGAGGAGTGGCTGATACACCACGGGGCTGTGCTGCCATTCGGAGGGACCTGGACAGGCTGGAGAGCTGGGCAGAGAGGAACCTCCTCAAGTTCAGCAAAGGCAAGTGCAGGGTCCTGCACCTAGGAAGGAATAACCCCATGCACCAGTACAGGTTGGGGACTGACTGCTGGAAAGCAGTCCTGTGGAGAAGGACCTGGGAGTCCTGGTGGACAAGTTAACCGTGAGCCAGCAATGTGCCCTCGTGGCGAAGAAGGCGAATGGTATCCTGGGGTGCATTAGGAAGAGTGTTGCCAGCAGATTGAGAGAGGTGATCCTCCCCCTCTACACAGCCCTGGTGAGGCCTCATCTGGAGTACTGTGTCCAATTCTGGGCTCCCCAGTACAAGAGGGACATGGCAATACTGGAGAGAGTCCAGCATAGGGCTACTAAGATGATTAGGGGACTGGAGCATCTCTCATATGAGGAAAGGCTGAGAGAGCTGGGCCTGTTTAGCCTGGAGAAGAGAAGACTGAGAGGGGATCCTATCAATGTATACAAATGTATACAAATGTATACAAATATGTGAAAGGAGGGTGTAAAGAGGATGGGGCCAGACTCTTTTCAGTGGTGTCCAGTGATGGGATAAGAGGCAACAGGCACAAACTGAAACACAGGAAGTTCTGTCTGAACATGAGGAAAAACTTCTTTACTGTGAGGGTGACAGAGCACTGGAACAGGTTGCCCAGAGAGGTTGTAGGGTCTCCTTCTCTGGAGATATTAAAAACTCTCCTACATGTGATCATGTGCAACGTGCTGTAGGTGACCCTGCTTGAGCAGGGGGGATGGACTAGATGATCTCCGGAGGTCCCTTCCAACCTCAACCATTCTGTGATTCTGTGATATTTTGAGGGGTTTTCTGATTTATTTTTCCAGGAGGCTGTTACCAGAAAACATCATCCAAAACTGCAAACCTGTCTGTAAAAAACAGGTTCTCAGGAAATACACAAATACAGCTTTTAAAGATGGATAAGCCTTCTACTGGATTTTGTTGTTACCGTTCACAGGCATAAACCTATGCAAATCTTGTTGTGCCAAATCTATGCAAAATTCTTGTTCATCAAATCACTACATTTTTCCACCTTGCTCACTTCAGCAGCAATATTAAGAACACTTAGCTCTAACTTACAACAGGATGAGTAATGGTTTCAATATTTTGAAAAGCACTATACAACTCTACCTTTCTTGTTCAAATAATTCATTATATGGAGTAAGTTACATTTATGGCTACCATATGTAATTGTTATCTTTCTTCACCATCTCTGTGAAAATACAAATTGGTGGAGGGCTTTTTGGATTTGTCTTTTAGGGGCATGGGGTGAGGGAGCAGATGGCTGAATGGTATGAGTTCATGCATGTTTTTATATGCAATTTGTTGTTAGGTTAATTGATATTGTCGCTCATATTCTATGGGCACCAAAGTACTTTCATCTATTTAATACTAACATTCTAACAGTATTAACATGCGCTGATTTACTATTTGTGTATGGCATAAGTATAATATTATTTTAAGGCAAAATGAAAAAGTGGAGTGTCTCCTGTATTCCCACTTGTTGGTTTAAACCTCTAATAACTTTACATGGTAGGACGAGGTGTTTCAGTTCTCTGCCATTTTATTCCTTAGAGAGCTCTTTGAAACGTGCCAACTTTGTGAATTCACATCAACAGCAGTATCACGTGAGCATTTATATGCTCCTCTTTGCACACACTGAGCTTCTAGAGCAATGTGCTATCCAGTCATGTACTTTCAGCTACCTTCTAGCCCCTGTGGGTGGGAATTTTCATCACATGTAACTAAGCATTGCTACTCTGGAGTAAAAAATTTGAAAAAGAGAATTATCAACACAGCTGCACTCTATGGCTTGTTAAAACAGAAACCACAGCATTGTTATTTTTATTAAGCATCTAGTGAAATAAATGAAAGCATATCTGTCTTCTATGAGAAGCTAGTAAAAATTTAGATTACTTTACTGGGCAGATGGTAGAGTTTTTTAGCAGGTTTGACTGACATTTCAGCCGTTTATTTTGAGTGAGTAGGTGGTCAAATATGCATTTGCTCCTGTGCCGTAGTAATTGAGGTGGTGATTCTGTTGAATGAACTTTAATTTATCCTTTCTTTGATATGAAAAATGTTAAAGCAAAATATGAGTTGGTAACATCAGAAGACAGCATTGAAGTATGCTACGTATTAGAGAATGTTGCAGTAATTTTATTTGTAATTGATAAGTGAGACAAGATGCCATTAGGCTAACTCTTGCTTTGTTTTCTACTGGTACAGGAGGTGCATCGTCGATTTGAAAATGCTCCTGACTCAGCCAAGACAAAAGCTCTGCAAACTGTGATTGAGATGAAGGTAAATAATTCCATATATTTTGAAATGATTCCATATTCTTTGGAATATGTTTTTTCATAAGAAAGCTGGTTATTTCAAATACCATATTTGTGTCAGTCTTTTAATTTAAAAGAAATCTTTTCAAGATATTTGTTGATCAATGAAGATGCAAAACTGTTTCATGATACTATAGAAATCTGCCTTCTGTCTGCCTGCAGAAGCATATACTGATTTCTTTCAGTTAATCAAGAGTCCATTGTATTATGAGGATGGGAATGGTGGATTAATAGGTCTTTACAATGATATGGGCTATTTTATTTTTGTAATATCAGCCTTTGAAATGTCATTGCTCTGCATTCTATGTGTCAACAAAGCTAGCAGTTTGTAACCTCCAAACCGACTTAAAGAATGGGTGATGTAGGCAGAGAGATGCCTATATACCAGCTTAAACCCAGCTTCTCTAGATGAATGTATATAATTGAATTTTTAAACCATTAGCTCAGATATTTAGTGGAACAATGGCTATTTGTCAAGAACTGAATCACAAGTGGAGTGTGTGGTTTACACAGCTTTATGTAACCATATTTCTTATTGTGTGATCCATAAAATAGATCAAACAGGCAGGGTTTGGACAAACAGTTTAAAAAATCGGAAGCCGTTCTCTTCTGTTTCCTTCACTTTCTCCCTCCTTCTCTATCTGCCCCTTTCTCTTTTATTTTCCTTCTTTTTTTTCCCTTCCAACTCTTTCTTTCCATTCCATCTTAATGTTTTCCATAGCCATTTCCCTTCTTTCTGCTCTGGATCTTTTACTGTCTTTCTTTTATTAGTCTTTTTCGTGGTCCATGGCAGTTAAAGATAATTGACGGTCAGGTAACAATAAGTTGTCTGTGCTATCAAAAGAGAAACACAGGTATTTCTGGGAAACTATGTGAGTGCTGAAATAAAATGCTGTTGGAAATTACGACATTGCACTTCACCTTACTCCTTCTATAATTTCTTGTTGCAAAAGTCTCCCCTGCCGGTTTTATCTTAAGCATCAAAAATTAATCAGGGGATCAGACCTGATCTTCATAATGGCACTTTAGAACAATCTTGTCTCATGAATGAAAACCCATATATGAAAATTTTTCATGCTTTTATTCAGCTGTACTTTGCTTATCAGACAAAAATAAATGATGAATGATTGGTCTGTGAAGAAATGGAGGATATTTTGAAATACTACCTGTATTTCAAGAAAAAGAAAATCTTCTGGAGAAACTGAGTAACTGAGTGAAACAGATGACTGCTCTGAGACTTGCATTTCATAAATGCGTATGCATATTCACTGGTACACATGAAACTATATATGCTGTATGAAACAGTTCATGCTGTTCCTAACGCATGAGGCTTCTAAAGAAACAGTAAGCCAACTAGATTGAAAACCTCTGTTCATTCTGTAAAACTGTGGGGAAGATGGTAGATAGACTTTCTTATTGTTCCAGGTGTAAATTTTTTAACTATGGAAATATTTTAAATATTCTATGTATGAACTAGGATAGTTGAGCATCCTCTGCTGCTTTATTCACTCTCAACTAGATTGCTGCATCTCTTCCTTACTTATGGTGCTTTTAATGTTCTCCATTTGTGACCTCATTCAAATTACTAGTAGCTGAAACTCATTTTTTGCCGTTCTTGCAGCCACATTCTGCTGCATATTCAGTTAGAATTAACTTTCTCTAATTTATGCTAGCTTTGATTTACATGCCAATGTTTTTTTGTATTCCCTTATTTATTGTTTATATTGCGTCCCTCCCCTAGCCATGTTTTCTTTCAATGCTAAACTCTTGCTTTTCTTGGAAGGGCGGGGGGGTGGACTAGATTATATCCAAAGGTCCCTTCCAACCTCAACCATTCTGTGATTCTGAGAAAGGTATAAAAATTTGAAAAATGAGTACTTGAGCGCTCAGCCAGCTGCTCTGTAAAGAGGTGCAGACTGTTTTCTGTAGGAACATCAAAATAAATTTCAGAGGCAGATACATGTCTCTAAAAAACTCTTTCATCTTGTACGTCTCATGGTGTGTTAACAAGTCATTTAACTGTGTATCACTATTTGTCTCTTCTGAACCTTTCCAGGATTCAAAAATTTCTTCCATGGAGCGTGGCCTTCGGGATTTGGAAGAGGAGATTCAAATGTTGAAATCAAATGGAGCTCTGAGCACAGAAGAACGTGAAGAGGAAATGAAGCAAATGGAGGTGTATCGTAGTCATTCCAAATTCATGAAAAATAAGGTATTGAGAAAGCAGTAACAGTAGTAAAATAAACTGAGCCATAGTGAATAGATTGAGAATTTTCATACTCAACTAAGGAAAGCAGTTAGGATCTGGGTTGCCGTGCAAATGCTAGGAAAAAGTAGAAAAGTATTTGTTTTCTGCCTTGAAGCAACTAGGATAACTTTAAAATATTTAAGAGAATTTTAAACTCAAATTTCAGAATGGTGTAATGGTGATTCTGTAAGGTCAGTGGGACAAATTCTGCTTTTACTTTCACACTCCCAACTTTCTTTTATTTCAGAAGGATTTTGTGTTTATCTTTTAGACCATCGAGAATCCGTTATGCTTTTAGGTTTTATTTTATCTAAAGTCTTTTCAAATATAGTCTATTGAAAAAGAAGGGTATTTCTTTTCATGACCTGTTGAATAAACTGTACTATAACTGAGATGTCTTTTTATTATGTAAAGAATGAAAAGAGCATGAACCATCACTGCAATGGCTTTCCTTTACACTCTCCTTATGACAGTGGAATAAGAATATGAATAGATTCTACGACAGTGGTGGTAATATGAATTTATACAGTTCGGAATATATGTGCCTCAGGACAGACATAGCCGTGAGACATACTGGTCCTCAGGCATAAAGATGGATACAGATTACTGGAATGTCTGTAATCAAATGTCAATTCACTCTTTGTTTCTTCCAAAGAAATATTTCTTGGTCTTAGTTAGACCCTAGAATTTTCTAATGGAGATACAGACTACCTTGTCCAGTAAACATAACTATATTGTCAAGAGTCTTGCTTCTCTTAGTTAGCTTTTGCTTACTCCTTAAAAGCAGCTCATGAATCTTTGGACCAGAGGCTGAAAATTACACTACTAGGTCCTGAAGAGCTCTAACCCACTGCACTTGTCCTATTTGATATCACCTGTTTAAGAAGGAACATTGGAGAAAATTTCTTGGAGAAATACAAGTATTTCTTTCCCTCAGGTAGAAACATTTAATAAGTGTTTTTCCTCCACTTCTCTCACTCCAGCCAAGTGATTCACCTCAGGATAAGGATGTCTGTTCTTTTACACTTTTGTCCTTCATTCCACTGAATTGTTTCTAGAAACTGAAGGATACCACCTTCCAAATTAGGAATGGAGAGAACACTGTAGCACATCTTCCCTCCATCCTTTCTTCCTTTCTTTCTTCCTTCCTTTCTTCTTTCCTCAATAGCAACTCACTTTTACTTCTCCTTCTCTCCCTCTAGGGGTCTACTAGGTCTATTCAGCCATTTAATTGATTTCTGGATCTGTTTCATCATCTGTGTCTGCTCATTTCTTTTCCTGCAGAAAATTTGCTCCTTTTTGATGGCTTTTTGCTTGTGACTCATGAACAGCTTCAATCTTCATGTCTTGCTATCCTGTCTTGTTTTGTAAATGCACAAAATTTGTTTTTTCAATATTGTACATTTCTCTTAAATGGAAAAACTGTTCTCTCCCTCTTCCTGTCCTAATTTCCTCATTGATTCCGGGTTTCAAAACTGATGGGTAAAGTGCCCAATATTTGACACACATAAACACAGGAGTAACTCTGTTTATAGAATCCATTTTTGTTTCATAATCAATTCATGTCTGGCAGCTTATATGAAATTACAGAGACATTAAACTTTTAAGAAGACTTGATGAAGAATGGAGGAGAAAATGAGTGAGCAATGTTGATCTTTCTGTTCAGTTCTTTGTCACTTTTAGTTACTTGGGTTGAAACATGCCAACTAGAAGATGACAAATGTTAAACATTTAAAAGAATAACAATGTCGTGACAGGTAGAACAACTGAAGGAAGAACTAAGTGCCAAAGAGGCTCAAGGGGAGGACCTGAAAAAAAGAGTGGCTGGTCTCCAGGCCGAGGTCTCTGCCGTAAGATTTATCTTTTGTGTGCAGTGGCCATTCACTGGGGCTTGCTAGCTCTCTGGCTTTTGGGGTAGCTTATGCTTTTCTTCCCTTACCTTCTTCACAACTTTATGTAACAGTAGAACTAACAGCCTGCTCAATTCTGTAGCTGCCTTTTGTTCACACCATTTCAGTGTCCATAACATCACTCTTCAGAATGCGCAGTTGCTTGTTTTTTAACAGTATGATCCATTTTAGCTTTAATTTATCCTTTTCTATTGAAGCAGATTTTCAAAAGTATTCGGCACCCGTTTTGGGGCTAGACTTTCAGAGATTTGCTTTCCCTAGAACAAAAATAATCTAATAACTGTTAAAAAGTATGTGCTGAACCCTCTTAACATTATTTCACACACACACACACACACACGCAGCAAAGATTGGATGCAGAACTCTTAAAAATGGACAGGATAATTTTAGCAGCATGAATTTAGGATCTTCCTTTGCTGTGAAAATTTTGCTGAGTGATCGGACTGCCTCATAGAGCAGAGAGATGTGAGCACCTAATGCTACCTTAAATTCCTTTGCAAATTGAAATGGTATAGACTGCATTCTTCTAAAGAGCTTTAGCACATTGGCGATGCGAGCTTACAGCTCTGAAACAAGGATTTTTGGAAAGAATGGTCTTACAGAGCTGCTTGGGAATTTTAATGTAATAGAAAATGGTTGTATTCAGATGAAAACATTTCATCAGATCAAAGTATTTAGGTATCTCTTAAGATAGCCCAAAAGAGAATTTCTTTTTCCAAAGAAAGACCAAACTGGTTTGGTGAAGTTTTGCTGTAATTCATGCTACCTACTAATTGAAGAAGTGTGTGTCATCTGCAGTTTTTCGAAAGCTTTTTAGTTAGGGACTGCAGAAAACATAATTACTGTTAAATAGTTTATCTCTTCCCACTGTGCCTAGCAGTACAGTGCAACTGGTTTTATTGATCAGTATCTGACAGGAGGAGTAATGCTACCATCTATATTTTTGTATCTTTGTAAAAGGATGGTGAAACTGTACTGTGGATTATATTTGCTTTAAGCAAAAAGAAGTAGAAAAAAACAACCTATTATGTTTGATTTAAGTGAACAATACACTATTTAATAGTTCTGTAAATAAAATTCTCCTTATCTTCTGTCCCATTTCTCCATTTAAAAAACAGAACTTTTTTTTTTAAGAGAAAAATGTCCTCCTTCCTCCTCTGCCCTTTTTCCTTATCTCCTTATTTACACCTTTGCACACTTGAACACAGGAGTCCTTGATGACATCTTTTGATGCTATTTTAATACCCTTTGGTAAAGAGTTTTCTTTATTTAATAGTCTATTATTGAAACAGTGTTGTCAAGATAGGAGCACATTTGCCCAAGCCTTTTATTCCAGCTGTTCCTAATAGGATGTCAGTTTATTACAATTTACAGTGTAATTTACTCTATAGTTTATACTGATTTATTTTTATTCTTGACACATTCCCAAAAGTGGAAGATGACCTGGACAATTTTTTTTTATTTATGATGTCCTTCAGTTTCCGTTTTGACGTATCGAACACCACACATCGAGGGTTAAGGGTTTTTTTATGTCACAAGCAAATTTGTTCAAGTTAAAAAAGAGAAAACTTTTATGTTTTTAAAGATGTGTCCACCTCTACTAAATAATATGTAGAAGTAAAGCAAATTGCTGTTTTATTCTGTAAGATGTTAAAGGCAAACCAGAAAGTTAGTTAAAACTTGGATATAAGTCTGTGTTTAGACTTTGCTGTCCTCTTTATTAAAAATGTGTATTTTTCTGCAAGTTTGCATCAGAGTTGTTCTGGATAATGATTGCATTTAGAAGGCGATGTGATCTCATCTCAGTGCTTTACTTATAAAATTTCTTCCTAGTTGCCTATTATAATGACAATCCAACCTACATTTGTTGAAATATATTGGAATTTCCATACTGATTTAATTTACTAATTAAATCTAGGAAATTGCTCTCAACAATGTGCAATTCGAAAAACAGTTGTGATGTAGTTTTGATGTATATTTGCACCTGCTTTAAGAAAGTTTACTAAATTAGAGGGTATTTCTTAAAAGAGCAAAATGCTAGTTTCACAAATAATGGGAAAAATAAATGTGTTTTTTGATTACATACTCCGCAAACATGCGATTTGACAGATAAATGGAAAGATGGGAGAGAAAAACTCGCTGGATTGACATTTAAAAGCAAACATCATTCTTTTAAGAGAAAATCTGTAGGTGTCTCATCTTTTCTGATACTGTTGGGTAATGCATTCTCATTACAGTTCTGGTTCATCTTCATTAAAAGCTTATCCCTACTAAGTAACTGGCTTTTGTCAGTCCTTTGAAAGATGACTAAGAAAAGACTGACTCTATTAAAAAGAACCTCTCTTGCAAAATTAATGCTATTGCTTCCCCCTGTTTTTCCTGGTATCTTTTGCTCATGACATACTTTTTTTGCTAACCTTCCATTCAAGATAGCCGAAGGCTTTAAAACTCAGTGGGATGAGTCAAGAGTATCATACCTTTTGTTGGTAGTTGTGTGAAGTTTTAGTTATTGCTGTAGGAAAGGTATAAATTGATAATTATTTTTTCTTTTTTCCACCTTTCCTTTCTTGTTCAGATTGGTCAGGTGAAACAGGAGCTATCACGCAAAGATACGGAGTTGCTCGCCTTGCAGACAAAGCTGGAGACCCTCACAAATCAGTTCTCGGACAGCAAGCAGCATATTGAAGTTCTGAAAGAGTCTCTTACAGCTAAAGAGCAGAGAGCTGCCATCCTGCAGACAGAGGTGAAACGGGAAGTTCTGTACTTGTTGGCTCTCCATAGATGAAGAGACAAAAGGGTTATTTCTTTTCTTCTTGATTAGATTACACAATTTACTTAGAATTTTTCTCTCTGAGGAATCTGTAGTGCACTGTAATCTGTCCCATAGTGATTTAATATTGCTTGTTCTGAACACGTGGCTGCACATTGTTTCTTTGATTATACATTTTAGATTCTCTAGGCTAGGGGATTGATAGTTAAAAAAAGGAAAAAAGAAAATATGTGTGTATAGGTGCACACATCTCCCTGTGGGTGAATGCACACTTCTACTACATGCTGCAGTAACATGCAGTCAATATGCTAAACTGGAAGCTGCAGTGGTGGGGGAGATAGTTTCAATGACCTCATAGCTAAAAGAGAGCAAAGAAAGAAAGAGTGATCCAGTGGCATACAACTCACTGTGGCTTCACTGCTACCGTCAACATGTACAGGAACTCCTGCATGTAAGCCTGTGCTTACAACTGAAATACAGACTTTCGTGTTTTATGGTGTGTATTCCAAGACAAAGAAAACGTATTTTCAGAAATTTGGGACTTGGTAACAAATGTTTAATGAATTCCCATATTACGTAAGATGCAACTGTAGTTAAGAATGTCAAATGGTTAATAAGTAAAGCATATACATTTATTGCTTCTGGAAATTCTTGAACAACAAATATGAAATGTTGTATAATGACAGCATTTCAATCCACTGGCATGGAAGATTGTAGTGCTTGGAGAAGTCCAAAAGATGGCAGTCATGCATCAAAAAATCTTTGAGTTGTTACAGCTAAAACCATAAAAAGCCAAAAGAACTAGGAGATAGGAATGCAAGAGAATTTGGGGGTAACATTGATAGAAATATTCCATAAGGCAGAGTGTGATAGAATTTTTTTTGAAGATTTTATTCTAATGTAGCTTTTCTTTAGCTATGTTCAGTGAATCTGTGGGTGCAATTTCTTGACATGCAGAGATAAAAGTTGTATAATAAATATCTATGGCTGTTCTAAGATAGCTTTTGTGATAATTCTCAGATTTATGTAGAGGCTGAAATTGCAGAATCTGTTTCTGGTAGTGCAGAATCTGCAATCTACTAGCGTTGTAGCAATGATAGTCGAAGACTGTAAGTGAAGCAAGTCTTACAGGAAGAGATAGTATCTTCAGTAGACTTAGCTTGCATAGACAGGGAAAGAAGAGCAGACAGGGTACACAAGTTCATCTCCAGGACTGAAATAAAGACAGCAATTTTGAAGTTTAAATTGAGAATAATTGTTCTGTGTTTAAATTTGATCGTATTACTAGATAATTTGAGGTGGATAATTAATTTGAGGTTACTGAATAGGGAGGAGGTAGCAGATGAAAAGGTACTGAGGTCCTTAGCTTTTCTGGAACAAAAAGAGAAAAATGCGCATCCAGAAGCTTATCTGGTTTTTTTGTTTGTTTGTTTTTTAACAGAATTTAAAAAACACAAACAAAAATCTTGCCTTCCTACTTGCCTATTGGACAGAAAGAGAATGGGTTAATTTAAAAATTTACCAATTTTAATTGTGATTTACTCCTACAAGCTAGAAAGCTTAATTTAGATTATCTATTTTTATCTTTTTTATATTGATAATTGTATTTTTTACATTGATATTTGGATTATTTACTTGATACAGGTTCATTTTCATTGGTTGGTATGACTATGAAAATGTGTTCATTTACAATTACAAACATTTTGTTAAATTTGTTCATTCTTTTTTGCTGGTCAAGATTGTACCCTGTATTTGTGCCTGTTTATTTAAAAAAATTATTGAATAGAGATAAGAATTCACAATATTATTGGAACTAGAAATTAGGTAACTAAACATTTTAAAAAGACAAATTGTAGTTTTCAATCCATTGTAATGATTGAAAATAATACTGATATATTATTTCCCTGCACAGCATTGTAACAGATCTACAAAGCTAGAGATGTTCCACTTCTTGCTTTTAAAAAATGAATACTTTTCTGCCCATGAGAAGCCGTTCTTATTGCAGCTTACTTTATTAACAAGTTTAAAAGATATTCATAAATTATAGTAAAATTCATGTTTCGGCATATATTGTCATAATTTCAACTCTTACGATAAGTAAATATATTTATTGAAGAATGTGTAATTTAAAATATTTAGAAACAAGACATTGTTATATACTCTCAATAGAATAGTTATTAGAAACATTTGGATTTTATTTTAGCTGAAGGCTGCAGTAATTTTTTAATGTAGTAAATTATATTCTATTCTCTGACCTGTGATATTACTAAGTAATCATTGAGAATATTTGTTTTCCTCTGATTTCTTCCAAATCAGATTCTTATATAGCACCAGGATGCAATACAAAGCCAAACATGACTCTTTCTCTGAAACATGATGGGTTTTTTTGTCTTTCCCTCTTTCTGTGTGTCATTCTGTCTTTGGCTTTCACTAAGTTGTTGCTGTGGAGTGGAAACATTAACAATACTGGTTTAGAATGGTGCTTCCATGACAGAGATAAACATGGATATGTGGGCTCTTACCTCTGCAACACTAGTTCAGCTCCAGTCTAGCATGTTCTCCACAGTAAAATGTAGCAATCTGGTGTGGATTTGATGCATATGAAGAGTTGCTGATTATCTTTTTCATTGTTGCTGATGCTCTTGACAGAAAGCCCAACAATTAAATCATCATACAGAGTAACCTTTCTTCTGCCTTCACAAGTAGTCCACTCAAGCCTAAGGTTGAAACATGCTAATGAAATACAACACTGAGGAGATTTTTGCTGCTATGTCCTGTGATGTACCTTTTTCTTAAAGGCAAAGAGAGCTTTCTATCCAAGAATTTTCACAAAGAATAGGGTAGGAGCATGAGATTCTGTATGGTCCCACTTGTTAACAACACTGGTCAGTGTTAAAATATAATAAAGTATAATAAATACCTCATGTTTACATAAACATTTTGAGAGAAAAGAGCATACCTTCATAAGGTTTTTGCCTTTTAGTTTTCCATTAAGGAAAACTGGGGGTAGGTGGGAAAAAGACATTGGTACAGTATCTCAAAAATTAGATTTTACACCTGCCATAGAAGAACTACAAAGAACAGTGTCCTGTTTGTGGGGTGTTTATCTTGAGGGCTACTGGGTGGAGACGATGTGCTGGTTAACTTTTCAATTTGTGAAAGAACCTTTAAAAATAGTTCTATAAATTTACAATCTCTTTGCAAATAAAACAAAAAATAAATCAATATTTATTTTGGAGTTAAGATTCCATCCATACAAAGTTTGTATTAAGCCCCAATGAGCCCTTTAGCTTAGGTCTGTGCTGGCAAGTATGTGGCTTCAAAGGAAGGTTAGTTCAATCGGTAAGAACATTCCCCTTTATTTTTACGTAGTGCCCAAGGTGGCATGAATCTGTAATTAGGCTATTCCATATGGTACATTCAGATTTGCATTCAGCAGAGAAATAAATCCAGTCCTCAGGAAGTATATTAGTTGCTCTGAATGTCTTAATAGAACGTAAAATTTTCTAAGGGTCTTTCCTTATTAGGGCTTGCACTGTCCTTTTGAAACTATAGTTGTCCTTTCCCAATATCAGAGACAGTTAGGGAGTGCATTATGTTTGATGAGGAATGTGTGAATGAGACCTGGGTGTTTCCAACAAGGCTTGTTAGCACCAGCTACACCACAACCTGTGCTGACTCCTGCAAACAGTGAGCTCAGTTCACAGGGCTGAATTCACTGTGTTCAGGTATTAACACCTTGTGCTCGAGATTGTAGAACAGTCAAACTATTCTTCTGACCTGGGCAGGCCCTGCAAATAGTACATCTGTCCTGCACTGAGTTTATAAGCCCAGCAAGAACCAAACAGGCTCTGCACAAAGCTGAGTGTGTGAGCCTCTCCTCCATAAGAAGGTCATGTAATTGTGTATGAGTTGTCCAGATAACTAAGAGTTGTATGTTCACAGAGAATTCACGCTAAACTCTTCTACAGACCAGAATGGATATTGTTACAATTTGTATGGGATGATAAAGAGTCAACTCCAACACAATTTGTAAGAAAAAATCAATGTTGAAAATAGAGAATTAAGGCCTGTGAACCACTACTGAATTCAAAATCAGTCATTAAACATAGTTCTTAAATCTTAACTACTGACCGCGCTACCAGGAAACAGCTTAGCCCATTTCTGTGTTTTAACTTGTTTGAAAGATAGTAATAGAATGTCATAAAACTTATCCTTTTAAAATGTAGTTTCTCATTTCATGTAGCTGGATACTTTACCTAGCAATGTGTATAGTAGGGTAAAAGCAACATTTCACATCTCATACAAAATATAGTTTTACTACTTCTTCAGCGCATTTCTCAATTATCTCTGAATTCTGAGTGTTGGCATAGACAGAACAGAATCACTTCAAGCTCTACTTTAAAAAGTAGTTAAGCCCTTATTAGAAATTATAGCAACCTCTGGACATATATTTCAGGATTGGTATTCTATCTGTTCCTTTTGCTATCAATAACATAGTCATACTAATACAAAATAAAAGGTTTGAATTTTGCCATTAGAGAGAGACCATGAGGCTTGGTCATAACTTATGGGTGATTATACTTTCTGATTTTACTGAATGGGCTATGGCTTTGTTCATTGATCTAAATCAATGGTTCAGCCGTGGTTTGCACAGGTGGCAGTTAGATGGGAAGAATCACTCAATCTCAGGAAGAGGGTAGAACACTACCTTTTCTGGACATTGAGGACATCTTCCTAAACCTGTGTGGGAATCACCAGTGTCATAATAATACCCTGATCACTACTGCACAGTAGAGATGTTGGTAAAAATGATTTTAAAAACTATGTGTTTTGAAGCTCAAGTCCTATTGATTCAAGCTCCTAAGTCAATTCTGAAAATGGAACAGAAACTTCTATTCCACTGTGGACATTTGAAAATTTTAGTGATTTCCCTAAGATATAAATTGGTAATATTCCTAAAGTTAAGACTTTGATCTAACTGCAAAATCACAGGGAAAAAAAAGGCTTTAGAATAAATTTATATGTGTCATTGCCTTTTCTGGTAATTGATGGAGGTACTAATGTTCTCGTCCTAGTTTCCAGTCAAAATTCTATGTGCTTAATGTATGGCTATACGTATTGGGAACAGAGTTGCAGAGTATTATTTACTGCTACTGGAAAATTCAGTGAAGAAGGATGAATGGTTCCTAACTCAGTTTTTCCTACAGTTCTTACAGTGAAGAGATTTGTAGTCTTAGGTATGGTACTCGGCCAAAAAGAGGACTTTTGTGTACCTGTTGTGTCTTTGTCTAGGAAGGCTGTTGTGTTGAAGGTGGCAACCAATGTGCTCATTTTACTAAAGCTCTGTGGCAGATTGGATGGTACGTGCAGGCTGAATTAGCAAGCACCTTGTCATATGAAGAACTAGCAGTTGCCTGAGCTGCACTTCAATATTTTACTTGCCATGCATAATTAAAGGCATGGCAGACTATTACTGTGCAAGTAGTTAGGTTAAACCTGGGTTAAGACAACACCATCCAAGACGCAGAAGTCAGGAGAAGAGGCGTCAGCACCTCAGTGGCTGTTTGCCTAGTCGTTTCCATGTGCAGAGAAAATCTTAAGCTGACTTTGTTGAAGTTGGCATCACCTGACTGCCAGAGACCTCAATTCTTGTCACTGTGGGTGGATGCCATACATAAACTGAGTTGACATGAATAAACAAGTGGAGTGTTCTGCCAGGAATAGTGTTAAGGTGATGACTGTGTGTCCTGTCAGCCTTTGAAAATATTCTTGAAAGTGCTTCTTGTGGTTTCCTAGGCAGGGACCTCACGCAAATAAAACCAGGAATGCAAGTTATCCCAAACCATAAGCTAATATAGAGTTCAAAGAGAATAATCAATCAGAAAATGGAAAGCTTTCTGTGGATAAATTTTTGTTTGCAGATGTTGAATGTTCACTTAATGCTTTGCTGTAGGCATCTGGAGTGTCTCAAGTATTTTGCAACACAACTGTTGAGGGTATGTGAATTTTCTTATGAGGGAGATTTTCAGTTTCCCTTCAAGAATGAATAAAAGTGACTCTTAGCTTCAGTACTAGATGTATCCAGAGTAGGACATACCTGATCAATCAAAACGTCTGTTTTTAAATAGAAGACAAAGTCTGATCCACCTGTTAAACTTTCCATTATAAAAACTATCAGTCCTATATATCATATATGGATAATACCTGTTACTCTCATATCAGTGCACAATTGTTCCATGCCCCACTCGCTGGGTGAGAGGTTAGGAATGTGATTTTAATAATGTATGTGTAAGTGAGAAGGCTCCAGATGTAGAGGTGGCAGCAGGATTGCAGTGCTGATTGGAAGAGCAGGGCTGCTCTTTTCCCCACTGGCAAGGGCTTATTGCTCTACATAAAAGGAATCAGACAAAATAACAAAGGCTTGTATAAGAGTTACGTACTGTAAATGTTGAGCCTTAGAGGCAACTTTTCCATTAGCAAATTAAAATAAAATGGAATTAGAATGACACATTAAAACTAAATGCTGTCCGAAATACAGTAAACGTACTGCCTGTCTTTAAATTCATTCTCTAGTTGGACTTGTCCAAGTCTTCTTTTTGCTTTATGTCTCTGCTGGTCTGAGCTGTTTAGAAGGACCAAGAAATTCAAAGATCACCCTGTTTACTCACTGTGACTGATGTCCTGTAATGGATTCAGCTAATAGGGACCAAACCTGATACTGTCAAAAAAGATTAGCAGCCAAGCTGGCAGATTTGAGTTCTGCTTGAATGCCAAGTGGATAGGGGTCAGTGGGTTTCTTTTGGTATCTTGAGCAGGTTGGGGGTGTTGGATTTCGTATTCTACAACGGTCTTTGAGATTAGTCTGTGCTCTGTGGTGACCTTTTTCCTCTCATCAAATTTATATTCAGATAGCTCTGATTCCTTCTACCATTTTTTGTCTTGTGAGCACTGTTTCATTTGTGCAAGAAAAATATAGAAGGACAAGCAGAAGCTTCTCAAGATGCAGTTTTGAAGTTTGGGGATGCCACACTATTCTCAGAGTGCGTTTCTATATTTATTGATGCCATGGGAGCTCTAAGTATCTTTATGAGTCCAAATTGCACCCACAGTATTCTGTAGTGTGTCATTTGTTCCACTTTATTTGCATCCTGCAGAAAAAGAATTACTTTTAAAACTATTTTGTTGCTATTTAAACCAAAATACTCTTAGCCATTGTAAGGTAGTCCTCTTTCTATGTTTTGATCTGCAGCAGCCACAAAGACCTTTGCTGTCATTACTTGCAGCCTGAGCTAATATTCTGATTAAACGACAGACTGTAAAGTGACTTTTTGGTACTACTAGTCAATATTTAATAAATCTGAATATTAGTAATGTTTCAAATAAAGGGACAGTTTTGCTACATGTGAGAGAACTTTTGCTGCTTGCAAGAAATGCATTCTAGTGGCTTCTATTCTGAGGAAAAAAATTGCAAACTTGTATCTTGTAAGACTGAGATGTTACAAGTATGGTTTCAGATGTTCCTAGAAGGAGCATTAGTCATGTGTAATTTGGGAACAAAACATTTGATTAGTTTCATTGTTCAGTGTCCTACCACTTGTAATAACTGTTTTGGTGTATGTTGAAGTCTTAAAGGAAGGGATGTTAGTTATCAGAATCTACTTGCAGTTTAACAACACTCACTTTTTTGTATAAGTGCAGTTTCTTTTCTAAAATTTCTCTCCTTCCTTGCTAAACAAATACTGTTTCTGCATGTCTAAATCCAGGTGGACGCATTACGGTTACGTCTGGAGGAGAAAGAGACTATGCTAAATAAGAAGACAAAGCAGATTCAGGAGATGGCAGAGGAGAAAGGGACTCAAGCTGGAGAGATCCATGACCTCAAGGACATGTTAGATGTGAAGGAACGCAAAGTTAATGTTCTTCAGAAGAAGGTAAGATTGTAGATGTCGAAATAGAATACGTCTGACACATCCTCATTCCTAAGGCTGTCAAAAAGTCTGAACAAGTATTTACATTTTGAAGGTTAATGATTCAGTCTGTTCATGTAATGGGAAGACAGCGAATACTACATTTCAGTTTAGTCAAAGCTTTGAAGAAAGAAAAGCAGAAAAATTTCAAAGCAAATGTTGTTGCTTTTTAGTGCTTGCATGTGCTTCTTCTGCTTCCACTTCACTATTAACAATGACTGAAGTATTGTAGGGGGGCAGATCTGGTGGAAAATTAATCCTTTCACACTCACCAACCTAACAAAGCCACACTGATTTGAGGCATAGGATACTGGAATGACTATGACATCAGTATGTGAATAAATGAATGAAGGGTTATATCAATAGAAGTAATTAGGATGATTCCTCTGTAACTTACTGAGAAAAGTTCAGGAAGAAGTTAGTATATATAACTTTCATTAGAAATGCTGTTTTATCATACTTGATATTTCTTGGGAGGTAATAGAATAGGGTAATCAGGGTTCAGATCATCCTGCATATCTTTATGGGTAAGAAAATGTTTAACTTGTCAGAGAAATAAGGGAGGTTTCCCAAAGGGAAATGAATCCTAGGGCAAAGCAAGTCATTATGGATGATCGTTGTCACACTGCATACAGTATTCCCCAGGCAGCTGTTGCACATGGTAAAAAGAGAGAAATGTGTGTATCACAATAAATTTTAATTTGCAGAATATTTTTTCTTCTGTATTTTTGGAAGAGCTGCTTTTGGAACTTGTGTTCAAGATACTCGACTTGTGAATGTGGTTTTTTTCTAGACCCTTAAACAATTTCACAGAATTCTTGTAATTTTAATCATTCAGAATACTGATGAATTTCTCATGCCTGCTCAGTGACTTTTCTTCTAGTGTACAGCTGTCAATCATGAGGGTTTAGGACAGGTTAAGTTCCATTTGAGCAGACCTCATACAGGAATGGAAGATCAGATATGGAGGTTAGTTATAAATAAGCCATTATTCTAGAATTTCAGAGCCCTATTCTCAGTCTTCATGGTCTCATTTTTTGACTGTTCGTCTTTTTAGGAGCACTCATAGGTCTGTAATTTTTGTTGAGTTGGCTCTCTGCGCTGTCTCTCTGCGTTCAAATTGGGTCAGGCATACTCCAAATACTGAGATGCCAGCTGAATGTTTAACCAGGAAGTGGGGACTCTGACATTCGTGCAAATGTTAAATGCCAGTGAACTTGTTTTATTTTCATTTACTCTTAAACTGTTTTTTCACATGTTTTCTCATTTGGTCTGCTTAACTCTTTAGAATGCTCTTTCATTGGTTAATTTATAAGCAGTGCTGAAGGTTCTGGTTTTGCTCACTTTTAGTACTTGTTTTTTTTTCATACCACTGCAATCTGCATTATCACAGTTTCATCTTTGTCTCTTCAAGTGGCTAGCCTGTTTTTTGAGGTTTGTTTGCTGCTGCCGTTAAGTAAAAGCACCTGGATGCGTCAGGTCAGAAAGTAAGGGCGTAGACTTCTAGATGTAAAGGTTTTGATGTCTTGTTCTCATAGGTTGCTCGACAGAGGACAACACTACTGCAGTAGACAGTAATTTGAGTTGTGAGATTCAGAACCTGTCTCTGAGCATCTTAAACACAGGAGACATACAACCTGCCTATGGAAAAATATCTTTGTTTCCTTCTAGCAACTGGAAGCACATATACAGATTTGAATTTGCTTTAGCCTTCGAGTTGTTGGAACTGTTACTTTAGCATGAACAGTTAGCATGAACTGTGAGGTTTTTAAATCCAAAGATTTTGTGTTCAGCTTCTATAATTAGCAAAACTAGAATGTTTTTGCACAGAATCCAGCTGACAATCTAGTCACGAGAACTTGCATTAAATCTCTTTCATGTGCTAGAGGAAACTGAGATTTTCTCTCATTTTGTTATGGCTGTCCTTCTTTGACTGTACAGACAGCTGTTTCTGCCCTCTGTCTGGAACTTGAGGAGCCTATAGTTCCTCTCATATGAATGTTTTTCTTTTAAAACTTCATGTTGTAACCTCTGATAGATTTATTTTTTCTTTTTGCATTCCTTATTGTATTGAGTTTATGCTCTTATTAAAGTACACAGCCTGTTTTCTGATTTGTCCAAGTGCTGCCTTTCAGAGCTTCCAGTGATAGTTCAGAGTTTTATTTCATGTAAAAAGGACAGCCTTTAAACTTTTGCTTCCATGCACAATAGTTCTTTTATTCCTCTCTCTGATTAAAAACTGCTATTTTCAGGCAGATCAGTTAGAATATACAAATTAAAACCTGAAAGTCTGGATGATTCTGGTACAGTTGAAAGTATCTTGAGAAGCTGTATGTAGTAGTATTTTTTACTGGCTCAGTTTTCCAATAATAAGTGGAATTTAGGCACTTTAATTGCATACAGTGAAAGACTATGAAAGAAGTATGGCACAAAAAAAGCTTTTGCTTTTTTATAGAGGTAAGAGATTTTTTTTTCTTTAGATATTTGGAAATATCACCAGCATATATAACTGCTGCTTGTAGTTATGAAGAGGTAGGGGGCACAGGTGTTGGCAAGAATTTAACTGAATTAAGTTTCAGATTAGTGGATAGTATTCAATCATTTTTTACCAAATGCTTTTCCTGCAGCATATGTTCAAATTTGAGAATATTTTTGCAGTGGGCATGCTCTTGCTCTAAATTTTGAACACTAGGATATTCTTAATGCTAAGTAAAAAGATAATTTGTAACACATACTAAAATCATAAAGAGGTTCAAATGGAAAGAATTTATTGAGAAGTTATTAACTTGCATAACTTACCCATTTAGAAAAAGTTGTTTGCTTTCTTTTAAAATTTAGAAAGGTCACCTCTTCTAATAATAGTAATAGCCAAGCCATATATGGCTATGTGGGCATTTGGACTAGTCAAAAAATCCTTTTGTTCATAATTTTTTTTTTTCAGTGACTGTTTCAGATGCGTAGTCACTTATTCTGATCACATTGACAAGAAAATGGTTCATGTGGTGCCCAAAACTGTGTTGTACTAAATGCATGCAATTTCTGTCACTGAAGCAAAAACAATTTGAGATGCACTCTTTCTTGGGGCTACTGGGTCTCTGTTTGATTTGTTAACACAGGTTAATTGCGTAGTTTGTTTTATGTGCTGTCAATAACATTGCTATATTGATAAAGGTGGTGAACTAGAAAGTATGCTTTTTGTTCATTCTGAAATCCAGAAGAGGAAAGTAATGAATGTTTGCTGACTGATTAAGGATCAAATAAAGGAAGCAGTTAGAAGATTATGAGTAACAAAGATTAGAAAAATTAACATGACAATTGGCATCACTACCGATAACGAGTAAGCACTAAAATACTGGAGTAGGTTACTGAGAAAACCATGTGTGTTCACATTTTAAATTCTGGAAACTTTCCAATTTAAAGTTTTTACAGTTAAGCTGCTTGATAGCACCTTTATTTGAAACAAAAGAAATAAAGCAAATGCAAGAAATCTGGAGACTGCAAAAATGATTTTTACTGTCTTCCTGTCTGAAATTTCATGCAAAAACTTAGTTTTACAGAGTTTGGGTTTTTTTTTTTCTTTTCATTTCATTGAAAATAAATGTAGCATAAAATCTTATTTTGAGTTGTTAGAGTCACAGGTAGGGGAAGAATGTTGGAAGATAGAACAGGGAGTACTCTGGGCAAATCTGAATATGAAGAACATCTGTCTGTCTGTGCTGGTAGGCTCGGTTGCAAAGGCATAGGGGGAAAAATCAATACTGTGTAATCGAAGCAGTTTACAGAAATAGCTTTTGGGACAAAAGATAAATAACAGTTCCCCTGAAAGAGAAAGAAGCAGTGAATCTATCACCTGTTGCTTTGTGGGGAGGTCACGTTTTGTTTTGGCAGGGAGGGATAATTCTGCCTTCATTGTGTAATGCAGCTGTAGTCAAAATAAAAGTTTCAGTGTCTCAACGCAGGGGTCTTTTTTGGCAGCTCCCCGCGCACCATGTGATAATTGACCTGTGATTAAAGTAGAGGAAGAAGACAGATTCGTTGTGGCTGTGCTGATGTTATTTGTTTAGCCAGTATTTGGAAAGACTCTAGATGTAGTTGTCTTGCTCTTTTGAATAAGAGGCAGTACCTTTCTCAAAGGAAGTAAATGCTCTCTAGTTTTCAGAAAGCTTAGGAATTGAATGTCCTATGCTTAATGACAGGAAATACTGAGCGGCAGGAGAGAGGGACTGCAAACTGAACTTGTAATTCAGTTGTTTAAAATCAGTAGTGGTCATAGTTACTACAACAGCAATGTTAATGTCACAGTGTTTGTACTTTAAAGATAATCTTCACTCCGTTCCCTCATCCTTTTGCTCTCAGACAGATTTTGCTCTTGGTAGGCACCAACGACTATGAACATTGACTGTTCTCAATATCAAGAGGCCTCGATGACTGTTGATTTCAAGATGTATCACTATGGAATGATATCTGTCGATATCAGTCCCTATCAATAACCATTGGTACCTCTCAGTCTCGACAGGCATCTATCACTTTTGCTCTCAGTCAGATTTTGCTCTCAGCAGGCATTGATGACTGTTCATATCGATGCCTCTCAATGCAGTGAAAATACCAAAGAAATCTGGAAAGTCTTTATTATGTGAGTTCAGCATAATTATCCTGGTTGGTTGGGTTTTTTTCTTGTTTTCTCATTTTCACCATTCAGGGAGGAGTTTAGTCCACATGGGAGATGACTACAGAATTTATCTTCATTTTATACTAAACCGTGACCACTTTGAAAATAGGATCCTTATCCTTCTATTTTGACTTTCCACTTCTCTGAGAATCCATTAAGAGTTTTTCAGAGCAATTGCAGCCCAGGTAAAATGGAATGGCATGTCTTTTTTTTCCCCCTAAATGTACAGCTAATAAGAGGCTATTGGGTTAGGGGGATATCTCAGTTTCTTCATACCACCTTTCAAATCTGTGGTAGTTTAGGTTTAGAGGGAACTGATTACCATCCAGATCTTAGTGCTCATTAGAGCAACTTTGGTTTCAGTGTCAGCAAAATCTTTTCTCTCCCAAGAGAGGCTTTAGACCATGAGATTTGATCTTAACATTTCTGAGCCGTATAGCAACATACATCTTTCTGATTTGGAATATCAGTCCTAAAAGGTCCACAAGCTTAGCTCCAGAGAGTCTTCTCAATGACAAATATCCCTTAGTTACAACTGCTGGTAGAGGTGACAGTATATTCTGTAGGAACTGATCCAAGGAATGTTCTTTTGATCTTCTTGCCTAATCCAGATCCATCATGGCAGATGCCTTGTTGTACACTGAGGTGCACTCCAATATTCTTATTGTACTGGGTTTTTGGTTTCCAGGAGAGCAGGTATTTCACAGCTCTATGTTAGTAATTTGTATGGCCTTCACCAGTGGGTTTATAGCCCATAGTAATAGGCAACTTGTTTAGGTTATAAAATAAACAGTATGTGACCATGTGTATTAATGTACATGTTGAAATTCCATTCTCTGTGTTGGGAACTTCGAACTTGGTTATCGACAACAATAAATCATCTCTTGGGCATTCTTGGCACTGTAGTGTTGAGTTGGAATTGTTCGATGTCATTAAGCCGGAAGAAGGAAACTCAGTACACTTGACCTAAGTACGGACTTCTACTATTCAGAACATCCCAAGAAGTGTTTATCCTGAGTATCAACAAGAAGCACCAGGCTTTCTATTCCTAAGGGTCTTTGCTGCATGCATTTGTAGTTTCATGGCAAACTGTTTTATGCCCTTTCTCTGACTTCTCTTGTTCTAAGAATTTTGATCAGGAAAAGTGTTACTGATATGAGCATGGCTTAGTTCTAGTGGGAGGATTCTTTTAGTATACCACTGTCATGCCCAGCTACTCGATTCCTCTTTCCAGCCCTACAAAAACTTTTAGCACTGTCTGACACCTTGCCATGTTGCATCTCATGGCATCAATGCTAGTGGCTTTGTCAACAAACATGCTTCCTTGTTGTGTAAGAGAGGTTCTTCTACCAACAGGATGGCACAAGGCACATTGGCTGGCTAGATGAATGAGGTTCTTATCTTAATGTTTCTGCAGATCTACCCCTCCCACCCTGCCTCTTACATTCTGGACTATCTCCTGGAGATAGTAGTCTGCACTCTGCAGAATATATCTGCTTCTATTAGAATCTCTTGACATGTCCCTTTTCCCCTTAGGAGATAACTTTCATTTCTGGGACTCTCGTGAATTCTGTCTTTGAGATGCTAGCGTCTAGTTCCTTGTTTTATCAGTATAAAGATCGTGATTATATCATGCAGCAGAGTGGGAGAAATCTAGAGCCTGTACAGTGTTCTTTTTTAATATTGTCTCTTTAGGTTCATTAGAAGTCATTCTGAAGACAGTTTCTGAGCTCTATGTATGTTAAATTTACTTGCCTTCTGGTTTTCTTTTCTTCACATTAACCAGAATGACATGCTCTTGGATGCTACTACATACTAGAAATACTGTCTTTTTATTTAGATACCAAAAAAATTATTCAGGAGCACCTAGGCTTCTTGTCGATATTCTTGAACAATTAAAGAGCAATTTATATTTACATAAAATTATACAAATGGCTCTCTCATAAGTTAGCTACACTTAGCTTTTCACACGTGAACTGAGTTCATGCATTTACTGCTGTCTTCCGCAAAATTATTCTTTCGTAAGGGTAGTGACTGTACTTGGCCCACTCTACCTCTGTAATCATTATTCAAGTAATTTCCCTCTTACTGTCTTCCAGGCTTATAAACATTTGCTTATTAAGAGCTAATAATGAATATGGCCAGTCATTCTTAAAAAGTATTAAAAATGGTCATTTACCAATAGCAACTGGACTGTTTGACATGTTGTGAGCCACATGGATTCCATCATTTGTCCTCATTTTTCTGCTGTATTATGAAATCATTCAGAAAAATACTGTTACTGTAATCTAAGTAACTCTCAGTACTAGTCACCTAAAATATAAGATGCGTGGAGAACCTTATATAAATACTGCATGGACTTGGAAAATAACAACTCCAAAAATGTGATTTTTAAATACGCAGTTTAAAAATAAATCTCAGGGTTGTGTAGGACTCACTTCTATTAAACTTCAATGCAGTAAAATCTGTTTTTGAGTGAATTAATTCATGCTAACATGCACCTGAAGGTTGTTTAGTAAATTATGTGAGATTTCTTAATTGCTGGAGGAGGTAAAAGTTAAATTTGAAAAACTGATTTTTAATAAAGAAACTTGTATCTTATTACAGTGATTTTCAGTGTATAGTTATCATTACCAATGCAGCATCCCTGTTAGAGAAAGCTACTGAATTCAAAATAAAATTATGGCTATTTGGTATTAAGATTTAATGAGTTTTATGACTGGGCATGTTAAAAGTTGTAATTTATATATGCAGAATATGCTGCCTTATTTTTATACAACCCCCTCTTTTACTGGGAGTTTTATATGATACCACAACAAAAATAAAAATATCTGGACCATATGCAGCATATATACCCATATTCCCAGATGAATGAGAATATTCTTTCAAAAATGAAGTGTTGTTTTGATGTGTGTGAAAGATAGCAAGACAATTTCTTATCTTAAGATCTAGTGACATATGGAAAATTCTCTCAATTTATGCTGATGTTATTAAAGAAAGGATCTTGCCTATTGCCTTTAGTTACTAAAGTACTTGATTTTTATCTGTTGAAATAATGAATATCCAGTCCTCCTTTTAGATAAGTAGCTTCAAACTACAAAGGAAAGCAGGACTGTGAGGTTAATGCTGTTGGTTGTGTAGTTCAGCTGTTGTAGCTGGCTAATGTAGGTTTTTAAATTGATATGCATTGCTGTAATAGTGTTATAGAAGATGGATAGCAATAGCAAAGTTACAAGGGAACTTCATGGAGTTCCTGGAATTATCTGTGTTCCAATGTTCCAAAAACTGAAACCACAATTTAGCAGATCTATCATATATGAAAGGAATCTTTTTTTGAGTATCCCTCAAAGAGCAGCAGTCATTTTAATATTATGTCCTTCTTGTGCTTTGAGATAACCTCTTGATTGGCAACACAGAACATTACTCATAGGTAGTGGGACTGACAAATACTGGTTTCTTGAAGGGATCTGGGAAAACGGCCAACTTTGGGGCCTTTTGGCTTCATTATAAATTAAATGTGTAGGTATTTTGGCAAGATAAAGCTAATAAGCTTTGTTGGTGTATTCACTGTCGTACTAGACAAATACAAAGTCCTCGATGATTGAGGAGGCAGGAAAAGCAAGGGCGTGTACCATTTTTGAGGTTGCTTACATCAGTCTTCCTTGCATGGCTTTTCATTGCTCTCTGGGTTGCAAGACTTTGCAATTTCCGACGCTTTGGTCACCGCTGAATTGCTATTCAGGCATTTTCTGCCCCTCGGGGGATTGTCTGACCTGTGTCTGGAGCAGCCGTTACTGATTGGGTTAGCCAACTCAGTGAACTGCACTAGAACAAGGAAGGAGTCACTTTTCAGTTCAGATCTATGTTTTGCTTGATTCAAGTGTGGTTTTGAACCCACTAGGTTAGAAAATGTTCTATGGTGAGTTTTGACTCAATATTCAAGTCATTAGAACTGTCATAACGCACAAGTATATGAATGGCTTTCAAGCCTGTGATTTCACCTATCCAAGGGATGAGAAAAATGCATTCCAGTCCCAGCTCAAGATGGAACAGTGTCACCAGGAGAAATGAGAATCACCTTGTCCCAGAATAACATGTGGGCTTAACAGTTGTGATGCTCTTCCTGCTGAAGGGCTCCTATACCTTCAGCCAGTGATGGGTGGTGGAGTGTTCTAAAGAAAACTTCTGGATGAAGAGGACCACACTCTTTCCCTCTCAGCCTTTATTTTTAGTAGAGATTGGAGTGTTGATTTGTCTAAAGCAGTCTGTGGTATAAAATGGGAAAGAGTGTGATCAAATTATGGGAGTAATTTAACATATGTGGCTTCTTAAATTCATACATTTTTGGAACATGGACCTTGAATGAATTTTATTTTGAAGTTTGATTTTTCTGTCACCTATCCTTGTGTTCTGAAGTACCTCTGCAATAGCAGTGATAACAAAATACTCAACAACAATATATACTCTTGTGTTTAGTATTTACAGTAATACCTTACTTCTCCCTTTGTATTCATCAGTCTTTCAGAGAGAATAAAATGGGAATGGCAGCTGGTTGGCCATATTTTACATTGGAATTGGAAACATCCTTCCTTTCTGGAGCTTTCTCCTCTGGTTTAGGGCAATTTTACCTTATGTTATGTCTTTAATCATTGTATTAAATCATTGATTTGAAAAATGTAATTCAGTGTGTGAATCTGAGTCTCATTTAAAATCTGTGTTCAAATTGTACAGCCTTCTGCTTGAGTGATCCTAAATGATAATGTAGATGAAATTTAGTTTGCTGTCAGGATTTCCTTTATAGCCAACATTAAATCCCATGTTCCCATCCTGTCCATCTGTCTGTCTTAATGATTGGTTGTCTTTGTTCCCTGATTTTCATTCTTAGGTATTGCAGTGCTGTGATGAGTTGAGGCTTTCCTGTCCTCATGCCTCTTCTCATCATCTTCTTCTCCATAGAGCATATGATATGTAGTATGTACTACGAAAGTATCTAAGCAGAGGTATTTCAGTAGGTATGGTACCTTTACTCTCTATACAACCAAATCAGAATCTAAAGCAAGGTAGGAAAACAGCATTATCATTCCCAAGTACATGAGATCAAGTTGTCATGGAATGAAAGGTATTTGTTTGACAATAGCAAGCAATGGATCACTGTACTTGGAGTTTATCCAGGTGAAAAATTTTAATTAATAATTTAATAAGCTTTTCACTTGACACATTGTAAGCATGATATATAACCTTGTAAAGCTTAAGCTACTCCAAAACCAACGTCTGAGCTTCTCAGTTTTACTCTGTTTCTTGCAAAATGGAATATAAAATCTAAGTTAACATGCACTGGTTCTAAATTTTTCCTTTTTTTATCAGCCTTTTGTAAGAAAGAGAGAGGCTCTTCCATGGTGAAGTAGTTTCAGTCTTCCTTATTTTGAATGTTTGGGAACTACCATTCTGAAAATGCTCTGAATTATAGTATTTGTATTTTTTCCTAAATCAAATCTACATACATATATCAGCAAAGTCCATTCTGGGACTTGGTACAGGAGGGACCAATCGTTCCCAAAATAGTTGTCTTTTTAATCCATTCATATTTGATATGTCTTAGGAATAAAACTCTAGAAAGCATAGTGAAAAGAGATTGCTTGATAATGTCAGGACACAGCTGGAAGAAGAATTAGCATGATGCTATTCTGCATGATTAGGCCAAGATTTCAACAAAATGGATGTTATCCAGAATTAGATTATGAAATAAATTACCACATAATTTCAATTATGGTTCTCAATATAAGTGACCCTTTAACATATATGAAAGACATCAAAACTAAATTTACAAACTTAATGTTTCATTGAAGGAGGAGAAGAGAAGCAGAATCTATATGAATTTGTTTTGCTATTTGTGATGGCGGGGTTCTGTTTAAAATTACTTGAGTGATAGGAGTATTGCCCTGAGGTTGGAGCCAACAAATTGTCTTAATAAACAACCCAGTTTGAAATCTTGCTGTTGGTGGATAATGGATACTGACTGTCTCTTAGCTGATCAATAGTGTCAAAAATAAGGAGTCACTAAGTGAAGCTTTAAGATAAAACAGTGATTTTTTTTAATGGATTATGTAATTAACCATAGGTGATTAACCAATTAGTTTAGATATTGCTGAAACAAATATCTGATGATCAGCTTTTATGCTTTTGTTAAAAAATTTGCATTTTACATAAAGGATTGTGTGTTCGTATTAAGCCTGTATGCTTTGTGACATAACCAATATCTATAGGTTAGAAAGACTGCCTCCTCCTGCACCCCCTCACTTCAGAATCCTCTTTCATATTGGCCAGTGTCAAATATAGGATTTTACAACACAAGGACTCTGCTTTTGACTAGGTTGGGCTATTGATATTATTGAACCTCCTCAGAATGAAGAAATTTCTTAACTAAATTTAACTGTTTTACAGCTGTCTAAGGATGTGACTCATTGCTAACATGTAACTTTTTCTACGCAAAAGCTGTGGAACTGAGACAATGCTTGGGAACATCGAAATTGGCTCCCCTGAAAATGTGTATTTCTGTTCATGTACAAAGTCAAAAATCATTTTCCAGTCTTGAGGTCCTCATTTCTTTTGTTTTTACCAACTTAGACTATGCCAGAGTCTCCTTAGAGCCATGTAAAGAGCTGCCTCTCACTATCAATTTTCAGAAACTGAAAAACGTAATGACAGGAATTGTGCGTAAAGGTTTGGAAGATGATGCCAGCTGTTTACTAGCTAGTTTACTAGAGCAATTGCAAACTTAATAATAATACTGTGAGAATATGGTTTTAAGCATCTCTTTTTAAATGCTGTTTGGGGTAGATAATACGACAATACAGAAGAAATTCTTTACTATTGCAATTTGGTTTATGGTGACTGTTCTTGTTGGGTCTAGTTTGAATTGATCAGTCAGCAAAATGGTGTTACCAAAGGGCGATTAAGTATGCAAAGGAAAAGAGGACAAGAGGAAACAAAGCAAACAAAAGTGAACTGTTTCTCTGGTTGATATAAATCTACTTGCAAGACATGTTTGTGTGAAAAAGCACTGAAAAGAGAATAGTCTTTTGGATCAGTGCCAGTTGTCTGTGGTATAAAATAATGAACTGTCCATAGAAGTTATTAAGTCGAGCTTTGTTATAGCAGAAATTCCTTCTCCATACCATTCTTTTCTCAAGTCAGTCGTGTTGCATAAGCATGAATGCAAAGTTAGGTCAAGGATAATGCATGAGTTGTATTAGGCGTTCTGTAATTCCTAGATTTTTTAAGCTTCCTCTTCAGTCTGTGCACAATTTTTTCTTCTTAGAGTAGCAATGTGCCTGTTTGCGGCCCATACATTTACTTGACAGTTAAGTATTTTATGACAGAAATCACAATAATAAATTTTTTGTGGTTTCTAAGCTATATAGCTACAGAATGCCTTATTTGTAAAATGAAAAACTGTAGAATTTTCTGCTAATTTCAAAGGACTTTGAGCAGATTGGAGATCACAGAAGTAAGAATCAAAAAAAAGACTTCATCTGAAAAAGCAAGTAACAATATTTTTGGAAGCTATTCTGAATTTTAACTGGACCTGAGTATCAGCAGATAGGAATATATTATGCATGGCGAACCACTGTGTTGGAGTTTCCCCATTTCAAATTCTGGTTTTTGTCCTGTCCTCCTCCATGCTCTCTGCACTCCCTTTAGCCATGTTCTCTTTTTTGAGCCTTTACAGTTCAAGGTGTCACAGAATCCTGTTATACTAGGCTTAGTAACATCAGGGCATTTCCAAAGTGCAGTGATATGAGAGAGAGACATTTCCAGTGTGGTGATATTAAAAAGATAGAAATGTTCCAGATAAGCATTGAACTAGAGCAGTGGTAAAAAGAAGAAAACCTATTTGTGAGGCAAAATAAAAATTAATCATGCCTTCACTGGGTAATAAATGGATGTAAAATGAACAAATATTGTCAGTGGATACTGCTTAATTGAACAGTTCACCATCTCTACATTGAAGTGTTAATATGGACCCTGAGATTTGAAATTTGAAAGAGAGAGAGATGACCACTGATACCTCGCATTTCATAGTGTTTTTAATTTACTTTGTGCTTCTCAAGCTTTACAAAACTAACTGATACACAAACTATTGAGGAATAATTTTCTGTTATCCTTCAAGAACAAGAATCTCTGAATATAACTTGGCAACAGTTCAACCATATTTTCGCAAATGGTTTGGATCATAAAGTAAAAAGAGCACACTGAATACAGTCAAACTTTGGAAGGAACTCTGCCATGGGAGTACCTAGCAGTGAGCCTTGTCCTTCCACACTGAGTAGATATTGTGACTTCCTGCCCTCAAGCCCGCAGATTTCTTCCCACAGAAACTTCAGGGCAGAGCGCGCTGTGATACACCCAGGTCTTGTCTTTAAAAGAAGTAAGGACACAGATGAGTTGCCTACCTGGACACATAGCTTGAAGGTTTACCAAGATGTTCAACTGGACATGGCTAGTGTTTGCCAAAACATTAGTGAAAGCAGACAGATGGCTTAGGTCTATCCCAAATTTTAAAACTACTTAAAAATCTTACCCTCACAACAAGAAGACATGATATGCCTGAAACTTCAGCTCAGCATCTTGTTGCTTGTCTTAAGAATTTAACTATGTAAATTAATAGCAAGACCCTTACCTTCAGTCTAGCTAATACAACTTGGTAATATGAATGACATCCACTCATGTGACAGATCTTGTTTCACTGGGGACTTTAAAGGTCACCAGCAACACCTTATACTGGAGGTTCAAAGGGAGCCAAAACACATAAAGAAGATCAAGTTTTGTGTTTGCTTTCATTCATGCAGTGGTGAGTTACATTCTTTTCCTAGGAATTTATGTTGGCACTAAACTAAATGCAGATTTTTGCAAGTTATGCAGAACTGTTGTACTGGTGCTTTTGCAAGATCTGCAGTACAAAGATAGGCATAATGATGGTTTTTGCAGTGTGACATTTGTAAAACTGGAGCCTAATCTTATCAAATTGACTAGTAATATTTGATTATAGGCTTTTATTATATAAAAAACAGCTTCCAGAAAAACAGTATTATTTACAAATTCACTAGTATAATTTTCTTGAACATTCTTCAGGGCTTAAGGTGACCTCTCTTTACTACATTTTAGGAACAAAATTTCTTGACTTCTTTCAGTTATCTAGTAAATGTCTTACCCTTTCTTCAGAAGCAACTATTTTTTTCTTGTCAGATACAGCGATATGATCTTGTATATGGGAAATGTTATGTTCTCATCCTGGTTCTGATGCAACTCCACTTTTCCCAGCTTTTCAGATATCACCAGGTTGTAGCAGAATAAAGTATGACTACAGGCTATCAACTTTATATCATGATATCAGTATTCTTACAGTGCAGGGAGTGGCATCTCACTAGAAAGAATTTTAGCTGATTTATCATCATATACCTACTTACTTGCCAACTTTTGCTCGCACACGAGCTTCTTTTCTCCCCCATGTGAATATTTCTGACATGGACAGAATCACCTTTGCGTGTGACTGGTGAGATTCTCTCATCTCCTTGTAGTTACTGACCCTCTAGCTGATGTTGCCAGCAGTGTCAGTACAACACCATGGAAGACTTGTGTTGAAAGCTCGTAACTTACATGAAGTTTTTATTTATCTGGACAGCTATGCCATAGAAATAGATCACAAAACATCCCAACCCAGCTGGTTATTTAGATAGCATTTTATAGTACTGCTCCCACAGTGGATGAAACCAAGGATTGGAAAAGTCAAAGGCTTAGCAGTCTCTGAGATATTCTTTTGTACATCTGCTCTTGATAATATCATTAAGGAATATTATCCAGTGTTACACTGATTGTCCATTGTATATTATGATGAAGGTGTCATGTTATTGACCAAAACAGTATCTTCATGAAGCTGCACTGGAGTAGCGCAAAGTAAAGACATTTTCACATGTTTATACAAAAAGTACAGTGAAAGATTTGTCTGCTGGTAAGTAATATAGCTAGCTACTAGAAATTGGAGATACACACTAATGGTAGAAAACATAACGAACTTTTTCAATAATGAAAAAGATTTTGAATTGAAATGGTCATTTTGCATTTTTAAAAATATTTTTCAAACATTCTTGGATCTTAATTTTTTGAGAATTATTTCAATTCTTTCTTATTGACACAGAATGCAAAAGAATGAACTAAGTTAAAGGGTTGTTACCACTTTTATTTTTTTTCCTTTAACCAATTTGCTCCTTTCAGAAGTCAAACAGAGTAGCAAAAAGAAAACTGAAAAAAAGGGAAATGAAAAAGAAGTGTAGTTAATTCTGTTCTATCTTGGGTGTTGGAAGAAAAGTTTTAATTGCAAAGTATCTATCTTTGATTAAAAAACAATATTTTGAAAGGAGGGGGAACCCTTTTACAAAAACAGGAAGGAGAAAAAAGTTGAATGATCAGTGCAAACCCATTTCATTTATTCTAATAGAGAAGTCATTGGTGCAAGAGAAATCAGTTTCTCAATGTTCAGTTTAGACATACCCAAAAGGCTGAGGATGGTTCTACAAGAGGATTTTTTGGCTGATGCACACTGTAAAGGATCTACTGATAACCTGTAACTAGAGGAATTTGGGGCTCTAATGGTCTTTATGAGTATTTAATTAGATGCATTTCCCTTAATTCCTAGGCTGATTTTTCTTTTTTGTATTTGCGTGGAGCTTTCAGTGAGACTGGTGTTTGCAAAAAGTACACTTGCCTCCTTGCCCTTGGAATAGGTTGCCAGAGGAAAACGTTCTTTACTTAATCATGTGCTTCAGGGCTGAAAGGCAAAATAATTAGTTCCACTCAACTAGGAATAAATCACCCAGGCTGAAACAAAATAGTGCCTGACAACTGGCAATGTTGGTAAAATAAACCAAACCAAAACAAAACAAAAACACCCCACTCCCCTCCAAAAAACAGATTTCACTGAAAAAACAGATGTCAGTAAATCCTTATTGATGAGGGAATTGGTTTGCAGAGCAGATGATTCCAGTGTATGTATACCTTTACAGTAAGTTTACTGTTTCTAAGTTACCATAGATCCCAGCAAAATAAGGATACAGAGCAAGAATAAAGATTCTTAATAATTTAAATGATAATCTTTTTAATTTTTCCAGCTTAGAAAGTTTGGACAGTAATACATATTCCTTAGGTTTGGAGATTGTTTCAGAGGAAACTTGTCCTCTTCAGAATGTTTAAACAGTGCTGCCTTAAGCCTTGTCCCTTTCTGTCACCCAGAAGATATTGGAGATGCCATTGTGTTTTATTTCATCTTTTGTTCAGGACAAAAGATAGACCAAATCTGGTCACCTATTTTTCACCTAAATTTCATAATTTGTTCAGAATTACTGGGTTTTTTTCAGTTCTCTAGGAAAAGATGATAATAAAACCAGTATCTTTATGTGACTTATGTTATGTATCCTGCTGAAAAGGAGTATCAAACTGCTTGCAAAAACATAATAGCAAAATTCTTCATTAATTAGCTAGATGGACAAAGCATAGACTATTTTCCTTCACTTTTTTGTTCAGCTCATATAATTTTGGGGAACCAATACTTTAGCTACTATTTGCTACAGTAGTGCAGGTTTGGGAGAAAAACAGAATAGAGGCAATTATGTTTTTGTTGATCATGGTTTCATAAAGGAAATGTTGCATCTATGTTACTATACAAATGTTTGAATTTGGACACATGAATTGAGCCAATATCTAGTTTTCTGTAGTTTAAGGGCATGTCCTTGTTGGGAACTATCAGTTGTCTAACCCTGCCAAAAACACAGTTCTGTGTGTAGCTTTCTTTCTTTCTTTCTTTTTTTTTTTTTTTTTTTTTTTTTTGATGGCATACATCTATTAGTGTGACTTGAAACATTTCAGTGTACCTGCAGTTCCCTGCAGACTAAAGAAAAAATGATTTGTTACTCCAGACACGATAAAGCATGCTTGGAGGCTGAAAGAAGAGACAGGTTTACACTTTGTACACGTTACATTTTCTCGGTGTATAGGATGGTGCAGTTGTAATGAAAAGATGCAGTAGTCATATATAATACTGTTATAGAGCTGACATTTTACTCTGGTCACAATAAACAGTGTGTTATTGAAACATGTAAATGCATGTGCCCCCTTTAGTTTTGTGCCGCATGCCTTGGCAAGCAGCTTAACATATGCTGATGTTGAATTATTTAGCTGTGTCTCTTGTGTGCAGTTTGCTCACAGCAGAAAGTCACTCTGCACTATCCCCTGTTCAGCCACTTGGAGCCTGTGCTAGAGTGTTTCGCCTCCAGAAGCAAACATGAGTCTAAGAATAGCTCACGCTTCTTTGTAGTATATTTTCATGGTTGGCTATCTAAACAGCCAGTCTGTCTAGACAGCTGACGACACTCTGAAAGCTTATAAGGTCAAGAGCAGCCACGTAGGCTACTCTTGGGGATGTTACCTAGTTCAGTCACTGCATGTGTGGGTGCCATGAGGACTTCTCATTCAGAACGATTAGCATTCTGTCTGAGGCTGGTAACTTTTAGCTCCCTGTGCTGCAAGCATATGCTAGGAAGGCATTAAATAATAGATAGGAGTGTATAAAGAAATAGGGGTTTTCAGTGTTATGTTACATCTATATCTGGGTCACATGAGATGATACTTGTCATGCTTTTGCATGCTCTTTAAAGTTTGTTTTATAGTGTCATTTGTGCTCTGCTCTGATTTAAATTTTAAGCATAGCTCAGAAGCCTAATACTTTTTTTTTTTTAAGAGAAGTTAATGAGGAAGATAAGCCAAAGCCAATTTCAGTACATACCTAAAAAAGGAAAAAACTGTATATAGTTCTTGTGCTGTCACTAATATAGAGATTGTGTACAAAGCTGGATCATAAGTTCACATATGCCTGCATAATAGAAATAAAAAAATCATATGGAGAAAAATATGCCAGGAGGCTCCTCCAGTGGCCATGGTTTACAAAGGAACTTCAGCAAGGGTTTCCCGGAATTAGGGCCTTCTTGCTGCCTTCTCCGTGCTTCCACTTGTTACACATCTAATCAGCTTTTGTGATTAAACATTCAACCTCCTGCACAGTCTTTTAAGTTCATCGTTGTTGATGTAGACCTTTTTCTAAAACCATTGCCCAGGAGTGATTTTAATACAGATGGCAACAAGGTAGTTGATCGATCTAAGTAGCCATTTGCTCTGTATTCCCAGCAGCTCAGTTCTTCCAGGGCTGGAGAGTGAAAAGTGGGGGTGGTTGCTGTATTTCCACTAAGCAAGGAGCTGCTAACTGCTGTTAAGTGCTGGCAGCAGCTCATTTTCTCTTGTGTGAGCGCCTTAAGTACAAACACTTGCACTCAGCCATTGTAGGAGCTGCTCAGTTTTCTGCCTTGGAGAAACTGAGCTGCATTTGATTCATGAGCTCACAGAAAGACAGGTGAGCCAAAAAGGCAGGCTAGTGATGCTTGCATTTAATTTACTAAATGCCGGACTAGATAGCCTTTGGGGTTGTCACGTTAGCTAAATTTCTTTGAAAGATTATCTTGCTACAAGTGTTTTGGAGATAGGTACCTTATATGCCACGTGGCTTTCTCCGTTTGTGATGGACGTTTGCTGATGCAAAAAGAAATTGTCAGCAACAACAGCAAAAAGGAAGCAGCTCAAAAATCTGTACCCAGTCCAATCCTTCACTGAAAAATTTGTTGTTGATGGGTTATTGTAATGTTAATGTGCCAATATGTGTTTGCTTCTTGTGGTGTACATGCATGCATAAAATGGGTTTAGCTTTGCTATTGGGTTTTCTCATTTGAATAAAAGATTTTCGGTCTGTCAAGAGATATATGCAGAACTCATAAATTATTGGAATTCTAAATCTGCAGAAAACAAGGCCAAGATATTTTCTGCCTGAGGAATGATGCTTTGTTCACTATTTAGCAAACCATCATATAAGACAAAAAGCAATATGCAAATACAGTGAAGAATGTGACAGTATCTAAGGAAAAACTTAGTCCTCTCCACAACTTCTTAATTATCAAGTGCCTTTTTTATGTACAGTAATGTTTTCTCAAATTTTTCCGATAGTATTGTTATTACACCGACAGTTTTTCCTTAATTTCAAGGCTAATTATTTCGTTTAGTCAGCCAGTACACAACATCCTGAGAAATTATGAATAAAACCCAGTTTATATTGTTTGTGTAAACATTATTTAGACTTTCTTGCTCTGAAGTCTTTCCTAATTTTTGAAAAGGTTGCTGATGCCTTGTTAATATTCATTATTTTTGGTTGCATTGCTTGTTGTTTTGATAGAGGCTTATGGGACTAAGCCCTTGCTTAGTTTCCTTGCCTTAAGAACATTTTGAAGTGAGTATTCCTGAGTTTAGTATACTTCTAAGCTGGTTTTGTATTTTTTTCTTAAAATTCACCTTTCTTTTTTAAGATTGAAAATCTTCAAGAGCAGTTAAGAGACAAGGAGAAGCAGATGAGCAGTTTGAAGGATCGAGTGAAATCCCTGCAAGCTGACACCACAAACACAGACACTGCCTTGACCACTCTGGAAGAAGCACTTGCAGAAAAAGTGAGTACGAAAAGCAGAAAGTTCCTTACTTCTGAAAGTCCTTCTATTAATAATGTCTCTAAAGTCAGCTTTTCCATATGTTTCTTGAACTCTGCATAAAAAATCTCTAATGCGATATGGCAGTGACATTCCTTGTCTCTGCCAAGTGAGTGAGGAGAGTCTGTTGCGGAGGGAGCTGATCCCTCACTAGAGGGCAGTGGAGGATATTCTGAGTGGTGACCTGTGTTGCCATCCTATATAATCAGCCGGCTGTGCAGTTTTAAGTACTGTGAGTAAGGCAAGAGGTAGAGCTGAGCCACAGGCTATTGCTGTAGTCATTAGCGACTTCCCATAACTTTGTGTGGAAGAAAATAGTGCTCTTTGTTACATTCATATTCTTGGCATCCTGCTTGCACTGTTTTCTCTTTGTATGATGCATGTTTGGTACTGCTGCGGAACGCAGTATGTTTCAGCCGTGGATTCTTCTGCATTTTTTTCTTTTTTAAGTCAGACCAGTGTCTCATTTCATTATATCTTTTTTCCTCAGATATTTTAATGATGAATTTATTTTTAAAGTTTTGTTATTTCAAATTAGGTTTTAGTTCCCAATATTGAATCAACATGAATAGCCTGGTGCAACTGTATTTCAGTCTTACTATATTTTCCGCTTTATTGTTCTCACTGTATTTTCATGTTTGCTCAGTTCTCAGGAGATAGCTGACTGAGGAAACAGCAGTATTTATTCTGTTTTGGTGGGACAACTTTTTAGCATTAGTGTGTATTTTTTTCTTAATTCCTGGAGAACCAGCGTTACAGCTCCTTTAGTCTGTCAGATTCTATACATGTAAAGCTTTCATAAAGCTTAGCCTAAGCTCAGGGTTTTATAAATGAAATTCACTTGTATCCCTTCACCCTTCAAGATAGCCAAGGCTCTGTTGGTATCTAGTGTACAGGAAAGTTGTTTTTATTGCCTTCTCTTAACCCACGTTCATCCTGGTGTCTCATCTGCACTGCAGCTCTTTCTCTCTGAAGGGCTACAGACTTATCTGGACATTTTGGAAAAATAAAACTTAAATAAGTAAGAAAGCAATGTGTATTATATACTGGTCTAGGTTTTGTAAGTGAATTTTGATTACCAGAAATAGATAAATTACATTACACTGCAGCAGCACTATGAACATTCAGACATAAGACAACTGCAGCACTGAACAGCCTGATACATCTTAGCAAATGAATCCATAGATTTTTCAAGTCGGTTTTCCTCCTTCTTGAGAAGCTGTTGTACAACAGTAAAGAAAAGAAAATGGCCATATCTTGCACTCATCCTCTACTGTGTGTAAGAGGTGTTGTGATAATACTCAAAAGTTGAACTGATTGAGAGGAATTTTCTTCACAGAGTACTTTCTTTTGTCAGGAAAGGACCATTGAGCGCCTGAAGGAGCAACGAGACAGAGATGAACGAGAAAAACAGGAAGAGATCGACAACTACAAGAAAGATATTAAGGACTTGAAAGAGAAAGTCAGCGTTTTACAAGGAGATCTCACAGAGAAAGAGGTTAAGAGCAACAGAATGAGTCTGTTGTATTAGAATTGTTTGTTATATATATATATATATGTTATGTGCATATATTTTACATGAAGTAAACTGTTCCTTCATGGTAATGGTCCTTCAACAAGTTTATCTAGTGAAATGTACTGTTTGGGAACTTTTCAAACATAAATATTTCAGAACCATCTTTTTATGGATAGCATACGGTCCCATTATTTGCTTCAGTTTAATCATAAGTAGTACTAGTGAACGACCAGTCGTCAACAATAGCATTTACTGGAGCAATGCTTATATACAGCTGAAGGTAAAGAACAAGCTTGTTCCAGTTTGAGTATAAGGAGGCAAGGACAGAGGTAGAGCAAAGCTGCAAGCACAGAAAGCATACAGATAATGTTTCTTCCTTTATGCAAACAATATTACTACCTCTTTTGACTCTGAAGAGTCAAAATTTAAGTGGGCTATTGATGTTGATGCCTACTGGCTAGATAAATTAACCTAATTATATCACAGAAATATAAATGTTCTCTGTTCCTCTCTTGGAATTGTAAAATTCAAACTAACAATCTTATTTCAAAACTCAATCAAGTTGAATCAATATGAGAAAATTGCACCTAGCAACTGCTAAGATTTTCTTTTTTACATGGAAGTCGACATTTGGCAGGAAAGAAATGAGCAGCTTAACACAAAAATGATTCACGAAACAAGAAGCTGAGAAGTCCACTGGTGATAGGTAGTGTGAATCATTTTCCCCCCATAGCAGCTGTACACAGAAAAACTTTGCATACTCGCAATTTTAGATACAGTGGCCAACTCTGCTAAATATATATAATTAATTTTATTTGGACATAATTTTACTTAAACATGACTATCACTATACTGAAGTACCAGTGCCAGTTTACAGAATCTTTCATCTTTAAAAATGATTTTAAAGTGGACTTAGACAAGGTTTTATTTTGATCTTTAAATCTGAATTAAGCTGTCTTAAGTCAACTCCATGAACATCCAGTGAACGTTCCAACAAAATGTTTTGCTCTAAATTGGGATCCTGAACACAATGTGAAGGGATAGGAGGAAAACAGACAAAAAAGAAGCTAGCTACTGCATGTAAAGAATATTTTCTTGTTACAGTTACTTTACATGTTTTATTTTAGACGTCACTACTGGATCTGAAAGAACATGCTTCATCTCTAGCTTCATCAGGACTGAAGAAAGATTCAAGACTCAAGACACTGGAAATTGCATTGGAGCAGAAAAAGGAAGAATGCTTGAAAATGGAAACTCAACTGAAAAAGGTAATCTTCCTTCATAGTTACATATGTAGCATAAGTAAGCAGTGTTAGACAAATTAGATATGTTTATGCACAAGGCTGTGGTTCTCGAGCTTGAGTTCTGTAAATTGCTTATTACCAAAGTACTCTGAAGTTTTGTCAATTCAAAACTTATTACAAGCTAAGCCTGTCAGAAAGCAACTTTCTGATACTAGCGCTAATTTTGAATTTTTTTACATACAATGACAGTGGTGCTGACTATGTTTTTTTTTAACAGGTAATAGGAATTACAGACTTAGTCTGCCTCAGTACTATATGCAACGATAAATGTGCCATTGAACTGGTATACAAGCTAAAAATTTATAGGCTAAACATTTCATAAGTATCAATTGTCAATGCATGTAGGTGTTAATGTGATAGATTCAGATGCATAATTGACACATGGAAATGCATAAAAACAAATGAAAAGAGTAGATCACTGATGAACTACGTAGTCTTTTGTTTTAATCTCACTGCCAGTCACAGCTAACACAGTTTGTAGGAGTTTGCAGTATAGCAGAATAATACATTATTACAGGCAAGCTAATTTATTTGAACGGAATCTTTGGATTTTCTGTGGGTTGCAAGCCTCCTTTATTTTAGATGTGAATAGTCCTTATACTGCACCTTTTAGAGGAATACAAATTTTATTTTAACTTAAAATACCTGGTAATATAGAAGCATCAAAACCATTAATCGAAATAGTGATGACAATTTTACTTACAAAAAATGCAAAATGCAGCACACAGTATTTAAAGAAATTTAACTCTTGGATTGTAGAGTCCTAGCTATTTCTTTACATCTAGCCGTGAAAAAGAAGAGTGCCTGTGCTGTAGTCTGGAGCTCTCCTAGCTGAATTTGAGAATTGATTTGAGAACATTTGAACCTCAGCTGAATTAGAGAACAAATTCTGAGGCAACAATTAAGAGCTTTTCAGCATTTTTACTGTGTGCGTGCAAAGTGGGTGTTAAGGCACTTGAGAATTCTGTGTGAGTGGAACTCCATATACTCATATCTAGACCCATGTTTGCCATTCTTTTTGGTTCTATTATACCAAATAAAACAATTACAAGTAAAACTTTGCTGTTATCCAGCAAAGTGCATATAGCAAGAACAGAGAGTTGTACACTTTTACCAGGCTGTTTTCAGTGTACCACACAGTGGGTGAGTATTTCAGATGTCCTGAAGGACCCTTTCATTTTGAATTCTAGATGTCACGAATTGCAGTTTCAGCCTTTGACAGTGTGTTTTTGATAATGATTTGAGGAATAAATCATAGCTAAGATTTGCCAGAGGTTATTGTAGCAACTGGATAATAGTATTGATTTTGTAGAGACAGATGCAATGAAGACCTTTGTTACCTTTGTTACCTTTATTACTTTTACAGAAACAGTACTGACTTAGGAGAGCACATATCAAATAAAGTTAAGTTATGAATAAACATTATTTAGGGAATAAAATTATTAGGGAGTTATTTAGGGAATGATTATTTAGGGAATAAAATTATTTAGGGAATGATTAGTGATGATGTATTTACTGATTGTGAATGTACTGCTTGTCACTGCTTCACCAGAGATGACTGTCTCACTACATGCAGTCAGCATCTCAATAGCACGAATGGGTGTAGAGGTTGACCAAAACGTGGTGAAGCACTGCTAGCTAGGTTAATTTGCACTGCAATGACAGCTCTTCATTATAATTCCTTTAGGCCTACCTCTGCTCATTCGATTTTAGAGAGGATTGTTCTTAGTTGCTGATGTCTAGGAACATTACATAAGGAACCTGAGCCAGTTCATAAGACTATATGTTTTTATAGTCTATTCTCTTTGTTTCAGGAAGTAATTAAGAAGATTCCTGTGATCCTTTTCCTGAGGCTTAAAATAGGAAAACAGCTAAATTTAAAATACACTTTTAACTATTCACAACAGCTATTGTACACATAACTGTATTCTTTGTTTGGTTCTCAGAAAAATGGAATAGAAATTCATTGTATTATAAACACAGATACATTCTCATCTTCACATCCAAAGAAACCACCTTCTCTCTTTCAGTTAGGATGGTTTCATTTCTACAAGCAAATGAAACTGATAACCTACCATTGCCTATGTACAGCCCTTCCATGGTACTTTGGATATCTTCTCCTCCTCCTCTGCTTCAGGCATTATTACATACTAGGACATTTGGACAGTTATCTCCTATGTGGATACCCTAATCTACTCTCTCGAGTCCTAGTGAGACAAAATCATCTATACCTTATTCCTTTTTTTAAATACCCTGTGATGTTGGGCTACTGCATTCTTTTCATTCAAGGGAAAGTTTTTTTGGTGTTAATAAGTCAGCCTGGAATGATAGTTTAGAAGGAATTTCAACTGCAGGACTGAGATATGCTTTCATGCAGTTAACTGGGACTTTCTTTTCTCAAGTTGTACTGATCCTCCTTGGTTTCTAGAACCACATCACGGTCACTCCTAGTTACTCAAGCAAATATCATTAGCAACCACTGGAATATGTTTTAGCTTATGAATATGCTTGGATATTTCTTTCAGAGCCTCTTTCCAGTTGTTTTTAATTTGCCAATGTAGTTCATTGTTTGCGGAAAAGTAGGAAAGTGTATTTTTAAAGGATTTCTCTCTTTCAATGCATTTCAGATAGCTATTCAAGCAATTTGACATTTTCAAAGCGGATTAGTTTCTTCTGTCATCTTTGAAACAATTGTATGATAGATAATCCAGCTGCAATATAAGTCTTCTGAACACTATTTTACACATCTGCATTATCCACTCTTGCAAATAACTGTCATAGTTATATTATAGTTTATACAGTGTATTATGTTAGGTTTTATTGCATTAGCTTAGTGCTGTTTTGCACGAGGTACTTACGTGAAAGAAGGACTCTGTCTTGTGTAGCTCTTAGCAGCAAATGGCAAGAAGTTTTCCTTTCAGGTTATTGCCCTTGCAGTTTGGATAGAGGTGAGTCTAACATCAGTCGTGTTTTCCTTTCCATTATTTCGACTGAACAGTTTGAGTACTTTCAGTTAAATTTAATCACCATAGTCACTAAGATCCTGACACAAGAGGCTGAATCAGAGTACTGTTAAACCATTAGATAAAAAAGATTTGGGCAGTCCTTGGAAAATCCCTTTGCTAATCTTTAAACAGTGAGCCTTTGAGAACTCATGAACACTGCAGGCTTCCACTTCTTCTGTAAAAAGTATTTAACATTACACTAAAATTAAATATTATTAGCCAAGTGGACTGCAGTGGTGCTGAAGAGTTGATGATGATACCTTTCTTTCCATATATTCAGTCTCCAGTATCTGATTCTAGATGTCCAGTTCTCTTGGTTACTGTTTCTTTTCTTACTAATAAATATTTTATGGTGATCCCTGTGTGGATGTGATACCTATTTAGGTAATAAAAGTGCAGTGTTTTTCATACTCACTGGGGATTTTTTCTGTTTTGTTTGCTTTTTAATAATGATACTATGGCTATGCAAACCTGTGTGTGCTTAATGTTCTGATTGTTCCACTATCGTTTACTCTGTGCTCAATTGTCAGCACCCTGTGAGCAGGAGATACAACAGGAGAGTCTGAATACAGGAAGAAAGCCATAAATCCCTGCTGGGTTTACTTGGTCTCTTGTGCTGCCTTACACAACCTCCTTTTTTGCTGAGATGGAATCACTAAAGTTTCAAAGCAGGCAGTCACGCACGGGATTCTCTCCAAAGATTTCACTTAAGATTGTTTTTTTGTGAAGTGGGGTTTTTTTTAGGAAACTCTGTTTTTCAAAATTCTATGTTAATGTAACATTTTTCTAGTGATAATGTTTTCCTTCTCATTGTTGCTTCTCCAGGATGTTCTGTTCCTGTCTTTTTCTGCCTCTTGTTTTTCCCACTCAATGTATTTTGTTCTGTTTTGTTTTTTTAATCTGGGTGAGACCTAATGATAATAGAAAACTTTCCAGCAAAGATGAGCAGATTTTTTTCTTTGTTTCCAGTGTATATTTTTCTCTCTATACCTATTTGGCTTATTTTAAAGGGATCAAGGTTAAAGAAAGGAAAAAATCCAAGACAATATTTTAATAAATTTCCACTTGGTGCAGTTCGAGGGACTTTCTACCAGAGAATATTAACAGTGATTCTCTGCCAGGAATATAGCTCTAGATTCAACAGGCTCACTCATTGGATTTTCTTGTGCTGTGGTGTTCTTCCTTCAAGTTAAGGAGGATAACATCTTTCAAGGGACAGCAAGAAATGACTGACTGAAGTCTTGTTCCAAATTGTATGTTTCCTAGGATTTGACTCAGTTAGTTTAGTACAGGCTCTGGTGCTTTTCTTCTTGTGAACATGAATTTCCTGTCCAAACCAGAAATATCAATGATATATTGGTAGTTGAGATAGAAATGCTACATTTCATTCACAGCGGGTTATGTTTGGGATTATTTTGTTTTGTTTTTTTCAAAAAAGCAGTATAAATGATGTATTCAGCTTAGCAACCTAGAAAGAGAAAGGCTGCCAGGGAAATCAGGATGTCTATTAAAAATAAAAGTAAAAACCCAGCAACTGTGTTCATCATTGTGTCAATTTTTCAGATAGTTTCCTAAACCATTTAGCTATCTTGTAATTCATATAAGTGAAGCACTAGAAATAAGAGTTCTGCTCAACCTATTTGCCATCTCTAAGCCTGAACACAGAACTATATTAAGTATGTGAGGACTGAACAAAAACTGTCACCATAAGAAATCAAGATAAAGTTTGGAACTTGCACTGTAGTAGCTCTCCACACTTTTCCTGTTTCAAAAGCTTTGTAGTATTAAGTCCTAAAACCACAAATGAAGGTTCTGTCCTTAGTAAATTACTGTTGCAGCTATTTTTAAATTGTTTTCTTGTTACATCTTTTTTTTTCTCTCTCACACTGTTCCTATCCCCAATTCTCCCCTTCTTTTCCTATCTTTTTTCTCCCTTTAGCACCCTGAAGTTTTATTGAGCCATCCATCCAAGCTAGTAAGTTCCCTGGCAAACTGAGAAGCTATTGCCAACCCCATGTGATTATGTATGTGTTGCATGTGTGTTCACCTGTGCTTTTATGTACTTGGGCTACCACAGAGTATATGGTGAGTTGCTTTACTGGATATGGATGGTATGGGTACAAACAACGTGCTGTAGTATACATCTGATTAGTCATGCTGAAAACAGCCTTCTGAGATGCTTTTACTTTTTGGCTGTGTTAGTCTAACTTCATTTTTATTTGGACAGCTTAACATTGTGCCCATGTTTTTGCTTCCCTTTGCCGCAGTTGCTTGGGACATCCTGCAGCTTGTCTTTCACCCCATTGCCCATGCATTGGCAGAGCAAGATTGCAGTAGAATTTCCACACCAATCGGGCTTCTTGTGCAAAAGCGCTCTGTAACGCTACGTGCAGCAGCACATTAGAAATAATAATAAAGTGAGAGCAAGTAAAAGATTGCTTCACAACTTGTATATCCATTGAGATCATTGGTACAATGTCAGTTTAATTTTGGATTCTGTGACCAGCCTTCTGCTCAATGTCAAAGAGCACTCCTTTCAAAGAGTGTTTGTGTAATAATATCTTGACATAGTAAATTTCTTAATCCAAGATGTTTTTCCTCAGAGATTTCTTTTGTGACTGCATGTATATAAAACTGTGTTACAAAACTATCAGAAGGCTGATATCTGTGTTATTTTTAACAATGTTTAGGGTCAACATAGCTATCTGTCTTGACAATAATTGTCAGAAGGTCAGAGAATTTCTGGTGCTTTTATTAGTTTCAGTCTTCATGACATCCTATATTTAAAATTCTTCTAATGGAACAGATAATAAAAGGTTTTTACATGACTGGATTTGGGAAAAGAGGTGTGTGTGTCATAGGGAAAAACTATTTAGGAAGGACTATCAGAAATAAAAATAGTTCATTAAGACATAAAAACTCCTACACTGCATGTCAAAAATGTTTGTTATATGTAAAAACAGTCATTAATAAATGAAATTTTGTAATGTTTTTGGAGCACAAATACTGGAAAATGAATAAACAAACTTTCTTAATGGATGTAAGGTTAGTGGATAAGGTGTTGAAAAGATTTCCTTATTTAGTATTTCATGACAGAATATTTTTTCCCAAAAAGTATTGTGTGTTCAGGTCTGAAAAGTAGATGCTCAGGACTTTTCCAGAAAATAAATACATCTCTTTAAAATAATTTGTCAGCCTCCTATCCCATTGGTTAAGCTAGTAGTACAATCTATTATTAAAGCTGTTTAGTGTATCCCATTAAGTAGCTTCTTTGATCAATTGTTTATGGTTTTGCAAAAGCTTTTAATCTTTTTAGTTGAAATTTCATGTTGTTTGATTGAATCTGAGATTTTGTTTGGTTTTGTGTCCTTTTGAAAGAATCAGTACTTTCACTGAACTACAGTGTTTTCAAGAACAAAGTATGAAAAAATGTTTTTTATCTTTTTTCACAACGGTAATCTTTTATGAAAAAATTTGGTCCTTGTACCAGAGACTTTTGATGCCCCTGTTTAACTGTTAGCCAGTTTAGATAGATTTAAGCACGTTGTCTATTCACATGTGCTCAGCAGAGGTATCGCAGATTTAGCAGTGACGTTTCCCAGCGATTCCACCTGCGCTGCAGGAACACACAGTCACTATTCACCAAACACCGGGCTGTTTCCAAGCAGCTGCTTGATACAAATACAGCAGAAGCAAGAATCAGCATCTTGATGTGAAGAGCAGATTAGGACAAATAATCTGTTAGGATTGGAAGCCAGTACTGGAAGTTAGGCAGTGGGAAGAGAAAAGCAGATTGGATGTTGTTGGGGGAATGAGTAGATAGGATTACCATGAAAACTGTAGTGAACCTGGGACTTGGAAAGGACATGCTATGAGTTGGGGGTGGCATAGGACAAAAGGTGTGGGGCCAAAGGTGTTGGTGGATAGAACTGACTGTGCAAAAAAAAAAAAGCCCCCAAACCTGAACTAAAGCAGTAGGAAAAGGATGAGGAATCTGACAGATTAGTGGAATCTTCTTGAATAAGAGGAGTAAAATTTCAACCTGGCTAAATAATGTTAATAAATGTAGGTTGAAGGAATGAGGCAGGTATAGTACAAAAGGTTATACTTGGTGCAAGTAGGCAGAAGAATCTGTGCCCAGGAGAGTGTATTCTCTACACTTTGTTATAAATAACAACCCGAATTTTTTGAGTCTCAGCATTACTCTGAGGCCAGAAAATACAAACTCTGGGAAGGAAGTATGTGTTTTACTCAGCAGTGTGATACAGCCACCGTAGAGCATGAGGTACAAGTACTGCATTCCATTAGCTGACTGGGCAGAGGCTGTGTGGTGACTCTAAAACTTCCAGTCCTGGTGATGGTCCATGACAATGTCAACAGCATCTCATGTTATGGGAAGTCTGGGTGTTTTTTTCCCCCAGATGCCATTTGCTTATTCCTGGAAAATTGTACATACAAACTCTACCCCTCCCCTAAGCCTTAAGGTTGCATTCATTTTGAAAAATTAAACATCCACAAGCTAGGAAATGGCAAAATCAAAGTTGTGTATGCTACGTTATGTGGCCTTTCTCATTTTTACATTTTGAGGTGGTCATTATAATATTTCATAACTAAATTATTATCTGCAAGACTCCTACAGTTTTGAGTATTGTGTGAAAAATGCTCAAAGAAGAAGCCAGAGGTATATAAGACAGCAGATTATTGTCTGGAGAAATTCAGCCATGTTTAATTAAATTATTTTTTCCAAGAGTTGGAAAGTTTCGAGTAAGGCAAGGTATATCATAGCTTAATCTTTTGGCATCTTAGTTCGTTACCTGCACAATAAGATGATAATGCATCATCATTTCCCACTGATGATGTTATGAGGTGAAATTAGTTACTGTTTGCTAAGCAATAGCTTACAGTAATGATCAGCATGGTAGGAAAGATCATAGGAAAAAAACAACTGTTTTTCAGAGCAGGGTTTGTATAGTTTAGGGTAAATAAGGCACAGAGCTTTACATTAAATATGAAAAATCAGTACTGACTACCTGCTAATTACTTGAGTAAATTCCTTCTGGTCATTGAATAGAGCTCTATTTCTGAAAAATAAAATAAAATAAAATAAAATAAAATAAAGCAGTGTGTGGTCATGTGACTACAGACTGACTGAGAAGAGGCAGAAGGGTGCTGAAGCGCACTTGCAAAGACAACCCTAATCTGGGCATTTCCTGTCTGTCTTTGTATACTTTTTGTATTGCAAATTCCAATGTTTAATCATGAGTATGGCACTTATACCTTTATGAAGAGATCATTTTTTTCTGTAGTGGGTTCTCTTGAGACATTTTCCTCTCATTTTGACTTTTAGCTGCCTTTATTAAATGATTCCAACAACATTCTTGCTTCTTCAGTACCAAAAATTTGCAGTCAAGTTAACAAAGACTGTAAATTTCCTGGAAGGGATTTAGAAGATTTTGTTAAGTATAAGATAATGAACAACTCTGTGACAGACTTAAGTTTTTCTGGTACATAGTGTATCTGAGAATTCACTGAGACTCTTATATACCAACACAGCCTTTTCGAAAGGATGTTACAGTACATATTGTTTAGAGTGTTGGAACTGAAAGAGGAGCAAGTCTGGTTGTTTTTTAAATTTATAATTTTGTTGAATCTAATAAAGATACGATATAAGGCAATGCAAGTGTTTTATCGTTTGATTTGCTGCCTTCACAACAGGAAAGATGAAGAAAATAATCAAATGTGTTTGTGTCTTGGAATAAAAAAATCCAAATATATTTTTGTATTTGTGTGTGGATTTGCTATTTTTAGGAGACGTGAGGCACAGTTGGGGGTAGGAGGATGGATTAAAAAGGGATTTCATGTTCTTGGGAATTTCTACTTCATGGCCAGAAGTTCTTGGCAGCATTTGTATGTGAAATGTTAAACTGAATTTAGTGTCTCAATTCATAGGTAAAAGTAGAAAGTGTTTGCTGTGAGTTATTTGCTGTTTGATTTAGTTAATCCTTTAGGAATATTGATTTGGAATCCTAGTCATAATGTTTGGAATTTTTATTTACATTTTAGATCTTTTTTTAATTGGATTGTGCTATTTTATTCTTCTCCACCTCTGGCACACTTAAAGGTGTGTAAGATCACCTTTCCTCCTTGTAAAGAGCTTTTTGGCACAAGAAATATCAAATTACGAAATTGTTTTTAATGGCTTCCTCCCTTCTCCATCTGTAAATAGAGGCTATTTCTGTGAAACCTTGGTTATCTTTGTTTTAGTTGTAGAAGTTGGCTTTGTCAGCTGATTTTGTGTGGAAGCAATAGAAGCTATAGTACATTTATTTGATGAACAATCACTCTTTCTTTTATTCTTCAGGTACCTGAAGCACTCACCCAACCACTTACCACATTCCAGATGGGAAATGATGGCTAAGAGCAGAAAAGCAGAAAGCCGTTAAACCAGCTCTTAGTTGATAGTCATTGTGAGAACTTTGAGAGCAAATCCAGAGTAGTAAGCTTAAGCTGTTCTCAGTCCTGAACCACTTTGAATTTAGAATTAAATTTATACTAGAAAACATTAATAGTGTTCAGATGAGCTTTAATAAAAACACAGTTTAAAAAGCTGCACTCTGCTAGCTGAAATGTATATGTTTCTTATGCCTTTCAATGTAGATTCAAACATGTAAGTTTAAATCACTCTTGAAAGTAGCTTAAATTCACCTGTTCAGCTCCATACTGAAACGGACATGAGGAACTAATGACAGGGTTAGTAGTAGTTAGGAGGTTTGAAATATCTTGTAATTGAGTAAACTCAGTAGCCTGTGTAGACATACCATCTCTTATTTACATCTTTTGTGAAACTAGAGGAGAAAGTCCAGTGTTTTTTTCACCCTAAGCAAGTTGCTTTTTCCAATATATTTTTTTTTCATACGTTTTCATGTTTGCTTATAAATGTATTAGGAGGCTGCAGATTTAGGAGTACTGTCTCAGTCAGACTTGATATCTGGACCTACCAAATGTACTTCTTATGATTTCTTAATACAGCAGAAGAACTGCCTTTAGTGCATTTGTCACTTTTTGTCCATTCTGTCTTGAAAATGAAATTACTGGCTCCTTTTGGAATTTTTCTACCTTTATTTGGGGGAGTGGGGGATGGAGAGAATTGTATGTGCTTTACATATAAGAATTCATTGTTTGTGTTTAACCTTTTTTTCCTGTAAAAAAAAAAAAAAACTGCTGAATTATTTCTCACAGTTACATTGGGAAGGTAGCCAATTTCATCTGTTCCAAATCTTCATGCAAGTTTGTGGGAAAGCTCTAAATGCATTGGTTTTCTCTCCTATACAATAAATGAATCCAGTAGGATTTTAGATATGGTCATGTAACACGTATTTTATACATAACCCACAGAATGGACCAAAGTCACTCAGTCTGTAATTCACAACTCAGGAAGTGGTCTCCAGTTTACACCATATCACATAACATTCTCTTTGTGTTAGGTGAAAGTATCCATACTTATGTGCATCATATACAAATAACATGTTATGTGTCTTAACTAATAATTTATGTCATGTAAATAGGCCTTTTCTTCTATAAGAACCAGACACACTGACTTGCTGGCTAATTTTCTAAAAAAGAAAATTGATTTCCTCCTCTCAGTAGTGTCTCTTGGGTTGTTGTGGAGATGCTTTTATTAGCCCAGGGCAATATAAATCAGGACTGTCTTGACAGTAGATTTGCATTAGGTTTTAAAACTTAGAATTAGAGAGCTCAGTAATCCAAACTAACAGCGTAGCTTTGCATTTTTTAAAAAAGTTTCTTGATTATCTGATTATGTATTTTGGATGACTTTAAAGTGTCTGGAGGAGTGTTTGTTAAAACAAACAACTTGAAATGTTGGAAACGTACCCAAATACAGTACAGAAGAATTTAGGCTGTGCCTCTGGTGAAAACGAGACTTAACTCTGTCTACGCTGTCTTTTAGGATACATTACTTATAGATGAAGCTGCCCCCCAAAAATGGTATTTCCGGTTCCAGCAAAACAGCATTTGGGAGAGGAGGGTGGAGTTTTTGTTTGGAATTTAGGTATGGTTGAAAAGGAAATTAAATACTTTAAATTTCCTGCAGGCTGGAAATTCCAGTGTTTCGGGAACACCCAATAACACTCTCTTTCCAAAGCAAAATATGTTCCCAGATCCCTACAGCTGCTCAGTGGACCTGACATGCTTGTCAGTCTCATTGCTGCTATGGCTTCCCAGAATCTGCATCATCTTGGTAGCACCTTCTGTAGACTCTCGCTTGCCTTAGCCTTTTCCAAGGGTTTATAATTCAGAGTGCTTATGGTGTAGTCAGGAACCTGGAAGCATAGACCTCCCTAAGTCCAAAAGGGCTCTCAGTGTTTCCAGGCTCTCCAGGGAAGCACTTGGAACTGAATCTTGGTTACAGACTCAGAAGCAGGATTTTCACAGTTAGAGCTCGGTGACAGTGGAGCTGGGAGATTTGGCATGAAAGTGTCTCATAAGTGGAGATCCTTTTAAGACTTCTTGAACACTGTGCTTCAGGTTCTGTTCTTCCAGGATCAATAGCTGTTGGGCACACCTGCTGAATGTACTGCCTGGGAGACTTGCCGTTGTCTGGTGTTTCATTCTAGGATAAGCTACTGTGCAGGCTATACAGGTTTCAGGAATTCCTGTTTCAAAAAAACAGAACAGTTTAGGATAGACCCTTGGGCAGGCTGTGGCAGGACCAGGGTCCTAAAATTTGAAGCATTCCAGCCTTGGTGCAGCCTAGATCAAGCCTAAGGCCATAGACCCAGTAAGGAAGGGATCCTTCCATCCGAGAATATTCTGCTCAGAGCTTTTATAGGATTTCACTAGAATATGGCCTTGACTTTAATGGAGTTAATTAAAGCCAAGGGGTTTCAAGGTAAAAAGTAGGGGTCAATGAACATGTACTTTCCTCCAGTCTCATTTTGCTGAAAAACTAAGCAGCTTTTTCCAAGTGTATTTTTGCCATTATTGGGATCTTTGGAAGCAGCAAGCTGTAACCCTGAGGTTTATGCTGCTGCAGTTCTGTCCTGTTACCTTTAACAGTAACAGAATTCTAAATGCTTGGATTTAGATTTACTGCGCATTGGAGCAGGATATTGGCTGCTTGTAAAAGAACCTTCCACAGCTGCACAAAGGGGAAAAAAAATCAATGGTTTTATATTCTGTCATAGGTTTGTTCCAGAGGAGAGAAAGGCCTTGAGATTGCAGGCAGTCTTGGTTGGCAGAATAGCTCCCCCAGATCTACCATTCACTTAAGCAAATTTGAGCAGTTCCAAAACTGCTTTAACTAATATCAAAGATCAGTTAAAGATGCAGGAGCAGAAGGGTGGAATGAAAATACCCTGTGAAAGTAACTTTTGTCCATTTCCCCTCATAAAAGCTGAGAACTTACTTGAGATCCTGAAAAACTAATCCTCAGTCTGTTGGTTTAAACTCCAGTATAAATATTGCCTTCTCTTTGTCTTTACTATGCTTAGGAACTCTTTAATTCATTTTACTAATAAATTTATGATTTTTACAACAAAACAGGTCATTTCAAAATAAAAACTGGCTCTTCACTGGAGTCATTTTATCCACAGTCTTGGGGTACTTCTTGTCCCCCAACCTGATTTTCAAAGTTATGTTTCTTAAATAGCAAGGCAAAGATGATTTCAGTAGGTAGCCACACTCATATTAGCCCTAATCTAAATAGCTTAGATAACTAGCAAGGACTTCAGTGCATCAGCACAGTCTGTACAAATCTATCTGACACTTAGTGTACTGATTTAGTTATTGAAGGTTATTAAACTCTGATTCATTTTTCTAGGTTATCTACATATATCACAGGTAACTAACTCTACATATCCTCCAGTCTCTTCTCTGATTGCGCTAGAGGTGCATTTTAGGAATTTTCATACCCACCTCACACTTTTCCTTTGTTTTAAGGAAGTTTAACTTCTTTGATATTCTAGAACCAGTTCTGTTTCAGATCAAAAAATCCCTTTCATAGTTTTTTTTGAAGTGAATGAATTTTTTTTAATCTGCTTCTGAATTTTCCTTTTTCTAGAAAATATTCACCCATACTTAAAGGCAGCTTATGCACAGTATGTTTATGTCTGTTTAATAATTAATCTTGCCATTTTGAAATAGAATTTAGGTAGACAGTGTTTTGCAGTCATTATAGTATCTGTAAAATATGTATATGTGAATGGAGTGTTTTTCTTGAACTTTTTTCTTTACAGGCTCATGAGGCAGCACTGGAGGCTAGGGCCAGCCCAGAGCTGAGTGATCGTATGCAACAGCTGGAAAGGGAGGTAGTTCGATACCGAGAAGAATCTAGCAAGGCTCAAGCTGAAGTGGATCGTCTTTTAGAAATCTTGAAAGAGATGGAAAATGAGAAGAATGATAAAGATAAGAAGATAGCAGAACTGGAGAGGTGAGAATGGTATACCGTTACTAGAGGAGCAAAATAGCTGCCCAAAGTTAAAGATAAATTATTCCATTTTTCTTCTCTCAGACACCTTGGAGTGCCTATTTGGGGAAAATCTGTTTAGAGTTTTTCTCTAAATGTAAAGATGCCGTACTGTGTACTTTCTTTAGCTGGCTGCTCAAAAATAGGGCTGATGTGGATATAACTAGAGGGGTAAAAGGAGCTGTAAGGGAATGGAGATGGTAGAAAAAGGTGCCAGCACTATAATGTGTTTGGAAAACAATTTGGTTGTTCAATTTAATGCATTCCTCCGGTATGGTTCTCCAAAAACCAAGCAGAGAAAATGACTTTAAAAAGCTTGGAATATTAGTTAAACAGGTTCTTCTGAAAAATGGCGTTGAAACTCTTTGTGCTGGTAGAGACACAGGTAAACTTCAGCTTGTGTAAAGCTGCATGAATAGATTTGCTTTTGTCCAAACCAAATGTTTCATCACTTTTTAACACTTTCCATCTTCCTGTTGGAGCCAAGGTGCTCTGATATTTTTTTAAGCTTTAATTTCACAAACATAAATGATAATGTATTATGATTCTACATCATATGTATCACAATCCTAACTAATAGATCTTGGGAAAGGCTTGAAACAGATTTTGCTTTCTGTCATTTTCCAACCTTGCTATGTGCCAAGGGGGAGTTTCTAAGTAGAATTACATGTAGATTTTTGTGTTTACTGTACCATTCACTAAAAAGAATCACTAGCTTGGAGCAGCAAAATGGAAATGTGGTTATTTCCATTTTCCTTGTGCCAGAATATTCTAATTTTTAGCCTATCACGATTTAACTGCACCGCATTTTAGTGTCAGGAAGATTATGGGAGTAAAGGACATTTCAGGTTCTTCATGATGCAGATGGTAACCGTTCACTGGCTTGAGGATACTCAAATTGCAGGCTCCTCTGAACAGTTTGAAAAATTTTTTTCTAAGAAGTCTTGCTAATACTAAGCCCACCTTTAGGGATCTGACTTTGTGTTTTTACCATGTTCAGAGAAAGAATTAACTGAAAGGTCCAGGTACCTCTTCTAATTCGTTTCTTCTGCCTCTGCTGTATGCCTTCACATTTCTCTTTCTTCTTCCTGTGCAAGGAAAGCCTAATGATAAATCCTCTGGGAAGAAGACTCTGAATGTGCTAACTCAAATCAGAGCAATTAATTATACTGTGATGAACCTACTGGATTAAATGACTTTACCCAGCCTTATTGTTTGGTAGGATGCGTTACTGTTTTCTTAAAAGTGACACCACTCTGAAACAGTTCAACATGTCAGCTAAGTTTTTCTCCCTTCATGTTTGTACACAGCATCCTGTTAATTTTTCTTATTATTTTACTTACCCCAAGTTCTTTATACCATGATATAAGCTTGAGCACTTGAAACTGAGGATGTGTCCTTTTTGTCTGTCTTCCCAATTTTCTAAATGATAAAGCTTTCAGCCCTTTAACACATTCTGTATTCAGCAGAGCATTTAGATGATAGGCTGATAGACTAGACACATTTAAGTATAGACATGAGGAAAGCTAAATAGCAGTTCCGTGTCATATTTTTCTGCATGTTTTTCCAGACCCTGTACAGATGCCCATCTCAGGCATAGAGTTTGCTCTGTCACCATCCTAGGGCATGCAAGCAGACTAGGGCTCAGGGAATAAGCAGCAAACTTCTAATAGAAATAATGTATGAGAAGGAAATATGTTCTTAGTGCTTTTCTTTCTGTGTGCAAGAGTAATTACCTGTTTAGGAGAAGCAAGTTGGAAATATTCATCTTTCTTCACAACCTAATCCCTAGAGGAGATTGGAATGGCAGGAAGAGAATTTTATTTTATGCAAATTTTTGATACAAGTCTGATTTTTATTACATTAGCCTTCCTGATCAAGATTGGGACCTGCAGCTTCAAGCACTGAATGAACACATATGGATGGCCTATAATCGAAAGGGTTTATAGTTTACAAAACAAAAATAAAAAGAAGGGAAATGAGGCTGGGCCTTTATCTCTCTTAGAGATAAAAGCAGTGGCACCTAGCCTTCAAAGACTTATAAAGCAACTTTTGCTTTGATAAGATGCAATTCCAGAGGTCTGTGAAGCAATCATTAAGTTTTTAATGTTACAGTGGTAGTTTCTTGGTATTTAACAGTCACAGACCACACTCTTGCTATGTCAATGAAAGCATAAAACCCAAAAATGACTGGACAGCATTCCATAACAATTTGGTGGAATGTTTTATCTATTCAGTGCTTCCTATTCCTTCTTACCACCTGATCTTTGCTCTTATGAAAAAAATAAAAATAAGTGGCCCTTTTCTCTTTTTAGCTTTTTCTCTTTTCTGCCAGTTGTTGATATTGAATGGAGTATTTCTTTTATTCCTAGTAATTTGAATAGGTGGGGTTCTAGTGTACTAGTTTTCTTTATTGTTTCAGCTATGTCAAAGAAAAGATTACTTTTGTGATCATGTGATGATCAGCCATGTAAAACAAGGAACAAAGGTCTAAGAACATTCACATTCTCTAAGCCCAGTAAATAGAGATGGAAAAGATCTTACAGGTCTAGAGAGCTAAAATGAATCACGTGAGTGTGGTGAATTAGCAAAGTATCAATTCCTGACATGGTGTTTCAGGTGGAACTGTAATATAATCACAACACTGGAAAAAAAGATTTCAAGACTTTGGATACCTTATGGTGAGATTTTGACTAATAACTTCTGATTTTCTGAATAGCTGCTGAACTTTCTGTTTGGCCTTAGTTGTTTTCAACTGCTTCCATGCCCTCCTGTTCTTTGAAAGCTTTCTTCTTCTTCATGAGTTTTTATACATGAGCAGAGGTTTTAAAATGCCTATGAAATGTATAGGTTGGTTCTGGTTTTGTCTACCATGCTTGTTTATAAAGCATTCTTTCATGCCGAACTGATATATCTAGACATGTTATATATGGACATTCTGGAGCTACAGTCTTGGTTTCCTGAAAAGAACAGATAATTTCACCTTTTAAAAGCCCTTCTTAAACTGTGGTACATGCAGAGTGAGCTAGAAATTATCTGGCCCTCTGGTGCTTCTACAGCTGATCAAACTCTTCTGTATAAAAAAGAAACTTGGTGCTTGCAGAACCATTTGTAAACAAGCAAGAATGAATATAGCTGCCTCTATTACAGACTCCTATTGTAACATCTAGAGCAAGATGAGAAAAAATAAGTCACATTTAGAGCTGAAATGTATTAATGAAAAGGGGAATTTTCAAGAGTAAGAGTCCCTCCCTGGAGTCTTTCCTCACGCTGGTTTTAATTGACAGCTAGACCATATGTCATGAGGAGAAGAGAAATAATAACATGGCTTCATCCATAGAAGAGACGAAATGAGCCAAGTATCAGGGAATTATGTACAGGTAAACAGAGAAGGGGAAAGGATAAGAGGAGAAGATGAAATGAAAAGCAGAAGACTCTGTCTTACACCTTTCAAAGATGGCAAAACTCCCTTCGGTTCAGATTAAAATAAAGAGGGAAATGTTTTCACTCTTTAGTAACTACTGCAATTACTGTCTGAGGGGGGTTGTTCTTCATATGTGAATGGGAGGAAAGATATCTGAAAATCATGTGTCAAATGCAGTGCATGCTATGCAAAAGTTTAAAAAATGCTCTAGAGTCAACATCAGATTTAAAGCACCAGCTCATTAATTCATATTCTCTGTGGGTAGGATTATGCTTTTTCACATGGGGAGATGGGCTCGAAATCCACACTTCCTCTATGGGTGAACAGCTCGACCAGTTTTGTTTCTGTCGCCTGAATGTGGTGTTGTAGAGGGTGTTGTAGATGTCTGGCTATTCACTTTCTTTTAACTAACTGTTTGCTTTTTATACTGGCATTCCATAATCACCTCTCTGTCTGTAACTTCTCATTGTGTTTTGTTTCCTTCCTCGCTTTTTCTTTCCGTATTTATTGTCCTGTTCTGGATCCATGAGGTTTTGGGTTTTTCGTATGTGTGGTCTTTCTTTTTTTTTTTTTTTGACTGTGCCTTTTCTCAGAAAGCACACCTCCTGCAAATTGCACCCTCCCTACCAGGTGTCAGTTCCTGCACCGCAACACGTAGGGGGGTTTGTGTGGGACTTCCTGGGAAAGTGAGTGTTAAATAAGGCTACTATTTCATACCGGGATGGAATGTCACTGCTGGCTGCCCGGCTGCTGCTGCTGCTGCTGTTTGGGTCTGCTGCAATTACGCTTTTTTCTTTTTTTTTTTTAGATTAAACAGGATCTAGTTATGTCAAGTACAGCTTTAACAGTCTGTGTGTTCAAGACCTGTCACACTGGTTATGGCCACAGTCCCGAGTAGGCTTGCTGCTACTCTTCATGATTTAAATTTTGCAGAAGCTGTTGCTTTTTATTCCGATTTTCTGCTGCATTTTGGTTTTGGTTCTAATCTCTACTATCAATTCTGCCTGAACCAGCTAAAACGCAAGTGCTCTAAAACATATCATTGACAGAGGTCAGCATTGCCTCATTCTTAATGTCTCACTGTGATTATTATCCTGTGGTGAGGAAAAAAAAATAGAAGAGAAAAAAATGAAGGATGATGCTAATTGTCTGGCATATGGCCATCACAGTCTTTATATAAGTGGTTTAGACACAGATGTATTTGTATGTGTATATTTTTCTCCAAAGACAGTAAGTAACTCTATATGCTTGAGAGATGGTGGTAAATGGATATGTATGTGTTGTTTCAGAAGTAAGCACTGAAGGCACATATATATGTGGAAGCCCTGGTTCCAGTTACAGACTTGAAATTGAATTTAGTTGAGTATGCTCACTAGATATGATAGGTATTTCTCCTAAGGAGGTAGGGGACCACCTTTTCTTCCCGAAGGTAAATTGACTTTGTTTCATTTGAGAACAAAGGAAGTGTCTGGTTTTGGAATATCATCAGTCTCATTAAGGACAGTTGCACATGATGGCTATTTTAAGAGACAGATTTTGGTAAATTTTCCTAAAAAGAATTTAAGTACGTCCTGTTCAGGGTGAAACCTTCAACTTTTTGATGTGTAACAGCCAAAACATACTCCTCATCTTAAATCTTTCTGAACCGAATATACTTAACAGTAAATAAAAGGTTCAAAAACATAGGGTGATCTAGGGAGAATGGTGGAAAATGAGAACAGTAGAAGGGAGTATCTTGTTCTGTATGTCTGTAAGATGGTGATGTGTTTGTGTAGTGGTCTGTGAAGGGTAGAGGGAGAGAGAAATTAACTGCGTATTCCAGCAGCTTGATGGTTTTGTAGAACAGTGTGAAGGAAGCAATACTAGTAAATTATGCCCTTAGCTTTTCTTACGTCAACAACTTGAAGTTGAAATAATTTTTTTCAGACAAATACTTGTATCTTATAATTCTCTTCAGTTTTCCAGTTGGGTATTTGTGAGAAATTTTTAATAATTTAAAAACAGAATTCCTAAGCAAGAACCACATCAGTGCATATAAGTAATTTAAAGTGAAAGGGATTTTATTAATTTTTTTAATGAAAGGTGTTTATGGCATCATTATCATCACAGTTAAAGTTCACCTTAAGAGGCAGTATGACTATAGTTCCATATTAACATGTGGGAAGGCCTGTTAAAGTCCTCCAAAAATAAATCCATCTCTGCTTTGGGAGAAGGAAAAATTAAAATAATTAATCATGACTTTAAAACTATCACTTAAATATCTCTTTAAAACACTTCAGTCTGTTTTGGTATCATAAATCATAAAAGCAAACAATATATTTATATCATGGTTGCATGGTATTAATACAAGGCAGAATTAAATTTTTGTTTTTCTTAACCACATTTTCATATGCATGCACATCCATGGACATGCTCGTGCTTTCTTTCTGTCTTTTTCTCACTTTCTCTCCCTCTCTGCTTCTCCCCCATCCTTCAAAGTACAAAGATTCCCATCCCCTTCTCCTCAAAAAACCCTAGATTAAGTGAATGTTAAGATTCTGAAGTTGATCACTCAAAATTAAGATCAGCATGTAATGTTAACTCACCTCTCATCTCAGCATGCACTGTTATAAAGTCTTTAACCATATGATGATTTTTTTTCCACAAGAAATCTACACTTTTGTGTGAAGAATTAGCAGAAATTGTCTCTCAGAAAAACAGGCTGAAGCTGACACCTGTCACAGAAAATTTCAGCACAATTTGTTAATATTTGGCAGAATGACAAGCAACTGAGAGCAAGGTCCTGTAATGAAAATAAGTTGTCAGGCCTGTAGTTAGTACTTTCAGCTGCATCTCTGAGCTCACAAATCACATGTTAAGATTTCCATCATTTTCAAGCTAAGAAAGGAAGAATTCATTTCTTTTTTTTCAGTCTTGCTTTACGTTCATACAAAATGAACATTAGATCTGAAGTCCCCCTTCTAGTTTCACAGAGGAAAAAGTAATACGTTTTGTATCAACATAGCTGCTCTAAACACCCAGAATATAAGGCATATATTTAGAAAAAAAAATTGTTGTTTCTTGGGCTTCTTTACTCACAGGTGTTTGACTTCAGACATTTGAAAGCAATCCAATTTTCGGAAGGCAGAGGTTTGGCTTCTGAAACTGATCCTTTGTTAAAGTGCCTTAAGATCAACACCTAAACTCACTAAACACTTTGGAAACATATATCTTTTAAAAAAAGTAGAAAGAGAGAGAGATTGCCAGTAATTGCAAATCCATTTGTAAAGAGTGCCAGATTAAAAGCCATCACAGTGATTTTATGGTGACTTCTCAATCCATTCTCACCTTTTTCATAATATAGGATATCTTTTTTCCATTTTGTCTGTAGCTGTTCTTTATTTTCCATTCTCTCCATTTTCCTGTGTTATCGGGAGAACTGAAACCCTGTGTTACTGCAAAAATAACTATTTAAAAAAAATAAGGTCAGAGAACTCTGAACCCTGATCCAGTCCTTCACATTTCAAGAGGTAAGGGCTGGTGCAGGCACTGGCTGAAAGCATTAGATGTGGTACTCCATCATTAGGCCTAAGCCTAAATACTTGCCCCAAGATTATTTCTATGCTGAATGAGGCAGGACTGACACTTTTAAACAGAGTGATTCATCTCTGCTGAACTGGGTACAAACTGTCTCTTTTGTTAAATTCAGCAAGGGGCTGAAAGCAATTGTTGATATGCTCTTCTGCAGACTGAGGACCTGATCTTGGATCCTCCAAGAAGCACCTTGCATGGGAGAAATACTTACCAGTAGAGAGAAATATTGATTGTGTACTTTTATAAAGGCTTCTTTAATGCTACAGGAAATTTGGGAGGAAAAGTTCTGTTTGTTTTTATCATTAAATCAAGGTTGTTATGAGGTATTCTTTTGCAGGCCTAAGTCTATTATCTATAATGAATATAGGAGTTGTCATCTGATGATTTATACTCTGCCTGCATTGTAATGGTGATGGGTTTTACTTACCAATCATCTCCCAATACAACTGCTAGATCAGTAGAGTGTAAGAGCTATGATATAATTAAGGTAACTGTAAAATTAGAAAGAAAATTATATAAAAATGCAGCCTAGTTGTTTGTGTATCAGAGTTTCATTGTCATCTCATGGATATGTATATATATATACAGCAAAAGCTTTCTTGTAACTTCGTTGCACTGAACATCTTCAAGCTATATGAGTGTGTCCATTACTCACTAGCTAGTTAAAAAAAAATCCATTTTTGCACTACTGATACAGTAGAAATAAAAGTGATAGATTTCTATATAGTCTGTGGAGTACAGTAAGAACAAAAAGGAAAATCCGGTAATAGCCAGGATGCAAGTGAAAGAGTGTTCCCTGACCATCTGTAGTCTTGTTTGTGCTCTTAGATACGTGCGTGCATGCAGGCACACACGCACATCCTCTGTCTGTCTCTCTTTTTCCCCCATCCCTGTCAGAATCTGCTAAAATGAAAGGAAAAGACCAGCCGTCTTTCTTTTCACCAATAAAAGACGTCAAAAGTAGTAAACATAAATAACCTTTCAAGACTGATATAAGGAAGATCAAGTGTGTATTCTTCCCTGTCTAACAAATTGGAAGGGAATACAAAGAAGTATTAAATATACACAATCACTCACTGTCAAGCAAGTGGAATGCAAAGGTTGACTAGGAATCCTTGCATAGACTTTCCCCTGAAAACACCTGAAATTAATGTAAGAGACTTATTTCACTCCCGGCAGTACTCAAACATGAGGAAAACATTATAGCTAGAATAATCAACAGATTTAAAATATGTATTCTTCTTATTTAAAATACTAAAGTGTACACGTCTCACCAAATTTTTTGACCTGCACCCAGAAATCTATTTAAATTGGCTACATCTTTAAAGTAAATGAGCTAGAATTTGAAAAGCGAGTGAATTTCTCTGAAGCGACTGTTTGATGTTACAACTGTATTGTCTCCCTGCGTGACTGGTGCATCAGAGTACACAGTTAATGGGGCTGGGCAGAAGAGCTGCGGCTGGATCTTGTAAGGAGGGCTGCGAGTGGGTGCTCTTGCTTGAAGGGAAATAGCGCAAAATGAAAATGAGTCCTTTGCTCTGTAATGAACCTGGCTCCTTGTGTGTCTGACGCTGCTTGCTTGGGCCTGCTTTCTGGGGCAGATGCTTGCTGCGCTCCTCTGTTCAATTTCACTGATGCAGCCTCCGTGCCCCGAGATCTCACCCCCGAGTCTGGAGCAGATCCGCCTGTCCCCTCCTAATAGAGGGCAATTCTAGATGCCTGGTGCATTTTTAGTTTTTAAGCAACAGTCTGTTTCCAGATTTTCTTTTAATTTTAGTGTACTTCCAAAGGCAACTGACATATTATTCCTTTCTCTTTGGGTAAGTGTTAAGATTATCCTAAAATCCTAGCTCACATTTTTCTGTATTTCAGACCCTTGTAAAGAACATGGAAAAGGAGTTAGCAATTACACAAAACATTTTTTTTTTTAATAGAAAAGAATTTAGTCTAGAACAGAATGAAGATGCAGCAGTAATTATTCTCCATACAAATCTTGTGCAGCTGGCTAAATAACATTTGTGTACTGTAGAGAAAATTGCAAGTGACCTCAGCATAGCTTTTCAGATACTGTTTTGCCTTCATCTTGTGCCAGCAAAAGAGGCTACCTTTAATGCCAGTTGAAAGAAGAGAATGGTTCATTGAAATTCTGCAAGGCTATCCTGAATTCTCTACTATACTTTTTTCCATTGCTATACTGAAGGAAACAATGCCATAATAACATCACTATGAAAATAGTAACTATAAAGGGTCCCTGAAACACAAAATGTGAATTCTAAACCTGCATAATCTGGATTCAATAAAAAAAGACAAAGATCCCTTTCTTCCTACCTTATTTAGTCCCATATCCAGCAAAGCAATGTTTTTTTTCCCTTTTTTTTTCTTTTGCTAAATTTATTTGACCAGTTACAATTCTACAGTTCAGTTTAGGAAAGTATGCTTGGATTTCACTCAGGATTGTTACAGTTACAGTTTTCCATAAGAAATAACTGAGGCTTTTGGAACATTACGACTTGATCATACGGTGAGTGCGTGGTAACTCTGGCCTTTGCAAGTCTCATCTTTCCTGAAATCCCCAAATAATACAGCCTGTACAGCAACTATCCTTTAAGAACTTAATTTGAAGAATATTAGTTTAAAAGACAAAGAAAATTGTCTTTACACTGGTTTATCTTTTATATACCAACAGTACACTTCTCAGCTGTACCTCACTTAAAAAATGCTGCTTCTACGAATTTGATACACTGACATTGTTGTTCATAAAATATATGCCAGACACAAAGACTTTAAATTTTGTTTACATAGTTACTTATACCAGAAGTAATAAACTGCATAGTAGTTAAGCTATTCTATATAAATATTTTTCTCCACACCATATTCTTCCTGCAGGCCTTTATGTAGTGAAATCTTGCCATGGAAGATGTAAACTTACCTTGTGGAAGCCCAATTGACATTTTTGGCAGGAACAGGACATTTGCTTTTCCTCTCTGCTGTTTACTGAAAAAGAATAAAGTTGAAAATCAGATGAAAAAGATCTGTATTTATGACTCTTTGTTGACTTATATTGCTGTTATCAGTGAAATTGACAGCAGATGCCTATGAAAAGATATTGGGGATACATGAAAAAAACAATAATGAACCTACAGGGCCTCATGTTATACAGGAAACTCCAGCATTTTGTCCTGGTCAATCCTGCTATTGAGCAATGTTGGAGAGAACTGTCAAAGATATGCCTGTTTGGTCATTATTGATTTTAGATTGCACCTTATATGGGAGATAGCAGCAACAATATAGGCAGAAGGGGCAGGTGCTTTTTTTTCTTTTTTCTTTTTGCTTTTGGAAAGGTGACTTTGGTGTCAAAACTAAGGACGATGAACTTTAGCTTTGACAAAATGAACTAAAACTCAAAGACTTACTCCATTTTTTTTTCCCCTTCTATTCACTTCTGACAAGTCTGGGTCATCAACAGTGTAAGTGATAAAATATCTTTCTCACTCATGGAGAGAAAGTAAGCCCCTAGAAGAAGATGGCCTAAAGGAACACATCAGAATTCTTGTTTCATCTCAGCTAGTCAACCTCCACGTTTTCAAAAACTTAGTTAGGATTCTTGAAGAAGGATACTTGCTGCTGTTGTGATATAAATCCAAAGTTTTCTACAGTTGATTTATTCCCCTATTCAAGAACTGTTATGTATTAGAGATTATTTTCTGTACAGAAAGTTGCCTCTAAGTGAAATGGTGTAATCTAATTTAAATGCCCGTTTTCTTTTTTTTTATTAGATGTCTGTAAAACATGCAGCTCTTTGTGTTTGTGAAGAGTTATGTGTCTGTATGTCATTACCTAATTTAGATCTGCTTGTTTTGTCCTGTATTCTTGAACTCTGTTATCTCTGGACACTGTTTTCACAAACTCTAACTCTTTCTCTTTCGCATCTCCTTCCTGGATTCGCTGCTTCCTTCAGCTTCACCTCAAGGTCAGTATCCATTTTTAATAAGGGTATTTATCAGACTACTTTGTGTTAAGCTAAAATTGAGATCTTACAGAAGATCATGCATTAAATTACATGATCCATAAAATAAAAGATCAGAGATTTGGTCCACTCTGTGTAGGAGAGCGGGTTGGATAAGGTACACAGAAGAAACTTGGACTTGAAGGGAAGAATTTGTATCAAAACTGCATAAATCAAAGTCATAGCACCCTGGTGAAGAAGGGCAAAGACTTACTAATGAAGGCTTTCAAAGAGAGCTGCAGCATCAGGAAGCTGAAGCATTACAGTTTAAATATTCGTGGTTTTATCTGTTACTTCCCGAAGAAAAAGATTGAACTTAATCATACTCTCTGATACATGCTGTTGAGTGCAAAAGTAGTTGCTTTACATACTAGTCACCCATACTTCGTTAATGTTGAATTTTTATCATTGCATCTGTGTCTGAAACCTTGTATGGTGTTGCAGAACTAGTTTTGGTGCACTTTGAGCTTGTTGTGCAGCAAGTATTCAGTACTTTAACTGAGAAAGGATCCAGGATTAGAAGTTAGGGACAAGTAAATTAGCAAGAAGATAAATTTTTTGAAAGTACAAAGTGATAAAGTACTGGAAAAAAAAACTGCCAAGGGTCAAGATGTGTGGAAGTCTTTAAACCATGTCTTTTTTTTTTTAAGCAGTTGTTAAACAGAGATTTTTAGATTTCAGTAAAGGAGTAAACTTCTATGGCCCGTATAGAGTAAGAGGTCAGAGTTCATGATCTAGTGACCCACAGTCACCTTTAAAAAGCTTTGAAACCCTTTTGGATTCTTGTCTTTGCTGATAAAGTCTGTTTGGTAGATACCATCTCTGACTTCTGATGAGGGAATGATTCTAATTGTTTTAGGCAGCGTCTTTGCCCAGAAAGCCACCGCTTAATGACTGAAGTTCTGACTTATCGACCAACGTCTGGCTTTTCTACTCCTGGTTAACACTGAAAAATGTAGTGGTAAATGGAATCCCATGATGCTGTGATGCTGCTGACGCCTTTAAATTGTGTCAGCATTCTGACCTTGGTTTGGCACAGAATTTGCACTTGTGGCATTGGCTGGGTATTTTTCTTCCACAAACTGGAAAAAGAATGGAAGTTAATCATGTCGTTGGTCCATCAATACCTTCTGTGTTCAGTGTGTTGTACTGACATACTTGTACTTGTTGATGAGAGAAGGGCTATCCTTGAATGACCCTCTTTTTTCAGATCTCAGAGAATAGAACTGCTGGGAAGCTTTTCTGCCATGTGAGCATTCTCATGTGAAATGCATATAGTGCCTTGTATTGCATGAACATTAGTTATATTGTGTAGTCTGTGCTAGTTGCCACTGTGGGTTGAGTTTGATGTGCTTTGTTTGGCCAGTGAAGTCACAAAAATCATAAAATCTACCTGTCAGAGATACTTCTGCTTCAATCCATATGACTATAGGGTTTTGTCAATACATGCACCTATGCTGGACGTGACGGATAAGAAAAGGAACTGTTTGGGGGGGAGGGGTGTCTGAGAACTGCCATGGTTTCTCTTTCCCCTGCCAAACTGTTCATAATTTTTCTTTCTGTCATTTAGAGCATATTGTAAAATGTGGCTAGAGAAGATAAAACTGGAGTTTGAGTGACCAAGTGTTACAATTTTTGGAGAATTTTCTGATTGATAAGACCTTAAAGAAATGGTCTCTTCTGATTGCATAATTTCTTGATAGTTGTATTGATTTTTAGGATAGATAAGTTCTGAGGTTTTCATAAATTTGTTGAAATAAGCCAAGAGTGTAAGGGAGTACATGGAGTCACTGCTTTTGGAACTACAAAATCTCGGTGGCCAAAAACACAATTAAGAGATTCGCGTAAGGACAAACAGGAAAATTACAGAGGTTGTAGTACAGCTCGTTTTCTTTCTGTACATTTTATTGCTTGCCTGATTGCTGTTAGCTTCAGCATATGAAGAAGTAGCTATACCCTGAAGCTACTATGAGGGCCGTAACTTTATTTTTCTCTTAACGGTGTAATGGTAGGGGTTTTGGGGGGGAACATCAAAGCAAGTGCCTCTTCCTGAAAAAGAACTGAATTTATGAAAAAATATGTTTGATAGGTCTGTATTCCAGAAAAGGGAAGAAATAATGTGAATTATATCTGTTCTCATCAAGAACAGCTTTGCTTACTGTAATCAGAGCAAAACTTCTGAATTTTCAGATCAATCTGTTAAGCCTCTCTTGTTGATAAAGTCGGTGAACCAGAACATACTTGTGTTATCTGTATCATTGTTACTGTTATGACAGGTACTTACTGTTTAGAATTATTACCATAAAATGGAAAAAGGTAATGAGTTATAGAAATCGAGGCAGACAAAATCAAGTGCTGTAGTGAGCAACAACATTTCGATGAGCTATATCAGTACAAGCAAAAGCAAGATTTCTAAATTCAAATTGAATAGCAAACAGCTTAGCTTTCTCTTTTTTTTTACATTTGACTTTAATTTATCACATCGTTATATCTTGTCTACTGAAGAATGTTGAACATAATATTTGTCAACAATTTAATCTTTGTAATATAGCACTGGAATGGAAAAATAGCTGGAACTGAAGTTACTTCCTGGAATAAGAATGCTATGCCTCCAACAGGGGGCTTGTCTTTTATTGCCCTGCTTTTTACTGTCAGGTTTTCTAATAGCTTACATCACATGGTTAATTGTACTGTCATCTTTTGAAGGAAATGATTCACATCTTGAAAGAAAGAAGTTTTCTGGAATCTTTGCTATACCAAAGAGAACATAGGTGCGATAGGAAGCAATAAAAAAATACTGTAGACCTTATTTCCTAAGTGCAAAGTAGCTTGGTGATTAGATGAGTGCAGGCTAGTGGCATGTGTCCAGATAAAAGCCTGTTATGAGTGCCCATGTAAAATTAAATGTCAGTGTAGTAACTCCAGGATATTATAGCCTTATAAAATCAAAGTAAAAATACAATACTGTTTCTGAGGGAAGTATTCTCACAATCCTTTTTCCAGATTCCTAAGTTTCTTCTAAACAGAACATATCTGACCACAAAAGAAATAGTTAAAACATAGCACCTTTACATAAGAAAATGATAGATAATATTACATAAAAAGTTAAAAAAAAAAAAAAAAGCAGAATAGTTAGCTACAGGCATACAATTGAACAGATATCTGTGCTACTGTGGGGTTTTTGTTTTTGTTGTGATGGGAATACCTTTATACTCTGTGGCATATAACTACATCTGCAGGAAGCTATGTATCTGAATACTGGAAAAAGACCCTGGCCAATCTGGACAAATTTCATGGGAAGTGTGGCTTGCTCTTTGATTTCATACCTTCAGAGGACTCTGGTCTTCATTCGGCCGCCATGCTGGATTTTAACCACATCAGGCAGTGATCAAAATATCTAGCACACTGAGTCAGCAATGGTTGGTTCTAGTTCAGTAGAGCCAGATACACTGTGTTCAAAGGACTTTCCAAATACATTTCCTTAGTCACCTCTAAAAAGTAATGATCCCATAACAATTATTTTCTATTTAGCATATCTTTGGTTTTATTTTATTTGGAGCAAAAATGGCTTTATTGAATTCTTTACATAAAAAGTACATTCTGCTTGTAAAAATGGTCCATTCCTTGTGAATGAGGAGGAGAAGTAAGGCATCTGCAAGTGGAGAGAGGAAGAAATGAAGGAATTTCGCTCCTTGGCTGCTAAGGCTGGGCTGACTCTAACACAAAATACCATTGTGATTTTCATTAAAACAGATCACTGGCATAGTCTTTAAGATTTGCTTTAGGTGATTATCAGAGCTTTCTTCCTTCATTTGAAGTGGAACCTTAGTTTTTCTGCCCCGGGTCCTTCTGTTTTTCTGGCTTATTTCAGTGCATCTTAAGAAAGCAAAATCATTCACAGGTGTACATCATGTCAGAATTCTACCTTTTCTTCAATCTTCTATTATCTGATTTCTTTCCTATTACCTGCTGAAATTAATTTTATTACATGAGACACTGATGAGTTGTTTTTCCTTTTTTTTTTTTTTTTTTTTTTTGTTAGTGCTCTGTTTTTAACACATGTATTCACAAAGCTTGCGGTTTTCCTGTGGGAATTAGGACTGAGGTAGCATTAGAAAGATACAGGAGGGGATATGGCACTACGGGGATATGTGTATGTCAGCATCATGCTGTGAATTCTGAAGAGCTCTGAGTGGAATGCTTTGAGGGATCAGAGGAATCCATCACAATTTTCTTTTTCGGATATAACAGAATACCATACTATTACCATACTATTTAAAATATTAAAATACAACATTATTTAGAATTCATTTTAAAACATATCCTTATTTTAATATATCCCAAAGTTGACCAATTATCTAGAGTGCCATCATCAGAAGATTAATTGAAAATAACATTCAAACTTCATGCAACGTTAGAGATTTTGACTAATCCATTATGTGTCAGATCACATTTAGTCAAAGTAATAAAATTCAAAGGTTATATTTCTTCTTTAATAGGTAAATTATGTGCAAAAATTTATTCAAAAATAGGTAGATTTTTATTTCTATCAAAACTATAAAAGCTGGGTAGGTTGAATTTTAGTTGACAGAAACAATTTTTTGTAACTTATCTACTGCAGTAAGAACAAACAGGCTGTCCCTTACTATGTGGCCAGAGTGTGTATTTATGTTTTAAATTATTTTTTGTATGAACATTTGCGTAAGTGACACTACCAAAGGCTTTAACAGACTTTGGACTCAGCAATAATACCATAGTTACAGAGAACTCAGGTGGGCAGGAGACCTTCTTAAAAGGTCCAGGAAGGTTTGAGGAGCTCAATACATTTTCTCCCTCAATTTTTACTGATAAGGACTGCTTTCAGATTGCCCAACTCCCTGAGCCTAGGGGGCTGAGTCTGAGGGAGGGAAGCAATAACCTCAGAAATGGCAGACCAAGTTAGGGACCATTTAAACAAATTGGAAATATGAGGGTTTGTGGGGTCAAATCAAATACATCCAAGGTTACTGAGGGAGCTGGTTAATGTCGTTGTGAGGACTCTTTCTATCACCGTCAAAAGCTCATGGCTGTCAAGAGTGGTTGCTAATAACTGGAGAAGGGTAAACAACATACCCATCTTCAAGAAGTATGAGAAGTAGGATCCAAGGAATCTGTATCCTTAGATCTGGAAGGCCAGTCAGACGAAGTTCAGTCGCTGGGAAGGTTATGGAGCAGATCCTCCTGAAAGCTATGTCAAAGCACATCATGGACAAGAAAGTGATAGGGAAAAGCCAGTATGGATTTGCAAGGGTAAGTGATGCCTGACCAAGCCTCCAGTGATGAGATGTCTGACTCAGATGAAGAGAAGTTGAAGTTGCTTATTTTGGCTGTAGCAGGGCTTTTGACATGGTGTCCCATTATCTGCTCGTAGCCAAATTGGCAAGGTATGGTTTGAATAGGCTGACTATAACATGCGTGGAAAATTGGCTGAGCCACCTGGCTCAACAACTTGTGATCAGGAGTACCAAGTCCAAATAGCAGCTGGTTACTAGTGTCGTTTCTCTGTGGTTGATATTGGAATCAGCACTGCTTAATGTCTTCTTAATGATCTAGATGAGGAGACAAAATGCACCCTCAAAAAGTTCAGAAGTGGTAATAAAATGGGGGGAGTGGTTATGGGCAGTATATGCTGGAGATCAGGCCTGCTATTTAGAGTGACCTTGACAGGATGGAGAAATAGGCTGACTGAAAGCTCATGAAGTTCAATAAAGGCAAGCGCAAAATCCTGCACGTGGGATAAAATAGCCCCCTGCATCAATGCAGGTTGGGAGCCAACTGGTAGACAGCTGATTTGCAGAAACTCCACCTGAGAGTGGTAGAGGACAACAAGTTGACAGTAAGTCAACAGTATCACATTGTTGTGGAGAAGACCAACTGCATGCCAGGCTGGCATAGCCAGCAGGTCAAAGGAAGTGGTTATTTCCCTCTATTTGGCACTTGTGGAGCTGTGTCTGGAATACTATATCGAGTTTTGGGCTTCCCAGTACAAGAAATACATTGGGATACTGGAGTGAGTCCAGCGGTGGGCCAGGGAGATGTTTGTGGGCTGGAGCACGCGACATACAAGGAGAGGCAGGGAGAATGGGGTATGCTCACGCCTAAGAGGAGGAGACTCAGGGGAGATGGTACTGTGGTCTAAAAGTACCTAATGAGAAGGTACAGAGCCAGATTCTTCTCAGAGGTGTTCGGTGAAAGGACAACAGGCAACAGGCACAAATTGCAACCTGAAGTTATGATTAGGTGTTAGGGAAACAAATTCACAGTGAGGGTAGTCAGATACTGGAGCAGGTGCCCAGAGAAACTGGGGAGTCTCCATTCTTGGAGATACTCCAGAAGTCAACTGGGCAGGGCTCTGAGCAACCTGCTCCAAGTTGATCTTGCTTTGAGCAGGGGATTGGGCGAAATGACCTGCAGAGATCCCTCCAAACTATGTTACTCCGTTGTTCTGTTTTCTAGGAACTTTAAAATTATTTTTGGGGGTTTTGCTAAGAATTTGCTGCGTAATATTGACATCAAAAAATGGAAGATAAGTAGTGCTTGTCTATTATTTCATAGCACAACGGCTGGAAGAAACAAAAGTAGTAGCCAAATTATAGTGAATTTTTCCCACTGTACTTTTATTTCTCAGAAATTTCTACTTGTATTCTCAATTTTTAAATAATATGTTGCTGCTTTCTGGGATAATACATCACTGTGATGTGTGACAGTATGATATTAATAGCCTTGTCCTTTCATAAATAATTATTTACCTAGGCTTTTTTTCTTTAAAGATTTCTTATGTTGCCTCTATAGACACATGTAGTGCCTGGGGACAATAGTAGCTGGGTCAGGTTTCTCATCCATCCAGAATATTAGCTTGTTCCTCCCATCTTTTTCTCCTTCTTGTTTGGTCACTTTCCTCCCCGTTCCCAAACATAAACAGTGTCAAACCTTATTGCTGTTTACAGAATAACAGAAGATAAAATGATCACTATATTTCCCCTGTTCTTCGTATGCTCTCTGTAAGCATCCACCTTTGGCCGTGGGCTAGAATAAGGCAAGAATGACCTTAGATCTGACAGTGTGGAGGCTTGATAGTCTGTGTCTACAGTTACCAGGTATGCTATTATGTGCTATTATTCAGATTGAAAGAGCTATTTTCCATTTGCAGTACTTGCAGCCCTTCTCTTGCTCAAATTACGGGCAAATAAAAGGGAGCATACTTGACACAGTTCTCCCTAACTGTCCTGCTGAGGCAGACCATTCTTCTATGGTGAGATTTTCAGCTGCTTAGGAAGTTATTACTCGTGTGTTTAGTCTGCATCTGTGACTAAAAATCTCACCTGTTGTTCTTATGTTAATTGTGAAGATCAAATTCCATTTTTGACCTGTGCACAAGGTGACTGTACTGCCTCAGATGAGTGTTTCAGATGTTCTTCTCAATATTTTACTCTTTGATTGGGAGCATTTTTTGTCAGCACTGGTCATTGGTCACTGACAAATATTTTTCATCCTGACTCCTCTGAAACTAGCTTTCCACCTGCATAGCTTGAACTTCAGTTGCAAACAATAGAGATCCCCTTTCTTGGTTGAATATTTTAGCTTTTATAATGAGTCTTCCTTTTGAAGTACTTCAGGTAATCTACATAGATTTAATCAGAAACTTACTCCATTTCCTTCTAGTCCAGGAGATAGTCCGGCCATTCTTCTTAATCAAAATAAATGTTGTGTCATTTTCTTGAAGTAAAAAATGCTTCCAGTTTTCTCTTTATTTACAGTAATGAATAGATTTGATACAAACTGAGACCAAATATGATTGCAGTTTTGGGATGACAGTGGTGTTGAACGTATTTGTTACCAATGTCCTGCTTTCAAGCGTTCTGTAACAAACTCAGTCCTTTGAAGTTATCTCCTTTTTTAAACTCAAGAATGGTAAATAGCTAGAAATTTGAGTTGCAAAACACTCTGCTTAGGACGACCAGAAGAGCCTCATTTAATCCTAGAGTTTACAGCTGCCAACACCTGGCAGTTGAAAAGCTGGAGTGCTCAGTGCCATCCTTGACAAAAGATGGCAAAAGGCTCCAATCCAACAGAAAATTGACATGGTGCTACTTTCCTGGTAGTTCCTACTCACCTGTGCTGCTCAGCTCCTTCTCAGCATGTAAACTTATGACTTCTCAAAGCCGTGGATTAACTGTGGCTCACCAGATGGCAATAGCTCTAAAAGCATATGTTGTCTTCCTTAGCTTCACCATCAGTCCAACTTTTAGCTTCATCAATCCTGCTGGCACTAACAGCACTGACCAGATTGTTTCCATTCTGGATGCCAGCAAAATTCAGATTGTCTGCAAACTTCCCATTGCTCTTTTAATGCCTTGAGGGGTTCATACCATGTTTTGCAAAGTCATATAAAGCTGGGAAGTGAAAGAGAGGTGACATAAGTCAACTTTACAAGTATGATAAGGGTGGAGAGTTTTAGCCATCCAGACTTCAGTGCAGATGCTTTCTCCTTGAAAATACCTTCTTTTTAAGGCATCTCATATCACACCTCTCTCTCCTTTATCAATGTCGTGTTGCATGTCTTTTGGTTCTTTCTCCAGGCCCGTCTTTCTGGATAACAATCCAGGTTATATGCTCACTTAGTTCCTGCAATCTGCAGTGAAAAAAAATAAAGCATTTAATCTTTGAATTCTTAGCAAGCAAGATTCTTGGGTATGCTGCTTTCAGTGTGTGATTTTTTTCCTTTATATAGATAAATCCGGCAGAGTACAGTAGTAGTGTCACATAGAGACCTGAAGAAATAGTTTAGAAATAGCTTTTTATTACCAACTCCCCCTAGCAATATATATAAAGGATATAATAGCAAACATCTCGTCATTATTTGATATGCCAACACATTTTAAAGGGTTGATAACATATGGTGACTTTCCTTTTTTGGCGTTGCTTGTTCCGTTTTCTTCGTGGACAACAAGTTGACCATGAGCCAGCAATGTGCCCTTGTGGCCAAGAAGGCCAATGATATCCTGAGTTGCATTAGGAAAAGCATTGCCAGCAAGGTCGAGGGACCTCTACTCAGCCCTGGTGAGGCCGCATCTGGAGTGCTGCATCCAGTTCTGGGCTCCCCAATACAAGAGAGACGTGGAGCTACCAGAGCAAGTCCAGTGAAGGGCTACTAAGATGATGAAGGGACTGGAGCGTCTCTCATATGAGGAAAGGCTGAGAGAGCTGGGCCTGTTCAGCCTGGAGAAGAGAAGACTGAGAGGGGAAGATCCCCTCTCAATGTGTATAAGTATCTGAAGGGAGGGTGTAAAGAGGATGGGACTGGACTTTTCAGTGGTGCCCAGTGATAGGACAAGAGGCAATGGGCACAAACTGAAACACAGGAAGTTCCGACTGAACATGAGGAAAAACTTCTTTACTGTGAGGCTGACAGAGCACTGGAACAGGTTCCCCAGAGAAGTTGTGGAGTCTCCATGCTTGGAGATATTCAAAAGCTGTCTGGACAGCGTCCTGGGCAATGTGCTGTAGGTGACCCTGCTTGAGCAGGGGGGTTGGACTAGATGATCTACAGAGATCTCTTCCAACCTCTTCCTTGCATCCTGCATAGAAAATCTTGCTTTTTTCTTTTTCGCCTTTTACTTTGAGGCCATCCTGTATGAGAAAAGCTGGGAGAGCGCAGTAAATGAAGTTGCTAGTGAATGCGTTATTAGGCTACTGCAAAAAGACAGAGTAGCCATTGACTTAGTGAAAAAATGACCTTTTTTCTGGTGCGTTTAGTATACACCACTTACATAGTAATTGCCATATATTATATAATTTCTTCTTAAAGGAAATGCATCATGACCACATCTCTTAATTACAAGGAATCTTCACTAAATTATAAGTAATAGGCATACTTTTTGTAGAGACTGCGCTCTTGAATTATATCAAGATTGTCAATGAGATGCAGATAACTCTTGTTTTTACTTCTTAATTTAAGACACACCTTCTTCCCTTTCTCATACCTCTTGCTTTCAACACAGACTTTACATTATTATATGGAATATGCATATGTGTTTGCTCAAAGAGATGGGTTATAGCACAGAGTATTTGACAGTTTGTTTCCTTTGACTGCTTATTTCCTTGTTCTTTTGGAGTATACATGGATCATATGAACAAATGACAGCTGAAATGTAGGTGGAGGAGTCTGGTTTTTATTTTTAATGCTTAAAGCTTCAAACATTATTATAGCTTGAGCAAAACCCTTATAGTGTGAACAAAAGTCCAACATTTGGAAGTTTGTTTTAAAGTATTACTCTGTTGGTTAATCTTAAATAGAAGGGTAAGTACATGCTATTCCCAGTTTATTCTAATTTTTTTTCCTAAAGTAGGAGATGTGAGGCTTCTGATAGCAATGCCTGTTTTGGATAAATCTCCCATACAATACCTGAAGATCCATTTAGAAGCAAGACTTGCAACTTAGTTTGAATTTCTCAGCGTTGCTTGATTTGGATGTCAGCACCTGATGTGCATATTTCAGTAGATGCACTATTATTGTTAAACAAAGTAATAAAGGATTGCAAAATGATTCTTAGAACTGTTTAGAAAAGTCTTGTCCAAGGAAATGAGATGCAGCAGCATGTTCTCTCCATACTGCCTCTACTACAGTTACATTCTCCTGCTAGGATATTGGCAGTGATTTTTGTTGTACAGAACAATGTACAGCATTGCTGCATCCATTACTTTCCAGGTATTCTTGACTGCTAACATCTTAAAGCAAAAACAGCCTTCTTTTGTCCATTCAAGCTGTTCTGTTTTTTTCCAGTTATTTTGTTGTTATTCATACCACTGTTAGAGTTGTTGGGCTGCTTCCCTGATATTATTTTCAGGCTATTTTGGACGATGGTAGATGCTGTAGCAAGTTAAAAAACAAAAAACAAAAAAACTTACCTTCCAGAGATTAATGGAGTTGTTCTTACTTTCAACACACAGTCTGTACTCACTACGTTATCCATGAGCCCTAGTGGCATTCACTTGATGTGCAAAGTATTCCTATCTGTACTCTGGAGACCTACAGCTAACAGACTGATAAGACAGTATTACAGCTGTATTAGAGGAGCAAGAACTAGGCCATCTGCACTGTTTAAGTAGGGTATTCATAACAAATATACATGGCATATTTATTTAAATATACATTATATATTTGTTATGAATAATGCTGCTGACCCCCATTTTCCAGGCAGTCAAAAGTCTGTAGCAAATCATTTCAGTAGTAGGACTCCTCATAGGACTCATGTCACCTGATGAGACAGTGCTACAGAGCATATTTCGTAAGAGAAAATATGTCTTAATAAAACTATTTGCTAGGCACTAGGAAGAAATATGCCAAGTACTCTGTTTAGAAAGACATTTTAGCCTGTATTCCTTACCAGAAGTAGGTCTCACTGAGCAAATACCAGAATAGAGCTGATTCCCATGATGGTGAAGATGCTGGAGCAAGGTACAGTTTCATGGTCATGATAACATTGCTTTTCAGTCATCACCATCATTTTGCATACTTTTCCCAGTATAGTCTCTGGCAATGATCAAGTTTAGTCATGTCAAAAGGGTCAGATTTGACATTGCTGCTTTATAGCTAACAGCCTAAAGAGTTATCCATTCATCTCTAGAGAGAGAATCTGTTTGGAACATTCTTCTTGAAAAAAAGCTTGTCTTTAAGGAGTAAGCGAAATTAAATTTTTTTTTATTTGAGCATCCTAGCAACTTTAAAAATGTCAGGCTTTTAGCCCTGTAACAGACTGTTTCGTATTTTTTCAGAATGGTCCTGCTAGCATCACTGTCTTTGCATCATTTTCTTAGAGCTACTTTGTACTTTTCCCAACCAAGGCAAGATTCTGTGTGTTCTCATATGCAGATTTTTCTTTTGTATCAGAAATCCTCTTTCTCTGAGTTGGTACATTCACTATGCTTTCTTTTTTGTCCTTAGCAACTTTCATTAAAGACTGCGTTTTCAGTTGCTGTCAGTTTTAAAGGGTATGGGGATATATGTTAATTCTTTAGCATACATTATTTCAAAATGACAGGATTATATTCAACACATGCACTCAAATTCAGGAAATTTTTTAGGAGAGGACTTTTCTCTATCGATAATTTTTTCCACATATGCTGTAAGATAAATACAAGCTATTCTAGCACAGTTTTTTTAATGCTTTACTTTTAAAATTTTGTTCTCTCTACATTAACTTTTGTTTCATTTCAATGGCTGATTTTTACTTTTAATTTTTTTTTAATCACTGATTGTATGAGGTATTATTCTAGAGGGAATGGAAAGATTGAATACCCTTCTGAAAGAAACCAATTGCTGTATTTTCTTTTTTTTTTTTTCTGGCTAATGGGACGGCAGCTAAAAGAGACACGTGATCTAAGATCACAAAAATACCCTCTGCAACTGCAATAAAATGTCATTCATAAAGAAGATTTTATTGCTGTTTAGAAAATACTTTTTTCAGCCAAATCATGCAGGTCTCTGGAGCAGTGAGTAACTGGCTGTGTGTGATCCATTCACAGGGTAGTTGGCTCATGCACTGGAGTTAAAGGTAGAAAGAACAGCACCTTCGGGAGTTCTGCCCACACCATTAGGGCCAAATTCAACTAACTCAGCATGTAGCAGGGAGAAGGAATCCACGCTGAGGCCTAGTCATCCATTTCACAAATGTCATTTTTGGCTTTGCAGCTGTTTGCTCAATGAACAAAAGCAGAAGAAAAAATACAACAAAACAAACTTATTTGTTGAACTACTGAATGTTGTTACTAAGGTCCATAAATTCTTAGTATTTTTCTTAATAGAGGAACAGCCATATCACTATCTTACAACTTTATTTCAGGGTTCACGTTGAGTTTATATTTTTAACATTCTTAGCTTCAAGAAAGTTAAAGGTTACAAGGTCTAGTGTTAAAGGATTCTTTTCTGGTTGAATTGTCATCAGCTTTCAAAAATAATTTTAAAACTTGATGTATAATTAATTTGATATTTAATCTCTGAAACCTGATTTTGAATTACACATCAATTAAGAAATACAGTAATTTTTTCATTATTTTCATCACAAAACTTGTTACCTACTAAGTAGATGCTGAGAGTTTAAACAGTTGGGAAGCTGCACATTAATTTTAAAATATAATAGTGGGGTGGATGGATAGATGCAGGGGATTATATCTACAAAGCTGGAACTGTAGATTAGTCAAAACATGTGGTGCTGTAAAGGTTTAACTGAAGCTTTTAGAGTGTTTTGTTTTAGCATGTTGTATCTGGCCCTGTCTAAAAGTGAATCTTTGATTTGCTTAGTTTGACATGAACTTGTTGTACTAAAACAGAGAATCTCTGTATGTTAATCCCTCAATTTTAGCCAGTTTGTTAAGGCACCTTTTTCTTTTCCCCCAATTATTTTGAGAATACTAAGATAACATTTGACTTCACCAGTGTTGGTGTGTAATACGGGTACTGCTTCATGACTGGAGAATAGCCTGTTTTATTCTTTGTTTTCATTTGATTGAGGGACTGAAGAAAATCTGTTATTCCTGAAATAGATTAGTTTGATAGTGCTTTAGAGTATGCTTGAGACACATATGCTTCCCATCCTTACTAAAGCTTCTCTTCCTGTTAGTGTAGTTGTTATGCACCTTGCTCTAAATACAGCACTGTTGATGCTGTGTTGTCTCACTCCATCATGAGAAAATTTTTTTCCATAAATGTATTCCCCACTGATCCTTTTACAGTATATCAGATCATTCCAAGAAATCATATTTCACAGAGGAAGCACCTGTATCATTCAGATTTGGTATTTTTAGTTTTGATAACATTTCTTGGTCTTCTGCTGGACTGTGCAAGTCAGAGTTTAATACAAGAAGATGAAAAAACCCAAACAAATTATATTAACCTCTAATCAGGCAACGTATGCCCAAATATGGGATGATATCATATTTGACATTTAACACTCATTTTATCTCAAAGAATATTAGACCTGAGTTTGCATGCATTTAGTTCCTCCTAATGAAATTATGTTTCAGGGTAGTATCTTAGTACAGACTGTATGTATTGCAGGCTGGTTTCTTTTGCTGGTTAGGACTTGCTAATATCCTCTCATAAAATATACCACATAGCATTAACAACTTGTCCCACATCAGTGCTTGAAATTTGTCAACTTTAGGCATTGTAAACGAGTCAGGTGATGGGTTTCTTTCTAAGGAAGTTTTAGTTTATAGGAATTTTTAGGCTACATTTCTATTTATATTGAATTTCTAGATTGTGTCTGATTCATATGCCACATGCTCCACTTTCTCATATCTTCCCAACAGCTGCTTCTGGAAGAAAAAAATTATTGTCACTTTAACTAGAGACAGAGATGTGCTGACTACATTAGAAAGTGTGCATTGATAGCATGCACATAATTCTTAACGCTAAGCAAAGTTGAAGACTGGTGTAAAGTTGAGATCTGCTTCTTATTTTTGACTTCTGCACCTGCTGATTCAGACATTGCTAAGCTACTGTTCCTAAAATTCGGGGCAGACTGGTTTCCCCTAGCCTTTCTAATGTTCATCCTTTGCTACCTCCAGTGCTGCTCTAAACATACACTTTGTTTTAAAAGTCTGATTTTCCTATGCTTCAGGAAATGAAGTCCACTCTCTCTGTCTCTGAAAGCCCCTCTGGGACTTCTTGACTCATATGCAGCAGGCCAGTTAAATTTTCAGGATCTGTTAATGCTTTCATTGGCATATGTTACCTTGTCATAGAAATGTCGCAGAACAGTGACAAACCGTGTAACAAAATGATGATAGGTTGTGGGAGGAGAGACTCATAAGGAGAAGTGCTAATTGAATGCTTGAGTTTGCCAGCTGTCCATCTCAACAAAAGCAGCTCATTGAAAGAATTTTGACTGTTTGTTAGCTCAGACACAAAGTGGAATGGACATTATAAGATTAGACTAAGCGATTTGAAAAGCATTATGAAATTAGTTTCTTTTAGTTGGTAACTTAAACCATGTGCCACTTTTCAATCTTATTATAATGTTAAAGAATAGTGTAAAACTACTTAAGATGCAGGGATTGCCAGGCAGAGCCCAGCAAAGTAAAGGAAGAACCCCAAATAATACATACTGTCCTAAAAAAAAAAAAAAAACAGCTGTCGGTATCCAGAGTGACTGTTCCTGGATGCACAAATGAACAAAAGGCTAGAAAAATCCCATGCCCCCCTTCTCTGTTGGCTTTTTATTCCTGAAATGATTGATGCTTCTGAAGATTTGTCTTCTATCACAGTGGAGGAATGAAAGCATCAGTCATACCAAATTCCTCATAGATCCTTAGCAATAAACTATTTCCCTGATCCTAGTTTTCCAGTGAGTAAGACAGAGAACTTGGTCCATGCAGCCTTTGGTGACTTTGCTTTGACTGTCGATCAGACACCCTGTTGTGGTGATGGGACTGTGTCATGTGGTCAGTCCTAGGAAACAAGACCAACTACATCACTTATTTAGCATTCTTTCATCACACTCTTCTTTCTTGAGGCTTTCAATTAGGCTTTCAAATGCTGCCATTATTCTCTGTGGTTGGGTGATCAACCACAGGTAAGGCAAAGCAAGTTTGGAACTAAAAGCTGGAGCAAAACCTTTTGGAAAATGTTTTTTCCTTATTTTCAATATTAAGAAGTATTTATTGGGAACAGTTGTTCTTTGACTTCTTTCTGTTATGCTTTTCAAAATGTAAATGTTTTCCTTTGTGTACCAACATTAGAAAAAGTAAAATCTCAAGAACATCACTGTGCTTATGATCTCTGTAATTCATAAGTTAAGGTAAAGGTTATGGCCAACTAAAATATTTGGTTGGGGAGACCTAAAAAACGAGCAGGTGGTGAAGGAAGTGGTGGTGGTGATTCTGTAAGTTCGACATTTTCCTCCAAGATGGTTTTAAATCAATCCAGCTCAGATTCCTAGCATCCCATTGTGCTGATGTTGATTTTTCACAGGAATAAGGTGATACAACTTCATTTTTTTCACCCATCTAATAATTAATGAACGAGACTCCTAATAAAACTTTGGACAACTTAGTTCATTGTTTTCTGCCTTCCAGCATTTCCTTCTGGAATTTTTTCTGATTATAGGATGCTTTTCTCTCTGACCTAAACTGTTCTTAGTGTTATGCTCTTTCAGATGGCTGCTCTGTTTCATTCCACAAGTGAATAAATGTATTTCTCTGCATCTCTGAGGACTACAAAGTGCTTTGAGGTCTTACTGGATGATATTACGTATTATAAAATCTAGTATTGCATAATACAATGTTGGTTTGCAATTTTAAACTAAGGTAATAATTCAGTACTTCATTGCATACAATTTTCTTTGCAATTTTTGCAGTAATATTTCATTAACTGCATATGTATTGCATCAGTTTAACTTATGTTGAGGGGGAAAGTATGCTTTAAAGCAAATGAAGTTCATCTGTGCATGAGGATTAGTAGCTGCAGCAACAGCGGATTGTCCTGTGGGTGGTGGTAATGCTACGTCAATAAAGGCTCTAGCTACACACCATCCTTCTGACATGGCTGACTGACAGCATGTCTACTCTTTAACGTAGGAATATTTTCCAAGTATCTAAGTCAGATGAATAAAACGAGCTCTTTCTACTGCAGTGCACAAGATCTGTGTATATTTTTCTGATGCATGTATTCCTTAGTGAAATATAATGTGTGTGTATACATTTTATCTTGAAGGTAAGCTTCTCATGGTGGTTGGACTGTTGTATTTTGCAGTGCATTGTAGATGTATACTTATTCTTGGGTTATTATAAAAATATTGTTGTAGTTTAGGCACATAACTGAAAGAAAAGCATATTAAAATATAATTATAAAATTCAAATTAAATTCTGCATATTTTTGCTTAACATTTTATCACCTTTTATTTTAATTTTATTTTAATTTAAATTACCTCAGAAAAGATAGCCAGAGGAAGATAATAGCTTGTGTCACTTTAACATGAAATTTCACATAAGGAAAAAATTAACAGCTATACATGGTGATATGCATTACAGTAAAATACAATGAGATTAGTATTAAAATGCAAAAAATATTCTCTTTAGCACTGAATAAATTAATTCCTTTAAAACCTTAATAAGTAATAGGGACTATAAAGCAATTAATCTTAATAGAGAGGAAAAATCTTCCAAAGGGCTTGCAGGTAATAAAGTGAATTAGATCAATCCCCTTTCTATTTTTTTTTTAAGAACACTTGATGGTTTGTTGGTTTCTATTGTTTGGATTCTTCTTCCCCTATTAGAATTATTTAAAAATTGGAAGCCCTGTTGTTTGAAAGTTTTTCTTGCTTACTGTGATTATCTTAATTCAGTCCCCATCGTATTCAGCTATACCCCATCCCTGGAAATTCAAGAATTTGATAGAGAAGTGGAAAGGTTTCTTTAAGCAATGTAAGTGTATCTTTCATTGAAAAAAAGAAAAAAAGGCTAAAGTCATAAAAGTTAATAGTCATCTTTAGTGTCTAGTTTCCTTTTTAATTAGAAGCCTGATTTTGATTCTACTTAATTTTCTCTAATATATTCCATTCTACCAGTACATGTCATGACATATTGCTATTATAAATATTGAAAAGATTTTTTCACTCTTGAAGGCCTAATTTTTTTAGGAATTGTATCTCAAAAATGTCATGATCTGAAAATTTGATCTGGCAATGGAAGCCATTTTGCTATTAAAAACAGTAATAAATTGTTTTTTTCCAAAATGACTGGCATTTTTCCCTGAAAGACAAGATAATAAACATTCTCTTAAGATTTTGCTTTTTTTTTTAATATTTGACTAGAAAATTTTTTAGGTTTTGATTTGAGGATGGCTCTGAGAACTAACATCTTCTGTGATGAAGTAGTTTTGCAGGTTTTGTTATTGCCTCTGTTGGTTCCTGTGACTTCTTGCTTTAAATATTTACCTTGTTGAAAATGAACTGGCTTTCAGATTTATATTAGAATCGTGAACATATTTTTCTCTTTGTAGTCCAATATAAAAATGTTTCGGAAGGAATATCTAGTAATAATTAATGCTCTGTATTTCTCAGAGAAATACACATGGTCATTATTTTATGACGATCATTCCACCTGCACACTGCAAATTAGTTTTTAGTCAGTTGTAGTACCTACTACCAATAATGGTTATTAGAAAATATTCAGAAACCTCTAAACAGCTGCCATCGGTGTAATTAATTCATTCTTTTTTGCTATCTTTAATCTTCTGCAGTTATTCCAGTTCTAATAAAACTACTCTTACAGGAGAAGGGTTTCTGTAAAACCTGACTGTCCCTTTGACAAGGTTACATGCTATATATGCGTAGTTGCATTCAGAAGCACTAAAACAACATTGGTAAGGTTACAAGTTCAAGCTCTCAAACTGAGGAAATTCCAGAGTTTTGTTTCTTTCTGCAGTCTTAGTTAACTTCCTTAGTTTCCACATATATTATGACATATCTTTATTTTCCTCTTGACTGTCTCCTTGTAAAATGTACAGGTTGTAATGTGCTCAGTTAAGAAGCATACATTCTGTATTTTATATTATTTTCCCAGTTCAGTATGTGCTCTCATTCTGGATATCATTCAGTGGTGAAGATGAAATCATTTTATGACATCATTAGAGTATCTAAGTGTTCACAAATACCAACAGATCTGTCATATTGAGTAGTGATTTGAGTGATTCCTGTTAATTAAACTTTTAAGACATGTTGGTATCAAAAAAATTCTGTATATACTGTGTGTTCGCATGCGCACGCACACACATGCACATACACGCAAGCATGATCCTCCGATTCTGGCTTTGATAACTGAAAGTCATCTGGCAGGGAAGAAAGAGGATTCTTTACACATTGAGTTTCACAAAACTTATCATGATGCAAAAGTTCAAAGGTTGAAGGCTTGTATATGATAAACTTTACATGTGATTATTTGTCTGAAATATTGTAAAAGTAAGATTCATCATGTGGCACCGTGGGCAGTGGGATAAACTGGGATGTGTTTTCATGCCTCAAATGACTGCAAGCCTTTTAGATTTATGGATGTCAAGATTCACATGAGCTTTTCAGTTTATGAGACAGTTAAGCATCAGAACAAATTTAGGTAATGCTATAGATACGTAAATCATTTGAAAGGTTTATTGTCCAACTTTTTTTGCTTTTTAGCATCAAAGATACAGAGTGGTCATTGTATACTGCACAAGAATTCAGATTTCCTAACTGTATGGCAATTGTAAGCATTGATCTGAGTATTACAAGCGCTAGGTAATTCTTAGAGTTGCATCTTTTAAACTGCTTTAGAAGAGCATGACTTTGTCTCAAAATATTTGCCTAATATATTAAAAAAACATTAATCTTGGTTCAGACCATAGGAGGTAGACATTGTAGCACAAACCCCTATAACCACTCTTTTCTCCAAAGTGCACATTTTATTTGAAGATATTTCAGACCGTAAAGATGATCTACTTTATATTTTGATCAGGGTTGTGGCTTTATTAATATTGTTGTCTGTAATCTAACCAATGAATTATAGTAATGCAGAATAGTTTGCCAGATGGTAAATCTAGGTTTGCAAGTTTATCAACGTTAATTCATTTCCCTAATTCTCATTCAGAAGTAGAATCAGAATGCTCGTGGGGAGCTGAGTGTGTTGGGCTTACATATTTTCATTTTCTGCATTAACTTAGGTGTACCTTCTATGTTTGTTTTATAGTACAGATAGAACTGTGTATTGTACAAGTTGAGTTAGTGCCAACATATTTCCAATAAGTTGTTTAATCACTAAGCAAGTCTGCTTTCCAACTGGGCAATGTGCCCATTACCAATATGCAGCACTGGGTTAGAACAACTTAACAATTATACTAGTTATGTCTAAAAAGCATCCTGAGTCGAATCAGCTGTTAACTCTTGGAAAAGGTAGTTAAATATGCCAGTAATTTTTTGACATCATCAGAAAAGGACATTCACTTTTTTCTTTTATAGAAATATAGAAGAGAGTCTCTGGAGGTCATCAGCACTTTTTCTCAGTAACAGAAGTTTGTGTAACACCAAGGAAAAATTGTTATCTTTGCAATTTTCCCAGCTGCCATTGGCTTATACTGCAAAAAACAGAACTCAGTGTTAAATTTGCATTTCTTGAAAGAGCTCAAAGCACTGACTAGCCATATGCCACATAATTTAAACATATATATTGTAATGAGATATGTTCTCGATAATACTTTTGTTATGAGTTCTGAAGAAAATATTAAAGCAATCAGAGTTGTTTGTGATCTGTTCTAAAAGTGTTTCTGAAAGACAGAAGAAACATTCTTCTCTCTCTGTGTGGATAACATACCAGATAGGAAGCTGGTATAGCATTCTGCTTTCTAAACAGTAAATTAAAGAGCTGTCTCTACTACTTGCATGATGTTTGGGGGAAATCTTGCAACCAAAGAATCTGTCTTCTATTCCAAAGTCCAAACTCCAGATATAATTATGGAGAAAAGGGCTGAGGAAGCAAGGCTAGCCTGTTTTGTTTTGATTGGACTAAAAGTTCAGACTTAAGTTCTCTGTGGTCAGGAGGCTGAGATTAAAGGGTCTGTAATTAGATTCAATACTCCGTGTGTCTTAATGCCCAGAAAGGCCAAACCCTGTCTGCAGGCAATGCTAGTTGCCAGGATCATCAAAAATAATTCATAGATGCAAGTGAAAAGGAAATTATGCATGCTTTCTGAAATAGTTTGTTCTTGCTTGTTCTGTCTTGCTTGTTTCTGTAGAAAGAAAGGGTAGGAAATCCCTCAAAATATCTAGTAAATAAGTAGAATTTGAGGTTGCAAAGAAATAGTTTTACTTCTGAAAACAGATTGCCTAGATCTTTTAGATAGTCCTCTACATTCAAGATGTGTTTGATTATTTTTTCTTTTTAATCTTCCTACATACCTTACATTGCATACAGTAATACTCAAAGCAAAATAAACTATTAGATGTATTTTTTTTATTATGTGCATGTGTGTACGAACAGAAAAAAGATTTCTGTGTAACACATACCACCTAGTTGCAAGAGGGCAGGTGTGCCCTTTGATTATCAGTTTATACTAAATAATCATTTTTAAGGGTTTTGTTGTAGAAATTTCCATGTTTACATTGATAGTGATAAGCAAAACGAAATGTTCTTTAGGTTGTATTGACAGCTGAGGATAACATTTACATTTGGCCTGTGGGTGGACTACTGCAGAAAAAGTGATTATATTGGGGGTTTCCGCTCTTTTCGAAATCCAGATCACAAACCCTGGCATTGGTTGGAGGTGTCCCCTGCACTGCATTCTGAGTGTGCTTTTCTTTTACAGGCAAGTTAAAGATCAAAATAAGAAAGTAGCAAATCTGAAGCACAAGGAGCAAGTGGAGAAAAAGAAGAGCGCACAGATGCTGGAGGAGGCCAGGAGAAGAGAGGATAATCTCAATGACAGCTCCCAACAGCTTCAGGTAACATGAGAACCGAGTTAAAGGGATATGGCCAATGAGCCAGTCTTGGCTATCTCACTCTCTGCTGTACCTCCTGATTTATTTCCAATAATTTCCAATAGGAAATTTGTTACTGTTTGTTTAAAAGGTGAAGGCTTCAAGGATAGCAGCCTCTCAGTTTCCTTTATAGTTTATAGTTTACTCCATTTTTGTAATAAGAAAAAAATAAAAAAGGTGTAACTGTCAACTCAGTTATGAAATGAATCATTGAGATAATATTACCTTACTGGCTTTGAGACTGGTATGGCATTTCTTTCTTCACTGCTGTTCTAACAGCCTTTTTCTTTAGCTGTTGTGTGTATTTTCCCAGCTGGTTTTACCTTATATCGCTACCTTTTCTTCAGTAAACAAAAGATAACCAAGCCTTTATCAGTAAGTATTCTTACAGTAAATTGAAATCATTATGAGGTAACTGGAGAATCATGTGTTTTCGGTGTTTACTCAACATTGTTTGACAATGAAACCCTGCTCCATCTCGTGAGTTCTGGTATTCTCACTAGTCACTTACGTATTTTGCTTTATTTTTGAAATCATAATATGGTGCTGCCCCACAGAGTTAACTGATTCCCTCAAATCTATATAGACAAATGAAAATCACCAGTTTGAAACCAAGTGAAATATTTCTCAGTTTGCGAGATGTAGATGTTTTATCAAGCGGTAAGTTATCAAGTGCTGTCATAGTTATGTTAAACTACAGCCATGGCATAAAGCAAAGATAGCATGATGCTAAGTGAGAAGACAATAGATGTTTTGCCTGTGATTTCTTTAACTTACAAAAATAACTTTCATTTTGGCTAGAGAAAATGGACATAGGAGTCTTTAAAAATTATTTCTGAAATCTTAACAGAGCAAACCTTTCTGTGGGTATTTTCTTCTACTGCCCTAGGTTAAATCCTGGTTCCTATAACTAGCTGTGTTTGATACTACAACTACAATAAAGACATGCGGTAAAACCTAGTAGTTCAATAGAAAAGACAAATCACCTCCTTAATTTAAGTTGATACTTCTTTACTCTGTTCTGTGGAATTCCAGTGGGATGGTTTCAACTCTTTAAGAACTTTCAAAAGAACCACAGAAACATGTGTCCATGTGGAATGCTCTCAGATGCACTATTTTGTGGTTTTCCCCCTCAGTTCCAGCCCTATACGTACAGTGCACTGAAATGGTTAAGTGTATGAAGTAATTTCATAACTACAGATTTTTATAAAAGACTGGGATGTGGGAATTCTGCATCTGCAGCCAGTTTTGTGGCTGTAATGCTACAACGATCCACAAGGCTGTAGTTATGTGGCAGCTTAAGTTCAAATAACACAATACTCCTTATATTAGTGAAATGTCTTTAAAAATTTCTAAAAATAATGTAATATTTGGTTAGATTTCTAATCTGTATTTGTATAAATATATATTTTAAGTTGGAAAAGATAAGTAGTACTTGACATCTGACATGCAATTTTGTACATACTGTATTTATCAAATGATACCATTGCACAAGATCATCTTTTGGGGGTTTTTTTCAGGTTTGAAAAGGTACCATTTTCTTTACTTGCTTTTTTCCTCCGCTGTTATTCTTTCCCTTTCAGTTTTCCTTTCATTTATGCAAACAGAATGTATTGGAAGAAGCCTGAAATCTGTTCTTTCTCAGATCCTATTAGCATATTAAAATTGCTCATTTATTTTTTAGAAACAGTAAATTAGGTAATATGTTTGTACAATTGCACATAGTAATGGACAGACAGTAATATTCTGGTTACTGATAGCTTTAAGTCCTGTTACAATTTTTCAAGTTTGGAAGCTGACTCTTGTAAAGATTCACACACCGGTTTCTGATATTTCAGTGATTGTACAGCTGTGGTGGCAGTAGTGAGGCATCTGTTGCTGAGAATTCAAGTGGCAGGTTGAGGAATGGTGCTGCTTTATATTAGAGTTGTTTAAGAATGTATAGCTGTCCTCACGATGTACTATCACATTCTTTATTACCAAAGTAGTTGAGCTGTTGAGATATCACAGATATAAAACTATGACTAGCATAATTACCATAGTTTTCCTGTAAATATTTTTATTCTTTTCAATTTCAATCCAAAAATAGCCAACTTATATCCAGAAACTAGAAAAAATAACCGATTTTCTCTTATGAAGAAGCCAAATTAATTGGGTATGTTTTTCTGCAGTGATACCTTACTGTGGACTTGAGGTCTAATAGGGAAACTAAAGTTGAGAAGAGATGTCAAAGTATACGTTTTTCATCATTACCTTTTGTTATTCAGTTTCTCCAATTAGAGACAACTATACATTTTTGTACAATAGTATATGCTTTTTTCACTTTGCTTATGTTGTGTTGTATTCTGCACTGGTTTCTTCGATCGGAGTGTTACTTTCAATATAATAAGTATTTATGAGACAAAAAAAAATTAACAAATGTCTAAGAATTTAAGAATTTAAAGTTGAAGTGGCATGTAATACTCAGCGTTGAAATGTAGAAGTTATCGCAATATTAATATTACTTGATTTTCCCTAGCGCCTTTCCTGCTTTTGTGAACATAATTGTCCCGTTTGGGTGGGCTCATTTTCAGAGTCTTTCCTCATATACAGCACAAGGCTGAAGGGAATGCTTTCATTCACAGATGAAAAAGGTCTTTAGGCTCTAATGAAAATATCAGGCTAAGGTAAAATATGGAGTGTTTAATGACAAGTGACAGGTTCAATAAAAGCTCCTTCCTTTAGAAGAGCTCTCTGCTTATAGCCTCCCTCATTCAAGGACTTCAGCGTTTTCGTTTCCTGGAAGTAAAATTTACCCAGTACCACATTTCAATTTGTTAGCTATGGAGACCTGTCTTCTCCATAGACTCTAAAGAGCACTGCCTTCTAATTGATTAAAAAAAATAAACAAACCTGAGAGGAAAACAGATTTTTTTTATGCAACCATTGTTGGGTTTGGGGTCAGGACACACAAGCACCAATTTCAGATAATTTTGGTCTTGGTGGTTTTGGCTGGAATTAATAAGAAGACATTATGAAATGCTTAAAAATATATGATATGCATGTTCCTCGGTTGACCGTCTGCAATCCAGTCAAATAAACACACTCCCAAGCACATATTCCACCCCTCCTCGCTGTGTCCCTGACAAGCATGCGGTTTCTTTCTTCCTGAGTCCAGTAACAAAATGTTCGTTTATTCAGAGAGCTCTGATGATGGAAATTTGGTATTTTGGGGAGTGGGGGAAGAATGAAAACCATAATGTCTCAATTCCAGTGAGCTGGATAAATGGGTTTCCAAATTTGTCTTTTCCTCCTGGGTTCCCTTGAAACCACAATTCTCCAGAGATTTGAGAGGTTAACGAGTGTCTGGTCTATAAACAGGACAAAAAAACAGGCAGTTGGACTGGAATAGAAAATTTTTGCTTGAAGTAACTGAAGCTAGAGTATTGTGAAAAGGAAGTGATATTCTATCTTGTCCTAGAAAGGTAACATTTACTGAAATTTCAAGAAATTTGAGTGGATACTTGAAACGGACATATGGAAGGTAGTATGCATATTTTCTTACCTAACGCTTTTCCAGAGTTTTTGGAAGGAATTTTCAGAATATTTTGTGGCATTGAGTTGTCTACCACTGTATCCATACTGCAGCAGCTATCCAGCAATCTCTAATTGCTGCTGACGATCTGTATATCCGGAAGCTGTGTAAAATACATTTAAATTCTTTAATGAACAGCTGTAACACCGAATAAAATTGTTCATTTTTTTTCTATTTTTTATACACCGAAGTTTAGATAACCTAATGTGTACTTCCTAATCCTTGAATTATATGTAAGTGGGCAAGTTTATGTTGCTTGGTCCTTGTCTTTATATAATTCCTCTATCTTGTTGAGCATTAGATAGGAAATATATCTTTGAAGTGGAAAGAACTGGATTTTCCATCTAAATAACTGTACAGGGTTTTAAAGAAAACCTTTTGTTCAGCACTGTCTTTACTACAACCCAGATCAAGCTAGATGAAACTGAAAGACAGCCAAATGTCTTCTCATCAAATGAAACTTCTGAATCCGTTATTTATCAGGAACTATTTGTCATGAGACACTATAGCATGTACATACAGCCAGTGTAACCACTCAAAAATCTCAAAGCCCAAGTGAAATACATCTGGTCTTAACGTGCTATGGCTGGATTTTGAGATTAAGGTAGCTGATATAGCCTGATATCTTGACGGATCTCTCCATGATGAAAGAGAAAATGATGCATCTTCTTTCAGCTGTCGGTAAAGAAAGATCATACTTCCCTAATTAATCTATAAACTTGCCTTTGGACAATGTGTACAAAACCACTGAAGAAATCATTAGCTACAGAGATTCATTAGTGCACTGTGTTTATTTTGCAAGGTCTCTGGGGAATCCAGAAGTTGATTCTTTCTATCGTGTGATGTAGATAATGAACAGGAGTTTGGAGGAAAGTGGCTATGTTGATATCAACATCCTGATCATGAATTTTCTGCAGGAAATGAGTCAATGAAAGAAATTTTGCAATACAGAATATGAGACTTTTCCAAAACTACTATCAGTAAACAAAATCAGTTAGATTGAGAGTTCAAGTACTTGGCAGTGAGAATATGGAGAAGAAAAGTTCTTTATGTATTAGAGGATCTTTTATGTTAGGGAAGTCCTGTGCTCTAGCGAAGGCCTCCATCCAAACTATAAGAATGATAGTTGTGAAAGCTCAAGTGAAAAGAAAAAAAAGAAAAAGAAAGTAAAGGCAGTAGTTGCACAGGAGTACTCAGGTTGGTCTGATAAACTTTACACTTCCCTCTCAATTTGAGAGTTTAAAGAAAATGAACTTTTTCAGAGGGAAAGATGGCCGAAGATAAGATGAATCAAGTTTTCAGCAGAACGATATTTTGTAATTGCTATCAGACAGAAGAAAAAATCATACTCTTGTAAAGTGTAAATGCGGTATTGAAATGTTTGTGATATCATAAACAGTGACTTAATAAAAAGAGAGAAAATGATTCAATATAGTTTATATAATGTAGACAAGTCATTTCTTGCAATAGGCGTCCCTCTCTTAAAAGTTTAGGTGCACAAACATTCTCTCTGGTAGCAAGGCCAGCTTAAGAATTTGAAACCTCTTCTTTTTGCAGGCACTTATTCTCAATATCATGCTATAGTTCGTCTCCCCCTTAATTGTACTGATATAGGTGTTTGAAGAGCTGCACTGTAAATCAGACTGCTGAAGTTTCCTGGGTTAAATATTTAGTCTCCTTTTTTAACCCATACTCATTCAGAGATCATATGCACAATGCGATTCAGGTAACAATTGGATTGACACCACCAACAGAATGTTACTTTTGCAGCCCTCTTCATTTTCAGATAAAATATAATCTACTCCCATTAGCAATGATCATTGCATAATACTAGTTTTCACAGTACAGTATGAGAAGTTATTTCTCTTTGGAAACTAAGTGTAGAAAATGTTCAGTACTATAGAGTTTTAATTTTAAATATCCAAAAATTTTGAAATAATAGTAATACCAGTGAATATTTTGGGCACACTGTTATAGAGTATTTTCTTTACTGTTTTTTATTCCCTTTAACTCTCTCACAATTTCTACAACTTGGAATTCGATATGCGTAATTAAAGGAAAGTCTCAAAACAAATACCTCAAGGTATTCTTTCATAATAAGCCTTAAATATATAACCTTGTTGAGGCGAAATAATTCTAACTTCTTGAATTAACTTCTTGATGATTAAAATAGAAAATTGTTTTCTGACATGAAAATATGTTGTGTACTTATAATGCAGTGAAATTTTGAAAAGCTTAGATTTAAGGAAAAACTGTTCCAACTTAAATTTCAAGATTTCCTTCCCAACTTACTAGGCATCATCAGCTTTGAAGCAAACTGCACTAGTTAAATGGTGTTACATGCTTTTCTGGGATAAGTGAATTTCAAGTGCTGAATTGCTGGTGAATTTCTCTTCCATATAGACCACTGCCATATCAGATCCCAGCCTTCCCTTTCAGTAAGTGAAGTGTATTTTCTTTATCCCTTGGATAGCCCAGCTCAGCATGTTAAGGCACATACAACTATCAGATGCTCAACTGCAGCCTGGTGGAGATCTATTTTTTATGCTGCTTTGCATCCACAGGTCTTATTCCAGAAAATAATCTGACATTTAAGACCTATAGTTTCTCTTTGAGATCAGATCCATCTTTGGGAATTATTCAGATCAAAATGTTCCTTCTCTCTCCTTTCCTCTCCCAGTACTTGTTTAGACATTGATTACATCTGGAAGAAGTTTTGGCCTTCCTGGTATTGGGCAATTCTCTGTGCTGTCCGGCCTTGGAGGTGGTATTGTTCCTTGGGTCCAACTAGGTGCCATTGTCACCTACTCAGGTGGCTGTGACTTCATTAAATGGGATATCCAGGTCTAGGTCACCCAGGACCTGAGGACAGAACCCCCTGACATAAAGCGCTGAGATGGTATGAATTCACTTTGTAGTTCTGTTTTTAAGAAATTTGTTTGCATTGTTTGAAGGGGTAACTTTTTCCTGTCAGTCATCAAATCGTTCCATAGCTCAGCATAAAGGATGGAGCTAACGTTGTTATGTTCTTGGTAATTAAGCAAAAATGTGATTCTAAGTTCACACATGATCTGAATCAGATTTGTACTGTCTGTTCCCCCAGTATTATATAGAACTTCTATTAACAAACATGCAACTTGTATGAACAAATATAGGGTTTAAATGACAATCATACCTCATACAAATCTAAATGGAATAAAAGTATGCAAAGTCTTCCTCCCTTTTGCTTTAGACTGGACACAGTGGTAGCCAGTCAGTAGTTTTGGGATCAACTGACCCTCCAAACCCCTCTCTCAGAGATTCTGTGACATCTGGCTATGCAGCGGAAACCAGGGTATGTTAAGAGATGTGGCATTCTAGTAGCCATTTTAATTTCCATCCGCTTTTACAGTATGTTACAGAAAATACAGTGTTCCACAAATGTTACAGTCTATACTTATTTGGTGAGATGTAATTTTCAGCACAGTGTGTGCATTTACTATAGGCACAAGCAAAAGTTTAACCCTAGCATACACCTGGAGAAAAACTAGCTCTTGTTCTTGTCGAGTCATAACTCCACCTGCCAAGGGAGCTTTTCCTAACTTTTCCGGGTATGTGGGAGAAATTCCAAAAATTATGACCTTTTAGTGAAGCTTTTTGCAACTTGTAGTGAGGCAAAGTTTCTTTTTTGTGGTTACTTTGAATTTTACCCTTTTTTAAGGAATTGAAAGTTCCTAATTAAGCATTCCTGCATGCATCTACTTATATAAAGTAGATAGGCATTGTATGGGTGATGAATAGACAGCCCCACTTCATGTTCCTGTTTTGTAATATATGCGTGAAGTAATGCAACAGTTAAGAACAATTTTCAGATTTCTGCATGTGCAGTGTTCTCTAATGAAAAAACTTAAATTTTAATTTAATATTTTAAATTTTTTTCATTTAATATCACAGAAATAGGATTGGAAAGAAATCGTAATCCATTGAACAACGGAGAAATCTTACATAGTACCAAAAATTAGTGTATAATATGAACTAGCAATATTATGAAATTATGTTTTCGTGTGGAAGTTACACTGCTGGATTTTGATTTCAGCAAGACAGTAGTGCACATTGGCAACATTCAGAAAAAATGAGCTTCTAAATAAAAGTTAAGGTTTCTTCCATTTTCTCTTTTGAAATCATAAAGTGCAACTTTATTCCAAAGAATATTGTGAAAAATTACTAACAGATTACCAGAAAATAAACTCGAGAAGGTAGGACAAATATCTGGACTAACAAGAAGGAATGAAGTCTAACCCTGACTACCGCGTCTTCTCAGAGGAGGTCCTGTTCTTAGGAATATTAGTCTTGTTCGTCTCTCATCCTCTTAAAAGTGGATCTGCTGGATTTTGCAAAACAGTAGATTCTCCATTTACTAGAAGGAGACTCATCAAGACAAACTTCTGTGCTTATTAAGCCTTAAGAGTGCTTACCTCGTGTTCTTTCTAATACTATCTTTCCCAATTGTCCATACAGAAATCTGCTATCTACATTTCTTCAGACGTCTGCCTACAGATAGAGTATATAGTAGTTTGGGTGCCCGCTAAAAAAGTGCAAATTTGCCTTGGCATTTCTTCATTTTCTGATACTTGTGAATTTCTGTGTACTTTTTTTAACATTCTTGCAAAGTCAGCCATGAGAAAAATGTGGTGACAGTCCTATCTCCAGTTTTAACAAAGACTTCTTTTCTGATGAATATTTACAAGGTCTTGAACTTTATTGTTGGTTATGTGTGCAGGGTTGCATGCTGAAGCAACAACAAAAATAATATACTTTTGAATGGAAAATGAGTTGTCTCATGGATTTCTCTGTAGCTCGTATGAATTGTTTGGTTGTGTTATTAAAGAAGGGAGGTCCAGGTTTTTCCTCCTTCTGAAACATAACATACATGTTTGAGTATCAGCATATATGCCCTTGTTGTTTGATTTGATATGACGACTCCTACAGAGACAGAATCTGTCATTTCTAAGGAATCAATGTTTATGACATTAAATACATTGTTATGGAATTACCACCAGCTTTATTTGACCAGAAGAGAGCACTCCTTACAGAATACTTGTTACTATAACATTTACAGAGACTAAGCCCAAGAACAGACTTGACATTTAGAATGGATAAGTGTATCCCTTGATAGACACTTAGCCATCTGCTCTATTTATTTTCACTTTATAGTTTAGTTTACTATACATCCATTATGTTCAGGTTTGACCTAGACACTGCTCACACATCTTTAAAAAAGATGAACTGTTTAACTCTGTCTTCTTATATAATGTAAAAATACTCTGCAGTTTTGAAAAGATAGCTGGAAAAAAATCCTAAAATTAGCTATTTACAACTGGAATTAGGCAGTCTCCCAATTATCCCAATATTTCCTTAACTGCAAATTGAGATTTGTAGTGAGAGAAAACCATTATGAAGCTTGAGTTTTTAGCAGAGGAAAGAGGACTCCTTACATCTTAACATTCCTCTGTGATCCATTGGGAATATTATTCTCCAGACACACTTTCTCCCAGCCTTTACTATAGAAACATTAGGTGTCAGTGGAAGATGAAATCTGCTATTTGTACTCAGTTGCCTGTTTGGCAAAGAGGAGCATTGGTACCCTTTATGATATGCCAGAAACTTAAGTGCTGTGAAGACTGGACAGCTGAATGTGTGCCAACAACCTTAACCACTAGATGTTTTTCACAAGGATTTTTTTTTTCAAGATTAGTATCTGAGTTCAAACTCCTTTCCTAAAAACTGTCAGAGAGATTAATGTAACTGTTGACAACATAGTGTGGTTCCTGTGAGGAGGTCTCTCCTGGGAGTAGAAAACATTGAGGGCTAGATTTAAGCAAAACAATGGGAGTACATTCAAGGAGAAAAACAGCTTTCTACTCATTTTGGTGTTTTATTTCTTGGGCTTGAGAAATGGCAATAAATTTGCATTTTTCCTTTTCTGGTTTTCTCTCTCTCTGAACTCTTTTTTTTACGTGCTTTGTTGAAAATTGTTTCTAACTCATATCTTCTCGAGAATAAAAATGCCCGGTCTGCTGCAGTGCACTTCTTACTCCCATTGCTTGGTAAAGTTGATATTCTCTAATAGAGAAAGCGTCAAAATTGATGACTTCCCAACTAGACGGAATATCACTGTGTACTTGTTCAGTTTTTATATTTTTCCTAAGTGTTTGTTACAGGTCACTGTTGGTATTTCTCACTAGATGGACTTTTGGTCTGACCCTTTAGAGTTCTGAATTTTTTTTTTTTTTTGAAAAACTTAGTTAAAAAATGGTCAGTTGTAATTTTTTCTAATAAAATTGAAATCATTACATGTATACATGGTAATACTGTATTTTTGGACTTAAGGATGCTATTTGGTTTTCTGTGAGTAGGAATGTTCCAGTCTGTAAACTATACATTTGAAGTTGAAATAGTTTTCTTGGCTTTGGTAGCTGATGTTGGTGGTCGAAGAGTTTCAAAGATATCAACAGCCTTAAGGTAGGATTTTTCCTTAATTGTCCTTATTATCGGTCAGTTGATAGTTCCAAAGACCGTTTTTATCTTTTAAGTCTCTCCAGCACATAATCATGTTGGCTTCCCTTCATTTGATCCTTCAGATGAACGAGCAGGTTTTGGAAGTCAAGTTTAGAATCTGCTGTATAATAAGCTAAGAGGTGGTCACGGAGCTGCTACCCAGCTGCTCTGGTAGAGATATGAAAGGCTGGGGAGATCAGTAGATACCATCAATTTTATCTAGGAAAAAAGTATCTTAGCAATCAGAAGTTTGGGAACCAGTGGTGCAGCTGGTTCTTTAAAATTTGCACAGACGGAGATTTCACAGCCTCCCTAGAACTGTGGCACAGCAGTACATGTGATAACCATTCCGTCTGCTTCCTCCTCTCCTGTGCCATTGTAATAGAAGCCCTGTCTGTCCTTTTTCTGGACTCAGACACTGAAGAAGTACCTCTTAATCCTGTGCTCCCAAGATGGAGATGTTTGGAGAAGCAGTTGAAGAAGAGTCTCAAGAATTTCTCCAAACTAATCTCTCCAAACTTATATGGAAAAAGACAATAGTTTTCAAACTACTAATAGCCATTTTATTCTTCGGGAGCCAGGGAGTATTTTTACCAACTTCACAGGCTCAAAACCACAGTTAATCATTTTGGAATATTTAGGACTAAAGAAACATTAATAACCATTTTCCCCTTCCTCTGGACTACTTCAGGCTTCTATAGAAACAATTGAAATGATATATAAAAATGGAGAATCTCTCAGAATGTGAGGAGTTTCCACTTGCTCATCCTTTTGTTTCTTTTGTTGGTGAATTTAAATAGTAATTTTTCTGAATGTTATGATGTTATGTTGTTTGTTCAAATAATAATATCAATGTAACACCAAAAATATACTGACAAGAAGCTTTTCTTTTCAAATATTCATGTCAATATTTTTGGACTGATGATTTTCTTGTGATGTTACTATCAAAAAATCTACCTTTTACCTTTTTCTTTTCAGTATTGTGTTCTTATTGGTGGTATCTAATCCGTTTAGCATTTCATACAAGCATGTTATTTGACTGAGCCATTCAGTTCTTCCTGAAACAATATTACTGAATTTTTTTAAAGTTTCTGTTACTGTACCCAAGTCAGAAAGTATCATTGAATAAGAGACTCAAATTCCACATCAAGCTGATGTCATACATAAATTTACAGTGAAGATTATAGGCTGATTGTCATTCTCTAAATGAGTTTAGGTTAGTAGTATAATTCACGTTGGTTTACATAAGCTCTGACTGGCACACGGAAAGAACAAATCTTAGCTAAAAGCCATCAACATGCTTTCTGTTTTCTGACCAAATAATGTGACAGATTTGCATCTTATTGGCCTGTTACTTTTTTTATCTCTTTGCTTTTCTGTGATTGTTTTAAAATTAAAAAAAGTTTCTTTTTGGACAGTCTTAATCATTATTATTGAGCTCTTAATTGCATGATACCAGGTTATGTAATAAACAGTTACTGAATTTAATAGTTTAAGGTATTTGATAAGGTTTTTTAATATATAAATAGGTTCCTTCATTAGATATTCAGCTTTGGCATCATTACTACATCAGATCAGATGTGGTAAAACCGATCAGTGCATTTACTGGAAAGGATATTGAGAAGAAGAACAGAAAATGGTTTTTTTATGTATTTTGATTTAAGCAAAACATTTCCCTAAATTCTGTATAGATATATTTGGTTAGTAGCTGAATCCTGTATGTACCAAGACAGATCTTTTCCTTGAAATTAACTTCACTTAATGCATCTGGCTTCCCAGGATGGGGAGAGAAGGGAAGGGATGGGGGGTTACAGTCCTTTCATATTAAGTAAAATGAATAGTGGTTAGCATTAGCATCTCACCAGAATGTTAGTCCTATCCAGCAACTTATGTCTGCTTCAAAGGAAGCAGCTCTTCAGTCCTACTACAAACACATTAGCTACTCTACTATGATGAAAATCAAAAAAGGGGCATCAGAGACTAAAATGAATGCATGAGATGCAAGATAACTTGCAGGAATTCTCTAAATTTAGAAGTGAGATTCAAGAGAATCCTCAGTTTCACTGCTGTGTAAACAGTTCCTCACCAGTGTTGTGTCACCAGCAGTTTTTGCCATACATTCAGCTATGAAAAAGAGGAAAGACAGAAGTGAACTTTTATAGATGGTTATCCATGCATGCTGCTTCTGCTCTTCTTTTTGGCTGAATGATTGAATTGAAAATGGGCAAAGAAAGGTACGTCTTACAACTGCCGTAGTATATTAGTGTAGTGATGGTGACAGGACTGATGTCAGGAAGGAGAGTTCGGAGGAGTAGGAGTGTTTCAAGGGAATCATGGGTTCGGGCCTCTCATTAATAGTGCAGTTAGTTATAACTGTCACTGTTTTGTGGAAATCCCATATGAATTTAGGAGTCTTGAGTCATACTGTTGATTTATATGTGAAGAAGAAATCTTTTTACAGTAGCCTTTCACCCGTTAGCCTCTCACAAAAGTACAGTTCCAGAAATCTATTGGTTTTGCTCACTTTGGAAGTTTCACAGCTATATTGTCAGCCTTGGGTCTCATTCCAGTAGTCAGTGTAGTGAGTGACTATTGTTACAGGGAAACGTAGTCCCTGTTGGTTTTAAAAAATACAAAAGTGGTAATTTGTAACAGCTGAAGTGAAATGTTAAAGCTGTTGGCACCCTGTATGAGCTGCTAAATGGTAAACCTGGCTGTTAGTATTGGCAGGGTACTTTAGTCTGTCTAGGTTGTTACTAATGAAAAGTGCCTATACAAAATGAACATACCTGTCTAATTCCTGTATTTGGGGTGGGAAGCTTAGAGTAGCACGAAAGAAGTGTCAAAAGGATGGGTAGCTATCAGTAAGAGAAGTTGCCAGTTTCTCATAGATTTAAGCTGTTCTTCCTTTTCCTTCTAGGGCTGCCTGTGTAATACTATCTATTACTATTTGCCATTTTCTTTCTCTTCTCACTTTCCATCCTCCTTCAGGAAATGTATAAATATCTAGCTTGCAATGCACTTTATTTTAATAGAAGGAAATGGGAAGTGAAGAGTGTTATGATCAACATAATTCAATTAGTATTGATTAGAACACTTCCTTCTTGTTACCTGCAATCTCTGTACGTTTAAGATTGCTGCTGCTGTTGAACACAACTGCTATGTATTTCTGAAACACTTTTTGAAAATATCACACCTGTGAGTGCTGGCACATAAAATACCTTGGAACAAAAATTCTGAGCAGCTAAAGCTGTTCACATGTTTTGTAGACACACTGTGTAGTGTTCTGAAACATATTTGTACCAGTTTTCAGGCAAAAGTAGGAATATGCACAAGTTTTGGTGAGATTTTTGTGTGCATTCAATGTGCAGACAATGTGGAAAATTGTTTGTCTTCAGTGGATTAGGGTTTTTTCCCTTTTATTTCACTTTTGTTTAAATTGGATCCATTAATCATAATGTATACTGGGCAGTATCTGTTATGGTCCAGCTTTATAGTTCATATATTACTTTTTCAATGTTCTTTTCTTATTCCATGTAAATGTGTTTTAGGGACAAACACAAGCATGTTTTGTCCTTATGCGTCACATGTACGACATTATGCACTATTGCATTATGTGCAATACATACTGATTTTCCTCAAAATAATTCTTTTCAACAAGAGCTGTCATTCAGTGCATAATGCCATTGTAAAATATTGTTGTTCTGTGTGTATTTTTTGCTGCTTCTTTGTGGTCTATATCTTTAAGAACAAAAATGAGTTCATATACCTTCTGATAGCTATGTGAATTAGTTGTGTCTGTATTTATTTTCTTAGCATGGACAGAAGTGCATTTTTTAGAGCCGTTTGTACTTGTCATGAAGTTTTACAGACGTATTTTACTATGTGGGGTTTTTTTTTCTATTTCTTCCTCAGTGAGGTAGGTAGTCATGAGGATTTTGTGCAGGGAGCAACTGCCTAGTTGTTTACATGTTTGTGCATTTTGTTAACTTTTGTGGTTGAGCACATTTTATGATTTTCTTTGAAGTGATTGTCCATACATATAACATTTAAAGTGTGCATCCATCCCAGGTACAGAAGAGCAGATTTTTTTTGTCAACTTCATTTGCAGGTCTGCTTCACTATGGAGTGTCCTGCTCTGCAGCAATGATACCCAAAGGGCCACGCTGTCCAAAAACCACTCCATTTTTCTACTGCCTTTCTCTTTCAGTCATAGAAACTCACTAGCCATTCCTCATGAACTGTTGGCTTCCTTGTGTGTTTCCACCATGCTAATTTTACTGCGCTAGTTTAGTTATAATTATATATCTGTTGGAAACAATTTTTATCAAATTTCTATTTCTACTATAAGTATATTTCTTGTTCTTTCTGCAGCTGATGATCCACAAGTGCATGCGTACATGCATACTCTGGAAGTATACGTCTTCTCTTTTTTCCCTTGTAGTACTCTTAGGAGAAGATGCTCATCCATTTCTGCTGTCCCTCGTATTTGCAATATGGCATATATATTTATATATAGCATATGTAGCACTGTGGCCAGCTTCATCTCACTTCCCTCTCAACCCCTAGTGGAACTGAATTCTTCTACTATGATTTTTCTCTTTTTGTCTCCTAAAGTTATTTTTCTGCAGTTATGCAACTTGCAAGCCTTGAATCTCCATCCATACTCCTTATTTGGCAGATACAGTTTAACAAATGTTGTCATATGTTGTCCTAATGAGACAGTCATCATGCATCTCAATCTCTGATCTCTCCAAAGATATGGAAACACTGGTTGAGGATCTCCTGCTTGGCAGTTCCTGTCTGTTCAGCTCTCAGACTATTGAAGTTCTCCTCTCATGCAGGAGCTCATACTAACTATGTAGGCTGTTGCTGTACTTAGGAAGAAGCCCTTTCTGGCTCATTCTGTGAGAAAGAGACATCATATAACCCTAATACTTCAATGTTCTCACCTTCAAATAGAGGGGCAGGGGGTTTGCCATCACAAGTAATCCCTCTGCTTTAGTTCTTACACAATTTGAGGGCATCAAGGCAGTGGTATGCAACACTGATGATTCTTACACTAGTATTTGCTATCTACCTCACTATCTAGAATAAGATTTTTAACTAAGGCTGTGACTGCTACTGGGGCACTGGATGAATCAGTACTGGTAGTTATCATTCTATCAGCTTCACTGTTCTCTCATGTCCAGCAGTGTATATAGTCCTATTACACAGTACTTTGCCTCCCAGTTACTTTATTTTCATTCTCCGAATCTTTAGTACTGGATCTGTGTTTATCTGTGGTTCACACTACATCATGGAATCAAGATATGCACTACCTTCAGGTAGTTCCTCTTCAGTGATTTGCAATGTCTTTTTTTATTCCACTCTTCAAGACTGAATGCTTCTTTTTTATTGCCATTTTCTTCAGCAAGTGATAATGGAGATAGAAACTATTTACCATGGACTTCTCCTGCTTTGCATGCGTTCTTGAGCTAGATTTTATTGTAACTACCATTCTAGACATGTACAACAGTGTTCTGTCCTTCAGCATTTACCCTGTGTGTATCCTTCAAAATACATTAAGTCAAAGTATTATCTCCTCTGTATAAAAGATATTGTCACTCACAAAGGGAGAAATTATTCTTGCTTTTCTTGTTCAGAGACTTACTTAAGTAGCTGATCAGCATAAGGAACTAAATGAAATAGATCTGCCACACTCAGCTGAGCTATGCTGCGCTGTGATTATTTGCTTCTCAAAACGAATGAGACTAGTACCATCCATCACGTTGTATCTTAGCTTAAAGCTTCAGGACCTTCTTAAAAGGCCTGCAGGTATTTACAGATATTTTTCAGAGAAAAGAAAAGTAGTGATTCATTAACAAATTGTGTTCTTCTGGAGAGCAGCCTTCCCATTTTGTCATAACATCTTTGCTTCTGGCTTCAGCAGTGCAATAATGCAGCCAACACTGCAGAAACCCACCTTCCATATTTTAGTGAGAGTCTTTTGACTGCAGGTATTTTATCATAGACTCCAGCAGTGACAAATCTGAAGTCGTCAGTGAGCTGGCTACAGTAGGACTTTCTGCTCTTCACATTTTGTTCCCATTATAGCTGAAGACAGAAAACAAGGCAACTTTATGGAAGAATCTCAATAAGATTTTAATTTGTGAAAGAAATATATGTTACTCAATCAGCATGTAGTTTAGAATTGCAGATTACCAAGACTTCATATTTTTAAACTGTGAAAAATTCTTAACATTTGTAGGTGGGCTGCTTCCAAATGTTAGTGAAGAATTTTCTCTATCTGTAACTAAATGACAGTTTGTATCCAGGATGAAGCTTAAAGCTGTATTGAGGCAGCTGACAGTCCTGAGTTCCTAGGTTTCACTTATCTAGTGGAAACTCAGTTCACAAAATGGGGGATTTTTCTTCCTAAGGAGAGTTTTATCCTGATTTAAAATGGACAGAGTTAAGTATCATTAGATTCCTTATCTGGGAGCTCCTTGAGGGAATACATGATAAGGAAGAGGAGTAGTTCACAAGGATAAGTGCTTGTGTGTTGCCGCAATGTAATAATTTCACCGTTTCCTTAGTTAGGAACACTTCCAATACTGTGTTCTTCTGTTCTGATATATGAAAGGACAAGGGCAAAATAAGCTATTGCTAATTAAGGGATTACGTGAAAATGGCCTTTCAATACCTGGGTGATTGTCTAGTCCTGGAAATATTTTTAGCAGGCAGAAGAAGCAGTTCATTGCATTATCAAGCTTTTAACTAATCATTTCCAAGAGTTAACTAAAGAAATCCATGTTAATTCCAATTCAAAGGGTAAAATTAGACCTTAAGGCCACTTTGAGTCTAATTCAAAACATAGTTACAAAGTAGTCTGCCAGGTTATCTCAGATTTAATTGAACCTAAACTACTTGGTGAAAACAGAGATCCTATTTCATGCACTTTCATAAAACTTCATGGCAGGTTGCACATTACATGAATGCAGGACAGATTAAATTGATGTATGCTGTTAACATATATCACTTGGACATCCTACCACTTATTTCTTTCCTGAAGTGATAGAAGAAGCCCCAAATTTTGTCATTCTTCCTTTCCTTCAAGGCTTTAAGTAATACATGTTTAAGTATTGGGGATGGAGTTTGCATACAAATCAACTTTAGGATGACAATATTTGTAGCAAAAATTTATATTGTGCCTGAACTCAGCACTTCCACAGTGTCTGCTGGGTTTTTCGTTTTCTTTGTGCTATCACCAGTGAGCATAAAGGCCGAGCCATCTTCTGTATCCCAGTTTAGTGCCATCTCTGCTGTGGAATCTTGCAACTTGGGAGTAGAGGACGGCCAGGGAGGGCCATGGAGATACATAGGTAGGCAATGAAGAACCCAGTTACTGTACAGGTTTTTTCTTTCTGAATAATCATCTATATAAGCTTCATGAAAGGAGTCTATCATTCTGCAATTTTATCAAAATACAAGATTATGAATTTGCCCTCAGTGTTACTTTCTAAAGTATTTATGAAACAACTCTAGTTATACTCTAGTCCACTACTTCAGAGGATCAGTCCTTTCGGCTATCAGGAATTACCTGTTTTATCAGCATATGATAAATCATGCGATGATGATTTTCTTTTTCCTGCGGCGAGTATAGTGCCTGTTTTGTCACAGCCTTTTCAGCTGGAGAAGGCATATTTTTTTTCTATTCACAATGAAAGGTTTCAAGTCTCTGTTCCTTTCTAGAATTCCTATTTTGAGCCTAATTGGTAGAAAATTTTTGAGATTTCCAGAACAATTTGTAATAAGAAACTTCTGAAATAACTTAGTGGGTAGTTATAATTAACACAGTTCTTTCTTCAAAGGTTAATGCTTATCACAATAATGTAATTAAAAAGAGGAAAACAGTGGTAGCACAGGTCAAAGTTTAGCATGAGCTTTTCACATTAGAGTTTAGAGCCAAACAATTGGAAAAACATAACAGTTTTTTAAAAGGAAAATGCTGGTTTGCTTGTATTAACTTTTCTCTATTAATTTATTTTGTTTGAAACTGTAGTTTATACTAGAAAATATCAAATACTAATCAATCATGAAACAAAGAGCTAGAAACAAAATAATTATTTAAAAATCTCTTGAAACTATTCTGCACTTCGCAGTGTTGGTACTATCTGACTATGCAACAATTTGCTGCACCTTCCAGGCATTGATGTCATTTTGTAGCACCAGGTGGGTAGATTTATTGTGCTGCTATTAGGAACACGAGTAAACTGTCATGGCTCCTTTAAGTATGTTTGTCTGAGAAAAAATTCCTAAGTAAACTCTCCTTACTAGATAGGTTATTAGTAGTTCATAGACTAAATTTTAAAATGGTTAAAAATTCATTGGCAGTTATTTGCAACACTAGATTTTCTTTAAACTTGCAAATCTGTAGCGTATATATAAAATTTTGCGTATTACTTTAGAGAAAATAATTACATTATGTATGAATGGAGATTTTTCAACAGCAGATAATGTGGCACTGTCTTGGTCCATTTTGATACCATCAGTAGAATTCAGTTGTTCTTGCTGCTGTCCCTTAGAGTTCAACTGTCTGAACAGTGTACTGTCTGAACTCTCAGCTGTCTGAATGTATATTCTGAATGTGCATTCTCAACTGCTTGCCTGTGATAAAGAGCACAGAGGAGTGTACATACAGAACTTACACTCAGAATGTTTAATTCTGCTTCCTTCTTTTAAACCAGTATCCGTTTTACACGCAGCTGTTCAAATGAACTAGTCCCAGTTCTATTGATTGATATGGAGGGGTACACTTCCTATCCAGGAGTAATAACCCAAGGGGAGTTGATAGTTTTCATGTAATGCAGATAGGCAAGTAAATATTTTTCGTGTCTGGCAGTGTTAGTATTCTGTGCTGAATTTTCCAGGAACTCACTCTTCATCTTTTTGAAGAGTCTCTGGTTAAGCTAATTGTAACCATGAGGTAATTTTGAAAGGTTTTTTTAAGTGCTTCCGAAAGATTCAAAAGATATGAAACCATGCTCTGCAACTCATATTTTTGAAATGAAAATATCTCCATTTGTTTTTTGCTTTGTTTTTTTTTTTTATAAAGCAGCAATTACTTGCCCTGTGAATCTACTTTGAAAAGTACGACTCTGAAAGCTCCTCTGACTGCAAAGCCTAACAAATACTGTTGCCTGCGCTAGTAGTTGAATATTAGCCTTTCTCTACTTGAGGGCCGTGGTGCCAGAGGTCTTGCCCTGGTCTGACACAAAGCTTTGTGTGTCTGGTGAAACACTCTAGTTGAAAGTGGCAGTCCTGAGACTGCCAGAAATGGTACTCATATGTCAGTATCCCTGGTGATGTATTCCAAGTTCTGGAAAGCAGGAATGAAGGAGTAAGTCAGGATCTTTCCTTAAAATCCAAAGAATAATTTCAGCATTATGAAGGTTGCAAAGTCAAGTTTCTTCCAAGTCAGTCATCTTTTTCCTTATTCTTTAAGGAAACAGTGGAAAATTTCAATCCTAAGTGAAAAAAAGGATGGAAGGCAAAGGTGTAAATCTGACAAAAAGTCCAATGCAAAGGCAAAAATGCTTTTCATTCTTCCACTGCTGCTAAGATGGCTAAAAAGCCCTTGTGGTAAATTAAACATGTGCATTAAACATCTGATCTTAAACATATTAACTAAACCAATCTGCAGGATAAAAAATACATAAATATTGCTTCAACCTGTTCCTTTCTGGTGAATGTGTTAAGCTGCCATGCTCCAAGACATTCGTACATACTTATCAGGGCAGCCTCCTTCGCAGTCTTTTGTCCAAGCCACTACAGCAGAGGCAGGAGATACATGTTTATTTTCTTAGTAATATTTAGATAAGCAGGTTCTCCTGTACAAACAAGAACACCATTTGTTTTGTATAACTTTTTTCTAAACTGCATTGTTTGTATAAACCTATCAAATGGTGTATTTTCTGAGGAGCAGTACAGTTTTCTTCAGTGGCCTTTGAATGTAGGTGGGACATCTAAACTTGCGACTGCGAAGATGCACTCAATCAAAGAATAAATTTTCAGGGAATATTGATACATTGTATGTCTAAGATTCAGACTGCCCAGATGGACATTTCATAATTCCAAGAGAGTTATTGATGAAAGACTTCCTTAAAGAGTTACCTGAACAATAGAAAATTCTGTTGCGTTAATGCTTGCTTCTTTACCCCTTAACCCGGAAATGACAAATTGCAAAACTTCATTGCTGTGTTTCCCTTTTTACCTCATCTGCTGGTGTGAGCAAATGAGCAAATCTGAACGCCTGCTACCTTCCCACCAATTCTGGCTACTATGCTTCTTTGGAACTGCACCCTAATCTTTATTTACAAACAACTCCTGCGTATCTATGCTGCATAATCTGAAAAGACTGTGATATGTCTGACACCGAGGGCAAACACATCTGTCTTGCTTTGCTAGCTTTTTCCTTCACTTTACTAAATGCTTCTTCCTTCTCTTGCATCACTTCATCTTTCTTTCCTTTGTGTGAAGATATTTTGCCTGGAGTTGCACCTTGGGAGGGAGAAACACAATTTGGTTGGCATAGAACTTGGTTGATTAAAAGACTTCAAACAAGTCATCTTCACCTGGTCTCCCGTCATTTTCCAGGACAATCTACGTAAAAAGGATGATCGGATTGAAGAATTGGAAGAGGCACTCAGAGAAAGTGTTCAGATAACTGCAGAGCGGGAAATGGTGCTAGCACAAGAGGAGTCAGCCAGGATCAATGCTGAGAAACAGGTCTGCAATCTTATAAAGTCACTGGTAATCCTCTTAGGAAAGTAACCTGACAGTAAAGTAGTATTTTCCCTGCTTTACTGCAAAACACAGCTGGTTTTGTTTGATGATCCTAAATCTCTGTTCAAACATTAGGTAACAGGGCCCATAATGTCAGCAAAGCTTTCATGAGAATGTGTTTTTTCCAAGTAATGTTTTTGTGAATATAAAAAACAAATGTAAGGTATCCTGTGCTTTAAAACATTATTTTATGTAAAAATTCCTCTGACTTGTCTTGTCCATCAGTTGGCCATCTATTTTCCTATGTATAAACATATACATACACTGTGCTGTTCATTGCACATATTTGAAGAAGATGATTTTTACTCACAAAGCTTTTAGAAGTCCTGTTTATGGACCACAGTCTCATTGTGCTTGCAATTGCAAAACTCCTGGACAGAGAGACAAATCCTCTGGCTTAAACTTACACACAGAAAATACACCCTTGTCTGTTGAAGCCACAGGTGTAAGATTTTATGCATGGATTTATTCTGTATCACTGATCAGAAATGCTGAAGAATCATATGTGTGTCCAATTTTGACTCCCGTAAGTAATCATCAAGAAAGCATACCATATGTGGTGAGTAAACTTCCCTGAGGTTTTGATAGTGCTTTTGAAGTAGAAGCAGCTGAACCTGACATTCTCACTGTGCTTTTCTGAGCCTCTTCTGTGTTTTTCCACAGTTACACTGTTCCTTATTTGACCTTAATTAGCAAATAGGAGCATTTGGTCAGCTAAGTTGCAATGGCATTTTCTCTTTCTGTTTGTTATTTAAATGAAAGAAGTTCTGACTAACATAACAAAATGTATTCTTATGTTGCATACTCTTCCTGAGATATTTGTGTCTTCCTTTTAGTTAATAATCTAGACTTTCAGGAAGAAAGCCACTGTTTCTGTCTTTAGGATAAAGTCAAGCTCAACTGTTTGCCGGTAGACCTATTCCAAGGATCATTCTGGTTGCTGTACCCTAAGATTCTAGACAACATTATGGAATTCACTTAGCAAGATGTCTTCTTTCCAACCCTTCTGTAGGCTTAAAAAAAACTGTATAAAGAAGAAATGTTAAATAGGTAGTGAATACCATATCAAAGCATAGATCTCCTTGTAAGAAAAATGTTTATCTCACAAAGAAACAGATTTTATGCCGAGATGCAAAAGTAACCAAAATAGTAAGTTATACAATGCCTAGCTTGTCATAGCATTTTAATTTCTTTGTTACAAGACAGAGAGGCAATTACTCTTTGTATTCTTTTAGCACATAGAAATCCATAGAACACATCCTTTTATGGTGGCTATGCTAGAAATACAGAACAAGATGCAGAAGGTTCAATGAATTTTTTGAGGGATGGTTTTGAAGAAGGGTACCGTGTGTTAATTTTGTAGCTGTTAATGCATCTGAAGTTATGTAAGTAAGCACAAAGGTGAACATTTGAAAATTTATGCATGCATAATGTAGGCTAGTATCAGGGACTGATCATAGTGAGCCAGTCATCTCAGTGTTGAAAGACATGAAAAGTGGGTTAAGTGCATCCTGCAAAGGATGATAGCTTGTATTTGATTCACTAGCAAAAAGGAGGGCTAGTAGGATTAACATGATCAAAGCTACAGACAAGGAGATTACTGCACAAATAGGCATGACCTGCACAAGAAAGATTTTTTCAAAGATTCAGACAAGAATCTAATCCCGTCAAAGAACTTCGGCTATATAGATGCAATTGGGAAGAGCTTGTATTAGAGATATTAGGTAGAAGACTGCAGATACTGCAGATTTTTAAATATAACCTTTATGCAAGGACTAGAAAGAGGCCTGAGTCAAAGATGACATCAAGATTAACAAAAATATGAAAGTTCCTCCCTACACAAAAAAGAAAGGGAGTAGTGAGGAAGACTTTAGTCACAGGATGGGAAGGAGTTCTCCTTTTCAGCCTGTTGAGCATAAACTATTCATGGATGTCTATCCATCATGAGCTGTTGGTAACAGGTTTATTATGGACAGGAGAAGAGATGAGTCTGGATTAGTAAAATAGGGAACTGTTGTCATGGAAATAAAGTTTTATTTGCATGAGAGGCTCTAAAGCTAAAATGTGGAAAAAGAACTGCTTATGGAATGCATGCACATTTTTGGTTTGACAGTAAGAAGACAGTGTGAAAAGAAAAGCAACCTGAGTGACGTGTTGCATTTAGCATCAAAAAAACTGTTGTGTCCCATTCTGTCCAACAGGATTTTGCTTCAGTATCAATTAAATACAATCAGGTAACAGAGGGATGGCAAGTAGCTGTTTCTCCAAAGTGGGGAGGGGACTTCTTTTTCAAATGTTTTTCATTTCACATTCCTTCAATTACTTAAATGAATATTCTCCTCATTTCATGTTCCATGGAGATTTTGTGTAGAATTATGAAAGCCTCCCTTAGATGACTTAAGAGTTTACAAATGCAGGGCTCTCTCTTCTTTTTTTTAATAGGAAATTGATGGCAAATCCTGTGATCTTTTACAAATTGTGATAATAAGGTTAGGGTCATTCTTAGACCAAGTATGAATGTTGTGTGTGGATTTTAAAAGTTTGATGTTATCCAAACTGAATTTGCTTTTAATTGCATGCTTTTTCTTTACTCTCTTCTGTTTATCTTGTTTTCTTCCATTCTACCACATCACTGCCTGTCTGAAGCTGTTAAGTGAATCAGTGCATGAGGTCAACCATTTTGGCTTTAAGTGGTTCAAGGTATGAGGACATCTTGTGTGTGCATTTCTGCCTCAATCTTTAATGTTGTTTTTGTAGCCTGTGTTGTGTAGTTCTACCCTCCATCATCTCATGAGGTTTGGTTTTCTGTTTTACAGACTTCAAATTCAAATTATGATGTCCATGAAGCTACTTAGGATTTCAAGGTCCTCTGATTTCCATCTGAGATTAAAATCTTGCTCTCTTTAGTCCAGTGTTTGAAAATATTCTGGCAACGTGTGTTAACTGTGGCAGTATGTTAACTGTGTTAACATACCATCCACATATGGCAAATTTCTCCAGCTGATAAAAGCTTGTTGTTTATTTCAGGGTCTTGGACTCGTTCTTTCTTTCCTTCATCTACCAAAAAAAAATACCCCAAAAAACCAAAAACGGGCATTTCCTGCTAGGAGCAGTGCATCCTTTGGATTGGGCCTAGTTTTGTTTACCTTATTGTTCTGTATAACAGAAACCCTACCATACAGGAGTAGATGAGGGAGACTTATACAGTATAAAGACTTGGAAGTTCTTCAACAAATTCTTTAATTTCGAACAGATTCAGCTGGTTTTGTTGGTCCACTTGTGGAATCCTATATGTAAATATTATTGTAACTTCCTTAAGGCTATGGGATTATGTACTACTGTGATTGATCCCGTTAGTTCAACCCATTAGGTTAAAGGTCTGAAAGTATACAGAGGCCTTTTTTTGGGTACTCTCTGTAAAGCTCAAGGTAGGATTTCTAGGATAAACACTTCTAACATACAGATCTTACTTGTCCATTAGAGGTGGCAAAGACAAATGTGGTTCCAGGCATTTTTTTCTGGATTAACCAAATCTGAGTTTACTTCAATAAAGCTGTCCTAACATTCTTCAGAAAAAAAGGATTAAGTTCAAATTTTCCCCTGCTCACAAATACAGTGGTAATTTTGCTTTGCTAGGAAAAACTCCTGGAGATCTTTGACAAAAGGCCCCATCTTGATCATAAACTTTTTTTTCACTGTTCTGTTGCATCTTACTATTTCTCCTCTCCTCCAGTAAGAAGCAGGAGTTTGTCTTATATATCAGCATGACCATGATCAGCACCATTCCCAGAACAATGCTAGAAATATGTTTCAGTCTTCATGAAAAAATAAGGCCCTTTTTGTGGAACAAACTACAACAGAAGTTCGGATGTGGTTTGATGAACATACGTATCGAACTGTGGTTTCCCTGTGACGATTCATGCTAGGACATTCCTAGTTCAGGAAGAGTGGAAACAGTCACTGTCTCAGGATGCTTGTATGTCGTGGTGATAAAGGGAGCCTACACAACCAACTTAGAATAGATAGCTAACTTGTAAATGGCTGGAATTAGGTGAAATGCATCCTATACTTCTTGCATGATCTTGATTTTCCATCCGTTAAATGGAATTTAGGTAATAGTATTTAGCATTTAACCAGTTAATCAAAATACAGGGAAGGTATTCTAAGATAGCCCTTAAAAGAAGTGTTCGTTCCCAAGGATGCTGAGGATAAACATTCAGAATTAATCAGGGTTTTGATAATTAGGAATTCTTCATAGTAAAGTTTTCTTAAGACTACCAGGATTGAAAACTTGTGCACACAGTAGTAACAGGAAGCTGAAGACAAATACTTACATGTATTCAGAAGATCCATATTCGTTGGTACAAAACTCTATTTTCCTATATTTTAGCTGTACCGTAATCACAGAGCTCTTAGGTCTGCTCATTCTGTAATTCAGTGTCAATCAATAATGAGTAGTGTCAGGTCCTTGGCTCAAGGAGCACAGTGCTAGAATTGCTTGCAGTTTGAGCCTTGCTTATTGGAGGACATAGTTCACAAATACAGGAAATTAGCAACCATACTGACTCAAGATATTAGGCCCTCCCTTTCTTTACTCCCTTTCATCTCTATATTTCAGTGCATCCCTTCAGTTTCACCAGCCTGAGTCTTTCTGAGGCCATACTGTGAAATGGAGCAGTGACGTGACATACAATAAAGATTATCTTATTTTTTGAAGGAATTTTTTCATGTGGACCAATTCACTTATCTAGTTCACAGTCCTGCATAGAACTGTAAGAGCACATTGGAGGAGGCATTGAACGGTGGGGGCGAGACTGAGAAATGGAGACAGAAATTTCTTTATTACCAAAAATATTTTTACCAAAAGCTGTTATCGTGGCCTTTACAATAGGCTGCTATTTCTATGCGAATGAGATGGTGTACTGCCTGACGTTAACATACGTTCCCTCGTTTTGTTTCCTTCAAATTCTAGCAGCAGTAGGTCACCTCTGGTGACAATAGCCTAGTTCTAGTCTCTAATGTCAACTCCTGCTTAAGTTCACTCCCCCTCTACCATATCAGCTAACATCTAACTCCTTGTCCTAAAATGTTTTGGCAAATAAATATATGAAACACTGACCGTTTCCTGTTCTGTCCTTCCTCCCTTAAAAAGTTATCTAAACTGAAATTTCTGAGTACCAGTCTGATTTTGAGGCCTTCCATCAACTTTATTTGAAGTTGTGGTTCTTAGTGGGAAATTTTAACAGAGGTTAAGTATATAAACTTAGACCTATAAATAGTTATATCTTGATTCACTGTACCTTTTTATCCTACACATGGCAGCTTTCTCTGCCTTGCCTGTTGAGAAGAAATAAAATACTGAACTATTGTAATAGTAAAGTATTGTTTAAATGTATTTTCTTGTACTAATTCTTCCTTCCAGTATCTTTATAAGATATTTCAGCAGGATTTAATGTTCTTTCATACTCAATTGCATAAGTAGAATATGTTGATAACAAGACTCATTGAATCTGTGCCCATTTCAGAATTCATATCCATTTGTTAAGCAAAAAATATGGAATCAGTTAATAACTGAATCAGAGACTCGTAGGAGTTCTCTCATTTTACCCCATCTCCCGTTCCCCAGGATCTCCCTGTTATAAGTACAAATTCTGCAGAGGTTTGAAGTAAAAAAAAATCCAACCTCCAAGAGTTTAGCCCTTCCTCTCTTATCTAGAAGTCACTATACAGAAACTATAGACAAGCTTTGAATGATACCTGCCATCAGGCCACCATTCTGACCCTGTTGTATCTTATTATTGACTACATTTTCTTTTTGTAAGAAGAGAAAATAAATTTACAACAAAATTATTATAAACTGGACCTTATTCTTCTGCAGTGATTTTAATCTGTTAAGAACAGATAATAAATTTATACACATCCCCTTTTTGCTGAGCATTCTGTAACTGAAATCTATCTAAAATATTTTTTTTTAATGCGTTGAGTGTTGGGAGTATTTCATAGCATGAATTTTTGCACATTAAGTTGATACCAATAGGTCTCTCTAAAAGTGGAATTTCTCATCAACCAGTTACCTACAGCTGTTTTCTGAGGTATCAGAGACTATACACTCTAGAATTGTCAGAATTCTGACTCATCTGTAACAGATGCTGGATAGTTTGCTTTTAATGAGTGGTTTTGGCTGTTCTTGTATTATCTCCTGCTGAGAAGTTTGATAAACCAAGTGATTGGAGGTCAAGGCAGTAATCCAAGCTATGGCTTGGGGGTAAAGCTGCTGGAGCCTGATTGCTCCCCACTGATTTTTTCTAAGCAGTTTGCGTTCTCTTAGGCTGAACTGCTCTTGAGTATTTTCTGCATCACTCCTTTCTATAAAAGTGTGCCCAACTTTATCTGTTTTTTGCACAAGTACTAGGTACATTTAATTCATATTAAGTAAAGAATTGCTGCTAAAAACTCAGATTTGAATTTCTTTTGGTAAAAGAAATTACCAATATAAATTGGTTTTAAAATATTTTTCACTCAATTTTTAGCCTTGAGTATAATCTTGCCATTGTTCTTCAAGATCCAGAAATTTTACATTCTTTTGTCCCGTCCTTTTCCTTTAGTTAGAAGAAGTATTTTGACTAAAGAAACCATGCACTGTGTCTTCATCAGTTAATGTTGTCAGTCATTTCACTGCTTCTCCCCAGAGTGTTTCAACTGATTGTGCAGTCTCTTCATTTAAATGTATTCAGATTTATATTGAGACACACTCCTTACAGGGGAAGGGAGATTCAGTATGTCAGGGATAACATGTAATTCCTTCTGTATTCAATAGCGTAGCTTTTAAGAGGCAACAGAGTGGAATTTTTATTCGTCTCTGTCCTAGATGTGTTCAGCTCTATCTAGTTGGGGTCTTGGGAATTTTTTGCCTACAGTGGAGAACAAAGAATAAAAAAGCTTTTAAAATCATCCTCCAAGAAAAGTTTGGGACAGAGACCTTTTTCTAACATTATAGGAGAAAACACTTCTAAAGAACTCATAATCTTTGAATTTTTTTTAAAGCTTTGCACTTGTTTAAGGTTGCAGAAGTGGGTGAAAATTTGTGACTTTTAGGAGAGGTCTTGACACCAAAATGAGGATCTGCTTATGTTGAAAATACACATTGAACATTTCTCCATTTAAATCACCTTTTCCTTTTGGTGAAATGAGAAATGTTGATGAAAATTGTCATGTAGAAATTTGGTTCCACTGCTGATCTTCAGGTTATTTTGTTTGTTTGGGTTGTTATCCGCTTTTTTTTTTTTAATAAATATATAGGGATTTCAGATTATCCTTTTCATGATAGTGAAGCTTTCTAAAGAAGGCTTCATCTCAGCACCTCTCTGCCTTTTGTATTATTTTTTCAAGCACTCACCCCTAGATTGTATTTGAATTTGTTGTGTCAAAGTCTGAGTTGCCTTCCAGGCTGGTTTGGTTATTGAAGTATTATTATGTCATGCACACTTGGTTACTTTAGGAATGCTTGGAATTGTAAAGATCCAAGCCAATAGTTGCACTAGTATTTGCTTAAAGCTAGTATTGTGGTTTTTCCATTTGGAATTTCTTTTCTGTTTTCCAATTACGATCTTAAATTGTGATCTTAGAAGTAATTACGATACTATTAAATGTTGTCACTGACATTAGCGTGAAAAGTTCATTAGATTCATCAGAAAAATATGCATTCCTTTTTCTGACATAATTGATTTTTTCCTTCACATCCATGAAGTGTAAGAAAGGAAAGTGTATTCCTTTCCAGATCATTCTCCTGTCCAGAAAAGTATGGGAAAGTGACAAATTTCAGGTTTGTTATATTGAGGATTCCTCTTCTTTCTGAAACATTTCCTACTCACACAAAAGCTTCCAGACTTTGCTGGACTGATGTTCATCATCCTTCAAACCCTAAATTAAATTGCAGTCTGAGTTCAGCTGGCTCAGTATAGTGAGATTACTTTTTAGTTATTGTGGCTAGATTCTGTTGTGTGCTTTCTGTTAACTCCATTGCTAAAGGTTAGTTTCCATATGTTTAGTGCAAGAGGAGACTTTCCTGAGCTTGGCAGTGAGACTGTGCTTCTTCAGTTAAACTTAGCCACAAGTTCAACCTTCATCTACATGTATGTGCTTTATTGTAATGACTGTGCTTTTATATATTGATGTGCATGACCCTTATTGTCTTTTGGGAAAAGAGTGTTAAAGGTATATATGGAAGTAGCATAACGTTTTTTCAGTGCTTATAGTGAGTTATTTTGTCTCTATATCATTTATTTCTTTGGAGAATCAATGTATGCTGTCTATATTGTCCATCCATACTGTATAGCACAGCATTAAATATTTACCTTGAATATCATTAGGTTATGTCTAAACTTCAGTCTACCATGATGACATATCCTAGTTAACCTGAAACTGCCTAAAATGCAGCGAAATGGAGATCAGGTTGTTCTAGAGAATGCTTGTGAAAAACTGCTTAAATCCTTGGGCAATTAGTCTGAGCCAAAAGGCTTCCTATGACCTAACTGAACTGCTACCTTAGCAGCAATCACAGACTATAGTAAGAAAGTTCAAAAGTTATTTTGAAGGTGTACAGTGGTGTACAGTTGCAACTGGAGTATCGTGAGTTAACTGTTGTTTTAAAAATTTTGTTTGGATGTAATAAATCATGCTAAATGTGCTTAATTCTAGTCTCTCTGCCTCTGTAGGGATTTTTAAGTGGCGATTAAAACCCAGTTTTTTGCAACATTGCTAGTTATCCCTAGACGTAGCAATTGCTGCCTTGTTCCCAACAGGTTCAGGGAGTTTCAATCCTAGCCACACAAGACAAACACAAGACAGTTTCCTTAAGCTATAGATCCACATAAAATATAACAGATCAGCTTCCTTCTGTGTGGTTGCAAGGATTAAAAAGCATAATGGAAATACTTCATTTGATAAAGGTTCCAGTTGAGGGAAATGCAAAAATAAATTTGTAACTTTTTATAGTCTTCAGATACCACAGGTACAACAGGTTTCTGTCCTCAATAGAAATCAGATATTCAGTTTTTCATTTCTTTTCCCCTGGCCGGACTCAAAATTTTTTTTGTGTGTTAAGCAGAGACAATTATTGCTTCCTTCTCAAGAGTTCTTGTCCTGTCAGCAGACCATTGCTTGCTTATATGGCTTATGGCTCTCATTTAGGAGATACAACTGTCACAGCTACCTCCAAACAACCTAACAAGACCCAGCTGTCAGTTCTTCAGTCCTGAAGTATGTCAGCTCAGGAAGATTTCTGAGAGTTTTTTCTTTTCCAAACATCCGTGAGTTTTGATCGTTCCTGCTTTATACAAGAACATAACATATAACTCAGTGCTCTTGGAGTATGAGCAAAAAACACTCTTAATGATACTCAAACAATGTATTTGTTGACAAAGACTCCTGTATTTCTATTTCTGTGGGTTCTGTAGGAGTAACACTGTAATGTCAGATATCATCTGGTCAGTCTACTATTAGTGCTCTTCATTGCCTAGAGCCATCAGTGGAAACAGAAGGGAGCAATACATAGCATTAACTCCTCCTCATTATCAGATACTCTTTCATAATGAAAGTTTTGTTGGGGACCAGCTCACAGATAAGGAAGAGAGTTGGAGTCTCTTATTTCCAAGTATCTCATTTTCACAATGATAAGAAAATTTGCACTCAACTACAGTATCCTGCAGCTTTTTAGACCAGTCTTTTGTTCTCTCTGTTTGTCTTCTTTCTATTTCTTTTCTTTCCCAATTAATAATGTAAGAATGGGAGAGTGGCTGCAGTTCTGTTAAGCCACCAAAACACTGTATTTTATCGCGGGTGTTGAAGGTACAGAATCCTAGCAACCTAAAAACCGAAGGCACAAAGACTTAAGAAAGACACACGCTAACTTTAAGAAACACACAATTTTATCCCTAAAATAACTGTTGTACATTGCAGATAACCAGAAGATCCTGCTTTGTCTCTGGAGGAATGATAATCTACCAGACATTTTCGCAGCTTTGACACTAACTCCCTCTTCATTGTGAACAAAACAGAACTGCTTTATGTGCATAGTCTGCCACAGTCCTCTAATACTGTACACAGTTGACCTTGGCCAATGTGGTGTCAGAAATCTGGCACCCTTTCTGGGATGGAGGTGTATTTTTTTACCAGTGTATTTTGAGCAGTATTTTACAGTTATACTTCAGTGAAGTTTGTCTCTGTGGCTGGGAGAAACAGAGTGTATATGCTGTTGACAGCATCAGCTGATAAATGTGATATATAGAAAAAGCTTAACTGTTGCACAACAGTCTGCTGTGTTTATTTCCCAGTTTCTTTAGATAGGACCTTCAACTAAGTAATTCCAACTTTCAAAAAAATAGTTTTTCACTTGTCTGCAAAGGACCTTAGGGCAACATTAATTAACAGTGACCACACAGAACAAGTGAAGTAGCTTTATGTGGAGATGTATAGATAGTGTAGGGAGGAAGGCTCTCTTTAGGTGCTGAACATCTGTTCACTTTAGGATATATTTATAGTGCCTAGAGTTGCAGAATAAAAAAGAAGGTAAAGGATCTCAATGTTTTTTTTATCTGCCTCACAAGGATTAGTGGGGGTCATATTGTCATAACTGAGAACCCAGTAGCCATGAGCCCTTCCTCTGTCCACCTACGTACATATGCGTACTCATACACTGGTATTGAATTACAGGGGCTTGATGGAGAGCCAAAGCTCCTGTCTGTGTGATGAGGCAGAGCCATTCTGCTTTTTGCCCTTCTGCTTTTTACCATTCTGCTAACAGAATGGCCGAGCTTTCAACAGTTCTTTTAGCTGATGGCTTTCCTTACCGTACAGACTAGAAATTGCATTTTAATTTTATTTAAAAATAAGGTTTTTCTTGTTACTGTTTACTTATTTCTCCATTTTTCTCTGGTATTCTTAGCTCTCATGAAACTATGCTTAACAGTTTTCTGAATATGTCTAAAAATTTAAAAGTTGTTCCCATGTTTCAGAATGGCCAAGTATTTAGTTGTGTCTTGGATGTAGTCTTTAAGAGTACCTAAAGCCACCCTACTGCTTTAACAAAAATGGGTCTGTGATGAAACCATAATTCATTTCCTTCTTATTTTGTGTAAAGGTTTATTAGCTTGTGATTTAAGCAAACCATCTGGTCCTGCTGGCAATCCAAGTTATGTCAGACTCGGTGCTTTCTCCCTGTAATATGTTACTTGGGGCAGTTAAATTACATACTTAAGTCCCAAGCCTGGCCTGTGCTTTTTCCGTGTCTTAACATCTGTTCTGGGAAAATTTTCTGGGACCCAAACAAGTTTACATGGAGCCAGAACTCTTGTCTTTGTCTTTCTTCTCATCTCTATTTCTTCCTCTTCTCTCTCTCTGTTCTTGCAATCTAATCAGTCCAACTAAGTAAAAGCTAATGCAGAAATCTGCAGTCCTTTTATCATTTCAGTAATGTACACAATGAGATGAAAAATGGTTTAAAAACTTAAGATCTGAAAGAAGTAAGAGAGAGTCTTCTGAGAGAGTGAGTGGCACTTTATGAGGAATGTTAGTTTTTTTTCGTTTGTCCTTGTAGTATTCTTACTTCTGACTTGTTATTTCAAGACCTTTTGTTTTGGTAGCCTTACTTGTTTGGTCAAAAATATAGATTTCTAGTACATTTTGCATCTTGTATACTGTGATGCCAATGTATTGTTTACATAAGGAAGGTCTGTGTTCAAAAAATTAATGATTTTAAATATACAGATTAGCCTGGTGAGGTGGTTTTGAAAATAAGATCTCTTGTGACTGACTTACACAATGCTAGTGTAAAGAGACCTATAATATATTTGTGTCTTTATTCTGTAAAATTCCATCTTTTTGTATTCTTCCTGGAACTTGTAAGACACATAATGAATATAAACAGCTATCTCATAACCAATTATGTCTGTAATAGGAAAGAAATTGAATTTCTTTCCTTAAATTCACAACAAAAAATGTGTCTGTTTTTAGGCATGTAAATAAACATGAACCTGTAAGTTTTCCATATATCACTGCATCTGAAGAACTGTATCTCCAGTAGAAGAGTATGCATGATTCTTCGTGTAATATTCAAGTTGCTTTGCCTTGCCCTTTCAAACTTTTAATTATGGACTGATGTACAGTCGTCTTTGCTTGACCAGAAAATTATTGAAATGCTTGATCAAAGGAAAAAAGAATGAGGAAAGAAGATTAAAAGCTACCTTGGGCCATCTGGATGATTGAAACTGCAGCTCAATCAGTAAGAAAATGAATAACTGAGAGAAATGCAGTCTATTCTGTGAAGAGAGATTTGTTAATCTACAGGTGGGGAAAAGCCCTATCCTCTAACATTAACATAAAACACAGTTTTATATAGTGTACTAGTCAAAATCGGAATATTGGCTAGTCTTAATAAATATTATTTAAGCCAGTTTACATATACATTTGAACTATGGATGCATTCATGTCCTGTCACTTGAGACTGGAAAATTTTCCTTTGCAGTGTCTGTGGAGGGCATGCATTTAGCTTTTTCCTCTACCCTTCTGGCCCATAGCATATGAAAGTAGATTGCATGGGTCACCATTTCAATTACTCTCAACTGCTCTGTTGAGACAGAGTCCTCTGCCACTGCAAGTGTTTTTCAAGTGCATAGCATTTTGCTCCTTGCATTGCCGTATTGATGACTTTGTCCATGTCTGCTTTATATTTGCGTAGTTGTAGAGAATCACACTGTATTACTTGCATACATGATGCCTTTGTTGCTTGGATGAGGGCCACATGTACAAAATTACTCTGCTTCTCTGACAGGGCATGAGTATAAAATTAAGCTCCATAGACGTCTTCCTGAGAGCGCTGTGAAGATCTTTTTCAATTTGCTGTGAAGTAGATAAGTTCTCTTCAGATGATTCTTCATCACTGAGGAAGAACTTTACACTGGGAAGCAAAAGGAATAGGCCACCACATTGTCATTTGAACACACTGTGAAGTATTTGGGGCTCCTGAGGCTGCTTTAGTTAGCCTGGCTGGATGGATTGACCTTGGGTACAGGAGTCTTTAGGCACTGCTTTTAAGAGGCAATCAATTACTAACCACATCAGTTGATGTGGCCTTCTTCCTGCCATGAAATATCTACCCTGTCTCAGAAATCTTCAATAGTGTTATTAGTCCTCCTCATACCAGGTGGAATTTTCAGCTTGCTTATCTTGTTCATCAGGAGCTATTACAGAGGCTGGTAGGGTCCGCAACTTCATTCATATTCAGCACATCCATCCCCTTTCTCAGTTTTACTGTCTATCATTAAGACTTTCTTGGAGCTGAACCAAGCTCTTTGGAAGCCCTTGGCTTCACATCACCCAGTGGCCAGACAGCTGACCAGAAACACCAGGTACTTAGAGATAATGTGGTATTTGTATGTCTGCTCAACTATCTGTTTTCTGATCATGACAGTTGCATCAGAGGAATCTACAGTCAGAGTGTGTAGAAGCACGGAGATTACCTGGTTAGATAGTCTCCTGGAAAGGGCTTAATTTTTTGAATTAGATGGTTTCTTCTGTGTCTTGACAGGCTGCTGTTGACGTGGTAGTTAAAGCCTCCTGTTCTACTGCCAAGGCTATGCATCTTGCTTCCAGGATAGCAATTCACTGATCTTTCTAAGAGATAAGATCTTTCTAAGGAGATGTAATACTATGCAGAAAATTTATCTCATGTTGATGTTTCCCTCATCAGTTACAGATACAGTGGTTACCCATATCAGGACTTCCTGACCTGATTTCCAGTGTTCTCAGCCATGTTTCACATAGTTTGTTCAACATCAGTCTCTCAGGAACCCTCTCCCCTAATGGAAACTTTCTTCAACTTCATGTTCTTCCTTAAAGACAGCCTGTTACCTGGTCAGGCTACTCAGGCCCTAAAACACATGAAAGAATAGTCTTCTCATAAATTCCTTGCAGATCCATCCTACTCAGAATACACGCGAGACCTTTCAGCCTTGTCTACAGAGAACTGAATCATGGATAAGTGATGATAGACAACTTGTCCTCAGCATGCCTAAACAGTCAAGGAGGAACTTGGTCTTTTCTGCTTGACCAGGGTTCATCTAGATTCAGGACTTAGGTGATAGCCAACAGCACTTCTTTTGTGATTATACCTTTATCAGCTTCATCCAACTTTCTAGCAGGCAGCATGAGCTTCTTGATCTTCTGGGGTTAGGAAGAACCCAGTGCAAGTTGTGTTTTTATCCACATTCTAAGCATTCTCATAGGATTCATCTGAGCTCAGATGAGAGTCCAGAGTCTTTCTCCAGAATGCGTTACTGGTACTGTAATTGAGCTCCGCTCTTGTTCCCTGCTCCCTGCCCTGCTTCCAAAACTTCTGATAAAGCTAAAATAGTGCAAGACCCTGCTGATCTTAATTTCCCTTCATGGCTGAGATAATTTTAGTTCCAGGTGTATCTTCAGTTGTCTGTGATGGATCATTAGACCTCTTCTCCACCTCTTGGACCAGTTTTTTCAGAAATCAGCTCACCTGTTCCATCCCGATTTAGGAGCATTGCATTTCATATCATACATGCTGAATACTTCTCTTCTCTGTAAGCTCCTTCTCTTCACCAGGGAAAACTATTCTACCAGATATCATGAAAAAATTCTTCAGTATGTATTTCCATATGTACTAGGTTTTCCATTTGGTACGCTTAACCAATATCTGCTTGCCATCTGTGCCCTGTGTCTCTGCTCACTTGTCAAGTAGCATCCTGTATTTTTCTGTACATTGTTCAAAACTTCCTTAAGAGTCAAAGTGTACCTTCCTGTTAACATCCTGTTTTGGAATGAGATGGGAACTGCCAGGTCCTGATCAGTGGTATGAAGTCCAGCTGGTGACCAGTTACTAGCCTGGTCCTCAGCTGTTGATAGTGGAGCTGATACCGTTTCATGTCTTTATTAATGACCTGTATGATGAGACGCAGTGCACCACCACAAGTTTGCAGATGATACCAAACTGGGGAGAGTGGCCAAAATGCTGGAAAGCAGGACTGCTGTTCAGAGGCAGAGATGTTGTGGGCTGGAGCACATGACATACAAGGAGGGACAGAGAGAATGGGCTATGTTCAGGCCTAAGAAGAGGAGGCTCGGAGAGACTGTACTGTGGACTGTACTGTGGTACCTAATGAGAGAATACAGAGCTAGATTCTTCTCAGAGGTGTTTGGTGAAAGGACAAGAGGCAACAAGCACAAATTGCAACCTGGGAAGTTCTAATTAGAGATTAGGGGGAAAAAATTGCAGTGAGGGTAGTCAGACATTGGAGCAGATGCCCATCAAGGGCCGGGGAGTCTCCATTCTTGGAGATACTCCAGAAGTCAACTGGGCAAGGCTCTGAACAACCTGCTCCAAGTTGATCTTGCTTTGAGCAGGGGATTGGACCAAATGACCTGCAGAGATCCCTCCAACCTAAATTACTGCATTATTCTAATTTCATTCTGCTGATTCTGATGAATTCTCTGTTTAAGCCACCCATTTCTTTCTACCTTTCTCTTCTGTTCCAGAAGGTGACTTTCTTGGTGGACATTCCTCTGCTAGGAGGTTGCTAGGAGGTTCATGTCCTTGTGACTGGTCTCCGTTAGATATTTTTCTTTAAGAATATAGTATCCCTTTAGGCAAATGGGTATACTCTCTAAGGGAATACCAAAGTTCCTCCTCTGTTGAAGTAGTCTTCTGGTTTCTTTCCTAAACATCACATTTCTGGGGTTAGATCTAATATTTACATCACTGATGTCAGGGGAATCATTTTTCCTACCTTTGCAAATACAAATCCTTCTAGAAGTCTGGCAATTTGTTAGTGCACATTTTTGGAAGGTCTAAGTGTTCTATTTTCTTGCAGTCATTGTCAGAATGAGTAGCGGCTACATCCCCACCTGCAGTCCAGTGATTGATGTTAGGACTGAGGAATGCCTCATTTCCATGCACGTGCTGTTTGAAGCTTCATCCATACCTTCCTCAAAAACTATTCTACCTCTGAGATTTTTAAGAGCTGATACAGTATTTGCTGGAGTGATTTTCTCAATGTTTGAGTAAAGGTAGTGCTATCCTTCACCAACTAATTCAGTGATTGGGTAATTGCAAGGTCTGTGGCAAGAGATGTAGAAGTGATAGAAAATACACTCTGCCTTCTGTGCTATCAGCTGACTAGGGAGAAAAGAGAAGCAAGAGTGCACTCTGTATGCCAATGGAAACATGACTGACAGGGCACAAGCTTACCTACAGTTAAAGTGTATATGTCAACAGCATTTCTCAAAAAATTCTGTTCTTGGCAAATAATTTTTCTTTGTTATATAATTAGCGGCTCTCATGGTGAAAAAATCAAGTACATTTAAAATTATATTTGAATAGGTAAGTTAGACGTGCATTGTAAGCAAGTTGCTTCTAGGAAATAATTCCTTATATCATTTCTTCCAGGACAGCTTACTGGGACATATATAGACAGGTCTGCACTAAGATTAATAAGTTACTACATAAAATGTTTTATCTTATGTTTAATTAAAATGCTCCCAGAGGAATGTCTATTACTTGATGAATCTGAAAAACGAAGTCTTTATTATAAATGGTCATCAGTATTTTGGTGAATTTTGTCTTTAATCAATAGCGTGGCAAATGGTACTTTCTAGAGAGAATGGAAGGTAATGATAGTTCAGTGAACTAAGTTGTTGGCACAGTTTAAAAGCCACTTGCATTCCATCCATCCCCGATATATGATTAGATCAATTTTCTGTTGGCCTTCAAAAGTACAGAATAAAACCCTAGAATTAAAAGAATTACCAAATGGAGCAATTAGAAAAAGATTAAGTAGCTGCAGTGATCAGTACTCCAAAGAATATAATCCTTTCCTGCAGAGTTAGATCATCTTGCCATCTAGCACTAACTACCAGCCAGCAGCATCACTGTGTGCTGTTAACAGCCCACGGTTGTTAGGCTTCAGATCTGCACCAAGCCAGTCCTTCAGTGTTCGTATCACAGATTTTGATTATGACTGGGAATGGAATGATGGATGTCAAAAACCTTTCCAACTTCATTATGGAAAAGTTTGTTGCTCCAAAAATTATTTTATCTTGGCACATGACAGATTGACACAAACTGTTTTGATTGTTGCAGTTGGCTGGAGACATGTTTAGTTGAGGTTGGTTTTTGTTATAAGCAGCAGGTTTTGTAGTTGACATGCCCCTTTTTTTCCTCAGTTAAAAGGGAAATGTTTATATAGATCATTCTGATCCATCCAACAGAACTAAAAGCTGATATACTAGTATGCCTTTGCTTCCCCTGCACATTGCTGTTTTTCTAGAAATACTCATCTGTTCCCTTCCTAGTTTTGTTTTTGCTTTTCACTGGTTATGCGGTTTTTCTTTACATTCTTTTATGACATATTTCTCTATTTCATTCTATGGAATTTTCTCTTTATTTGCAAAATTGACAGAGGTTTTGGTCTTGTTTTGCCTGCAAAATAACTATTAAGACCAGAAAAACTCGATTATTTTAGGTATGCTAGCCAGTTTGGACTACGTGTCACTGAAATTCTCCTTCAGTCACTTGATCGCTGGATGAATTATTAGCTGTACACTTTGAATAGGTTTTGATAATTGCATTTTTAAAATTTTTTCTTAGTTTGTTGGATATAGGAAGAATTCTTGTCAGCTGCATTTGAGTAGAAGTAGATATGCATTCTGTAGTAAGCACTGCACAATGTCTGTGCTACATTTGATAATCATACTAATTCTGGGTTATAATATTTCTTGCTCTGTCACTGCTTGAGGATAAAAAACAATTTTGTCATCCATGTTTGTCCTGAGCTAGTAACTCTACCTTTAGAAGTACAAAATTTATTAAAGCAAGTAGTGGTATATTCCATACCTGGCATCTTCCAGCACCTGTATAGTGAGTGACATACCCAACTCTCTTTGTAAACACTTGTAAGTATGAATTGTGCTTAGTATAATTGGAGCTTAATATAATTACTGAACTTTTAGTAATTCACTTTCAGAATAGAGCACAAGTTTATTGTTAGGCAGGGATATAAATGCAATGCAGTGTTGTAATGTCACACTAAATTTATACCAACATTTGACTATATGCAGTAATAACATCTAAGTTTCTCTCATTTAAGAACACTTGGTTTGATAGAGAAGATCTACATGGAAGAAGTTTGTGAAAGTAGTCTGTGTGCTTATTAACATTATTATAAAATTATTGAAAGAATATTCAGAGGTATTTTTATGCTAGATAGAGCTATACTTGAACGTTTATTGTGTTTTTAGCATATTAATTAAAGTGATAAATTCTGATCAACACCGAACTCACTACTACTGCAGAATAAAATATGACTAGGTACATCTGTTTAATAACTATGCTAGAATTTACAGTCATGTTAATTCTGAACTTTCCCATTTGATAATTGTCTAAGGTGTGAGTATTGTTCTTTCATACGTGTCTGTCATCAGCTGCTCTTTGAGCATCTTTTATGTTGCTAAATCACAAAGTGTAGCTATAAGCATTGTTCAACAGATATTTTGAGGGAAGTAGTCTTATTTATATCTTTCTGGGGACCCAATCCTATCCCTGTTTTAGAAGACACTTGTAACTTCATTTTCAAAGCACGTATGTAGTTTTTTAGAGATTATTTACAGACAAGGTTTTTTATACTTTTGGTATATCACAATATATATTATAGTTGTATTCCATTTCATACCTAGCATTTTACTAATCTAGTTTTAAGATATATAGACATCTATTTATCCTTTTGGTACATTTTCTAAAATAGAAATGATCTAAGAGTTGAAGGTTTGTAATTTGCTATTATAATAGTAAGTTTCTAGTGACAAGATCAGATTAGTTCACAGACTATAATATTGTTTCATTGGAGTGTAGACATACTTTACACAGCACTAGATGGTTCTTCTAGTCTACAGAAGCATCATGCAGTGCACAAGCATTGGTAACCTTTGGATGCCAACTTAGTTGTGACATTTACTGAGTTCTTGCTGATCACAGTATACTATTTTTCTCTCCTCTTGCCTGCCCCAAAAATGTTTTAGGTAGAAGAGTTGATGATGGCCATGGAGAAAGTTAAGCAGGAACTGGAGTCAATGAAAGCAAAACTGTCCTCCACACAACAGTCGTTGGCTGAGAAGGAAACCCATTTGACCAATCTACGAGCAGAAAGAAGGAAACATTTGGAGGAGGTTCTAGAGATGAAGTGAGTGTTCCCTTCCATTATTTATAGCTATGTTTTCTTGATATCTCTGAATTCTCCTCTGTTCCCTTATGATGTAAAGACAATCACTGTATGAATATTTCTCTGTAGATACTCCGTTATCTGGGTAATCAGTCAAGCCTTCAGAAGCAACTTCTGACCAGGGACTTCATTTCTTCCTTACGGTCATTCATTTTCTGGTAGTAGATGGGTAGTAGACATGTATTTTTTGCACAAAAGCATCTTAAAAGATCCTAAATAATTATGGGCACCCCATTATTTTGTGTGTTTTATGAACGTGCCATCTTACCTGGAGTAACCTATAATCTACTTTCAGGCAAGGCACAAGTGAGTGTAATAAATGATGAAAGGAAGGGGAGAAAAGATGAACATAATGCCAGATAGCTGTAATCACTGAAATCAGACGGCAGATGTCTGCTTGGTCTGTTAAAGTATTTTTAAACTCAAGTGAATGATTAGCTGGAACTGAGTATGAACTTCTCTATCAATCAGACTTCTCTCGTCATCTTTATATAAGGAGACCTAAATAAAACCAAGCTTTGAGGAGGTGGGGAAAAGTGAGGAATTAGACTTCTAAGGCTTAAATACTTCCTAGTTTCTGACCGTACATTATAGATAAATAGTTATCCTTAGTTTAGGGCAACATGAATCCATTTAGTGCAGTGATGGATAGTGCTGCCAGCAGTTCATTAGAAACACTTTTAGTTGTTTAGCCAGCCCTAAAGAGAAGGAACATTTTTATTGGCAGGGCCAGCAGTGGTTCCTCCACTGTGGTTTTGTGAGCCATTATTTATTTATTTAACTTTTCTACATTACCTCTTTCCTTTTTTTTTTTTCTTAATGAAAGGGTAGAAAAACAGCTGTTACAAAATGGAAAGAGAAGTGGCTTAGATCTTGAAACTCTAACTTAGGAGTGCTGTGTAAAGTGGGCCAAGCCTCCCCGGCTTCATATTCAGCTACTACAGTCTGATCTAGACCTGGCATAAGGATATTGGAAGACTGCAGTACTTAAAAACCACACTTTTTATTTTTAATAAAAGTTTTTATTGAGCTATAAATTTGACTGCCTTGAGAGTTGGTGTAGTGGGGGATGGGAGGAATAGCTCTTAAGGTGATGTGGGACTCCAAAGGAACTGGAGATATATCCATATCCAATCACTTGGCAGCCCTTTCTTCAGCCAATCTGCTCTGCCAAACCTTCTCATTAAAATATACACATATTGTACAGTATATCCTGAAATGTATTTGGAGTTGTGTAGCTCTAGAGCATTTAATATAACTACTCATGTTTTTTAAATGATGACCTCTCTTAGCTTACTAAGTTATTGTTCGAAAGTTATTGTACTGAAAATTTAATATCAGGAACTACATAAACTGGTAGATCCATTGTACCTCAGAAGGAAGAAGAACACTGGAGAGAACAGTAATGCTGTCAGCACATGGACAGAAAGATGGAAAAAACATTAAATTTGTGTAGTTAACTAGCTGAACATGTTTTAGACATAGCTGATCTGTCTTAAAATTCTATAAAGCTGCCAAAGGCATCCAAACTTCAAAAACTCTCCCTGACCATGAAGCTCTGTTGCTGAAAGGTCTCTAATGATGACTCCCAGGCAGTTAAATATCTTAACGTTAATATGAAGAAACCCCAGCATATTCTTTGCTACTCTACCTTCCCAGTCCATGCTTTTTGAAAAGTACTCTTCTCTGCTGTTTTGTAGTTTTGCAGAGATTTCTAATCTTGTTAAAATATTTCCTACTATTTCAACTCAAAAATAACAGTAATTGAATGAGCAGTCAATTTTGTGAAACAATTTAGCTGATTTTGGTATCCTTAACTGAAAGCAATAGTTGTGGTATAGATATTGTTCAGAGATTCAGTAAAGCAATCTTGCCCCCCATATTTTAGGATGTGCTTCACTGGGAAAAGCTTCAGGTGCTCAGAAGCAGCAATGGTTAAATTCTACAATTGAAAGAGTTGTAGGTTTGAGAATATGGCACTACAGTTAGCTAATGGGGTGGAAGGAAGTGAAGGAAGCATACAAGAAAAATAGCTTAGAAAATGCTGCTTTGAGAAATTCTAGATATGGGTGGAAACAAGGTATTAAGTCAGCAAGAGGACTCTAGAAAGCTACCTCTTTGTGTAATAGGAAGTTGTTAGATATTACGTTAATGATAATATATATTTAAAATATTGCTGCCTAGAGTAGAACTTCCGTTTACTGCTGACTCTCTAACCCTGAGAAGATCATTTAACGCTCTTTAGGGAATCCTGTGTCACTAGAAAGGATACCAGAAATGTGAACTATTCCAAGGAGTACATTTCAGTCCTTAAAAATGTACTGTGTATTTTGAACCCCTGTTCCTTTAAATCTTATGTTTTTGTTTTCTTAAAAAAAAAAAGCACACACTTTCATTGTAAATAATTATGAGAAAGGTAGATAATGTTCTCTATATTTATATCACCAAATGCGATATTCTGTAAAAAAAACTTAGTGAACTGCAAGGATTTTTGTTTTGTTTTGTTTTCTTTAAGAAGTTCTAATGTTTCCATCATTCACAGCAAATCTTTTAAATTAGGCAGGAATAAAGTGCTGTCTACAGAGAAATCTCTGTTCTTTGTCCCATAAAAACCTGCTTAGGCTGAGCTGAGTTATAAACTGTTGAAAATCACCAGTTTTCCTTTCCCTTTTTTTCCTCCTGGTGTTGTCAGCAAATTTTGGCAGTGTGTGAAAATAACTGAACACAAACATTCTAATCTAGGGCCAAGTTCAGGCATTTGCCAAATCTGTAGCAGTGGACACTGCACTTACAGAGAAGGGGAACAGACACTGTCTGCTTGTAGAGAAGGGATTTTTTTCTTTCTTTTTTTTTTTTTTTTTTTTTTGGTCTATGGTTATGGCCTTTTGGTTATGGTCAGAGGGACCAAAAGATTCTCCCTAGTCATCTGCTGCAGGGTCGAAAAGTCCAAGTGGGAGCATTTCTCAGTCTGTTCTTGCGGGCTGGAAAGTTGTCTAATACGCCATTCACCTTTTCTGAGCTATGCCTTTTCTTGCTGGTTGCCGTTGTTGCTAGCTCTGTAATTAAAGTGATGCAGACTTCTGTAGTGCAGTTGGCGCTTCAGAGTTGAATCCTCGATCCTTCTGGCACAAAACAGAAAGATTATTAGTTGTTCAAGGATAATTTAATATCTTTTTTAAAAAATAATCAAAGATACTACAGACAAAAGAATTGTTATAATAGAACATAATCTATGTTTCAAATTCAAGCTCTCAAAAATGTCTTTTAATTATTCATGTAACTTTGCTTGAATAGTCTTTTGAATATTTATCACAGTAGTCTTTAATTACATGAATACATCCCATTTTTCCAGAGGATGCTGTTTCATTTGATACAGAGTGTAGACAGTGATCACAGATGAAGCAAGGTTATGTAGCTTAGTGAAGCTGTTTATTGTATTTTTCTTATTCATCAAGGAGTACGAAGGCATGCTGAGAGCTAGATGAGGGCTACTATTAAAAATAAGATGCCAACCTAGGTAGTGCCATGCAGGAAGACTGTTCATCCTACTATTCATGCATGATATACAAGTAACTTAAAATATTTGGTAGATGATTGATAAGACTGTGTGTACATTTTCTGGCTGTAAGATGAGAAACATGTACCACCATATATGAACACTCGCAGCTGAAAATGAAGTCAGTGGAAGCCAAGGTTATTTATCTTCTGAAAAGTTCATCCTCTCAGCAATAAAGCAGTATTGTCCAGAGAGTTGAGTATGAGGTTGAGATTGAAAGCAGTCCAAAAGAAACTGATTAATTGGCATATAGTTTATTTGCTAGAAAAGCAATTTTGGTTCATCCGAAATGATGTGTGAAGTCATTTCAGATGCAGCAAACAGTTTCGCCCAATGAAAATATTTCATATTATGTGCATCCCTGATGAACAGAACCAACAACAACAAAAAAATACTATCAATGTCCAATCCAGTAATAACATCCAGAAAATGTGTTCATGAAAATTAAAGAAATTTTTGTTTGAATCATTACAGAAATAGTGTTTGGTGTCCATGATTTAGCAACAGTTCTCCAGAGGAGAAGAGTGATTCCTAGCTGCAAAAGAAGTATGCATATGTTCTACATAGATAAACAGTTGTCTCTCTAGTTTGAAGTCTGTTCACACTTGTCTTCTGTGCTATGAAATAGTAGTATCTTAACCTTGCATCTACAAGGTGTAGCTTTCTACGCCCAGCAAAAACGCTTCCTCGTATTGAACTGGGCTGTAAGTTATATGGGCCACTTGGTATCAGGTCATCAGGCAATCACAGCAGTGGTACCAACACACACCCTGTAATTACTTTGTGTGATTTTAAATAGGCTAAAATCCCACAGGGGGCACTCCATGTCTGCACAATTTACTGCTTGGGGCAAAGCCGAGCAAATGCATCTGCATCAGTCCCCTTCCCACCTACAGTCTGCAGGTCTTTTTTTAAAATGTCTTTTTCAGAGGGAAGGCACACAGTGAAAATGGCCACAGCAGTATCCTGTTGCCATTGTTTTGTCCTTTTTAACTTTCAAGCATAAAATATATAATTAGGTATGTTTATTTTAACTGTATATATTGTCACCCTGTTAAATTTTGACATTTTTAAGCTGTAAAAAGTTAAGTTGCAATAGTCTGAAATGTGAAAAGTTATCCCTTTCCAGATACTGGAAAATACAGAAATTAAGATTAAATCATTGGGAAAAAACTGATCTTGGGACTGCTGTTAATCTCAGAATGAATCACACAGAATCCGACAGGAAAGCTGAAACACCATGTGTATATGTATTGTACATCTTCTAAGACTAAAGGTCATTGAAAGGCCAAAAAATGTATTTTGCATTTTTTAACTCCACAGTTGTCCTCAGTGTAATGAAACATTAGGCTTTCCGTAAATGTAATTTGTACATATTTGTTACCTTCGAATTTGGTCAGTTCTGCTGTTACTTATTTAATTCAGCTGAAAGTTTGAGAGAAAACATCATCTCTTTCACACATTATCTCTTTTGGCAAATATGGGTTGAAGTCTGTTATCCTTTCTGTTCTCCAGCATCTTTGGTCGAATGATTCTCTTAGGTCAAAAAATTATTAAATTTGAATCTCAAAATTTCACAGAAGGAGCAAACTGCAAAGCAAAGCAGTGGAACCTTTAGTGAAGCCTGTGAAAATGAGGTGCCCCATAGGAGCATACACAGAAAGAGATCGTTGTGGTTTACTGTGTTTCTTTAACTACCAGCAAGTTATGCATATCTTTTGTAAGTAGTTTGTTTTTACTGATCACCCTCCTTGAAAAACTTTTTTGTCTGTGGCTTCCTCAGATACTAAAGTCTTGGCACTATACGTCCCGGTCCCATTCTGTCTTATGATAAAACCCTCATTCCCATTTTATCTTGAACTCTGTGGTCCTCAAGAACAGTCTTGCAGAGAGAAAGCACTGTACTATCTTAATGAGCCATGACAGGCCTGGAAGCAAGACCAACTCCTGAAAAGTGCACCGGGTGGTGTTAAAGGGGTTTGTTTCACTCAGTAATTGCTAAGACTATTAATGTTGTTGGGAGGAGCTGGGAAAAAGAGGTGCAGTCATCAACTTCCTGAGAGTTTAGTTACACTGTGCTCTTGTTTCCATGCCTTTCCACTGGAGATATTTTTTCTTCTGGATGTGTTTTCCGGGGACTGGGTTTAGTGCAAGTGATCCCTTCAGTAGTTGTTGGACCATAATTTCTAGACGGTGCAATGAAATTAGACCTCTTTCAAGTCAGAATGTGAAAAACATAGCATGTAACCTCAGTGTTAGGAATGCACAGTTTGGTCATATTTTTCTTTTCTATTAATAGATTACAACATTCGTATAGAAATTACCATGAAAAATCTCATCAGTAGAAGAACTTTCATATACATACACAGAGTACTAAACTATATAATTTTTTAGGCTTACACAGTCCTAACACTGGTGAATGAATACCCCTCTTGTCTTTTCTCACTTTGCTAATGAGTTAGTGCAAGTGAATTTAGGGCAGGTGCAGCACAAGGTAATTTCCTGGAACTCATTAGTGCCCCGGGTTCCTTGCTGCCCAAAGGGCGTTGCTTTGGGAAAAGTTTGTCTTTACCATAACCTGCATATTGTGTAGATCATCTTACCTAGAAGAAGAAGAACAAGAATAATGCATTTTTCTGGAGATAATTATTCAAGTTACCTAATGTTAAACTGGTGAAGAAAAGGAGAGAGAGTTTTGACTAATGTATGAAAGGGATTGCTTGTAAGATAGCTCTGAGAGAGCTAGTCTTAGTCATTTCTGCATTCCTTTTCCAGTACAAAACACAGTTCTTTTACTGTATTCTCACATACACTTTCTGTAATTAAATACATTCAGCAGTTCTGTTAGAAGCAAAAGTTTATTCGTTCAAGAGAATCTGTAATTTTTCTTGGGAATATTAATCCTCCACTCCACTTATTTCTAGAACAAGACTGGCAAAAGTGGGCTTCCAGGTCTTCAGCATGACCTTTTTATCGTCTCTGCATGCACATATACACCACAAACATAAATATGCCTGTGTTTTTTGTTTTTAAATGAAAATATGCAAATGTTTTTTGGCTCAATATTGGTAGCAATAGCACATTTTCCTATGCTAGTTGTTCCAGTTGCATCAGTTATTCCTGTCGCCATACCTAATCCAGCTATAAGATTTTGGGTCTTCCAGGGGTGTTACTGAGCTAAGCCAAATCAGGTACTTTTTACTTTTTGTTAAAGTCAAAAGAACCGCAAGTTCCTTAGGCTGCTTTTTTCTCTTTTATAAATGAGCACTGTAAATAGTCATGCATATAAATCAACTCTGTGAGCACTACATATTTCAATAAATACAGCCAAGTTGTGGGTTAATAGAAGTTCCAAGTGAAAATATTATGCTATCTCATTGCGTATATTGTAGATTTAATGTAGTGTGAACAATACTAGCTTTGAGCCATTGTAAATCCTATCCGGACATCATCAACATAGTTCAAAATACAAGGAGAGAAATCTCAAAGGTGAGATGGGCTCATACGGCCACTGTGCATATGTAAGTCATTCTTTTGTTGTTTTTGAATAGCAGCGTAGTTTTGTGGGGTGTAGGTAAGATGGAGCCTAACCTCATATGATGCTCTGGAGTTTATCAGAAGTTTCCTTTTTCCAGAGGAGTTGGGTCAATTTGCTTTAATTAAGAAAGAACCTCCGAACCAAGTAATTTGTTCCCCACAGTCCTGGAGGACAAACTAACAACAAGTGGGAGTTATATAATAAAAACTGGATAAAAAATTCAAATTGTTAGGAGTTGCTACAATCTTTGGCTTCGTTCTGTATGGGAATCTTCAATATATCATTTTGTTTTTCTCCTTTCCCAAAAGATACTTCTGAATTCTTTTAGACAAAATAAAAAACATCATCTGCAAGGCTATACAATTTCTGATAAAGCTCAGAATTTCTCTCTGTAGTGAGAGGGTTTAGGAGTTGACTAGTTTGTCTGATGGTATCTTATGTGCAGTGCAAGTGCGTACATATACAGAAGCTAAGAACATGAAAATTGACCAGAACTGTTAATTTAGAAACTGTAAGAGTAGACACTAAGCATCCCAAAAGTGTTTTTCCTTAAGCTTTACTTACTATTTACCATTTACTTTATTTTACTATTATTGCTTTTGAGTCACTTCTCCCCCAGTCCAATGTGTAGCATTATAGTTTTTGCAGATTACAGGATAGGGAGAACTATCTTTCATAGTAGTACATTGTACAATGTAGTAGTAGTACTAGTACTACTACTGCTACTAGTAGTAGTACATGTACGATGTAGTACATTACAGGATTGTAGGGAAGACTGAAACATGATTTGACATGGTGTCATCTTTGATAGATCTAAATAGATAAGGCTGTCTATAAACAAATAGTTCCTTTTCAGTCCACTGGCACTTCACAGCTTTATTCTCTTTAAAATTGATGTTAAGAAAGCATTGTAGTTTGATTTAAACAAAACTGATACAAATTTTTGAGCCAATTTATTTCTGCTATATAATCAAGGAATCAAGTTTTACACATGAGGTTAAACCAAATGATCAAACTAGTATCCACTATTTAATCTAGGAATCAACTAGTTTAATCATTTAGTTTAATGTCATGTGTAAAGCTTTAAAACCAATGATACCGTTCCCACCCCAACTTTTTTTACTTCGTTCTTTTTTAAGTTGACTAACTGTGAAAAGATGACTAGTGCATGTAGCTTTGAGCAGCCACAGATTTCATCAGCCTACCTTCAGTTCCTAGAAAGTTGTTGGAGTAAATAATCAAAAATACTGTTTGTAAATGTTCAGAAAATAGTACAGTATTAAATAACAGATAACCTGAATTGGTTGAGACTAAATCATGACAAATCAACTAGGTGTCCCCATATTCCAAGTAGTAGTTGTGGCAAAGCAGTAGATATGATATATTTTGATCTCAAGAGGATTTATGTCATTGTCTCACAGAACTGTCTCATCATGGAGCTAGGGATTATATTCCTGTATGAACTACTATAAAATGAATAAGCAGATATTTGGAAAAGAATAATTAGTAGTTGATTGTCAAAATGGAAAGCTGCATTACATGGTTTCCTTAGAGGTCTCTTGCAAGTCTGCTACTGTTCAAAATTTTCGTTTGCGATGTGGCTGATGAGTCAAAGGATATGCATTGCCAGAGAATGCCAAGGTGGGTATTCAGGCTCTTTGGAGAACAAGATGAGAATTCAAAATTATCTCAGTAAAGTGAAGAGAGGGTCTAGGGAGCCTGTAGAATACTGTTCTCTGGAGGTTTTTACAGACACATTACATCAACATACCAGGAATAGCTTAGATATAGTTGGATGTGCTTCGGGGTAGACTAGATGAAATTGAGGATAGACAGTGTGTTATCTTGCAGTTCTTGTGATTCTTTAGCACAGATTATGTATCTTCCTGAATTAATGTCTGTAAGTCCAAAAATGTATCTTGCAAAAATATATATATTATACATGTGTGCTTATTTTATGTATTATTCTGTGGGCTTGGTTTTCTCTTTAACACTGACTTTGGCTTGTAGATTCAATTGCTAATGAGAAATTTCACTCATATCTATCCCATTTTGTGTGTTCTTTATGCTGATATTTGGAGAAAGCCTTTATGGCCTCAACTAGCCACATTTTCTTCAAAACAGCATTATTAATGCAACTATTAATAATATTTTGCAGTTGAATTGTTTCCATTTAAGGATCTTCAATGTCAAAGTCTTTTTATAAAAAGAGAGAAATATTATCATTGTTCCACAAATGAGTAAACTGAAACCAAAGACATAATGATTTGTTCACCCATGGCCACAGAATTTCAGATTAAAATCTTAAGCTAGTGGGTTTGTAGGGAGCCTATATTAAGAGACAAATGCTTAATAGAAAATACTGTGCAAGTAAGATTCATACATGTTCATTTTTATTTTTTTCTTCTAACATGTTCCTATACAGACCCTTTCTACATCTTCATCTTTCTCTGTACTAAATGGCTACACATAAAATTGCATATGCTTACCTTACCAGTGCTGTAAGTGGAGAAAGGCAATGTGTTCTCTTTCGCTAAGCTGATTTCCAGTTTGTCTTGCATGCTAGATTGTCATTGTCAGTGAGGGCTTTGGTTTGAAATTTGAAAAACTAGATGAATTTAGCAAGACGTTAATCTGAAACAAAAACAACTCCATTTTGCCTTGCCTTGAAAAATATGGAGCTGACTTTTGACTACAATTTCATAGGTTTTGTGACAAATGAGGCATGAAACAAATTGGCATACCTGCAGTGTCCAAAGTACAGTGGTACTGTGTGCTCTCCAATTCCCAGTGCTCAAGATCTCGGCAAAGGTCGCAAATTAAACAAAGTCAAAATTAATCAAGTCTACAATCAAAATACAATCATTAAGGCTTTCATTTACTACAAAGAGGCGGTTGTGAGAGAGGCACTGGAGCAAGTTCTTTTGTGCAGTAAGGGAAAATCAACAACAAGATGTCAAACAGAAAAATGAAAGATGAATGCAGGTGAAGCTCTCTTTGAAGCCAAAAGAAACCAGCACCTATGCAGAAATGCAGGTGAACTGTTGGAGAATGAAAAGAGCATCTGGTGCTGAGCTGCAGAATGTGTCAGCATTATATTTGGCCCAAAGAGAAGGAGCCTGTGAACTAAAGTCAGCGTTAATCAAGTAGCGAGGTAGTCATACGCAGCCACTTCAAGCAGCCTCACACCAAGGCTTCGCTCCAGTAGTCTGAACTGCTGTAACTTTGAAAAGTACAGTCAGTGATGCCTAGAAAGACCCTAGCTGAAAAAACACATCCTTTGTAGTTTTTGTGCCCTAATTCTGGGGAGATAGAGTGCTCCAAATGACTTTGTGATGTATATGAATATATCTCCATTGCCCTAAGTGCAGTTACTCATTATTTATAGAAAGGCTGAATTGTTCCATTTTATGGACAAATATGCTCTCAAGACAACTTAAATATAACCAAGTGTATGAAACTCTTCTTTTGTTACCTGTTTCTGAAAGAGAATCTGTAGACCTTTAATAAAAGTATAGTTTTAGAAGGACAGAAATCGCACTGAGTAGCAATCTGGTTTTCATCTCAGTGATAAAAATAACAAGAAGTTTTGTTCCCATAGATGGGAGATGCATTATATTTTCATAGATCTCCATTCTGATTTTTTTTTCTGTTTTACTAACTGATATAAAAATGACAATGTAGAATTAGTATATAAAAAGTACAATAAGATATGCTTTATTCACACCACTGAGTCCTAACAATGAAATGCATACTCTTTAGCATACCCTTAGCCTAGCCAGTTGCTGTTCTTTTTTTTCCTGGTACAGAAACTCAAGTGTGTGCAATGTGCGTGCATCACTTGTGTTTTGTGTGACCTGTCTAGAGTACATGTCATTTTTATTTTATAAAGGAGTATAATTAATTTTCTGTAGATTCTGATAATCAGATGTGTAATTTAATAATCATTTCACATATTTACAGTGTAGGAATACCTGTTTAATAATTGTCAGATTATAGTACAAGGTATGGGATAAAACTCTCAACTGTTCTTCCAGAGTTGTTCCACACTCTGTTTCCACTGCTAAGTCATTTGATTTTTGAAGCAGTTGCACCTTAGTCAATGGAAGTTTTGCTTCATAATCTTCTTGTCAGGATAAGCCTGCTTGGAAAAGAGGGAAGCTTTGACTCCTCATGACCAGTAGCCACAGATTTTCAGTTAATCTGTCATACCCATTCTACCTACTGATACTGCTGGTCTGGAAAAGATGCTGTAAAGGACAAAATATATCTTTTTCAGTTGCTGTATTCCCAAGGAAATCCTTTATCTTTGTAACAAGGTCAGTATTTCAAATACAGACTACCTGAACTCTAGACACAGTCTAGTCTAACTGGGGGGAAAGAAAAATGCTGTGTTTTCTTTTTTTCATTCTTTCTCTACATCCCCCCCTTTTTTTTCTGTACGATTTTCCTTTTTCTTCCCCCTACTGTTTTCTTCTTACTTCTCAACCACTTTGCCACTTTCTTCCCCCAGAAGTTTGTGCTGCTTTGCCAATGCTACGATATTTTTTATCAGGCTTTGAATTCAAGCCCTAGTTTCTTAAAGAATCCTTTCCTTCTAAGATGAAAATTAATCCTAGGAGACTAATGCAATTTAATTTCTTTCATACCTCTGTTTTAGAAGCATTTTGCAGTCTGAATGTCCTTCACTGAATGTGTGTTCCTTAGAGCCAGTCTGGGGGGGAACCCGTTCTGAGATTCTAGGAATTTTCTTTTCAGTAGTCTTTTTAGGAAGTGCCAGGTTTGCAAGAGGATTACGAAGTAAGTTGACACATAATTTGGACTAGATAATACTCAGAGCACACTGAGTGTTGGCAGTTGTCATACAAGAACTTGATTTGGAGAGTGCAGCTGTACTCAACTGTTGGCAGTAAACTACCAACATTTTTTAAAAATACTACTGCTTAGCAATTTCTGGTGCCCTTGCTTCTCCTCCTCCTTAATACCCAGTCCATTCTACACCTCAGATTTTTTCTCTCTTGTGAAGCATGTGCCATCACTGTTAGAAGACAGCAGTAGGTAAAATATTTCAAATTCAGCCCAACTGCATAAAATATTAGCTAATTCTCTTCACCAGAAAGTTTCCCTTAAACAATTCTGCTGTCTCTCTGCACAAACTCAATTTCTGCAGCACAAAAAAAGTAATTTTTTTTTACCTGCTAAACAGACTGGTTAAGTAGGTGATCAAATTACAAAACTGTCCTTCCATTCCAGGTCTCAGATACTAGTCCTACTAGTAAAATTAATAATGTACTTATTATATAGTTAAGTTCTTCCTGCTTGCAATCAGTAAATTCAGCCTCACCATTGGAGATCTTAGCATCTAACAACAAATGCTGGCATTTTGTAAATGGCGTCAACTATAAATGGAATCTATTTCAGATCTGCCCTACTTTTGCATGATCATTTCAACTCTAGAAGTGTTAGAGCTTTTAAAAATATTAACTGAAGAAACAACAAAAAAATCACTTTCCTTTTTGCAATTCATGAACTGCATTTGCACATTTTTCTAGTTTATGTTGTACGTGTGTGTCTTGCTTTGAGGTAAGAATTAGGAGAGTCTAATGGAACTATTTCATTACCAGCTTCTCAGCTCTTCCAGCTGAATTCAAAGGCAGACTACTGTGACACAAAAATACATGCCTACACCTTTAGTGAGCAAGATGAGTTTGCCAACCCAAATGGGGTATGATAACTTCTCTCCTCATGATCATAAAATACTTCTAGGAATAGAGGTGTGGTTTTTTTCTTAATTATGTGGCCTTTTATAATTTAGAACTTTTAATTCAATTCTGATTATACTTCATATTGTATAGCACTTTCCATCTGAGAATCTTAAAGCCTTTACAAACACCATATTAATTCTCAGAATACCTCTCTGAAAAAATAGGTATTATTTTTATTTATAGATAAGTAAAACTCAGCACAGAAAAATTAAATGACTTGTGAAAAATCATTTGGGTTGCTTGTAGTGGAGTGGTTTCCAGACTGCACTCAAGACACCAAACTACCAAAAGGTCATTTGCGCTCCGATATTAGATTTCATTTACAAGGAGGTGGGGATTTTTTTGCCACAAATCCAGTTTATATTCCATTGCAAATGAATAAAGGGCAATACTGAAGTATTTTTAAAGGGCAATATTAAAATTAGTTTTCTTGTTCGTGATACAAAATTGTTCTGACAGAGATCAAGAGGTACACACTCCCCATCTTTTCTGTTCCTCAAGTCTTCACTTTCTCTCCTTTCTTTGGTTGGCCTTCAAAACCTAGAGATGCAGTTGTCTGAGCGCAGGACTCTGTTGCCATTTCAGATGCACTGGGATATCCCACTGGACCTCCAAATGCCACTTCAGAAAGGCATAGATCTTCCATATATTCTATGTCACATGGCTGGCCTTTTGAATGTCTCACTTATCCTAGGACAGCTCATATGGCATTCGATGCCTTTGTTTAGGCAACTGAATCCCAAAACATGCACCAGGAACTGAATCATCCCTGTCAGCATCAGTTAGAGAGACTAGACTGCACTCTTGTCAGACAGGTTCTCAGCACTAACAGAGGTCATCTTGGAGTGATGGCAGATGTATTGACTTCCCCAAATTTGACATCATAATCATATTCGGTGCTGCAGGACCTCAGAGTTTCAGTTGAACTTCCGTCATCTCTTTTGGCACATCTAAGGAGGCAGGTTCTCAGTTAGGGTCCTCCATTTCTTATTCAGAAGCACAGTGCCCTGGCTCATGGAAAGTAGGAGTTGTTGTTCTGGTAATATTTCAGATCACATACTTTCCTAAAAGCTTTGGAGTGATTATTTCCAAAACACTTCCAGTCAAGCCACTCCCACACCATAGGTTAGTCATAATCACTGAGGCTGAACGAGTCTTTTAATGGAGTTTTTTTCCCATGGAGTTGTAGAAGAGTAATTGGATCCTAAAACATTGCTAGTAGCTGACTAACTTTCACCTCCCACTTTGAGGATGATTGGAAAATATATTTGATACCTCTTTCAATGATTTAACTAAATGTTACCTTTTTAAATTTTATCTTATGCAATTTTTTTTTTGACAAAGAACATTAGATCCCTGATTCATCTTAATATCCTTGCATACTTGCTAGATATTCTTGCTGTGTCTTCTTTTCAAAATTAAAATTCAACATTATCAAGATTTTTGTTGTTTATGACAGTGTATCTATGTGCTTCACAGAATTATAATATTAAAAACACACAAATATTCTCCCACTCTATTTCACAGTTACAAGAAGCTCATCTTTATTTCAGCAATTGGCCAATGAAACTAGAACTCACTCCCAGACTACCATTAAGGATATCACAAAGCTTGATAACTACAGAAAAACTCATTCAAAACTACTGTTTTCTTAAATATGACTGCAGTAACAAAAAGACAAAAAACAAAGATGAGTCTTTCTCGTCCTCACACAAGGCTGGCTGTTCCACTATTCTACAAGAACATTGTAATCTTGGAAATATTTGTTAGTGCTGTGGAAGACTTTTAAAGATAAGGAGCAAAATTTTGAGTTTTATCAAATGATATGTAGAAGGCCAGTTTTAGGGATGAAGATGTGCCCTAAGCACATTGCATTAGTGAATACACAGAGCATTATGATTTATCATCTTCTAACAACTATTGAAGTTGTGATTATGTAGTTAAATTCAAAAACTTACAGTGATTTAGTCAAGAAGTCGGGAATGCATGGCTCATGATTGAAAAATCCAAATTCAGAGAGGGGCGCAATTTCCTTATCAAAGATACAGGGGCAAAATGGTGTTCATATTCTTTAATTACGACTAGTGTCTCTAGAAGTGCTGAAATTCATTTTTGTACTTTAAAGCTTCCTTTTCCGTATCGTGTTCATGAACCTCTCCTGGATTCAGGAAACTGGTTTCAGTTAGGGCCTTAGATAAACAGGAGATAATATTGTTCATATCTAGTATTTACATGATATAGGGCAAGATGCTAACTGACTCGTCAGTTTTTCTTCTCCTTTATTATCCTGTTCCTCACATTATGATTACATGTGCATGTTGAAAAATTATAAAAGTCTCACAGGTAAGACTTCTGAGGTTAAAAAGTCTTATCTGCAGTCTTATCTACAGAAGGATAATTAAGCCATGTTGTTGCTCCTACTGACTTATGCTGTGCTCTTATCTGTATTCAGAGCTGTCAGATAGAGCTGACCCAGCAGGTCGCTGGTTAGCTGTATCAAAGGCTGTGCGCCTCTCAATCAGTAAAGATATGGCCTGGTCCATGGCCAAACTTATTTCTGATTTTTTCCTGGACTTAGACTTTGATTTTATGAATACATTATCATTTTGTTACTGCTCTTTGAACTAGTTCCTCATTGTTCTTTCTTTCTTTTTATACATCAGATGCTCCAGAATGCCATGACTGACATACAATTTGACCTTAGCCAAATCACTTAACAGTTTCCGAGCTCTGAGCTGAAGATACCACTACCTTGTCTCATAGGAATTCTGTGAAAGTTTTCTTGAAGTCTTTACTATATGTAGAACTCTTTGAGGTGCCCCAGTGTTATAATACTGTTTCTTTATTAATACCTTCTGCATTAGGTCAAGGAAAATAAAATCATACAGAGAATCTTAAAAAGAAAATCTCTCTCTCTCAAAGTATTAGAATTGCCATGCTCTCCTCACATAGTTGTTTAGGCCTTGTTGAAGTATATGAAAATGAAAATAAACAGAAGAATTCTTCTTGAAGTTATGATTCAGTAAAATCCCCTTTTAGAAGCATTTTAAATTTTACGTACAATTTCTCATTGTACCTTACTGTGTCAGTGAAGCTGTGCTCTCTGGTATACAGGCAAATACTAAAAACATGCTCTAGGGCACATTAGGAACTGTGTTCAGGATGCGGAGCAGTCTGAGTTGGTCCCACTGCTGACCCATCCGGTCCTTCTCCCCCCTCCTTGTTCCTCCCTTAAACAGAACTAATTCAGATCACTAACCTAGCGAAAAGATGTCCACATTTTTGTGAAGTTAGTTTTCTGCTGGCGTAGTGCACTGAAATGGCAATCCATGGTCAGATAAGCGCCAGACAGCACAAGGCAAGTTTGGAAACTTATGTCTTGTGGCCTGTGGAAAAAAAAGACTGCAAGTGTAAGCCATTAGATTGGCTTGAACTGCAACTTCACTTACAAAACAAAAAAAGCCCTTGCTTTGAGTAAATGCCTTCTGGTCTTCATTCATAGCTCATATAATGATTTTGTGTAATGAGATCTTAATGTTTAATAATCTTCCCATTCTTATCATCTCTTCCTCTACTGCCTTTTCTTCTTCACCAGAAGGTCTGCGCTTGTGCCTTACCTAATGGGCCTGGTGCCTTTGGCCGGCTGCCTCCCAAAGCAATAGTATAATGGAGATAAAGTGGTGTTTTCTGTTCTGGATCTGAGTTGCAACAATTCAGTCCCTCAGTCATCCTGCAGCTGTCAGTCATTCCTTGTTCTGAGTTGAGTGGCTTGATTAGACTGATTAAACTAGGTGGTTGAACTGAGAGGGTTAAAGAGCGTCCATCTGTTCTGGATTTACTGCTGCGTCAGTGGAGGCAGAAAGGCCAGGAATTAGTGAGTGGCTTAGTCTTTTCTCACTGTTGGCAGCTGACAGGAACACTGATGAGGTGATAATGAACTAAAAAGTCTGCCCCGTTGGCTAGGTGGGAAAGGGACCCAGACAGTGGGCAAGTCTCACCCCAGTTCCTGCCAAGATTTGCACTTTTTAATGCAATCCATCTAAAGCAAAATTAACAGGTATACTTTCCTGGATGATTTTCAGTAATGTAACTTATCACCAGCAGAGACTAAAGAAATATATATCATGTTACTTGCAGCATGGCAACTCTGTAGGGTTCAGGCACCAGACAGCCCAATCAAATAGAAGCAATAGTGGAAACGGGGCTGGAATGTTTTATCAAATGAAAAATAAGACATAACTTCTTTTAAAATACCACATGAAGTTCTGCTGAAGAGAACTCTTCCATTTTAGTTTTGACCAAGTGGCATTTACTAGCATTTCTTAATCTTAACATTTAATCCCTAAAGTATTCAAATCAGGATTTGCAAATACATCTTAAAGGCATTATTTTGTGTTTTCCCTTATTGCATTGGGTGCTATAAAGTGTTATTATTTCTACTTCTTCTTCAAACTTCTGTCACCCATCAGAGCATATTCCAGCAGCCTCATGATATTTCAGTTTTGATGCAAGTCCAGCTGATGCCAAGCATGAGCATTCATAATACATATTCACTGGCATGGTATGGATAAGCTAACACATCAAGATGTAAGAAGCACTGTAAGCCAGTGGGATAGCTGAAGAATACCATGTATGCACCCAGTGGACTTCTAAAGTTAACATATGGTGTTCTTCTCAACTTACTTGTTGCTGACAGACTTAATAAAGACTCAAGATTTTACAGGCTCTTAATTTGTAAAGAGTCCACAGAGAGTATGAATATGAAATCTATTAGTATGCTGCATCAGGATTTGTATATTTCTTAGAAAACAATGCTAAGAGTTTTGCAAGCTGGCTTAGAAACTGTTTATTCCGTAGTCAAAGTGTTTGGAAGGCAAATTCATTCTTTGAGGATAAACCTCTCTGACCTTTATGCAGAAGATTGAGGGGGCTGAGCTCAGGGAAGATCATGACCCCAGAGTCTCCAGTGGCTGTTGATTGAAACCTTGTGTTTCGTGAAATAAATGTTTAAGAACATTTCCTTATAAGACCTGGGCTGCACGCACAGATTTTTTTATAGCACTTTAACTATTATGGTTAAAGGTGTTTCTTCCCCTACCCCCCTCTTCTGCCCCCAACAGAAAGGGCTAACTCAGCACAATCATTAGTACAACCCTTAGACTGAATGCAATTTTGTCATTATAGGCATGACTTACATTGATGGAGCTTCTTTTCCTAAATCCATAGGTTTGAGCTATCTTTGTGTAAACATGTCTGTATGGCTATAACAATGTCTGCACTCATGGGATTGCACGTGTAAATTACTCTAACACACGTAATGCTTTGTAGGTACAAACCAGTCCAAAAAAAGTGAAAATAAGTAACTCCAACCTCGAAAATTGACATTAACCGTAATGGTTGGATTTGTGGTGTGGGAGGGTGCTGATGCTGAAGGGAAACATTTAAAGGCCTTACAAACACCTTGTTTGATATCTTTTTGATAGCAGATAGATTAAAACAAATATTTTAATGCAATTCATCTGTTTTCTCTATCTGCCACTCCAGTCACAGGAAGAAATTCAGGAATTTCAGAAATGCTGGCTTTATCAGCCTTGTTCTTAGTGAATTTTACCAATGTTAGCAAAAATATGGATGAAAATAGTCTTGCTTATACAGTTGAAGAAATTAATTACTTTGAGATTAGAGCTGTCCTTTCTTAACTGGTGAGTTATTCTGTTGTGTTAGCTGTACCAGTGTTCTTGTATGGATTATGGTCAGTGCTCCAGCAGTGTTCATCACTACCACAGGAATCCCTCTTTTCATGATGCCTCATTTGCAGCCTGAATGTTGTGATTCAGAAGAGGAAGAAATTATCTTTAAACTGATATATTTGGACGAAAGTAGCAGAGAGCTAGTATAATGGATTGGCATTTATGACTAGATAAAACAGTCTGTTTTATGCAAGTGATGACTGTATTTCATAGTTTTCAAATAAATTTAAATAATAACGCATGCATCTGTTATATCATTCTATTGATTTTGGATTTCTTTTCTTGTTCAAAAGCTCTCCTGTGTAGAATAGAATGAGATGTTGTTGACAATTGCCCAATAATGAATCACCAAAAGTAGTCTGCCCACTTGCAACTCTTTCTCAAGAGCCTCCCTCAAATAATACCAACAGTGGTGTTGGGTAGAGTTGCTAATAATTTTGGGGCATGCTATTTCTTTAATCATCATCATCTTCTAAAAGAATGAATGAAAGGTTATCAAATAACACTCCTGAATTTGTCACAGAGAAGGATTTTTTTTTTTAAACAATCAGTATTGTCAAAATTTTTCCCCAAATGATTTAGAGCACCACAATCAAACATTCTCATTTGAACAGAATTACAACTTTCTCACCTGTTCCATAATTAAATAGTAAGGACATATAATTTGAAATAAAACAGCGCTAATGACTCTTCACTCATTCATGGTTTGTGCCTGCTATTTATGCCTAAAACATAAACCTTTTTGATGCATAGAACACAATAGAAATGTTTGCCCTAGGAAAATGACTCCTTGTGTGGACTTCAGAATGACACTGTCCTCTTGGTCACATCATCCATATGAGCTTTGTCTTCTCCTTCCTCTCTCCTTATCAAAGGTCTGTGGGGAAGCTGGAAGCCACTGCATAGAAAAGTCAGAATTTGTCTCCAGATTCCTTCTGTGCAGGACTTGGAGACAAAGGCAATCAGCTTTGGCTCCCATCTAATCCTTTGTTCTCTTTTCAATATTTTGGGGTTTATAGCACACAGGTAAGGTCTTCAAACTCTTGGGAGAGCTGGGAGAGCTATATATTATAATAAAAAAATAAGTAGAAAAAGAAATCTCTTGATTAAAAGTATTTCTTAGTGCTCTAGGTAGGAGTTTATACTGATGAATATTGCCAGACTTTCACAGCCCCTTCACATTAAGCTTCCCATGACATCTCTCAAGGAAACCGAGTGCGCTGTTTTTAAACTTGATTATGGGTTAGAAAATGCCAAGTAATTATCTGCCCAGAAATAATTTTTCACTCACCCTTTCTATTTTCCTTTTTCCCTTTTTTGTTAACTATACTCATGAGGAACGGTTGGTCAGAATTGCTGATCCTGCCCAGTAACCATTCCAATCTGCTGTAATTTTTTACTGTTACTTAATGAATGTTTCTTTCCCTCTGGAAGATTGTCCTCAGAAGCCAAGGTGGCTGTTTGTCCACAGAAGTATGTGGATAGTGTGAGAGCGTGTTTCATGGAATTGTGTGTGACTGTAACAGTAGAGCTGAAGAGAAGCACTTCAGTATAGGGAACATTTCCTTTTGAATAAGCCTGTACATAAACTTTCTTGGCTTCTTCAAGGACTTTACTGACATTGCTGCCATCGTGATTAAGTTTCTTGATATCACTGATTATAGTAATGGCGTAGAGCCAGAATCACTGTTGCTTTTGGCTGAATGGCAAGTAGGGGGGAAAAAAGTATGAAAGGGTTTTTGGCAAAATGAGGAATACTGTTGAGACTTAAAAACTGATTGTTCTATCTTTTGTATCATGTTAGAAATGAAGCTAATTTTTTTTACACTGTTATTTTTGGTATATTTTGTGGCAGAGGTGCTGTGTGAAGGAGCTTTTAAAGAAAGAATAATGTTTCCTTGCTGAATACTTACAGTGCACAGAAAGTAAACTTACTGCGTGCACTTCCCTACTGTGGCTCACGGCTTCAAGGGAGTTTCATTTCAGAGAGCAAGTGCCCCTGTTCTTTCCTACTGGTCAACTAAATCTTGCTTGATCCACTGCAGTTTTCTTTCTGTAGTGTGGTGCATGGTGAGAGTTGTTTCATTTGTCCATATTCCATGATAACCATGAATGCAGTCAAACCCTTTTCGTAAAAACTGATCTTTTTCTCCTCCCGCCTGAAAAGTTAAGCAAGCCCACTTCTGAGCCAAGATTCATAACAGAAAATTTATCTACAGTTTTAAAAACCACCTTTAGAATATGAATGTGCACTTTTACTTCCAACGAGACTTTACCTGCATATACACTAGTGTTTGAGCACATAAATATGTCAACCAATTTTTTTTATGTTTTTATAGGGGAAATTATGACAGTGTAACAGTGCATGCTAATGTAGTAATGAACCACTTGCTGAAGAAAAAAGAATGTATTCTTGCTGCGGGGGAGGGAATTTATAACCTTGGACATTGACTGTTGCACAGGTGTTGAAAACTTGTGTGGGAGGACAGGGCTACTTGAGGAGACTGTATGCGTTTGCTAAATGGAAGGCTGAGGTGAAGATGGGCTTTTTACATTTTCAGCTGAAAGGAAGGACTTTTCCTGTGCAATGACCCTCCATTTCATGCTGTATTTCCCATTGTTCAGTAGCATGAAGTGGCTAAAAAAGGCCACGTGTGAGGTATGCATCAAAGCCTTATTAGGATGTTGTCAGTAGAAAGAGCTACTTCATATTAACCTATGTTATTTTAGCCATTAGATTCTATAGCTGGTCGTTTTATGCAGTCAGGCATACAGCTATTAAACTTGACCAAATGAAAATTAAGGTGATTGTATGGATAAAGGAGAACTTTTTAAATTATAGGATATATGTGTGTCTCATTTCAAGGACTTCAGCCTTTTTTACCTCTGTCTTTGCTATAATAATTCCAGGTTGAGTTTAATCCTAATTCTTAAGGTTTTTTATTCTTTGTGACTATCTTATTCGTCCTTTATATTTCTGAATGAGTGAAGCCTGTAGTGCTTTCTATATTGTATTTAGCTAGTTGTTATATTTTGCTTAGGTATATAACCAAGGTTGCATAGATCTCAGTGATATTACAGAGTAAATGAAGTTGTTTACTGCCTTCAGGAAGCTAGCAGTTAGAAGAAAGAGCTGTTTTCCAGCTATTTCTCTTTCCAGAAGCAACAGATATTTATTCTGTTAGTGCAAATTGAGATATGGAATTGTCTTCTTTCAATAAAGCAATTAAAATTACCTAAAAGTATTTTTCAACTATTAATTAAGTTATTGAGATGGAGAAGGTTCACATTATCTCTGTATTGTTTGTGGGTAAATCAAGGATAAACATAGTGGGATTCAGTGACATTACCAGTATGTCTCAGGTCTATGGCTGATCTGCAAACTGAATCTCAGTGATCTGCTCAGAAAACAAGAATATAGGTTTCCATACAGAAAAGCAAGGTTATCAAGAACAAGGCAGGGGTGTCATTTTGCTGTTGTATAAAACCTTGAGGCAACCTCATTTTCAGTATTGTCACACTGCTGGTCTCCACATGGAAGGGAGGATGCAATGTGAAGAGAAGGTATAGAGAAGACAACTAAAATGATCAAGGGAGTAGAGAAGTTGCATTGTGAGGAGACACTACAGAAGCTGTGACTATTTAGTTTTGAGACAAAAAGGCTGGGTGAGAGGGAAATAGGATGGATGTTTACAGGTGCATGGAGGCTGTTGATAAGCTCACTGCAGAACTGTCATTAATCAAATCTTGCAGTAGAAGTGGGCATCTCTCAGTGAGTCTGAAGTTTGGTTTAAAGCACATAACAGAGAGCACTTTGTGGTGTGGCAGGTCAAGAGCTTTTGGAAATTGCAGCCACGGAATACTGTAGAGACAGACACGGTCAGCAGGTTCAAGAAGGGTTTAGACAGGTTCAAGGACAGTAGATCCACAAGTGCATACTAGAAAAACTAGACAGGGTTGTACCCTGTAATAACCTTAATTCTGGATGTTGGCAGAGGAAGTAAACCACAGTGTGCTCTGTAAACAGCATTTCTCATTGCTACTGTCAGAGGTAGAATAGTGTGCCAGATAGACTGCTGGTCTCCCCCAGCATAGCATTTCTTATGTTCGTATGTTCTCATATGTGGGTTGCATTAACATTTTGTAAATTAGTAGCAGTAGAATCTGCAGCTAAAACACAGAATGTACTAGGAACAAGAAGTCAGAAATACCAGATCAGATATTTGGATTGTGATAGTAGTAGCAACAGTAACAGCAAATAGCTGTTACGGTCCCATAGAAAGATGAAAAACATTAAAGCTTCAGTCCAAAGCTACGAAGTAACACAATTAGATGTATGCATACGCCTTATCCTACAAGGTGGATGGCTTCAGAACAGGAAAAGTGCAACCAAGAAAGAAGAGTAACAGTGAAATCTGAAAGGCTGCAGTTACAAAAAAAATATTCTAGAGAACACTGAGGGATTTTAAAAGATTATGTAAAAAAATCATCAAAAAACCTTATGTTATTTCAAAAGATTAAAAGGGGAATATAACAAATGAAAAGAAGAACCTGAGATACAGGCAATGAGAGAATATTTAGTGTAGGGGGCAAAGATAAAACTGTTTAAAGGAGCAGTAACTGAATAGTAGTCACAGCAACAGACAGCGAAAGAAAAGTTCATTCTAAATAATATGAAGTTAAGAAATAGAAAGAGACCGAGTTCCTGGGAAAGGTGGAGTAAGCCCTTGGAGGTGTTGAAGTTAGGAAGACAATTTTAACCAAAATGAATTTGGAATGAGTGGTGTAGTTCAAGGAAGAAGTTTGAGGCAATCGTGTTTTTCTATGTGAAAAGACAAGCAGCAGAATTCTGTTTCTTCTGGAGTTAGGTATGCAATATCATTACAAATTGACAGATTTTTTGTTGTATTGCTTTAATCCTGTCTCTCTTAAGAATGCCTCTTTATACAATGCTTCTGTGTATCATCAAGTGTCAAAGTGGGTCAGATAAAGTGGTTAGTTGAAGTTGAGATCACTTCAATTACACTGGCTATTAATAAAAACTTAGCAAGAGTTGATTGGAGGAAACAGATTTGGAGCTTCTTCAGAAGCGGCTACAGATAATATTTAAGCAATTTGACCACACAGTGATTCTTTCCAACCTGAAGGTGGTGTTTGCTTTAGGTTTCCTGACAGTGGAAATATCCATCTGATTCCTGTTTGCTACAACTATAATCATTGATTGCATTCCTCCTTCTTGTAACTTTATCTTACTTTACCTCAGATTTTTCCATTAATTTCAGGAAATAAGAGCCTGACATAGTTAATGCTTGTGAGTGAAGTCTGGTCCTTGGCATCCTGATGTTTGAACTGTATGGATTAGGATTGTGTCTGATAGGGAACATAGGGGGCAAAGCCAAAACCAGAGCCCCTAGAGTAAGGGCATTAGTCCTGTATTTTCCAAAGTGAATGGTTTCCCTTCTAAACGGACTCTGGAAAAAAGCTTAGTAATTCCCTAGGGAGGCAAGTTATAAAACTTGAGATGGAGATATTTAAATCCTATGAGCCAGCCAGCAGTAGTGGAATTGGCCGTCAGAACTTATAAAAGTCTCAACCAATCTCTTTTATTGTCTTGTGGCTGCAGCAATGAGACATCTCAACCTCTTTTTTTGTAGGGTGAACTTTCCCCATCATATCCTGCCTGCTACTGTTTATTTGTATGGAAAAAAGCAATGTGAGCTGTATTTAAAAGAAGCCGCTTTAGAGTGGCAAAGATTATCACAGGTGTCCATTTGTCTGCTGAGTTTAAGAAAATGCAAATAATTTACATACATGATACTAGAAGGGCTACAGAATTGACTGGGGCCCAATCCTGGATCTATTCAGTTTTAGTGTTTAAAATTATCAGTGCTGCAAGCAGTATTTAAGATTCTTACATACAGCATTTTGAGCTATGTAATCTTCACTGGAACTTGTCAAGCATATGTAGGAATTGTCATTTATGGGCCAGTTAAGATTTCCGGACTATCTGGGAAATTTTACCTCTTTATTGTTGTATGAATCTAGATTATTCAAGGAAGTTCATATGAAAAATTCTTCTCCCTGCTGTTCCTCTCTTTATATATGATGCTAGCACAACTAGCAGTATAATGTGACTTTGAGTAGAAACAGCCTTCCTAATCGTAAACTGAAACTAAAGGAGAGTATTTCTGAATTGTAAACCTCTCCATCTTTTGCATCAAGCTTCAGAAAATCTTTTCTCATTGAAGCTATGGGCCACAATTTAGTTCTAGATATAATTCTGTTGTCTGAGACATCAGACCAGTGGCATTTCTGGAACAGTGTTCTGATCACCACAGTGGGTTGAAGAGTGAATTGAATAGCCTTTAAAATTGATTATATGGTATAGTTGTCTATGATGACATGGGATTGAACTTCATGACCTTACTAAAATAGGAATAGACAGAAAAATCTGAGTGGGTTTCATCCGTTTAGATGATAAAACATTAATTTGATCATTCATATTGTCCTTTTTTATATGGGTCTCTGTGCACTAACCTGTAATTTAGACAAAGGGTGTCCGTACAGGGCCATGTTATGTGTCCGTTCTTTGTCTCTTTTGAGAGACGCACAGATCATGAATGTTGTAGCTTCTTAGCATGTAATATGAGCTCTTGATCTGACTAACATTTCCTCTCTGCTATATTACTGTATTTCATGCTGGACCATTGCTATGTTGAAGCTGACTGCTCAGATCCCGTGCGAGTTTAGTCATCGGTTGTAGACTTTAGATTGCAGACGTGTTAGTGTTATCACCAATTTTGCAACTGCAAATAATGACACCCTGGTATTTTTGATTGATTATGGAATTTTATATAAAAGGCATCAGAAGTAACGCATTTTCATTGGTGTGAGTGGGCCTTGATTCAAAGGGCAGAGTGTGTGAGATAGCTGGAAGGAAAACAAATTCTAGAATGGAAAACAGCCTGTTTAGTCAGTTAGGCTGACTGATAACTTGACTACCATTCAGCCTTGCATTTTTTCAGGAGCATTGGCTGCAGCTTTTATCAGTACTTGGTTTGCTAGATCACAGCATTCCAAACCCACGTATGTGCTATTTTAGAGGCCTTTTGTGACCCTTCTGGAGCAGGGTGGAACAGCTCTTATTATGCATTTGTGGTCACTATGGTTTGAAGCAGAGTGGGGAAGTTGAAGGCTTAATCCTTTAGAATTAGTCAGCAAAACAAAGTTTAATCTAGAAAATAATCCTGAGGAACAGAAGATTTCCAGTGGCAATTCCTTAGATCTGATGCATTTCTTTTCAGAGTGCAGAGGCCTAACTTTCAAACTTCACCTTTGCCTGGATGTGCAACGAGACTTTGTAGAATTTCTGCAGAATCCACTTGTTCTTTTACCATTCTTAAATGCAAAGCTATCTTCTACCCTTTATAAAGAGAACATTCTGTTTGCCTGGTACAGCAAGAACATAAAGATCATATGTTCACCATCAAATTAATAAAAAGTAAAATACCATTTGTAGTAGCTTAATGTGAAATGAGGAATCTGGTTGAGTATTGCCATTAGGGATCTCCTCCTGAACAGGAAATGAAAAAAGGGTGCCATCGTAGACTACATCGTAGTCCAGTTACTCAGGCAACTGTCTCAGAGTGTGGTTTCAAATTGTCTCAGACTAATGAAGGACTTCAACTAAATTTCACAGTTCCTGTCAGTTTATTTAAAGAAAAAAACAGATTGCTGTAGATAGGGTCGTCACTTCTCTGTCTTTCCTCCCTTATCACTCTGTTCTCCCATACATGCTGTAAAAGAAGGTGATCCAGTCAGTTGTACAGAAATGGGTATTTTGGATGCATATCCTAAGGAGCAGTTATAGGCTGTGCATCACGGTTTTACAGACAGACCCTCTCATGGCAAAAGTTTTAGTTCCTAAAGCCAGGAATGAAACAAGTCCTTCATCTCTCTCCTGTCAATTAGTTAAGGTGTTCCTCCATTTTGCTGCCTGTCATTAATTCCACCCTGAGGAGCCTGACTTTCCCAATTCATTGCATAGGGAACTTGTGCACCTAGTTCTGGGTGGTCAATTCTACTTGTGGAGCTAGTACCTGATTTGAGGCATTGCAGTGCTGAGAGTGATAAAATAAGTGAATGCATTTCTAAGTGGACCAGAGAGCTTTTTGAAAGCCTTTGGCATGATGTCTGCTTCACAGGTGCATTTGCAGAGTGCTGTATACTGACCATTAGCTTGAAAAAGTCTAATAATAATATTAGCCTAGTATTTCTCAGGATAGATGATAGAGGAGGTAACCATTTTTTCCACAGTAGTCTATTTACAAGTGCACTAGCACAGGAATTGGCAAGTCTAGGTTGGCTTCCCTCATCAGCCTGAGAAATATTAGACTTCATGGATGAATTTTTATTTGCTGGCTCAAGGATTTCATTTCGGCATAAGCTATGATGAGAAACCTAAAAGAGATCAATGAGAGAGTGGTATTAGAGTATGATGTTTTCTCTGTATGTATTGTTTGACCATCCTATTTACAGTTTGTTAACAGAAAATTAAGAGAAATTTCCCATTGCTACCATTCGCGCTAGTATACAATTGTTCTATGCATTAATTTCCAAACTTTTTAATCCAGTTCATTTTGCATATGTTATATTAATTTTTAAGATTTGATAACAAAATAACCACAACTGGGAAGGAAAGAAAATGAAAGAAAGAGCTGAGAATTTTGTCTGTTAAACCAATGACGACAGAGAGATGAAATAAAATAGTAAAAAATGTTAAATCCATTCACTGCATTGTTTGAATTTTTATTAAAATGACTGCAATGTTTAAGCACTAAATGTTTAAGCAGTTCATGTTTTAGTTATCTTTTAAGTATTTTTAAAAATAGTCATAAAATGTTATCACTTATTTTCCATACCATTTGGTCTACCCTTGTAATTAACTATGGTCATGCCCTCTGTAGTCATTAGATGTATGAAGTATTATTAAAATAAGGAGATGCACTCTAGTAGGAACCTATGCTATCCTGGATTTAAGAAAAAGTTTGTTTTTAATTAAAAAATTTAATGTGTGCTTTGAGACTCCACAATTAATCTTTGTCAAATACAATAATAATTGAAGATGTTTCTGGTTTGAGAAAAGCAAAAAAAAAAAAACAAAAAAAACCCTTAAATGTTTGCAGGTTATTTATAAAAATTTTTATATGAAACTGCTTGAGAAATGAGGAAGGGTTGAGCCCTCATTTGCCACATTTCAGCTCAGAGTGAATTTTTATGGCAATGTTTCAAACCCCTAAAACCATGGGACGTCAAGCAAGCATTGACATTGATGTAACCTGAGCAGTACAAATGAAGTTGCTTTAATACTGGGGATGCTCAGGAGCAAGGATTTCTGATGGAAAACACAGCAGTGCAGATAATGTACAGGAAGAGCCATTAAAAACTTGCTTCACCAAGTGCTTCCGAAGGAGGGCTGTAAGAAGCTACTATGGTTGCAGATGAATTCCATCTGCGTTGCCTTTCTTAGCCGTGCTATGCAGGTAGGAGGTTGTAAGTCACGGCCTAAATGCACAACTAATGCCTTCTGCCACTTTAAGGGTCTGTAAATAGTTTCTTTAATTGCAAACGATGGCTGAAGTCTTGCTCAGTTATGTGCTCCTAATTTCCTTCCTTTTTCCCTCATGCCAACTCCACCCACGACCCCCCTCTCGCAGGCCTGACATTTCTGCATGAGGCTTCGTGCAAGAAGTGTTTTTTATGGAGTTCACATACGCAGGTGTCTGGAACCTGCACAGGCTCAGCCTGTTTAAAGCCCTGCACATGATCTCATTAGGTGGTTTGAATAGGCTCTGTGTGGTCAGTGCTGCTGCCAGCACCTGAGGGAACCAGATCTGTCTTTCCACATTACAAACACATAACAAGCTGGGCTCAAAATAAGTTTAGGGTGAAGCTGGAGGTTATCAACGCTGTTATACACAAGGAAAGCCTCAGGAATGCCACAGGAAAGAGATTTCATATTAGCAAATGCAGAGGGCACCGACAGGGAGTCGTCTTCTCTGCAGGACAGGAACTGTTACGCTGTTTGAGTGCTACGCTCAAGGGCAGCCAAGCCGTTTTCTTTGCCTTTGAGCTCATTTGGGTCTTGAACTGATTCACGTTTCTTACATTGGGACCTTGGATGTTATGGGTCACAATTCTTTCCTATTGTCTGCTTCACTTGCCTGCGAAGGACAGCAATTCTCTTTCAAGTGAGAAATTAAACACTCCCTGGAGTGTTTTAATGAAATCAAAATTTTGTCTCCAAGTCATCAGTTTGACTCTGTCCCTCAATCATCATCCTCGTACTCCTCCCCAGAAGCCCCCAAACTAATCGACTCAGCATTGGGCATTCTGAAATGTTTGCTGAGAAAACAGTTCTGCTTTGACAGACAGCACCTGGGCTATGGACAGACTTTACAGCTCTTCTGGGGATCTCTTATGAATAGTCACCATGAGGCCAGCACAGCCCTGCGCAAACAAGCTTTGTAACCAAATTGCACTGAAAAAACCCCTTCTTCTCTACCCACGCCCTCCTGTCCCAAAATTACTGAGTAGCACAGGCACTTCTGCGTTACCTGTTCTGATTCTGAAGAAGTTCTCAGACTTTATAAGGAAATGCTGTTTAGAGTTATAGAGAGTTACTGCCTTACTCAGCTGTGCTTGTTTGAAGTCCAATATATGCGTGGGTGTGCATTGTACACACACGTGTTATTTGGATCAGCTCATTTTATGTTGCTGGGTTTGACTGTTACTTCATGCTTGTGAGAACTCCATAGGACATAGGAGGATTCTTACTGCTTCAGCTGCATGGAAAATTAAAGAGAGGATGTCGATTAATATAAACACAGCTTTTCTCTGTGTCCTTCAGGGAGGCAAATTGTCTGATGTTGTTTGTGATGGTTGAACTGTTCATTAGTCATAAAGTACTTTTTTGAGGGGGGGAGAAATGCACTGTCTGGGGTCCCTCAGTCATCTGCTCCCCATTCCAGCCTTTCTTTGAGAATGTGGGCTCTCTTCTCAGCTGTCATTTTCTTCATCCACTCCTTTTGTTTGGACATTACTTCTCACTCTGGAGAGTTTAATAAAGACTAAGGATTCTCCTTTACATAGTATTCTTCCACTGTTTTTTCAGCAGTCTGTGCTAGAGGAAAAGGAAAAGAAAATGTCTACAATAATGTAGCCAACTCAAGATATCAAAAAATTGTTAAATACTAATTTAAAGAAAATAATATTGACTGGCCATATTAGTGAAAAGCTACCATTACCCTTAATCTTGTAAAATTGGTATAGTATGGTAGCCTTCTTGTTCTGAAACATACTTTCTCCCAGAGTTTTTGGGCTATTACTCTTTGCCATGTTTTGTGATAGGCTGGAACAGGTTATATTTAGCATGTGTATTTTATTTCTGCTTCGAGAGCAGACTCCCTGCTCTATTTTTAAATGAACTACTTCAAAATCTTTTGCAGTGAGGTGTACACGACAGCAAATGTGAATGACTGACTTCTCTGTGAAGAAGGTGTCTGTTCCGGTCAGGTTGTTATTGCTTTTCTCCCCTCAGCATGACCTCTGCTGTGAGCGTGCGCTGGCCTCTGTCAGCATCCTGATGGGGAAGAGGGGCTTTCGTACACCTCTGAACACACTGTTCTCTTTGCAGCGAGACAAAAAGGCGTTGAGCTCTCCGAGGAGCATAGTAACGGCTCTGGAACCACATGAAAGTTAGCAGCATTAATCCCCTTGCTATGGTTTGCGGTAAACTGTAGTTACCATATTATACCAAGGGTAAAGCTTTCATAGGACACACTCGTCTGGAGGGGGAGAAGGAAAAAAAAAAGTCCACTTGGTATTTGCTGTAACCTAAAGAATAGCACCTGGTAAAAGCTAGTGAAGTTAGTGTTACTGCGCTTTCCCTGCGCCTCTGGCACCCTCGCTATTGTTCCACAGCCAAGTGCTCAGGTCTAAGCACCGAGGGTGGACGTCTTGACTGAAACAGATCTGATATTATTATATTTGAATAGAAAATTATTACGTACAGCCATAACATGGAGAGAGCAGAGGAGGTATTTCTCGTTTCTCCAAATTATTCTACCTAGTTACCGTTATCTTCCCTTTGCCCCTCTCAGACCAGTAAGTAAAAAAACAAGGCACCTGAGCAAGAAAAAAAAAGGTATAGTTCTGTATGTCACAGTTTAAAACTTCATTGCAGATGATTAGCTAGAAAATTATTAGGAATCTGCCAATGCTAATTTTTGCTTCATCTGATGATGATTTTTTTAAACAACTGTAGGTGCTCTTACCGTTATGGGAAAATAAGGTTTTCAAGATGAAATGACATATAGGTCCTTTGTCAAACCTATATATTTTCACCTAACAAAAAAGGTACTATAAAGCATACCCACAAGTAGACAGTGTCAGGATTACATTTCTTAACCCTTGCAAATTTCATTTTGCAACCTTATAGTGTTTTTTTAAAGTATGAATTATGTGTATTTTTAAATAAATGGAATGCTGATCTATTTTTCAGTAATACCTAATGAAAATTTAAAGCCATTTGGAAGGCAGAGGGAAGGCAGAGAGAATTCTTTCCCTTAATACAGCTGTTACTATATGAAGTCAATGGGAATTTTGTCTTTGGTTCCAGTGAGAACACCATTCATATTCGCTGTGGTGACAGTATGACTGTCATTTTTCTAATACCAGCATTCTAATTATTACAAACCTGTTTAATTATAAATTGTTGCTGTTTTCCGTTAGTAGTAAAAAAACAGCGTCATAAAAATTATTGGAAAAACAGAGTCTAGCAAGATCACTTATTCCTTTTTTCCTTCAGTTCATTAAGCCTTTTGAGGTATTTGCAATACGCATAAATTAGCATTTTGGTATTTTATGACATTCCTTATTATTAGCATGGATCATCCATGAACAGAAGTGTTCTTGCTTCTTTTCTTAGAAATGCACTACAGCATTCCGCAGCTCTTCACTTACAGTATAAGAAACTGTTGAAGATGTTATACATATGTTAGGGATGGCAGGCCAAGATTTCTTGTATCTAAGAACTCTAAAGGAATTGGCTGAAGAGAATTTTGGCTCCTTGAAAGTTTAATAAATATTGGAATTCTGGTGAAATTGTAGAAGTTTTGGAAATGCTAAAGTTATGGAAGTATTGCAGAATAGCAAGCAGGATGACTTAAGTAGCTATGGGTTGATTAGCTGTTACAATCTGAGTAAAATAATGGATAAGCTGATAAAGGGTTTTGATTATGAAAAGAATTAAAGAATAGAAGTTTAATAATAACAGTCAGCTTGGTTTGTATTAGTTATGTCATGTCAAACAAAAGTGATAACATTCCTTGATTATCTCACAAGTTCGGTAATAGTAACTTGTTTGAATGATAAAAATAACTTTTTGGCTGAAATATAATTAGACTTCTGTAAAGGACCAATTGACATTATTATACTAATATTGTATAGACAATATGCTTTAAGTGAGCATTAGTTGTCAACATTTACCAGTTACAGTTAAAATTGAACAGAAATTGTTTTTTGAGCTTCATAAATTTTGACACTAGACTTCATGCTAATAATCATTTTATCAGTGATCTGGAAGTAAGTATAAAATGACTGTCAACAGAACCAGCAGATGATAAAGAAAACAGCATAGTGTTGCCTAATGGTGAGGACAGTCATGTAGAGCAATTTAAATTGCCTCTTAATGTGAACTCATCTACACAAAGTGCTTCTGAACACTAGAAATAAAAATTACAATGATATGGAATTGTAGACTGTTTTGAAAGGAATGACTTTGAAAAGATATAGGGATGTTATGGAGGAATGTGATATGTGATGTTGGGGCCAGAAGGACTTTGACTAAATAAAAAGAGAATTAATGACTCAGAATCAAATGAGTATTTTACAATCTAGCTGATACTGTTATTACAATATTCTATGTAGTTCTAATGTCTATAAAAGGAAATAATAATGATATTAAAACACATTACTCCAGCAGAGAAAATCAAAACAAAGATCATTATCTGGAAACCGAGGCCAGAAAAATTAAAGATAGAAATAGACAGGACTTTTTGATAGTGAAAATGGCTAACCACTGGAATGAACTAACAGGGGTAGCAGTTAATTCATACCTTTCAATTGTAAGTAGATGCCTTTCTGAGATATTCTTACACTCTAGGGCAAGTTACTCAGTTCAGTGGGAGTAACTGTATGCAATGTAGGTATTTGTGTTGTACAGGAGATCAGGCAGGATAAAATCTAGGAATAAGCCTTCACTCTGCCTACTGTAAGCTCCAAAAAAAACCCCATAAAAGTGAAAGAGACCCTTTTAGTAGAATGAAACAAAATCAAATAAGCAGGTGGTGGAAATAGTTTTCCACGTAGCTGTTTTTGCTTGTTGAAGAAAGCTAATCACTGAACAAATGGCTTCAGGAGAGTTCCATCTCAGACATATCTGATGTGTTCACCTTTGCTTACATCTGTTTTGTGCATCCTTCCCATACCCATCTCTTTTCCTCTTTCCTTATCTAGATTCTTTTTTTTTTTTTTACTTTTACCAGTTCAATGACATTCTTTAGTTACAGTGTTTGATGAATTCTTCCCTAACTTTTCCCCAAACTTCCTCTCCTCTCTCTCTTTCCCTTGTGTTCTTGTTCCCTGAAAGTCTTCAAGTCTGCCAGGTGTGTCCCAGTACATATGAGTTTCTTATTCTTAGCTATATTTTTGTAAAGCTGCTCCTCAGGGATATGTCGCCTTGTTACATCTATAATTTTAAGATTTGAAAGAACTTTGAAAAGGGAAAATAATCAGGATCTCTTCCGCCATTTGCAGAGTGATTGTACAGAAAGATTTAGTATGAGCATGGCCATAGGAGGGTCGTGCCTTTTGCCATGAAATGCCTGAAGGGAAGCTTCCTTCCCTTTTCTTGCTCATCCTGCTCATTATTAAATGATACATACTCAACAAATGTACTTGAATGAAATTCTCAGTGATATTTATGAACTATTGTAGTTTTGAAGGGAGCAAAGCAAGTTTTTCTTCTCTCCAGCTTTATTACTTTGTGTGAGCACAGGAAGCCTCCGTTTGAAATGTTTCCTACTGTTTCCACAGAGAACGGCAAAAAGACAATCAGTGCATGCCATCTGAGGGACTGCTAAAATACAAGACAGGTCATGATCAGTTGCTCTACTACAGCCCAGAAGGTCTGTGCAATAGGAGTGCTTAAAGATTGGACTCCCCCAGAATATTTACAACAGAAAGTGCTTATTGCTTTGTTTCTTGGCTTAAATTGGGTTTCCTGTTATTCTTTTTCCTGAAAACTTAATCAGTGGCTTAAGAGCAACGTTACTCTTAGCTGAACATGAGAGTTTTCAGGAGTCTTGCAATACTGTAATCCTTGTCACCACTTATTTATATTTCTTTCAAGGTGCCAAAACCAGAAGTCAGATCAATGCACCTGATCGCACTGAGAACATCTAAATTACAACCCACATTACACAGGAGGTTCTTCAGCTTGCAGAATACTTTAGGTGAAGGCTCTGTTCACTGATAGAGAAACCAATGAGTTGTCTTTTGATTCCTTTGATGTTTTAACATTAGGTGAAATCTTATAATGCAGAAGAGTACTAAAAACTAAAAAGGAAAGAACAGTAACATGGAGAATATTTATTTCTTGGGTGGGGAGCTATGGCTGAAGAATAGGATTATATCAGTAAGTTTATCCCCCAGTCTTGTCACCACAGTAATCTGTTGCAGAAGGAGGTCATTTCTAGAGGTAGTATTTAGTGTTAAATGCAACAGGCCTCCGGCAAGTGCAGGCCAGCAGCAAGAGGCAGTGGTGGGGCTGAGACCTATTGTTTCTGTAAGTGGTTCCAGGGCTGTCCAGGTGTCCTGATTTAAAGGCTGCTCCTTGAGACAGGAAATTGTATCTTGTTCTGAGGTTTACTGTAATAAAGTACATAGTCCTAGGGGAATGTGCTGCTGGGTCCATGAATCACTTTATGGGCTGGCTGTTCTGACCTCAGCCCTGTGATTTATTCATGCCATACCGCAGCAGGAATGGCAAAAATGTAGACAGCACATGGTCTTCCCAGCCCCCCCCCCCAACCCAGATGGGCCTTTAGGTAGGGGTCTGCCATAAATCCATAAAGCAAGTTTGTTCAGAGCTGGCAGTTTCACTTGTCTTTCCCAAGAGCTCTTTGCTATGTATCTGTTAGGGATTTGGTGATAGAGAAATCCTCATGCTTCTCAGGTGTTCTGTTACTTCTTTGTAGCTTTGTGGCCTTGGGTAGCCCCTTGAATTTTTTGTGTGAAAAAGTGAAAATCTCTGTGCAATCATACTACTCTCAGCAAAGATCAGGGAGCTTTAGGTGTGCAAGATTTTGGTAATCCACTTGTTTCCTTTCAGTTAATAATAGAACCTGAATCCTGAATGTTTTCAACTCAGGACGTTAGTGTTTCACAGACGTTACCAAATGTACTGTTACAATTCTTGGGTAAAGTAGATAGTAGTGTTTCCATTTATAGAGGTAGTTGAATGATGTGCTCTTGGTCAAGCCAGAAGTAATAGGCACAAAGAATAGATCCTGACTCTCAGCTCTATTTCTGTTTTAAATACTAAGGCATGTTTCCATTTCAATCTTACTATGTTTGTTTATGTGTTTTGGAGTTACCAGTTCTTAGTTTTAAAAATCTGTGTTGGTGGTCTTTCCTTCTCAGCTTTTTTATAGATTTGTTCTGCATGAAGCATATTTATGCTTTCAGATACTTTCAGTCATCCCTAACACCTCAGAAAATGGCTCAGAATTTTTCCCAATGTTGTGCAAAGTACCCATTTCTTCAGGATAATCTTAGGATTAAAAGTTGTTGTCTGATTCACTCGTGTTCTTCCTGCCTCTCAGTGATTTTCTGCCCTTGTCACCTGTGAATGTGACACCTTACAACTAGGTGTAAATCTGTTATATGTGCTTTGTCTGTTCATCTGTCTAATCATTTTTAGTTGTTCAGACATTATAGGGAACTGACAGCAGAGCCATTTTTCCGCTAATAGTTTATAAATAATACTGTTAGAAAGAAGACACTGTTATCTGTAAAGCAGTCCTCTTCCTTCCAATATTCTCAAGTTTCTGCCTTCACCTTCTCAGCCTGAAATCAACTTGGGAAAGTAGGCACCATTTTTCCATATAGCAGATAGAATTAAAAAATTTGAAATTTAGTCATTGCAAGAAATTAGCCTAGCCACAAGACTCAGTACCTTAGCAGATGCCAAACTATACTTCTTAGCAATAGTACAACCAGCTAAAGAGCAACTCTATCAAAACAGGCAAGAAATTCCTTCAGTGAAAGTTCTTATATCTGTAGCGTAGACAAGATTTCATAAGAGCCAGTCTCTCGCTGTGATAGCAAGCTGGGTTAAGTTTGTTTCAAGGTAATAATACTCCCTCCTATTTCACAGGCTTTCACAGGCTTGGAATTTGAGTTTTTTACTTTTTGTAATATACTAGATTTATATCTGTAAATGTACATGTGATAATGTTTCCTCAATGAGGCGATTTTTATGGAAGTTTCATGTAACTTTAAACTAGAGGATAAACACAGCTTCAAATTTGTCTAATACAAATGTTGTTGGTAGCTGGAGAACGTGCTAAAAATGTGGGGAGGTTTTTTGAGACTCACTCACATGCGAATGAGTTGTTCTCTCACTTCCCACACGTTGCTTAAGTTTCATGTACTTGTTTCTCATTATAAAACAAGGAAAATAATAGCCTACTTTGCAAGATTGTCGGGCTTCCTTCATTTATTTATAAAACACTTAAAAACTTGTACCTGAACAAAAGCTGTGTAGAACAGAATGTGTCATTATGATTAGCAGGGATCTGATGAAAAAGGGTTGCCAGGAGTCTGTTTCCATGGGTTAGATGAGGCTCACTGTGCTTGTTCTGGAACAGAGCATGCAGTATGCAGCCCCAGATTCTTCTAGCTCGTCCTGCAAAGAACAGGGACTGGATAGATATTAAAAGACAAGAGAAGACAGTAGGACTCCTTCTATTTAGTACAGAAAGCAAATTGCTCATAACTAGGCATCTTGAAGGTTGTGTATCTTCAGAGCCCATCAGAACATACTGTAGTGCCAATTCAAAGAAATCTCCTGCGTGAAGAGACTGCGAGTAACTACACCTAGATCTGAAAACAGAAAGGAAACTAGACTTCTCGGGCCTCTTTCACTGCAATTATGGAAGTGAATGTACCCACATTTTATCCACAGCCACTGACACTTGTTCCATTCCTATCCTCACCCCTTGTGACGCCTTCTGTCTGCTTAGGAACACTTCTTTGGCAATGCTTAAGCAGCTGCCAGGAGCAGGAGGCAAAGTGATGCCTAAAGACTGCTTACATCATCTTTTTTCTTCTGCCGCTGCAATTTCTAGCCATATCCAGCCACTTGGCATTTCTAGTGCTCCCTTATCAATCCATCTCCTGGGCAGCAGCAGCAACCAGAAAAGACTGAAAAGCAGGTAGTTAGTGCGAGGATTGGGATGGAACAGATGTCGACATGAGTGGTCCTGTTGTCACTACCACCAAACGCTAAGACATCTTTTGCAGAGTTAATATAAACAGTCCCATATACTGTGGCTGACCTTATAGAAAATATACCTTTTCAGAAATCAGACAAAGTGGTTCTGGAAAAAGAGCATACACAATCTGAAGAAAAGGACTCTCAGAGAATGGGGGAGAGGAAGTTAGGAGAGAGACTTCAGATTGGTCTTAGTATCTGGAAATTGAACTAATGAGGCTATGGAGAAATAAAGGAATACAGAGGAATAAAGAAGCAGCAGAGTGGGCAGCCAGGAGAGAAACAGTGACAGCACTGATGAGAATTAGTCAGATAGATAGGCAATAGGTAATGAAAGGAATCTGTAAGTCTAGCAAGAAAATAGATACAAAATCAAAGGAAAATTGAGTTGTTTGTATACTAGTGTAAGAACAATAAAACAAAGTAGCTATACCTTTTTTTGTGTATGGCATGAAATCAGATGTTATAGAGATAATGGCAAATAGTGGCTAATAGAATAATATTTGCAACTAGACTGCGGAATACAAATTCTTCAGAAAAGCTACAAATGAAAGTGCATGTGATGTACATTAATGATACAGGAGATTTTGTAGAAATAAAAAAAGCAATAGCATTAATGAAACAGCATTATTTTGGGTCAAAATAACTTAAGGACTATAAAGGAGTTTTACAAAATGAGTGCTTGGTAGCCTGTTATGGACTTCAGGGGTGGAGTTATGGTAGACGTTAATAACAATGTGCAAGTTTCTTTTATGGGAGACATTAATTTATTAAATACAAATCAGAGAAACTCTTGGACTTCTTAATATTTACTGTATCACCAGGAAGTAATGCTGTTTCAGAGCTCAGGATTCTAATAAATATTGATAATGCTAAAGGAGACGTCATCATAAAAAAAAGCCAACCTCGACTGGAGTGACCACAAATTGCGTAGATTTAAATTTTACTAAAAAAAAGAAAGAAAAGAAAAAATAAAGCCAAAATTGAAAAGTAAGTAAAGTTTTCAATTTCAGAAAAGTAAACTTTGAAAAATTAAGGATATTGATTAGCAAGTAAACTGAGCAGAAGGACTCAGGGATTCAAACACAGAGGAAGTGGGGAATTTATTTAAATGAAAAATGCAAAACAATAATGTATTTACATCCAAACAAAGGGGGAAAAGTGGAGGAAAGACATAGAAAGTCTGTCTTAAAAAGACTGTCTGTATAACTTCATCCAAAAAGAAATTATGAGAAAGTAGCAGCTTGTACATCATCTTAAAAAATGGTCAGGAAAGAGGGCTGTTTCTGGGAGGCTAAAAATTACAGGAATAAAGTGAGCTTTATCAAAAGTCATGGTGAATTAGACCTTCCAAAGGAAATTGAAACAAATAGTAAAACATACTGTAGCCACAAAAATAAAAAGATCAGGAAAAGAATTGGAACCACAATGCACTGAGGAGAGGGCTAGGATTAGTGATAGCATGCATATGGTCCCAAAATTGAGTGAGTCATTTTACCTTAGTTTTCAATAATGAGAACGATAAAATGTAATGGAAGGAAGGTATGATGACCTACCAGAATGAATATGTTGTTATGGAAACAAGATACAGGCAAAAGGAAGAGAGGTAAGTTATACTAGCTAGGAATAACAGTCACGATAGATATAGATAGATGCAGGCAAAGAGGCAGATTCTCCATTGGTTTACATCTTTGATTCAAGTCTAAAGATCAATCAGTTTTCTAAAAACAGCTGTATTATGAGTCATGATGTAGGCTTTTTACATGATCAGGAACCACACTGAGGCTGCAGTATTGTAATCATTTGCCTGGTACAGCTGAAGTGTCTCTCTGCCAGCTTCACCTGCAGCCTGATTCACACTGGCATGGTTAAAGAACAATCGCTTTCACTCTAGTTAACTGTGGTTCTTTGATATGTTATAATCAATGTGAATTCTGTGATTCACTTTCTGTTCCTGTGTTTTGGCAGCACTGGCTTTGGCAACGAAGGGTTTCATGGTGTAGCAATGTCCTGAAGAACCGCAGTTATTCTAGGGATAAGGAACTTCTGGTCAGATCTGGGTTTCTCCTGTATTTTCAGGGCTAGGTTTTAAATGGATCAACAAGCTGCAGGGATATGCAATCACTAGTGCTAACACCAGGGAGGGGTCAGGAACCTGAACATGGGAGGGCAGAGCCATCTCTTTCAGCAAGAGCTCTGTCTTATGTCAGTTTGGGCTGATTGTGAAACCACATGCTAAGCTAAAGCTCAACCTGCACTTGACTGTGTCACAGGGAAAGAAACAAGAGCTGCTTTTCTTAGAAGGTTATTTTTCAAAATCTGGTGGACATATTCTGGTGGCCTGTATTGCCTGGATGAAAATTGTACCTTAAGTTTGTGCTCTATTTGCACTGCTGTTATACTGCAGATGAAGAAAGACAGCGAAAGTTTCAGGAATTCCTTCTCAGAAAAATCATTTCTGGGGAATGCAAGATTCATGTGAGTACTTCTGTCTCGCATCTAGCTTCTACACTCAAGGCTGGTAAAACAAGGAAAGCTGTCTTTAAAAAGTTACTACCCTTTCTAGGGACAAACCACCAAGAGCATCAGGTGCCAGGATTGTAGCTTCCTTCAAAATGGGCCATCTTTGAGAACTCCTGCTCTTCAGGGGCAATTAGTAAGGCTCATAGAGTGTCAATCAGTTTACCAGCTGTGATATGCAGCAATTTCTTTTTCATAGGAGGAATACCATCAATAAAAATACTTTGGGAAACTATTAGTGGATTGGAAAGTCCTTCTGTGAAAGCTTTTAATTATTTTCTGAAGCTGCTGACAGACACAGTCTGCAGCTATATTGAAATTCTGAGTACTCAGAACTGAGACATGAACAGGACTAGGAATCATAAATCTGGGCTTCAGCTACCAAAGTGGTAAGATTAGGGTGAAAAGCTTTAAGGAAAAGAAAGGCTGAAATGTTGGTGAAAAAGGTAGTATAAAATGCTTATAGGATTACCCGTGACTATATTGAATATGTTGAGGGGAAGGACTTTGAAAAGCGTCTGCTGCTTATCCATCCTAGTAAGGAATGATGCTTCTATGATTCTAGCCATGTAGGATGTTAGAGAAAAAATGTATGTAGGAAAGTCCAAATATATTGTATCATTTTTAAACAAGGACAGCACAAGTGGTGCTGTTTCCTGTGTCTAAATTAACATGCATTATCATTGGACCATTCATGTTTCATTTGCATGATTAAAGGGGGATCTCTTTTGTGACCGTACTACTTTTTCACAAAGAACTTATATTTTTATCTGTTTTTTCAAGTTGTGTTCACTTGTGTGTGTAAGGACATTGAAAATAACAGTGCAAAAGTGTAAATCAAGGAAGCTTCAATTTTCTCAGGTCAAACAACTCTTTGTATTTGTCTCACTTAATTTGCTTGAATATGCAATTCCTTTTATGGCAGCTTTGCAAGTTTAGATCATAGGTGAGAAAGATTGCTGAAATTCCATCCAGACAAAACAAAGGTATCTTGTTGATTCAGGAAACAAGTAAAGGAATGGGAGGAGTAGTATTATCCCTTTTGATTGCGGGTGAAAGTCCGCATTTGGGAAATTAATTTGCAGTCTGAGGTTTGATGATTCCCAGCTGTAATTAAAAGAGCAGGTAGTACATATTGCCGAGTTACATTTTTTTTCCCAGCTCCTTGCAGCAAGAGGTTGCTACTGTTTCTTTTGGATAAATGTTTTACTCACTTTGGGATTATGGTGATACTTTGTGCTTTTCTAATGGCTGCATCTTGAATACTGCAGAAATTGTAGCCGGCACAGAATTTGGCAACTTGTGTATCAAGTAAGGTACTGGTTTATTAGCATATTAAATCTGTGTTTTGTGGTCAGACTGCCTGTGTTTTTCAAGGTAACTTGAAGAAACTGATTCTAATACCTAGAACCCTGCATGGACTGTCTCTTTCCTCATGAGATACTATAGTTTCAGTAAGCAGAGTATAGGCTTATTGCTCTTAATGGCTGGGGTTGCGGGGTTTTGGAATTTGAAATTTACTTCCTACGTTATTCAGAGCAGTTGGCGTCCCTTATTAACTTTCTGAAAATGCTCCATAGCCAGCAAAAAATCAGAAAAAAATGTTGCATTTGGAACTCCTATTGTAAATGTGCTAGCATGGTTTATTATTAAAAGGATGGTGTTAGTGCAGGATAACCCTCGTATTGGATCAGTTGTTTGGTGTGTTATATTACTAATTACTTTAAGAGTTTAGCAAGTGTGACTCGAGAGCTATGTCATGGTACTAAACATATGAAACTAATGAATGCTGTTTTCTAGCACTCTTAAGTTCTAAGCTGTCACCTAAATGTCTATCTAGCTCTCATAATACTGCAAATTCTATCAGAATCTCTTTGCCCAATAGTTCTGTATATTGTCACTTCATTGGAGTTTTTTTAATTTATATGCAAATATTACTTTCGATCAAGATAATTTTCATGGTCAGTTAGAGGAATGGATAAGAAACAAAATGTGTTAGATATTGCAAGAACTGGATTCCACCACACATGAAAAGAATTAATGTCCTTTATCAGATTGTTCTTTAGCAACAATAAATAACACATCTTATTGTAACAGTGGTTTGGCATTGTAAGTCTTACGAATGTCTTTGACAGAAAAGAACTAAAAACCTGATCAGGGTTTTCTGTAGGCTTTGGGGAAAATGCAGTGGACTAAAATGAGACAGTTGAAGCAAGTACTGCCCAGCTTTCAGCTCTGCCCTTCTATGGAGATTGATGCCCTTAAGGCTGGAGTGACTAAACAGCTTATGAAGCAGCAGAACCTTTCCAGTTTTAAGCCTTGTGTAGTAAGGCCTACCAACTGAAATTAGAGTTTATTTTAATACACTACCTTGAAAACAGCAAGTCTCTATTGAAGGGATCGACTGGGTTACTAGGAGCAGTGTCTACTTCAGCTCTCCAAATTTGGGTCATGACGTTAAATGGTATCGTTTAATGCCACCTAGCAAGAAAATGGATTTCATCCTGATAATGAAACTAGACCTGCTGGAACTATCCCAGTTCTTCAATGACATTAAAATGAAAGCTGCTGATTATCTCATTATTGCTTTTATATTATCTCATCCACATTTTCAGAGAGATTCCACTTTGGAAGAGATTTGAAATAAAAAAAATCTAGAACAAAGTATATATAACATTTCTGTATGGAATTTGTGTTCTCCCTTACATATGTAAGCATATTATTTTAATGAATATGTATAGCATTTATGATTTGAAGCATCATTAATTCAGCACTGATTGCAGTCTGTTACTAATCTTTCTGATTATACAGCTGATAAATATTCCAGTGTTGTAGTCCTGAGAACTGGACTGTGAAGTATAAAACTTCTTTTTAAAATTCACTTTCTATTTGTTTTTACTAAAAGGATTCATCCTCTTTACTAAGAGGGAGCTGTGAAAGAATTTATATAGTCTGAATGCTGTAGAGAACCATTTAAAGACATCTTTATTTTATTAATATTTGTATGTCAGAGGACAAGCTTGGCTGCTCTGGTAGTTAAAGCATTAAAAATGTTGTGGATAGACCTTTTTTTATTACTTCTTATTGGACTTACTGTGCTATAACTCATTAGCCAGGAATACAGCACATTAGTCCTGCAGTGCTGAGGGTTCCTGAGTAGTTAGAAAGTCTCATGTCCCCATTTGCAAAAATATGCTGTGGTTCACCAAAGAGGAAAAAGAGAAATGAAAGGAGAATGGTGTCTGCAATACTCAGAGGAGTAGAGTTATGGTCTTGACTGCACTGCAGTTGGTGCATTCACATCTAGCATGCTGGGGGGCTTTGGTGCTAATGGTATTTGGTAACTGAACCTGTGCGAGCTGTAGTTCCTTCTTTTCCAGGCTCATTCAAATACTTGGTCACTCAGACTACCAAATCACTTACTTATCCTCACAAAAACCCGTAAAAGAAATATCACCTATGCTGGATGTGTCTTTTTCAAGGGCCTCTGTAAACAAGTTTCTGGATGCTAGCGCCTGCAATTTTTATTGACGTCACTGCAGCTGCTAAAGTATTCTCTAAGAATAACATTATTCAGTATCTGAAGAATTATGCAGTACAGCTCCCATGACTTTAAGCTCTATCTTCTTTTCTACAGAGAGAATTAGAAGATATTGATTTGCTGAATTTGTCTTCTATTTCTACAGTTTCTAGTATTAGAAATACTTAATTGTATAATAGTATATAGTTAATTCTAACTTTGAATTCAAAATAAAAAGTATCTCTGTGGTTGAGCTTCTTAAAGCCTTTCCTTGATCAAAGCCTGTAGTGAAAACCAAGCTACAATTTAAACTGTTGCCATCTTGGCCAGTTATCTTCCGAAAGTTAGCCATTTACGTTGACGGTCTGAAGGAGGTGTGCCTTCGCACAAAATCTTTTTTCGTGTATTCGCAAGAGTATTCGGATGACCTGTAAAGGCTACAGAACACCCTCATCAGGAATCCTTCAAAAGCTCAGGATATTTGGCATCAGCGGAATTCAGTCATGGCAGCGTTCAGTAACTTCTCAGCTTGGACATCATCACTGCCTTCCAAGAGAGATTCCAGTCCTCTAGTCCCATATCTTGGGGTTGGAGTCATTAAAAAAAAAAAGGCAAAACCATAGTTCTTCAGTTTGTTTTCCTTTATTTATTTTTTTTTAACTGCAGGCAGAACAAATAATAATAGTGGCACTGATTTTAAGAATATATGCAGCACTATCTCTTAAGAATTGAACCTGCTAGTCTTGGTACCACTCCAGTCAGTGGTCATCATGATACACATTCAGTGAAAGGCTTCAGCATATCTGTGGAAAAAATATCCTCTTCTCTCTGGTGCGCTTTTTGTCCGACTTTGAGTTAATCCTCATCCTTTTTTCACTGGATTTTCTACGCTATTATCATTTCAGGTCACTCTTGGTAATGTCTGGGCTGTTTTAAAGTCTTGTCACCTGTTGTGAGCTGCTGTACAGCTCAGCACAGGCTAGAAAACATGCCCAAATGGAGAGATAAATAGACAGTTTCCCTCTGCTGAGTTGATGTTGCCATGGTGACACTGCTAACACTATCTGAAATACCCAAGCTAACTTATATGTACTATGTTTATATGAGCTGTAGTGACTCTCACGTTAGACAACATTTTAAAAGGTCAACCAAATTGGTTTGTGGAACAAGTACATGCTTTTCCTACCTCTTAGGATACCTTAAGACCTCTGGTGTTGTTAGCTGGAGAGACATGCTTTGGTGAAGAAGCTAAGCCTATACTGCTGACTGTACTCCTGACAGATTTGCTCTGATGCTACTAGCACCGTTCTTGCAGCAGCTCATTTTCCTCATCTGTCAATCTCACCAATCTTACAGCATGTTCTTTCGGCAACCTGGGAATAATTGCTATCAAAGAGGGAAAACAAGTCAGTTGTGTATTACTCTTGAAATACATACCTCCTGTCTTTTACTTGGTAATACTTGCTCTTTCCTGTCTTGTAGAACTTTCCTTCCAAGTTCTGTTGAGCACAGCAGTGCGCCATTACAGACATGTCTTCTTTCAGCAGAGGTGACAGTGACCCCTACACTTCTCCTGTATTAACCTTTATCCATTTAACTTGTAGAATTCAGAAGAGCATATAGACTATACTTATCACATCACAGGATACTTTTCTTTGTTTGATTCAAACTGTCATCTTGTTTCATTTGGGCAGAAAAGCAGAAGACCACAGCTCCTTTCACCACATTACTTGACCAGCACCCCCATCTCACACACAGTGCAGCACTGAAGTATTAGGCAGAAGGATGTGGGTTTTCTAAGCCATTGTGGTGAGGATTACACAGCCATAAATTAGTAATGGATTGCTAGCTACATTTCATTGTCCTGGTCCTGGAGTTTTCACTTGAGAAGTAGAGGTGAGCGACAAAGGATTGGTTGCAGAAGGTATGCTCTACACGCTATTTGAGGCACCTCAAATTTCCATACCAGAGTAATGGCTACATAGATAATGTTACAGAGAGATTCTTGGCTCTGGTCCTGAATCATCAGCAAGGATTGTGGATTTACTATTAAAAGAATAAGTGTTTCTTTAGAATCAAAATAGATTACTCTACAGAAACTGAAAATGACCAGAACTCCAATCCAGTCTGTCTTTCCCAGGATACTGATAGCTAGAAAAAGCAGAGAAAATGTATCATGTTCTGTCACTTCATTCTCTTGGGTTTTTTTTCATGTTTCAGGCAGACATCCAAAGCTGGATACTTTTCCGTAAAGCAAAAGCAACAAAAATAAAGTTGCAATAATAATGCAGCCATTAGCAGTTGTTCCCACATCTACAGTCTTGACACTACAATTGTGAATCTGACATTCAGCTCTTCCCTTCTCCTTTTTTTCAGTTCTGTTTAATTGTCAAAATGTCTGTATTTTTTTTCTTAAAATAAATGTATTTAGAGTATCCTTCAGTTTATCTGAAAGCATCCACAAAACACTTGTCATGTCTTGAAAAACAAGGAAAAATTTAAGGTGCTAGCTTTGCTAGATAAGAGCCAGGCAAGATGCAGGTACTCTCTAAACTGGGTCTGTCAAATTTCTGATATGCTAGTAGTCTACTTAGAATAAGCTTATTCTGTTAGCATGTGCAAGAAACACTTGTATAAATCCAGAGATGAATTCCACATGCAGCAAGTCCGTTCTTCTGCCAGAGAGTGTGAAATTTTGTCTGTTGAAAGACACACTTTCTATTCTTGAACAAAGAACATGGTTCTTTTCACATTTTTTGATGCAGGATATGTGGCTTCAATTGAGATCGTTATGATAGCAAACTTCTGTATGTGGGTAGCTCCAGCAAAACTCCAGTAGTCATTGAAGGGATTGAGGAGAAAAACAGATCGTATCTTAGCCATGTTCTTTTAAGCCCTACTTCCTTCTACCTGCACTGTGACAGCTGTCTCCAGATGTAACTGGCATAAACATTTCTAGGAGCTTGGTCACTGACTAGAATCAGAAGGAAGCCAGGTCATACATCATCCCCTCTTCTTGCCTAAGTCTGTAAGGCATAAGAAGAAGTTTTTCTTCCATCCCCATCTGTCATTCATCTGAAATTAGTCATGGACTTTCTCATCAGCAAATCAGTTTTCACCCACTGTCTTACCAAAACTTCACACCTTTCAAGTGAAAGCAGTGTTTATTTCTCATGTGTAAAAACAATGAGGGCTCTTTACTCATGATATTTCATCAATACAACTGTCTTTCAAAGAGAAACTACCTCAGAACCTTTTGGCTTCTGATCCAGGCCTGTGGAGCTAGCATGCTTTCCATGTACCTCTTTTTAGTTTCTGGTCAGAAGTGCTGTTCTGGCTACTACTGAGCTGGGTTAGAAGGTTACAGCCCTGAGCTGCTTCTCAGAGGCTACTGTCTTCCCGGATCTGTCAGCATAACTGCACATGTAGTTGCTTCCCAGCCCCTTTCTACTAAAATGATCTATTAAGGGTTTTTTGAGAAAGAAAAATGTTGTTCAGCTCTTTTAGGAGAATGAGGTCAAGAAGCAAATATATAGGCAGTTATTCTTAAAGACTGGAGGGGAGCAATAGCAAGTATCCAGGGCAATAAATTCTTCATCCAGCTCAGTTATGGCCAAAGCAAGCTATCTGACAGCATCCTACATATTTAAGTGTTCGTCTCCCTATACCCTTGACTTAAGCATTAAAGTGCCTTATGGAATAACTTCACTCTCCGTTCTCAGAAATGTTGCAGTAATTAAATGCATCTTTTAGTGCTCACTAAGGTCACAAAAACTGTAAAATTTTCAGTATCTAACAACTAAAATGTTTTGTACTCCAATAGTACCAATCCTCTACTTTTTCAAGCGCTTGATTTAAAAGTTCAGTGAGCTGGATGAGTATGAGTATGTTTAAATGCATGAATTTTAAATGAAAGCATTGTCCATTTATTCTGCTGTTTTTCAAATTTTTCTTAGTCATGCCTGCTTTCACATTGAGCCAGATGAGTACTTTTTTGCAGCAAGTATGTATTTTGTTTTATCCACAATTAAAAATTCCTAACTAGGAATGTCAAGATAGAGAAAGAGGATGAGGAAGCTAAATCAGCTAAATCTCTTACACCATTTCCGCGAAGCTACAAATGGTTTGTAATGAGGGCAGGTCTACTTCTGTTTTAGTTTCTCAGGACATTCATCTGACAAGCTCATTGTTACCTTGGTTATGTGCAAGAAAAGTCAGAGTAGCTTGAGCATCCTTCAGGGCATCTGTTTGTTGGCTCTTCATTAACTCCTGTGCTATCTGCCATAGACTATTTCAGCATGTAGCAGGAAAGTGTCTGTGTCATCGTTTGCTTCTGGGATACACAGTATTGTTTGAGTGAGTTCAATGAACTTGTCACAGACCACCTTTCTTCTGAAATAGCTGAATGAATAGGCAGTATAACCTAATAAAATTTAACACGGGAGTCTTCTGATTAGTCTGGCATATGTGTGTATATTCTCAAAATCTGGAAATGTTTAGACCATTATAAAGAAACAAAATGTTCAAAGTAACAATGATAGATACTAAAAACTGAGAAAGTGAGTGCAGAATAGGAGGTTCTATTATATGTTATCCTTATCCTTTAGGCAATAATCTGATAATCAGCACAATGGGTTTGGGGGAGCCAAGAATGAGAGATTGACTTCCTGCACAACTGGTAGGCCTATAGCTGTGAAAATCTTATTTATTTCTACATAGCGGAGTTGTACACTGCTACAGCATTTGTTGTATGCTCAACTCTCTGTAGATGCTTCCTTTAAGTTTTACAAGACAATCACGTATTTATATGTGTTTTTCAGACAAGAAGCCCTTCTTGCTGCCATTAGTGAAAAAGATGCCAATATTGCTCTGCTGGAACTTTCATCCTCTAAGAAGAAGACCCAAGATGAAGTGGCTGCACTGAAACGAGAGAAAGACCGCCTAGTGCAACAGCTCAAGCAGCAGGTGGGTAGAGGTGGGCAGGATAAAAGACAGTTAATAATCTGGTTTTGTGAGATTAGGATCTTGATTTATGGAACTGTATAAATGAATAATGTATAATTCCTTTGTATGTTGGGACAAAAAGTACATAAATACTGATTTCAAACTAGTTACTGATCTTGAAAGCTATGAAACACTGTGGGAAAGAAGCAGCCTCAATGTTGAGGGAAGTTTCTTCATGTCACTGCCTGGGTAGTAATGTCTGATAGAATGCGTAGGAAACAGTGTATGAAAAAGGAATTAATTTTTATCTTCTAGAGACACAAATAACCACAGATTCAGAGAAGTATAGTGATACAAAACACCAAAAGATGTATTTGCCTTGTCAGGGAGGAATCATACATGGAAGAAAATTCTCCTTCCTGTAAAGGTCAAATTTAAATGTATTACACCCCTCAATCTCTGTTGTGGTTTCTGATTTGTGACAGGAGCCCCATTAAGGGAATGCCAGCTAGCTGAGTTGAATTTGGGAGGTCTCATGCTGATGAGGAGATTGGTCCCCTCTTAGTTCTGTTCCTCTCCCAACTAAAACAGACTTATGAAATTGTAAAATACATTTCTATGATCTTTTTATGTAGGGATAATAATCAGAAAAAGTATATTCAAATATTTAATACTGTATTTCAGTATTAAATGTAAAGTGAAAAATACATTGCTAATAAAACACTGAGGAAGCAAAAAGCATCCTGGGCAGTAAAAGATATATGATCTGAAAAATCTGTGTAGATTTTTCACTTCAGCAGTTCTGGTGGATCCTTTGAGTTATTCCCATGCCATATTCCCCATAATAGCACATCTGCCACTGCCAATCCAGTGTCAGCTTCTTCAGTACCCTGATCCCATCTTCATGAAGTTTTATGTACAACGTTGTCAGCCAGATTATTTCTGCTTTCTGATAAGGGATTTCTCTGCTTATTCCTTAGGAAACAGCAGTATGTTACTGGCTATGTAATTTTTAGCTAACACTTACTTAAGGTTTAATTTTAGAACAGTAATTTTGATAGCTACACAAGTATTAAAACAACAATTTAGAAGTGTAGTTTACAGTCTCATATTATTTAGTTTTCAGCAACAGTTGTAATTACTCTCACTTGTCAACAAGATGGCCTCCTGCTAGAACAGGATTCAGAAGTGTTCATAGCCATGTAAAGTACTTTTCCTCTTCATGTAATTGTCTGTATGTGTAGCATTCTTAATATATGTTACCACTCATTCCAAGAGAAATTGGAAACTTTTTTTACCAGCAGTTCTTGCTGGCTTGAGTATAAATTCTAAGTCCTTCATGCCCCTTGCCCTTCCCAGGTTGTTTCTGACTATCCTTAGCTGGTAGATTGAATAATCTTTAGCAATTTTTTTCTACTGAAAATTTCTATATATTTAACTTATATATTATCACTGTGGTTAGTAGTGGTAACTAGTAACTTAGGTTTTAGTTAGGTGATTTTTGGTATTGATTTAGTTTGCATCATTAGTTTTCATGGCTGTTAAAAAATTTAATTGCATTTATTGTCCCTAAAAAGACATGGCCTTTTCCTTTAATGATGCCCGTCCTTAATGATGCTTTTGTGTTTAGGTGTGATATACTTCAGTTTCCCAAATGGACTTAAAATACAAGGGTGATTCACTTGAAATTGTTCTTGCTCTGAAGAGAGACCAATTTCAAATCTGGACTTACACACCGTTTCTGAACAGCAGTCCTTTTTCAAAAAGTTACCTGGAATGTCCAGGTGCTTTGGAAGCTTCTCTTTCCAAAACCACCATCAGCTGTGAAAACTCTTCATTGTTCCTCCTCTTAAAAAGAACTTGCTCAAAGAAAAGTAGTAGTAATCCTTATTAGGTCTCTGGTATGAGTAATTTTATGTATACATGTAACATCATAGATAAAGAAGCTGCAAGGTATCATCCAGTGCATCCTCATTCCCCAAGGCAGTATTTTTATATAAACAATATAAACTATATTTAAATGTTTCATGAGAGATACTCATTTGACCTAGCAGAGATTCCACGCATCCTCCCTAAAACCTATGCTAGATCTTACTGATGTAAAGATCATCTTTCATCCTTTTTGGTGTATACCTTTCAATATTGTTGAAAGAAGAGCCACTCAAAGTTACTTATTATGGGATGGTAATACTACCGACAGAAAACTCAGCAGCTCTATAGGTTGCAGGGGATCTACCATCACATTTACTTGTTCACTACCAATAACTTTGATATGTGTTTTCTCCACATTGATGTCACGAATTCAAATCATGCCAACTTTGACAGCTTCAGAAATAGGAGATGGGAGGGAAGAAAGGGCTGTGAGATTTTCCAGGATCCTCATTACTGGGGTAGTCAAAGGGAATCTTACTTTTCCACATGTTTTTCGAGTAATCTGTATACTTGGGCCTTTATGGTCTTCTTAAGTTAACACATTTCATCCAGGTCAACAGCCTCATACTTTCCAGCAAAAGCACTGTACTTCTTAGAAAGAGCAGTTTCATCAGCTTGAGCTTTCTCTACATGTATCCTCCTCTACATCTGAAGAAAACCAAGCTCCATCTGTGTTAGTAGCTGCAAGGAACTGTATAGATTTCAGGGACTTCCTAAAAGTTTAGCTATTATTCCTAAATTTCAGGTAGAAATTGTGAATGAAAAATCTTACCAACTTGTAGATGTATTAAAAACAACTGTCCCAGAAAGGCAACTGATACCAGTTAATCAAGATCTTCTGGAAGACTTTAAAAAAACATTCTGGAACTTTAGAAGTTGATTCAACCCTTCAGATTCAAAATTGGGATCCTGACCTCAGCAATTCCTTCCTTGCGTCTTTAACATTGTTTCAGAGCTGCTGAGCATTTCATATTTCAATCCCACTTTTAGGAAATGCTTACGGTTTGTGTTGGGAAAGCAGCTCTTTCAGTTGGCTGACAGACACTGTTGACTGAAAGGTTCCAGTTTTCATGTCCGTAGGATGCAGAGATGCTGAGCAATATTGGAATGGGGTGGTTTTTATGAAGACTTATGTATGCTGTGGTAAGTACCATAGGCCTGATTTCTGAATCTCATTGCCAACTGGAAAAAGCCTCTAACAGAGATACCTCTTCAGAAGAAGTTTTCCATCTGCACTGCAATAGTGAATGTGAGTGGATCTAATTGTCTGTGTAGGATTCAGATTATGCGTTTCTATCACTTGTGCTGTATATCAATCAGTTGCTATAATAGCTACCGCTGTTAGTGGACTGGCTTACTGCTAATTGACCTGTCTTAGATTGTGTAAAGATATAACTCTCCTAAAACAAGAACTCAGTCTAATGATGAGCCTCAATTAACTTCCTAAAAAATTCGTCAGCGCTGCAGTTTAGCATGATTTTTGTGTATTTAAAAAATGTCGGTGAAGACACAAGGAAATGATGAATCTGGAGGATTTTATGGTGATTCTTTATTTCACCTCTCCTTTGTCCCATCTGAACACTGTCACATTCCAAGTGATTCACATTGGAAGCGTATTACTGTGAAAGAGAAGGAAGGAGTCCTGCCAAAGACATTTTGGTTCTTTAATTTCTTTAAGTATGTATATTAAAGTTTGGATGAAAAGAGGCGTTTCAGAAAGAGGATATGGCATCAATGTTGTTTTAATTTAGAGTTTCTAGGCTCTGAACTGCAGGAATGTGCCTCAATATAGAGACCATTTCCTAATGAGGCAGTCAGCATTGACCAGGCTTTCCAGTAAATGGAGCTGCCTGTTTCATATTGGTTGTCAGTCTCTATGAGGGATTTCCTCTATCGTCAGAAAGGGAGGCCAATTGCAGGGCGAGGGTCACCAGCTAATGTGGTCCCAATTTACTTCCTCCCCAAGTACTTTGTCTCCTTGACTAGTTCATGGTGTAACAGTGGTTGGGAGGCCGCTTCAAAAGAGGCGGCCGGGGCTGATGCAAGAAAACAGAGCTGGAGGGTGTCTAACAAAGTCCAGATGTACTGTGGCGAGCATCAGCCAGTGTGTTCAGATTATAAGCCGTACAGAAGCCCCTGCAACGTGTCACGCCGGAACTGAGAGAGACCCAAGGAACGCTGGCCTGCCTTACGGCAGCCCAGCCACCACTCATCTGTTAGAGAGTAGCCTATCTGCCATTTATTCATTTTCTTTGCAAGCTAAGTTTTAACAATGAGCGTACATTTATTGCAGCAGCGCAAAGTTTACTCTGCAGCTTTGAGTTGTAAATGGAAGGCATATATGAATGGGCTGAGGTTTTCCGGTCTGTGGGCTTTGAAACTTAGACATTTGGGGTTTTCTGCAAGAAGGTATTTGGAGCAAAGATTGTCGTTTTCTGTGTTTGTACAGTGTCTAACACAGTGGGGGTCCAATTTGACCAACATCTCTAGGCACTACTATGCTATAAATGTTTAGTAATGGGGATGAAATTGTTAGGAGGCTCTGAACTGTATCAGTGTCTGTGTTTGAGAGCTTTGAGTGTTATTCAGTTGAATTGTTTGTAAATCACTGTATTCACTTGCATTATTATGTAAACATTTCATAATTATTCCCAATTCAATTTTAATATATTCTTGCAGAAGTTTGATTCGGTGTTATTGATGATGGGATCTCAAAATTTTCACTTTTAAGTGGTATGACTCCAGATTGTGTTAATGCTGGGTGCATTTGTACTGTACAACCTTTTTTTAAGTAAGAGTAAAAATAATTTTCAGATCAGTTCTTCAGTCTTTCAAGAACATTTTGAGTTTTGATCCTGTTCTTCAGCAGGCTTGCAGAATCATCCAACTAAGTTTGCTCTGCATATTTCATAAACATATATTTTTAGTCTCTGACACAGGTTGTTATTATAAAATATTGAATAGTACTGAACACGGGACAGAATTCTGTGTAACCCACTTGATTCGTTCATCTATTTTATTAGTTAACAGTTGATAACTGCTATGGAGTATAATTTCCCAAACAGTTTTGTACCTGCTTTTTTGTAGCTGAATCACAGAAAACTCATCTCACTTCAAAGCAGAACCAATTATACCTATAATCTGTTCTTAAAGACTATTAGTGAAGGAGGCCTTGAGTTCTTGGACAGTCTTTTCTATTGCTCAGCTCTCCTTATCATTATAATGTCATCGTTCATGTGTAATCTCCCTTATTACAGTTTAAGCTCATTACTACTTGTTCTATCTGTTACGAGCATAGAAAATAGATTATTTCTTTTTTCTTTTTAGCAGCGCTTTAGGTTTATGGTGAATGTCGTGGTTGCCTCCTCAGTGTTTTTCTCTTCACTGAGCAGTCCCAGTTCTTTCAGTTTTTGTGTGTCTTATTTTCTAGATATCTGATCATTCCTGTTGTTCTTTCTTGGATTTTTCTCTGATTCTTTCTCTGTTTCTTTCTCTGTGTGGTATCCAAACCTGGACACAAAACTCAAAATGAGGCCTTTCCTTAGCTGTACTTGTTTGTGAGTGTGTCGTGTAAAACAGTGTCAGAAGTCTTCACCTATCCATGCAAGTCCCAAAATTATTTTCTCTGTGCTGTGCTGTGCTTCCTCCCTGTGAAGATTTTGGCTGTATTTCCTTATGAAGCCAAGGTACTGCAAAGATTTGTTTCTCAAATAAAAGCATCTCGTTGGATCATGAGGAAAAGCAAAGCATTTTCAATTCTAGAATAGCCTCTCTCCCCCCCAAAATACTCATTTTCTGCTGTTACTTGTTTCCTTGGAAACCCAGGCACACTGACACCTGACACTACTCTCCTGTGAACTTTTCCAAAGTGAAGTTCCACTGGTTAAAGTCATTTCTCTTTGTAAGAGGAGAATGTAAAATTGGGTCCAGGGAGACTGACAGGCAAGCATTTTCCTCTGACTACCATGGAGCTGTATCAGAATTACCACACTTCTGCCAGTTTTTATTACCACCCTGCCTGATGAAACAATACAGATTCCGTAAGTGTGGCAGTTAATCTCTGCTTTGCCTTAGCCGCTCTGGTTTGAAACTGTCTCTGATGAGAGTGATTACCATGTCAGCAAGTGAATTTCTTCTTCAGGTATCATGGAGGCAATCACTGCAAGTAATTACTGAAAGTGCTGCTGTTTCTGCGACAAAACTATTGTTTTTCCCTAAAAGCATCTAAGAGTTCCTGGCAGTGGAATGGTGCGCACTGAAGTGTAAATGAGTGGAGGTACCTTTTAAATCATGGCACTGTCAGAGGGGACTGTAGGAAGTGAAGGGACAAGTATTCAAATTGTTTGACTGTTGTTGTAGTCTTCCTCATAGTTGGGAAAACATGTTAAAAGTAAATGTTTAAAATGCAAGTGATGTGATTCAGGGACCTCGGATCATCATGGTATCTGCATACTTACACTAGCAAAAGTGGAAATAGATGCAGAACTGGGGAAAGAAAACATATGTGATGAGAAAGTTAAGATAGTAGTTAAGATAAGAGTTTTAGGGGGCACTTACATTTCAGAGGTTCCAGTGTGCGTGGAGCAGAACAGAAGGCATTCGGTAACCTCTGAATGCCACATTAACCTATTCACAACAGCAACATACGCATGGACATATTAACATTCTTTGCCAGGAAATTTTCAGGAAATGGTGAAGCATTTTGAGAAATATTGTCACATGTAGTGGACCTGTTACCCAAATAGTACAGTCACAATCTTATCTACACCCTCCCCAGGGTATAGTGTTGGTATAGTGATCTCTCTTCAGGACCAGTAGGACCACTTTCTTTAGGGTCAAATACAGCTTAAAAAAACGTGAGTTTACCATCTTTAGTATACACAAAGATGGCAGAATACGTAGTTTTTCTAGTATGGTTTTAGCTCTTCTGACAGTGTAGCTGTCATACATGTGAGCAGACAGAAGTGAGGGAAAGCACTCTGTACACTTCCCATTCAGGAAGCTATTAGACTAGGAGCAGAACAAAGTTCTGGCTGAAGTGAATATATATCCACTAATTGGCTCTCATCAAGCATTGCCAGCTGTCAAATTTAAGTATCATGGCTTTTGTCGAAGTCCTGTAATCCACCCAGATTATCAATCACAGCGCTGCTTATTTTGCCAGTCTTTGCTCCTCAGTAATTGTTTCTGTCAAGCAGGGAACTGTGCCAGAAACGGACCCGAGGAACCTGGCAACAGCCAAGCAGGCACAGAGTGAGATTGTGTCATGCCCTTGAACACAGCTTCCTGAAGCACAACATAAGAAGCATTTCCAGATTAAAAGAAACTGCACTCCCTGCCATGTGTTCCAGACTTTTTTCCCATCATTTTTAATTATTAGTTATCACAGTGACAGCATTCAAGGCAGTGTCAGCAATCTTTTCTGTGGCAGCATTTCATCTTCCTATGGTATTACATGCTCTCATTCCCCTTTCCTTCCTCCTTTTACCTTTAGCCTTTTCCTCTTGTTTTACTGAATAGTAAAAATATATGTTCAGGTTAGTTTCTTACTGTAGCTGGCCTCATGGTGCCAGAGAAATAAACTGGCTGTTGGCCCTGCTCTAAACAGTTGTGAATGTTTTCTGTTAGTACCTTGACTAGCATTTCAATCAGTAATTTTTAGGGCGTTGCAATGTTGGCCATGCAGGTTTGTTTGAAGGGGAAGGTTCATTACTTCATTGACAGATTGAGGTTTAGGGTCTATAAAATTACTTGGAAATTCAGATGACAAAATCAGTATTTGCTATCCTTTCTTTCCGGGCATTCATAACATTTTACAAAATACTCCATGGACTAATATTTCCCAAGTTCAATGTCAGTTTTTGAAAAACTGTTCTGGTCTATTAGAAACATTCCTCCATTTCATTGATTATATTAAGATTTTCATATTGTCATTTTAGTTACAGTTGTTTAATTCTCTAAAACTTTGCATGAATAAATGTAAATTAATAGAATAATTGTTGGCAGCATCCATTACCACATTTAAAGTATCCCTCATTCAAAGATTACAAAATTCTGTACAAAGTTATTTAAGTATCTCCTCATTTGCTAATCAAGGACAATGATATGATTAGCTTTTGGACAAGTCTAAGTCAGCAGTTAAGAGATCCTGTATTCCATTTTCATGCCTTTTCCATTAAGTAGCAACCAGCTTTTTTGTGCTTGACATCAGTTAAAATTGTTAAACCTACACTGGGAGAAACAGGTTTGTTAGTGGTAACAAAGAGTTAAGAGCACTAGAAGATGAGCTTGATTCCTCCGGAAGACTGCACTAGGAAATCTGATGTTGGGCCTGAAAAGTAATAATTTGCTAGTCTGTGAGTAGGATTTCTGGACACCAGTGCTATGTAAATAATATAGTCACTGTCATTTCCCACCATAACTATATTTAATGGTGGTTTTCTGTAGTCATCTCTGCACAGACAACTGATCTGATAGGCACTATTTTTCACCTAAGTAAAGAGGATATATTAGAAAAGACCCCAAACAGAGCATTTCTTAGTTGTTATGAGAATTCTGTGTTCTAAATTTTATATTGAGAACAGTTATCCCCAATCAATTTCTGACAGTCTTTATTTTCTGTTAGCAGATGAATTTATGAGACAGATGCAGAAGCTCAAAAAGAGCTGTTTAGAAGGGCTCAGGACTGCCAATTGTTTTATCCCTTGTTAATTCAAGGGCTAAAATTATGAGTGCATCTTCTTTTGCTTGAAGTCTGTAGTTTGTGTGGTACAGTTGGGAAGGATCCATGTGCAACGACTTCCTGTTTGTTGGCCATTGACAGGATGTGCCTCAGGGATAAAATATCTGAAACTTTCCCACAATCAGTTCTTGTGGTTGGGTTGGTTTGGCATCACTGGTTTAGTATTTGAATTTATGATGCTTGAGCACTGACCGGAAAATACATTGAGTTTATGAATAGATTTAAAACTTTTCATTCAGACAAATTGTTTAGTGAGCTCTGAAGTTTTGGTGACAGAGAGGATTTCACTTAAACTCGTGAAGAATCTTGGTGAAATAAACCCATGAGTATACTCCTGAGAAACAGGAATTTCACACTGAAATTTCAGTTCTCATATAGCAAGGCTTTAATCACTTGTTTGAACTTGGTAAAAATTCAGTGATTTTTCCAAGATAAGTGTGTAACCGTCCTTACTGAATATTTCATTGATTGGATGGCATCTTTTTCTAAATGATTCCTATTAGTTTAAGCTAACCACTTTTTCCTTTCTTTGGCAATTGTCTGTATTTTTTAAAACGTGTCATAATCATCAGTAAGTAAGACCTAATATCATTGCTTCAAAAACTGGGAGGAGAGAAACTGAAAGGAAAAATTGGGGAACTTTCCGACTACAGCATTAAATGGTTATGAACAGACTGCAGGAGAAGTGGTAGAAGCCCCATTGTTTCCAGTACTTTAAATAAGAATTGACAAATAATCAAAAATGACTTTAAGGAACTTCCTTGCATTGGTCTTCAAGAGGATATTCCTTGAGAAGGGCTTCTCAATCTGTTGTGAAGGCTATCATTGAATTGCAGCTGATAAGCAATTCACATATTGATAGCTGGTAGAAAGGTAGTAGCAGAAAGGCTGCTGACAACCTTTCTACGAGCTTTAATATTGGTTTTAATTTGTATAGGGTCTGTAACTGGTGAGGTGATAGATGATACAATATGTGTTCCAAAAACGTTTAAGGAAAAGACGAAGTCAAAGATATGAGATGATTACTTGCTTTTATAGAGATAAGCTAAAGATATACAAGGTTTCAAATACATTGTAGATTAATGCTTATACAATTTAACATGTCAAAATGTTTTCTTTACTTGATGGAGGAATGGTGGAAAGAATGAGGGACCTAGAAATATTTAATAAAATTAGTGATCTATAAGATGGCATATATTGCATATTCTGATTTTTATTTTTGATGGAATAAAATTGTAAATCAATGATTCTTTTGAGAAAGGAAAAATACGTGGCTGTAATAGAGCATTAATCCAGAGGAATCCCCACTCTCTTAAGAATTGATTATGAAAAATTAAGTCTTAGTTCTTCACAATGAACTTCATCATCAGTAAACAGTGACGTGTTAAGAAACGTTGATCTTGGGTATTTTCAGCTTCTGCCCTGAAATATTTCTCAGTCTATAGGTTTTTCCTCATCCACTGTTTTTAGCTCCTTCCAATATAGAAAATAATTCTTTTTGAATCAATGCAAAAGAGTCTAGTCCAATACACCACACTGCAAGCTAGCAAATAAATGATAATGCAGGGGGGGAAAAAGTGTCATATTGCAGTTGGAAAACTGAGATATATGCTGTGAATTAGAACGAGTTTCTTGATACTGAGTCTTCATTGCTTTACATATTGTATTTTGGGAATTGACAGGATAGTATATCAGATTTATCAAAAGGAGTCATAGGTTTATGAAATTAGATGCCAGATATTTATGTTAGTTACTGAAAATGGACTGCAGCTGATGTCTCCAGCCTCTTCCCAGTTCTGTTGAATTCATGGTATTATGTTCTAAAGAATCCAAGTCTTAAAAAATTAGTTAATTATCATTCATGTGTTGGTGCTGAATGAAGTTAGGTGATTTCCTCTTTAATAAGTACATTCTATTCTCTTCACCCTGTTTCTGTAAGGTGAAAAAATGTGCAAGGCCAAAGAAAAGGTGTGTATTTTTTTCCCTAGAGGTAATGTTTTTGACGCTTGCAAATGTGTGTACAGAGAGGATGGAGATTTTTCTGCTCATTTCTAGCTTGGGGAGCTGTGATGACTCTGTTAACAGCTGCCAACTCTGAAAGATAAGGATGTGAAAGTTGATAGTGGTGGTGATTTTGCCTCGAGTCCATCCCTTGAATGGAGTTCTGTGGACCATGCTGTCAAATGCAAGGCAGTGATTTTCACAGATCATCTTTACAGCAGTTGTGTACTGCTGTCCCTGAGTGGACCCTTACTGAACACAAAGTGGCACCAAAGGTTTGATTTTTTTCAATACCAAGAGATGGCTTTAGGGATTAGTCCAAGATTGTGCTTAAGGGCAAAGCAGGTCTCAAACTCAGTTATCAAAAGATTGCTGTCTGATTTTACTTGGTGTAATCAAACATTTATCATATGGACAAAAGATCAGTGATGAGCAGTTATGAGCAGTGATGAGCACCCTCAGTTTCAAGGATGAATAAAATGACCTTTGCATTAACGTCTTGCACAGTTTGAAATTGCTGATATCATAGCTGAATATTAATATCTCAGCTTCTGTAACGGCTTTGTCTCCGAATGTGTATTAAACTGTGATCACAGTACTTGTGCTGGAGGAAGGAATGGTCTTTTGTCTTGAATACAACCCTGGTTAAGGGATAGCCATTTTGTTAGGGTTATTGTTCTCTTTGCCGGATCACAACTTTACAATAATAGAACTTAGTCTTTTGTTCTCTTTCTTTCTGTTTACCACCAATTCTTGTCTTTCCTAGTGTAAATACAAATATTTCCTGTAATTGAGTAAACAAAAAGTAAATGGAACTCTCACAGCTGAGCCTGGCCAAGTTCTTCGTAAGAGCTGAATAACCTAGGTATCTCTCTTGTTTTTACAGTGGGATTTTTATTTTTATTGGGAACTTAAAATTTTAAACACTCAATTTCACCATTGTACTCCACTTAATCTTTTTAACAGTTTAAAAAACAAATCTTTCTGCCTTTTTCACATTAGCCTGAAACGTAACTGTAACTTCTGATACCAAGCCAGGGTGCCCTCCATCTCCAAAATACTAATAGATAAAACCTTGGCTTTGCCTCCCTTATTTGAACTAGCATGCCAAACTTCTGCCAACTGCTGACTTAATGGTGTTGAAAAAATAATGGAAACAATATAATGATCCTTAAGAAAACATACATATATAAGTTGTTTAAAACTTGGAAGACTGCAGGGGTTTATTTGCTCTGTGGAAGTAGTAAGTACTGTACCTTCTTGTTTTGGGTTGTTTTGTTTTTTATTTTCTGTGGGTTTTTTTTTTTTTTTTTTTTTGAGGAGAAATACATTAATTTCAATACACAAATCTCCATTTTGTGAGCTTTTCAGGTCTCTTCCATATCTCACAAAGACAGGGGTAAGGCTGCAGTGGGTTCTGCTTGATTGGAAAAAAAGAAGGATCCAGATTGAGATGTGGGAAAATATAGGCTAAGACTAGTCTTTACTGTCTATCTCTCCTTTTCATCAATGCCAGATGATCAGAAGATTTCTTGATTGATTTTCCGCTATTACCAAAACCAGCCAGTCTTGCATTGTCAGTCAGCAGTCTTTTTATGATACAAAAAGGACTTTAAAAGTATAAAGGCTTCCTTGTTTCCTCCTAGGTCTTCTAGTTGCAAATAAACCTGTTTAGGTTGCCCCTTGTCCTTTCCTTCATTCATCTCCACTACTTCCTTGGCTGTGTCAGAGCTGTTTAATATGTGATATCACCTGTCTAAGTTTATTGACGTTGCACTGAGAAAATATTTAAGGATAAAACAGAAGAGGTATGACTGTTCAGTTTTTCATCTTGCCCCCCATACCTTTTTCTGTTGGCAGTTCTGTACAAGAGGTGAAATATATTTTCTTAAACTTTCACAGTGCTCTTTTTGGTGCCCAACAGCACCATAACTGATATGAAATGGCATAATGTAATATAATTTACAAGAAAACAACAAATTACGAATAGAGAAGGTAATGACAGAGATACTGTCTGAAATGCAGACTCCTAGGAGAAATTCATCTGACCAAACTGGCACATCCCTACACATTGCGTGCCATGAATTTTATAGAGAGGAAGAGAACTTCCTTCCTTGGTAAGAATATTTTTGACATAATACAGTAAAAACCCTGAATGTTTCTCCAGTCTTTCCAGTCAGTACTATTATCTAAGCTCTGATGCAGATTTAATAAGAAAAATCAACCTCTGCAGAAAAAAAATGTTGGTTTATTGTGATTCCCTTTGCTTGTGTACTGCATGCAAGAGCAGAGCAGATGGACAGGACTCATCTGTCCAACTCTGTGTATCGCACATGTGCTGCTATGTGCCTGGGCAGGAATTCTGCCTCTCTGGACCAAACACAGGGACAGTGTAGATGGACAGGCATCCTGTGTCTGCAGACCACACACACAGATGGTGTGGACAGACAGGAATGTAATGTCTGTGTGTGTGGATGAAACTCATGAGGCAGTGCTGTTCTACGTGGATATTAACCCTAATAATTGGCTGTAAAAAGTAAATTCTTAATGTTAATTTAGTTTAGGGTAGCAAAGCTCCATTGGTTGACAAGGGAAATGCCCTTTCTATTCTTCCCTCCAACAATTATCATGGAAGATTTTGGCCAGACTGAAAGATGAAATTGAGGTGGAAAAAGAATAGTATTATTCTTCCATCTTTTTTACACAACAGCTTTTAAAATTAATTTCAGAACAGGCATAAATAGTCTTGAGGTTTTGTTTTTCTTTTTTGGAAGTGTTTCTGTCAACACTGTTTATATCATGCAGACACAGACACGTTCATGTATACACCCAGAGCCTAGGTTCTGGGCAGTTACAAACAGTCTGTGTTGAGATGATACTGAGCAGTTCACATCGCTTTAGAATCTAGGAATTTGTATCTGTACATAACTTCTTTTTTTTTTTTTTTTTTTTTTTTTTGATGCCAAGAACAGCCTGCATAGAGGGGGGTTGCTATTAAGGACTCTTTGAAGCTGCAGGCAAAGGCAGTTCAAGTGGTGAGCCATATAACAAAAAAAGTATGCAAGGCTAAGAGCTGTGGTGAAAACACTGCTGTGCACCTTCCAAAAATTCAAAATACCTGGACAAAGGAATACTTTTACTGTTATTTATAATAAAGACACAGTCACAATAGACAGAGATTTGAAAACTTTCTAATGGTATCAACTAGTAAAGGTGTATGTAGATATCCATGAGCAAATGGTCTGCAAATGGTTTTTGTCAAAGCAGGTGGTCATGACTAGCTTTTAAGATTTACAGTAGGCTGAAACTTGCTGTACAAACTCCTCGATGACATTTTGCCAATCAGTTGTCATAGATATCCCTGACTGAGAAATTTTCTGAAAGCAGATTAGGAGAAAGACTGTAACACAAAAGCAGAGTGAATGAGGCAGTTGTGTCAAATGAACAGCTTTGTTACTCTGAGCATAAGCTAGTGGGTTTACTTTAGAAAGGAGAGCCAAATGGAAAGAATAATGTAGGAAAGAGTGACAGAGTAAGGTAGAAGAGAGTAAGATGAGCAAGGTGTGGAGTGAAGCTGAAGTGAAAGAGGAAGAAGAAATTTCAAGTAAATGGACTCTTTCTAGCTTGTTATGACTAATCAACTGTGTCAACTAGAAATCTTTTTTTAATAAAAATATATCCCTATGGACATATATTGTATCTATGGGATACAATGTAGGTAATTTAGGGGGTTTTTGCATTCAGATATGTGAGCATTTTGTAAGACTAACCTTGTCTCTGGTGCTTAACCCTAGTTCTTAAATTGCACAATTTTAAACTAATCACAACATTCCTATAATGTTGGCATGCATTTCCAACGTTAGCTTACCCTTAGACATTTTCTTCCAGGAGCTTACATTTTGTTTTGTAAAATAACATGCATCACCAACCTATCGAAGTTGTTAGGAGTGTTTATGTTCCAAACTCTGCTTCAGGTCATTTTTCTCTCTGTTTTTTGTCTTTGTTTTTCTCTCAAATTATAAAACATGTAATGAAATTTTTAACTTGGACCCAAAGACATACTGTGAGAGAAAAAAATGAGCGGGAAGAAGTAGAATCAGAAATTTGCTGCGGTTTGAGTAATCAGGACCTTGACAAAGATGGCTTTCTCCTTTTACATTATTATAGAAGTAGCATTGCACTTTTTTGTTCAAGTGAATTGTCCTTCTTAGTGTATATCAAAGTTGGTTAAAGAGACTGAATGAACTGTATATATTAAACATTCAGCAGACATATGAAGTAAACATGAGAGGCTGTCTGCTCTTCATTTGAGAAGTTATAGCAATTTGGCCTCCCAGAATCCTAGAAAGGCATGAAGTAAGATATCAGAAAACTCCACTTCTAGGGTATTGCAGCATTTAATGCAGGGATGTATTTAGAGACCACATCCAGACTCTTACAACTTGAACAAAATATACTAATTTGGCCCAGGCATTTATCCTAACATTATCCAAAGCAGAGTTTAAATGACAGCACTATCCATCTGCTTATCTGAGTATCAGTCCTCAACAAGTAACTTTTAAGTCTGTTGACCAGTTTCAATGAAATTTGTCAGCGGGAAAGAAGCCTCAAAGATCTTGAATCTTATAGGAACTTAATTTTAACATCCACAGCTGGGTAGAGGAGAAAATAAGAACCCAAAGTAGTGCTCCCATGCAGGGAAAGGCAATAAGAATTGAGCTATGATGTATTTTGCTTGGCTATAGCATATGCATATGGCTGGCCATTCAGAGCATACATATTCTCTCACTGGTCCCAGCTGACTCTTGCCTGGAGGCACTGTGGGGAAGGAGGGCAGGGGAAGGACATTGTTATAAGGGTGGAAGGCCAAGCTTAGATGATGTAGGACACAAATCTGAAGCACACAGTTTTCATCAGCCAGTACAAAATAGGTAGTAAAGTGGACTCCTATACTCTTCAAGGGTAGGTATGCTGTCTGCAAAAGAAATCAGTTCTTCACTGATGAAAATAGCAGTGAAGAGGGCACAACAGATGGCAAATGGAAATAGTAGTGTGATTTAGCAACAAACAGTTAATGTTAAGCTAATTTAAATAAATGAGTTTTTTTTTTCTTTCAGGGCATGGATACTACTGATGTTATATTCTCTGGCAGGAAATTTTATAGTAAGGCCCTTCTTTCCTGCCTTGGCATGGAATAGGGATCAGTCTTGCCCTCAGCAACTGTACCATTGGGCAGGCTCATAAAACAAAGAACATTTACCTGCATACTTTAAACCTAGATTATAAAGGTTTTATATGCTTACTATTGGAAGGTAAATATAACTAGTTCTCTTATTTCATCCTAAGAATTAAGCATGCAGTTTATTTTGCTTGCTGTTGCTGTCTTCAGATCAATTTCAATAAATAAATTTTATGGCTTGGTTTAGGGCAAAGGATCCAGGATTCTTTCAGGATGTTGTAATAGGATACCATTTGTTCTTTGATCTTGGATAGGCCACCCAGTCAGTATAAATCAGTGATACAATACTGTGGTGAATGTTTTCAGACTTCAGCCCTTGTTCAGATATTTTCTAGATATAGGAAAACACACCTTACCCATCTTTCTGCCTAGGACCCTTGCAAGTAGTGCAAGGAAAGATACCAAAAAACTAACATATTTGGTTTTTCCTGAGTAGTTAGTCATGAAAGAAGGGATTCTTTTCTTTTTTTTTTTTAACAATTAGTTGCACTGAAAGCACAATTTTTACTCTTTTAAGTCTTTGACTGGGCAGATTCCAGCTCTTGTGAAACAAATAAGGGAAAGGCAGTTGGATTACCATTGTTCTGTTAGTCTTAAACACAGCTTGACTCTGAAGTGAGTAGAGGAGAACTAAAGGAACATACAGTAGAGTGTTCATACCACAATAAGGATTCCCAAACACATGATCTGATTCGGGTTGTCATTTGTACCATTGCTTTTCTCTATCCAGGATGCAGAACAATAGATTTCATTAAATTTGTCAGTAGGCAATTCTGTAGTTAGTTATTTGTTCATCTTCTAAGGAACTAATAAAGCTCCAAGCAAGCAACACATTCCTGTACAGGTAAGATTTCAGTTCAAAGTTTGCTTTTTTAAATGTATCCACATGTGTCCACATATGTCAGGCCTCAAGACAGCTCTATATCTAAATGATCTGCCTCCTTTAGTTTAGTTCAAAGGTTTTTGAATGTGCATTCTCCAGAATGAAGTTTCTCGGTAATTATCACACATGGGGAAGTGAACAGAAAAAATGAAAGAATTAAATATGAAATTAACCGGGTTGATAAAGTCTTTCATTTTATAACATTGTTGCAGCATTGCCAATAGTTGGTGTGGAAGCCTATATCTCAGGTAGAATTTATGTTAAATCTTGCAGGTTTTGAAAATCCTAGCAGCTGCATGCTGCACATACTCTTTGGAGTTATAAAACCACAGCATACAGGATGTGCAACATCTGTAGTTAATGAGAAGATTTTGCATTTGTTTTCAGCTGAACATCATGTTCATTTGCTGTTAATAGTAGAATCTTAGCTGCTAATGCTAAACATCACTAAAAGGAAGCCAAACCTTACTAATGACCACAGAATCACAGAATGGTTGAGGTTGGAAAGGACCTTTGGAGATTATCTAGTCCAGCCCCTCTGCTCAAGCAGAGTCACCTAGATCAGGCTGCCTAGGACCATGTCCAGATGGCTTTTGAGTATCTCCACATCCCAATCCCAGTGCCACCATGATATGTCTTTAAAACCTTATGAACAAAAATGACAACTCAGCATGTAACATTTGTAACATGTAACATCACAAACTTGAAAAATGTCTCATGGATACTATGAATGTGAAGGGTGCATATAGTAAAATAGTTTATAGAATCTTTCAGAGATCCTGTGTTCAAGGTAAATATATATTCAAAGTAGTTATGGAGGGCATCATACTCTAATAACAGGTGAGGTTTATTCTCTCTCTCCTTCTGACAGCAAGATTCCAGTAGGTCAATGGTTGTGTATTTACAGAGCGTATGGCTTGCTGCATATTTTCAGAAAGTAAAACGAGGACTATTTGAAAGTCTTTACAAGAGTGTAATTTTCAAAGATAATGAATTCTGCTCAGGACTTGGGGAAAAAAATTGCTTCAGTTTCTCCATTAATTTTTACATTTTTAATGGGCAAAACCTTTTTAGAATATTGCATTTGCATGTCTCTGCTTTTGGTGAAACATGCAACTCTAACTGAGAGAAATGGGATGACTTTTTTAACTCACTGACACAGTGTCTCCACCACATATCCATTTGTCACAAGTACAGTCATTCTATTAATGTTTACTTAATGTGGGCTTTTTTCAACTCTACATTAAAGGATTAATAAAGCTTGTTTAGACTGGTTAGCAAAGCCAGAATTACACGACTCAAATATTTTACGAAAAATGAGAAAGTAGCCTGTAATGTCATGATTTCCACTGTGTTCTATAGTGGAGAAACAGATTTGATGAGAACTGGTTGAGTAAGTTACACTAATGTCAGTATGAACCAGGCTAGATTAATGAAGTGAATGCGTAGCTAATTAGCTAGTATCTGCTTTTTATTAGAGGTCTTGTCTAGAGATACAGAAATGTGTTATACCTACAAATGAAAGTTGATTTCAAAATCTTGCCAGGGTACTGGTGGTAATACTAGCTGTTCTGGAGAAATGCTTAAGAAAGGTATGTATTCTCATTATAACATCTAACTTAGTGCAAGCTTTCAAATAAAAATATTCTCTAAAATATTTTATAAACAACATATATGCAGATAAATCTGTGGTTTTCAGATTTATATGTAGAATACCACTATAAAGGGCTTGTTAGTCCTGGGCAGGACTGCTATAGACTGTTTTACCAGCTGTGTTCCACCATATCTCCCTTACTTTCTCTCTACACTCTGTACATCAGCTTCAGTTCAGGTTTTTTCTCATATCATAATTCAACTTTGATAAAATCTATAGAATTTGGTGTTTAGGGTGTGGGTGCACAAACAAGCTACCAGTGTAGCCTGCAGTGAACATAAGACAGCTTACTATTAGGCACCTCCAGGTGAGACTATGCTTTGAAGCAGTACATCCATGAAGTAGGATCTTAGTGGTTCTCAAACAAAATTCACCATGGCTACAGTTTTGGCAGCTAAAATTTTATTCAAGTGCTATTTGGAATGGAAATTTTCAGGTATTGGCTGCATTGAAATAGTTGACTCCGTGGTAATTTCCTTGTTTACCCGAACATCTAAAGAATACAAAATACAGGCAGAAGTAAACTATATGATAATGAGAAAAAGTGTGGGGAAAATATAATTACAGTAAATGTGAAATCCCTGCAGGTGTACAAAGCAGCAAAAGAGAAGGGAGCATGTCTAAAAAAAGTGGTGATTCTGAGCATTCACATTTATGAGTAAAACAAGTTTATCTCATATTTTCTCCTGAGGCATTCTCTTTCAGTATAACAGCCTGCTATAGCAAGGGACAGAACAGAGGCCAGGGCTACATGATGACAAGAAGCAGGAAGGGAAATAGGGAAATGTGTAGAGAGGCAAGAGCAAGATTGTAGAAGGTTTTTAAAAAAAAAAAAAAAAAGAAAGAAAGAAAAAAGAAAAAAAAAGAGGCAAGCTGTATTGCACTATACTGGTACAATCACATAGGTGGAGGAAACTTTTTTTTAGATACAATACCCATTCAGATGTTATGCTTTAGATCTGCAGTTCACAGGCTGTGCTCTGCAAGTGTCTTGTGGCAGGTTATCCACAGTCATTCCAGGCTTTCAGTCAGAAGCTTGAAAAGGGTGTGCAATGGTTCTTTGGTGATTTTGAGGGTTGACTCTAGTCTAAAAGGTTTGGGGACTGTTCCTCTGTGTAGTATTTATTGGGAGACTAAAGTCTCAAAGGCTTTGAAATGCTCCCAAGTGAATGACAGTACTATACCTGGGCAATCTCTGTTTATAATGTGGAGGTAGGTGGCTTTATTTAACTTTATGTAATAAAGATCTATCTTATTGCTTTCTGGATTTTTAGTGATTGGAGGGCAAGAAATAAGTTTAGGATGTCTGTTCTGTCAAAAAAAAAAAAAAACCCTCTGGGAAGATCAAGAAACCTATTGAGTTATAGTTTTTTGTCCCTTTTTCTTCCATCTGGCATTTTATCTTTACATGCATAAAGAAGGCCCTGGTCCCAGTGGATCTGACATCGACTTCTTATCGTCACTAGTTTTGATAACAAGCTCTATAGGTTTTAGACAAAGGCACTCCTTGCGCAGCCCATTTGTCTGCATTGCTCATTTATTTTCACACGGAAAACAGTGGTTAAACCACTCTGTTGTTCATAGTTTTTACAGCGATGTAGAAACGTTTGCCCTAGAATCTGCGCCATAACCTCATAAGGTGGGAGTAGTTTGTATAATAGCACAATGACAAAGCAGTTTAGGACTGCAGGATGTTGGAGTGGTTCCCCGCAGTAAAATAAACTGTTTGTTTTTAAATCATTCCAACAGCCTTATGCCAGTATTCTAGAAATTTCCAACCTTTTGAAATTTTTTTAGGAGGGGAGCAGTAGGAGAGAAACTCAGTTTATATATTTCCAGTTGTTTTGAAAATTCCCAATTAGAAGTTGCTCAGTTAGCATTCGAGTCCAAAGAAGCAGCTTTTTATTTCCATGTTTGACAGGAGGAGGATTAGAAAAATATCCTACATTCTACAACAGCGCTTGGAAGTTTAATGTTGGAAAATAATTTTTAGTGGTATCTATCAGTAAGTAAACTTCTTTTCCCCCCCCCCCTTGATTTTTGCCTAATTCCAAATATATATATATATATATGTGGTAAGTAGTTCCTGTTGTGAAATCTCAGTGTTGAACGTGGCATTTTCTTGCCAGGACTTGTACCTGCCAAACAGGCACTCAGAGATTGCCAGCAGAAGCCGTGGGAAAGTCAGGCTGGATTAAAGGGGAGCACAGAAAATGGCTTTCTAGGTGAACTGGTCCTGTGTGTTCATCATCATTGGGATGTTGCAGGGATCCATTTGGATTAGATTTTTCAGCGGGCTGTCATGGACCTAAATCACAGTTGTGCAACCAAATGGAATTTGGCAACTTAATTTCCTTTTCTTTTGAAAACTCCAGCCTTCCTATCTGTAAAATTATCTGAAGACGAAACGCCCAAATAATTAGAATTAAAGCATAATTTAGATTGGATTTGGTCATCTAGTGCAAATGCCTGCTCTAAGTTTGTCCAGCTAGATCAGATTGCCCCGAGCCATGTCCAGTCAGGTTTTGAGCATCTCCAAAGATGAGATGCCACAGCCTCTCTGGGCACCTGTTCTAGCAGTTGATCATCCTCGTTGGAAAAAGATTTTTCCTCATATCTACTTAGAATTTTCTGTGTTCCAGCTTACTCTCATTGCCTCTTGCCCTGTCACTGTGCACCTCCAAGAAGAGTGTGGCTCCATATTCTCTGTTTTCTCCTAGAACATAATTAAAGAAGCCTTCTCTTCTTCAGGCTAAACCAGCCCAGTTCTCTCAGCCTCATACGTCCTGCTAAGTATTAATAGTAGGATAATCTACTTGAAATTAAGTAACTGAAGTATGCAACCTCTTCAATTCCACTTTAGAAGGTTCTGTGAGAGATACCATGCTTCAAATGTTCGGGTCCATATATTCTTCTCTTCCTGTAATGGAGCTAAGACAGTTTTTTTACATGCAGTATCATGAAGTGTGTTGCCCCTCTCTGGGAATAACTTTACAAAGCTATTTTTTCTCATAGAAAAGTCAATGTGCTATACTAATGTCCTACTAGCCTGATGTTTTTTCTACTTTTTAATAGATTCTTTTACACATACTTTGAAAATCGTGTAGCAAGTTGTTTATTATGAAGAAAAAAAAATCCGAAAAAAATGTAAAATAATTTGGAATCTGTAGCTCTTGTTGCAAAGAAGTTATTAAAGAAATGAGTATTTGGTATTAACTTTTTTTTAATCCAAAATAAAATCAAATCCGGATTCAAACCCTGGACCTTTTCTATAATGACCTGAATACAGTCAAGTAGGATCTACATTCTCTAGCCTCGAGGCACACATTAAAATTATAGTTTTTGGTGAGAAACCATGAAGTTATGAAGGGAATGAATTAATAACTGGCATTTTTACAGAAAGTTTTGGACTCTTTTTAAGACATTTAATTTTAGTGAATCTTTGATAATTTAATATGTCTACATATACATAATTTACTACGTATCATATCTCATATGTCTGTCTATGCTTTTTTTATTTTTTTAATAATTCAATGATTTCACAAAGCTTAAAATGGGGCTTTGTCTATTTTCTGAGGTGCAAGGAGAAATGCCTCCTTTCCCGTGTGGGTCTGCTCCAGGTGTGAGTGCCCAATGACAGTGACATCCAGATATGCTCTAGGGAAGCAGCTAACACATGCACAGGGGCAACTGTTCACTCTGCTGGATCTTGGACCCTCTACGCAGCAGCTGCTGCTGCTATTATTAATGTTACTATTATACTGTTACTGCTGTCTGAATGGGCCTTGTCAGCCCTGCTGCGCTGTGTGTGTGTGTGTGTGTGTGTGTGTGTGTGTGTGTGTGTGTGTGTGTCTGTAGGCACTTGGGGACCTCATTTCAGGGTAGTATATTTTAACACAGCTTTATGTCAGTAGCACTTTCCTTCGCAGTCACAGTTATGTGGTATAATTTAATGCTTACTGCAATTGCTTACCTCAAATTGTTCAGGTAGTATTCCATTTATTCATACCTGTCTTTTTAAACAATTTATTTTGAACAAGGAGAAGAGGAACAATATATATTCAATCAGCTGTCCCTGTATAACCACAAGGTTCCCTTGAGTTTACATTTGTATTTTAAACTTACTAAAAATTTGCCTGGAACATATCTGGTAGTCAAGAGTTCCACATGTATTTTATATTTTGTGTTTTTAAAAAATTATATATTCTTGTAATTTTGCAGTTTCCTAAGAAGTTGAAGAAAAGTTAAGAACAAGTTAAGAAACTTGCTTCATATTTTGATAATTCTCAGCTTGACTGTATGCAGTTTGTAATTTTATACATCTCAATTACATCACCGTATTACTCTCTTTTTAATCTCCTCACATGAAGGCTTTTCTGTTATTCAGATTTTTCTTCCTAGTCTGAGGATTTTTTTCCTACTCCCTGCTATATCCATTGAAAACTGATTTGAATGTTTATACTGAATGAACTTTTCTTATGTAATAAGTCATATTCAGCATTTTTATTATTACCAATTCTTTTACTCTTTTTGTAAATCTAACTGCATCATTTGCTTTATTTTCAACTCATTCCTGCACATGTAATACATGTCTTCAATGAATTGTTTTCCAGACTGGTGCTTGAACCTTAATTCTAAGGTTCTTTAACAAGAAATGAGTTTCTTTGTACATACATGACAGCACGAGTTTTAGTAGGTGCTATTCAGATGAGCCAGTTAATTGCAAAGCTTACTTAGCGTCAAAGTGAAGTGGTTCGTATGTGTCTACCAGTTTTTGCTAATTCTCTGTAGTAATTTGTACTGACGTTTTATGTACATATCTATTTTTTGCATATATGGATTTTGGATATACAGGATAGCATAAATATCCTATTTGCATTAGTCCCTATGGTTATATTAGAAGGTAGACTGAGATTCTTCTTTTTCTTGAATAGACTCAAAACCGCATGAAGCTGATGGCGGACAACTATGAGGATGATCACCTCAAATCCTCATCCCATTCCAACCAAACCAACCACAGGCCCTCCCCAGACCAGGTAATATGTCTCTCTTTTTCTCTTTTGAACTAATTTTTACTACAGGGTCTGATTATTTGGAGTCATATGTAATTTTCCCTGACATGCTTGCAGTACCTTGGAACAAAAATAACATTCCGCAGCAGAGTTATAAAACAGAAATTGATGCTGCTGTTTTGTCAGCTTCCTTGAAAACTCCTGAAATGTGAACGAACTGTTCCCAGTACCAAGCTGTTATTAAGTGGGTGGAGAAGAAAGAGCAGACAATGAAAGGAGAGAAAGAAATGTTACTGTCTTAAAATGCAGGATTGGGCTCTTCTCTAGCATATTCGGATTTTAGAAACTCAAGTTCACTGCTTGAGTACGCACAGTGTCCAGGACTGTTTCTTGTCTTGAGTAGCAGGAAATCATGCTCAGGTTCAGCTTTCTGATCTATAGATTGCATGTGAGCAGTTCCCTTCATTTCCCAGGAGCGAGTCCTGGCCTCTGTGCCAGACAAGCACAGACTGCTCCCTCTCAAAGTCAATGGGCCATGAACTGAAGGAAAATCAATTTACCATCTCCAAGGCAGTGTAGAGCCTCATGTGTCATTTACAAAGCACAGCCATGTGTTTGATAACTATCAGAGAGATTACCTATCCCTTGGGTAGCACACAAAATACCAACATAATTGCATATCCCATGTTGTAATCTCATCCAGTCCAGTTTAATTAAAATATTAGCAATCATTAATCACTGTCTTGACAAAGCAAAGGAGTGTTTGGCACTCCTCTTTGCCCTCTGGCTGATCTAGAAATTGTTGAGGTCTGAAGGAAGGCATCTCACTCTAGACCTTTAAGCACCAGCTCAGTGAAATACAGAAATTATGAGTAAGGTGTGAGAGGAAGATGGCAAACAAACAAGTACATATTCACCTTCCAAAAACAGGTATTTAAAAATCTCCTTTCTTGTCTGTATCAGAAAATAATATGGGGTATAAAAAGAGGGATGATTAGAAAAATTCTCAGTTTCAAATCACCTTTCCTTCACAACTGGTATTAATACCCTCCACTAGATTATAAATAAAGACCTGTAAATTGATTGACTTGAATTTTCTGGAATGTTTTTGGAAAATGTTGGTCATACCTTCTTCGGGAGAGCAGAAGTGTTAATACTGCAGGTTAAACTGATTTCCTAATCCTAATGTGGAGGAAATTTTAGAGTATCTATTGTTTATACACTGCAAGTCTGTAGTGAAATCAAATCATTTTCATAACATACCTGTGTTCATTTTTAAGTAGGTAGTACAGTTAGCATTCACAGATGAAATGGAAAGATAAAAAATTAAATCCCTAAGGAAGTTATTGCAGGGAGCTCATGGGGGTGGGGAGGGCAGTCGAGAGGGGAGGATGAGGGTCTAAATGCACTTTGCCTGTGCATAGGGACATTTTAAAAACTAAGAAAGCTTCCAAGGAAACAACGAAAGCTGCACCTCCAGGTGGCTCAGAATATTACTTCAGGAATTAAAAGAACACTTTTTACTACTATTTGTACTTACATTATGTGTTTTAAATACTAACCAAGTCTTTATTTCGTTCCCATGCTGCTCTGGGGCTTTCCTCCCCTTGCCATCTCTGCACCGCTAGGATGAGGAGGAGGGTATTTGGGCATAACGAGTCAGATGCTCTTAGTGCAGCCATTTTGTTCAGAACGGTGAGAATCCCCTTCTCCTACCAGTCAAAAAGCCTCCCCCAGTCACTCTTGCCCCTTGCTTCCGTGTGCTTGCCAAACCCCAGCGTGCTCCTTTTCCCTTGAGCATGTCGCCTCTGCATGTGGGTGTTTCTCGTGTATTTATTTGTAGATTGGAATTTTTGTCTTCTGATAATCAAGCCACTGTTTCATGCTGTTGTGGGGAGAACTTTCCAGGGCATGTCATTGAGTTTATGTGCAAAGCGAGCTGCTGAAGCATCTGAGAGAGCAGGAAATGTCTCTCATATAATTTGTCGTTAACTTCATGGAGGATATGTTTTCAGTAAGATTCTTTTTCAAAGCAGTTTGCACTGTAGCCAAATCTATGTATGTTTTTTTGATTCTGGTTAGTAATGAATTTGCTCAGAGATAATGTTCCTCCAGGAGACTGTTGGTTTTAAGTACATTGAGATGTGCCGCTGAGATTGTTGCCACATAAGCTGACCTAAATAGTCACAGATATTTATCCACTCAGAATAGATGATTCTGGACTAGGAATATAATTTTATATAAACTTTGAAGGCAGAAGAGAACATCTCCTTAACCTTCCTCTCTCCCCATCCCCATTGTTCTCTGAAAAAAAGAATGGGAAAAAATTCCTACCTATTTGTCATTTAACCTCAGTTTGTTTCTTTATATCTATCCCCATAATTTGCCTTTTCTGCTGTCCAGTTATCTCCACAACAACCCCCATTTCCAGAAGAGAAGGCAATGATCGGGAAAGAACCCTTGTCCTCACTCTTGTTCTCTAGTAAGAAAGCCAATGCCCTTTACTGACCAGGAGCCTCAATACATATTACAGAGATCAAATATGGATTATAAGGCTACAATACATAGGATTCATTTTCATCTTACAGAATAGGTTTTAAAGGAAAATGATTTTTTTTAAATACTTAAAGTATTTTAAGGGATTGCAATATAATAATATTTAAAAATTTATATGACACTTTTTCACTTATCCTTGCAAGAAAAAATATTTCACAGGAGTTTCTTTGAGGTCTTTCTCAGAATTTGATTTTTTATCAATCATTGGAAGTATTTTTTCTGAAAATTTCCATGGAAATTTTGGACCCTTGCATTTTTGAAAATCATTACTTTATATGAGTTTTTTTAAAATAAAAAAATAAGATATGCTCTTATCTCTTCACACTTGCTCAATTAACTGCAGAGTTACATATCCGTCTGACTGCTTAGATCAGATCCCTCTTTTCAAGTCAACCATCTGAAAAATGTAATCCAGCTGTGGCAGTGTCAAACTTGAATTTCATGCCTTGGGATTTGAACTGAGAGAATCTCTTTTGTGGAAAAATGATAATGTGCTTCGTTAATTTGCACTCATTGTTGATTTCACGTTTTTTTTTTTTTTTTTTTTTTTTGAGTCAGTGCTCTTTTAAGGGTTGTGTGTTAGTATATGATGTTAGACGTTTTAGAGACTTACGATGCTTGTAAAGATTTGCTGAAGCATGTCAGTTAAACACGAAGGACCTGGTAAGTAAATGATGAAAAGGAAGAGCACGCTCACTTTGAAGGTAGGAATGATTCTGATTTTTATTCTAGGGCGAAAATGAAGGTTGTGTAGTAAACACTGATTGAAAGATACTTCTCTTTTCCTCTCCCAACTGCTGACACATTTATGAATGCAACTGAGCAAAGAAGTATGGTTTCTCTTAGTTTACTGTATAATGACAGAGATGGTTCACATACCAATTAAACACAGTGTACCCCTCCACTTTCTACTTGACACATTTTCCTCAGCTTCCACACTATGGCAGCAAAGCAAAGCAAGTGTGCTACAGAATATCCCGATCAAAGTAATGAGGCAGCCGGCCTTCTCTCCTTATGTGCATCCCATCCGAGAGACATGTCAGCCTCAGGTCTCTCTTGTATGCAGTCAACAGGGAAAAGCATAAAGGTGCAGTTATTCCCAACAAAGTAGATGTTTTTAACATGCTGCTCCATGTCCATTCAAAGAAAAAGCCCTTCTCATCACTTCTGTAAAAGGAGAAGATATTATAAACCACAGAGTCCATAACCTGCAGGTGTTAAGTTAAATGTACATATACAACAATGTATGTGTTGCAGTGGTGAAGAAGAGACTAATAGCATAAGGCTTTGAGCTAACTTTGTTTTTTAAAGTTCCTTTAGATTTGAGGAGGCAGTCACCTCTGGTCAGTACTGAAGATAAAGTGGAGATCACTGAAATATGTAGAATAACAAACTGCATTAATTTATTTGTATGTTTTGGCATTTTTATGTTTTTTTCCCTGTAGCATTCTGGAATTGGCCCAAAGTGTTAATATTATGTCAATTCTGTGCTTGACCACAATATTGTATATAGCTCCCCTGGAATGGAGCCCTGCTTCTAAATGTATGTGCACTTCCTATAGTCTCAGAGTATGGTAGTTTACATTTCAGTTCAATGTAAATACCATTTTTCATCCTGAAATATTAGAATAGTCTTTCCTAGCCTTTTTCTCCGGCTTCGTTCCCTTGCTGTCTGAATCTCTTATGACTTCTCTTTTTATTCCCCAGATGGAGCTCTGTGCTTCTTTATATTCAAGCATATTCACCTATGCTTTCTTATGAGGATGCGCTTTCATATTTCTCAAATGCTAAAATAGTCTGGCCAATGCCAATGGCTTAATTAATTATTATTCACGGTTATCAAAAATAATAGGAATTTAATGATATTGTGATATCTAATATATATTATATGTGTGCATGTGTATATATCCACGTACATAGGTATTACATCTGGGCTATACACAATATAGAGGAAACAGAGCTTTCATACATAAACTTCTCAAGCTGTTCAATCCATCTAGTTTTCTTAAGTATGGCCGGGCTATCTGCTATGTGAGAAAGTGTGGGGATGGTTCATAAATCTTCTCATATTACCTCTGTTCGTAAAAATGAGAAGAAGTGATTTTGTTGAATAGGTGTAGTGAGCATAGGATCACAGCAAACTGCTGTAAACGTGAAAGACAAATTAAAGGACACAGGGAGAAAGTGAGAAAAGAGTAAAAGTGCTAAGGGCAAAAACAGAAGAGAAGCAAAACTGGAACACCGAGAACTGATTTATCCCAATGTATAATTTATGCACATTCTCTGTGTTGCTAAGTGCACACTGTTGTATAGCACCGTCCTTCCCATATTCCATAGTTCCTGGTTTGAAGTAGGAGTGTCCTCACCATACAAGCTTTTTGGATCTCAGTCCGTGGAAGCGTTTTGTATTAACGGCTGCCAAAAATCTCTAAAGTCACAGATATGCCTCTTAAGGAGCAAAACATTTGGTTTTGCTGTGCTTGAATTCCAGGAACTAAAATCTGAAAACAAATGTTATGCTTCTTAGAGAACAGTGGAATGGTCAAAGAGCTAGCATTTAGCAGGAATGTGTAAAAAAAAATTTTTTTCAAGATGATGAAAATATTGGCAAGTTCCTATTACTTACTGTAAAAACTATTTTAAGAGGAAATGCCTGTTACATTTGACATTTTTTGTTCATACTTGAGTTTTACAGGTTTTAACACAGAAACAGTAAGTATTGTGCATTGACTGCTGAATACACTAGCATAATTTAGCAAGTCTCCAAAGATTTCAGAGGTGATGTCTGTGGTGGAAAGAGGGTTAAGTCACAATGGGAAAATATTTGAATAATTTTTTAAGAACAGGGAAACAGTCAATTCAAATAAGATTCGTGGATTTCATGTCAAAAATACTATAAATCGTAATTTGCAGCAACACTGGAATGATATACACTATACATTGTGTAACAAAGGCTACATTTTTAATGTTGTAGTTTGACTTTAAGTTTCCCGGTAGACAAGGGTCTTCTAAACCTAAGAACTGAAATAAAGGGAAAGTCATCAGTGAGAAGCATGTTTCTCATCTGATGAACTCAGTTTAAGTCTTCTAACTCTAGCTTTTCATTGAGAAATTATAATATTCTGAAGGACATCTTTAGTAAATGAATTGTTTCTGAGAACAGTCTCATTCTAAATAGCCATTTATGATTATTAAAGGGTAGTGGAGCTTGAACAGCATTTCTGCATGCCATCTATTAGGACAAGTTGATAGAATTAAAGTAAAGAATGAGATTAACAGTTAAATCTCACAGAGAGTTTGATCTTAGTAGACTTATGCAAAAAACTTGAATGCTCAAGTTTGTAAACCGTGTATTTCTAACTAGTGTCTGCAGAGCAATTTTATCTGACCCTTAGGAATGCCCAGAATAAACATTCACAATTTGCTTCTTGTTTGTTTTGGAGGTGGTGTTTGCTTATTTCCATCTGACAACTTAAAGGAAATACACAACGAATTGACATGTAGTCAGTCGGCACACCTGCCTATTCAAACAGATGGAGAGGAAAGTGGCAGAAGTAGGTGACAACTGAACATAGTCTGAAGAACTGTGACTACTATGATGATCAGGTTAGAGGGATAGCAATAATGACATTGAGGGAGATAGGAGCGGCCATCTCAGGACTTAATTGAACCTTTGTCACAGCTGTCAAACACGATGAACTTTTTCTGAGATCACTGCAGAACTATAAGTGTCTACAGTTTGGGAAGTTTGAGAAGAATACTGATTTTTTTCTACATTATTTAGTGTTTAAATTAATATAGTGATTTCTTTCAGTGAAGTACATATGAATAATGAGTTCCATTTTTGAGTGATTACACAGGCATTTGTGCAGTGGATAAATGTGATCTTTCTCTCAACATGAGAAACATTATATCCTTGCAGTATGTAGAGAGCAGTTCATCTACTGCCACACTTCTGCTTAGGTTTTCAGTATTGTCACTTATTACATTGTGACCTCATAAGCTTCTCTATGGATGCTTTTTAAACAAATTTATTTTCAAGATGGTCTTTTTAATTGTTAGGTCAAAAAACACCAAGCTTTCATGCCTGACTTGTATTACAGTATAATTTATTGGACAGAGTACTCTACCACGATTCAGAAGATAAATTCTTTCCTGGCGTTGTCTCTAACCACTCACTTGTTCTCCTTCTCTCTGTCTCAAATTCTCTATTTGTAAAATGAGCTGAACTTTTTGTAAAGTGTTAGTGCTGCCTGGGAAAAGTGCTATAGAAGAGCTAGGTAATATTATTACACGATACGTTAAAATAGTGTTGTTACAGTGATATGATGGTGATTCTAATACCTCATTTTGAATTTGTTCCCAAAATTGTGTTAGATTTGTATTTGATTCAATTTATTAATATTTCTTATTTTTCTTTCCAAGACCTTATCCTTTCCAAAAGAAGGAAAAAAACCCTTATGTTAAACATTTCAAGGAGCTGTCATTCTAGCATACTGAGCAAAGCTCTTTAGACTGCTGCCTCTTCTTTTTCGTTGTCATCTTTTGTCCTCTAAAGGATCGCTTTTCCTCTCGAAGAATTAACAAATTAATTATGTAGTGGATATGTCTGTTATAATATGTCTGTTATAGTTCTTTCATATGTGTAAAATCACTGTGAAAGAAATGTATCCAGTTTGGCTTAAAGATGTATCATATCCAAAATTTGAAAGCAGCTAGATGAAATAATCTTACTTTTTTTAAACATTATCACTTGGCCTGACTGAGAGATAAGACGCCAGATTTGTTTTGTCAGTACAGATGACAGGACTCCTCAATCCCACTTCCCAGATGGGCAAAACTTGTAGTAAGATCCATAATGCGATGCATTCGAATGTGATGATATAAGATAACTAAGTAATCACTACAAGGGTAGCACTTTGAATGCAGTTGTCCTGCTTGATCATATGACCTGCCTTCCCGCTCTTTTCCTGGAACCTTGCTTATCTGGGCACCAAAATTATTTATGCAATCGAAAGACGTCAGTGCCTTTAAGCTCAAGTGCAGAGACACAAAGAGAGTGCATGGTCTGACAATTACCGCTTTCAAGAAGTATACGGTTAGAGTGAGATGCCTGCAATTCAAAATCCAGAGTTACTATCATACAACTATGTGTTCTTTTCAAGCCTTTTCCAGGTTTTCCTTTCTTCAGAGAATAGCCTTTTTCTTCTCTGACTGTAATGCCTCTGAATAATGCAAAGCTTTTCCTATGTCGTAATACTCTCGTTATGATGAAGTGGCCAACTTAACCAATGCAGATATCAAACTAAATAGTATTTTGTTTATGATTAATCTTCTACCTTTCTGATTTGGAGACAGCTTTGCACCTTCTCTCTCATTCTGTACCCACACATGTAATCCTGTACCCAGTAAGTAAGGATTATTGTTAGACTGTCAGCCTAGAGAGGCATGTTCCCCTTAAAATGTTGCTAACTTCTGCTCCCAGTCCTTTCCCTGTTTCTGGGAACAATGCTTTTGTTAGCTTGTTTTTTAACTCTACTATTTTGCTATCTAAATGACTATTTTGTGTTTGAAGAATATATTCTCTGTTCAAGAATGTTTTATCTACCAGCACAAAAGAGCTGATCTTGATACATAGTTAGTCTTCGTTCTGATCCCAGAATGATAAGGCTGAGATTTCCAGATGGAATTCTGTAATCTTCACTTCTGGGATGAATTAAGTGATCACAAGAGGTGTAACTGGATTGTATCACTATCTTCCTATTATTCTTATAGATCAAAGAGGAACACAAATAGATACTTATAGTCTAAAACATTCAAAACAGATGGCTGGTTTCTTTTTGTGAAGATTTGGGCTTTTCAGCAAAACAATTGCAAAAAAGGCCATCATTCATTTCTACTAAATGAGATTATTTCAGGTCTGTATCTTATTTTCTTCTTTGATTTACAGCTGAATATGTTCTTCTTCCACTAGTGGCTTAGTCTTTGTAGCAACTAGGAATTCTGTATTCAGACATTTTTATTTGTACCTGGCCACTTCCATGAGAGGTATCACTTATAGATTATGTGATAGTCTGTACTATCTTCCAGTTACTCTGCTGTTGAGGTCTCTTGTAGCCCTCATCCACATGCCAGAATGCAACCATGCAAAGCGAGAAGTTTCTGTGAACTATTGTTCATTGAAGAGTGTTGGTAGCATAAAGGAGAGTGGGCTTGAGCTCTGACACTCACTGAAAAAATAAAATCAGACTGGGAATAGCTGCAGCCAGGCTGGTTGATGTCATTGCCAGTACCTTTTCATTGGAAGTTAGGAGGAGCGGAAATTATTTGGGAAGTGGTGGAGAGATGAATGGTATTAGAACAGAGAAAGAATCAAGCCCAAACCTGCTTTCCAGTGCGTTAACTAAGAGTAAAAGCTTGAGAGAAATATGACTAAAATAAAAAGTGATAAGGGCATGTAGCCAATCCAGACGCTATATTTTCCTGGCTGGTAAAGTTTATAATTACTGAAAGATGCCAGAATTTATAGTTCCAGCTCATAGTAGGCTCACCACAGGCAATCCAACTACATGTTTGTTTAATGCAATACATAGATGAGAACTATTATTTATAGCTATATAAATACATATATTCATGGTATTATGCATTTGAATGTAGAGCAAACAACCCTAGAAAGAATTCCTGAAGACAGAGGAGCCACGAGACATCCCATGGCTTCAGGTGACTTTGCTTTGAAAGTGTCATGTAGCAGGTAGTGAGAGAGACAGTATGAGGACTCAGTGTTAGAGAGGGACAAGACAAAGATTCGTATCACCTGTGGACAGGGAGGTTATAGTTCATCTGACTAGAAGAGCGCTGATTGTGTGCTCTGGTAGAGCACTTAGGAAATACTTTCTGTTCTCCCTTAGCAATGTAACAGACAGTTGGGAGACAAGAGAATGCGGCCACTGATATATGCGTTCACGTGGGCAGATTGTCCCAATGTACAGGATACAATTCTTCTGCTTTCAAACAAAAGCATATTAGCCACTGGTTCTTTTTGTCCCCTGTAATAGGCAGATGTAAAAAATGAAATACAGAACAGCAAGGAAGAGATGTGCTGCTTTCTTCACTCTTATTTAGAGAAGTGGTAGAAAGTTTGAATGAATTAAACAATTAAACAGGTTGGTATTCTTACTTATTCTCAAATTGCTATGTTCTTGTTTAAAAAAAAGAAGAATCAACATCAAATCTAATTGTTTTTGTGCAATCAAAACTTTCACTTGATTAATTATACCTGCAAAAGTTCAATCAGGATAATACTCTTTAAATTTGTAGCTTCATTGTACAATCTGCAAACACTTGTTGCATCATTTTCATTTGCTAGGGGAATACTTTTCTTTTTTTTTGCTGATATTCTAATTCTCAGTATCTCGTAAGTTTGACTACTCAGTTTCACAGCTTTGTATAATTTAATTTATTGTTGAAAATTTTAACTTGATAACTGTCACAACTTATGGAAATGAATTCAATTCCCAATTGAAGGAGATTTTAACAGATTTAACAACGGGGTAAACTTTCAGAATCTCTGTGGATCTCACCCCACTTTGTCCGACCTGCTTTTTCTAAAAGTAAGCTTCTGGGTTGCTGGATTCCCAAGAAATTTTGAAAACAAAAGAGATCTTTGACAAATAAAAACAGTATTTGAATTTTTATGTCCTGATCTCGTCTTGCAATTAAGTCACAGTTTTCTCTCCTTTGCCTCAGCTAGGAATGAGACATTCCCTTAACAGCATGGACTGTTGCAGAAGAAAGGGATGAGAGGCCCCATGTGTTGTGTGCACAGTGCAGTTCGTCATATTTAGGGGTGAGGGTTCTTGCGAATGCTCTTGCTCTTAAAAGTAAGGAGTTGTGGAAACAGGTAAAATTCAGGAAGTATTAGCTCTATGTAGACAACCTCTTCAGCTCTGCCAAAGCGCCTCATTCCTGAACATTAGCATTCCCCAATGTCCCAGTCCTAAGTCGTCATACAGACCTGCCAGTGTGTTTCATTTCTGATATACAGTAGTCCCTACTATTTCACACATGGCTCCCCACAAAACTTTGCTCCACAGCCCATGTAAGCAAAAATTGCCAGTGTCTGGATTTGTTATGTTGAAAAATATTTGTGAACTGCTTTTTCAGTACTTTAGGAATCCTACCAAACCATTGCAATTCTTTGATTCTCACCTACATTATGGGGAAAAGTTTTTATCTGAATGGAGGGAACTAATGAAAAAACTACTTTCCCTGTTTGGTGTTTTCTCCATTCTTTTTTTCTGGTCTGGATTTCTCCCAAGGTGAAGAGGGTGAACTCTGGAAATCATTAATCCATGGGATTTGTTCATGGTGTATAAAAATTTCAAAAAAAATTGCTTTATAAAAATGATTTCCTAATTGATTTTGTCAGGAATGAGCTGAGAAAGAGACAGCTCTGTCAAAATAGCCACAATCTCTTTCAACTCCTCGCGCATGTTGTGTTGTTTTGTTTTATGAGGACAAAATGATGAAGGGTAGATTTAAATCAATTTTTGTCTTTAAAACAAATCTAAGGAAAACTGAGCCTGTCCTTGAGCTTTTCTCTTCTGGTCTTCCGAAGAAACCAAGTATTTCTAGGCAGCAATGAACAGAGCTGAACTGAACTGGGGTCAGGCAGTGTCTTTTGAGAATTTCTTCTGTTTCCATTTAAAATAATGAAGGGAAGACATCAGTGATAAATTGTTCTGAATTTGGGAAAGCTTTGCACTTTCTAAGCCAAATACATGCCTCATAAAACTCCACTGCATTCAATGGTTACATGTTGTTTTGTTTGAACCCTTGCATTTGTTGCCAAACAAACACAAATGGCCTGAACTAAGGAGAAGGTGTAATTCAATTTCCTGTGCAAATACTTCCAGACTATATCATTCTGTTTCTTAGCTTATTTCCATAACTTACAATATGGGAAATTTTGCACTATAGGCAAAATTTTCTTGTCTCATAGTATCTATAATAAAAACAAGATTGGGGGAAATTGGTGGGGATTGGGCTTTTTTTTTTTTCCTGTTGGTTTCTTTTTGACATCTGAGGAGCCACTATGATCCACCCCATCTAGACTTTTCAGATCCTCCCTGGAATAATTTCTTTTTAACAAGTATCTATATTTACCCAGACTTTCAGCCCATCTTCTCTTGTGCAATGGTAGTTTGGGAAGCAAGTTTTTTTGGGTAGCAAATTGGCATCTGTATGCAACAAAGTTTGAAAACTGGAGCTGAAAATAATTTCCTATCCTCACATGAGAGTGTGAGGATGTGACTGACAGATGGTAAAGGCCTAGCTCAGTTTAATTTGATTGTTTTCAAAATGTGTTTGCTATGTCCAGTCCAAAGTTTAGGGGATTTTTTGCAGAATTCTTTTTTCTTTTTTCTGACTTTACAGCATCTACAAAGACTTCTAAAAATCAGGGATCAGTCAAGTTCCATAGGCCAAGCTAGAACACTTCTCAATTCAGTTCATTTCTTGGAAATTTTCTGATTCCTTTTGTGTACAATTTTTTCTAACACAAGGTACAAAACCAGTTATATCCTCACTTCATTTACTTTCACCCCCAGAATGTATCTCAATTCCATTTTATTCCCTTTTTGATAACTCTATTCTTTCTGGGATTTTTCCAAATATTTAATCATTTCTCAGTAAGTTGAGAAGAACTTACTGAATTATTAGGTTGTAAGATGAAAGCCAGTTATCTGTATTACTTTGCCTCTTAGTGTTTTGTAGTGAATATGTACACACAAGATACATGCAAGCAAGACAGTCAAGCTACTAAGAGAGTATGGGAACAGTCCTGCCAGTGCCAAGTGTATGTACAGCAAATATAGTTGCTATATCAAGATACTATTTTCTCCTTTTTTTTTTTATTTTTGCCTAGAGGAAGCATCTGCATGTGCTTGTAAGAAGGATTTTGGTCCACATGCATGATTCTGATGCGGAAGGCAAGTTTCGTAAGGAGATAATTTTTATTATATCAACTGATGTAGCTGGAAAGAAAAAACAGACAAGCTTTTAGATTTGCATACAAGAGTTTCTTCAGTTCCAAAATGGGAGCTGCAGATTTATAGCCAAGTAGAAGTTTAGAAACTCTGAAATAGCTAAATAACGTTTATTACATAGTTCCAAGAAAGAAAAGAGTGGTTGCTTGCTTCTTAGAAGAAGGGGATGTTAGCAGGGAGAAAGGTGACTAGGTCATTAGTCCTTCTGCATGGAGAACCAATAATTTAAAGCTGGTGGTTGTGGTGAGTGAGTCCTATTACATGTTGATTAAAACCATACTTTACTCTGCAGACATTTATGGATAGTCAATATCACATTTGTCTCAGTTCAGTGCTGTTGAAGTTATACCACCCCTTCACTGGTTTTCTTTTTCATATAACCACCTACGTGTTTTTGCATATTTACATTAGACACCATTCAGACAAACTTTAAGACACCACAGTCTCTGTATCTGAGGTGTATTCATCTCTCACAGTAAAAGTGACCAAACATTTAGATAGGTCTCTCCAACCGCATTCAGCACAAGTACCTTTTCTTATCTATGCTGAACATACGTGAGTTTGAATACAGACTTTTATCGTTAAACAAATTATAAATACAGTTATTCATATTTAAGCTGGCCATTTTACAGCAAAAGCAGGACTATAGTTGAAGAAGCAGTAGTAGTTTCATTCTAAAGCTTATTTTTGCCCCTGATAACTTGCAAAACTTCAGTCACATTCACATTTTTCATGCTCAAAGTTAAAACTTTCTGTGAAATCTCAAAAAGCTTGCTGTTTCTGAGTTGAATTTGTTTTGAAATACATTCCCAAATGTCTTTATCAGTTGGTAGAAATGGTTTGTTTTTATGTTGGAGATGTGTCAGGCATTTCATGTTTCTGCTTCACCGTTACAGTGATTGCCTTCTTTAGGGAAATACGTTTCCAAACTTAACCGGCCAGTAACACTGCTCTGAGCTCGAGGATACATTATGCAGACTTCATTCCATGCTTTGATGAGGATGGCCTAAGTGTATCACTACAATTAATGAAGACTGGCTGGTTTGGAAGATAATCCCGGTTTTGTAGGGAAGTCTGTTCAGCCATTGTTTTCCTAGAAAGCTCTGCAGCTCTGAGCTCGTCATGAGAACATGATCTGCTTTATGAATCCAGTGCTGCTCTGCCTTCCCACTTAGCAAATGCTCTTACACCCTCTCAAGATAAGGCGGTGGCAGCTCTGCTGTTTGGGAAGCACAGCACCTTTTGCTAAGTGGCTAGTTCAAATTAGATATGGCAGGAACGCAGATATAAGGGCATTTCCTACTTGACTGGCAGGGTTTAATGGATCCCAAGTGAGAGGAATGATTGCTCCCTGAACAGCTTTGGGAGCACTGCTAGCTAAGAACTTTCACACGCCTCATTTGGCTTATTTCCAGAGAGAGGGGAACATGCTTCTCGAGGTAAGGGGGGAAGGGTACAGAAAGAGGGAACTTGTCCCTGAGCTATCAAATTCAAATGTTGTACTAAAGTCTTCCGTAACTTTTGTTAGATAGTTCTGCTATTTTCTTCATCGGAGAGGGGTTCCATTTGCAAAGGACAGCTAGGAAGGTTAGCGATTCAGATTCTTCTCGGACTGAAATCTGCACATCTGATAGATATTCAATAGACTCTATTATCTGAAAGAATACAGGATAGCTAGTACATTGGTGGGACAGCTAGTTATTAGACATTAACTGCTTAATTTTTACATTTTTATTAAACATTGTTTTCTCAGGGTGAGGAAACAATCTGTCATTTTCCTCTCTGTGTGCAAGCGGAATAGTCAGAAAGATAGAAAAGATGTCAAGAAAATTAGATGCTCTATGTGTTTTTGCACTTGTACAGGCAGTACACTTTCAGATCATAATACATGTGATCCAGATTATCAGAAATAGGAGTAGGTAGTGCATACTCACCAAACAACCAAAGTTGATGGATATAATTGGTTAAAAACAGTTGTACTTGGTGGTGAAAGTGAAATGGGAGTAACTGTGTGGATGCTATTAAAATAACCCTTCCTACTGCCCTGTACACGAAAGTATTCTGCAACACTGCAGTCTTGCTATATCAAACCATTTTTTCATATCTGCAGGTATCTTCAAACAGATGTTGCCCCAAGGCTGCACATAGCTGAAGGATTTAAAATAGAGCCTGTGAGCTTACTCTCTCTGCAGGCTTCTTGTCTATCCGCTGTGCCCCTGTCGCCTTGTCACCAGGGCTTTTCTCAGCTGCTGCCAACCTAATGTTGTGGTGTAGGCTCCTGAGTGCAGCCAGCTCTCTGGAGGACAAGGAGTTTAACATTAATTAGCTGCTTAGCCATTGCTTTCAGGTCCTCTCACGCTATGGAAATTAATCCATGTAGAACAGTGTTAAAAACAAAGTAAGTGAGCCCTGACAGCCTTGTTAGAAGGGGTTGGAGCCAGAGTCTTTGTTGAAAGTAATGCCAGCACCCTGTTTCTGTTGACTCAGAGATTATCTCGCTCCCCATTCATTAGCAGGGTCAGAGGTGCCATACTGAAAAGATATCCCGGGCCCACTAGCAAACAGCAGGTGCAGCCCCTGCCTGGCAGCACGATGACGCTTGCCAGTATGATGGCAAGGCTTTCAGGCTCTTGTAGCTGGTGCACTTCAATGCCTGTAGCTTCGGCACCTCCTCTCATGGAGCAGAGGTACAGCGCCTGACTTTTCCTTGATTTTGATCAGCTATAAGCCTTAGAGCCAGAGTTCTGTATACTGCGATTTTGAATATATGCCCATGAACACCTGGAACAGTATTCTTGTTGGAGCATAATGAGGGACTCCCAAGTGTGTATATATGCACTTGAACTCTACTTTTTGGTAAAACAAGTGAAAAATGGCTCTTCAGATGCTTTTTTGCGGGAACTGGATGATTCCACGGATCGAAATGAGCAGCATGGATTAGATTCAGATTAGGCAGGATGTAATGAAATAAAATAGTTCTTATTAGAGTTCTTTGATTTTAGTTTTTTTGTCTTACAATATAGAATCTGGCCTGCATAATAAATAGAAATCTTTGCTTTTTCAAGACTATAAAAGACTTTTTGATTAAAGTATGTCTTCATCTAGTTTCTACAATAGAGATGTGTTCATTTTAGAAACCAGCATCTTGACATCATTAGAAACTACTGTCTGTAGAACACGTGTAGTGCATACGTATGTTACAATTAAACGTTTATTTGTAAAACACGGTAGAATCTACATTGCTATTGCCTTCACTGTGAACAGACACCTTTCATCAGAAGATTTAATGTTCATTAAAGCAAGGAGTTGTGATAGCTGATTGAAGCACTGCTGGACAATCAATAGATTTAACTCATTCAATTAATACTATTTCATTTTTCACCTCATATCATCATTATTTCATTTATTAATAAGCCAGCTATCATCACCACGTCCCCTTCCCCTAATGTGCTTGATTTCTTTCTGCTTCAATGCTGGATGGTTGTTGGGTCACAGGAATATTGTGGGGCAGGAATATTGTGTGTTCAGGTTTCTTACAGTATAAAGATTGTAACTTAGTGGTTGATCTCTGCCTTCCCTGTTGCTTGGGTCTCAGGCTGTTCCTCACTATTCCTGTTCTCTTATTTCAGATAATTCAGCCCCTTTTAGAACTTGATCAGAATCGCAGCAAGTTGAAGTTGTACATTGGACATCTGACAGCCCTCTGCCATGACCGTGACCCCCTGATTCTGCGTGGACTCACCCCACCTGCTTCCTACCACCTGGATGATGACCGGGCAGCTTGGGAGAAAGAGCTGCAGAAGATGACTCAGGAGCAGGTGAGTTTGTGGTCTGAAGCTCTAAATGAAAGCCAGAAGTGTTGGCATAGATCTTACTGACATGTGACAAAGAGGTGTTGTGAAATCATTCCCTAAGTGGTGAATACAGATAGCAAGGATCCATCCTTCAGCTGATGGAAGGATACAATACCTTCTGGACTCATTGCCATTTAACGTTTATTATGAAATTTTATCTGTTCTACAGTATTTGAGGGCAGGCATCTGCACGCTTATTGGGAATCTAACTGCAAGATACCAGTTCTATCATATTTTATCTGTTAACAGATTTTAGCTGCTTAATGTAGAACTTGTAGTCAATACCTTAATGTAGGCTAGGGATCTTACATCTTTAATTAATGATTAATGACATTAATCATTCAAATTACAATTGGTGCATTTTTATGAGTCACATACTCTATGTAAATGTATGAAATGTTCTTATATTTCATAACAGTATGCTCTGCTACTAATTTTGGAGGGTTGTGTATTGCCACCTTGCTTGGAAACCTAAGCTGAGATTTGGACCCATTGTGCCACATGCAATAAACACGTGCACATGCGTACACATGCATTCATACACCCTGTCTTCTAACACAGAGTTCAGAAGTCTTCACAGTGTATTTCCAGGAGCTTTGGCATACAGATCTGAGAGAAATGGTTCAGTAATGGCTTGTCCGGTCAAGTCTCTATGGAGACTGTCAGGCTAGTTATAATTCAGCTGCTGAAATAATCTTCCTTTCTCCCAACTCTGACGATGTCATGCCTTCCTTAATCCCTTCAATGACAGCTTTTATCTCCTGTTTTCTTACTGTAATTCATGATTCCCCACAACCCTTTTTTCTCACTCCTTCCTGGTTGTCTCCTCACCTCTTTAATTTATAGTTTTGCTGCTATAGTACAGAATGCATAAACTTTTTTAGCTAAACTAATCTAAGGAATTTATACCAGAAATAAATTTGACTTAATTTGTCTTTTTGACACAGTGGATTATAATGCCAATTTTTTCACAAAATTACTCATTTTCATATGTATATATGGAACTATATCAAGTACGTACACAAACCAATATAAGGCCTATGTAGTTAAAAGTGGTTTTGTGGTTCAGTGAACGCTATCTTGATTCTAGCCTGAACATTTCAGCTCTGGTTTTCTTCTTTTGTGATATTTTTGCTCATTTCCTTGCACTTTCAGCTCAAGGCTGAACTGTGATCCAAAAATTTGAGGCAGCAGCTCAGAAGCCAAATTACAGGAAGGTAGCAGAAGCGTGTCTAACAATTCTGAAAGAAGAGCAGACCTCTAGAGATAAATATGTCTGTAACAGGACCTAGATGGTACGAGGCAGTTGGTCTTTGTACCTGTCTTCTCCATACACTTATTTGGATGACTGTAGGCTTTTTGCCTTACTGTACATCTACATTTGCCTCCACAGACCTGACACGTTCTTTTTTCCTGCAGCGCCTGCTAGCCCCTGCGCCCAACGAGTCCGCATCTTGTGCCTCATGGAGTCTGTAATCACTGATCTGGGATTAGAATTTTTTCAGTATAATGCATGCCGTCTTCATACAATAGAGAGGCACAGCTCCTACACTACACATTAAAATATAAAGCATGCCATTTCGAACCACCTTGGCTTTCAGACTGGGATGGAGCACTGCATGCCAAAACCTGTAGCGTGTATGGCAGGCATCTCTGAAAGTAAAAATAAGGCAAAGTCTGGATATCCCTAAAATAGACAGACTAGTCTATTATACCTGTGATGGTCTTTAAATATATTCAGGGTCTGTGGGAATAGGTGATAGCTTCCATTAGATCAAGAGATGTAGGTGAAGAAAACAGAAAAGATTTTCTTTGGCAAATAGTCCTCCTGAATAGACAATATGCCCAAAACATCGTCTGTTTTTTCCAGATGTGTACTGGTCTAATAAAATATATTATTTCTCTTTCAAACTTTGCTAGTCTGTTAGCAACAGTCATGTGCTGCATGGCAAAGAAATCAAGTGCAAATTGTCAGGGGAAAAAAAATTATCTAAGTTGTCTTGGAGACAAGAAGGAAATACATTTTTCTATCCTCTCCCATTAGTGTCTTAATTCTGCTTACTGTCCCCACGGTTGTTTAAAATTACTACTCCATTTGTGATTCCTATGTATAAATAACTAGCTTACCATCTAAGTAGTTTTCCCCACACTCACTCTAGATCTTATTTAATGAACGTAAGTAGAAAAATGCAAACTAATCATATATTTTGATTTACAAAGCACATTGTTTATTTAGATCTTAGAGCTTTTCCCTTTCTAACTGTACAATTTCCTCTGTGTTTAAAATATTCCCATGGGAGGGGTGGGGGTTAGTTCTCCAGATTCACAGGAGCCCATGATAGAATACCTATTTTGCAACTTTGGAATTTTAATGAGTTTTGTAAATTACTTCAAATCCAGTGCATTAAATTCACTCCTGTCCCTTCTAATATGATCTTCTGTAGATAATGCTTCTCCAGCCTCAGTGGGAAAAAAATAATCCTCTTGAATGTTAAGTAGTGCTAACATGATTAGGGAGGATACATTAAATTGCAAACCAATAGTATTTAGGAATGATGCAAATGTATCCACTTCTCACCAATACGTTGGATTTGGTTTTTTTTTTTTTAATAAATAGTTCAGAATTCATTTTCATACAGCTGCTTTTAGAGCTGTGATTTCCCATTGCAGCAACTATTATTGGCAAAGGTTGGTCCTGCTGTGTTTCATCATAGCCAATACTCTGTAGGTCTTTCACATTTGCTGAGGGAGGTTCAGCTAGGAGTTTTCTGTGGCTTCTTCTGATAGGTAAAACTAGTATATGAAGTAGATGTAAGCTCTTCACTCTTCCAGCACGTCACCACAGCGATCCGTGGAATCTCATATACAAGTAGTTGTTGGAATAGTGTCTGCCAGCATCAACACCATGGTTCTAGGGGGAATTTGTTGCCACATAAATAATTTTGTGGACTCTCGAAGTCTGATTGATAATTGGTACCTTTCAGGTATAATATTTTCTTTATGCTACCATGGAATTCAACTGTGTTCCTTAGTGACTTCAGTTGATTTTAATCAAAATATGTGGCCAACGTGCTATATAATTCTTTGAATTAAATTTGTTGGCATTTTATCAAACACATTTTGTAAAGCTGAGTTACTGTAGTAAAATTTCAGTCCATTTTGTAATGAAGGCCTGAAGCCAGTACTTTATGAATACATGGTATCTCAAAAACTGATCTAAACTGGGTACGCTAGACTAAGTTGTGGACAGTAAAGAATCTCTCATGCTTGGGAACCATGTTATTAAGTTATGCATTTGGTGGAAAATATTTCTTTGAGTCAATTCTGACCCAGTGTCTCCAAATGTGTTAACCAGCACAGTTTCTGGATCTGTCCTCTTTTGACCAGTTCATGTCTTGTTCATCTTTTTTTATTATAAAATTGAAGTTACCAGAAAGGAGGAAGAATGTTCCAAGTCTTGACACAGAGAAATAAACATTCCTTTCATTCATTAAAAATAATTGCATTATCCTAGCAATTTCTATTAAATACAATATTTTCTTTCACTTTGTCCTAAACGTATCATTATGTTAATATTCTTGGGCTCTGTAGAACTACTACTATGTTTCACATTTCAGATGGCTGCCTTTAAGTGAGGGATTTTGTTCCTGTATGAAGGGCAATGACATTAAGAACATAATAATATATTCTGCATTTTACTTACAGTTCAGTTTTTGTTTTTCTCTTATTGTCACAAAAGAAAAAAGTAGACAAGAAAAAGGAACTTGCTGAAAACCAACATTTAAATGTTGCTGTTGGTGTGCTGTATTGTGGTTGGAAGGCAGCAATCTGAGAAAGTTTAAAGGCAGAGACAACCAGATAGATTAATAATATACAACCGTGTTTGTTCTATTAATAGCTTAACCAGTATTAAAAATGTTTTTCATTGCTTCCAATCCAGCTGTGAAAAAGTGTGGAACCTTGTATTTGGGAGAGCTTTTTATTTTTAATAGGTCATAAAATGAAGGTGGCTCTTAAAAAATTTTTCCTGTAATAGATGAGGATTAAAATAATTTTCTTTAGTGTAGGAGTAGTAGTGGGAAACATTTTGCCCACTGTACACAGCCATCCCTGCCCTCTCTGTCCCCTTTGCTCCATTTGACCGGCTCCTGCCAGCCGTGGCTCTTGCCGGCCATGTCAGACAGGGTCCTGGCCGCAGCCAGGCTGCTGGGCGTCCTGGCTGTTTCTGGCTGCCCCCAGGCACCGTTTTCTTCCCATCCTGCATAACCTACTCCCTTTTTTCCCCAGTGTGTTTCCAGCAGCATTCGCGCTGTGACCTGCGCGTTGAGGGCAGCCAGTACCATGTTGGCAGGTGTATTTCCATGAGATGCTCTCTGAGCGGACACCTGCTGCAGGAGCTTGTCTCATACCACTGCTGATGTGGTTTTGCACATCCTGCAGCTGCTCGGGCTGTGAGTTACAGAGAGAGGCTCTTTCGAAAATCTTCACTGTCCTAAAAAAGAGCCTTTGCAGTGAAAGAAAGCTCCTCTTCCCTCTCCCTGTATAGCAGCTTCAGAGAAAGCATGGATGGTCTCAGTGTTCCTAGCTGTTCATCTTCTCCTAAGAAATCAGTAATTTCTTTTCTGCACTGCTGCTCAAAAGTAGAGGAAGGAAAAAAGGTGATAATGTCACTTTCCTATATCAGTTGCAACCTGCAATATTGGCTAAGCAGTGATGGCCTAGCTCCAAAAAGCATAATTTGCATTTCATCTTAACTTCACTGTCAGCAAAGTTTATTGTAACAACATCCATTGCTAAGCTTTTCATATGAAAGGACACCAGACCACATATATCTGGCTTTAAAATACAATTTTAAAATTGTGTATGTCCCTACTGAATTTGGAGGTATTAAGCATGCATTTTGATTTGCTATGCAAGCCATATTGTAAGCAGGATAAACTTAACTCTAAATTGTAAATAGATATTTTATAAACTTCTATTATGCTTTTTTGTTCAGATTTCTCGTGTTCTTACTTCTGTATCATCTATGACAAGTTGTTCAACTTACTTAGTTTCTCTAAAGAAATTACTTACTCTGCTGTTTTGTATTTATCCTTTCTAAATTACTATATTGCCCCGTCTTCCTTCTCTGACCTCTCTTCTATTAGCTTGTTATCTTGCCCACCTGATTTATGTCATTTGCTTTTAATTTATAATCTTTTGGGAATGCGTAATGTATTTTAAAGTTAAGCAGCCCACTTCTGGACTCTGTTAGAAATTATAAGTAATAATTACAACAATTTATATACTACTTTGTGTACAAATGTATTTCCTGAGTTCAGTGAAGAAAATAATTGATGCAGGAACTCTCTAAAATGTGTACGTTTTATAGCATTTTTTATTTTCATAAGAAATTGTCTTTACAGGTGAGGATAAGAACCTGGGATCAGTGTGACAGTTCTTAAATTGTAATAGAAATCAATCATTAGCCCTAAGTTGACTTGACTCTAGCATACCATTATCCTTTCTTATCTGTCCATGGAATTGCTATTATTCATTTTGAATAAAATATCAATCAGTATTAATAATGTAATAACTATCAATCAGTAACATTAATTATTCTTAACTCAAAAGGACCAGTATGAAAAGAAAAACAGTGCTTTCAGGATATAGTCAAGTGCTGTGTGTGTGTGTGTGTGTGTGTGTGTGTGTGTGTGTGTGTGTGTGTGTGTTGGCTAAAATTTACCATGGTGTCATTTCAAGTGGCTGCTACAAGCAGGAGGTATACCAACCTGAGCCTAATTTTTTAGAGGGCCTCTTGAGAAGCATCTGTTACTCTGTACTTTGCTCAGATGCTGCGGTACTCATGGAATTTTTTGGAAAGTTGATGGAAGTGTGAGATACCGCTGTTGACTGTGGCTGGTTGTGCCAGGGGGCCATGTGGGAGGCTCCGTGGGCATCCTGTGACTGCAAAAGGAGCCACAGGCAGGGGCAGCTGCCTCCTCTGTTTGCTTGAGTTCAGCTCACTGGGTTGTGTGAAACCAAAATACTCCGCTGAAATTTCCTTCTTGGAATATCTGTCAAAAATTTTAGACCTAAAAAGATTCTTCATCACTTTGTAATAAACAAACTGCTGGGATCTGTCCTTTCTCTTAAAGAGAAACAAATGGTGTGGAAAGAGTTGGAAGTTGAAGTTCTGATCTTGACGTAAACAGATGCATGTAACACAAAGTTGTTACAGTACATAGTAATTTCATTTAAGTAGTTCCTGCTTTGTTCTTTCTTACGTGTTTTGCCCTGTGCAGATACAAAATTTTAGCTGGGCCCCCACCCTCTGTTCTACCCTTTAAAAAGCCTTTTTCAAAACTCGTAAATTAGGACTTCTAAGAGAGTTTTTCAGATTTGTCTTGTAGACAGGTAAGCTCTCCCCAGCTTGTGATTTTTCACTACTGCCTAGAATAGTTATGTATAGTTCCTATGGAAACATGCCTAATTCACCAGTAGAGAAATGAAGCAGCATGTGCTAAGTATAAATTACAGAGTGATTGTAGTGTCTACTAATCTGGCATCAAGAAAGTGACTTGACATACAAGGTAACATGTGAAAACTGAAATTAGTGTGAGTAGTTGCTTAACCTCTTTTCTCACAATCCCTTTAACATGCAGAATTGTGAATTTTTAAGGATTAGGATTGTGGGGTTTGCCTGTATTATGTATGCTTAGTTCAAAGTGGGGCGGGGTGTCCTAGCAGGTAGCCCTGTGATACAGGCAATGATTATTATTTTGCTTATCCGCTGAATAATACATTTCTGTACATGTTAACAGCATTTATTTTCAGTGCATAATGTGAACCAGAATTCACATGAACACAGAATTGTCCTCTGACTCTGAAATGACTGCTGTTGTTTACAGAGAATGGCTGTATTACTTGCAAGTGCAGGATTCACAAACTTCCCTAATCAAATACAAAATATGATTTACAGATACTTATTTTATTCCTTCTTCCCATTTTTGACCTTTTGCAATTCATTAATTAGCAAGGAAATAATAAGATTTCTGCTACTGGCAAGGCTTAGAGATGCTCAGGAATGCAGAATAAATCCCATGTACAAAATTATTTCAAATATATTTCACAGTAGCCCTCAACCAATTTCTGGTGGTTTATTTCTCAAAATCGGTTGTGAATTCTATTCAAATGTTGTAAATAATTTTGACCAAAAAAATTTAAACACATTTTTAAAATTTACATTATTTTAAAAAGACAAGTCAAAATGTTCACTTTGAAATTTTTTTAAATAGCATGTTAAATATTTTTAAAGAGCTAAAAGAAAAAAAATTTCCAGATAGAACAGAAGTATTTAAGAGACTATGTGAAAAAAAATCTTCTTCTTTTTACATGGAAATCCCAAACTTTTTTTTTTCAATATCCCTATACCTTTTTTTGGCATTATTATATGTCTAATAAAGTTGAGGGGAAAAAAAGGATTGTATGTAATTGGTTCTTACTACTTCATACATACCTATTTACATAAGTTGGTTTGGGGAGATGGAAAAGCTGTTGACCTTTTGCCTAAGATACAGTGTTGTGTGACTTATATTTATTTTGGTTTAAAAGAAAAAAGAGGTTAAGATCAAATCAGTTGAATTTCTTTCTGTCACTTATTTTTGTGATTTTAAGCTTTAAACATATTTTTCAGACTAATCATAGTTTGATCTAGAAATACCCAAATTTTGGCGGAAACCTAGTTCCAATCCCTATATTGTAGCCTTACAGAAGTCCTGTAGTAAACTTTCCTTTTTTGCTCTCTTACAAGTACTTCATGTCCTACATTGAGTTTTACTGTCCAAGCCTCAAACTCTTCTATATGGGATATAACTTTATTTTTGTTTGCCTTTTTTTTATCAGTGTTTGCTCAGAATTATTAATAGGAGGAAAGTAACACTTTGAGGTTCATAAAAGTACATTTAAAAGGTTCTTAGCATAAGCTGCTAATGCATAATAGAATAAGCAAATGTCAGTAAGGTTCTAATTCACCTAATGCATCTAAGAAATATGAATGTCAATCAGTCCTTCAGTCTTTAAATAGTCTCTGAAATATCTTGGACCAGAGAAGCACAATGCAAGCTAAATTCATGGTGATTTTTTTTTCACTAATGCACTGAAACTGCAAATGGCAAGGTATTCTTATTATGACTTGTTCTAAATCCAGGAAGGCAGCAGTGGTGCAAACTGTCTGAATCTATTGCTGATAATCTGAAAGTTTATATTCCCCTGAGACACTGAAGGTACTTCTTGTTCTTCTATCTGTAGATAAAATACAAATACTATGAAGCTGCTTCTGGAGTCCTTTCTATCTGTTTCTTTCTGAGTTGCCTTTTTTCACTTGTCATCAGCTAGACATATATACCTGGCTTTTTCTTCTCTTTTCTCATTTTTATGATTTCTTTTCTCTTCTCATTTCCATGAGGGAAGTGTATGAATTTCATCATATCCTGGGCTGAAAAAGCCAACAAAAAAGATGGAGTATTAACACTCCCTTATTTTCATAGAAAAAGGGCCTGGGGAGGATAACACTACTTTCTTTTGCATTCACAACAAGATCATCTGGGAAACCAGGAGCAGAATTGATTATAATAATTTTAGGGAAAGTTCACTAACGTTTCAGACTGCAAACTGAATCAAATTATACCATGGAGAACTGGATGTTCCCCATTAAGAAGCTTGTCTGAATGAGAAGTGACATATTTTGGTCCCAGATGTTTCTAAAATGAATGATATAAATGGAGATTATATGGATGATATAGAAATGCTGTGACCAGCTACACAGCGAATTACTATGGCTTTGTTTAAGTGAAGGTCACAGTATTAAACTTAGGTGTTCTGAAGCTAGCAACCTCAGTGCTACTTTCTTCAAAAGCGTTTCTGCGCAGGCACATGCAAGGCAGCATATGTTAATTTGCAAAGCATTACTGCTTGACTTCAGTGTTCAGAACAATCTCCTTTTTGATGCTCCAGAACTTATTTCTTAGAAACATTTTCTTCATCTGGTTAAGTTTGCTACTTTTGGTTTCATTTGATTTATTTTAGCTCCAGCATGGGCTCATTTTATTGTGCTTATCTTGATTTTATAAGCAGTCTTGGTATTACACATACATTTGCACATGTGATAAATAATACAGCAAGAAACCAAGGAATCACTGACTTTGCAGTGTTACTCTGCAGAAGATAACCTATAGGATCCTTTTGTGTCCACCAGTCTCTTTTCTGTTTCGAAAATGAATCCCTTTGCGGTCTTTTGATTACTCTCTGTTGATTACTTAACTGCTTTATCCTGTCCTGGGGTTTCACCTGAGAGATGTGGCTGAAATGCCTGGAGGACACATCCCCGCTAGGAGCCCGGCGGCCCGACGGAAGCGCGGTCTTGCTTTCCCTGCTAACACTGCCCTCTCCCGGTTCTGCTCTCTCAAATCAAGAGCTGAGGAGAGACTCCTGCAAGGGGATGGAGGAAGCAAAGGAGAAATACATCATTTGCTTCTTCTCCCATTACTTCCTCTCTTCCCTCACCTCCATGGACTTACACCCTTCTGATTAATATCACCATGAAATCTTTTGTTGTGGCCTGAGAAGCCAAGGAAGCTGTACCTCGTAGTTCAATACTAAAACCAATCGTGTGAATTTACCAGCAGTAGGTGGTTTGCAGGCTGCTACAGCCAGGGCCATGTGAGCTGCTGGAGTTTTGCTAGACTGAGCAACCTGAGACTCGGAACATAGTTCCTGACACCAAGTCTCCTGGCTTTTAATATTCAGCCCTGCTCCTAGCTGACTGTGTTGACTCTTTCAATCCTGTTTGCTGACGGGATCTCTCCTAGGCTTATCCATCCATTGCAAGTTCCCGACTAATAATTCTGCCAGGCTGTTGGAACTGAGCTAATCACATATCCACAGCATGCCGTTTCTGAGCCTTTATGGGTTACTTCTGAATCCCCTCCCTCCTCCCTTTCTCCCCTGAGAGCTCTTACAGAGCCCAGAGTACTCCCCTCCCTCTCATTTTCCCCACTTCCCTAGCTCATGTCACTCTGAGAAGCAGGATCAGGTTGCTCTTGCATTGTGATTCTTGGCATAAGCCCCTCAAATTCATGTAGCTGTTCTGTGAGTACAGCAGCCAGTAGGAACAAAGCACATAAGAACGCATTAAACTAACATTCTGCATGCAAAGCCCAAATAATTTACTATATGCTACTCTGCCTAGTAAAGGGAATAGTGCAGCAGGCTTACCATTTTAATTTCCTTTCTCTCACTTTTGTCTATAGAAGTCTATACTATAGTTTCCTTAAAATGCTCTTGTATTTATTCTGTAGTCATTCTTAGGTTCTTTGTTTTTATGCGGTATTTCTTGCAGTAACCCTGTTAATCCCATAACCATCTCCTATGTCTTGCTTGATACCATCACTAGAGACATTCTGTTGTATGTGATTAAAAGTTCAACTGTAGAACTATAACCTTTCCCACTGCATTGTACTCTTACTAAGGCGAACACAAAACTCTCTTGTCCTGATGGCTGGCAGGTCTCTCTGTTTATATAATGAGCAATGTTACAGAAGTACAAAATATAAATCAAGAAATTCATATAGCAATGACCAACTATCCCTTCATGGATGAAAAATTCCGATTTGACATTCTTTCCATGTCGCATGTGGACACTGTACAGTTCCAGTAAAAATGTATTGCAACAGTAGAAATAGCATATTACTAACCTAAGGGTAAAAAAATGTTGCAGGATGGTCAGATAATACTAGAAACTCAAAACAATGAAGTTTAAAAATGCAGCTTCAGAAATAGATAAACTAGTTGTTACAGCTGCTCAAAATAACAAAGAACTTTGAATGCAAAAGCTTACAGTAAACTTCAGAATCCATCTAAGAGTTGTATGTACCTGCTACAAACATGCTTGCCTTCCATTCATAGGGAGTATATTTTATTAGAACAAATTATATCCCTGGAAAAGCAGATGAGGGTTTTGTTTTGAATATATAGTATATGAAAGAGGTATATGCTCGAAAGCTTGTCCAGTTTATCTGACTGTATCATCTAATAATGGTCTAATAAGAGATGCTGCTTCTCCTTGTTCTGTTAGCTCCTTACACCATTGTGACTACAGCAATGCCTAAAATGCCTGCACAAATTACAGCCTTACCTGGGATTCTGCACAGTTCACAGACTAGCATGGATTTTATCAGTTCCTGGTTGGATAAATAGGTTACTAAAGGCAGACGTTTCCTGCTCTTCATTAAGATTCTGTGGGCCCCTAATTATGGCAGTGGTGTTAGACTCAGAGCTAGACACTGTATTCACATATACTCCAACATGGGTGGCAGGTTTGCAATACCACTTGCTGGAAAAACGCAGTTTATAGACTATACAAAAAATGAATAAGACAAAGTTTTAAAGTTCCATGTCTCATTTTGAGCTGAATTCTGACTGGCATTGTACTAATCTGAACAAAGAATAATCAAATAGGAAGCTTATAGTTAGTAAACAAAAAATGTGTGTGCCCCAGCACAATCCCAGATAGTATGCTTATGACTGAGTTAGAAAGTATAGTCTCTGAGCAAAATGAGTATTTCTGTATATAACTTAGAATTCTGATTGACAGTGAATATGGCATTTTTATTGATTTCATGTAGGAAGTAATTCTAAAGTAGTATCCTGTGAAACATCCTGTTATTCCCGAGTAAAAGTCACATTGTTTAAAATAATTAATATACTAGCAAAATGCCGTGTTTCTTCCAGAATTCAGTTGCTTTCAGCAGAGTATTCTACAGAGGAAGCTTTTCTAGATAGTTATCATAAAACAATTTATTCTGGAACAGTTAAGCCACTTAGTTTCCCCATGTTGACATGACCTTAACCGGGAAGGTCACAAGCCCGGTCCCTGTAGAGTGATAACGTGAAACAAAGAGGGGGGACTTGGCCAGTTTCTGTAGGCTGATGAGAGAGTCACCAAGGAAAGACATCAATCCTGTTAAGTGTCCAGCATGTTATACCGCTGCTAGCTCCCTTTCTAAAAATATTGTTTCAGTTTAATGCTGAGCCTTCTGGGCAGGACTTGTGATACAATGAGCGTGTTTAATATCAGTGAATAAAAGGGGCTGTGTTTGTTTCTTGCAGCTTCACGACGAGTTAGAAAAGGGTGAGAAGGAAAGCGTGGAGCTGCAGGAGTTTGCCAATGCCATCTTACAGCAGATAGCTGATCACTGCCCTGACATCCTGGAGCAAGTCGTCAATGCACTCGAGGAGTCATCATGACCTCAGCCACCGGCCTCAGCGGAGCAGCGCACCCCGTGGCCAAACCCAGTCAGTCCAAGGAGTCATGAGAATGGAGAGGAACATGAAAGACAGAAAATGGAATAGAAACTTCTGGTGCACCTTTTGCAAAGAAAACAAAAGCAAAAAAAACTCAAAAAACTATGTGCTCCCTAGGTTCTTCCAGTCTATGATTAGTCAATCATGGTTGCATTCATCTTCTCACTGCCTTTCTACTTTATAATCCACTTGCCCGTCGATTTTGTTGTTGGTATTGTGACTTTCAGATACAGTTAAGCAGAGCTCTTCCAAGTCTGTTAAGCAAAAAAGAGGTGAGCCACTGAATCCAAGTAGCTCTAATTCGGGTTGCGGAAGGGTAGACTTTGCCTTTTATTCATTTATTGCTTCTTTTTTTTTTCATAAAAGCTGAAAGCCTAAATTTCGTAGTGCTAAAACCTAAAACCGAGTGTGCTGTGATTATGGCTCACAATTGGCCAGCATCAGCTAGCTAGCTCAGGTCTCACTGCCTATCTCAATGTTCTTATGTTCTTAACTAGCAAAGAGAGGAAAGGAAAGCTTCCCTGTTTGGTTCTGTTAGCTACTTCATCTAGCAGCTGGGGAAGAAGGTAGGCATATTGGTACTTTCTGTTTACTTAACTTTGATTTTTATTGTTCGCTGATCTGACTCTGAAGTGCTGAGTGTGGCATATTTTCAGGTAATTGTTTTCATCTGTTGGCTTCTTGGGTTTTTTAGCTGAGCTTTCCCATCGTAGGTTACATCCCCTATATCTCTAAAGTTCCTATTTTATAGAGAGCTCTCTTCTTTCAAGCAGGTGTGGTCAGCAGGTCCGCCCCCCGGACTTAACTTGTATAGTTTGCCCATTGATAATTTTTCAGGCAATAGCTTTGTGAACATTAGCTGCCATCAGAATAGTCTTAGGCATTTCCTACAGGAGATAATTGCATCATTTAAAAGTATGATTTTAAAACTAATTTAGGTAAACTGGTAAATAGTTCTTACTATAATTAAAATTTAATTTATTTTGGTTTAGCTTAGGTTGACAGGGAATCAGTCTGAATTCAGAGCAATAACCCATCCATAAAAAGAGCAGCATCTCTGCTGGAGTTGGCACCCAGCTGAATACGTAGGTATAACATCACAGCTTTAGTTAAACCAATGCAGTTCTTGATGTATATGAGGCCATGGTCTTGCTCTCATCAGTCTTTGACTCTTGTTAAAGCCCCTGCTGACAGGTAACATGACCTCCAAGAGCAGATTGGTTTGTCACTGGGGGAACAAATCGGAATCCCATTTTATGAGTAGGACGTGGTGTTCATTCTGGGACTCTGCATTAATGGGGGGGGGTGCATGCTTTCCCGGCTGCTAACAGTTGTGTGTGTCTGGGGGCACCTGCAGGACAGAACCCTTTAACAACTCCCCAGGTGCTCCTTAGAGGAATTATTCCCCTTTAACTTTCTCATATTACTTAAGAGAACAAGAGGAGGAGGAAAGGAGAGCAACCATTGACACGGCAGTGGAAGGAATCTTGGCTTCCTAGTCTCTTTTTTTTCCTAATTATGAATCTCCTGACTCCTGCGGCTGTTGCTGTAGCTCTAACTGATTTTACAAATTCTAGAAATATCAGCTGATTACAGTGTTCATAGTCCATCTCTCAGTAAACCTCCCATTCAGAGCCTGCAGTTTAATTTCATATAACTTACTACATTTTGAGCTTAGTCACTAAACTGTTATGCTAAGTAAAATGTCTCAGTCACTTTCAGGAAAACTTCATTTCTTTGTTTTTTAAATCCACAGCAGAGGTCCCCTGTATGTCTTTGTCTTATTTTTATCTTTAGAAATGACTGATTTCTTCTAATGGAAAGGAGATCAGCAGAAGTTTAAGTTAAATGCACCGTGTTTTTCTCAAACCAGCACATTGGGCAAGATTGGCAGATCCTTTTTATACCTATATAGACTATATTGAAAACTAATTGATTTAAAGTAAGTCGCATCCAAATTTGTTCTACTTTAATGATTATCAAAGGATCTAGTGGGTCATCAACACTCTGCGATAAACAACACCATCAGTAAAATCCTTTCTGGCTAGGGTACCCAAAAGAATGTTTTCACCTGCAGTCTTCTTCAGAAGAATAAACAGTATCAATAACCATAACTAAGTCTCCAGAACAGAAGTGGTTCACACCTTTGGCATGTTTTGAACTGCCAGTGCTTTGCAAATCAGGAAATGTAACTTTAGTTCTTGCTGTAGTAATAGCCTCTGTCTGCAGCTTTTTTTTGTCGTGGAACAGGAGAGTAATGGGAACCCAAACATTTGCGAGGGGGAACTACCGGAAGGCATGTAGACGGTGACTGTACATACCAGTGAGCCGTGCCTCATACCAGAACCACCCCCTTGGCCTTATTATTTGAGTCAGCACGTTTTGATAGAAGCCGTTGTTTTGAAATCTTTCCTCTTGCTTTTTCTTCATCACCCCTAATTACTCACTCAAGGAATTTAATGCTGCCTGTAAAACCATCACAGCCATCAGCCTAACATCATCGCACCACCACCACCAGTCCTGGCTATCTCATTAACTTATATGGTCAAATCTCCAGCTGCCCTGGTTCCCTGCTGTAAAACAATCCCTCCTCTGTGAGAGGCTGTGGAATTTCCCTTATCGATGGTTCAAATGACTCCTGCTTGTAAACCTCTTACTGAGATGGTCCTCGATAGTGTTTCTGCTGTAGGGGAAGGGTGAGGGGAGGGGAGGCGGGGGTGGTCATTTCTGGCTGTTATTTCAGTTCCACTTGTTTGCTGCTTAGCCCAGACATCACAGGAAAAGTTGGGTTTTCAGTGCTGGTTCTTCTGGGTCTTTAACTCAGCTGCCAGCCTGTGGCTACATTTCTAGAATCAAAAGTGCCTCAGCAAAGGGCATGTTGCTGGCTTGACAGCGTGTGCAAGACCCACACAGTTGAAACCAGGTGAATCTCACTGTTTACACTCTACATGTCTCCCAGCCTCTTCCTTGAAAGGATTTGTCAAACCTGGCTAGTTTTCACACTGGCCATTTGGTCTTTATCTCCAAGCCACACACCTGCTGTTCCTCCCATCTGGATTATTGGGCCTTTGCAATTTTTGTCATTAACTACTGTTATCTTCTAGGGCTTCTAGACTTAACCATCTTAAGCATTGATCTTAGACCTCAGTAAAGGGCTTGCATGGAGAAAGCAGATCTCATCTGGGAACAGACTTGATCTGACTTGATCTCCATTGAAATATTTCGAATACACTCTCCATCCTGCTTAGATAGAGATCTTGTCATGTTGAATAGCTCAAGGAACTATGTGGTTTGGGAGATGCTGCTGGCCATGATTTAATGCCGAACATGACAAGTGATGGTTTTTCTTTTCTTTTGCATGGAATACCACACCATTGGCCTTAGGTTAAGTGATGGACTCTGTCATCATAATTCATCAAGGTGTGGCATATCAGGCACAAGGCAGAAGGGGCACGTGTGTGCACATACTGGGATGCTCATCCAGTTGCCCAGCCCACCACAACTCTTTCAAAATCTTATATCCAGATGTCAGCAGCCAGGGAGACCCGGACAGTTTCCTAGAGCAACAGTCATACAACACAGTGGTAATTCTAGGAAATTCAGGTGCCTTTCCTGCTTCTTGACCCCAGAGTGCAGTTCCCAGGGCATCTATGGAAACTTGCTTTTTCTCCTCCTGTTTAATGAATTTACAGTTGCTAAGACAGTTGTGAAAGTTTTAATTGTTTTAATTTTTTTCCTTTCAAGCTGTTATTTATAGAGAACCTGAGAGATGTAAGGACTTGAGGAGCTCTCTGTAGAAGATTTTAAGTAGGTTATTTTAGCTGGGTTTTAGCTAAAAAATAACTCAAGCCTGAAGCCCATGTACAGTGTAAAAGCTGACTCTCCTACTATGCTTGTTCATGATCTCCAGGAGTCCAGGGTCATATTTTCCTCTGAATCAAACCTCATTTAGAAACACTAAAAGGACTTTACAACACTAGAATTGCAGCGTGAGAGCATTAGCACTGTTTTGTGATTGGAAGAAGAACTGACTGGAGTGCATCCCAAATGAAACTCTAAGCTTCTGGTATTATCTCTCATTTTGACTGCCTTTAACCAGCTTTCCCTCTAGGAAATGCCAAACCCTCCTTGGATTATCTATTTTTTGCCAAGTCCAGGGGATGGAACGTGATGGTCACGTGATGCACGTGCCGTATGTGCTGTTTCTGATTGTACTGCTGGAATATACCTTCTCTATCAGATTTTCTGGTACTTTGTGGCTCTCAGTATTTTGCACAAAGGAGCATTAATGTCAAAGATCCTGTACACTTAACCCTATTTTCTGAACCAAGGGGCCTCGGTTTTCTTTAGCCCCGTAACTCCCACCTGTTCTGCTGCTAATGCTCAATATGTTGGGAAATTTCTACATCTGCTAAAGGGTTAACAGGGCTGCATCCCCACTCCTGCACTAACTGCCAATGGTGGCCACTGAGGGGTTCTTTACCAAGGGTGTAAAGAATCAGTGTGCTGATCCCCTTGTAAAGTACAAGTTTTGCTAGATCAGTAATGCACGTATTCCTCAGTGACTGATGAAATGAAAAGGGAAATAGTACAAACAAGGCATCCGATAGCGAACGAAGCCTCTGCTCAGCTCCCCATCTGCACTGAAAACAGGGACCGAGAGAGAGGAACCGGAGGTTTATGGATAACTAACACTGCCCCAGTGAAGCCAGTGGGGTGGGAGGGTCAGGCAAAGGGCGCCCTGGGCTGCTGCAGCTGGCAAGAGCAGCTCTCGGCCAAGCTCCCAGTCCGGGCAGGGTGGCAAGGAATACACAAGTGCCGGGGGTTTTTTTTAAACAGAGCAACATTTTTAATTGTTTTTTCCACGTAAATGGAAGGAACCTTACACAACAAGCAAATCCTTCTGAACAAAATGGCTGTGTCCGCTGACTATTTTTTAAAAAAAAGAGAAACTGTTTCAAAACTTTTTAGTGTCAAAAGCATAAACGCAAAAATCCTGACTTTTTCCAGTGTGTGTGGTGAGTGCTGTAACCCTGTCATCAGTACCTCTCCTGACTTTTGCAGGGTTTTTTTTTCCTGTTTTGTTTTCTGCTTGTCGATATTGTCTGTGTGGTCCTAAGGCTGGGGCAGTTACCAACAATGTGTGTCTGTTGTCGGATTAAAAAAGATAGTAGTAGAACTGAAAAAGATGTGTTTTAAAAATATATAAAAATAAATTTCATCAAAAGGAATTCAAGTAAAGAGTAACAAAGCCATGACTCCTCCTCTCAGGATTGTACGGAAAAGGATTTGTGGGCTCATAATTATAACCAGTTGCCTTTAACAGGCTTTTGAGGTCCAAGACAGCTTGGCCTCTTAGGAAATGCTACGAACCCTGTAGTTTAAATTCAAGCTTTCCCAGTTTTATACTGTACATGCTACACATGTCATACAGAAATGGGGAAAATGAAACAGTATTTTAGAAACCAGTCTTTTCTAGTGACAATTATCTACACTGGTTGTCGCTTAAACTATGAAATGTTGATGAAAATGGTCAAATATTTTTGGCCAAGTTTTCACTGTTTTCTGCATTACATCTGTAAATGCCAGGGACATGTACAAGCATAGATTGCATAATACAGTTATTAGTTGCATGCATGCCCGTTTAAAAAATTGTATCTCTTTGTGTCCCATATTGATTGCATATCCACAATTGATTGTGTTACGTTAAAGGACTAGCAGCTGCCTCTGCTGCCGTTACAGCAAAGACTGCACTGCTTTAAAGGAACAATGTGAGGATAAACCATCATGCAATGTAAACAAAAAACCCACGCAAATCACTTTACCTGTGATGCTAGGTAAAGAATTTTGTTAAATGAATGTATTTTTTATATCAAGTTGATTTATCACATGCTATTTGTCTGCATTTTGCACTTCTAGTTTGGATCTTGAAAATCAAGTGGATCAGTTTTGCTTTTAAACTTCTTGCATTTCCACTTTAGGTTCTGAATGCTATGGTGGGTTTTTGTTCAAAACGTGGTTTTTTTTTTCATTTGGAAACTGACAAAAAAGGGATCTCTTTATCACCTGTGTGTAGTCTCGTACATTGTAAAACGTGGTTGTCTAAAATCCAGATTTGCAGCCAGTCTTGAGTAGACATTGCTCCTGTAACCTACCCCATCTTCCCAGCTCTCCACAGCTGTGGCTAAATCTCAGTCCCAGCAAAGTGCGACAACTCTTTGCATTTCATTTAGCAATAGAGGGGAAGATGTCTGTCCTCCACGCCTGCGCAGAGGCAGTCGCATTTGGCCCTTACTGAAACGCTTGTTACGGTATATCTGGGAAGGTTGTGTTGGCAAATGCCTTTATCTATTCAAATTCTGAAGGACAGTGAATCAGATGGGACCATGAACAGGGGGATAATTTCTGTGCTTGTCTAACATGCTGCTCCAAGCCCACTGAAATAGTATATTGCTGTTTCCCTCCAAGTCAGTAAATGATGAGGGCCGCACACCAGGTTCTGGTTTACAAATTGTTTATGGGGACAATCTAGGGGATTGCCCTAAGCAGTAAAAAAAATCTGTGGGGTGCTGCATCCACTGTACAGACATGGATCCCTCATTTGCTTTGGAAGAGACGCGTTGCACTTTAGTGGACGGGGAGCCAGGCTTTGGGTGTGGGATCTCGTGTACTTGAATTCCTTTTTGAAATAACAGCAGCGGGAGACATTGATGTCCATGATGCAAGTGCACACGCTGCCTTCAACTTGTATGTGTTTTATTGCTGGAGTCATGTTACTGACAGGATAATGAAATTGCAAAGAAAATGTGTTATATTCAACTTTGCCTTGATAATATAAACACTTTGTTCATTTTTTTCTTCTTTTTTTATTCACAGACTAAGTTCATCAGGAAATTATAAAATTATTTAAAAACTCTGTGCTGCGTCTTCCTTTCAGTCAATTTCAGTGTGCTTCGCTCCATGCCCACTGCCTGTGTGGGCAGGATTGGAGGTGCTGAGGAGCCCTGGGTGGCCCTGGCCGCTGCCATGTGGCACTTCTCTGAGACCAGGCTTGAGGTGCGATATGTTGCCCATCTGCAGACCACCGGGGTGCCCCTGGGACAACCCTGCCGGGGGGTCTCAGCCACACCATGTGGCTGGCAATGCGCTCGGGCCTCAGCTCAGGCTGCCAGTGAGGTGAAGGTGAGCAAGTGTCAAGTCACGGGAGTGTCCCAATTACTCCTGAAACCTCGCGGGTCAGGTAAGTGTGGATATAGCGAGGCTGTTTAGAACGAGCTGTTTCTATTGTCTCTCCCTCTTGCCTGTTTTTCAAATAAATGTGACTTAAAGGTTGCTAAAGAGTGACTGAATCCCAGATGTGCCTCCAGTGTTGAGTCAGTTTTGGGATCGCATCTTATGGAGTAATGTGTTTGGAAAGACTCGCTGTGCAAAGGCCAGCAAGCATGTTCCACGCGAAACCAGAATGCAAGTCCTGTTCCCAAGGCATCGCATGCTATAAAAATAGGAGAGTTACAGCTTTGTCACATAAAATGACCCGTGCCCCACTGCAACACTGAAGGAAATGGATTCCACCCAGTGTCCAGTTTCCAGCTGCATTTTGAGGACACAGGAAATTGCCTGAGTAATGTCACTATAAAATCTCCTTTTTCTGGCATTTTTAACTGTTCTAAAGAGAATAGCATTGCAACACTGGGTCTCGGTGATAGAAAAATGTGCATTTTAAACACACTCCACCAGATTCTCCCCAGCTATCACTGAACCCCGAGAGAATAGGCTTCTTTAAGTCAGAACACTTGCTTTCTAATGAATTTCTCTTTTAAAGCCCCCCTGTTTCTTTCTCCTTTTGTCTATCTGCGCAGCAGCTTTTTCCCCGGAATTTCTTGCTGGCCATATCCTTTCTGCTTTCTGTAGATTTATCATTTCAAGGGACTCTTAAGATACTTACTGTTTCTGTAACAGTGACTTCACATGCGACAGGAAAAGGCATCCTGATCTGAATGCCTGGAAGTCCCACTCCCTCTGCTAATTGGATTTCAATCACTTGGTCTTCAATCAAACACATAAAGCAGTGTGTGGAGAAAGGATACATGGGGATTAAGGGTCTCAGGAGCTTTGAAAGGAAGAGTCCATTGGCCTTTTGGTTCCTAGTCTGTTTTATGTTCACTTTAGTGTCTTTGGCTGAGAAGAGAATTCATGATTTCAGTCAGGCCAGGGTGTGCCTGGCTTTTACAGTGGAGTCCAGATCAGCTGAATGAAACCACATGCCACATAAATTTAACCAATTACTGTACAATGGGATATCTGTCAGTTTGAAGGCAATATAAGTGCCATTTCCGAATGATTCGTCCTTTCAAAATGCAAGCACAATCAAAAGGCAAGATTCGCAGGCACCATCAGTGGGAGAGCACATCTGCAAGCAGAGCAGGACCATTAACTTTGCAGCACAAACTGGCTCTCGCTACTTGGTACATTGTACCGCTGTATCCCTGCAGGCTGACTCATATTTTGGATGGCCCATAACAATAACATTGTTCATGCTACAAAGCAAAGATGCCAAATCCCTTTTGTGTATTATCAGGTTACATTTTATGTATTGTGCAGTAAAACACAACAAGGCATCTGAATAAAATTGTCTGTGTTGACTGCTGTTACTGTGACAAAAAGCAGGCAAGACTGCAGTGAAAACCGAAAATGCTCAACCCCGTGATCGAGCACACACAGGTTTAAACATTTTCCTTTCTAATCTTTGTCTTGTATCGCGAAGACAGGTTATAGCGAAAGGTTGCTGTCTTTGCTGGCTGGCCTTTCACATCCCACATGCACATGTTCTTGCAGAGTGCAACACACTCCCGTTCCCTGCCGCCTTTGTTCCCATCCATTGTATTGCAGCAGACCACCTGCAGCCACCGAGCGAGCACTTGCTGCTCTTACAGGCGGTGGGAACCGCGCTGTAACGTGCTAGTGTGAGTTACCCCAAAGAGCACCAACACAGAGCTCCATACTCAGCATGACAACCAGGTTTTCAGAGCCACGTGTGTGTGTTGGAGCCTCTGTGTTATCCAGAATCCTGATTAAACATGTTTTTCAGCATTCTAGTGAGTATAATTCTGTAAATCCTATTTTATACTAGATAAAAACCTGCTCTAGCATAAAATTGGGATGTAGGTCTAAATTACACCTCTCCAGGAAACTGTGCGGAAACTGTATTGGTGATCCACCGGGACCTGTGACATGTTTAGGCTCCCATTTCCAACAGGCTGTGCTATATCTGTGCTGCATAGATGCCTCTTGCTTACACAGATTGATGCTATAAGGCTGCATAAGATCCCCTGCACGTATGTAAGATTACCAAAAACAGATATTACGAACTAATTGTCTGCACTAATGAGGTGATCTGCATGTGCCTGGTGACCTTTAGACTGAGACTGAGATATCAAGTAGCCACTCTTTTCACCAGGCTTCAGGACATTTAGAAATCTTGGGCAAATGACCAAAGTCCTCTTTCCTTCTCCTATCTTAAAAAAACCTCAATCCAAAGAAAGGGAACATGCCCTGTCAAACTAAATGTATTGTAGTTGTGGACATATACAACAAAAAGAATTATGAACAAAATTTTCTTATCAAGCACACAGAGCCAAATCTTGTGTTGCTGATTGTATTTCTGAGTATTCTGATGATCTATTATAATTTGTAAGTGGAATGGCTGGGACCAGCTTAGGTGTAGTGGCAGGGTTACAGTAATTGGTCCTGTTGGTATGAGCCTTAAACCTGGATGCTTTAAAGTACATGATCAGTAGCTTTTACCAAAGAGTTATAATTGCAAAAATTAGTCACTAAGTAGATGAAACGTTTAGTCCTCTGCTATGCAGCCAGTTTGCATGAATGTGTTACTTATTTCAGTGGGAATGCTGCTGCTGGACTGTCTATGGAAGCAAACCTTGTGACAAGTCAAGTTAAAAACATTTGGTTTCTTCGTGTATTTAGAAAAACAATGGGTTGCTGCTCTAACTCAAAACCCCTCCTAAAAGGATTTTCTTTCAGTTTGAGTAAACCTTTCATTTTCTGTAACGGTGGACAATTTTGGAGAACCACAAGTCTTTGAATTTACATGAATGCTCTTAAACTCTATTATATAATGCATAGAAACTGTTTTTAGCTTTGAACAGTATATCATCTTGTAGGCCAATGTATTGAAGTGCATGCATGCATATATATCTCTGTATGTGTGATATATATATATATATATATGTAGCTGAATACTAAAAACTGTGTTTAAAGAATACAAAGTTTGCAAATTCAAAGGTCTGGAAATCAGAAAATCTACATGACTTCATGCATAATAGGCTTATGATGCAATTTTCAGTGATGTATTTACATAACTATTTTTTGTTTGACTTTTCCTTCATTAAGTGTGCAAGATGAAATGATTTCTTCAGAACAGTAATTACACAAATCCTAGTAGCGCTGTCATCCATGCCTTTCCCAAGACCACCAGTTTCCTGTTGCAAGCTTCTTGTTACTTTGATTCTTTAAATTGTCCCTCACACTAGTGACCTCTTAGAAATCAAGGGACTCGCTCCAATAAAGGAGGTATAGCCCTGAAGTCCTTCCATATTTTCACAAGACATGAGCTCATATCTGCTTTAACTTGTTTCTAAAATGAACCAGATCCTGACATTTAGGAAGACCTATACATCAAATTCCACAGTTTGCAAGTGCCTGGAGCAGGGGATTTGGTCTGGCACAGCATGCATATATATATATATATATGATGATGTGATACATATGATATATATATCATCCAGATCCGGAGCTAAATTTTGGTTCACCTCTTCTATCTATATATGTGTTCCTTTGTTTAAGTTAACTAGAACAATCTTTTTATTCCTGGGAGACGTGCATCAAGCACCTATTTGGTTACTTGGCTCAGTTTAGTTTTCCAAGGGTAAAAATGCGATTTAATTCCCTTCAGCCACTTGCCCAAGCCTTCAGTTTGCTTATGTGCTCATCTGCTTCTCCTGACAGAGGTATGTGATCCTTCTGTGCAAAACATCTGTTAAGGATGCTTAAGGCCACAAAGGACCTGCAATTTAGCAGCACTTGTGAGCATAACTCTGCTTCTACCGTCACACCTTCGCTGAACACAGACCAGCACCAACACGGCAGCAGCTTCTGCAGTGGCTCCCAGGGCATGCAGGCACTTCCCTGTGCAACGAATCTTTGAACTTCAATTGCCCCCACTTATTTCTAATGGTTTTGATAATTGAAATCTTCACATAGCAAAAAGGAATCTTGTCTCCTCGCATGGCTGAACATTAACTATGATCAGACACCGCAGCCAGCGCCCCGCAAAGATTGCCTGAGGCTTCCTAGGGAGCCAAAGACATAGAAGGAGACCTAGTAGCAATGTCCTTACTCTGGTCTTCCTTATTGTCTACAAAATGCATTGCCTTTCACAGCCTGGTCGTTCCAGGCAGCAGTGCAAGTCTCCTACAAAGTTCTGTATAAACTTTTTGAGACTTCATCCTGGTAGATAAAGTGACTGAAATATTACAGAGGGGGCAAGTATCTGTATCCGCTTGTAGAATGCAATTACTAACATCTTCATGATGCTATCTCAGATATTTAATGACCTGGTGGGCATGTGAAATACATGCACGTGTGATGTAACGGCTGGATGCAAAGTGTAGAAACAGGCAAGTTTGATTTCAGCTCCTCATTATTTTGGTCACCACATGACTTCAGTCATCAGTTCATACCATTCCTGGTATGAACTAGTATTTAGCATTAATATTTAGTATTAGTACTTCTGTGGTGCTGGTCATTAAAGTTTGAGAAAGCAAACATTGAGACTACTAAGGATATTTTGAACAATGGCTACTTTTGAGATTAGGGGTATGCCGGGTTGATATCGTTCATTGCTGTAGTGTATTTTGGCTTCAGGTGTATTTTCCCAATTCAAGCGGTAACTCTGTAAGGTTATTTTCACAGGGAACCAGGGTTCAGCAGCAGCAGCCCGGGCTGGAAGAGCTGGGGAGCTCTGTAGGCCTGTGGCACCCTCAGAGACAAGGTAAGCTAAGCTCTTCCTAGGGAAGGCCCTCTGTACATCACTTACAGTAGGTAAGATCAAACATGCAAATACAATAAAACTGTCACTTCTCCTGGTCCAGCCAGCTGGCAACCTGAGCCTTATCAGCAGTTGCTTGATGTTAAATGTTAAACCTTCTTGGCAACACTTTCAGCAGAACTGAAAACACCATGATTTTTACCAGGCACCACAAAAACTGCTTCTACTTTCTCCTCTTAGATAATGTAGCTTTGTGTTAGATGGGGATCTGTGTAAAATTCTGACCAAAGAGGGTAGTTTGTGACTGTCTTTGCCTGTACTGTACACTGCATACCCAAAGCAGATTGGTTTTCTTGAAGGTTAGTGTTCAGTGGAAGATGGGAGTTAGATCACTTGGTTTTCCTTTTGCAGTATAAAAAAAATGGATGTCTTCACTGCTGCTGCCTCACCTGATCTCATGTGGAGGAAAAGTCCAGCAGTACTGAATGGCTTTTTCCTGTATAATTTTGACTCTAATGTGTTTTTTGGGAGGATTAATCTCTTATCCATAAATCCAGCAGAAATATGCATGTACAGGATATTCTCTTTCCTCATTTTTTTGGGTAAAACATGTTTTAGCAGAATGCAGATGAAGTGATAAGAAAGATATTAACTGGTTTGTGCAGAGAATTTGGCTTTGTTCCCATGACGGTCTGTTTACTGCACCTAGCGTGACTGGTTCATATTCATCTTTCTACAGATGCTTAGGGTTCCAAGGATGTAAAAAGAACCAGGAAGTCATCCCATGCATGGCAAGTCACGCTGTTATCTTGATTCTCTACATAAAAGCAGGTCCTACAACAGAAGATTTGGGGGAGGGGGGAAGAAAAGTCTCCACTGAAGATGATATATGACCATGGTGAGGTCTCTCTGCTACTCAGCAAGAGAGGCGAGGACAATGGTAGCTGGCAGCTACTACTTAAGCTGACATACTTCACTGAGATTTGCATTGGGCTAAGAGCATGCATAACCACCAATTACTAAAGCTCAGCTAACATGCAGCAATTTGTTAAGCAGCAGTAACTCAATTGCTTGTATTGTCTGTTTGGATGACATACTTACAAAATGCTTTAAGGCAGCAGCTTCCAATTTTTCGGTAATGCCAACTTGCAGTGTGTCTCAGAAAGTAGCACCCATTTTTATCATCTTCTTTAAGGTCAAAACTGTTGAACATGAGGGGTTTGCTGGTTACTTTTGATGGTGTGCAAGGTTATCAGGTGGGTGTGACAAATGGAGGAAACACTTCCCTGGGACAAATGATGATGCTGGTCACTGAGGAGGAGATAATAAGAACTAGATTAAATTGCTCAGTCCACTCGGGCTTCTGCAAACTTTGTCACAACTATTTCTAATCATACAATAGTGTAAAATTCCTGATTCTCCTGCCCCAGTGATATGAGAAGTGCAAATAATCAATGAGCACAGATAGAAGAAACTATTTTCCCTTGGTGTGTTTAGGCCAGCCTTCGAAATCCTCCATCGCAAGGATGACATTACGCCCCACGAATTGCACTTCCTACTCTGCCTTCTGAAGGGTCCTCTGGTGTTGGTTTGGCAGAAACACGACACCTTGAATCCAGAGCAGAGCCGTTGCTGGACCCAGTGTGAGAAAGGTGCAACAGCCTGCAGTCTGCCTGAGAAAAGAGCGGAACCAAGATTTGTCAACTAAATATAACTCGTGCCCACAGCCTTCGCATGGCTCCTCGCTTGGCTGTAGGGATGAGCCTCGCCATGCTGTAGGGATGAGCATTTTGCTGCACAACAGATGTCAGAGACGTAATGCACCTAATGCAACATTAGTCCTTACAGTCTGCCACAGCATGAGAGTAACCTATGGTAGGAATCTTACTTCAAGGGTGAAAGGCTGATCTTCTTCCTTATGTTTGGAGGCTTTAATTTGATCCCATTGCTAACAGAGGAAGCGATGACTCTTGAAAACAATGGTGGTAATGTAATTATTTATGTTCATCTGACAGAAGAGTAGATCAAAGCTATCTACAGAGCTGCAGACAAATATCACCATGGATGACCCAAAGGCATCCTTTGTGTGAGGTGACAGCATGGAGTATGACTTCATTTGAAAATCAGCCTTAGATCCATACAGCAAAGTCATCCAGGCTAATGCTGACCCAGAGCTTTTCTTTGCATTTGCTCACAACCGAGCGGTGACAGAGGTTAGAGATGATGACACCAACTTTCCCTGTTTTTGTTTTTCTGGTAAGAGACATTATTCAGCACAACAGTATTGCTTGTGCTCATCATTATGTGTGCAATCTTTAGATGATATCTCGGCAAGTTCAGACGTGATTGAGACCTTTGAGTTGTGTCACTGCGGGGTGTATTACAGGCTGGCATTATGCAGCCTGGGTGTAATGGATCGTTTGGGAACTTCTGTAAACGTGTGAAAAGTCAGTGAAACAGCAATCACTCCATGCACAGCTCAAAGCCAGGCCTGACCAGGCTCCTGCCCTTCTGGGTGCCCCTAGGCACTGCCCATCCTCGCAGCAGTGATAACACCATTAATAATTAACATCTTCTTGATAAGGAAGAGCCAAGGAGATTTAAGAAAAGATAGACAGCAAATCGACAAAAGAAGAAATCGAAGGTCAGCTCCTCCTTTGCCTACATAGAGCTTTCTGCACCCATACCAGTTGCAATTCTGGCCTTTAAAAATATTGTTGTTGTATAGACTTTTAGCAGCCATGTACTTGGGAAGGTTCATATAACTCACTGATAAAAAAAATCATGTGATTATCCTAAAGCCCAAATTTTATATATTCACTAAGTATCAACAGAAATATATGTGGGGCCTCTACATTTCACATATGCTCATTTGCTCTGCCTAGATCTTTGTGCACAGGTTATTCATAGTGCTATAAAATGGATTACATACAAGCCAAATCTTGAAAGGTGTTGAACACAGCATTACAACATTTTATAACATTTGGCTATTTTAAAACCAGCCCCTGAAGCCCGACGATGGAGAGGGGCTCCCCATCAGCTTTTACAAAGAGGAGTCCCGCTCTCATGGCTGGAGAGAAAAGAAGAAAAATATAGCTTGAGTGAACACTTTAGCGCTCAGAGACAAGAATCAAATGCGCAGAAACAAAGGCCTCCCCCAGTAAAAAAATCTTGTGTGTGTGAGCAAATGTCTTATCACAAATCATGTGGGGACTTTCTGGGTTTTCTTTTTTTTTTTTTTTTCTTTTTTTGCTGTTGTGTATAATTACGATGCCAGGATCTGTTGCAGCCTTCAGTGATTTTGGCTGCTTCACCTTGGGTGCCATGACTGCTGTGAGCAGGTAGGTGTTCTGCACACCCTGAAAAAACAATGTCTCAAAGTGAAAATTCAGCGTCTTGACTTTGTTGTGGATCTCCACCACAGAAAATATGGAACACATATGCAATTTAATATAGGAATTCTGTATGTCTTTAATCTTATCTTTACAAGAGGTCATGACAGCAATCTGGGCTAGAACTATATTGGTTTATGTCTTTAGTTGCTTTTCGCACACAGACACATGCACACATTTCTTTCCTGAACAAGCCCTTGAAATGTGCCAAGGGTTCCTGTGCCTCGGAAGCATCAGTAGTGGCGTACGGCCCTCTGTCTGGTGTCTAAGTACTCAGACATATTCAACATAATATTCGAGTGCCTTAGCAGAGGGCCATCTATTGCCATGAGGTATCATCTCACTTCATATCTTGTGGCTGTGATGGTGCTTCATTTATTATAGTTTTCTTCTCTACCTACTTTGTGGGCTTTAATGTTGCTGTTCGTGTAGGCCTGTGTGTTACCCATGCTCTATGTATTTGTTTAGAAGCCACGTTGTCTAAAAGAAATCTGTTTATATTCCCTTCGGCTTGCACTGTGAAGGTGAGACTACTAAGCAAAGACGTTTGTCATCAAAGGACACCTCAGAACCTGCAAAGCATGATGGTTTTCATCCAAGGGCTCTGCTGTCATCTGTTTGGCTTGCAGAGTGGCTTGTGCCTGGCAAAGGCAGGCATTGGAGAGACCATGCTAAGCCTTGCTTGTGCTCTTCAGTTCATCTCTGGGCTTTGTGGGACCCACCAATAAAAGCCAGAAACATGCTATGGTTTTACTCGCTCTGAAGTGCCTTGGGCCCTGCTGCTGGGAGCGCCCGAACCGGAGGTGACACGGCGAGGCACAGAGCGAGCCGAGGGAGGGCGAGGACGGCGGTGGAAAGCCTGCCTGGGTGCAGAGGGCTGCTCACAGCATGGTCTGAAACACGCTGGGTTTGGGCTTTCTGGCTGCTCGCTCCAATAATACCACCAAAGACAGGGCAGATCCTGCCCCTGTGCACGTGCTCACTGAGTCTGTAAGGGTTTGCTCCTGACGCGCGTGCTGGCCTTCAGGATGCTTCCACCACGCGGCTGGGGCATCCCTACGGAAAGGAAATCTCCGCGCGCATGGTGTAAAGGCTGCGTGCCCAGGGCCAGGGCTGGAAACAGCTACACAGCAGGGTGGCCCCTGCCTCTGCCCCCCATCTTTGCCCTGTGGTGGGGCCAGCGCCGCCATGCCGAAGGGGCCAGCCCAGGGAGGGGGGTCATCCCTTTTAGCCTGGCTCTCTGCCTCTGCCCTTCAGTGTGAGCCCACCCGTGTTGCACAGTCCACGGGAGAGCTGCGTGCGACATGCAAATTGTGGAGGGTTTTTTTTTTTTCTTCCTTTATCTGAAGTTACTCTGCAGTATTAATCCCAATGATAAGCAGGAGAATGATCTCCTTTCTCCTTTCTCCTTTTCAGTGCTGGATCCAGCCAGAAGCATGTCTTACTTTCACAGTAGAAATTACAGAAGTGAATGAAGAAAGAAACTACAAATGGAGAAGCTCAGAGAGAAGGAGAAAAGGAGTCAGACAGACAGAAAGGAAGAAAGTTAAAATGGAGAAGTTGGGCAGGAAGCATGCAGTGGAGAGCAGTGAGTTAAAAGCATCTGCCCGGATTCCCCAGATGCTGTTTTGGGGAAGGGGCCGTTGCTGCTGAGCTGCCGAGTGGAGGAGCGGGGCTGGGCACGTGTCTCCTCCCGCCCCAGCTGCACTAGCCGAGCGGCCGCAGGGGCGGGGGAGTGACGGCACTCGTCCGCCTCTCGCACATCGCAGCCAGCGCCGCGCATGCCCTTCCCCGAGACCCCCTGGGGACTGCTCAGCTGCTCGGGGACATCTTCCTGCCAGATCTGCGGAACGTCGGCATCGCTATTTGGAGAAAGCAGTGGCGCAGGGAAGGGAGCTGGCAGGGTGACAGCTCGCTGCTCAGCCTGCCGGCCTGAGTGCGAGGCAGAAATTTGGGTTTCCCTCGCTTCCTTGCATCCAGGTGTTGCCGCAGTGCCCGCGGCCATGAGCAGAAGCAGAGCCCGGCCCTGGCCCCCATGGCAGGGCCGCGCTCCTGCCCTTGTCGCCCACCTGCCACTGCCGGGTCGCAGCATCGCCTCATACATGGCCCGTGCTTAATTACACCGTGGAGCTCGTTACCACAGGAAATCGCCGGGGCCAAGGATTAAGTAAGAGCATAGCGGAGGGCCGGCCATTCGGACAGACAACAGGAATATCCAGCGTCGTCATAATTCGTGCCGATAACGATGTTGGAAAGGATGCGAAACTCTTCGCCTCGGGGTCGAAGCCAAGCCAGAGAGCCCAGGCCCGGCTTTGGGAGGAGGGGAGCAGAGGGGCAGATGACCTCACTGTCTGGCTATGGGCGGACCCGCGCCTCCCTCCCTGCGCAGCCCCGGCCCCTCGCCGGTAGGGCTCGGGGCTTCCCGGGCATCTCCCACCCCACCACCCCATGGTCACTCCCGCACCAGGACCCCCCGGCCCCGGCGTCACCCCGTTGCATTGCGTGAGCTGGGGAGGGCAGCCATGGTTTAACCCGCCGGGGCGGCGTGAGGCCTGTCTAATGATAAACCGGGAGGCAGGAACTCTGCGTGCCAGCCCCAGCCTCGCTGCTGGATTACGTGAGGTCGGGCAAAGCCGGCACTGCACCCTGCCGCCGCTGCCGCCACCAGGCCCACTGGGTCACTGTGGCGCCCCTTCCAACCTTGTGCCTTGCAGAGGGCCCCCCACTATTTGATTTTCTGGGTATCCAAGACCCGCCAAGTGGCGTGGCTCTCCCCTTTGCTGTGAGTTCAGGGAGGAGGTGAAAGGTGCCGGAAGGAGGGGGGGCTGCAGCATCAGCGAGAGCCCCGTGCCGTCCCATGGGGACTGCCCGCCCCAGCGAGCGCTGCTGGCTGTGGCTCCACCGAGGCTCTGGAGCAGCCCACCCACCAGCAGCATCGTCCACATGGGACAATAACGCCCCAGGGACCCTACTAGCACATCACAGAGGTGAGGAAGGGCAAAAATGCACAGCCTGCAACTGCAGAATCGCTGCAGGTGGATGCTGGACCTTTGCGCCCTGCACCAGTGGAAGGCAAGAGCGTGCTGAAGGTGGGTGAGGACCACGCAGGCAGGGCAGCGAGAGCAGCAGCAGGCAGAGGCAGGAGGACATCCGACCCCCAAAGGCAGCAGCTCCTGCCCGCCCTGCGGAGCCCCGGTTTGGCTCCTGCCTCGTCTCAGCAGGGCGTCCCAGAGTCCGGGATGGATTTTACTCGGTGATGTCAGGCCAGATGAATCCTGGTTTAATTGACCGTGGGTGAAATCGTGCTTCGATGGTTAATGTTATACTCGGGGCTGGGAAAACTACTGCGAGATCATAGCAATTAGAGCTGGAAATGATTCAAGTCATCTAATTTATTTCCTCTCTCCCACCTTCATTGTCTCTCCCAAGGGACGGAGGCAGTAACGTTCCCAACAATACGTTCTCCTGTGCTTTGTCCTGTCCTGTCTCAGTGACTCAAGGAGCGGAGCATCCACGTGTCTCTGGGGAGACGATTCCATAGCTTAAAAGACGTCAACATTAGGAAATGTTTCAGAAGTTTAGCCTACATTTCCTTTTGTGGAGTGCCACAAATTCTCAGGTCATGAGCTTTATGCCTCAAGGAAACTGGCTGCTTCCCACGAGGGCAGCAGCTGGGAATAAGGTGGTGGTTTTCGTCGGGGTTTGCAGAGGCAGGTAAAGAACAGAGGGGTGGGTCAATGAAGGTTTTCACACCTGTGAGGCAGGTCAGATCAGGTAACTTGTCTGGAATGAGCCCTTCCTTGGCAGGAGCTGGAGATATTTCTTCCATTTCCAGATTTTTATTCCACAGATCCCACCTTGACTCATAAAAATCTCACACCTGGAAACTTGTTCAGTTTTGTATGATAAACTCGCCCCATTTGGTTTGTTCCTTGCTACTAATCCCCACCACAGGAGTGTCGGGCACTGTGGTAATTAAAGGACAAGTATGCATCCCAATGAAAGAAGTGTAAAGAGCTGTATCAGGTACTGCTTGAAAGATGTCCCAGAATGGGCAATGGCTTGACCTCAACTCTGCCCTGCATGAAGAGATGATGCAGGACTCTGACTAGGGGGAAGCTTGTCATACAGACACAACAGGGACAGAAAAAAAACTTCCTGAGAGATAAGTCTATAAGCACCACAGAAATGCTAGACTGGGCCTAATCCTACAAAAAAAGAGAAGTTGGGACCACATCGCTTTCGATCTAGTGACACAGTCTCCCATTTCTGAATATATTCTGCAGAATCATGCCATTTACAGAGAGGGGCTTATGTTCCCTGTGCTGTATAGGTTAAACTACTTTTTGCAAATGATCTGATGTAACAGCTTCCCTGGTTGTGCTGTCACACTGTCTCCTATCATTATTAGTCACTCTGGTGGTGGAGTAAAGTCCAAACTCCACACAGTTCCAGTTGTGGACAATGCTCATTATTAAATCAGTCAGGCTTAGTCATATTGGGACATCTTTTAAGGAGCATCTGGACAGCTTCTTCAGCAGCTCAGACTGGACAGGAACCCCTCCTGCTGGCAGCTGCCGCCCCCAGCAGCTTGTGAGGATCATCCCTAGTGATGGTACAAATGCCCCTTTCCTCTTCAGTCCTGCTCTGAAACAGAGGAATAGCTTCGATGGACAAAAAGGCTGTGACACTCATGGGTGAGTGTTTTGGTGGAGGATAAAGCAAACTTGTGGGAGAAACTGGAAGGAACAGAGCCAACCTACTTTTCTTCTGTAAAGAAAAACATCAAAGACACTTCAGAAGAAAGGACAACGTGAGGAAAAGCAGCAGTCCTCACCCATGCACATGAACACCCATGACCAACTCATCCATGGCTTTTGCCAGTGTTGGCAGGCCTGCCTAGTCTTCTCCTATCTGAGACACACACACACACACACACACACACACACACACACACACACTTTGCTCCCTTGTGAACGTGACCCCCCCCCTATACGCCTTGCTGCTGCCGGCTGACACCCTCCTTCCTCCCCTCCAGCCCTTCACATGGGCAGCCAGGGGCCTGCTCCTGCCCCACTTGCTGAGTGCACGCCCTCAGCTCTCCCTCCTGCCCCTCCTGGCATCCAGCACCGCCACAGGAACGACCCACACCCTGCTCTTCTTGCCTTGCCAAAGAGGCAGGAGTGCAGACTAAGGAAGGATTAAAGCTGCAGTAAGCCCCATCTTTCTCAGCGACTACACTGAAGCCAGTGTGGTCTTTTGACTAGTCCGTGGTCTTTCTGAACAATCCACATACTTCGTAGCTGGAGGTTTTAAGGAGCACATGTATCCAGTCCTTCCAGGCTGTCTCTGCTGCAAATCCTACAGCAGCTCTGCCCTCTGCCTTCTCTTTCCCCCAGCTTTAACCCCAATACGAGGCGGTATCTCGGGGTCTGAACCAGTGCCAGCCCCAGGAGGACTCCCTTGGCATTGAATCAGACACAAAGAGGAGGACCTCAGGCCTACTAGCCTGTTGTGGCCAGATGTCCCTTGTTGCACCACAAGTGGAAAAGCAAGTCACTTAGCAGGCCAAGCAATTTATTACCAAGCCTCAGTTCTGTGAAGCTGCTCCTCTCACCTCCAGGTGCCTGAAAGAGGACCTAGTGTCTGCTAGTTCCCCCAAAGAGGACCCTGCACCTGCTCTCTGAAGCCTGAATATGCAAGTCAAAAGTCTGACAGACAAGCAGGGAACAACGTCCCATCTCATAAAACAGCTTTACCTTGGAGCAAGGAAAGCTGGCATCTAACATTAACAACTGCAGCCAGTTGCAATTTCGAGACTGCATTTCCCCTCTAATTACTTGGTATTTGCTATACCAACTATTATCTTTCAAGTTATATACTGCTGAGGACAATGGTTCCTTATTTCCTACCACAAATACTGGGTTACTATTAACCTCCAGCTGCCCCTCCTCTATCCCCCATTCACATTAAAAGAAAGTATCATTAATGACTACAGCAATGGGAAACACTGGAACAGTCATAAATTAAGACACTCAGAGCCTTCAATTATTTGTACCGTGTATCCTCCATTCAAACATTTACCTGCTTCTTGAAAAAAATGCTCACACGAGTATTTCCACGAACGGACACTCAAAGCTATTTGAAACCAGACACTAGTGTATGGGTGCGTGCCTCGAGCTCCACTGGCTAAGTCAGAAGTTGGTGTAAATTTGAGTAATTCCAGTGGGCCAAACGCCTCCCTTTTGGTATTGACCTGCACATGGATGTGCAGCGGTCGGGGCAGCAAGGAGCCAGGTCTGGCTGCTCCTTGCCCTTTGCACCAGGCTCCACGGCTCCTGCTGCACCGAGACTTTGGATTCCTGACACCATGGGGCCCGGAGATGGGGACCCAACACAACAAGTGCAAATCCTGGGTTAGCTCACGGCTGCAGGGCTGTTACCAAGCTCAGAGGCCGGGCCTACAAATCCTGCCTTTACGTGCTGACATGCACGGTGGTCCCGAGGGCTAGGCACCGTTCTCAGTTACACCAACACACATTTGCAGTGATCCTGCTAATGCCCATGCAGCTACTCCCTACTTCTGCCAGGAAAAGTGAGAACAGGATCTGGCCATGGATCTGCAAAGTTTTACGGGAGGAGATGGGGAGGGGGAGAGGCTGGGAACCCCAGCGTGACCCTGATATTGTAGGCAATGGCTGGACTTGCCTGTTGAGAGCCAGCCCCATCACGCGCTCCATGAGAGCAGTGCCGGGGCCTTTCTAACGGTGTCCCCAAACCGGGCTTGGCCTCGTTCTCGCCATCTCCAGGTCAAAACCCCTCCTCGGGGGAGAGCCAGAGCCCGGAGCGTCCACGCCGGAGGGGCTTGCGCTTCCCACGCGCCGGCGCCCTGCCCGGCACAGACGGGGCGTCCGAAGCGCCCGCTGCAACAAACGCGCTTCGCGGCGGGTGCCCCCGCTCCCGCTTGCTCTGCGCAGGCTGCAAGGAGGTGCTGGCCGTGGGCCCCGCGGTCCGGCCGGCCCGGGAGGGAGCGCCGGGGCACCGGGCCCCAAGCGAGGGGCACGGCGGAGGGCAGCGGGGCTCCCCGCGAGCCGGCTAAATCCCGCGGCGGGCTGCCCGGCCCGGACGGCAGGAGCCCGCGCTGCCCCGGCCCCCGGGCCGCCCCGCCGGGGCCGCGGTCACACAAGGCCGCGGCCTCCCCTCCCCTCCGCGAAGCCCCCCGACGGCAGCGCGCCGCCCCCGGCCCCGCTCCGCCCGCCGCCGCCGCGCCGGGGCCCCGGGACGTGGCGGGCGAGGCGGCCGGGCCCCAGCGGCACCGGCGAGGGGGGCGGTGGTGCCCGCGGCGGGGCGGGCGCAGGGCGCGGGGGGCGGGCGCGGGGCGGGGGGAGGCGGGGCGGAGGCGGCCGGAGCCCCCGGGATCCGCCGGCACCTCCCGGGCCCGGCACTCGCCGCCGCCAACTTCGGCCGGGAGCCGCTGCGGGGCCGCCGGTGCCGGAGCGCAGCGCGGCCGCGGCGACGGGGAGGGCAGCGCCGGGAGCCCCCTGCGCCGCCACCCATCCGCCGCCCCGCTCCCCTCTCGCCGCCGGCGGGGTCCCGGCGCGGCGGCGGGGCCGCGGCCCCCGGGGCAGGTGCGTCCCCTCGCGGTCTCCGGCCGCCGCGGCGCCGCGGCGAGGGGCGCGGGGCCCCGTGCCCGCCGCGGGCACCGGCTCACCTGCCGCCGCCGCCCGGGGACAGGGCGCCCGGGAGATGCAGGTAGGAGGCGGCCCCGGCCCGCGGCGGCGGCGGGAGGGAGGGAGGGAGGGAGGGAGGGAGAGAAGGCGGCGTCTCGCCGGCGCGGCTCGGCCGTCCCGGGGGCTGGACGCCGGCCCCGGCGGCCCGGTGAGGGGCGGGAAGCGGCGCCGCCCCGGGAGGGGGGGGCGGTCGCCCCTTCGTGCCCGCCGCGGGGACGCGGGCGCCCCCCGCCCGCGACGGGCGGCCGGCCGGGCAGCGCCGGGATGCGGCGGGCATCCGGGGGGGGCCGTCGGGGGCGTCCGGGCCGTTGGCGGCGTGGGGCAGGACCCCGGCTGCGCCCCGCAGCGCCAAATGGCGGCGCCCGCCCGCGGCCGGGCCCCGCCGTCGGGGCAGGGGGGCGCCCGGGGCCGGTGGGCCGGGGCGGGCGACGGGCCCTGCGCCGGCAGGAGGGACGCCCCTTCGGTCGGAGGGGCGACGCGCTGGGAAAAGGGCGTTATTCTGAGGTGACGGGCACGGCTTTGGCCGAACTGACGTCTCTCCGGCACGAGGCACCTCGCTCTGGCCCCACGGACGCCCCTCGGCATGTGTCCATGTACCCCGGTGCGCAGCGCTGGCCGTGTCCCTCTCGGGCGCGCGTGCGGACCCATCCGCTGTCCCCAGAGCCCCCTGCCCGCACCATGGTCTTTGGCCACGCATGGGAGAGCCCAGTCTCATGGCATCCGTGCGTGACGTCCCGGTGACATCCGTGACAACTGCGCTGTTTTGTGCAACTCCTTTTCTTTCTGGGAAGTATGGGTGCAATGTTTCCCTGGGCGGTATGGGCAAAAGCACTTCCCCAAACAGACTTTGATGTGCTGTGATGCGCTTTGTTGCCTCATGGTTTTTGTAATTTTTCTGAGCCACTCATGAGCATCACTATCCGTCTGTCTGTCTAACTTTTACCAGGCTCTTAATGCTTTCTTACATGCGCTTCCCAGCATGTATCCATTGAATACACGCTTTACCCTTGCTCTACAGTCTGCACCCAGGTGAAAAATTGTTCATTGGTTCTTTGCGACAGAGCAGTGACGTTCCTCACACGTGTACCAGCGTTCATGTTCTCACTCGGTTTTCTTCCCCCAAAAGACCATTTTTGGCTTTTCTAGGCAAAAGCTGTGGTCCGTGCACATCGCACTTCTTGCTCGCACCTGCAGGTCTCTGTGCTCCTGCTCCCTGGTACAATCTGCTCTGCTGCGCGTCACCAGCACGCAGAGACTTCCTTCTCCACTGATGCCTGCTCTTCCCTGTACATGTCGAGTGCTCTTTCCTACTCTCCTTCATATGTGCTTCTGTGTCTGCACAGACACACGTTAATGGTTACGCAAAACGCATCTTTCCTGTACACTTGTCCTTGTGCCCGCATTGAGCACCCTTTGCTCTGTCCTCTGCGTGCCCACGTGCCTGCCGCTGACACCTTCCCTACCTGCCTCTACGGGTGGCGGTTGTGCGAGGGGGGCACCACACTCACACTTACACCTGCCAGTCATTGCCCTTCGTTCCCGTGTTTACTCGTGCGCATTGACACACAATCTGCTTGTGGTGATGGTGGTGGCTTTATCCTGCAGGCACGTGTCTGTCTGCTGTCACGTGCACAGATACTGTTATAAAAGAGGAATGAAATTTGATGCATGCTCATCTCCCACAATGAGAAAGAAGTGGACTTTCTCAAAGTTTATGTGAGAGAGAGAGAGACTCCTTTCCTATTCGTGAGTGCATGGATTTATTCAAGGTGAAGGTTGGGCACGGAAGGAATTCAGGTGGAATTTCTTTACCCCAAGCTTCCAGTGTATGGAATAAGTTACCATGGGTGGCAGCAAAGCCAGCGTAAGTAGTCATTTTTTTCCTTCTTCTTTAAAGAAATTAGCCAACTATATGAAGGGAAAAGCATGAGGTTCAACTGCCAATTCAGGGTAGGAGGCAGAGTTGGACAGGCAAGCTGGCCTCTTTCCAGCTGTGGATTTCCTGTGCTCCCAGGCTCCATCTCTCACTTGCATTTCTATGCCCAGCAGTGTCAGGGAGAGATTCCTCTCTTTTGGAAATAAGCCCCTCCCTACCTTATTTACTGACTTTAATATGAATACACCTTCCCTCTTGGTAGCTTTAAGCAGTCCCTGTATCCTTTCCACTGTCTCTATTGTATAAAACTGAAATGTCCTTGCATGTGCTACTAGAGTCAGTTTAGACACCATTGAAGCTGAAAACATTGAAGCCAGCTACAAGCGGAGAGAAGTCTTCTCTCTCAGCGTCTTCCCTGCCAGCCTCCAAGAATTCAGTCCAACACCAGAACACTTGAAAGAGCTGGGTCTAAAAAGTTGAGTTTTCCTATTCTTTTCAGATACTAAGGTGTGTCCCAATTGTATTTTCAAGACCTTTTCCACAATCAAAGACCAGAAAAATAGCTTTTCAAAGGAAAACTCACATTCCCATATAATTACAAGTCTCCAGGAGCTTGGACTCTTAGCAAGGGGTCAAATATTGTGAAATTTTTAAAAACAAATAAATCAGCAAATCTCAGTGCAGTCACCTTTGGTGCTATTTGTTCTTTTCTCTGGACCAGTAGGCCTGTGGGTTTCTAGCCTGCTTCAGATGTTGAGTCTTTTGTACTAAAGTTGTTGGGTTGGGGTTTCAAGGAGCACAGGGAAAACAGTCTTTTTTGAAAACTGCATGATTGCTCATTTAAATGAATATAAATTGTTTCTATTCATAAGATTGTTTTTCCAATGGCTGATCAAAAGTTCAAGTAAAAAACATTTCATCGTTTCAAAATTAATTGGACACACGCACAATAAGTGTTTCAGAGAGACTTTTAAACACAGTACTTTTAAATCAGGATGCGGATAGCCGCAGCATGTTGTCATTTAAGGCAGTGCAGTCCATGATTCGCTTCCATTTTTTACACAGAAAGGGATGTAAGCTTGTTGGGAAAAGGAGTACGGACTTCATTGAAAGTGAAGGCAGTGCAGAGAAGAGTCACAGGAATTGCTCCTGGAGTGGAAAAATCCCTTCTAATGGGAGATTTAGGGAACACGGATCTATGTTGTATTTCACAAAGAAAATTAAGAGGTAGCTTGATGTGATATCCAAGTGCTTTCAGCAGTAGAAAGTATCTGGTAGTTAATTCAAGTAGAGAAATGCATAACAAAACTCTGCGGCTGGGCATTTAAGCTACATACATTCACATTAGAAATAGGCAACATTTTTAACAGCAGGGTGATTAACCGTTGGAACAAACTACCAAAGGAAACGTTGGCTTCTCCAGCTCTTAAAATCTTCAGATGAAGACTGAATGTCTTTTTGGAAAATATGCTTTACTCAAGCATGAGTTACTGGGCTCACTGCAGAGATAACTGGATGAAATTGTATGTAGAGAATTACAGAAGAGACCAGACCACGTGATCCGCTGTCCCCTTCCAAGCTTTGACTTATGAATTTATAAAGCTTATGCAAATCTTTCTCTGCTATAAGTGAGGTAGAGCAACAGGGTCGCTGAAAGCAGATTGTCGCTTTTCAGCACAGCTGTTCCACAAAGTAGGGATGCTCTCATGTACCTTATAATTACACAGGCTTTCTTTGCGAAAGCACTCTGCAAGCTGAAACTGATGTACATTGCAGGCTATTCATATGTAGGGATCCTTCACTTGTCCTTGGAAGCTGTGAAACATGCAATGAAGTTTGATGGCTTGCAGCGAGACTGCAGACAGCTTGAGGAAGAGCGCGCTGTATCCCATTGAGTCCTCAGGGCCTGGAAGACTCCCGTTAGAATTTGGCTGAGATTGCAAGACTTTAACTTCTTGTTCTTTCAGTGTCATGAGCGATTGCTAAACCTCTGCTTTTACTCCGCTTTTCCTCAGAAAGGTAGCTCAGCAGGGCCCTGAATGGCCATACCAACACCGTCCCCTCCTTGGTTCTCTGTGGGTGTCCTTTGGCAACTTTCCTTTGCACACAGTCCCAGTTTTCCCTAAGTACCTTGCTCAGGACTGAGGCTCTCCTCAGACTGCAGTTTCGTGTGCACTTCTCCAAATGGCTTTCCCACCTTCCAGGGACACTGTAGCACAGAGGTACTTGGACAAATGACGGGAAAAAACTGTCCACGCAGTCAGGCTCTCCCACACCTGCTCACCTCAGAAGATCCTATTCTGAAATGCCCTAGTCTGTGGTTACAGCCCCCAGTAGTTTTGTTGGGGAGGCCCCCCCTGGCAAGGCAGATGGTGAGAGCTGTGTGAACCCCGTCTCTTCCCCTTGGTATATATGTTTACCTGTCTAAATTTAACTCCCCGGCCAGCTTCATCCATCCTAACCTGACCTGTTCTCTTGTGGCTAAGCTGTGGGTCTGGCTCGTGCTGCAGCGTTTCCTGGCTGCTTTGGGCTTGTGGTTTGCTGCTCATTCCCTCTCTCCAGCAAACGCTGGTTCTTTCGAGGCCCTGGGCAAGCCAATTTTCCCTGCTCTTAGGTTTTACTTCTAAATCTGGCTATGCAAAAAGAGACTTAACAGCCCTCAGGACTGGAGGGTCCCTTGTTCTCTCATCGCGTATTGCTCTTTCCTGCTCTGATTACTTACTGTGCAGTGGGCTTCGGGAAATCTCCGGATGGCCGATTATAGTCCACAGCAGTTTGTTCTCGTTGTGATTGTTCCCAGCTGGAGACCGGGCACCCTGAAGAGCTCAGGGGCACTCTCCAAAGGGACGGTGCTTCTTTCGGCCGCCGTCAGGACCCCAGAGGTAGGGTTGGTAGGTGCTCCTCAACATACACGTCTTCCTTATTTCACTTTGTTCAAAACTGGGTTTCTGTGAGTTTCCTGCAGTTCGTTTGTTTGAGAACTTACTGATGTGCATCTCAGCTTCAAAGGAATTAAAGAGAGGGAGAAGCAGAGAAGAGGAAGAGTTCATATTTCTGTTGGGCAGAACAGAATGAATTTCCTTTAACATAGAGTTGGAATTTAGTGCAGTAAATATGGCCCAACCTGGCAGCCTTATTCATCTAAATAAAAACGGCAGGATCAAATTATTAGTGTCCTGCATAACCCCGCAAGAGACCCCTAATTGATCTCTGCTTTTCCGGCCGTGCCTGGTTGTCATGTAGTTAATGCTGTGGTCTACCACATGAAAGAAATGTTTTGAATCCTGGCCTCATCTATCACTCTTTGAGCTAACCCGGTGGCCTTGTATTTAATACTCTTGTATTCAGAGGAAAGGTAATCAAGGCCAAGGTTTTCAGCAATGACTAGTGATTTGGGGTATCCAACTTGAAACACTGTCAAAGGTCTCGATTTTTTTCTGAGGTTCAGCTATTTCTGACGCTTGGGAAGTCTTTGGTAGTCTGGAATTGATTACCCCAAAAGACTAGTCAGTTTTGAAAATCTTCATCTAAGGATCTGGCGTAGAATTAGAAAAAACAATATTAGAGAGAATAATGCACTACGTAAGTCTCTGACAGGAATACTCCAACAGAGTAAATCTTCCTAGAGCGATAATCAAGTTCATGGCCAGACATTATTGCAGGCAGAGATTTGAAAAAGGTTTAGTTTAATTTTTGCTGTTGTCTAACTCATAAAGAAAGTCTTGAAGGGCATGATAGTTTTTCCTTTAGGGAAAGAAAAGGAGAGCGGCTTCTTATATATGTATGTGTATGTATCTCTGAAGTTTTAAGTCTTGGCTTATTTGAAGTGCTTGGGGAAAATACAAGTTTATTGTAAACTCTCACATTTTAACTGGAGATCAAGGAGACTGAAGTGGTTGTGTGGATGTATTGTTTTTTTCAGAATGATTTTAGTCATTAAGGGTTAACAAAAAATCATATCAATACTAGTATTTCAGGGGTCTCCCTAAACTTGTCTTCCCTTTCCGGTTGTTCTGCATTCAGTTTCTTGGCTGTTCTCGTGTCATAGTTTCACTGACTCCAGAAACATGGTGGCAGCTCTGTTGTGTACAAGTCTGAGTTCCAAAGCAAATCACATGAGAGTCTCCCATGCTGAGCTATTAAAACCTTTCTGACCTTTGTTATACACCAAAGAATGGTGAGAGAAACACATAAGCCCACGTATGCCTACATTGACAGAACGTTTTTCAGAAAATACCATTTTGTGACTGTTAGGTTCATTAGTCTCTGAGGTATGTCCCTAACTAACTACTCCAAAGTTGTCTTTCATAGAAATTTGATATGTACAAAAGAAAATGAAGTTTCTTTTTTCCTCTTCTTCTTACAGATAGAACAACTCTAGGGGTTTCCTTATTATATTCTGCAGCCCAGATTTGTTATAATCACTGTAGTTATTGGACGTGGCAGAATTTCAGGGCTTCATTTAGTAAATATTTTGCCATTATCATTTCTGTGTCACGGCTGGGGATGTTTGAAATTTCCTGTGGCTGTCATCGCTTTCGATCCTTCCCAGCTTGGGATAACTGGAATTTTATGGTCTTGTATAAAGAAGATGCAGCTATTCATGGGGTAGCCATTACTCTACATGTTGTAGTGGAGGCTTCCATTTTTGAGCCTAAATGCCAGTTCTTGCTCAAGTGCATAATGTGTGCAAAACAGATTTCTCACTGACGTCTGCAGTCTTGTGTGTGATTGCAGCTGTTATTCCACCTGCGGAGATTTCACAGTCTGCCGTACAGGTAGAGTGGAGTTAGTGCTCCCATGAATTATGAGCAATTACCTGTCAAATTTTTTCCCCCAATTTTTATAACTATTCCCTATTTCCACCTATTCTTAACAAGCTGTTTGGGAGTTTTGCCAAAGTGCAAAATGAACTTCTATTCATTTTTTATTAATAGCAAGAAAGTTTTCAGCAGGGTAAGTTTGGTAAGTAGAGCACTGTTTATGTTCAGCTTTTACTGTAGCTGCACACTTTGTCAGCATCTCTGCTATTTTCCAAGGACTCTGCAGTCTCCTGAAAGACTAGAGAGCTGGTTGTCTTCTCCAAAGTATTCTAAGATAATATAGGAGTAGTTCTGTATTTCTGCATAACTGGAGTTGCACTCCAGTAGCATAAAAACTCATTGCACATAACAATCCAAGTTTTTCTCCAAAAGGCATGTAAAGCATCTGTATTTTCTAAGAAAATGGTACCATTTAGGTCAGAACTTACATACTAGGCATGATCTACTCCAATCAATCTCTGTCAATTTGACTGTTTTCCTAAGATCTTCTCTATACCAGAGCTGTGCCAGCACAGTTCTCCCACGTAGCACTTTTCTGCCCTTGTCGTTATGACACCTTGACAGAGAACATGAATGAAATCGGCAAAAGCTCCTTCTGCTGGCACAGAAAAAGACACTGGGAAGATCCCAGTCAGCCAAACAGTGTTAACTGGGGTCTTGGGAAGCATGTGAATTTTTTATTCTGTGAACTAACATAGTTACATGATCTAAACTTTATAGTCTAGACCAGGACGTGTCTAGACCTCGTGTAGATGCAGGTAACACTTCTAAGTCAAGCATAAAAACAAGCTAAAAGCAATAGAAAAAGTGGCTATATTTAGATAGAGTTGAATTAGTTTGTACTAGTTAAGCCTAACTTTGGCTCGCTTATCTGTGGGCAAGGCTGAGTTGGGAATTTTAAATACCTAATGATAAGGCTCTGTCAGTTCCTTGCCACTTTTGGTAGACCTGCGTGAGATCTGAGTTGGCGAACCTCGTGCTTCATGCAAACAAGGAGAATCCCAAGCTGTGCAACTTGAAGGTGACCAGCTGCCGCTTATGGTCACAACATGCCTCTGAGCCACGGTGAACAGCTTTGGCTGTCACCTGTGTGAATTCCTGCATTTCCATGGTGTGACAGGGAAGATTATCCTCTTATTTCCCAGCTTGTCCAGTACCTTGTTATTGCTCTTGGTAAAAGAGGCTGCAGTCTGCAGAGAGCCCAAAAGCTCTGTCCAAAGCCAGGAAAGGCTCATCTAGCGGACCTACGTGCAAGAACCACGTGTGTGCGCCTGCCTCTAGGGTATGCTGGAGGGATGGGGGAGGAGGATATGGCCCCGTGGAAATTGTGGCTCATTTGCATCGCTGGGACAGGCGTGAGAGTGCCGTATAAGGGACATAGCTTTCTAAACTCAGCCCAGGATTGAAAGAGCTCAAAAGTGACACCCGTTCCCACTTATGAACTGTTATCCAGAAGGTCCGTCAACATTGAAGGCACTGTTCTGGTGTAAAAAGCCATGAAGTAGCTTCAACAAAGTCCTCTTCTGGTTTGGGTCTCAGGCAGATGTTGCTCTGCACCGAAATCTCGACCTAACTAAATTTAATGTTTCCCTTCAGCCCCTCTGCCCAAATGGGCAGGAGCCTTTGTCTCTTAATGCCAACAGTGTTAAATTCCTCACTTGATCCTGTCACTCTTTTCTTCGTAGTGCTGTCTCTCAATATATCTCAGCATTGTTCTGAGTGGATCTTCCACACTATCTCGCTGACTTGTAATTTGAGGTCCTGCGTCTTCAGCCCTACGACTAGTCCTTGTAAATTGACTTGCTGTGCAGTTTTTATGCAGTGCAGACCTGCGTGATCAGAGTGATTGTCCTGCTTGTCAGAAGCGGCAGACACTAGTGGTGCAGTTGCCTTTGCAGCCTAACTTTGTAACCCTGTGTCTGTGATACACAGCTTTCTCTCTTTGTCCTCCTTTCTGCAGTAAAATCTGTGTATTTCTGCACAGGACAGAAATTGCTGCTAGTCGTATATCTGCCCAAAGGCATCTTTAGAAATTTTGTGGATTCCTGGAGTTTGAGTTAGGCTTTTGTTTGTGTCATTCTGCAAAGAAGTAATATTAAATATGTAAACAAGTGATTAGAGGTAATTTTGTGTTTCCTGAGTCCAATTTGCCTTTTCCTTTTCAAGGTTTTGCGAAGCAGACCTTTGGAAAGTGGTCCATGGTCTAGTATGCTGAATAATAGATGCTGCCTTGGAGAGAGTATCTGGGAGTATCCTCAAACTCTACACTTCATTTGTGTGCAGAACTAGATTTCTCTTTGTCCAGTACTCATCTGAAATGGTGGACCCTTTCCTCTAAATTAAAATCTGTAATTGCTCTGTAATATTTCACAGAGTATAATGTTTCTGAATAGGTCTGGCTGAATGCATCCCAATCCCTGGACTTTATAAAGACCTTCTGGTTCCTAGTGTGTCCCCAGTGTGGACATGCCCACTGGGGACATTGATATACTTGGAGCAAATGCCAAGTCCTCAAACAGTGAAACAAACAAGCATGGAGCTGATAAAATAAAAAGGCTTTCATTAGAAAACATGGTTTGGTCTAAATTGAAATTTTCTGAAGAAAAACATATTTTTCCATAGTGGCATTTCAAAACTTAATTATTTCTGTTTCCAATTGATATTTAGACTTAAATGTCATTTTAAGTTGAAACCTTAACCTGAAACAAGAGTTTAAACTTCAGATCAACATACTGAAATATCTTGTTTTGGATCAACGTTTCATTTTGAGTGTTTTGTTTCTATCAACAATATCTTGTTTTTTTCCCCACATTTTCAAATCAAAAGTGTTTGGAATTGTTCATGGCATGAAATAGTATAATATTTTGACCTTTCATCCTTATTTGGGATGAAGGCAAATGCTGAAATCTCAGACCTTCCCGGGGAACAGAGATTCCATTCTCTGACCAGATCCACAGAAGTATATTTCCACTGGTTTTGCTGGCTGGCTACTCCAATACTTTGTGTGTGATGACTTGTAATTCACTGCAGATTGAATCTGTGGCGTGTCCACATGGCTGGTCTGGAGAGGCTGAGGGCAGTTAATCTTTCTTACTCTGTGTTGTGCTTTCAGATTAATATCCAGATTTCTTTCCCAAGATAAATTTTCCTTCCTAACCAGTGTTTGGTAATGCACTGCACAGCTTCCTGATACATATTCCATACACAAATTAGGACTCTGATGTTCTCTCAGTGTAGCCACGAGCTCTCATATGAAATCAAGATGTTTTAAAATTTGAGACAGCTTCTCGGTTGGCTATTGTTTACAATCTTGCATGCTATATATCATTCTGCTAAGAAGTTACTTTTTCCCCTTCCCACCATTGTCAGGAACTTTTTCTTGCCAGGCTCTGTACACTGTGTCTCTGAAACAGTTTTATGGTGTTCCCCAGAAGCGTGCTTTTCTAAAGCTGCCTCAAAGCATAATCCAGAGAAAGTCTCTGAACCAAGAAATGTCTTTTTCTGTTTGGCTTTGAGGTGTTATCTTCACTCTTCCAAAATGCAGTTGGCTCCATCTACATCCCTAAGCTGTTTTGTTTGGAGCAAAGAGAGCCCAGAAAAATCAAGAGAGGCCACACACATAAACAACTGTGTGTGAAATCAATTAATCTCAAAGAGTAAGAGACATATTCTTGAAGGAGAAAAGACTAGTTCTCACAGAAACTTCCCTTGTGTATCGCATTGGCGGGACTGTTACAAACATTACATCACTGGAACCATGATGAGTTAGGTGAGTATTTTAAACTTTTTCTGCTAACACTGGCTAATACTTAAAGTAAGAAAGGTGTTTGGTAGTGTTTAGAGTCTTCCATGGATATTCTAACAAATGGATTTAATAGTAGAAATGCTCATAGATAAAATATTAACATGCTAAAGCAAATGCTGTTGATGGAACTTAATTTTCAACATCATAACTTCAAATATTTGCATCATAACTTTGATTCCAGGAATTGCACTGATCCATCCAGGGATAAGAAGCCATCTGTCGTTCTTATGTATTCAGGTATCAGACATTTTCAGCAGTATGTTCACAAACAATCTACAGGACAGGGGTTACTTGCAGGAGTTCTTACAAACAATTTTTGATCTTCAATTAGAGAAAGTCCTATAGTGCTTTTAAAAAATCTGTTAAGGCAAAGAGACAAGTTTCCTCAAGTCGTATATTATAAACTGTTACTTGTCTTTGTAGCTGCATGACTGTGAAACCGGACTTTAGTATTTAAGGATTTCTAAACCCGGTTAACTCTTGGACTGTTGTCACGTATAGCAGGAGTGCTCAACTTTCTCCACAGGAAGGCAGCTTCTCGTTTCTCGGCATGTTGTGGTCCTTTGCTTTAGGATATCGAGCAGTCAGTGATTAAGAACGTATCCAGTTCCTCTGTGCACCTCTTTAAATAATAGTCTCCTCCCTTGGCAGGCTGGCCATGGCAGAGCTAGCACATTCTGGGAGAAAAAACTGAGTTCAGCCTTTCTTGGCTGAAGGAAGGCCATGGAAAGGAGGCCTCAGGAGGGCATTGTACAGAGGAAAGGAAAGGAAAGATTGGGAAGGTTAGAAGACAGTTACTCCACTCAAAATAACCCCTTGGATTGTCACTGGAGAGGATGAAGCAGTGCAACTCTGAGAAACCTTTTAGTCTTTGTGCTTGTAGCGTTACTTCAACATTCAAGTCATTTCACTGCCATGAACCTACCCTGGCCCTATCCTACCTCCCATTTGGGGATGAAAAAAATAACAGGAGAAATTACTTTGCATTCTACACTGAGATCTCCCTGAAGAATCACATTCTGCTTCGTCCGGGCCTGAACTGAAAGTTTCTCTTACGGATTGAAAGGCTCCCAAAGGCTTACAGAAAAAACATCCATGTCAGGGAAAGCTAGAGGATGAGGGTCTTGACTGGATACTCCTGGTCATGCAAGCCTCAGGTCAGGTTTTGTCACAGTTTCTTGTTTCATTTCTAGTATAAAAGAGATTATTTTCCACATTTGAAAAGAAGGGAAGTCCTTTACATCTAAGATTTTGGTGTCTAGTTTTTTTATTTGAGGCTAAGAGATTCTCAAGCATGGAAGCCAAGAAGATATCATTTGTTACTGTACTGCGGGTGGGAGCCCTTCCTGAGAAGGCAAAGAGCCATCCCCATAGCCTTTTGGGCGGAAGGGAATCACCAGGTACAACCTGGCATTGCCAGATCCCAGCAGGTTGGCAGAAGCTTCTGAGAAGCCACTGCCTTTTATCGGTCTGATCACCTTTGTTTGTTTTATTTCCTATCTGACTTGTTTGAGGCTGACAAGGAGGGAAGGAGATCACCTCTCAGGGCCCTCGGGGCAAAGCTTGGGCTTTCTAGAGCTCGGCGCTGTTTCCCTCCCTGCCGCAGCCCCTGTGCTGACCCCAGGAGGCATCTCTCCAGGGAGGTGTCTGCTGAAACACACAAGGTCATTTGCAAGTTAGCTGCCCTAAATACCCTTGAAATACATTTCCCTCAGGCACCTTTATAAATTCCCAATGCAACCAGTGTGCCTTTTTTGGTTGCTAAATATCTCTGTTAAACTGGCTTATGGTCCCTTGGTGTGTCTTAGCTTCACATCTATGAAAGGGCAATTATAGCATGTGCATGCTTCCCTGATGCTCGTGTGGTCCTTACACTATTTTCTCTTGAGCCAAGCCTGAGCAGGCAGTGTAAATGGTGTTCTCATCTTCTACATTCCCTTCTTGTTCTTGGATGGAAATAAAGAGAACACTTGACAGCATAAATAAATTAAACTGCTAATTTCCAGGACCTAATTACAGTCTTGGATTTGCTGCCCGACCTGAAAATAAAACTCCTCTTGTGAAGCTTTCTTGTTTGTTTTTTTGTTTTGTTTTAAACAAAGCGAGTAAACAGCAGCCACGCTACTGAGCATGAGACGATAATTTGCCCAGTTCAGTTTCTTGGATCCCTCCCTGGGCTCTGCTCAGCTGGTTGTGCCCCATGCTGCGCTTTGGGAGGGGCGTACCAAGCTAAATATATCTGCACTGTCTGTGAAATGCAGTATGGGGTACTGCGTCATTTCGTGGAGTTTACTTGGAAACTAAGGTGGGAAGCCAGCTTTTATTTTCAGCCTTGGGTCAGATGCGTTGGTCAGTCACCTCACTCTGAATTTTAGCGTCGATCAGGAGTTTGTCCTTGAAAAAGAGACATAAAGCCTGCTTTCAAAAAAAAAAAAAGAAAAAAGCAGGCTAATTAAAGCAACAAAATAACTTTGGAGCAACCATATTTTTCTTATTCAACAACCAGATTTAAAGTCCAAGAGCTTCTTTGGGTAGGTCACCTTAAAAAAACAACAAAAAAATCATAGCTCAAATATCATTGCTTATTGGGTAGAGGAGTTGGTGTGATGCTGAGTGCTCTAAATATATCAGAAAGAGCTCCAGCTCTGGCAGCACACTGGCTACTGGAGTCCTTGGGTTTTTGGTAATGTGGGGACAGAAATGTATACCTCCAAGAAATGCATAATGAACAGATGCAAACGGGTAGCTAAAGAGGCTTTAAATCTGCACTTTCTAGGCCTGATTTTTTGCTTCATCTTCCACTGTTGTTTCTGCTAGCGCAGCATGAGTGATTTCAAACGAATGGTATTTCCTCACCTTAGTCCAGAGGTGCTGATGCAGCATGATGCACACCTGAGCTAGCTCTGGTCCCTGCTTCATGCAAGTAACAGCAGCAGGGCAAATGTAGCTGCACTGGCAACACAATGTCACCTCTGAATACTACTGCAATGTAAGGAGCACATTGCAGACCAAAACCATATAAGCTTTATATGCATAGAGCACCTGTCATACTGGAGTCCCAATTTACAGCTAGGGATCCTAGAGCTGTATGACATACATTTCATACTGATGACAATAAAATCCTCCAGATTTCTATAGGGGTATTCATTTGTGAGGAAGTGGGCTGGATACTAGGATTTCTGGGTTTTATCCCTTGCTCTGTGATTGAGGTAAGTTTGAGTGCCTCCTTTCCTTCATAGACTTCACCTCGGCACTAATGTCTGTGAGCAGTGGAGACTGCAGAGGATTACCATTACCATTTCAATCTGCCCACATGTAGCTTATCCTCTCTGTAATTTAGGATTGTTGCAAGGACAGATGAGGAATACTTTTCTCTAGCTTTCATTGCTTCTTTGACTGTCCAGTGGTTCCTAGGAAGATGGTAAGTAAATGAACCTTAGCAGATGTTACTGCAGAGGTTTGACAGTTCTGTATCTCTTTTGATTTCCTGTACTTTGTTCTTCAGTGATTTATGTTTCCAAAGTGATCCATTTTCTTCCTCTTCCCATCCAACAGTAACCCTGCCTCAGCCCTGAGGAATCAGTATAACTTGCAGTTGGAAATGCCTTGTTTTATCAGTGAGCTGGCAGGACTCCGGGAAGAGGATTTCCTAGCAAAGGTAGACAGAATTCACAAATAGCTGTCCTGCAGCCACATGCTCTAACTACTGCACTACGCTCTGTGACATAGTCTTAATATTCATGTTTTTTACTTCACCGTTGCATGGAAAGTAGGACTGTTTGCATGGTATGCCAGACAGACACCTTCATTAGGAGAAGCATGTCTGGATAGCATGTCTCTCTCCCACAATCTCCTCCCATGCAGATTATTAACTGAACCACAATAACATATGATTAACTATTCAAAAATAAATATTGCCCCTGTGTGAAGCAGTGCTCCCTTTCTTCTTTTCCCCCTTAAGCCCTTCTCCATCACCACCATTATCACTATGGAATAGTGTCCTGGCTGGACACATCAGCCATGTAGTAGAGATGGGTAGAGCAAAGCCTCAAAAATTTCTTTTTCTTTAAAGAAGCTTTTGTGGCTTTGCCTTGGATTGCAGCTGTGGAAGGGGAAATAGGTTGAATCCGTCGATGTGCCTGCACAGTGGACAGTGTTATTGCTGCACTTTGAGGGCAGTAAGTCATTTTGTCTTGTCAGTAAAACTGCTGATGCTCAAGCTAGAGTTTCTGAGAGTGATTCCAGGAGCACTGAAGGATTTTGGTCAGTATTTCAGTGCGTTAGTGCTGAGGCCAGGTGAGGCCTATAGCCTAGGACTTGAGGTCAAGAAACAGATGGCAGAGAGCAGCCTCTTGAGATTTGGAGTTCCCAAATTGCAGGTTCCCTGTCTGGTCTGCTGAGGGACACGAGGTAGCACAAGAAGAAAAACTCTGATTTGTGCTTCCCCACTTGTTCTGACCCCTGCTGCAAATGTGAATGTAAAGCCGTGGATGGATGCTGGCAGCCCCCGCGTTTCCTTCAGTTTGTGCCAGGGCCTTGCATTTCCATGCCTTTGGGAGAACGGCTGATGAGTTTGGGGTTGCAGTCTTAGGGAGCAGTCCAGTCTTACAGCAATACTCATGCCATGTGGGTAAGAGTAACCATGAGCTTCCACTCAGCGTGCAGACGTTTAGTGGGAGGGGATGCAGAAGGGGGCAAAAAGGGAAAAGCAAACTTGGGACTGGGAAAGGCAGGGATAAGGAGGAAATGGAGGGGGAAATGTGGTAACTTGGCAGGGTGCAAGTCTGATATTGCCTCTCCCAGTATTTATGCAGCACTGGTATGTTACAGTAGTGACCCCAGCATAAATTCCCACATAACTGATGGGAAATGCTTGTGTGTGGAAGGAAACGGGAAAGGACACAAAAGATTAACCCCACTGCTGTGAGCTCTTCTCTGTTGGCAGTTCTTTCCTCTTCTGCATTTTCTTACCCTTACTTACCTGAGGGCTGTCATCTCCTAAATGAAGCCTGGGCTTTGCTCATATTCTGTGTAGGGACATTGCAGAAAAATCCCATAGCTGCAAATGATAGAGTAGGAAATAACCAATGTTATCCAGGAACAATAAAATAGGCCATTGTGTTATGGGAGAAACCATCTTTCTCATGGGGTATAAAACTTTGTGCCTGACTATTGAAGGTCTCTAGGCACTAATGCTAATCCTGCCCATGTTTTACTGCGGAATAAATAATGTAAAACCCATGATAATTCCTTCTGTAATGTCAGTAGATATTTTTCATTCCTATACTGGTATGCTATGGTCCTGTGTCCTGTTAAGCCACTGCTCTGTCTCACTCCAGCAGTCCTACCTTAACAGCTTAACTGGCTTGCTGAGTGGTTTGGAGCCTTTTGATGGAAGGTGCTATTTAATTATCAGTGGTGTTATGTTCCCAGAGTTCGCTACATGAAAGCAAAATACCGGCAGCCTGTAATTAATCTAAGCTAATGTGCCACTGTTTACACTCCATCTCCCAAACCAGACAGATGTAAGAAGACACCCAGCTTTCATCTGGGATCCTCCCAGGTTATTTCTGAGCTATCTTTGGAGAACTGTAGCGAACATATCTACCCACCCCACAAGTCCCTCAGAAATGAATACCTTCAACTTTTCTAAGGAATGAGTGGGAGACTTTGTTACTTATTTCCTAGCAGGGAGCAGAGTTAATGCCTTTTCATTTGCTTTACCATAGCTGACATTGGCTGGCATGGAACTGGAGGACATAACTTCTCCAGTACTAATGAATTTTGCAGTATGAAAAAGTATGATGTAATAAGTGTTGCTTCCTCCCTTGCTGCCTGAACTTTAGATGAATAGAAGGTTGCAGTATGTGGGGATGTGCTGGATGGGTTTGGTTGAAAGACTAGTGATTCTCTGCCAGCCTGGGACTCTGGTCTTAAAAATAAAATATCATATGTTCATTTCCGGTCACTCTGCTACAAATATTTAGCAGAAAAAGGTGATGAAAATGCTTAGAGCAGTAGAGAGAATGAGAAGATTTTGCATCCATAGCTTAGAGTGAAGAGTAATAAAAAGTAACATGACAGAGGTATATAAACTTAGAAGTACAGAGAAGTAAACCAGGCATTCCTGTGTATACTTTTATGTAATACAAGGATTTCAATGAAACTGAAATAAAACATCTGACATAGGTGAAACTTATTTTTTCATACAACACATAAATAATTGAGACCAAGAATTTAATAGAATTCAGAAAGGATTAGACATTTATATGGATAGAGATACTACAGTTTATGAATTTTATTCTAGCTGTTTTAAAAGGTATCAGGCCTCCTGTTCCTGGACATTCTTCTAGCAGCAACTGGTTAAACGCCCTTCCTGGCCCCAAGAACATACAATACGTTCTTTTGAAGCATCTAACAGTGGACACTAGTGCAGAGGAGTCATTGCCTGAGCCTTGCATTCCCAAAACGTCTCTGCATCAAATGATCATTATAAACCTAGCCGGAATCAGAGAGGACCAGAAGTTTCTAATTGCCTGCAAGCTGATTTGTGGCATATGAGGGCATTGCCATCTTGGACTGTAGATTCAACAGTAGTTGTCCACCTTGTCAAACCACCAACTTGGTTGGCTCAGTTACCTCTTTGCTAGTCATCTCAGCGTTGTACTGTGTAGGTGACCTCTGCAGCTCTGAGGCACAACAGCCTATACAGGTCCTGCCCTCTTGGGGAGCGATGCTTTTTAGGTGTTACATCAGCGTCTTTTGCCAGCAGCATGTTTCATTTAGAATGAAATGAACTGTGAGCAACTTTGAAGGGCTTCTCTGGATTTAACTTTTTCTTGTTAGGAGTATGCCTTTGGACAGTATGACTGTTTTTAATGAACAGTAATTTAAACGGCTGGAGATGTGCAGGTGCAGAATAATTCCCCCACTGCTGCAACACTGGACACCGTGGACACTGGAGCTTCTTGGGAACACCTGCGCCAGGGTTCGGCCTCCCTTCTTCCCCCATCCCAGCCTTCTTCCAGTTTAGCAAAACTGCCTGATAGCATCTGTGTCCTGGAGGGAAGAAAGCTTTGTTGTATCCAGCAGAGGGTGCTAATGAACAGGTATCCTGAGTAATCAGGTACTGCTGGTACCTCTGCACTGTCTAGTTCTCTCGTGGTGGAGCCCCAATTCTCAGTGGCTGTGCCTGCATTAGCAAGTAGAGTAGGCCAGTAAGAGTGGATGTGGAGGACGAAAAAGTTGATGCTGAAGACCTGGCATCCACACTATACCTTTCTGGGGTGGAGGCTTGTTATTTTGGACTAGCTCCTTTTTGGTCCCATGAATTCGGTGTCCATTTGTAGATGGAGTGTAGATGATGTTTCCTCCTCGAGTACATTTTCCTGCGTAGTTTCGTCCAAAGCGAATCCAGTTCATGAATTCCAAGACTGCTCCAAGCTGCAAACCAAAGCATGAGTAGTGGGACCAATCAGGAGATTTGCTTCAAAAGTGAATCCTTATTTGAACTAAAATTGAGTGTACGCATGACTATCTGATTGTCAATAACGGTCAGGTTTGCTACTGAGTCCCTGTCACCTATGTCAAACTGATCATTTTTAAAATGCAGGTGACTGCAGATACTCCATCTGCTCTCCATTCAAGGTAGTTTGCAGCCCGTGAGTTTTGAACCAAGTTATGCCTGAACTGAACCTAAACTCTCTAAGTGCATCTCAGTCAAAGCTTCCAAGTTTGAGCTGACTTTTTTTTTCTGTCCAAGCCACAAGTTACAATGCAAAACTGTAACTTGGTCCCAGTTGTGCTCTGAAGGGTCACAAACCTTTCAATGAACCTGGGCTGAGTCTGTGCCAAATCCCAGAACCAGGTGTATTTTTCATGTGTTTTTAGGACTGTGTGTTGTAAATGTCACATGGCTCTGAAATTTAGCCCACAGAGCAAACGTAGCATATGATCACAGCATTGGGATTAGGGAAGAAGAAGAGGTATTTTTTTCAGATAATTATAGGCAGCTGAGTTGCCTGTAGGAAAAAAACAAAATCCTGCTAATGCTCAGCACCTTTAGAGTACTTACTGCAGTGCAGGCATCACTGAACTTCTGTACATCAAAGGGCGAAATATCTGTCTGGTGTATAATCTAAGGTACTCCTGGATTATAGAAAGATCATAGGTCACAATTATATCAGATGCAGAAAACTCCACTGCTATCTTTAAAAATCTCTCTAATTTTCCCCAATGTCGTTTCTACTGAAAAATCTCAGAATGTTTAGTAAACATACACAGGTAATAGGACTTTCTTGCATGAGTCATCATTATAGTGATCCCTTTTATATGGGAGTTTTCCATCAGTAACTTTGAAAATCTTTTACAGAAGAGATTTTTCTCACTATCCCCATTTTGCAGATGGGGAAACAAAGTAGAGCTGAGGACATGCTTAAGATTATGCAGCCAGCCAAAGGTAGGGTTGGCAATAAAATTTAAGGTTCTTGGTTCTGTGCTCTACTAGAACTGCTTCTCCAACCACTGCAGTGCATTTAGATCTGGATGAAACACAGCAGCTATTGAAACAATTCAGGACAGAAAGTGGAGGAAGGCAGAATGTAATTACACACATAGGAGTGGTCACGTAGCCAAATGCCAATGTTTGTGTAATGCGACATGTTGTCTTTAATAACCACAAGTGTGGTCAAGCACCCATTTATTTCCTCTGAAAGACAACATGTTGAGCAGGTCAGCGCCCTCCGGCATTATGCCGAAACACTGGGTCAGTGTTGACTCAGAGGAAAGAGTTCCACTGACTAAGTCACCCACATCGTTTCCTGAAGGACCCTGGGTTTTCCTTGGAGTATTGACTAGACCAGCCGTGCTGGTGAGATTGGATGAGATCATGACCTGAAGTGGTCTGGCTGCAGTCAAACATAAGGAGATACTGAAAAAACACTTATTGTAAGAGCTAGATGGGTGTTGAGCTTTTGGGGTTTTTTTTGAATGATTTTGTCTTGAATTACAGATCTTCAGGAAAAAAAAAAGAAAAAAACAAAAAGCCCTTCTTTAACTAACTTGGTAATAATAGCATGGTTTTAAAAGTACTTGTTTAGCCAATGCTGACTATATGCTTACACAGCTACCTCTGGCCTGGGAAAGATCGAAACCACAATGGCTAAGTATAGAGGCCTCTAAAATATCTTCATATATACAGTGCCTGAATACACAAACAGAACCAGTCTCTCTTCTGTCTACAGGAGCAATATTTTCCATAGGATTTGTATTGACAGAGGTTTTCCCCTGGAGTTATGCTTATTTATTAAAATAAAAAACCTCCAGAATTACATCCCTGTGCTGAACCCCATTTCACAGCCACCTTCAACCTGATATAAGAAACATAATCTCTTCCTGAATAAAAGTAAGCACTTTTTTATTCTGTGGTGGAGCAGGCTTCTGACTAGGGATTAAAAAAAAGGGGTGGGTGACTATTGCCAGGGTTTCCAGCCCTGGCTCCTGAGAACAGATAATACATGAAGGGGAGAAGTTCTTCCGTCCTTGAAGCGTGGTGGGATCCACGTACTAAGTAAGCAGCCAGAATCACACTGGATGCTGGGTGCAGCGAAATCCATTTGCCTCTGTAAAGCAAGCACATCTGTATGTGGTGTGGAGCTTGCTGCTGGGATAAACTCCTGTTTGCATTTGGTACTTTGCAGTCTGCTTTCTGGAGTGCAAGGCCACGTCTCTTTTGCAGCCTGACCCCTGACTTCTGTGTGTGGCTCCCTTTAAGTCTTTGACTTAAACTGCCACGGTTGCTTTTGAGCAGTTGTGGGCAAAGCAGTTTTCTGTTCCTCCTCTGTGAGTGTTATACCTCAAATATGTTCCTGCTGATTCCCAGCTGTGGGCTAGTTTTATACTGACACAACATATTCTTGTGTAAATGACAGATTTGTCTGAACTGGGGGTTAGCGCTACTCGGTTTGCATGTAGCTGTAGGCAGTGCATGACATTGTTCTGGTGGGAGTGACGTCCTGTCCAAGTCAGGAGGTGGTAGGAGTGGCACACTGAATGCATGCCCAAATTATGTGCTCCAGGGAGCAACACCTGGTTTATAAGATGTGTGCAGATGTTGCGTAGGTGGTCCTCAGATGCTTGTAGATTTTCCTATCACTTTGACTGTGATTATCTCTTCTGGCTCTGGATTGCTTGCTGGCATACTAGCAGTCCTGGAAAGCCGCCAGCTTTCATAATAATAAGAATTTGTCCTTCCTTTTTGGATAAAGCTGCTTCTTTAAATATTTGTAACAATATGCAGCTGAATATATAGACAGTTCTTTCAACGCAGAACCACTGTCAGACATAATTTGTCTGCAGTTACTGGACCCAAATTGCATTTTTAAGTATTTATTTCTACAAGGACAATTCTTCAGGGAATGGGTATGGAAAGGAACAGAAATGAACATGCTCTAGGACCTCCTCTAGTGTTGTCTGCAGGCTCTGACAGCTTTCCTGTGTTGTATTCTGAGCACAGAAGTATCAGTGCTTATATTTTAGACTTCTTTGATGACTTCCATCCAAAGGTCTCAAGTATTTTATGAATTTACATTAATTAGCTTTTCAATTCTCATAGATAAATTAAATCGAGAGTGATATTAACATGAAGCAGCTGAGGCGCAGAATGGTGGCAGGACTTGCCTACAGAGGCACAGTGAGCTAGGAACAGAATCCACTGTTATTTTTCCTCAAAGGTACTAGTCACCAGAGGCTCCCATGGCACTCTGGGATTTCTGAATGCTTAGTGTTTCGGGGGGGGGGAGGGGGTTGTTTGTTTTGTTTGTTTGTTTAGAAGATCAAGTCATAACATTTACTTCATCTCACTGCCACTGCTGCCATTGCGTTGCATAGCTATACATGAGGGCAAGACAACGTGTAGGAAATGGAGTTGTAATTTCCTGGATGAGCAACATTAATTTTGTACTGTACTGTAGTTCGGTACTTCTGTCCTGCAGAACTAGTGATATGACTAGAGCTGAAATTGTGTCTTGAAAACATGTAGTGATAGTGCAAGCAGGAAACCAGTATGTATCTGCACACCATACCTCCTCCATGTATGGTGGCAGTCAACATGGTATCTCTGCTTAGAGATGGAAAAGGATTTTTCCCTCTGTTTATGACTGTCAGACATACTATCCCGATGACAGAATTGACAAGAGCTGATAAAGTTCAAAGATCTGTAATGCTTGGGATAGGACAGTTTTGTGCGGTGTACAGCTGAAACAGGAATGGTCTTGTCACCCCATCGGTCCTCTCTTTTCCCTTACATCATAGAGTTACAGTAGAAAAATAAGATCCTCCTACCTTGTGCAGCTGCATATGAAATGCTGGTCATCTTCAGTTTTAGGAAATTGAGCATATCTCACTCATCACCATTAGTGACACCTGTGTAGGGGACAGAAATATGGTCCCTGCTGGTTTCTGTAGTGAACACCACTGTTAGATCAGTGAGACATCAGTATGAGAGAAGATAAGGGAGTGGGACTTCCAGGAGTCTTAAAAGGCAGTGGGAATGCTGGGAAAGAGGAGGAATATCGAGTTATCTACACATCTGGGGGATCTTTAATAATTTCCAAACAGCGAGTAATTAATCTTTATAACGTCCCTGTAACCGGTCACTTTAAATCATTGGGATTCTGGATTCAAATCTTGCTGGTCACAGACATTTTGGAGGATCATAATAGTTTCCAGACATGTTTGTCATGCATCTGAAAATCCACTAGTGTAATACAGCATGACAGTTGTATTATAGTTAGGCTTTTTACAAGAAAAGTCCAGCACAGAAGTAGAGCTGCAGCTTGTTACATTTGAAATACATCTGCAGAGAGTGGATTGAGAGGACTGAGGGGAAAGGAGTTGTATTCAAGGCTGTAAGAGGTTGCCCTAGACAGGCCAGCGATCAACTGTTTTGCATTGCCACTTGTGGAAAGCAGAAAAAATATGCTTAATCTGCATCAAAAAAAAAAAAAGATTCAAGTGGATATGTAGAAAAAGCATCACAAGTACACTGGAACTGGTTAGGCAGGGGAGCTATAGGCTATGCCTTCGTTGGAGAATTTCAGGAACGAGTAAGATAAACCTTTGTCAGGCATGATCTAAGTATACTTGATCCTGCTGCAGTGCAGAATGTTGGACAGTGATCTCTGGAAGTCCCCCATGTTTCAAGGATACTGTAACTAGGGTTTTTCAAGGTTATCCGTGGATAGCAGACTATGTATAAATAGATAGACGAGGAACTCCACGGGTGAAGCTCGCCTACAGTGTTTAGGAATGACAGGCCAGATGAAAGAGTAATGTCAGGAACCAGTAAAAGACGGCGCTCCTGTGGAGTTGTCTGCTCTACAGTTTATTAGGGTGAAAAGATGGAACTAGAGCTGACTCTTCATCTAATCTTATATTTCTAGTAACGTTAGTAAATTATACAGGTCCCACACTACACTACTAGTGAATGGTGATTCTGGGTCCCTCGCTGTTGGCTACTGCAGCTCCCAAGCCATCTGGGAGAGCAGACTCGCCCATCGTCTGAAAGTTGGGCCATACAGAGTATCTGAAAGAACATCAGCCTTAAAGGGCAATTTTGAAAATGCTTGGCCATTAGTCCTTTTATCTCACTAGCTTAAAACTCTTCTTTACCAAAACAGTGTCCTTGTGTTGTAGATGGAGAGAATGATGTAGAGAGAAGTAAAAGACCTGATCCAAAAAACAAAACAAAACAAAAAACCCAAATGACACTTAAGCAGTATTCAAAATTGCAAAATCAACCCCCCCAGCTTAGATACCACGTAGCTCCTGGAGGCATCTAAATTCCAGAAATGCCTTATTTGCCTTTTTCTCTGTGTTCATTTGTCTTTTTTATTTAACACCCCTCGGGTGCTGAGTGTTGTACTTACGTGCCTGCCCAAAACTGCTGGAGTCTGATCATGATCCAGAAACAAAGCATCCTGGCCCCTCAGCCTCCCGAGGCATTCTCAGAGCACACCTAGCACACATGGACATGCTAAGATCCTAAACATGGTGACAGCTGCCACTTTCTTTTAAAACATCATCTTATATAGCAACCGAATGGTTGCGGTGCTCAGGACTCAAGAACTGCTTCTGTGTTTTATCCAACAGCTGCTTTATGCAACATATGGAAAGGCTTCCAGAAGTAGAGACAGGCCCTGAGATCAAATGCTGATAGTCTATAGTCATTCCTTTCCTTGCGTACTCTCGTGTAGGAGTGACTCTTGAATAATCATCTGCACAATAACATGGCTTAGATGGGAGTAGTAAAGAGCAGCCCTTTCTCCTGGCCCTCGCCTGAGGGCTGATGGCTACTGCCTTCTCCGGGAGGGGAGAGGTGTAGGTTTGAAGTGCCACAAATGGAGGAAGGAATTAAAGTAGGTCTCCCACTTCCTCAGGCTACCATTTAAAAGTAGGGCAGACTGCTGCTTCCTCCAGGTACGGCCTGTTTTTTTGTACACGAGTGCGAGTGCAGGTCTTTGACAGCAGAGGCGAAGCACCTACCTTTGGAGACCTGGATCACGTGTGAGCATGGCCAGTTCCCTGTAGCTCTGAGCACGGTACCTAGCTCCTCGGGCAGGGGAGCCAACGCTCCCCCACCTGCAACATTTATCTTTTGGCTGTCGCATGCCAAGCGTGCTGAGAAGAGGTGGCTCTGTGCCTAGTAAGGAGTTGTTTTGGAGACTCTGAGGTGTCTAACTCTTCTCAGAGACTGTGAAAGCACCAGGGACCTTAACCCTGGTTTCCACCCTTGCAGCAAGAGTCTTAAAAGCTGGGTGTTGCAGCACATCTCTTAGGTGCCAAGTCTTTTTTGGAACTTGCTGTGAGTGACTTGTGCAAGGCCTCCTGCATAATGGGTTTGCAGAGCCAAAGCCCAACCTTACGGCCTATCCAGTGGACTATATCCAAGCTTATACTTTGTTTTTTCAGTTCAGTGAGGCTCCCAGAACTGGATTGCTTTTTCTTGAGCTATTATTAATAAGCTTCCAGTATGCAGTGCTGCTGCTGTGAAGAAGCATTTCTGTTGGCTGCACAGTGCTCGAGTGGGACTTCTCTAACTTGAAGCCCGGGGTCTGTCATGTAGGACAGAGAGGAGGCTTGCAGCTGATAAGAGTGGTGGTTTCTCTGGATCCAGCTGCAGTGGTTTAGGTTTCTGGCTGAGTCCGTCTGAAAGCGGCACAGAGCAAAACACAAAGAGAGGGAGGGTCGTAAGTACCCCCCATTCTCTCCTGATAATCCCTTAAAAAATAATTGCAGGCCTAAACCTCTGGCCTCCAGCAAATTTTCCACTCGATTAGAGGCTTTTGTGAAGCTGGGGAAAGGGACACGCAGACTTGCACATTGTGCCGCTGCCCGAAACTTCCAGCTGGGATTTTTTTCCATCAAAAGGGGATTTTAGTAAAACCATTATAAGGGGCTTAGTCACAGAAAAGCAGTTGAGCTGAGACAGGGGTAGATTAGCTTTAACATGCTTGTTTTTGGCACTAGGGACAGGGGTGGAAGTTACACCCAGCCGCTCATATGCAGCCTCCCTCTGTCTGTCTGAGTTCCTGGCAGGTGTGCGAGGGAGATGTCATCCCCGCACGCTGCGTGTGGAAACCTCTGCGATAAGAGGAAGGGAATGGGTAGCTCAAACAGAAGTTCTCACGCAGTGTGGTCTGCGTCTCTAAAGCAAAAGTCACTGCCATCTGATCAGTGTCTGGTGTGGTCTGTGTAAGTTTGCTAATGGACAGGTGCCTCTCCAGAAGGAAAATCATGATGGGCAGTACCGGTTGCAGTCTTAAGGACCATGTCCCGACTGTGCCTTTGATCTGTGTGGGTGGCCACTGTGAATCACTCCAGAGACAGTAGCCGTGAAGATGGATATGGCCGGAGCAGCTGGTACAGCTGCAGTCTGAGCTGTACCTGGTTTTGTGACTAGACTTCAGCCTTTGGGACTATCCAGGCACTGCTTTTTGTCAGCTATGCATTTGTTTTGTGAAACTCACTGTTGCCTTAAATGAAAGCTGCAATGTCTGAAGAAGGTGAAGAATATTTTGTCGGAATGGTTCCTGTTGCTGGGAGCTCTTCTACAACCCACGCTCATGCATCCGCACTTCTGGTGGCCCTGGGTGGCACAGCCTGCTATGAGAATACTAGGACCTGAGTCCTGTACACGCAGTGTTTCTTTGTCCTGATCCTTCCTCCCGAGTGTTACAGTAGGCTGGGAAAATTCATTTCTGTTTTTCCTCCTAGCCAAGCAGTGCAGGCTGGCAGAACTGGGGATGAGGAGGGGAGATAGGCACTAGACATGGTTCTGCCACTGATTTGCTATATAACCTTAGTCAGGTTGCTTCCACCGCTTTTTCCACATTAGTGATGATACTTCCCTTTCTGATGCCTGAGCAGGTAAGAGCTAATTACTAATTCTAGTGAATTACTGGGTATATCTGCTTCTGAAAAAAAGGTACGATCGCTGTATCTGTAGCAGCAGTCTTAGAAGTAAAAATAATAATAATAATCCAGTTCAAGTTCAAAAAAGGACATGCGCATACCGTCTTAGATACCTTAATCGTTAGGGAGGTATCCTGTGGAGTAACTGCCAACAGTTTAGCAAAGCCCAGCACAACAAAACTGAACTAAAATAATCAAAGCATTAATTTAAGTGTCATCCTACTCTGCTACTATTCTCACACTTGCACACTTTTCAGAAAAGCCAAGAAAATAATTTCTCCATGTCAAGCTGGAAATGTCAAAAGCTTTGGACTATTCAGGATTAGGTCTTACAAAAAAGTGCTAAATCTAAAATCAGTGAAGAGCCTTGCTAGTTATCTGATCTATACCAAAGAGTGTCGAGCATGGGCTTTCCCCTACTCAGACTGCAGCGGTGCAGACTAGGGAGAGAGGTGGTGCAGTTTCTGAGCCATTTGGGGCTTTTCAAGTCAAAAACTTCTTTCTTTTTTTTCTGAGGAAACCCACAGACAGTTCAGGTCCTGAAACACAAGTCTCTTACGCAGTGATGTGTTGTTTAGTGATCAGAGAGCTATTTTTCCACACCAACTTTGTTTCCACTTTGATTTAAGGTGTAAACCCGTGGGGGTCTTGTCTGCCCTTGGGAGCGTGCAGGGACGTGCTCGAGTTAACCAGCAGGAAATGAGGCACTGATGGTGACGCAGCTCCCCGCGGCCTGTAGCACAAGTGAGCGTTTTGGGGTGAAGACTGGTATCTGGGAGGGAAACCTAGTTCTCAGTACACAAGGAGAGAAGAGTTAGGCATTTATCCGCATCAAATCATGGATGGCTTAAGCTGCTCCTCTCGCTCTGCATTAACCATAATAAACTTGACTTTTGTCATCTGTGCTTAAGAAACGAGTTGCGAGGTAGGTCACGGGGAACAGGAGTAAGCTCCTGAAGACCCATGGCAGTGGAAGCAGCATCAGAGGGACGCAGGGCGCCGCGGTGCCTGTCTTGGCAAAGCGGGGTTGCGCTTTCCCTCCTAGTTTCTCCTCGGAGCTGGTCTCTCCAGGCCTGCGATTTTTAGTTAGTCACATCTGGGCTCCGCTGCTGCCGGTTTTGTGAGCGCACTTGCACCCTGGGCGCCCTAGGCCGGGCGCCGCGACGCTTGTCCATGCCCGAGGAGGGAGCGGAGGCCCGTGTCTGCCGCCGCGGGGTCGCTCCCCTCTCCCCCCCCCCCCGCAGGCCCCCGCTCCTGCCGGGGCTCCGGGGGACACGGGGGCGCCGCTGCCGCCTTGGTGGCGCCTTTCGGGCCGCTCGCCCCCAACCCGCGGGCCGGGCCGGGCCGGGCCGGGCCTGGCCGGGCGGCGGCGGCACTCAGCGGGCAATGCTGCCGCCTGGCGGCAAGTCTCCGAATCACTAAGCTGTGCCTGGAGATGGGAGAATGACGGGGAGGAAAAGGACTGGGAATTGCCCCTTGCTAGATCCGAGCACATTCAGTTCTGTAGCCAGATAAGAGTTCGTGTCTCTGTAGCCCTCTCACGTGAAAATACTTGCTCAGGGCATGTACCTAGTGCCCAGTATTAAACTTCTGGCCCGGTCTCCAAAACGCACCCCTGGTTTTTGGAAATACTCTAAGAAAATCCCATTTCCATTCATCTTTCTGTCTTAAGGACAGGTCAGAGATGGATTTTTTTTCTGAAATCTTCACAGTGCTATTTCAGGTTGGACTGGCATTTAGCTAATGCATTTGGTAGATTTAATTAAAGAGGGGGAAAAGCACTAGTGTCACTGCCAAACGTGGCTGGAATCTGAGTTCTGGCATAGGAGCCTGACAAACCCTCTCCAGCGCTTTATTTCATGCAGCTTAGGGCTGGGGAATTCAGCAGGAAGGGCTCTATGGCTGGCCACGGCAGGGAGCATTATGCAACCGAGCCAGCAGCTTTGGCATAGTGCCTAGCTGATGTCCTTAGGGGTCCTCAAATACTGCCTGAACCACCCAGTTGAGTTTATCGATTATCTTTTCTCCACAGAAGGCACTATTAAAGAGCTGCTGGCTAAAAGAGTGGGATTTAAGGCAGGAACAAGAGAGACAAAAAAACAAGAGTCCCCTCTGCTAGAATGAACCCATGCGTGTAGCGAGGCTGCCAGATCTAAGGGACAGCTACCTTTGAGCTGTTAAGGGCAGCGTGTGTTAACCTCTAGTTTCGGTTCCAAAAACTTTGGGTGTCTTGGCCACCCAGCACTCTTCCCCCACTGACCCCAGTTATCTATTAATGGGGAAACCAAAGCCCCCAGAATTGCCACAGCAAACAGCTTCAGCAGAACGAGCAACGTGGGGTGAGAAGGTATAAAAATGAATAAATCTTTCATGCTTAGCACTGACTAGCACAGACCTCCCATGTGCTAGTCCAGGGCAGTAGGACCCAGGTGGAGCCTCCTTCTTCCACCCCATCTACCCCCCCCCCCTCCACAAATGTGGTCTTGGAGGACCAGGGAGAGGAGCCAGCCACAGGCTCCAGCCAGGGGAGCAGCTGCTGCAGCAGACCAGGGACCCTCACGTGCTTGGGGACATTGCTGCAGCTTTTGAGCCAGCTTCCCCCTGCCTGTGCCACTTAATCCCTGGCCGCCTCCTCCTCTTCCTCTCCTGCCTGGGCGCTTTTCCTCCCCTTCACTTCACACCTGCTGTGCTCCACTTTGTGCCACCACCTGCATAAAGCAGGCTGGGCAGCTAGTGAGCTCCTGGTTTAGCCTCCGCACCTGGCTTGCACTGCTGTAGGCACTCCAGGGCAGGGGCTCTGCTGCCTCAACTGGCAAGTCTGGACGTGCTGGGAGAGCTTTTGGTCGATTCAGTAGTGACAGCTGTGACCAAAGGGCCAGGACACACAGGGCTGCCTCCCAGCCCCACGTGCTCACTCACTGCTGCTTTGGTGAGTCTCTGGCATGTGTTTGGGCACAGCAACATCCGTGACACGGGTGGGATATTTCCAGTTCACTTCCAAACAGTGATTTTTTTTTTATGGTTTTCTACCTTGGTTGCCAACTGAGTCATGTTCAAAAATTCAAGAGGGGCTGGAGAGTGAAAATTAAGTTTCCCTGTTACCCTGAGGAGTTATATCGTAATTGGTCTATGGTTGTTAGCAATGGATTATTTATTTGAAGAAACCCTTTTCTATACTAATGAACACATGCATTCTTCCAACTCTGCCTCACTGGACAGTAAGGCCTACATCTGTGCCCAGGACAGGACTGTCACTCCCGGGTGTCGGAGAGAGGGAATCCATAGGGAGCACTTGCTCCTTCTGTGGGAACAGTCTGGTGCATCTAAACACCAGGCTTCAGAGAGGCTTGGCTTCCATTTAAACAGCATGCTGGGCCATGCGGGTAATGGGGAGAGGAAGGATTTTTTTTTTTTTTAAGTCCTATTTCTGATTATGGATTTTAAAAAGAACATGCATGTTATGGTCATTTGGATGTTGAAGTATTATCCATGTGAACATGGGGCTTAATAAAGAGCTGCTGTGTGTTTCCACTGAAATCCAGCAGAAACAAACCTACCTAGTAGGAGATCCATCATTCTCCAGCCATTGCTAGAACTGCAGTGAACACTTAAATTTTCAGTGGCAACAGGAACCTGATCTGGAATCCCTGTTGTTTATAGTGTTCATGCATACATCCTCTTTTTCGGTCAAGAAGTTATTGTAGACTTTTTTTTTTTTAACACAGGGAAGAAAGACCCCACACCTCCTTCCAAGTAAAGGAAGATGGATATAGTGTCAGGCTCAATTAGATCCAATTGTGGTGGCCTTCCCTAAAGCGAACAATGCTGCTTTTGTGATGAACTCCCAGCAGAAAGCCTGGAAGTCTTGGGGGGGGGGGGGGGGGAGAAGCCAACCCCAAAAGCCTGACTCTTGAGGCAGTCTAGGTGCCAGCCCTTCTCAGGATGTGGAGGAGGTAGTGTGCAACTCTGTCCTCTTATAAGGTATTTTCCCCTTGAAAGTGAGACACTGACATGAAAGGGGTGAGGATGGTTAGAGCTGGTAACAAAGAACTATGTATAGCCAAGTCTCAGCCAAAAAACATCTGTAAACGCACAGGTTAAGTGCCCAGAACAGGTTCGTAGAAGCCGAGAAGCGGAGGGGACCTCTTTTGTGAGGGCCGTGCTGCGGGCAGTTCTCCCACCTGGAGCAGAACTTGGGTGAGGGCTGCCGGAGCGGGATAGCCGGGCTGGAACAAAGTGGCCTGCTCAGCACTGGAAGTGCTTAAAATGCAAATGTACAGGAACTTCAGACCATCCCCCTCCCTCCTCTGCATGGAGGAAAGCAGCTTAAATACAGCCAGGCCTGGAGAGGAATGTTAAAAAGAGGGGAAGAATCACCCTCCTCCTTTCCATAGGGACCCTCTCACGGCGAGATTCAGTATGCATGACTGAACAAGCAAGCAAGGACAGCTCCTCTTTTAACTTTCCTGAACAATGGCTTCGGCTTCTTCCACCATTTCGCATTCTCCCTACCCCAACCCCTCCTTCAGAAAAGGAAGGGGGCAGCGGGGGGAAGAGAAAGCCCTGCTGCAGGACTTAGAGGGAGAAAAGCTTTGTTTCCTGCCCTATAAACACCGCTTAAGCTCCATCTCAAACAACAATAAAAAACCCACATCGCACAAGTCTAAAAGGGACTCTGTCAGGTTAAAAGTCATACATTAAAGAGAAAGATTATGGTGTAATACAAAGGACACCTTAGATTATTCCAACATTTTTTTTTAATTTGCAGTTTACTTCCTCTTTACTTTTATCTTTGCTTGGGCAATGGAAACCAACCAAGCCATTTCAGATTTCCCAGGTTTTCGTGTGCGGGCAAGAGTGCAGTTTTAGGTGATTGCCATTACAGGAAACATTTTTATTTGATTGGTCTTCTGCAGGGGATGGTGAGGATGAGTGTCAGTTTAAGCTAAGTAAAGCACAAAAAACATCTGCCACGTACCTGAAGCTTTAAAAATTAATAAACACAACCCTCTGTCCCCCCTTCCAAATGGTAGATTTCCTCTACCACAAAATGTTTAATTTGCCTGATAGCAAACTTTAGCAGTTTCAGCATGTCTGACCTCAGACCGACCAGACACATAACACTCTTCTGCTGTGTAACTCAGTTTCTCTTTACAGATGCTGAGAAAAGGTAAATTCTCACATACAAAGCTGCTCCTACTAAAACCTTTTTTTTTTTTTTTTTTTTTTTTTTTTTTATAAACTTTCGATTACGATGTTACTCAACATCCTGCACAGGAGGGACCAGACGCTCTCTTTCCTTTCTCTCACCAGACTTGGCAACTCACTGAAACAAGAGAGAGCAGCCCCAAACCCTCCACATAAGCTACTACAGCACGCTTACCAAAATCAACAGATAAGATACCTGTCTTTAAAAAGCACAGACAACACAGATACAGCTTTTTTCAAAAACATACTTCATATTTCCTCTTTTATTATATAAATATCAGTTTAACCTTTTACTGTAAGAATATAAAATGTTTTAAGAGGATCTTTGTTATTTTTTATACAAATTCACAAACAGTACAATTAATCCATAGGGGTCTCTGGGTTTGCGTTAACTCCATGGTCTGGCCTGTTACTGTGGAGGATTTGAGATTTTGAACATATGAGCAAAAAAAGCCAAGATACTTTTCTTAAAAAAAAACCCAAAACTTATTCTTCCTCTTTAAAATAATAATAAAAAAAATCTAAAGAACCAGCTCCATTTTATTGACAGAACAGAGATAAGACAGATGAACTTCAGTCTCCTCCCCTTCACATTACAGCCTCAGGGCCTGCAGGCCTGCTTTGCTCCTCTCTCCACTTACGAACAGGAAGCCTCACATAGTGACCTTTTGTAGGTGATTTGGGAGGGGAGAGGAAAATATTTGCATATATCTATATATATAAAAATTTTTTTTAAACGAACTTGCATTTTACACATTTCTGTTAACAGTAGCCCAATCCTTAGCATGGATTCTCACATGTTACATGTTTGTGCTAGAAGAGTAAAAATGCAGAAGCACAGTTTGGGTCCCCAATCCCCAATGAAGAGGGAGGGAGAGGCACAACCAGAATGTGAAGGCAGGACACAGTAGGGTCAGCTTAAAAAATAAAAATTAAAGGAGAAAGGGGGGAGAAGGGAGAGAAAAGAAAAAAGTACAAACCCAAGGGGCATTATTCCAGTCTAGGCACAAAAATGTTTCAGTCTGAAAATCTCTTTCCTGTAAGAATTCCAGGGTTTTTGAGGAAAAAAAAAAAGTAACAAATTAAAACGAGGTAGCCAGACGACATATATATATATTTATATATATAGAATATATTCAGCAGAAAAAAAATGTACTTAAAAATCCACAAGAACAGCAACTTCAAATGTCTTTAAAAATAAAACCATGTAAGAAAATGAATACTGTAAAGAAGAGAACGGATGAGGAAAACTGGGATCAGTTATAAGACATAAGCAAGGGATAAGTGGGAGAGTTAAGAGGCTGTTTTTGTAGCAGTAATTTTTTTTATGCATTTCAAAATAAAAACAGGTCACAGTATCTCAAAAGAAGCAGAAATGAAACTGGAGATTCTTCCTCAAGTCCCATGGGCAGAGGGGAGCTATTCGCCCCTTCCACCCACTCGCCCCCAATCCAAAGAGGAATGGATATGTAGCTGGATATGTCTTTATCCTCATTGCCAAGAAAGAGAAGGAGGGGAGAAAAAGAGAGAATGATGAAAGGGAAGATGCGTCTCTCGGTAACTCTCAGCGTCCCCCAGTATGCGGGGAGGTTTAAGAGACCGGGGTCTGTGTCCAGTCCCTGCAGAGACAGGAGAGGGAGGAAATGGTTATCTCGATCTCCAATACGGAGAGATGGGGGAGAAAGAACAGAGTGCCTAGGCTTTCTCTTTAACCATAGCGCAGGATGACACGGAAACATACAAAAGGAGAGGTTGCAGCTATCCCTATTCTCAGTGCAGTGGAGAACTGGAATAGTGGGAGATTGTACCCACCCACAGCAGAGAATAACATGGAACTGGAGATTGAAAACAGATTAAAAAAAGAAAAAAAAAGAAAAAAAAATCAATGTACCTAGGGAGCAGTATTTCTGTCACAATTCCCAGTTGACGGGGGAGGGGCAGGCGCAGAGGTGGAATGGTTTTACCAAAAGCTGTGTCTGTGCCCAGTGTGCAGGAGGACTGGGTGGCCGGGTATGGAAATGTAGCTAGGAAGCTTCTGCTGCTGCTGTTATTGTTTGTTCCCATCTCCATTCCCACTCTCCTTTACAAAAACAAAAAATAATCTATTCTCAATAAATGGCAGAACAAGGGTCTGTCTTTATCCATCCTTAGTGCATGAGGGGATGGAGTCAAGGAGTGGGGATAAAGAGGGGTATCTCTAGCCCCAGTGCATAAGATTGTGGGCTTCTGCCTCTTCTGTAGAGAAGGATGCTGTGGGGGGGAGGGGGAGCTCTGTTTCCCAAGTATGGAGCTGGAGGCATGACCTGGAAAGGATAGGTGCTTTCTCTCTCTCTCTCTCTCCCCTCCTGTTCCCCCCCCCTTCCTCCTCCTCGTCCCCTCCTCCAGAGCAAGGGTGGGTGGGCAGCAAGGAAGGGTCAAGGATATACTTTCTCTCTCTATATATATATTCCTTCCTCCAGTGCCAGGGTGCGTGGGTAGCATGGCTCTGTGCGTGCCCCTCTCGCTCGCTCTCCTCCATTGCAGCAGTCAGTCAGTGAGTCCGTGAGTCCCTCCAGAGGAGATGGAGGTCTCGGGGTGCCCCCCTCCTCTCACCTGACCTTCTCGCTCTCAGTCATTTCCCAAAGTCCCAGGTTGAGCACCTTGAGGCAGGGCAGCTGGGTGATGCGCTCCAAGCCCCGCTTGGTAATGCGGGTGCAGCCATAGAGGTCGATGCCTGTGAGCTGGCTGAGGTGTTCTGCGATAAGCTCCAGGCCCTTGTCAGTGATGCGGACGCACTGGCCGATGTTGAGGGTGCGAAGGCCATGCATCTGTCGCACCATGCGGTTGATGCCCTCGTCGCTGATGTGGCAGGAGCAGAGGGAGAGGGAGCGCAGCCCGTCCAGGCCCTGCGCGATATAGGCTAGGCTCTGGTCGCCCACCTTGTCGCAGAAGGAGACGTCAAGGCCGGACAGCCGCAGGCTGCCCATGGCCAGGTGCATGATGCCCGTGTCGCTGATGTTGTCGCAGGAGCGCAGGTTGAGGCTGCGCAGGCTGCTCATGTGCGACAGGTGCAGCAGCCCTGCGTCCGAGATGCCCCCGCAGAAGCTGAGGTTGAGCTGGCGGAGGCGGCCCAGCCCGCGGGCCAGGTGCTTGAGCGAGAGGTCGCTGAGCTTCTGGCAGTCCTGCAGCGTGAGCTGCTCCAGGCCCAGGCAGCCCTCGGCCGCACTGCGCGTCATGCCCGCCAGGTGCCCGATGCCCACGTCGGAGAGGTGCCGGCAGGAGCGCAGGTTGAGGCTCTTAAGGCGCTGCAGGCCCCAGGCGATGAGGAGCAGGCCGGTGTTGGTGATGTTGCTGCAGCCGCCCAGCTCGAGCACCTCGAGGCCCTTGAGGTACTGGGCGATGCGGCCCAGGCTGCTGTCCGTGATCTGCTTGCAGAGGCTGAGGTTGAGCGAGCGCAGGGAGCCGATCTCGGCCACGAAGGCGTGGCCCAGCCCGTTGTCGGTGAGGTTGTAGCAGCCGCTGAGGTTGAGGCTCTCGATGTCCGCCATGCCCTGGATCACGTAGCTCAGGCTGCGCCGCAGCGACAGGATCTGCACCCGCCGGATGCCCCGCGCCGCCAGGCTGGGGAAGAGCGAGGGGTTGGCGCGGCGCAGGTGCAGCTTCGCCTCCACGCCCCGCCACACGGAGCGGTGGTAGGCGGCGTCGCGCCAGGCCGTGCACACCTGCGCCGCGCGGCCCTTGTCGCGCACCTCCAGGTACCCGAAGATCATGGCCAGCAGCTCCGGGAACAGGCACGAGATGTGCGTTTCCATCGCCCGCCCGCGCCCGCGCCCGGCCGCCCCCGCCGGCGCCGCGCTCCGCCGCCGGGCCCGGCCCGCTTCCGCTCGGGGCCCGCCCGCCTTCCGCTGCGCGCCGCGCTCCTCCTCGCCGCCGCCGCCGCCCTCACATCGCCGGCCCGGCGGCGCGGCCCGCGGGGAGACGCTGCTGCGCGACCGGGCCCGGCCCAGCCCTGCCGCCGCCGCCGCCTTCACCGCCGCGCCGGGCGGGCCGCGCCGCCGCTGCTGCCGCCGCGCTGCTGCCGCCGCGCCGCGCCGTGCCGCATCGTGCCGCCTCGCGGCGGGCGGGCGGGCGCGCCCCGGCGGCGGCCCCCGCGCTCCGTCCCTGGCGCCGGCCGCCGAGCCCCGCCGCCTCCCTTTGTCTCCGCGCCGCCGCCGCCGCCGCTCACAGCCCGCGGCCCCGGGCCGCCCGCATCCCGCGGCGGCGACTAGCAGGCAGCGAGGCAGGGAGGTCGCGCCGGCGCGGCCCGGCGCGGCCCGGCGCGGCCCGCCCCGCCGCCGGTACCGACTCCGCCGCTCCGGGCCCGGCCGCCGCCGGCCGGCCGCCTGCTCCGCTCCGCCGCGCCGCGCCGCTCGCTGCTGGGCCCCGGCGCCGCGCTCGGGCCGGGCGGGGAGGGGGGAGGAGGAAGGGGGAGGGGGTGAGGGAGGGAGGAGGCGACGCTGGGCCGGGCCTGGCGGCGACGCTGCTCCCCGCGCCCCCCCCCCGCGCCGCTTGCGCAATGGTACGATCCGGAACACTCCGAGCCGTCGCCCTGGAAACAGCGCGGCCCATTCGCTGCGCCTCGCCGTTAACCGTTGCGGCGCCGCAACCGCCCGCCGCCGCAACCGCCCCTCCGCTGGGGAGCGCCCGCGGAGCGGGGCCCTGCTCCCCGCCCGCCCTGAGCCTGGTCTGCGTCTCGGCCTCCGAGGAGCAAGCCCCCTCCGCAGGCACCCCGTGGGAGCCACAGGCGCGTGGCCTTGCAGCGCTCGGTGACTGGGAGGCCTCCAGGCGGCCCATTTTAGGACCTCCGTGGCTGGGCAGCAGAAGCGAGCGGCTTGCCCTAACGGTCTCCTTGAGCTGTCGCTGAGAATGGTTTAAGTTCTCACGTAAACCAAGCGATTTCCAGCGTTTTCCAGCAATTTCAGGAAAGATCCTTTGAAACCCACTGCCTCTCTGTAGCCTCATGTGCCGGTAACCGTGCGTGCTGTGCTTCCACATTGGGCACATATTGCACGGGTGTTAAAAATGGGTTAAGGCCTACTAAGCCAGGTAAGGCTTTTGGAAGCAGTTTCAGAAGAGCAGTGCTACTCTTCGGTGCCAGAGAGCTGTAACAAAAAAAAGTAAAGTTCACATTTGTTCATCCCGACAGGCCGCATTTTTAATACTGTTTGGAATACTAAAATACTACTAAAATCAGCCGAGTTACTGACGTGTTTGCTATACTGAAACTTTCACTAACCCAAAGGAATAGGCTCTATTTTAATCATCATCTAAATTTATCTACTACAGAAACGCCCCTGGCTCCATCTTCATGTATAGCTTCCATATTAGCAGTCTCTGCTGAGCGCTTAGATGTTAAATGCTTAGTTTTCACTCTGCTTTTTTTTTTTTTTTCGCTTTTTGCTTTAAGCAAAGGCAGAGGCAGCGAGAGTGGAATGACTCTTAGACCCTGATCCTGCAATGAGATCCCAGTGCATATAAGCATCACTGTTGACATTAGGTTGTGGTTTGGCAACACAGAAAATCCAGCAATAGAACTCCTGTTACTGGCTCAAAAGTGCCGTGGCCACGTGAGGCAAAGCGCTGGCCTGGTATTCATTCACTCTGCCTGGTCAAGTTAATTCAAGAAGTTTTTGACAGGTCAACTTTTTACTAGCAGACTCTATGCTGGATCAGGTATCACTGTACGCAACTCGAGCCAAATCAGGTATCATCTGCACCCCTGCAGTGGGCATAAAGCCAGCATAAAATTGCCATTGGCTCTGTATCCTGTGCTCTGGCTCGTTCAGAAGCTTGATCATGTGCCTCGGCCTGATCCCGATCAAATTTGTGGTCCAGAGTGATCCAGCAATGTGCAGACCTGGCTTAAATGGTCACAGAACCACAGCCTCGCACAGATGCTGTACCAGGTGTCACCCAGTGCTAATTATCTTCTTAGCATTGTTTGTTTATTTGTGCATGTACCATCAGATTAATATGAAAACGGTTAGGGGAGTCGATTTTGCTGAGCAAGAGGGCTCTAAACCTGCTTCTGTGCTTAGACCAGTCGTAGAACACTTCAACCGAAAATGAAAAGTTACATAAAGTCAGGAGCAGAGGAAAGGTACGGCATGTGCAATGTGTCATAGACTGCATGGGCCTGGCTGTGCAAGCAGTGTTCAGCCGAAGAGAGTGGGGCTGCTCACAAGAAGGTCGAGTCCAGTAGACATCAGGCAACATGTGAAAGAAATGTGGTACAAAGGTGGTGTTGGCATATCTTAGTGGTTGTTGCATTACTCATAACTGGCAAAGCTACAAGCAAATTATACAAGTCATTCTGAAAGAGTGCTAATGAAGTCTTTTACCGTATTATCCTGTATTTGGTTACGGAAACTTACCATGGAAATAATTCTATAATTCCTGTTTTTAAGCCTTCTACCTTGAAATCACAGTTGAGGGGAAGGGGGAAAGGCACACTCCTTAAACCATAGGAGCTTACTTTAATTATTCTTTTTCTTATATCTTAGCATGCTATGTGTTTAATGCCTGTTGTGTGTATCCAGCAAAGGCTAGAAATAGGTGATGCCTTTTTCTGGAGACCCTGAAGTCCCCTTTCTCAGATGTTACACTTTGAGTGTCTGTCTGTGCTTCATTGTGAACTAGTAAGATTTAGATGTTACATGGAGGAGCCCTGAAATTTGGACTCATAATCCTAATCTGCTGTGTTTTGAGGGGGAAGGACAGAAAGTATTTTTGTAGTAGTTTTTTATTGTCTGCTTTATCTAAATGATAGATGTTTGGAAATAGACTTTCAGAAAGACAAAGTAAAAGTGCGCAGACAGGGGCAATTTTTCACACGGTTGTTTGGTTGATTTTGCATTTCCAGGAGTAAAAAAGTATGTGCCATGTTTATCATGATCTCATATGGTATAAATAGGAGGTGGTAATCACCATGTGATAAACTGCATTTTATTAAAAATCTGACTGCCTCATATGCACTCTGACCGCTAATCTATCCCCCTGGAACTATTTCTAACATTCCAGCCCCTTGAACAGCTCCGAACAGCCGCTTTCTCTTTTTGAAAGCACTTGACAGATAAATGTTTCATTCTTTTTTTCCCCAATTACACCGGTGTTCGGTGGAGGCTGGACAGTTTTGCTTGGCAGTGGTTCAGGAGGATCTGCACAACTGACTTGTGGCTTCTGCGACTGGAAGCGATCCATGCCAATAAAGCTGCACCATCACCTATCCTGTATCTTGTATTGCACATTTGGGCATAATGTCCATTGGGTCTTTCTGCAGTTTCATCTCGGTCTGTCCCTATTTTTTCCTTTTGCTTCTTAGTGTGCAGGATAACATTTCTGCCCCCACCCCACCTTTTCCATGCCTGGTTTAAATTAATCATTTAAGAGATAACAAATACAGATTCCTCCCCTACCCTTCCTTTTCTTCTGCCACCCTGCTCCCTGTGCTTTCTGCATTTTTAAAGCTTCAGCCATGGAATGGAAGATTGCTGAATTTATCCACAGGAATCTTCTTGGCATTTGGCTTTTTCTCACTCATGGGCAATCCCACTGATTGCAGGAGAAATGACACCAAACCACTTAAACAATAAAGCCCATAGTCTTCAAACACTGCTCTCTCTTTTGATCCATTCAACCTTAAATTGGTTCCTAAAGTAATATATTTCCCCACCTTGCCTAGCTAACCTTACTGCTTTCCCTACATTGGCTGTCTCTTGCCTTCTCCTGTACCTGCAGTCACTACTCCCTCCCTTGCCCCACGCGCACCACGCTGTCCCACATCCCAGCACCTGAGGGACAACAGGCAGCTTCACCTGGTGGAGCGGAGAAGACTGCACAGAGCGGGTGTACAGACAACTCGGATTCGTATGCTTCCACGCATTATGGCCAAGATTATTCAAGAGGTATTAGGGAGTTAGGAGTCCAGGGAGGTCCTTGTTCATGCAGACAGCATTGGAGATCTAGGCTTTTATTTAAAACAGTCATTTTTCGGACCAGATAGTGTAAAGAAAATACAACTAGCAATTGTAACATTATGTTGCAATTGTAACATTTTGTTCCTCTTGCCTTGGCGAAGCTTTGTCCTGGGTGTTAGGTCACAATGAAGCTTTCCTGAAAAGTGAAAAACAGTGTTTCTACTGTATGTGGCAGGTACCCTGACTTTAATATGGTGAAGTGCTACACGAGTCTGTATTTTAGAACTAGGTGGTTCCGTGTGGACAAAGTAATTCTGATCTGCCATTTATTTCCTGGTGTCAGGGCGGGGGGTGTTTTCAGTCAAAATACAATATACTGTTAATATTTAGTCAGGTGCTGGGGCAAAATTCAGGTCTGATGTCTCAGTGCAAACACTGGCTCTAAATTTGAGCCTGTGGGGTTTGCTCTTTTTTTTTTATTTGGGTTTTGATTTTACTTGTCAGTCAATGACTGACAAGACTATAACTGTGTTTATATGAGGAAGAATGCTCAGAGGGTAGAAAGCATGGGAGTTCTAGTTTATATTCCCAGTTTTGCCATTAAATTGCTCAGTGACCATTGCTGCTGTAATAGAGTGAACCATCTGTGGATGAAAGGACTGTGTGAAGAACCAAAATAATATATTACGGTGTTGGCTCTTGGACTTGAATTTCGTGTACCTATCACGTACAGCTCATCTGCTCTTGTGTGACAGGACCATCTGGTGGTTAGACAAAGTGACCTGGGCCCATGACCACAGGCAAATTGCTGCTGCGCCATGTATATCAGATCTTTCATAGCTCATATGAAGTTTTGTGCATGATGGTTACAACTCGGCGAAAGAAAGTGTTCTGGGAGTGCAGGAAGTAAAATCCCAAACCTGAATGCTTGCAATTCATTGCACTGAGCACTGTTTTAAGTGTTGAGCTTCGTCGTTCCTTTGTTAGCAGTGCCAAAGAAGATCAAGATGTCAGAAAGTATCTGATGTAATCATTATTAAAAGCAAAGTGGTACAAAAACAAAGAGGCCTTTCAGATAGTAATTGCTTTCGTAAGCCTTGCCTGGGGATTGAACTCTAAGACCTCTATAACTCGAGTGGTTCATGTAGTCACAGCCCATACCTGTGTCTGACATGCTGTGTAGTATCTGCTACAGCAGCATGTTTGTGAGATCTCTTTCTGCAGCAGTTATTTTGTCCAAAATCCAGCAGAGCAGGCTAAAACTCTGTGCACGTTCAGCCTGGGACAGAGGATATGTTCTCCTGAAGTAGCTGGCCTTGGGCTGAGATCAGAGAAAAGTGGGTGCATAAAAGTGGCTGCGACTTCCCCTCTGCCGGAAGGTTTGCATGCAGTCAGGACAGACGTAGCAACACCGGCCAGCTTGCCAGTAAGGGTTATTTGGCTATCCGGGAAGCTTGTTGCTAGTCATCTCTGTCAGAAACTCCGAGGAAGGGGCAGGCATCAATACCTGCACTTGTTCCTCTCCAGTCAAGTCTTGCCTGGGGCACATGGCAGCAAGGTCCGGGGAGGGGTGATTCATATATTCTTGCAATAGCAAGAGTTAGATGTAACCTGACAAGAAGGTAAGCTTGGTCAGGGAAGAGACAGAAGTAGCTGTCCAGTTCGCGAAACACAGTATTTTTTTATCTGGGGATTACTGCAGTGTTAATTTTAACTATTAACTCCTCCCTCTCTGGACCTCTCTGTTACATTTTCAGGTAACAAATAGCATTTTAAAATTGGCAATTCACTAGAATTGGACAAAGTTATGTCACCTGCCCTACAAATATTGTCTCCAAAGTAAGTTCTTAGAGGAAAAATGAAAAATGGGGCAGTACTGTTTTGGAAACATGCTGTGAAAGTCTGAGCCACAGTTAGAGCCCAGCCTGAAAGAACACAAGCTGCAGGTAAGAGTTATAAAATACAATTTTATATGGAATGCAGGTTAAAGATACAAAATACAATTTTATACAGAATGCAGGATTTGCGTTAGTTCTGGCCAAAGGAAGATTAGTTTAACATCTTGCTCCTAAAAGTAATAGTGCAGAAACTTCTGGTGCTAAATTTGCCTGATTTTCAGAAATTTTTCTGCTGCAGTTCCAGAGAATGCAGAGAGAAGCAGTGGCAGAGGGAGGTGACTTTCAGAAGCTGCACTTGTTCTTGCTTCCATTCTTGGGTACATGCAGACACCCTAAAACCTCATTCAAACTGCTGAATTTCCCAAAGCATGCTATCCACCTGTGCACAAGAAAAGTGTTGAAAATCCTCCCTGAAAATATGGGGGTGAAGTTAAAGGGAGACACGAACAGGGTGGGGAGAAAGTGTGGGGTTTCCCAGTGTCAGAGGAAGATATAAAAAGATGTGTGTTTTATACTAGTTCCTCTTTCAACTTATTTCTGTATCATTCAGAAAAACAAAATAATCCTTTGCCTACAGTATATAGATTTATTTTTATGTGACCAGGCCCTGTCACGTACAATGAGAACACAACTTTCTTTAATCCCCATGGTTCCCAGTTTTTTTAAAAAATGTATGTGCACTTGAAAATGTGAGCTAGAAATATTGCTTTTAGTCCTTTCTTTCCAGAATATAAACTGACTAAATTATGTGGAAAAGCAGCTTGCGCTCCACTATTTTACCCGAGTTCTACTATTTTCCTAGTCTTGTCGGTGTTGTTGTTATACACTTTTTGCCAGCAAACCCAGTCTGTATTCTTTCTGTTCTTTTTGGAACAGTGAATCCTTTAGTATGAAGATTATTCCTTAATGCCCTGAAGCAGGAAACACAAACAAAAATCTCTAGATACATTGAAACCTGTGAAAATATTTATAGAATGGCAGTGGTTGCCAGGACATGGGAAGTAACAGGTAACTAAATAATACTCTTTTGCTTATCTGTAGTACCTTTCATTTGGTAGAATCAAAGCTCTGTGTAATCATTTAATACCATAAGCTTCACAGTGTTTCTGATTGCTTAGCAAGTTTTAGCCCCATTACATCTGTGGTAAAACTGAGGCCCAAAACGCATCTTCTGCAGGGACAGGAATTTGTTACCTGCAGCTTGACTTCATTTGAAATGTTGGGTGTTTGAGCTCACGCTGTCTCATGCTGGATGCCCAGAAATATAGGCATGAAATCAGTTTCTGGAAGCCGAGGCCTCAGTGACTTTCCGGAGTCACATGCTGAGTTTCTCGCAGAGCCAGGAGTACAGCCCAGATCTCCTGGCTCCCTACCCAGTGCCTGAGCTGCAAGGCCAATCCTTTGCTCAGCTTCAATGGATCCTAGAGAGCACTGGCATTTTAGCAAGTCAGCTGGCAACTTCGCTATGTTTTGTTTAGAATGGTTCACATTCTTCCATCTAATTCCCACACTGAAAATTTCCAACTTCCTCTTTTCCCCTAGCTGTCCCAGCAAGACATACTGAATATGCAGATGTGATGGCACACACACACATACATGTGCTTTTCCTGAAGCAACCCCTCAAAGTTTGTTCTGGATGTTTGTTTTACTCCAGTTCCTCTAATCCCCAAAGTGACATTAAACAGATTTTTTTGTTTAACCTTTGTATGAAACACTCTCTCTCCCCTTTTTTTTGGTAACGATGTGCGGTTTTAGTTACATTTCGTTATATTCCCTCGTGCGTGGAGGAGACACTGCATAAATGAAAACATATTGTAGTTATTACACACCATACACAAATTTCTTTTCAGACATCTCTCATACATGCTTTCTCTAGAACATATTTTTGAACGTGCATGTCACTATTTTCAAACACATTCACATAATAATAAATAACTCTGCTTTCACTGTACGAGTGTGCAGCAATATGAAAGCTGTTCATCCAAAGTCTTGGAGGTACATTTCAAAGGCAGCTGAGTACTCTGGAAAAATAGGGCTAATTTTGACCAAGAGCAGGAGTAGGAGCTAGGAGTCTTGGTAGCCTGTTTTTAGTGGTGAATTTCTCAGAACAAAAAAAGGCACTGGGCTTGATCAAAGAGCTACACACCATCAGCATGAGTGAAATAAAGACAATCAAAAAGCTGGCTTCTGCTTAAAGTGAGGAAGTTGTTTTGCTGTAACAGCATAAATCCTTAATAGGATTTCTTGCTTTCCCTGCAATATAGAAGCTCAAGCAATTCCTTCTCTCCTCCTACACCCTGCCCACCGCAGGCATGAGTGCACGGATCCTCGTACACCGGCTTTCTGTAGTCCACACCTGCAAACAAGCGTGCAGGACACCACACACACAAACTCTCCTGTGTGACACAACATGCTTCCCTCACCCGCAAGACAAGCAATCTTTACCTTTTCTACAAATACACTATTTCTGCAGGACAAACATGTATCTCACTGCAAGAACGTTGTATTTGGCCAAAAAAGCCAACATTGCATTCCAGATGAATAGCCATTCCACGTACAGAAATTCCCTAGTCCTTTCTAGTCAAGATATTCAATAACATATTGCCTAGAGAGAATACATACATTCAAAACAATGAAGGAAAAAAATCTGCAGTACTGTAAATGTTCTTTTGGATGGTAGCTTGAAATAGATTATTTTGATTTCCTCTATTTGAGTGGCAATTGGAAAACCTAAACCCATTTAATTTCTCCCATTGGTTACATATTTTCCCACTAACTTTAAGGAAAGCATAAACACTTCTCTTTATTTGAAAAAAGCTCTGTCTTCTATGCACTATTCTCTTGAGTTTGGGCAATTCTGCCTGAGGTGTCACTGTGAATGTGGAGTTAATAATAATTGTATTTACATGGTTTCACAGAAGGATATTTAAATGCATTAGAGCCTGTAACGTATCACAGCATCCACCGGCAATATCACAATACTGATCCTTGACAGGTGAAGAAATTAAAGTTCAGAGTTTCAGTTAGTTATAACCAAAAATCACTAAGCAAATCAGCAGCAGTGCTGGGCTTAGCAGGTCCTGACCTGACATCTTGCCATAATGCCCAGGCACAGGGTCACATCCCCACCTCGCCGAGCAGCACAGTTCCAGCCGAAATCATGGGAGTGCAGATGGTGAGAGCCAAATCACTGCCTTGCTACCTGCTCCTTGCTGCAAATGTCAGGGCAGGGCAATTTAAGGGCCACACTCGCGGAAAAGAAGCAGAACTGTCCTCCATCGGCTCTTGATAGTAAATTGGATTGAAAGACTGGCTGTCATGAGAAGTCAAAACTTCCAAGCTCCTTTCTTAAGTTTGCAGGATCATAACAACCCAAATAGGGTATCCTTGTCCAGCCCAATTGCATCTGGTACAGGAATGGTGAATTTTAGGGACTTCTTACGGTATTCGACGGGCTGCAAATGTGGATACTACCGACTATACTCTCAGAATGGCTTAGGCTCAAAGTCTCCAGTGTACATCGTCCATAGGCTTGAACTGTGTTTTCTGAGTACATGAGGTGTCAAAGAGGTACCTAAATGAAGGTTTTCCAAAGCATTTAACTCTAGGAGTTTTGAGTCTGGTGGTCACAACATTTTTTTTCACATCGAAAGCAGGAAAGGGGAAGCTCAGTTTTCTACATGCACTTCTGAAATCTGGGTTGTTACTTTGAAGCCCAGGTGTGAACTGGGTCTTTGGAGGATAAAGCCCCCATGGGTGGATTGCGGGATGTGCAAAGGACAGAGATGTGCTCAGAAACTGTCACTGTCGGTGGGATAACCAATCTGGTGGCAACTTCCACTGATTTTTCCTGATGTAAAGTAAGCTTTTGCTTCTGTTAGCCCTACTGGGCCTGCAGAGCTGTGGGAGAAAAAGAGGGAGTCTATTCTAGTGTCTGTACCACCAGCAAAAAATGTCACATTACAATTCGTGTTGAGGAGAAAAGTGGGAAAAAAAAACAGGTTTTTTTTGGAAAGCTTTGGCAGTTAAAATATCTATATAATAGGCCTTGAAAACCGAGTCAAATTCACAGTCATTGAGAAGGAATAAATTTGAGTAAAGTGCTCTGCAATTTTAGTTGCTTCTCCAGTTCAGATTTTTTTTTTCTTTCTACTCAGGGAGGGATTTCCAAAGCAGAAAATACTAGCTGCTACACTTCAAACATAAAGTAGTTAATTTAACACAGAGATGTCTTTCAAATTAGTGTGGTTATGAAATTTTTTTAATTTAAATATTTTAGATTTGTTTGCATGACTATGTTCTTGCTTTTCAGTTTGGCAGCAATATTGGTTTAAGTAGTTCCTGTCCAAGAAGCATATTTTCGCCCTCTCCATAGTGCACTCAGTTGTGCCCTCAGCCTGTGGCAATGTGCTATGAACTCAGTCAGGGAACTGATCCACAATCGAAAATCCTCCAAGGAATACAATTTTTCTTGAAGTGACAGCACGGCTCCATCTGGCCACGTGTTCCTGCTCTGCTTAGCCACATTTCGGATTCCCACATGAACCAGTCCAGAGAGTTAAATAAGTCAAAAACCAATAATTTTTTTGGTAAGTTTAATTCTGAATCTTTTTAACTCCCTGCCCTTGCTCACAGTGGAGCAGATGAAAATGAGGACCAGCACAGGAAGGAGACAGGCTGAGGGAGACGGAAGCCTGGGACTACAGCAGGGCCAATTTAGGCTCTGCTTGTGTTTTTGTGGAGCTGCAGCCTGAAAGAACAGTGTCCTGCATGCAGGACAGTGCTGGGATGAGCTCCAGGGGATGGGAGACGCAGGTATTTATTACCCCAGTAACGCTGCCAGCACAACCATATTGTGAGGCTACGGCCTCAGTCTTGGCACGCTGGCACATGAACAAATGGGTGTGAGCTGACCATGAATAAATTTAGATTGGAAATTAGAGAAAGAGTCGCAGCTTTTTGAGCAGTGAGATTCCAGGCAGAGGAGGGACCCCAAATACAAATCAACACTGAAATAACTCTTGCAAATTCAATTTGCAAGAGTGCATATTTTGCTGCAAATTTGTATCTGGCAACTCTTAAGGTCAAAATGTTATGATAGCATTTTTCAAATGAAATCTTAAATAACTTACTTTTATTCTGAGATCAGAACTGTACATATGTGATTAGTGCTAAAATAAAGGTGAGATATAAAATGATCTTTTTCTGGTACCAATGTATATGCAGTCTATTCCTAAGACAGTTTGAACTGATTTTGCTTAAGTTTGTTGCATTCAGAATTGACAGGATATTCCTAAACTGATTGGAAGTGACCATATAAAAGATAAGTTTTGAAACTGATGGATAAATTATTGTAATCATCTAATTATAGAGAGGGCTTTTAATATTCAAAATATATTAAGCATGCTTGGAAAATGTTTTTTTCTTTGCTTTGGAAACTGTGATAAGTGCGTAAATGATGCTGTTCACTGGCGCATTATTCCCCCAGTGTTTTATTGCTTGTGGCTTTGAATGCACTGTATTTGAGCAGGAATGATGTTTAATGGATGGAAGAAGTATTTGGTACTAAAAAGAATGGAAACAGAAAGCAGATTTTAATATTGACCCTGATTCAGGAAAATTAGGGTCAATATTAAGGGTAGACGTATGCTTACTTTTAAGCACCTGGTTTAATGCTTTACTGAACGGAGGTGAATCTGCACCACAAATTTACTGGTCTGAACCTGTTACCTAGCCTTCCTGCACCTCATTTTCCCTATCTGTAGGTTAAGGGAAAATAGTACCTGTTAGAGTTGAAGGCTCTAATGTATGGTGTTTATGTGCTTGCTTTGCAATTCTGTAGTGGGAGAAGAGCTGACTATTAGTATTATTTTCATTAGACTGGACTTCGTAAGAACATCTTTGAAGACTCTAACAGGAAAGAGAGAGAAAGTAAACTCAATTTGAATTTATTCCATGACTATTTCCTTTGGAAATTTATATTTGTATTCCTACATCAAGATTTGCTCGTTATGGTTTAAAAAAAGGAACTAACAGGAGACTATTGATCCAAGTCAGACTCACACCAATCCTTGTAGCTTATACTGAGTTGTTGGATGTCCGAAACAAAGAAGTAACTGTGCATCTCTGTGTTTCCTCTGGGTCTTTCACTCCTGGGGAGTTACAAACCAGTGCAGCAGCAGTTTAACTGTATTTAAATATTTGACTGTCTTTGCTAGTTAGTGGAAGTATGAAATGGAGTATGAAACAAACTAAAAAGTAAAATCGCTAACAGCAAAAAGTGAGGCCCAGGCCTGTAGATGCAGGGACATAAATCCTCTCAGTTTGGGATGGCTCCAGTGGGGTTGGAGGAGCTAAACACCACTTTGGGGAGGAGGAAGGGTGCGCTGTGCTTTGAAAGATCAGAGTAAGGAAGAAACTACTTAAAGTCATCCAGCTGTTCCCTTCCTCTGGCCTGTCCTGAAGTCTCTGCAGGGAAGTTGCTTTGACTTGGACTATCTTTCACTGCCTCGTTGCTCACACTGTTAAAGAACTTTGTCCTATTATCCTGCCTAATCTTAAGGAGGGCTGACATGTGTACTTGTACTGGCCATAACCCGAGTCCAGAGTTCTCTGCTCTCCGGAAATACCACAGCCACTACTGTCTTGCTAGCAGAGCAGAGGGCTGCCTTCCCCTACGCTGCTTGAGGGGTCCATGAGACAGGCAATATCGCAAGTGATACGCCAGCTTCCAAAGTGACTCCTGGTAAACAAACACAGGAAGGGTGTACTTTCTTCTGTTTCACTTTCCTCATGTTGTTTTCCCTTCTAAGATGTTTAATCCTCCATGTAAATGTAGCACTTGTGGAAAGTACTGGCTAGATGGCCTTAAAAGTTGGAATCTTTCATCCATGGAAAGCTGCAGTGTTGGCCAGCAGAGCATGAGCTGCCAACCTTGCCTGGGCTTATGGTTCAACTGGACATGCTGTGGCTCCTTTGAGGGGATCTGGGGATTCTGAAAAAGAAATTGTTAGCACAAATCAAGGAGGTGGATTGCCTATTTGGAAACTAAACTGCGACACTGCGGGCCTGTTAAATAAGCCACCAAACAATCATCAGAGGATAATGTTTGGTATTTTTCAAATATATATATTTAGTGATTTGCTGGATTATGACCACACATAGTGGGAGCTGTTTTAGTTTCTTATATGGCTTACCCATCTAAACAAATTACACTAAGATTGTTTCAATCTGTGATTAATGGTGGTCTGCTGCAGCTCTAGAAACTCAGGAATTCTATCAGTCATAAAAATGACAAGTGCAAAATTTGGGCCAAACGTGTCCCATCCCTCTCATGTAACTCCCAATTTAGGTTCTTTGGACCAACAAGCAAATAGAGCGTAGTGGACTAACCATGGAAAGGGGAATTGGATGGCCTGGAGTCTGTCTCTGGGAATATTGTGAATATTGATGTTTCCCAGGCAGACAGGTAACTGTGCTAGAATAATTCTATGTTGCTTCCCTCTCTTAAGCTGCAGGGTGCCTAACCAAGAATTTAGGAAAAAAAAGTCTCAGGTCACTTTTCTTCCTAGCCCCTACTGTGAAGCTCAGAATTGGGGAACATGAGCAAATTTCTTAGCCTCTTTGTGCCACAGTGCTTCTACTTAACCATCCAAAAGAGATATGATCGTTCTCAGCCACAAGGTGTGACAGAAGTGTGAAATTGCTTTTGTTTCAGCACGTGCAGAAGCTGCATGTGCTCCATAGGTCATTGCTGATTTTTTTGCACTTTTCTTTGGAACATCTGGTCTCTGTTAACCAGGTTGGCTAGACACTGGGATCCAATCTACCGTAAGGGTACATCTACCACCGAATCACCCGGATAGGGAGGTGGGGTAGTGTGAATTTATCCTTGGAGTTTGCTCCTTTTTTGTAGCAGGTGAGATGGTCTTGCAGCAGGTGAACTCACTGCCTGTCACATGAAATATTGTGGGATGAATGACAAGGATTGTGAGGTCTTTTGCTAGTGAGAAACTGGTTTATTCATAGAAACACTATACTTTTTAGCTATTCTAGTTTTAAATGGTAAAAAGATTTAATATCTGGTCTTTTTTGCTGTTCTTAATACTTCTGCTTTTCTTGCTACCTCCCTCCATTCTTGCTTGCCTTGGTTAGACACTTCAGGGACAGCTGTCACCAGGTCTGCTGAGACTGGCAGGTATGTCTTGGCATTTGCTGCACTACATGCCCTCGTGACAGTGAGACTGAATGTCATTGGTCAGGGGAGTCATGGAAAAATGAAAGAGCAAGGTAGTGGTGAAAGGAAATCTGGATCTGTCAGCAGGGGTGACAGGTGATGAAATGCAGAAAAAGGTAGCACATGAGCACCTCAGAAGATAAAACTGAGTGTGCAAGTACCATAAGAAACAAGCAGGATGCGAGTAGGAACAATCTGCCCTTACCATGGAGACAGACAGACAGTGTGGAACAACTGAACAAGGCAGTAAAATGTCAAGAACAAAGAGACAGACACAAAGGACTGATGTGCTGGGATGCTTTGGGGAGGTTTTGTTACACCTTCTGTACCACCTCAGCTGGATCTGGACCTACAGAGGTGACTCCCATTGCTGCTTTATTAATAATCATGCTACAGATAAAATAACACATTACATCTGGAAAGACTGACACTAGTGCAGCAACATGGTGCTACAGTGCTAGTAGAAGAACAGCTCAGGAACAATAGTAGGTGAACAGCGCAGTCCAAAACAAGTCAGGGAGGTAAAAGATCATGGAGGATCCTGGCTGAAGGCTGCAATTTAGCTTCAAGGAATAACTTTTTTTTTTTTTTTTTTTTTAATCTACACTCCCTCTTAAACTGGTTCAGCTGAATGGGTGGATATGCTACTTTAACGCAATTCCTGAAATCTTAGTAAGAACTGTGGTTAAAACCAAGCCCAGCTGCCAGAAACCAGAAGTGTGTGGTAGGGCTTTATGGGGCACCTTTTGGTAGAACCTGAGTCCACCGCGCAGAAACTGAGGGCAGGGATTCCCTTCCATGTGGCATACATCAACCTGCCTTTCCAGGTCAGGGACCCCTAGGAACCTCTACTGGCTCCCTAGGCAGACAAGACTCTACTTAAGTGAGTATTTTCCCCTGTTAAGTGGCTTATGTGAGTCCTGAGAGAGAGAGAGAGAGAGAGAGCGCGAGAGAGAGAGCGCAATAAATGTTTCTGGATGCAGTGGACATTATGAGGCATTAGAAACAGGCAATGAACCACAGTCAAGTTGTGAGAATAAACAGGAACCTGAAAGAAGCTCTTGACCATAACAGGAAGGATGTATGTCCAGTTCTGCCCAGTCTGAGAGAAACCAGACAAGATGCAGAAATTATGATCATTTAAGTTGCAATGGAAGGAGGCTTACATTTTCTTTCAACACCCTTTATAGCACTTGATAAAGATCTGTGTCACATTTGGGGACATCCCAAAATTAAAAAAAAAAACAATAATAGGACAAGGATGCAGGCTTGCATGGGTAATTTTTCTAATTTGTCAGGGCTGTCTTCTAGCCAGGATTCAACTTTTTCACAGAGTTTGCCAAATTTTTGCAAATGATCTCATGGACATGACCTCCCCTTCTTTCTGGAAGTCTTGCAACTTCCCTCCAGCAAACGCAGCAGTAACAGTATTAGGAAAGTGGCGATAGCTCCCCAGCTGCTTCAGTGTGATTTTCAAAACTTGATGTGTAAATTTGTGCTGCATGCACATTTGTCACCTCTGAAAACTGAACAAAGGCAAATACAGGTACTAATTTTAGGCAGCCAGGCAACACAGTAGACAGTTGCCTAGGGCAGCAGACTTGTTGAGTGCAGCAAAATGCCAAGTTCTTACTAAGATACAAGCTTGCTGCTGCTGCTTTTTTCCTCTAAGAAGGGATCAGCTAGCTTAGTCAGAAGAGCATTAGATCTTTACTCGGAGGGTTAAGATTCATGTCCCTTTTCAGGTGATGATCCTCGATGATCTGGGTGCGAGCACCAGCCTTGTAGCTGCCTCGTGGCAGCGTGGACTCATTACCACTGTCTGAGTAGGCCAGGCCTCTGTTTCAGATTTTTTCCTCACACCTCTTCCTCCCTCCTGCAGTGGGAGCAGTGTGGCCACTTACCCTTTTTGCTCGCCCGCTCCCTTCCCATTTGAGCAGCAAGAGGCCAGGGGGTATGGGAAGGGAGAGAGGGGGAAGGAGGGAAGGGAGATAGTGACTGCTGGCAGGGGAGAGGTCTCCTTGCATGAGTGGATATGAGTAGGCTGCTGCGTGGAGGCAGGGTTGGGATAAAAGCAGGACTCAGACCGGTGGCAGGGGGTGGCCAGGGGCAATCACCAGGAGGGGTGGTCCGGCTGGGCTGGCGCTGGGTCAGAGGCAGAGACTGGCAAGGGAGAAGCAAGGCAGGATGAGATTGGCTTTATGCAGGGCCTCCCCAAAACCCTGTTAGTGTAGTGAACCACTGTTAGTGACCCGCTCATGTTGCTCCTACAGAGCCACTCTAATGTCCTGTTGACTCCTAGGCGCCTCCCCCTTAGCCTCCCAAATCCTGATGACCCTGCCAGCATCCCAGTCAATCATTCGGATTACTGCGAACAGCTCCTTAACCCCCTTACCCTAGTGCCTCGCCGACCCTTCTCATCCCCGCTCTCCAGCTTTACCCCAGCTCTCTTCCTCACAAAATCTCACTTACTTCTTCCAGCCAACCCCACTTTGGCAAACTGAGCTTTGCCAAAGCTGCCTGAAGCAGCCCTGCATTTGGGCTTAAAAAAAAAAACACAAATTTTTCATTTACAAAGACTCACTTTGAAGGCAAGTTGAAGCAAATAGCAACAAGGAAGAGAGGCTGACAGTATTCTTTGGACCACCAGCCAAATACTTTGCAGCTTTCAGTTTGGAAGTTGCTGGCTGAGGCTAAATCCCTCCAACAAAACCTCACCTGCTATTATCACTTTATCTGAAGTCATAAACACAATCAGCAAAGAAATTATCTACAAGACCTTAAAAAGGACTCACTTCCACAATTCACATCTTAACAGCAGTCACTCTCTCCAGGAGCAGAATTTAGCTAGAAGTCAGAGTTTCAGACATTTTCCTTTGAAGCATTTCCTTTAGCCTTTGACAAAATATTGGATCGGCTGGTTAAGTTCTCTTATCCAATATGGCAATTTTTATGTCTCGTGGTTCAAAATAAGATCATTGCATTGCTTGTGCTTACTAGCCATCAGGCTACTACTAGCAGTATTCACAACAATTTGCTGTCGTTAATCATCAGCTGCATTCAAATATTAATAATTAAAACGAGATTTAATTGATGCTGTTTAATTAATTAATAGACCAAGTTTCACCTGAGCATCTTGCAGGCTTTACAGGCCATAAAGGTTTTGGGTTGCATGCCACCACAGTGCCAAAGTTTGACCGCTGGTGCAGTACTGTTTTGTGATCGCGTGCTTGTTGCCCCGCGGACTGCTGCAACAGCACGCGTGCACCAAGAGAGGTTCACACCAACACGGATATTGACATCATCCGTATTTGTGAACATATATCAGCTATTGCTGTCTCACATACCTAGCTGGGAGAGTCATTGGGATGGCTTGCCACTGTTTACTCCATTCTCAGAACCCATGAGGAGACTTGGTTAGGGTGAAGCGTATAGATCCACCTCTCTCATCATGTCATTTATTTACATGATGCATACCTTTATGTGTGTGTGTGAAAGACAGTGTGAAGGCTTTTTTTTTCTTCACCCTAATTCTTCTTCCTTCTGGCTGTGTTGAAATGGAAAGGTGGGATGTTCTGTCCTCTGGCAGCGAAAAGATTTTCTGTATCTGAGGCTGCCTTGGAAATTCTGTAGGTGACATCACACCGTGTCTGTGCAGACTCATTGTTTGTCATGGAAAAGTCATTCATCCATACACAACTTCCTTCCTCTCCAGACTCCGAGAGATAAACTTTCCATTCTGCCCATTCCCTATAGAAACCGACCCAAAACATGCATGCGTGGCTACACACACATACACCTCGCCATCCCTCCGTCACGCTCAAGGGTGTGGGCAGAGGAAGAGGGAGGATATAGGAGATGTGAATAAAGTCACCCTGTTTTCTTCAGACATGGATCCCGCTGTGCCTGAGCAGTAAAACTCCCCTCCCGTGGAGGCTGTGGGTCACACAAGGCCTTTTTGTCCTGGGGCTAGTTCTGGCATTCAGAGCCGCACATCTGTCTGCCAGGTGAGATGGGTCACCAGCTGCAGGTACTGCACATCTGGATGGGGGAGGAAGCGAAGCTTGGTACAAACAAACACAGCAATTTCACCATGGCGGGCACAAGGAATTTGATAAAAAATATACTTCAGCAGTCTGAGCTGCTGAGGCTGGTGATTAATGTCTCCAGTGCTGTTTATGAGGCAAAATGAAAGGCCAGATACTTGCGGTTGTTGGACCGCGCATGTCTCGGCCGCAGCTCGGGAGCCACTGGAGGGGAACCGCATGTTCAGCCAGCGTTCAGCCTCGCGGCGGGAGCGCTGCTGCCACGCGGGCGCGTCCGGAGGGACGTCGGGCTGCGGGGGGGGGAAGAATTTGGGGCGAGTGCTTGGCCGCGGTGGCGACGTGGGGACCGTCTGGCGCAGGGAAAGACAGGGCTGCGGGAGGCCGTTTCGGGGCCGAGACAGCAGCGGTGTAGATGGTGTGACGAGGCCGCGTTAGGAAGGAGGCAGGGCACAACGTGCCAGAGGTACCCGCGTGGGTCCACCATGCGCCTCTCGGCTTGCTGCCCAGGCTTTTGAGTTTTTAGGGGGAAAGCAGGGAGAAGCTGCCTGACTGCGCCTGCCTTGGAGTTTGCTGCTGGGCCGAGAGGGGTGTGTGGGCAGGAGGAGCCTTTGAAGCTTTCCCTCGCCCGCCCGCCCTGCGCCCGCTCTGCCCCTCCGGCCGCCCGCAGCCCCAGCGCGGCCTCCGCAGCCCCCCCGCCGCGGGGCCGCGGGCCGGGGTATTCAGCGGGGCCCTTTTGAAGGCTATTTCGGGCGAGCGGCCGGGCGGGCGGGAGCTCTGCGCTGGCCGCCGCGGAGCCGGCTCCTTTCCGCGCATTACAAAGGCGGCGGCCGCGCGGGGCGCTTTGAACTGCCCGCGCCGCGCACCTGCCGCCCGACCCGGCCCGGCCCGGCCCGGCCCGCAGCAGCGGCACCAAGGGCGTCGACGGCTCCGGGGCCGCAGGGGGCGGCGGCCGCCGACTCGCCCCACGGCCGGGCCGGGCGCAGGGCTCCGCGCCGACCCCGCGACCCCGAGGCTCCCCCCGTGACGTGCCGCGGCGCCCCCACGCACCCCCCCCTCACGCCTCGCCCCCCTGCTCCCCCGCCCCCTCACCTCCCCCACACCTCCGCCCCCCAAGTCCCCCCGCGCCCCCCACACACCTCCCCGGGCGGGCCGGGGAGGGGGCGGCGCGGCTGGCGGCGGAGCCCCGGCAGCGCGGCCCTGCCCCGGGGCCGAGCGAGGCCCCCGCGGAGCCCCCGGACGGGGGAGGGTCCTGCGGGGGGCGGCGGGGGCGGAGTGGGAGGGGGCGCCGCGGCCGGGCTGTGCTCGCCGCGCCGCCGCCGCTCGCAGGCCCCGCTGCAGGGCTGCTCCTCCGCGCTTCTCCGCAGGGCGCCGCGTCCCGGCGGCCGGCTCCGCGGGGGCCGCCCCAGCGCCGCCGCCCGCAGCCCACGATGACGGGGCCGAGGCTGGCGCTCGCCGCCGCGCTTCTCTGCAGCTGCACCTCGCCGGTGGCCGACGCCAACTCCTGGTGGTGAGTGAGCGGCGGGCGGGCGGCGCGGCGCCTTTGTCCGCCGCCGGGGCCGGGGCCGGGGGAGGTTTCCCCGCGAGAGGTGTCCTGCCGCCCCCGTCCCGCACTCGGCGGCTTCGCTTCTTGCTATCTCAGCAGCTCGCTTCTTCCAGGTGTCCGCCCCCACCTCGCCTCCCCCCCGCCCCGTCCCGTTTCAGGGACGTGGGAGGCAGCCCGATCCCCGCTGCTCCCCTCCGAGCACTGCAGGGGTCCTTGCGAGCGCTGGTTGAAATCCCGGCCGGGCTTCTGGAAAGGGGGGAGAACTCGAGGACAGGATGGGTAAAGTTTCCTATCCGCTGCCAAAAGCCCCAGGAGCAGCCTTGTAGCCCCCTTCCCCTAAGCAGTGGCAGATGCCCTGTCTTGCAGGCATCGTTCGTTGGCAGCCCGCACAGAACAGCTCGCTTTCTTCTTTCGCAGAGAAAGCGCTGAGCTTTCCCTCTGCCCCCTCCCCATCCCGGGTGTCCTCAGTGTTTAAACTCAGGTTACAAACGAGCTGTGTTTCTCCCGCTAGAGCCCTGGAAAAGACTCGCATCTGGCAGAGGCGTAGAGGGAGGCAGCTGACACGAGGAGCGCTCCCGGGCTCTGGGAGCGGGACTGGGCTGGGCTGGGCTGGCGGGGAAAGGCGCGGGGCGCTGGGCATAGGGGCCGCCCGGGTCCCTCCCCCAGGCTCCGTTGGATGTTTTTCTCATCGTAGGTCTTTGGCCATGAACCCCATCCAGAGACCTGAGATGTACATCATCGGCGCGCAACCCGTGTGCAGCCAGCTGCCGGGGCTGTCCCCTGGGCAGCGCAAGCTGTGCCAGCTCTACCAGGAGCACATGGTGTTCATCGGGGAGGGGGCCCGCAGCGCCATCAAAGAGTGCCAGTACCAGTTTCGGCAGCGGAGGTGGAACTGCAGCACGGTGGACAACACCTCCGTCTTTGGCCGGGTCATGAAAATAGGTAGGAGCACTCAGCGCCGCTGGCGGGCGTCAGGTGCTGGGCTCACGTCGGGTGTTTCTGTACAGCTTTCTCCCTTTGTTCAAATACACATGGAGGAGTGATGAGCCCCGTTAGTGGTGCTCCTAAAGCGCCCTTAAATGAGCTTTTCCATTCCCTGGCGTGCTGGTGCTGCCCAAGCGCTCCCTGTGTGCTGCCTGTGCCTGACAGGCGCTATGCACCTGAGCCGCAGCAGGAGCTAGCGGGGAGGGGGGGGGATTCCTTTGAGGGGGGGACGGGACATGGGAAGGTCAGGAAGAGGGGCTTTTGTTTCGTGTGCTTGTTTGGAGCTAGGGAGGGAAGAAGCTGGAGCCGGGAACAATGGACTCACATTATCTTCCCCAGCATCTGGAGTGCCCTTGGACAGGGAATGCAGCCCTGAGATACAGGGGAAATACTGACTCCCTGATTTGGGATTTTCCCCCCTCCCCCCTTCTCTCTCTGCTGCTTTCTGTGTAAACCTAAGAGATTTTTATAACTCCTGCCCTGCTGGCCGTAAGAGGCGCATTGACAGGCCATTCCTGCACTTGAATTGAGGTGTGACCTAGCTACATTGTCCCAGTTCCTTTTGAAATGCAGTCATCTGATGGCAAGAAACTGAGAAATCCGGGCTCGGTTTGATGTGTCCGACAGCCAGGACAATAAGGAAAAGGTGTTAAAACAGCAGCTTGCGCGCGCACACACACACACACACACACACACACACACACACACACACGCTGGCGCACACACTTCACCCCTTATGTGAAGAAGTTTTACTACCCACCCACAAAGCTGATCATTTACCACTAAAGAATCCAGAACCCGTGCTATCCCTCCGTGGTGGGATCAGGGAAAACACTTAGTAGAGGATGGAAAAAGACCCCCAGCATTGCTTACAGTGTTTTGGACTCCACTCTCAAAAAACAGCACAGAGAGCAGGACACCAATCTTTATACCTCCTCACTTCTGGCGAGTCAAGTCAATAGGGTGCTGGGATAACCAAGTCCCTCGATCCCTTCCATTCGAAGGCTCAGTGTAAAATTCTTAGGCGTCATCCTGGAAAATTTTAGTAACTTTTCAGCATGTGTTACTCAATCTCTCAGAATCCCTAATTCAGCCCATCATATTCCAATTCCACCCTTTCCATCCATCTCTTCAGCTCATACTCTAAGAAACCCTGTGTTTCTCTAGGGTACTCCCTTGGAAAATTCTGTTTCCTGACATATACTTTCAGCTCCTGACACACATCCAAGGCGTCTGCGCATCCTTGATCTCTTGCTGTCTGATAGCAAGGATGGTGGCCAGATGAGGCTACATACAGTCCCAGATTGTTAAAACTTGTGCTTCAGGGTATGAAAACTGCATGTTCAGCCACCAAAAGGAAAGGGACAGAGACTGGAGCTGTGTCATAATGACAGCAAATACCCCTCCATCTCTCCCATTTGGCGTCCCTCCCTCCAGCATAGCCTCAGCATTCCAAAGAATGGGGTAAATTTAAGATCTCCAGAGATCCTAGTGACTCAACAAGGACATAAGAAAAGATGATTCTCCCCTTCTGGGGCAAACCTCACCCTTGGCTAGTCTGGTGGAAGAGTCCAGGCATGGAGAAGAAGTAAGGGTGAATTGAAGAGAAAGCAGAGATCAGAGCTGAAGGAGGAAAAAAAGACAGAAAGGATCAGTTGGAGTATGGGAAGAAGGGACTAGAGTGGATAAAGGAAGAGGGAAGATTCCTCCTTTTTAAAAATACTTTGATCCTATTAACTTCAATTGAGAGTGGATTTGGATTTTGATGAGGAAAGGTGGTGTGGGTATGTGATGGTTACGTCCAGTAGTCCTGTTGCTGTTGTTCTGGGGAGCTGGTGGTGTTTGTTTGTTGGGAATGCTGATGTGTCTCTAGTAGGAATCTGCTGATGTCTGTGAAGTGATTGCCTGCGGTTTCCCACTATTTAAAAAGCTACTCTAACAACAAGTTTAGAGCCTGGCTCCATTAGATCCTCTGCTTTGGTCAGTTAGAGCGTGTTCAGAGGGTGATGTTTTTCCTCTAGTGCAAGACAGTAGAGAAGACAAATCAGAAAAATGTTGCCAAAAGTAGCCTGGAGCATTACGAGTTTTATGATGATTCATCGCTGTTGTCTGTTTAAGTCAGTGATAAGTTGCTGCAAAGGATGACACTGCCTCTTTTCTCCTAGTTGTACCTTCAGTTTTTTTTTTTCTTACTTTGTAATGGGGCATTGCTCATTATTTCAGCAAATCTATTTTCCATGCTGGAGAAGAAAAGAAACCATTTCAACCTCTTAGGTCATGTCAACTATAAAGTCATTCTTCCCTGGGTTCATAGTGTGTGCCTGTCTCCTGTTTTCAACCTCTAAGCCCCAATTCTGGATGACAGCCCTTTTTCTCTGTGTTGTTCCAGTGGCACAAAAAAGGTCTGGAGACCAGAGTATCTGCAAGAGTGCAGAGGCATGCCAGAGTGTTGTGGAGAGGGGGGAAAAAGAGATAAGAAGGACCCAGAAGGTGTATAGTGTGCCAATAATTCTAGGCTGCCCACCCGCAAATGCGGGCATGGCATATATTATGATATCATACATGATTTCTTGAGCTGCTCTAGATTATGAGAGGGGAGAAAAACCTAATCCAGCCAAGTCCAAAACCTGGGAGATCCTTGGGAGGGTCTTCACTGGGAAACCTGGAAGATTCTTTTCCTTTCACCTTCACAGAACAGCTGCTTGGCGGTCGGTCTGTGTTTAATCATTGCACCTTCATTTTGTGCATTTTATAGAGGTGAGGCAGTCCAATAACACAAAGATATTGTAGAGGCATCTGTAGCACTGAAGTCAGCTGCTTTTTAACATTTGTTTTTCCTAGTGTTTGTGTTATCATGAGAATGGCTTTTAGCTTTGGAATGTAGTCTCTGGCTCATTCAAAAACAATGTCTAATTGGTGACGTAAATAAAATGTATTCTTCTGAAGTTGCTTCTTGTCCTATCGATACAGATTACAGACTGTATCTCTGTGTTTATATAGATTGTATACTGATATATATACATTAATTAGTCCTACATATATGAAGGAGAGGACAGAACACCCAATAAGGTAGTGTTAGAATTTCCTTAGGAGAGGAGGGAATATATAGCCTATTCTGTAATCTCTTTCAGTGGAATCTCAAATGCAAGACTGGGTTTTCCAGGTTAGTCCAGTCATTTCTAGAGCCAAAGATCTTATCTTTTTTGCCTTTTCAAATGCAAAAAGGAGAAAAGGAGTCATAAAAGAAAAAAGAAATACTTTTCCTCACTTTTCAAGATCAGCAAGCTTTAGGAAAATGCTTTAAAAAAAAATCTTTTGAAATAAAGATGTTTTCATCAAAAAAGTTAGAACAACAAATTTTTATCATCTTTACCTCAATCTCCCCAGTGAGGTCGGTTCTGCTTCCATTTCTAGTTCAAGAAAAGCAAGCTGCTGGGTTTGATACCTCATCTGAGTACGGCACGGGAGGATGCTCAAGCTGGCATCCTTGCAGGTGGCCCCTGAAAGCCCCTGCAGCCCCTGGCTCAGTCCCTGGTCCATGGCCTGTGCCTGGGGAGTGGGGAGCCAGGCAGGCACAGGAGGGCAGCATTGCTCCACGGAGAGCCCTGCTCCCAGCCCTGCCAGGCTCCCACACCAGCCTGTGGACCACAGCCCCCAGGCATCACCCCCAGCCTGCCCAGGGCACAGCAGCCTCCGCTCACAAACACCCAACCTGCCCAGGAGAGCTTACCGAAGGCGTGACCTTCTCTGTAACCTTTGTTCATGTTTGCACATATTTAGGGAATAACACTGACCTGTCAGTTGAGGCGATACCATAGCAGTGCGGAACTGGAGCGAATTTTGAGAAAAGCAGATGAGGTAAAACCCTAATACTCTTTCCTGGCTGGAAGGTGTGGTAGGAGAGCAGAGACAACACAGTGAAGAGACCAAATGAAAACTAGGATGTTTAAGTTCATAGTTGCCAACTACAGATTTGCTTTGTATTAGCACAGGATTTCACACCCATACCTGAACCCACCTTCCAAACCAAGCCATAGTGTTCCAAGACTACATATACTGAAGACCATGGTTTGTTCTCCTTTGTGCGCAGCAAGGAACAAAACCACCACTGCTTGTGTCAGCCTCTCCTGCTGCCATCTTCAGCAGCTTGAACCCCTTAAATCCCCCAGGTGCACTGAGCTGTGATGCTGCTACAATCTCAGACACGGAGATGGTTAAAACGTGGATAGTAAAAGCACAGATCCAGTCTATAGTTTCAGTACAGGAATCTCAACCACACTTTAAGGATCCTAAGCACCTGGATTCATGCACTCTCTGTTGAACAAACTGCCACATTAGGAGGTCCTCTTGTTGTATGTGTTTTGAACGCTCTGCATACAGGCACAGTAGCGGTAGGGGTAAGCTGCATGTTAGCCCATTACCTTAAAAGTATGCATAACATGCAAAACAAGCAAGATGAGTAAAAGTTCAATGTTGCTCACTGCAAAATGACTGCAACTCCCTTAGCAGCCGGTTTCAGCTGAATTACCTTGACTAGGAGTCACTCTCTTTACCTCTCCTTCCAGGGATGTTTTGGAGGCTGTAATCCTTCCCTTAGGATCTGCTATTAAGGCCCTCCTTTCTACAGTATGCATCCCTTGTAGCAGTTTGATTGGCCTTGTGATCTACTCCAGAGCAGCAGCTGTTTTGGCAGAAACCCTTAGTGTACAACCCTCATTTAGGAAAAAAAACAAATCACAGGTTGTTCTGCAAGGTGGGTGGGTAACCACTTGCCTTTGTCTTGGGTCAAGTACCGCTAAGCTGGTGATAAGCTGCTATTAATTGCAGATTGTCAGCTCCTGCAAATTGGAACAAGAGCATACCTAAAGCATCAGCTCAGTCCTGCTGAGGGAGCTGGCACTGAGAGCCTCATGCATTGGTAGCAAACTGTTCTTGGAGGATCTGCCCTCTGAGGTCAGTCTTATTTGGCTGAGAGCATTAGACAGTCATCTCTTGCCGGGGTTTGGTGCAAGTAGCTTTTCACAATCATACTGCTTATTCCAGCAAAGCTTTGGCAGTTGTTCTCTTTATCATCTGAAAGTTTGATGACACACAATGACCCAGAAGGTGTTGGTTCAGTTATTTATTACACTATGTGGTGTCAGCGCAGGTGTGGATTGCCTCACTGCCCCCTTCTTTCCCCCTGGACCCACAGCACCGGGTTGTGCAGCACACTTGGCCTTATGTGGTGTTCTGGCTGCAGAGGTGCCCTGGTCAAATTGGGGCTGAATCAATGCCAGGAATATGTAGCTGGAGACTGATCCAGCTGCTTGGCTTGTATTCTAAACTGTATAGGGAATACACTCCAAGTAGGGCAGTCTCTAGTAGAAGTGCAAATGGAAAGTCTTTTCATTTATTATTCTCTACATGGGAAAGTTTTACTCGTTCCAGCACTGCAGTTCTGTAGGTGTTGGGAGAGCCTCTGTCTTGATGTTTTAGTGTAAGAATGGTTTCCTTTAGTTTATCTTGAACTGATTACCAGCAGACCTTAATTAAACCAAAATAAGGTAGATCTGAACTGAGGTGTCCATAAGAAGTGTTTGTTCCAATTAAACTAAAACAGTTCTAGAATGATAGTTGGTTAAACTGGATTGCTTCTCTTGCACAGACCTGACTTCATGCGTTGCTCTCAATGATTATTGGCAGATTCAGTGGACAAGGCAGCATGATGCAGCTTGAGCAATTGCTCCAGGTTAGAATCACAGCACACTGAAAGGTTGATCTGAGGCAGAAATGGGATCGAGGCTGAGCAGTCCTTGCCCATGATGTCGCTATTTCTTTGGGCTAACGGTTGGAGTTTCCAGGATTCTTAAATGGCAAAGATGAGTGTAATAATAATCCTTGAAGAGGAGCACCTACAAATTCATAAAGAACATGCTATTCACAAGAATATTCCTCCAGGCCATAGCAGGAATCTTAGCCCCTTCCTTGGTATGACAGAGAATATTTGGGTTTGATCCTGGGTGCACAGAAACTGCCAGGACTGAACAGTCAGTTGACTGAAGCCATTAATATGAAATGGAAAGAAAAAGGGAATGTAAGCCTGTATTATGACAGTTCCCACTCCCCTTTGCCAGAATAGCGTGTTTCCCTTAAACTTGATTGTCCATGTCTTTGTTCCAGTTAATTATGTGAGCCTACTCACATCACGTCATTTCCTACTGCTTGGGGTCAGTATGGTCCCTCCTTCATGTCTGTTGTGTTCGTTAAGAGATCTGTCTTTTGTTAATTTGCTTCTCATGTCTCTCTCACAGGTAGCCGAGAGACTGCTTTCACCTACGCTGTCAGTGCTGCCGGGGTGGTGAATGCGATCAGCCGGGCTTGCCGGGAAGGAGAGCTCTCCAGCTGTGGCTGCAGCCGGACAGCCCGGCCCAAGGACTTGCCTCGAGACTGGCTGTGGGGAGGCTGTGGGGATAATGTGGAGTATGGATATCGTTTTGCCAAGGAGTTTGTGGATGCCAAGGAGAGGGAGAAAAACTACGTGAGAGGTTCAGAGGAGCAGGCTCGCATGCTGATGAACTTGCAGAACAACGAGGCTGGTCGCAGGGTAAGATGAATGCTGACCCTTTCCTGTTTCTCAGAGGCAGAGTTTGAGTTCAGGATGTAGTTGGATAACACATTGCCTGGAGATTTGATGAGGGATAGCCCAACAGTGCTGAGTAACTCCCTTGAAAGGGTGTATGGTCACATTGTTTCCATTTCTCTGATTGTAGACAGTATTACATTCCAGTCTGGCAATGAAAGACAGCCATTAAGCTAAAGCCAGAGAGCTTTCGGGTCTATTGAAATACTGGATGGCACACAGGCATGCAGACATGTAAGCCCTTACCAAATCAACCTGGTGTGGTCATGGCCCACTTTCAAGGTTTATGTCTCAGGAACTTCTTCCCAGAGTCGCTAAAGTGACATGGTGGTGGTGAACAGCACAGTCTTTTGGCTCATGGAGTTTTATTCTACTGGCGTTGTTCAGATTCTTGGGAATGTAAGGCCTAAAACAAACACTGAACCAGACTGCCTGGCTATCGTTGAAATTTACACCCGGCTCAGCTACCCTGGTTTTGGGCCAAATAATTTGCATTTAGGCAACAGACATTTTCTGAAAAGATACCGAGTTTTGATCTGCAGAAACCTAGAGATGGGGAATCCATCACTTCCCTTTGTAGTACGCTACCATCATTAATCACCCTCACTGCTGTAACATTGGGCCTCATTTATCATTTGAATTTATCTGGCATCGGCTTCCAAGTGGTTCTTTTTCTGACTTTTACAGCTAGATTGAAAAGCCCCATAGTAATCAGAATTTCCTATCCATGGAAGTATTTATATACTGCAATTTTTTCACCACTCTTTTTTTGACAGCTAGATTGAGAACTTAAGTCTCTCTTGCTCTCAGACATTTTCTTCAGCCATCAAATCATATTTGTGTCACTTTAGTGTACCCTTCCCAGTTTTCCCATATCCTTTAAGAAAATGGATACTAGAATTACATGCAGGGTTCTGGTACTGATCTCTCTGATGCCATAGACATAGGTGAAGTTGCCTCCTTCTTATACCTTCAGTGTATACACACCTGCTTTTCACTCAATTCCTCTGTCTTTGACTAATAGCCTGGAAGGTATATCATCATCCTTATGTGGTATGACTGCTTAATCCCGCTTCTTTCCAAATGTAGAACAGAAAAACTTTACTGAACATTTTTGCTTTCTCTACAAGGTGTTTAAGAATTTTATCACTGCTGCCTAGTAGTGAGCATTTCTAAGGTTTATTTTATTTCTAATGCTACAAAAAATCCTATTAAATATTCTTAGCCTTGCTCTTTAGTACATTCTTCACTAATATCCTTAGTTTTCCTTATCAATTTCCTGCTCTTTCTAACTTCTAATTGTTACTGAATTATCTTTCCCTTTCCCAGGCATGTGTTGCTTTTCTACATATAATTTCAGCTTCGTTTTGCCACCAAAGAAGACTTACTCTGTTTTTTTGATTGTGAAATTGGTATATGTCAGGTTGAAGCATTGCAAATGCTCCATACTTTTTTTGCAAAACCGAATCAGGATAAATTTGCAGTTGGTGGAAAATAGTGGGCTTGAGAGCTCTGGAACTCAGTGGTTTGTGCGTTTTTTTTTTTTTTTTTTTTTTTTTTTTTTTTTTTAATCTTGGGACAGCAAAGAGACTGGAGTTATAACTGCCCTTGCTTAGAACGGGCTTCAATTCCTCCATGGAAGAACAGTGTAAAAGTGAAGTTCTTCTCTGCAGTACTTACACTGAACATCCTATATGCCTGGAGTCATGAACTTGGATTACTACAAATGAATATTCTGCCTAAACCAGGGAGTGCTGGCTCTTAAAAGCCATTCCTGTTGTCTTGAAAGAAACAGACAAAGCAAATGGCCAGTAGGTTGAGGGGCTGGCTCGACAGTAATAACATCTGTATTAGAAGATAAGTAAGAAGACACTTGTTCCACAGCCTGGGCAAAACACCCACGTCTTGTTATACCTGTCTTGTTACAGAGGCAAGAATCTAACTGAGCTGTGACTTCAAACGATGATACAATTTTAGACAGAAGAAAGTTTTGTCCTGTTCAGGGACACAGCTTAAAACAGTTATGTCCCACCTTTACGACAATGTAGAAACTTGTTTAAACTGTGTGTGGGCTGCTATAGTGCACAGGCTTCCTTGGCCTCTGTAGACAAGACTCTCAAGGCTAAGTGATTTCTCTGTCTCCAGTTAGTGTAAGACCTGGACAAAAGTTTTCCAAAGAGACTAACAAAAGGCAATGGTATTTTAAGCTTGTTATGGTAAATAGTTAGGGCTCTGTAAATAAGTGGCCATAGAAAATAATCTTTGATTAAATGAACACAAGTCATTTTAGATTAAATGAAATGGAAGTATAAACAGCTGTGTAATTAAACTTGTGGTGTTCAAAGAACAAATTCTGATAAACTAAGGGAGCTGGTTAGTAAACTCAGCTGAGGAGCTCAATGTGGAGGAGGTCTGGAACTTTTTCAAGTCAAAGATGCTAAAGCCATTATGATTCTGCATGCCAAGCAAGAGGAAAAAGCTCGTAGGAAGAATCTCCAGACCTCACTGAATGAATAACTACCACAAAGAAGCTGTTAGGAATAGCCTGAGAGCCTACGAAGAATGTAAAAAAGACCTGATAGCAAATAAAGAAAAGCTCTGTCTTAGAGGTCAAGAAGTGTAAAGATGAAGTGAGAACAGTAAAAGATTGAGCCGAGTCAGACCCTGCAAAGGGTAATAAAATAGTGAAATGTTCTTATAGTAAGCAAATAAGAAGAGATCAGGAGAAGGGAGACTGCTATTGACTGAGGATGGGGCTGAGTCTAAAGACAGCAGTTTTGGTCCCCAAGGTGAGTACTTTACCTCAAGTTTCAAGTAAGAATGAGGGCATTGCTCATGGGGATGGATACTGTATGTCTGCTTCACTGGAGATGTCTTTTTCTGACCTCAGGATGCCTGTCTGGTGGAATACGTGTTCATAGACTGAATTTTTATGTCCCCCTGGGACTGTGCTTTTCAGGGAAAGCCAGGCAGGGCACCCAAGGGGCAGGAAAGGCCTAGTACAGTCGGCAGTGGCTGATGATGCTGGCAGCCTGTGGGAGCGAGGAAGGCACAATGAGGCAGCTCTCATGTTGGACAGGTAGAGGAAAGGGAGCTGAGCAGCAGGCACTGAAGTTCACAACTGGCTGGAAGATCTGGAAGGGGTGGGATGGAGCAGGAGGCTGCTAAAGGAGAGAAGTTTCGGACTGAATGATTCAGAGTGGAGGAGACTGGAGTCAAGTCACAGCAAAGGGCTGGAAGAATGGAGGGCTCTGGAGTAAATGAGATTGGGGTTTTAGGGTGGATTGAGTGGATGAGGATTTGGGGGTAGTGAGGAATGGAGGTGCTGGGCTCAAGAAAGGAGATGACTGTGAATGGATCTGGAGCATAGGCCTGAGGTAGCTCAGAGACGGCATTGCTATGGGCTCCAGGGCTGTCTGGTCAGGATGGTGTTTGGCCAGTACAGGACAGCCTTTCCTCTTGGCTGTTAGAAATATAAGAGCAAAGGCTGAATGATACGGAGAGAGAAAGGCAGCACATTTCCAGAAATGGAAATTACCACCACTAAGGTGGAAGCAAAACACAGTAAAGGTTAAAGTCTTCAAATCACAGGGAGTGCCCACTTTTTCTCCCAACACTCTGAAAGAGCTGGCACCTGACACTACAGGCAGTGTGACCCTGGCAGTGTTTACAGGCAGACTAGAGGGAAAGGATAACTCAGAGGAAATGGCAAAATGGGGAGTAATTAAACATGTATTTCTCAAAGGACGATCACACAAAGCTAACTCATGAGTTTTCTTTTAAGACATTATTGATTTCCTAAAAGGCAAAATAGATTTGATAGGTCTCATTTATCTAAACTTGTGTAAGACATTTCTTGTATTTTCCACATGAGAAACAGTTAAATTGGGAAAGATAAGGAAAAGTACAGCAATTATGAGACAGATAAGAAACTTGTTCATGGGAAGGTGCCACTAAGTTGTGTGAAAGGGTGTGTTTTGATCTAAAAAGTGCTTAATTAGCAGAGTTCTTTAAGGACTGGCCTCAAGGCCAATGCTTAATATTTTTGTTTATGGGCCTTGGCACAAATATTAGGAATGCGCTGATGAAATTTGCTGATGATGCAAAGTTGGCAGGTATCATGAATACAGAGGAGAATCTGGATCTTGTCCATCGGCTAATTTTGACTGCAGTAGTAAAGAAAAGGGTTACATTTATAAAACAACATTAAGACCATCATTTGAGGTCTTGTATGAAAAACACTTCTAGTCATTAGGAAACCAGTAGAAAACAAACTGAATGCACCAGCCAGCTGCAGATAATCGCAGATGTAATGCGGCTGTGAAAGTGGCAAATATCCTGGGATGCATTAAGGAAAGTATTTTCATAAGACATGGGAAATATTAATGCCATTGTATTAAGCTCTAAAATATTGTCTACTGTCATATTCCCATGCAGAATGAGCTCAGACTAGAAAAGGGTTTTTACATTTGACCCAAGGAGTAGGAATCTTTTCCTAGGAAAGCAGGCTAGAATAGCTTGCCATGTTTGGCCTAGCAAAGTGAAAGTTGAGAGAGGGTATGACTGATGTCTATGTTAGTGGGATAAATAGCAGGGAAGGAAAAGTACTTTTTAAGCAAAAGGCCAATTTGGCGCAATAGCAAATGGCTAAACTGAGTGAATGCATTTAGGCTGGAAATTAGAAAAAAGATACTTTATCATTGGAACAGTGATCAGAATAATGGTGGCTAAAAACCTAAGTGCTTTTAAAAGGCCACTCAATTTTTTTAAGGAAAATATTATTTGAAGTGGTGCCCACAATAGCAAGAGATCGTACTTAATAATCCTGGAGGTCCCATCTAGTCCTGCATTCCTAAATGTTAAGTTTTCACTTCTGAGATTCTGTTTTTGGAAGTTGGAAGATACCTGTGTAACTCCATATTCCTGAAAATTGGTGCTGAAAGAAAAAAGAAAAGCATGAAAGTACTAGAGACACATCAGTCAGCATTACTAAGTGACCACCAAGTGCCAGCCCACACAGCCTGGCCCCCATTTCCCAGCCAGTGGTGATGTCTTCTGATTTCTAGGCGGATTTTTGCCATGTCCCCCTACTCAGTTTCCTCTAGGTGAGAGAGCCCTCCTTGAAGCCTGAGGAGCTGTGATGGCAGGAGGGGAATTTGTCCATGTTCTCTGTGGTTGGCACAAGGAGGTGAGAGGGACATGAAGAGAGCAAAGCTCTTTTTATCTTTTAGGGAGTCCTGACCCCATCACCTCTTCTCTCCACTTCGGAGTCCTCGTGGCAGTGACTCCTGGCTTTATTGCCCTTGTTTGTTTGTCTTTGGCTGTTATCTCAATATGTCCTTTCCTTCCATCTGTCTTTTTTTCCAATTGGTCTCCATCACCATCTCTTATTTCCCCCCTCGTTCCTTATCTGTCGCCCTGTCTGGCAGACTGTGGCAGTCAGTCCTTCCACACTATTTACCCAGTCAGCATATGGCAGGCCTCAGTCGTCAGTCACTCAATCCAGTGCCAGAAGAGCCTGGAAGGGGGTTTAGCTAATTGACCACACAGGAATTCACCATTAATTCTCTTCCCGTTCCCATTCTTGTGAGAAGAGTTGGAAGAGAACTTGGGCTTATGGGAAAGGGCATTAAGCCTTTCCATTAGAGGTATTTTCAACCTGTTTAAGTGGCATGGCCATCGAGCAGACCCTGCCTTTAGAACTACATGTGGGGTCTGTCATTCTTTACCTTGACCCCAGCTCAGTCAGAAAGGAATTCTCCAATTTCTTCTACTTTCTCCCCATCCAAGCAGTTCAGGGAGAGAGTGGGAGAGCCGTTTTGAGACCGAAGCTACCGTTACACCCACAGTACATGGATAGTGGGAGCTGGGGGCGGCTGTGTGGCCAAGTGGTGCCATGCTTACCTGCGATAACTGGTAGCATTCACATTCCACAGCATAGCTATTACCCACATGGGCCAGATGTTTTGAGCATCAGTTGCTTTAAGCCAAGTCAGAGTAAACTCAGTCCCATGACATTAGCTGAGAGGGATCGAGTTGCAGTGTTTTTCTAAAGGAACAAAGCCTGGGATTAGGAAGAATCATAATACTTTATAAAAACATATGCAAGGGCAAGGAAGGCATGAGTGGCCTGGGATTTGACAGAACCATAACCAAAAAGTGCTAACACAAGCTTGTAACAAGCAGACTGGCAAGGCAGTGAGGATATAGTAAGTGTCTGGGGCTCAGTTAAATTCAGCTGTAGTTCTGTCTGGTTACAGTACAGCAGGAATTGTAAGTAACAGTGTGGTTGGTCCTCTGCAGTTACAGTTCAGTCCAAGACAAGTGCTTAACTCCCAGCCTGTAGCTGTTAGGTTACACTGTGAGGGATTGCCTCGGTTAATTGAACTCAGAGGAACAGAACTAAAGCTTCTCTGTTTTAAGGACTCAGTCCATTGACTTTCTTGGGAGCTGGGTTGGCCTCCATGTGATTTAGCAGTTAAGCCATATTGCCGCACTAGCTGTCAAAAGCACAGGATGTTAGCCATACCAGGAACCATTTTTGTTTTAGGAAGACTCTGACCTCTCTCTGCTGGTTTAGAATGTAGTTGTATGCAGACTGTTTTGGTTTTGGTATGCGAAATTGCCTTAATCACCTACCCATTGGCAAGCAAATGCAGAGAGTTGGGAAGCTTTATTCTGTGTCAATGAGTGAGGCAGAGAAGTAACCTCAGTGTTTGGCTGCTTTCTTCAGCATAAAACCTGGCTAGAAGACATATTTCACCATCTCCCTCAGAATATTCCATTTTTTCTCCCATTCCATGATCTCCCACACCAGATACAGCTGGTGGTAATTTTGCAGCTTAAGCCAAATAGCTATATTTGGCATGTGGGATCTGGCAGAGGCAGTGCCCTGCAAATGTGCAAGATGCAGGATGGTTGTGGGAGAACAGCTGTGAGCCTCATACTTAATGCATAAGAGTTCTGGAAGTAAAATACTATAACACCTAGTAGCTCTGATTTAATGTGGATGCCAGCTCTTCACTTTGTAAACTTTATTAAGTTCCTGTTAGTGCTGACAGGATCTCACATAGTCTGCAGTTTTGTACCTATATTTGAAAGTAATGGAAAGAACAAACCCAACCTGCATTTCAGTTTATTTTCATGGGTTTTGAGCTTTGTTATTCTACAGTATTTTTTAATCTCCCTCTCCTCCCTTTAATCTCTCTCTCCTCCCAGCTGGGGGGGAGTAGGAGAGAAATCACCCTTTTTCTATATATCACATACTTGCTCTATTGAGGGTTTAAAACTCACTGGCCTAAATTTTCAGTATTATTTGTTAATTTTGGTTTCCAAACTTGCAGCAGGCAGTGCCACGTTTTCAGATGTTCGATCCATCTCTAGCTCCCATGAACTTCTGAAAATTTAGTTTAAAGTATCTCAGAAAAGACAGCACTGAAAAATTGCATTTGCTTTTAAAATGTAGGCCTTTTCCACAGCAATAGTAATTTTAGAGTAGTGAAATATCTGGACACAAGATGGCGCAAATTTGCAGTGTGGGCTTGCAATCTGCTCTTCAAGTACTGAGACTGGTAACACATTGAAAAGATGTGAACTGTTCTGTTTCAGTGTAAAGGTGCTAATCTTTCACACTGCTACTACCATCTCTGCTTGTTCTTCTTTGGAAAACAACAACTCCTCAGGAAACTGTAGGTGAACCAGATCCTCAACAGACAGTGGGAAAGGGCGTGGATCCATGGATTTATTTCAAAAGGATACAGATGTATTCTTATAACTATAGCATCATTTCCTGTTTTAACTGATGGCAAAAGAACAGGTTCCCAGGTGTTCTCTTTTACGAACTTCGAAAGGAAAGAGGTGTAATATGTGGTAGTCCATGAGACTAGGAGCATTTCCAGAAATATGTCACAAGGATAGGACTCTTCCTCCTCATTCTTTCATGTTCTTGACCCTGCCATCAGGTCAGAGACCTGCCAAAGGAAGAGAGGGAGGAGTGGGGAAGGCATGTTTAGAGGGAATATGACCAGAACTAGAAATATTTAGGAAACAAGAAAGCCGCAGTTGCAACAGGCGGAAGAGGAGACTTTTGCGTCTTTTGAAGGGAGAAACAACAGAAATTGAGGGATAATCAAAGCAGTTATGAAAATGTGAAGAATTGATTGTAATTAGGCCGGCTGCCAGTTGCAGCAAGAATAACAACAACTTTGCCTGATTCCACTCCTTTTCCTGCAGGCCGTGTACAAACTGGCGGATGTGGCCTGTAAGTGTCATGGCGTGTCAGGCTCCTGCAGCCTCAAAACCTGCTGGTTGCAACTGGCTGACTTCCGCAAGGTGGGTGATCTGCTGAAGGAGAAGTATGACAGCGCAGCTGCCATGAGGATCAGCCGCAAGGGCAAGCTGGAGCTGGTGAACAACCGTTTCAACATGCCTACGCAGGAGGACCTGGTCTACGTTGACCCTAGCCCGGACTATTGCCTGCGCAACGAGACCACTGGCTCGCTGGGCACCCAGGGCCGCCTGTGCAACAAGACCTCAGAGGGCATGGATGGGTGTGAGCTGATGTGTTGCGGCCGGGGTTATGACCAGTTCAAGAGCGTCCAAGTGGAGCGCTGCCACTGCAAGTTCCATTGGTGCTGTTACGTCAAGTGTAAAAAGTGCACAGAGATCGTTGACCAGTACGTCTGTAAATGAAAAGAGCCACCAAAGCAACAAATCTATATTATATAAATCTATATAAATATATTTTATATTTGTATAAATAAACAGATGATGATAATAATTAAAGAAGCTTATTTAAGAGACATTTTGGTTTTGAAATTTCCCCCATCAGACTGGCTAGTTTGCCATTCCTTTGGTTCTGCTGGGGAATTTGTCTTTGTGTGCATCTCCCCTTGGATGTTTCAGTCAGGGAGAAGGGGCTTAGGGGGCTGCTGACAAAAAGAACACCCCCTGCACACAGGCACGCACATGCACACACCATCTCACTACAGAAACAAGGTCAGCAAGGAGGAGGAGAAGGGTGGGTTCTTTCTGCTATCTTGTCATTAAATGTCTGCATTTTGCATAGTATTGGACATCTGAAATTATAGCCAGACATGGGAGAGGCCTAGTTATTTGCATTTCAAACCCCACCATGCCACTAAACCCACTGGGGGATTTGGAAGCAATTCTTGGTCCCTCTTAAGGGCTTTGTCACAGTAGAGGGAAAGTTGCCAAGTCTCACGGACACGAATATGGCTTAAAATTCAGAGTGCTGTAAACCATGCCTGGAGACTGGACAGAGCAGAATGTGGTGGTGGAAGGCTTGCAGCTGACGATGAGGAGGGAAGGCGTGACCCATGGCTGAGAAGTGCACAGCCTGGGAGTCCCTGGGAAGCCAGCATCTAGCTCTTCTGTACCACCCGGAAAGAGGGGAATCTGTCAGAGCGCAGTCTACGTGGATATGTACAAGCAGGAGATTTTTTTTCAACCCCATACTGAAACTTAACTTGTCATGGTAGAGGAGAAGCTGCCTGTGCCCAGAGAAGTTTGCGAAAGAAATATACTTCATATTTTTGTCAGTAGACAGAAGCTTTGCACACATACACATGCACATGACTGCATAAGTACTCCTCATACTGCTGCCATTTTTCCTCTTTGAAGTGGATGCAGGTGGTCACTTTGTTCAGCGCTATTAAATCCTTCTCAACGCCATCCCAGATGTACAGTTTCTCTTTAACATTAAACACCCCTCACTGAGGTTTCTTTCCCTCTCTTGCTTGTGTATATGTGTGTTTTTATTCTTTTTGGGGGGTCTTTTATTTTGCAGCTTGGTATTTCAGAGCCCAGGGGCCATGCTGTTCCCTGACGTAAACTAACCACAGATAAATTTGTTCCCAGAATACGGACAAATGTTCACTAATGGAAGTCTTTTCTGTGTTTTTCATTGGTAATAAAAGAGTATAATAAAATTGTAGTAGGGCAGAAGCTGTTACGAAAGTCTGCTAATCAGTCTTACCACTTTGGAATTTTAGTAGAATCCAATTCATAAAACAGGGAACAAATGCTGTTTCTAGCACACGACATTTCCTCTGCCTCTTAGCATCTGCAGAGTTCATTTGCAGTCAGAGAACAATCAAGAGAAGCCAGTCCCAAAATATAAGGGTTTGCTAATATACACCCTCTTTCTCACTGACATTCCTAGGTTTTTTTACTATAAATTTTAAAATGTGCAAAATATGCCAATAAGCAAAGAGCTAGTCATGAAGATTATTTTTATATTAAACCTCTGTTTCTTATAAAACATTGCAGTTTTACAGATTCCACCATTTCAACCACCAGAGAAGAATTTATATGTACCTTTCATACTTCAAATATTTGAGGAGTCCAGAAAAGCATAAGGAAGAAAAATTATGTTTAATAATTAGGAGCTGTTGTTTTTTTAAACCAGTGTGTCCAGTTTTTATTTTATTTTTTTTAATCCAACAGGCAATATATTTGCTGGCATCCCAGAATGCAGTTTCTTGGAATAAAAACAGTGGCCTAGATTTATTTTATTATATTAAATCCAAAGCCAGTGGTATTGTAATTCAAAGTAACGGAAATAGTTTTCCATGCATGGAAAAAATGTGAGTGCAATGGCCTGATCCAACTCCCATTAAACTTCAGTGGGAGCTGGACTGAGCCCAAGATCAGATCAAATGTGTGAGCTATTCACTCCTGGGATACTATACATTTCTAACCCAGTAATAAAACTTACTCTACCTTGGATACATCTAAAAAGGCCTTTCCTCCCACGACCCTCACCTCATGTTCTTGTCCATCCTGATTACATCAGTACTTAAAGGTGTCAGATATTTGTATATGACACCCTTAGGTGTTGTTAATATGTCTAATAATTCAAAATGATTTCATTTGGCCTTCCCAATAAAGACCACACATTTAAGGGAGTCTCAACTCTCCTTGCAGTTTGGCACCACAACTCATTTTGTGGGTGTAAACAACTTTGGGAGCAGAAAAGTTGGCATTGTTAGGGCCAATATTCATCTGCGTGTCCCCTGCTATGTCCTTTTTCCACCTAAAATTTTGTCTGGATGGAAAGAAGATGATTTTGGCTTTTTGTCCCAGAACTCTGGACCTTTGGCAGCCTGTTTGGAGCCTGTAGTTTCTACTGGAATGGGACCATATAGTGATATGAGAGAAGTGACCACTGGATCACTTTCTTCTCCCCCTTGCCCCCTCCCCCCATCCCCTTTTTCACAAGACCTAGGTTTCAGCCTTCTCCACTTTCTGGGAGTTTTATATCCAAAAATTTGATTCCGCTAAGCTCTAGCTTAAAACTTAATTTATATGGCACCCACACATAAAAGAACCTCTTTAGGATGGTAGTAAGTATAAAATAAGTCAGAGCACAGTAAGTTTGGTTTGATGCAAAGCCAAAGAAAGTCGAACATAAAACTGTAGAGGAACTGCTTCTTCACCATGAAAATTAGAAAGTGGTAGATTTTGTGTATTGTTGGATGGACAAAGTGGTAGAGGGCTGTTGGAGGATGGTTAAACTTGATTCTGAGCTCTGTCAATTATCTGCTTTGTAATCTTCAACAAGTTACTGAATTTCTTTGCATTTTAGTCTCCAGTCTCCTCCTATGTAAAATGAGGAGCAGGATACCACCTTATTCTTTGAGAAATATGGAAGAAAAAATGTAATTAAAGGCCTACTCTATATACTCTTGCAGTCAGACAGCTGTATCCCCACTGTGCTGTGATATGCTCAATTTGGGACAAAGAGGCCCAGGCCAATCCTGGCTCATGTGCTCTAAGGTAGTTGTCGAGGGGCTCAGCAGGAGCCCAGGGGGGTGTTGCACAAAAACCCTTCTCTGGCACAGGAGTGGAAGAAGCATTCTACAAAAGAAAGCTGAAATTCAGGACTTGTTTATTTATGGTTATTGAATATCTTGTAGTAAGAGTAAGGCTTAGGAAAGTTAGCCTGGTTTCTGAATCAAATACTTGCCTACTTAAATTCTATCTGCATTTTCATATGGATAAGATATTCACACAATGTTATTATATAGCCTGTGCTGGTAACTAACTGCCACATTCCAGCCCTGAAGTTGCTGCACTTCATGGCTGATAGAAATGACCACCTGTAACTTGTGTAAAACTAACGTATTTCAGAACTAAAGGCATTATGCAAATATATGGTTATTGCAAGTCAATGAACATCAGCTCCTAAACGAAGCCGAACAGGATGCAAATCTGTCATCATTTCCCAACTGGCTAGTAATACATAAGTCATAAACTGAATGAATGAGTCCTTAATATATTCTAGTGCAAGGTATGCTAAGAAATAGCTGATCCCAGAAAAAACAGAAACCTTCATTTGATATTAATTATAGTAAAAAGATAGTGGTGGTGTTGTGAGAAAATTTAAGTGGACCTGTTAACCCTCGGAAAACCCTGGACTATAGGCCAGTCTCTGCTGTTTGGTGGCTCCCATTCTTTGTCCTCAGGAAGTCTGTGGCTATTTAGAGGTCAATATGATGGAGAGATTTCTGTCTTTTGCCATCTGGGAAACAGCAAGGTTGAACCCAAACATGTAGTATAAATGTGACTTATACTTTTGCTCTGGACCCAAGTTTTGCAGCCCCAACAAAGTTCAAATGAAGCAGATCTTGTTCAGTCATATATAATCAACCAGGCAAGGATCTCTCTCTGCTCACTTGACCCTGTCTAGGGAGAAGTCTAGTAGGTTTAAATTACGCTGTGGGAGCAACTCCTAATCACCTGTGGCTACAGAAATACAGATGGTATTTTGATCAGCTGACACATACACAGAACATTGCAAGGAGACCTTGGGAAATACCTTCCATCAACTAAAGGGCACTTCTAAAATGTCTGTCACAAGGTTGTCCAGAACCAGTGGCTTTTACGCTCATTCACTCTCATTTAGCTTTTATTAACTACATTTTGGGCCAGATAGTCTGTAGAAGATACTGTATGAAATAAAGTTGCAGTGAGCAGCAAGCCCTGAAAGAAGTGTCATACAACAGACAGTGAGCAGATATGAACATATCATTGGATGCCCTTTTCCTCAAAGGTAGACTCTGGCTACGTCTAAACCATGGGACCCAGAGGTACATCCCATCTCCTTGGCCCCAACACATACCCTGGCTGTGTCCTGACTCCTCACCAGGGCTGCACGTGGGCATCGATTGCCCCTCTCTGTATGTTTGTGGGAAGGCTGCCGGGTGCAAAGGCTGTAGTGTGCTGAGCCTGTTCCAGCTCCAGCTTGGGGGAGACAGCTGCGGGCTCTGGGAGTGGGTCCATACTGTGGAGCATACCAACTCTGAAGTCTAAATATAACCCACCTCAAAGATAAGCAAAACAGATCTCTGTGGCCAGCAGGACACATATCAGGAGGGACAAAAAAGAATCATGATCAGCCATTGTAAATCCCCAAATAACGATAATATAAACCCCAGCATAATATGATGATCACAGCATGCTCATGCCTTCCTGTCAAATTCCCTGTTGTCAATCCTTTCCTGTAGAGCCTGAAGCTGTTACTATTCCCTTTTCTTCCTTACTGCTGTTTAAATGACAGTCAAAATCTATTTGTTGCATTAGGGGGTTACAAAAGAAAAAAAAAAGCATGACCTGAGCATTTCCTCAAATACAGAAAGGGGGAACAACAGTAGGGCCAGGAGTTCCTCTTCTTCAACGAGCAGAGAGAAGCAGCTTCTCTCTTTTTCCCCACGCTGGTGGACAGCTGTAAAATGGAGTACTAAAGATTACCCTGTACTGGACTATGCTGGCTCTGTGTAGGGCACTTGAGCTTTCCGCAAGACCTTACTAATCTATTTAAAGGCCTATAGCTTATTAGGGGGCGAGTGGGCTGGTGGTTCAAAGGTCACAGGCATTGCAGAAAGAAAGAAATTAGGAGGAGTAAAAGGGAGGCCAGTTTGTCTGAGAAAATCCAGACTGCTCCTTGTCAGGGAACCAAGACTTGGGTTTTAAGCATGCAGAATGAGGGCTCTGTCTTCACTCAGGTAAATGCAATCTGGAAAGTATACCTTGGGTTGCCAGAATTTGCATATCTTCACAGTGAGGCACATGGAGAAAGGGCTTGCAGCCCACATGATTGAAAAGCCCATATAATTGAAAAGGCTCCTTCTCCCTTTTCTAGAGAAAATTGTCTATACATTTAACCGCTAGCTTACATGGGGAGGTCTAGAAAGCTAGTCAGTATGTATGGGGGGCATGTGGGAAGAAGGGTATTTGGAGTAATTTCATTTGTAATTTTAATACTTTCTGCCTGTTTGTCTGTTTGGACTTTGCCACCTGTCCTCTCTAAAGAGACAGCATTTCCCAGTAAAAGGAAAAAACAAAGTAATTTGCTTTTCATCTTTTTTTAAGCAAACATTCTGCAACATTCTGCAACTGTGTCTCCCCATCATGAGCGTACCTAGAAGAAATTTTCCTCAAAGCCCAATGAAGTACTAATCTCTGTGAGCACTGCCTCCGCTGGGTGTGCTTGCTTTGAGCAGTGCAGTGCGAGAATGCCACCAGCCCTCTTTTGATGCGATGTGACCTGATAGGTGGCCAAATTATCACAGACAGTTTCAGCTGGTGATGCCAGCATCACACAGACCAGGAGCCTTCTTATGACCCAAGGAGGCAGGGTCCATTGTGTGATAGATCCACATATCCATCTCGGACACCACTGACGCCTCTGTTACGTGAAGTGACCCCAGGTGCTACGTGTCCCAGCAGTCCTTTCCCTCACCAACAGAGAGCAGTGGTACCCACACACACGTCAGGCAATGCGTCCCGCAGCACGTATAAAGAGACACGTTATCATAACGTTATTTTCCTTTATTTTGTTCCATTATTTTATAGCCTTATTTTGGAAGAACACCAGAGCTAGGCTTATCTTTTAAAATTACTGTTGTTCTTTACATTTGACAGACAGCCCCATTTTAATTTCTCCTTCCTAACAGACAGTACTGATTGGGAGCTCCCAAGAGTGTTCAGGCATGTATTGGGAAGACTCTAATATACCAAAGAAATTGGTTCTTTGTAGAGTCCCATTAATGGTTCTATCAGTGGGTCTTCCTTTTTTTAGGAAGGCCTTACCGCCACCACCTTTTCTTATCCTCACTCCTGCTCCACCACCCCTGCTTCCTTCCTCCTCCCACCCTCACAGAGCCTTGCTGCCCCCACTCTTTTCCCCAGATCCTGCTACAGGAATCTTGGCGCTGAAAGTCCTTAAGGACCTTAAAGGCTCTCAAAATCCAGCTGCCTAAACCCTGTCTTGCCGCTACCCTTGCTGCTGATCTGCCTCCCCTCGGGCACCACGTGCTGCCAATGTCTGCGCGTTTCCTCTCCGCTCAGCAACCACTGCTGTGCCCTCAGTGCTGCAGAGCTCAACTCAGCAGTCTGGGCAGAGTTCATTAACTTGTGCATCCCTCTAATTATATAAATCTTGTAAGGAAATGCACAGACAACAATGAGGTGAAGCTTTCCTGGGGCCCAGAGAGATTAGAGTACCTCCTCTAGCCTGGGCCCTTTCCCCACCAGTGCTGCTCTGTGATAGTGTGACTGCCAGGTCTCATGCCACCCCCACAGCTGTGTCCATCCTAGCAAATACAGAAGAAAGCCTTTTAAATACGCTTGTGCATAGAGATGGAGCATTTTAAAGGCTTGCAGAAATAAGGCATATCCTGTAATTCCTTCTGAATCATGATTAGTCTTTTGGCTGTTCCTAGAGTGCCATATAGTTGTATCAGTCTTTCATATGACTCCAGAAGCACCATCATCAGCTCGGGATGGGCAGGATGAGGCATTACCATGAAAGGACAAATTACAGTCATGCCTTTCAGGGAAAAAAAAAATGTGGGGTACAGCCAGTGTCACTTAATGAATGTCACAGTCACTGTGCTGGAGCTAATTGCAGCCCTGTCATGTTCACAGCCTCAAGCAGCCTCATAAGCATTTAGCCATTACCTTTCCTTGGCTGAGAAAACATCTAGACCAGGGTTTTAGAGTGGCAGCCTCTTTGCAATTCACTGTGATTATTTTGGTCAGTCTCAGTTTCATTTACCACAGGCAAACTTGCTCAGGAACAATAACAAAGATAAGTAATGACTCGCTGACTTCTGCAAAGTGCAAGACTATGTATTTAGGACAAAAGCAATCAGAGAAAATAATGAGGGCAATGAACATTTTATATTAACACTGTGATTTCTAGGAATTATCTATAAATGTCCAAGAAATACATAACCCAGTTTTTTAAAATGTGTCTTTCCAAATGAATAATTTGCCCTATACTGTGCTGTACAGCTTTGCTTTTTGATTCCCAGAATAAACCACCTTAAATCAGTTTATTTGATGATTAATTTAGAACAGTATTCCTATCTCAATTTCTCTCTTAATTGACTGACTACATATAAACTTATGGTGACAGGAAATGACAGATGATAATGCCATGCAGTTTTTACATATATTTTTCATCAGTAGGGCTCAAAATATTTTAAAATTAGTACCATTTTACAGATGAAATATTGAAACATGGGACAGGAAATACTTCATCTAATAGGCAAGGGGTGGAGCTAGCAGCAGACACTGCAGCTGCTACTTGCTATTCTGCTGCCCTGCTGCCATCAAAATACATTTTGATAACTGGTAGAAATTGTAAATACATCTAATAGTGTAATTTTGATGTTCAATAACCACCTTGCTCCCTTCAAAACTCTTATTCAAAGATTATAATGAATGTGTGAGATGGGACAGCTATTTTAACAGAGATAGCAGGAATCATATTTTTATAAACGTGGTTTTAAGGAATGGATATTTATTTAATTCTGGTGGGTGTTTCAGGCCAAAATGTTTCAGATAGATACTTATTTAGGGGGATAATTTTGCTTCCATAACTATCTCTTTTACAATCAATAAAATGTTCGAGATACAACTTTTGGATGTGGATACTTTAAAGGACTGCGCCTCAGCAAGGCACTAAAATGTGAAAACCACAAACATTACAGATAGACAAGTCCTACCAAACTATCTAATTGTTCTCCTTCACAATGCAAGATTGTCCTCTAACAGGATGCTTCCTCAGTGTTTTGACTAGTCTCATTGTGCAAGATTCAGGCTTTGGGTTTCCACCATTTTCCCCAAGGACACGCTTTCAGAAGCTCGGACCTTAACACCATATAAGTTTTCCTGTTATTCTGCCTACACTTCCCATTACTTAAAAAATAATTTATTGTTCTTTTAGGTGTCCCTTCTCTGTGCCCCTAAATCAGACATAGGTGCCCCAGCGCTGGGAGCCCATCAGGCCACCGGGGATTATTCTCATCTTCTCCACCAAGGAGTTTCCTGGTGTCTGCCCCAGCTTAAAGGGCACCGTGCCGTGCCTCCGTGCCCGTGGCTGCACCTGCCACGTCCCATTTTGTCAGCCCAGGGGCAAAGGCCGTGTGACGGGCCGTTTCCCGTGACAGCCTTTTCCGCGGGGAAAGGCAACCCTTCGCACAAGGCCCAGAGGAAACGGTGTCACAAGAGCCGCCCGCGCAGGGCCGCTGGTGCGGGGCCAGGACGGGCTCTTCTCGGAGAAACGACGGATGTGTCGACAAGCCCGACTCCCATTGAGGAGCTGCCCGACGCCCCGCCCCGCCCCGCCTCAACCGCCTTAACCGCCCTTGCCATGGCAACCGTCCCGCACACGCGCCGGCGGAGAACAAAAGCCCGCGCAAACGTCACTCGCTTCCCTCGGCCAATCAGAGCTGGCTGCTGCCGCGGGCGTGGCGGGCTGCGGGAAGAGGCCGCGCCCCTCCTTTCCGCCACCTCCGCGGGCCAAAGCTGGCGCCCGCCCCGCACGCAGGCGCGCTCTCGCCGCCGCCGCGGCCTCGCCGACTACAGTCTCCAGGATGCTGCCGGGGTCCCTTCCGCGCTTCCTTCCGGTGCGCAGGCGCCGGGTGGCGGCCCGCATTGGCGGCGGCGGCCTCGTGCGATGATGACGCTCTAGGGCAAGGAGGAGGCAATAAGGCCGGGAGGGAGGCGGCGGCAGCGGTTGCCGCAGGAGGGGGGCAGCGGGCAGCAGCGGGCGGGCGCCGGCCGTTGCCAGCGCGCGCGTGGGCAGGTGAGCGGCCGGCGGGGCCCGGCCTGGCCGCCGCCTCCGGGGGGTCGCGGTCCGCCGGGGCGGCGGGGGGCGCCTCCTTCCTTGCCGCTGCTCCCCAGTGTGCGGGGGGGAGCGGGGGGGCGGCCGTTGGGGTGGGGGGCGGCGGGCGCTGTCCACGACTCGGCGGGGAGCGGAGCCCGCGGCGAGCCGGCCCGGGCAGCGGTACGGCGGGCTTGACGGTCACGGCGTTTGCTCAGGGGCACGGCGGCAGCACGTCGGGGTCCTCGGCTGGAGGCGGCTTTAGGCCGCTGAAGCACTCTGAGAGGGTCAAGAGTCCTGGAAGTGGGGCTTGTTCCTGGGCCTCTTCACACTTGTTGCTTGTCAGGGCGGGGGGATCTGCTGCTCCTTAAGTCTCTCTTATGGGTGTGATAAGAATAATAGTCCCTGCCCTTACAGAAGAGAAGACTGGGGAGCGTTGCCTTGCCTGAGGAACGCTCCATGTTTTTGTGTGCGTTTATAAATGCTGCAGTTATCGGCAGCAGATAATGTAAATAGACTTTAGTACAACCAGAATTCAGGTATTTGCAAGTGAAACTTCAATTAAAGAAACTTTTTTTAGAAGTTGGGTTTTTTAACAGCGAATCAGATTTCATCTCTTGTATATTTGGGATAGGCAGCAAAGAAGGAGAAACCTGCGGTATCTGACTAGATGACAAGGAAGATAAGACAGCTGTTGTTTTATTGGGCTTCTGAAGCAGTGTGTTGATTTCTTTTTTGTGACTGTCTTAACTTTGCAAGCCTGTTGACTTAGTGGCTTTAGTAGGTATCTGTGTTGGCATATGTTTAAGAAAACCCTTTCCCTTAATACTAAATCGTACCTTCCTTGACATATGGGCTTTGTCACCTTATGTATGTAAATGATTGAATGCACCTGCCACATAGTAGAAAAATTTTTAGATATTACTGCTTATTAAAGATACATTTTGTTCTTAGTGAGTCATTGAAATTGTTCAGGCAATAGAATTGTTTTGCTTTTATTGCTTTTTTTTTTTTTTTTTTTTTTTTTTTTGCTTATTTGCTGTTACTGCTTTTTAAAATGGACTAGGCTTTTAAAATTGGCCAGGTCCTCTGGGCAAAGCCTTCTGGGCATAATCTGGTTTCCAAGAGTTGAGTTGTTAATGTGTAATTGAAGCTGTTGGAAGTCAGTGGAGGACAGCGTGCTACGCAGTCTTCTTTTCCAAAATTCTGTAGTAAAATTCCTCGGGTTTAAACAGCTTTTTTGTAATGTTTCAGTACTGAGATGCTTGTCTTTCTACAGGATCTTAATGAGACTACTTATAGTTTGGTGGTAGCTGCTGTAACAGAAAAAGATATTTCTGATTGGTGGAACTAGGTGTTGTATCATGGAATTTAAGGTGCAGCATGGTCAAAAACAAAGCCTGTTTTCCTTTTTTATCTTCAGCTATGAACAAATATTGTTTATACTAAAGAGGAAGTTATCATGTTCTGGGTTTTTTTCTTTTTTTGTCTTTTTTTTTTTTTTCTTTTTCATATAGGAGCACTAGCCAGTTCAAGTTAAGATTAGTTTTATGCTGTGGATCTTACATTAAAGAGATAACTTAGTATGTGTAAGCTTCAGATATACTGTGACTTTTTACCCTATATGAAGACTGAGTGTGCATTAGTAGGCAGCCTGAAGCTGAACAAGGAGTTTGCTTTTGTGTTGGAAGTGTAAAGTTAAAATAGGGAAATGATTCTCTCGTCTAAGCTGACAAACTAATATTGTTAAGTAAGCCTGTGGATAAGGTTGTTGGCAGCTTCATGGTACTTTTATTTTAATAGCTAACCAAAAACCTTGGGGAGTGCCTGCTGAGGTGGAAACCTGACTTGGAATTGGTGATGGAGGAGTGAAAAAGCTGTGTCCCAAGTCTGTCCATGTCCATGAATCCTTTCAAAAGGATTATTCCTGAGTATAAATCAGATATGAAAAATAATTGGGGGTGAAATGGAAGATTTTCTTTTGGCATACCTCTGAAGCAAAGCCTTTCAGGGTGAATATCCCTTCAACCTATTTATCTATTATAAGTATGTTCTCAAAAATAAATATAAAATGTGATAACTATAGGATCTTAAATTGTTTCAGGTCTTCAGCAGAGCTAGGCCTGAACAAAGGGTTCCTCCCTCCCCTTAATCCCCTCTTTGCACCAGTGTTTTACCGGTGGCGTTAATACTGGTGGCATTACTGCAAGTTGCTCGAATGGCTAGTGTGTTTTTGGCAGTTGTGGGCAGGATTCAGACTTGAAGCCTGACTTCTGGATACAAGGTAAAAAAGCTGGACCTTCTTGAAGGAGTATGAAAAGCTTGTGCTTGCTGTAAGCAAGAGTTTCTGCTGATTTGCCGTGAAGGAAAACTAATGGGAATTGACAGGGCATGTAATGCCAATGATTTTAATGCCTGGTCTTTGTAGCTATCTTATGTTTTCAGTTGAATGTTCAAGGAGCTGTGTCAAGCATTGATGTCCAAAGATACTCGATACTGGGCACTAAAAATTTAGCAAGTTTTACAGGTTTCTGGTTGTGTAACCATATTGTCCAAGATGCTGTGTGAAGAAACAAGGCTTGCTTTCATCAGCGGAGATGCTGTCTGTGCATTAGAAAAATCTTGGTAAGGAAACTTCAGGAGGTCGTTGGCTTATTATGCCATCAGCAATTCAGATGCTTAAATAGAAGTAGGACTGAAATGGAAATAGCAATTTTGAGTATTTATGATTTGAAAGTCTGTGTCTGAGTCATTCACTGGCTTTTCTGGCAGACAGTGTTGGTAGATTTGAAAAGAGGTTGTTACACAAGATAATGGTAGTGATTATGAAAAAGTACTTGGGAGGGTGTTTAAGGGGAAAAGTATTACTTTAAACAGTATCATTCTCTGATAAAGCTTGTACTAAACAAGTGTCTTATCCTTTCTATGAGGCATTCTGTTTCAGCTGGTTGTACTTAACATGGCGACTGGTGGGCTTTGCTTTTTAAAGCAGTGTGTTTGTCTAGATGAGTTCCAATAAAGAAATTGGCTTTCAAAGAGTAAGAATATGGTAACAAACTCTAGTATTAGTTTTGCTTCTTTAGATTTCTGTTTTCTGAAAACATTTTTGACTTTCAATTTTGTATTTGAATACTTTCCTGCTATCAGAAGAATTTACTTTTGAAATAGGATGCTGCAGATCAAGGAGGAGGTGAGTTGCTTCCACAAATTTCTTATTGCAGGGCTTCAAAAAGAATGACCTCTTGCCTTGTATGTGTCGATAACTAGGACTAACATAATCAGACTTTTATCACTGCGTAATTGTAGAACTGAGCTGAGGTATAAACTTTCCAGAAAAAGTATGTAATCACTGGGCAAGTTATCTCGATTTGCCGTAAAAAGAAAATGTTTCTTAACGTAGTTTGAGGACAAACTTTGAGGCTTACTTTGAGGCCACAATGACAGTCTTTCTGTGTACAGAACATTACTCACCACATTGCAATGTAGCAGTTGGTGTGGTGATATGCAATCAGCCTCTCTTGGGGAAGGAAGTGCCACAGCGCATGCTGCTGCTGCTTTGTTTTGAGAAGTAGCAAATAATTTGAAGCAAGGGCATGTTGGCAAAATTAAGATACTCAGAATTTTGAAGAGGAAATATTGCATATTTAAATACCAGCTTGCCAGCTGATTTAGGATAGTTTTCAGTTACAACTTCTGCTTTCTTTTGAATTTTCAACACCACATGGAAATATCTGCGTCCCTCACTGTTTTTTGTTGAGTGGCATCTGTTTGAGTCAGGATATAGGCAGGGTAGGAAGAAAATGACTATTTTGGTTTTGTAGTGCCTTTTTCTTAAATAATGGGCACTTTAGCAGATGAAAGATGATGTAGCGATGATGGGTATAAAATAAAGTTAGATGAAAGTTGTATTTGTTATTGCATATAGTCATGATTGCTTTTGTATTCTAGAGTTACTGATCTCCACTTCTCCGTTACAGCAGAGAGCAAGGAGGAGAAACAGTCTCTTCCTTGCGGAGGAGAAAGTGTCTTTTCTTTTTCTAGCCATGCAGGATTGTTTAGCCTTCCAGGTAATCTGCACCCAAACTGTATGTGTATCAGAGAAAGTTTCAGAACTTCTCAGTACTGACTGGTGGCCAAGTTGCTTGCAGAAAGGCATCTTTGAATTTTTAGGTAGGTATGAGGGTCACAGGAAATGTAATTGTCAGTGTAGCAACATTTGCAGCATGGTTCAGATGGATTTCGGTAGCCATGAAAATGCAGTGGAGTCTGCTGGGATGTGCCACCTGCTGTAACTCACTGTGAACAGGACTAAGCCTCATGAGAACAGAATATCAAGTCAGGTACTACTTACAAAAAGAAAGTGTTGGAATAAGCAGAGCTATAATCACTGGCTCTCTAAAGTGCCTTTTGCTAGCAGTAAGCAAAAGTAGACAATTTACCTGCAGGAATGGACCAAAGGTCTGTTCTGCATACTTAAAATGAGTATTACAGTGTTCTGGTGGCAGATTTAAGTACATCAGAAACTTCTGTTGGGACTTGGTATAGGAGATGCTGCTTCGTTTTTTGCCCTACCTTATTTCCTTTCCGACAGTATTTTATCTGAAAACAGTTAGTATTCATATTTCTTCATTTAATACTGACAACCAAAATTATACTATAGATGTCATAATGTTACAACGCTGCCTGCGTTTGAAAAGGTCATCTAAAATTCTAAACGTCTTTACTAGCATAATTATTTTCTCTAAATGCAGCCATGATCATCTGCATATTTTCAAAGGCACGGTTAGACTGACTTATCCGAAGGACACCAAAGCCATTCTTCTTACCTTTTTGACAGATTTCCCTCCCTCTCTTCTTAACCACTAAGTGTTCTTTTCCACCGCCTTTTGGTTCCTTCACTTAGATGACTGCAGTCTGCTTTTCCTTGTTTTAAGCCAGGGTCAATTGTACTGCTGTCTTGGGGTCTGGAGGAAGAGAAGGTAGCATATGTTCTCTTAGATCTGCTTAGGGGATCGCTGGATCTGTTGAGCAATTTACCAACAACTTTTGGGAAAGAGTTGTTTGTTTTTTTTGCTCTGTTGGTAGGATCCCTCATTGGGCTTCAGCCTGTTTTCATGACAGCATTCTGCTGAGGTTGCCATTTTAGCTCCTTATGGATGTGTTTGTCTAGTATGACATTCTCAAAATGCTGTCATGAGTATAGTGTAGTAAACAGGATGTTTAACCTGTTTATTCAGAGTTCCATATTCTTCTTGAGGGAATGTATCATGGACCTTCTACCTATATGGAATTTTTTTCTTCATGGAGTTCTGCAGTCTTTTTTTAAAGCTGCTTATTTGTGCTCTTCTGACTTCTCATGTAAACTGCTTAATGATACTAGATTTTGGGACCTGCTACCTTAAGGACTTGGAGCCAACATAGGTCTACATTTTGAGTTTTCATGAAAATGGAATAATTGAATTCAGACAGGAGAAGCTGCCTTGCCTTCTGAGAGTGAATGCCACCTCTGATGACTGAGACTTAATCTGAACTACAAATTCCTTTAGCTAACTTCTAACTCCTGCCTGTCCTAGAAATACCTATATCTGTATCTCCTAATCTGCAGTGACAGCTGTTTTAAAAACCCATGCAATGCAAAGATAAGTATAGCCAAAACTGGTTATCAGTCTTGAGAATATTGCCAGGCTTTTAACTGCAAGACTTTAGCATTTGGAACATGAAAGAGGATAGTTAGTAGGACTTGAGATGAAGTGTCACTGAATATGCATTTCAGCTTCTCTGAGCTGGCAGTTTAGTTGTACTTTTATGGAGAATACTACACTGCATTTCATAATGGGCTGCTTTTGAGATTTAGAGGCTGCCAGCCCCTGGTGTAAACTGAAGTATGCGCTTGTTTTGTTTTTCTGATGCTTTAAGTGTTGATCTCCTTGGCTGGTGGAATTTGTGGGCTTGGATGACATAGACAAATACTAGTCATACAAAGATGTGGTAGTGGAATCTGATGCTCCCTGATATTATGGGCTATGACAGAACTAATTTACTTGCAAAGAATAGTGTATATTCCAGGTATGATCTTTTTTTGTCTAAGGTTTAAGTGGTTATTTAGATTTCTTGATGTATTCCCTAGAACAGGATATAACATTGCAAGGTTGGTAACAGCTATACTTCACTGATTAGTCTTTTATGCAAGTAGGTTTTTTTTGTCTTTCAGTGGAACATGACTGTAAAAATAAAAGGAAGAGCCTATTCAGACCTCTCATTAAAGTAGCAATGTGACAGAGTGCCAACTACTGGCTTTTTGCCTGCTGTACCTTGAGTGGGGAACAAAATGGATTGTTTTCTGAGGTGGGTGTCCTGAGAGATGAAAACAAGCATAAAAAAAGTCAACGAAAGCTTTACTTAGTGGATTTCTGGCCTTTGTATAATCAGTCTTAAGAGGAGGATGCTGAAAAAGGCTTGTGTCCTGATAGTCTTGATGTCTGTGACTTACGTGCCACTGCACTTGACTTCCTGCTCTTGAGCTTTTTAATAATTAAAAACTGTACTAATTCTGCAGAGTTACAAAAATAACAATTCAATAATGAATGTGTTATAAAAATGTTTGTGTTTTTTTGCCAGCTTCCCTGATGCAGCAAAGGAACCTGCTAGGTGGCTTATACTTGATTTGTAACTTCTCTCTTGTGGGGCAATTTTCAAATATGTTTTGGGCATAGAAGAGGAATACTAAATTTTTCTGACAACCAGAGTTACCCATTTTACTCCTATGAAGGATATAAAGGGGTGGGTATTTTCTTCTAGTTCTCTTTGTAGATTGTTCCACAGAAATGTGGAGTATAATTCAGCAAAGCTTCCTTTGGTTTTTATTAGGCTTTTTGTAGGTATCCTGGCAATCTCGTATCAACTAGGAATACAGAGGAGGAAGATCAATAACAAAACATTAAAACCTTCTGGGTAGCAAAAATCCAATGTTTGATTCAGTGAGAGGTGAATTGTTGTTAAAGTAGTTGAAGATTTATGTGTTGGCTTTAGCCACTGTATCTGTAAAATTCTCTTCTAATTTGGCCTTGATCCTTCCTGTACTCTGAAGTTTAAAGTTAAGATATTTCCTATCTTCTGCCATAACATCAAAATCAGAATTTCAAGTTAAGATGGTCTTTGCTGGCGAGCAAGAGAGACTGACCAAGTTTCTCAACACTTGCATAAATGGTTCTGTCCTAAACATTTAACTAGCGCGTGATGCTGTTGAAAATGCCAGTTATATCAAATGATTTGGAAGGACTCCAGTATATGGGTCAGTGTAGGGAAAAGGAGATGATACACAAGACTATCTGTGATGATACTGGAAAAAAGTGTAAAATATTCAGATAAGGTTGGGGTTGATGTAACAGTGCAGCTCTGTATGTTTGTGGGTGAACTAGGTCTACCTTGGATTTGAGCAGCGGAGACTTAAATGCCGTGGAAAAGTGGTATAAGGTGCTGTCAGAAGGACATTAGTTTCTCATTCTTCAATGTAAGTCCTTTCCAGCTGCCTTTTTCTGTATTAGTTAACCCCTCCAGATCAGCCCCTTGTCATGCATCACAGTAAAGTCATTGTGAAAAACAAAGCATGATCACAAAACCCATGACTGTTTTCCTCTGAACACTAATGTCTTGGCTCTGTTTCAGTAGTTCATTATTATGTAAGTGCCTTAGGGCTGATCTGCCCGCAAGGCTTGCAAAATGTTCTGTGCAGTCTAAGATCATCCTTGGAAAGGTGCAGTTCCACATTCCTGTTCCTTTACCCAGTGCATACTGAGTGTCCAGGAGTTCTTTTAGCACTACCTGCAATCCTTCTTTGTATTACCTTTTGAGAAGTTTTATTCCATATAGGTATTAAAACTCTCTTAAAACTTCCTACTCCCTCCTTGCAGATCCTGTTATGAGCTAACAGAATATTTGAACACTTTCTCATTTGAAGCCGAAGGGACTCCTGAACTACATAGTAATCTAAGTTATGACTTTGTAATAAATGAACAGTTTATAAGCATGTTGTTTGTTAAAATGCAAAGTCACAGGTGACAGTGGTAGTATTTGGGGTTGATCAAAGCATAGTTTCATAATTCCTGTTGTAGAGTGACATTTAGTCATACTAGTGACAGAGTAATTAAGAATTACTGGCACTTGAAATTAATTACTAGGCAGGCATAAAAAGGAAAGGTGTAGAATATATGTATTGCTGCTGTATGCATTTGAGGCTGCTGCTTTAAGACAGGTGACAAATAATAGACCTGTATCAGAATGTTGTGCTGATGGTGACCCAGTTGCTAAGGAAATGTGCAGGATGTTTGCACTAAAACTACTCTTCAAGCAAGAATAAAGACTGTTGGACAGTTACTGAATTTTTGACTTAATTGTGCCAAAAGTCTTGATCGTCTGGTAAGTAGTCTATAAAATTGATTATACTGGGAGGCCAGCAGTGTGTTGGTGAAAAATAATTCTGCTTTCTGTTTGAAATAATCAATAAAGCAATGCAACTTCAAACCTCTAAACTAACTGTTGGGTAAGACTTCATATTAGGAATGCGGCTATCTAGCACTTACTGAACGTATTGTCATAAATGTAATGTTTGAGCAAGCTTTTCTTTTCTATGTACTACTTGAAGTAGAGGTACTTGTAAAACATTCCTTCTTCCACTTGTGTGCAATCAGTGTCATTTTGAAGCTGGCTTATGAGTGTTTTAAAGCTTTACAACTCTAGTGACACAGGACCCTAAGATAAACTCAGACTTCATTTAGGGAAATTTTTATGTTGTTTAGCAACATGCCTTCAAATCAAGCAGGAAAAATGAAAATGAATTACAGGAGGTGTCTTCTGCGTTCCTCGTTGATTTTATGCTGTAGTATTTGTCATAGACAGTCTTTCCCAAGCTCCAATTTCAAACTCCCATATGTATGAAAAAGCAATATTACATATAGTTTGATAAAACTCCTTTCTGACTAACTTTAAGTGACCCAAAGCAGATTAACATGTGGATTAATGTATTTGACTGTTATAAATCTGCCTTGACAAATACTGAGCAGAGATTTGTTTGAGGGTTTGAATAAAATACGGTATCTGGGGTTACACTGAGAGTCTCATGGGGAATGATGTAGCTGAGATGGTTATGAATTTCCTGCTTTCCTTGGTTTTGTGCTGGTTCATCTCTAAACAAATTCAGCAGTAACTATGTAAAGATTTACTGAAGTCAAAGTTGTTATCTTGGTGGGCAGGCCTGCAAAAATCAAGGGATTCTGATTTAAATGGAATGCATGTGTTCAGTAGCTGCTCTGTAGCGCACACACATCTAAGTGTTTTTTTCCTCTCCTTACTGTGTAAATGTATTATCCATTTTTTAAAGATAACTTAGAAAGCAGGCTTCATGCTGCTTTCACGTCTTTTTTTTTTTCTAGGGATCTTAGATTATAACATTCCCAAACTTGAATAGAAAAGTCAAGAACCAGTGACAAGTCTCGTGTGAGAAAGTGATCTATGCTTAGGTAGCACAGCTATGTCAGAGAGCAGTAACATATTGGAGATAAGGAATGCTGGGTGTTACACTTGTGTTTTTGAGAAAGTGGTTAAGATAACCACTCTGTTACTCCATGAGGAAGGTATAAGATCTGTTTTTTCTAAGTTGTATACCTTGGGACTGGGGCTTACGAGAGCCTTGCACCTCTGAAATGAGCTGACAATATGACAGGCTTGCTTTCTGTAGATAGCTGAGGTCAGTGAGAGCGTAAAACAGTCAGAGATTGGACTTGAACTACTCTTTTCCAGCTCAAGATGGAAATTGCTGCAGATTATCTGGTATTTGATAGTGTTTTTCTCTGAAACCTTTGCTCTCACCATTCTGACTTTGAGTGGCGATGAAAATCAAAGACATCAAATTGCTGTGTGACAGTTTAAGCGCTCTTTATGAAGGAAGGTAAAAAAAATCATAATCGGTAGTTAACTGACTTTATTTAATCTGCGCATATGAATCAAAATGGGGGCAAATTGAGTATTTTGGTTTGATAAAAGGTGAGTCATTCCAATAAAACTCAGAATTCTGGATTAGCTGTAGCTTAAGTACTACCAGGTTGGGTCAAAACAAAGGACCCTTTAGCTCAGTGTCCTACCTCCCTGTGGAGCTGCTGCTTTATCTTCTGTCCCACAAGCCTCTCTGACCCCCTTCTGTCCCCCTGTCCACCATGATACCCAGCCAGTCTGTTTGCAGGCTGTGCTACAGAACTGCCTTTGTATGCTTGTGCTCTGCTTGCTCAGTTTTCTTGCCCTTGTGTCCTGCCCACCTGCAAAGCGATGAAACCTTTTACCTGAAGCAGAGAGACCAAAAAACTTCGGGCTGGCTCACACTAAGCAGATCTGATGTGTCGCTGGGGATATTAAGTTGGCAGGTGCTGCAAAAAGTGGTGCCATGGATGTGTTTGTGGTGAAGTTCACTTTGTGTGTCGCCCTGCTGCAGCGAGAAATCCTGATACGTGTTGGCCTACTGTGCCAAGTCGCAGGACCTCTTACTGAAGCTTGAACTGTGGTTTGTCCTTACCCTTTATACTCTTTGGGTCTAAAGCCCAGCCAAGTTGCACAACCCCTTCCTGGTCCCAGCCAAGCTGGCCACGCAGGGAAGGAGGAGGAAACCTAGCGAATGATGAGATTCTGGCAACTGTAGAGTAGGGTTTATTTCTGCTTCCCTGTCCTCTTGTGTCCCTGGCCAGTGTCTCAGGGTAGTGCCCTCTGTGTTCTTGGGTGCCATTGGGGAGCTCTTGGCATTTTTGGGGTGCTTCGCCTGGTATCCTCAAAGTTTTCTATTTTGATCCTCATCCTTCTGTGTTGTTTTTTTCTCTCTCTCCACATTTTCTTTCACATAATTATTTGACTCCTTCCATGATTTTTGTTTTTCCTTCTCCTTTAGGCCCCTTTCCTTCCTTTCTAGGAGAGGACTCTGAGGTTTTTAGTAAGGATGCCTATCCCCAAAAGAAGAAAGAGCAACTAAACATGAATATGCAAGTCTGTGGAAAGCATGTGCTGATATTTGTCCTGAATATGTTCTCAGCTTCCAAACACTTAGCTCAGAGACTTCTAGAACTAGAGGTGGCTTCTTAACACCCCTTGATGGAGTTCTCCCATGAATTTGTACAGTCTTACCATGAATCCTCATGTTCCACCGTTTGCCTGTTTGCTGTGTCTGGAACAACCTCTATATGTATTTGAGTTCACCATCTGCTAATTCTGTGACATTCACTTGGCTCACAGAGTATGTTTAATTATGTTTGGTGCTTTCACTTTATTTATTTTTTTGTAGCCATGATGATTGCAAAAGCTTGTGCTATGTTGAAATTTTACTGAAATTTTGAGTGGTCAGCTCTGGTTTTAAATAACTCTGTTATCACGAAGAAAATCCTTTCCCAAATCATTTAGCAAATGACAAACTGTAAAACATCTGAACTGATAACTAGCACATGATAAAAATAGATTCCAGATTTTGTATTTTGTACATGGAAGGCTTATGTCACTTCATACTCTGTTTCCTTAGCTACAGCTGCTTGCTTGTCAGCATAGGTCAGGGCTGGCCTGGTTATCTGGGCAGGTCAGTTGTCATCCAAGATTTTACTTCTGTTCTAACATGTACAAAACTTAACAGGCAGATTAAATTCACAGCACTGGTTATTGACTTTTAGCATTTACAAGTCTGTCAGTGTCTACTTTTTCTTTGAAAAGCATGCATGCTGTGCTGTCAGTACTGCAAGAACTTTCCATGCTTTTCATAGTAGTGTACCTGGGGATTTTAGAAGGCAGACGAATTTACATCTGACCTCCTTTATGCAGTTTTCAGCTAGCTTTCAAAGCATATCTCTGGCATGCAAATTAGTGTTTGGCTTGTACATGTAGCATTCATCTTTACTAAGAAGCTTGGATTGCATTCTTTCAATATTGATGGCCGCTGTCTATCTGGGCACATCACATGAGTCTCAACAGCTGTATTGCCTCTCAGATGCAGGCATGGACACAGTAGTTGATGTTTGCATTAAATAATAGTAATATAGCTTATTTCTCTGCTGGAAAGAGAACAAGCTTGTACTGTAGTGAGATCCCTTTTTGCCAACTCCGTTGACACTAGACATGCCAATACAAGTTTTTTTTTTCTTCTTCCCAAAATAGTTGACTGAATAGTTTTACATGCATTAACACCGTTTGCAGATGCAGTTGGGCTGACATGAGAGTACCTTCACTGAGTACTGAAAATTAGGACAAATAACTATTCAGTAGCTTGCTGACCCACTTCCTTCTCTCTGCTCATGTTCCTCCTGTCTGGGCCCTTGTCCAGGAAGTCAGCCCAAATTCCTACCCTCCTACTCTTAACAGTATGGGTATTTATCAACTTTTCCATGTTTCCTTCCTGTTTGTAGGATTTCTTGAAGAAATTTTGCATCTTCTGTGATGTCCAGAATTTCTTTCTGCAAACAGAAAGCACAGATAGACAGTGACGGCTTAACTCACTTTTTTTTTTATGTTTAAAAGCTGTCATAGACATGTACATAACTGTACGGAAGGCCTTCTAGTACAGAACAACATAGATTTTTGGGTCACCTTGGTAGAAAGAGTTCTTCTCTGGGGTTAGAGTATTAAAAGTTCAGACGGTCCATTTGGTTACTTCTCCTCTGGCTGTTTTCAGACTTTGATATTACATTATAATTTTCCTGTAGCACTTCAAAGACTAATAATGCCTTTCAGAATTGCAAAATGAGAACAGGAATGGAGGAGTCCACTGACACTGTTAGCTCAAAATCTTGTTTACGGGCAAAAAGGAAGCACACCATGTAAGTGTGTGTGTGTATATATAAATATGTATGTATGCTTATGTAAAGCCAAGAATTTATTGCAAGTATAATGAAAATCTTAGTCTAATTCAAGAATCATCATTAGTCTAGATCAAATTATTACAGAAAAAGAAGAATAATGCAGTTATTATTGCAACTTCTCCAGCATATAAGCACTAGTTGTAAAACAGTTAGAACTGTAACACACAATTTCTGTCACTTCTCTTGGAGTTATTCACACTCTTCCATTGCTCCTCTAGGTCTTAAACTCAGTAGCTTTGGACTGCTGGAGAGAGTAACAGCATAAGCTGGCAAACAGACTCCTTCGCTGGGAGGAATATGATGTTGCCTCTTAGCTACTTGAAAATTAACATGTTTAAGGTCCTAAGCTCTTTCGAACTTTAAACTTACACTAGTGTAGCATTGTTAATTAGACTGCAGTTATACTAGCAAAAATTTTTGTGTCAGGATTGTAAAATAAATCACAGAAAGATGACTTGTTGTACAAGTGACCTGGTTTACGTTTTGTGAATGTGTTTTGAGTGTAAGCTACATCTCTACTTAAAGGGCTTACATGTATACAGACAGTAGTTTTCATTCTTAGAATTATAGCAATAATTGCACAGGATGTTATAAGTAGACTCTGGGTGTTTTCCTGTCTCCTCTTAGTTATAGGACAGTAGAATGCAATAATTCACCTTTCTGCTTTTGAATTATCAGTGATACATCATCAGTGTTCTTGGTCTTGTATCAAAGTTTGAGATGATGTAATATATTACTATCCTGATAATATTGTTTATCTGAAAGAGTGGCAGCAGATAGGGGACTTAAAATTCATTTAAGCTCATTTCTTAACTTTCAATTGTGATTCTTTTCAAAGTAGATTGTATTCTTTGGTTATTTCATGAAGGGTGTTAATACCCATAATTAAAGTAACTTTATATTACAAAGCCTGGTCTTGTCTAAAACTTCACCCATTTGACTAAATCTGCTTCTGACTTATGTTAATTAGGTACAGTCTAGTTACTGTAGATCTTGCTTTTATTTTTTTCTTGAATTCTTGGTGGTTAAAGAAGTATCTGAACAAAGATGCTGCACTCTGTTTTGTTTGTTCTTAGACTGATGCGATGCACTTGGTAAAGATGTTGGTTATTCCCACAATGTTCTCAGAGCTTTTGTTTGTTATAGAGAAGTAGAAAATCTTAGGAATGTCTGACCTGTGGCAAAATTACATTATGGGCTTTGAGGGACGGACTATGTGCTGTTTTCCACTGGAAAAAATTACTTTGAACATAAATAGAAGAATAAGATTTTTGTTGTAGTTTTCATACAAATAGAGGAATGTGAGCATGTTTTGTAGATGAAACCTGTCACCCACAAGATAAAATACTGATGAGTAAGCTCACAACACCATGAATAATATTTACCAAGATTACCAGTAAAACTGGAGACTGTGTACTTCCAAAAATTGGAAAGAATGATGTGCTGCTCAGCATCTTGGAACCTGGCTTCTGGGATCCTGACCTCTGAAATTAAATTGGTAGTCTTGGTGAGGTGTCTGGTTTGCTAGGCCAGCTGTGGTCTGCAGCTGGTCACCAGGATCATAATAAAGACCATGGTATGGGTATATATGACAATTAAATACTTGAGCCAACAGATAACTGTCAGTCCTCAACAGGTTTGGAAAATATTGCCTATACAAAACATGAAGGATGAATATTTTAGCTATGTGGTCCTCCTCTGTGTCACGTTGCCCCTGCTGCTCATCTGACTGCATACTGAGCCAATTCAATTTGCTAATTTGATAGAAAACTGTTCTTTCTCTTCCCTGGTTTAATGTTTTTTCCAGACCACCAACTAGAATGGGCTTTGACAAGTATCAGAGCTGCCTTTGGAGGGGACAGATGTGACAAGTAGGATTGCCTAATATACTCCCAGGGAGAGAAGAAAGAGTGGGGCTGCCCCCTTTTGGCAGCAGCCAGCCCTTAAATCTGCACAGTCTTATCATCTAAGTGATGAGCTGACCATGCAAGCCCCTGAGAAGCCCTGAAGGCAATGGTCCCTTCCTGTCTTCCTGCTTGAAATTTGCAGCCTAAAACATGTATACTTTCCTTTTTTAAATCAAGGTGGCAGTGTGCTATAGGGTGGGGGGGAATCGGTGTGTGTTTTTAAATATGGTTGCTGCATGTGTTGGAGCACTTGAGCTGAAGATTTTGGTTCAATTTTTAGCAGGATTCAAACCCCTGCTTCCTAGGAGGAGGCGCGCTACCTGCCAGGATGGAGGAATGTTTGCTGTCTGGATTGCTGATGTTGATCTGGTGCCGTTTTCATTTTCATGCAAAGATCCTCTGTGTAGAGGGGAGAGTGAGTGTAACAAGCCTAGTAGTTTAGCTCTGGATTTTAGTGCCTCCTCCAAAGACCTTTCTTTTTATATTCACCCAACAGTTCTTTTTATGAATTGAATGTCCTTGAGGCATGATTTAAAAGGCTGTGCTGTATCCTCACTTGTAAGAGGAAAACTTGTGTCTAATTTCAGTCTTTCACGTTTAGACAATTGGTGATCCAATGTGTTACTAACAAAAGACAAATACATCTTTCTATTGTTGGCAGTTGTCAAGTAAGTTGATGTGAACTAGTAAGGTGCCGTAGAAAGAAAAGCATAAAAGAGCATGAAGACTGAATGTTTCTTTCAGAGAAAACCAAGCCATTTAATAAAAAATGAATCTAAATTTTTCCATGTCTGGGCAGTGGCTTTTTGCGGAACATGGTGTGAAAAGAACTTGCATATTGCTTTTGTGGCAATACTCTTGGCTCTGGTTTACTGAAGAGTAAAACTAATTTACAGCAGCCATCCAGTCTGTAACAACTGGACATCCTGTACTGGGGATGGGACAACCACCTCTGACAAACACTTTGACCCAGTTATAAAACTGGAATCCAATTTGCAGTACAAATTGGATAAATGTTGTAACAATGCAATAGGATCCTCTGAAATGGATGCATTTAGTTAATGTAGGCAGGCTCTTGGCTTGTTCCCTTTCTTTGGATCCAAATGCATCAGAATGTGCTTGATTGTTTGCCTCTGTAGCCTGCTGTGAAATAGCTTAGGCTGAAGTGTCCAGTGACAGTTTACAAGTTACAAAGACAGCTTTTTGGCCATTGACCCTCCACAGGAATCTGTAAGCTTTGTTTTGTAGATGTCTCTTTATCTAGGGAAACTGCATCTAAGAGAAGAGGTGCTGGATTGCTTTGTCCCTCGTTGTTAAAGATGACCTCCGAAGAATTTTTACAGCTTGATTCATACTTTTCCTTCAGGGTACATTAAGAAAACATGAGGTTTACTGAGATTCTTCTCCTCCCCCCCATGCTTAGACGCCCTTGTTTGCTTTACTTTTGACTGTGCAGCTTTTGAGAGTATTTGGAAGGCTGTGGATGTTTAACACTGTAATGGAAAAAGACATGGCTCAATCATTAGAGACTTTGTTAAAAAATCAAGGATAAAAATCCCTTATTTCAGCTTATACTTTTGGATCTTTTGATATTACTGTTTTGTTAACTTTTTAGCTGTGGCCTTCCAACTTAAGCAGATTTTTGAATTGCCCCTAAAACATACAGAATTCTTTCTTCTCTCTTCTGCTTTGTTCTATGCATAATGAAGAAAGCAGCCACCCAGTTGATACCCCATTAGTTAATTCGTGACCTAGCATGGCTTAGCTAGGCCGTGTCTGTGGGTGAAATTCAGCAACAGTCTAACTAATGTGATACAGCATTTAATCCTCTGCTTTCTGTCTTCCTCTTCCCCCTTACCCAAACTGTGTCCTCCCATCTCCTGCCTTGTATTGACACTGACATTTGCCAAATTTTCCCAGTAAGTGGGTCAGGGTGCCAAACTGGCAGATAGTGAAAGAAGGAAAAAAAAAATCTATTTATTTATTACTTTGAATCAGGTCACTGTGGATGAAGTCAAATGAGCACCACTGTTGGTGTGAGGAAGGGATGGCTTGGGCAAGAATGGGTTCATGGCAGTATCACCTGAGAGTATTTTAAATAAGTAATTTAACCTTACTGAATGCTGTTGTTGTGACTACATCATGGGGGTGGAGGGCTACTTGTGACAGAACCTCTTTAGCAGAAAATAGTGGTCAAAATATAAGGCGCCAAAAAGCTATGTTTTGCTTAGTATATCTTATTTCAGTCAAGGTAGCCAGAACCATCCATTTTGTAGGCAAAATTCACTTCTGTCATCCTATATAAGCTGTGTTCTTGTCAGGAACAATCAGCCCATAGAGTATACAGGAAGTACTTTGCCATTTGTAGCTATGCTAACAGTTCTGGCCATGCAGTTCCACCTATTTTGTTAATAAGGCTAGTCCAAAGAATGGGTGATTTGGTGAAGCTGTTGAATCTGTAGGTGATTTACTGGCCAGACAGCTGTGCCATGTGACTGACCTTCATGTGGATGTAGCTAACCAACTAGTGATGCCGTTGCAGCCATGATGGCACATGGACATAGGCAAGACAAAGTCTGTAGGCTGGATTAGTAACTGTTACGAGGATTTCAGGCGCTCAAGCCCTTCTTTAAAGATGAACAAATGTTTTGAGAAATCATATAGCATGAAACTTTAATGATGACCTTTTGTTAATGTATTGATGAGAATGAACTAATCTTGTGAAGATTAGTCCTACCTATACGTTGCATGTGCTAGTTTAAGGATGCTTTGAAGAGGGTTAGCAAGGAAAGAACATACAGTGGATGCCCTTGCCTTCCTGAACAGCAGTTTCAATCAGAAAGGCTGTAGACCAATGAGAGGGGAGTGAAAGGAAGATGACATTTTAACTCTTCTTTCAAATACCAGCTATAGGTGGAAAGAAGTAGCTTTGAAAGGATGATTCCAGTGCTGCTTACAGGAGGAACATAACTGGGAAGAGTTGAATGCTAGAGAGACTAGTTTGCTTAGGGGTAGTGGGAGACAGTCTGATCACCCAAGACTGTGTTTTATCTTAAGAGGGGAGTCACATATCTCCCTAAGGATAGGGTTTATAGTTAAATTTGAGTGCTTTCTTCACTTTACTACCATGTGATGCTTGTTTAGCTTAGGTAGAAAACCAGTCCCTGTGCCAAGTAAATTCTGGGAGCTTAAGAGGGCTGTACCACTTATCCTGAGGAAAGCTTGTAAGCCATTCCAAGCTCTTGTTAGAATATCCAGGAATATTTTACAAGGAACAGTAGCATTGTCATGTGATGTTTAGTAAGTTTACTTTACTACCCAAGCTGATGAGGAAAGAGTAAATATTTAAATGTCCTTAAATATGCTGTGTAACTGGATATCACTGCTGTGCCATGACGTAACAGCAGGGAACTACTGAAATAGTTTTGCTTTCTCCTGTTTCTGTTTTCAGAAATGAGACGGAACCTGAAACTGGCACTGACTCTCCTTGCCGTGGGGATGACAGTCCCTGAATTGGGGTAGGGTGAGCAGTTGAGTGATGACCACATGGGCTCTTGTAGGTTGTGTGGTGGCAGCAGCCTATAGAGTCAGCAGACTAATGGAATACTGTCTTTGTTATGGGCTGTTGGGAACTTACCACAGTGTTGAACTGATAGGTTCTATCTAAAAAATGGCGTAGCCTTTAGAAGTTCTATATTTAAACAAACAAAAAAAACCCAGCCCCAAAACAAACATCAAACTCTGTAGATACTTTTCTCAGATGATTTAAAACTCATCAGGAACTTGCTGGTTGGTCTAGATTGTGATGTTCTTACTACATCTAAAATCATTAAGTAGAGTTTAGGTTGTACATGGCAACTTTCTTTCTCAACAGCAGCTAATTTTAATGAAATTTTATCAGTTGTTGCATGCTGCAAAAGATTTAAAGGCCTTAAATTTAAGATTTATAATTTAATTGAAGTATAAAGCAATCTCTTCCAAAATGCAAGTGTTCTGTACCCTTCCAGTTTCCAATTTTAGATTTAATTAACTGCCTAGTCTTAGAGACAGAATGGGGCAGTAGGCCTCTATTTACAGTGTTTTAACCGTGATCTTCTAATCAGATGATACTGACCATGTGTAGACTTTCCGTCTTGGGAAAAAGTCATTCTAGGCATTTGAACCCTTCAGTGAACTATGGACTTGTAGAAAACTCTTTAACAGAAATTAAAGACCATCTTTGCTCTTTCCATTCCTAATTTCAGACTGCTTTCTTTCTGCTTTCTTTCATGAACAAACAGTTTGGGCTATTAGCAGTTTTATGTTGGCAGCTCCTTGTTACATTCAGGTACATGTTTTTTGCTGTTGCAGTCCACTTAAAGGGTCTAAAATCTGGATTATCTTTCAGCTAGCTTGCTTTGCATGCTTATTAGGGGCAAGCAGATTTAGCACTGAAATGATCCTGTACAAATGACCACGTTGAAACTTCTTAGTTTGTTGAGCAAATCCACTGTAAAGTCAAGACAACGAATTTTACTTATGCGGAGTTCTGAAGTTCATCTGTACTGCTGAATGAAAATTAACTTGCTGGAGATTAAATATCTTTTTTTAACCTTAGTGATTGCTTGGCAACAAGTGCTAGTCAAATAAATCTTCAAGGCCTATTTCGAGAAGTCTTTTGGCATTCTTGTATCATCTTGTATTAGAATAATTTTTCGCAAGCATTTGGCCTTGTATGAGTCCAAATGTGATTAAGCCTGTTGTGTTGACTCCATGTCTCTTTGTGTTTGAGCGTCACTCCGATAATGTCATGGATTTAGGTGATGTAAGGACATGCTCTTAGGCAATATGGCAGTTAGGGCAGTATGCAGGGGCAGTTCTATTGCTTCAAGCTGGTAGAAAGAAAAACTGGTAAAACTTGTTGCTAAATGGCTAATGCAAGTTGATCAATCCGTGGAATTAATTATCATGTACCTGTTTGAAATGTTGTAAACAAATGCATGTGGAATATCAGATAAGGGGTGTGTGTGTGTCTGTAGCTGTTTAAAAACAGCTGCTTTTCTAACTTGGCCTTCTTGACTGTAGCTACAGCTTCAAGTTGGGTACAATGTGCTGTACTGAAATTAGTCTTTTGCAAGTTGCCTTTTAAAATGAGATGCCCAATAAATTTATTTTAAAAGTGTAGTTCTTGTTGCATGCGCTTTTCTCTTCAGATCAGTTTTGCCAAACTGCAATGTGACAAAGTCCCCGTGTTTCTTGCACACAAAAAGAATTGTGAACCGGCTGCTTTAAATATGACAAAAGCAAGATTTCGGTGGTTCAGTCGCTTGCTGAATACTTGTTCTCGGTTTTAAAATCCACTTGCTCAATTAAACTTCTTCATTGGGCTTCTTGTGTAGCTTTGTTATCCCTTGGCTTAATTCTCATGGGATGATAATTCTGATGCTCTTGTGTTTACCAGGTAGACAGCTGTGACCATTTTAGATGTTACTTTTCTGATGGAGGCTACTGCCTGTGCAGCCAAGTTAGCAGAAAGGTGGGTGCACCATCTGCTCTGCTGTCATATTGTAAACCTACCTTCTTGGACGATTAAAGCAGTGCGCTGTACTGAACTTGGGCAAATCGTGTATGACTTAGTTTTGCCAAGTCTGTTACCTGCTCGTTAACACCTCTCTCCACTGGAGATTGGCAGGCAGCTGAGGGGATGTAACATTAAAACTGCTAGAGTATTTGACAGAGCCCAAAATTATCATGCAGTTGTCATATGTAAATGAGGTTAATTCCTTAAAGGAAGGGGTACTTTATTTGTGGGATTTTGAGGGGTAGTATTTTATTACAAGATTGTCATAATGTAGGATGGTAAAAATATAAAATGGGGATTTGATATTGGCAAAATTCTGCATCTTTTATTGAGTACTAACATTCCAGTCTAATTATGCACTCTGGCAAGTTAAAACCTGTTAGATGGGTTATCCTGTTAGTCATATTTAAGTGCTTAATGCTACAATAATAGAATGATAGGAAGTGTTTAGTACAAAATGAATAGATTCTCATTCAAAGTGATTCTGCAGTCATGCTTGAGCGCTAACTCCTTCTGGTTGTTTCTGGCATTCCGGTTATTCTGTCTTCCAAGAAAACAGGTGTCAAATTATGTCTTGACTGGATGTTGAAGTGACCATCACACAGTGATGTACAGGAGAAATCGGCAACTAATAATACTCTTGGATGAGGGCTCAGATTGACAGGTTGCCATCAATTTTTTTTTTTGAAAGTTTAATCTTTAACATCTTGAGTTAAATTTACCCCAAATCCTATTTGCAATGTAAAGTGCAAAATTTAGTTACTCTTCTTCTGAGAAGATAACATGGCTTATGGTTTTCTGGGGGGATTATGTATTTCTGATTGCTGTGACAGAAGGCATGGCATTTAAATCTGTCTGGTCTAGTTTCTTTTACAGGTAAATGTACAGACCTATTACTAATAGTATTTTGGACGTTAGTTTAAGCAAGGGAAACAACATAACTATTGTGTTTACTACTGACCTCTTTGCACCTTGTCTGAAGTCTGTTGCTGCTTGAGTTCTCCTTGCTTACTGCTACCCCTGCAGCTGCACCAGTGCCTAATGTTTTAGTGAAATCTAGCCCAGTCAATCTGAAATGAGTCTTGTAACCACAAAAGCTGAGGATTGTAGAATGCCTGTGATAAATAGTTTACTTTTAAATGGTATTAACATCACAGCGTTTGCAACATTGGAAGAATAATTGTAAAACACCCACCCTTGTGCTTTTATGAATTTATTGTTGTGCTGGAGCTTGCTTTGTCACCTTTCAAAGGCAGATGTTTAACCTGTGTTAAGGTACAAAAGCATTAGCAGTGATGAGATGAGAATTCATTGTCCAGCAATGTAAAAGTCTATACAGATAGTCCTGTGGGAGCTTGGGCATACATAAAGGCAATCTTAGCTGTTCAGTAGCTTTTCGGCTAGCCCTAGCTGTTTAGTAGCTTTTCGGCTAGCCCTAGCTGTTTAGTAGCTTTTCGGCTAGCCCTAGCTGTTTAGTAGCTTTTCGGCTAGTCCTAGCTGTTTAGTAGCTTTTCGGCTAGTCCTAGCTGTTTAGTAGCTTTTCGGCTAGTCCTAGCTGTTTAGTAGCTTTTAGACAACTTTTGTAATCTTTAACTTTGGTTTAGTTCTGTAAACTGTTTGTCTTTCAGAGCCAACACAGTATCAGCCAAGCCGAAGCCACAAGAGGAAGCAAGAGTATTTGAGAAGGCTCCCAGCATCTCATGAATGAACTAACGGAACTCGATAATGCTGGTTCTCCAGAGCCAGGTCTACGGCTCAGGAAAGGACACATGTCTAGCACTGCAACAGAGTCAAATATTGAAGAGGACAGCTCTGAGCAGAGGCTTCTTCTAGTGGAGCCACCTCTGTCTTCTGACCAGGAAAATGTAAGTTGTGGTCATCTGTTAAGTTTGCTGGGATAAATAAGTTTTGATTTAAGTGCTTCAGTGCTTGAAATAAGTTCCAGAAATGTGAACTGAGAGCCTGCAACAGTTTTGTGCCTATGGCTAAATAATTATAATAAACGAGGAAATTGTCAGAAATACTCAGTTGAATATGTGGAAACTTGGGTGGCAAGACTGGGCATAAGTGTAAGCTGACCAGCTTTGTGTTTCGTATTTCCCCCGTAAAGAAATGGAGTTCTTACTGTGTCCTTCTTTTTCTGCAGAGACAGTATTCATATCAAACATTTTGTGCTCTAGCTGCCAATTAGGTATAAGTGGAAAGAGAAGATACACTGACTATGGTTTGAATATAATCTGAACCTTGGCTGGTTGCTATTCTCTTGGAGAGTAGGAGAGAGAAATCTGCTTACTAACCTTCCTATCAGAATAATGACCATACTGGATTAGACCAAACATCACATCACTCAGTATCCTATCTCTGATAGTAGCCAATAACAGACTTGTAATGAAGATTATAAGGACAGGGAAGCATGTTGTGTTACTTCCCTAGGATCTCTCCCAGCCTTCGGCAATTGGTGGGTCAGGGATTTCCTGAGCCAGTGGCACTGTTTCTGAATTTTTGCTTCATGAGCCTTTGTAAACTTCAGCAGCCACAATATCCTGCAAAAAGGCATTCCACAGCTTAATTAGGTGTTGTATGAAGGTAATGTCCAAGCATTGGACAAAAGTACTCTCTGGTTGGAGAGTTTCAGGGCTGTAATTAATGCTTCTTCCAGGACATATACAGATGGATATCAGCACAGTTAAGTGGAAGAGACATTCAGCTTAGACTCACCATTACATTTATCATGGCTTAATGAATTTACTGTATCAGCTTAGTTAAACAGCTCTGTGTTCTTAGCCAGCAGCAAAAACATGCTGATGCTATGTAGCATAGCCTTCAATGCAGAAGAGTAGGACCGTTGCTGTAACTGCCTTTGCCACAGGTTCTGGGTGTGCACATGGACCATTGCCATAGTTCAGCTAACACAGCCTTTGCTAAGCTGTCTCAGCTTTATTAGTCCGAGGGCTTACTGAATTTAGCTTTAAGTGTCCTTGTAATGAGAAGTCAAAACAGGTATTCATGGCTAACAAGCCAAGTTGATGCAAGTCGTACGCAGCTATGAACTTCTACAGTACATTCTCAACATCATAATAATAGGAAATGCACACAATCTCTTTCTTTGCATTATGTGGAAAGTCATAATGCATGTGTATAACTTGTGTCGAGTCCTAGTGACTGGATCTGCTAAGGTCAGATAAAAGTTTGAGTTGCACTAGCAGATAGTTTTAACACATCTACATCTAATCTGACAATGTGTTAGGAGTCATCTATTTTAAAGGGTGTTCTCTGCCCTATGTGACTTCCTGGTTTTGGGGGTTTTTTTTGTTTTTTTTTTTTGTTTTTTTTTAAGCCTAATCTTTATTCCCTTGTCCTCTGTATGTTTTCTTGTTTTTGATACTGTGGTGGTATTAGTTTTTCCTCTCAAGAAATGGGATGCTTGATGCCTTGGATGAAGCATCCCCAAACTCTCTGCTGTCAAATGCACTAATGTTAGCTTGCCAAATGGCCTTTATTTTGTGACATACTGCAGTATTCTAAATAATCTAGAAAACACATTATGCTATATAAGTCTGAGTACCGCTGTTACTCAAATACATTGACATGCAAGCTAGGATTTACTTTTTGCTCTACTGTACATTATGGCTATGTGAAACAGTCTCAGTGGAAATGACTTATTAGTTCAAAAGCATGATTTTCCTCTAGTCTTGAAGAGGCTGTTATTAGGTAATAGTAATGCAAGGCTGTCACTGTTCTGTAGATGGCAATGGTACCTAGGCATACAGGCTAAATATAGCCTTGTGAAAGGACTTAAGTGGTGCCCAGTATATTAGTATTTTATTAGTCAAATGCAACCTCTTTGAAGCAAAAAGTAACAACCCAGGAATTTATATGTTGGAGAAGCAAAGTGGATAAGAGCTGTTTAATGTCTTCATCAGGACATCCATGATAGTGTAATAAGCTTTTAGATGCTTCTACTTACAACAAGCTAATGGTATTGACTTTCTTGAATATCATCCTGTAAAGTTATCCTAATAATTATGATACTTCCATAAAACTTATTGGGCTTAAGACTTGAGACATTATTGTAAAAGCTTATATTTTTGTCCTGTGATAAAATTGCATTGTTCTCTTCTCTTGTCTGCATACAAATATTTGATCATACTAGCTTATTTATATCCTTGCAGCTTTTTTTAATATATCAAATCTGCCCCAAACTTCCCTTCATGAGATTGCTTTTCCTCTGCCTACTTGTGTATTGACTTTCTATTCCTCTCGTAGGAGGAACCTGTCTGATTTTGTGGTGGGAAGAGGTTTGGGCAAGTTGCATAATCTTTTCTTCCTTTTTGCAACTTTAAATTTTTTCCTTTCACTGTGTTACAAGTGTTACGTATATGTGCTGGCAAAGCACTCTTAAGCAGGTGCTTCTCTCCTGTAGCATGCTGGATTGTCTGGCCTTCGTGACAGCATCTTTTCTCCTTTTCTAGTATTAAATGTCTCAACTGCTATTGTAATTCAGGCAGTGTCATAGCTCCTAAAGAAATCCCTCTTACTGTGGCTTTGTTAAGCTGACACAAGCAAATGCATGTGACTTTTTATAACCTGATGAATGGGCTCTTTATGCTGCCCTAAAAACCTGTGCTTGACTCTTTCGTTTTCTACTTTAATCCGTCAGTGACAGGAGGTGAACAAAAGAACCATTTTCTTTGCCTTTATTCCAACCATCCGACTCATGTTCTTGAACTGTGTTTCCTTTCTTGCAGTTGAGCTGCACTGTGCAGTTGTCTTGTGTGACACAGAAATGCCTCCATGAAGTGGGGGCCTATTGGTCTGAAGGGTTTGATAATCTATAGTAGCGGTTTGGGAGGTGGTACGCATAGCTCTCAAGTCATCTGAGTGGATAGAAGAAACCTTGGCAAATATTCAGCTGGATCACTTCTCATGGGGCATGGGCTTTCACTTCAGGTGGAATTTGACCTCTGACAAACTTCTTGATACTTGCATGCAGCTAGAGAGTCTTTTCAGGGCCTAAATACCAAAATAGCTTGAAGGAGGGGGAGAGAAGGACATAACAGACTTTCAGATATAAAAGAAAAGTTTAAGAGTAATTGGAAGGTGAGTAAATCACTCGCGGTTCTTAGCTGGGGTCATAGAACTTGCTCAAAGCCTTTTCTGTTACAGAACTGTGCATGTATTATCTATATAGCCTACAAAAACAGCTTTCACAAAAATATGCATGTAAATTTGTGGAATGGTTAACTTGTCTCTATGGTGGATGCTATTCTAATTAAAAATATTCAGTTGAAGTCTTGCAGGTCAAAGCTTGACATTTAAGCCCTAAAAGTAGTCTCCCTGGAACTGATACTTGTAAATTCTGCCTGTCTTTTAACTTTTTTCCTTTATAGATCTGCTTGCAATCTTCTTGCCTGTTTGAAACTATTAAGCTTTTTTCCATCTAGCATTTTACTAATGGCAGTTGGACTTCTGGTTAAAAAATTTGCTTCTGCATTTGCCTTTCTCCTGCATTGCATTATAGGTTTTGTTGGTTGAGATTGCCTTAGGAGTGGGTGTGGGAGAGGCCTGGCATAATAAAATTTGAGGTCTCACCAGAACAGGTTTGCTTTTGTTTTTAAGTGGATTATATTTAAACTTTCCCACTCCCTAGATTTCTGTATCTGCTCTTACATTCCTCTATTTATGCAAATCTTAGGGAAGAGTGTTATTTCTTTGAAAGCATGTGAATTGGCCTGTTTCCTTCAGGTCAAAAAATCTTAACGTCTGAATTTCTCCTTCCTTTGCTGTTCTAGGCACTGAAAGTAATGCATATTTGTTCTCAGACTACTAGTTGCTGAAGCAAGTGCTTATCTTTCCCTGCAATATGCCTTTTCTTGCACAGAAAAACATCTGTGGATATACAGAACAGAATATCTGAGTACTTCTGTTTAAACAGTATGAAGACACATGATGTGTCTATGGAGATGGTTTCCAGGCTCAACAGGCTTCAGTTGTTGGGTAGCTGCCTGGTCATCCTTAACTGACAAAGATGCTAATGTGCCTACTTTACTAACAGGCTTTTAGAGCTTGAATGTCTGTAGAAAAGAGAGAGCTTGATGACTTGGTCAACCATGAGTAGACACTCTTCTGCCCAAAAGTCTGGTAATGTGGGAAAGGGCTGTGTCTGTCTCTGTCCTGTCTCCTGGAAAGCTCCTGGGAATTAGCAAGAAAGTTGCAATAGGTTATGGCTTCTTGAGTTGCAGCTGGGTTTGACTGTCTCCTTTTAAGTCTGGGAGCTATGTGAGAGGGGATGTGTTGGTACTCTGAGTTTGTTGCCTGCCAGCTGGTTTTGTAACCATTCCTTGCTGTGCTGTGTGTTGAAACTAGGAGAGAGAGGGAGTGGTTTTGTTTAAAATTCACTGGTGCAACTATTTTCCTGGACAAAGGTTAGATTCCACAGTTCTTTTCCGTTGTTCTTATGGAGATCATATCTGCCTGATTTGGGCAGTAATGGGAAGGAAGTGACAGCCTTTCAGTCAGGGTGATACAGGATTGTGCTGATGGGTTAACTTGCATCTTCCTCCAACAGCTCTTCAATTGCCCGACTTTGCTCTTACATGAAGTTCAGCAATATTCTTTCTTCTCTCTCTCTCTCTTTTTGGGGGGGAGGGGGGGGAACAGGCACTTTTTTGCACAAACCCAGAGCATTCTTTTTTTCTTAGTTTTCTACTGTCAGGATTAAAAATGACAGAGAAAATGGCATGTGAATATCTTCTGTGGCAGATGCAACTTCTACGGGCCTTTCTCCAAAGAGGGTACTGATGAGCACATGTGGGCACTGGGGCCTTTAGTCTTTATCCAGTACTGAACATTGACAGAAAATCAGTAGTTGCTACTGCTCAGCTTCAACAAACCCTTTTCATCTGAAGGCTTTTAACAAGGCAGCTAATTCTAATAAGGGTGTATTAGCAAGGTTGCTGAAGCCAAAATGTGACTTTCCTATGACTGTTTGCTAAACAAATGTTGAATGTTAGTGCTTGTTTCTTTAATGAGTGCCAGCAAGCAATCACCCATAACCAGTTGTATAAAACTGTTTCCAAGTGCTGTATTAAATGGAGTGTAGCTTTTATAAGAAGGTGACCTACAAAGGAAAAATACTAAACTCCAGGAACCTTAAAGCACTTAACACTTTGACCAATAGGCTGCAAGGGTCTCTGGCACAGCACTAATAAAAGACTACTTTTTTTTTTTCTTTTTTGGTCCCATGACAGCAAAAACAGCTTTGTGCACCTTTGTGTTTAGAGGATGGATGTAGTTAGCCTTTTGGCAACTGTGGTGTGTCTACATTTACAACCCTGTCAGATTAAGAGCAAATGTAACCTCTAAATAGCAAAGCTGTTCTAAAGTAACTTGGTATGTACAAGAGTTAAGGGAAGTCAAGGAAGGTCTTTAGGTGCTGCGCTTTTCCGGTTGATTACTTACAATCCAAAGAACATAAGCTGAAGAAATTCTGAAAACTGTGCCCCAGGATTTTAGTAGAAATCGCATGGCACTGCCTGCCACTCCTTTCCCTTTACGAAAGACCAGTTAGTAAAAGGTCAATTGACAGAATGGGCACACTGAAGTTGCTGAAAAAAGCAATCTGGCTAGTTGAAAAAGATGTTACAGGACTGTGAATAGAAAAATAGTATTTTTATGTTAAAGCCTTGAACATATCTTGGCCATTTTGCTGAATGCTCTCAGGTTACTGAATCTGGCAGGCTGCCCCAAGAAACATTAAATGACTTGAATGTCATGTTAAACACTATTATTCATTCATCTGATGTGATCAAGATAAACAGAGCAAGAACTTCAAGTTCATGTCTAGACTTTGTGACTTCAGTTTAATATAGGGGATAACAGTGGTATTGTAAATGAGGCAACACATGTTTTCTAACTTTTATTTTAAAAAGGGAATTGTATATAAGTACTGAGTTGTATAATGTCCCATTGACTTAGGGTTAATCAAGCCATTCCTTTTTCTGAACAGTCTTGCCTGTGGTACAAAGGTGTTTTCATACTGAGGCAAAGTTCTTCCTGAACATGGATCAAGAGGAGAATGAGAGAACATCTGTCAGCAGCTGAAGGAAGCAGCGAGAACTTTAAAACAGAAGCAGACTGAATCATGCTTTGAAAATTCCCATGATAGTAGCTTTAGGGCATCAGTGACATCTTGATAGTGATTTGGCATCACAAACTGTTGAGCTTTCAGCTGTGGGATTTTCTTAACTCCAGAAGTTAATACCATGTAGGTATGTGCACTGTGAGTTAGGCCCTCAAGTAACTGAGTGATGACTTTGCCCAAAAGGGAGCCTTATCACGGGTGAGTTCTGCCCTTTCTTGGTTTAGGTGACTCATGTTACAGTTACTCGTGTCATTAGTTAGCACATGCCCTTCTGGTTCTGCTTCAAATACCATACAACCAATGGAAGTTATGAAATTTCTGAAAGAGCAGTCCTGAAAGCTGCTGAAAGTTTTGAGACTACAGCAGCCCATGGAAGTGTGTATTAGTTTAACTTTCCTTATTCCATGCCTGCTAGGGTTCTTAGGCTCCTTTCTAGCTGGCTAACATTACCAAAAGGGAGACTAGAGGTCATTTAGCATGCAACTGATAAGTACCGAAAGGACACTCATTCTTGAAAGTGGTCCACAGAAAGTAGTCTACAGCAGAGCTCAGTAAAACAGGTGCTGATGCTCCCTTTGTTTCTGTTATGCTACCTTGAGCTCCTTAAATCTCTTGGTGATCTGATTCAACTTGATAATGTAAAGGGAAGCTGAGGCAGCAAAAATGTAAGTAACTTCAGCCAGATTAGCGGGTAGGATCAGCTAATCAATCCAAGAGTCAGAGTGCCAGAAGCAGTGAGACAGAAGGTAGGGGTGAGGGAGACAGGACCACTTGTGGTGCAGTAAGCTTTATGGGTTGCTTCATTCAAGTATGATTTCTGTTTCGGTTTGCACATTGTAATGAACACAGCACAGGTAGATGATTTTTTTTTGGTGAAATTGCAGTCTGAAGTAATGAACAGCAGCTTGCTTCTTGCCTGTACAAGATCATAATCATGTGCAAACTCTAATTAAGCTTTCTCTAAATCTTTAAACTGACTTCAAGGAACTACATTTGTACCATTTGAAGTCCAAAGAATACAGCTTTCTCAGAAGTGGGCAAAGAGTTTCTGAAATCTCTTTCTACTATTGTGGCTTGACTTCTGGCAAGCTTTTCCATGGTAAGTGCATTAGTAAGCAGTATACCTGCTAACAGATTTGAAAGTGATCATATAGAAATTGTTAACCTGCCTGAGAAGGATAAGCTGTTGTAGTAGGCATGTGTATTGAATTTACTAGACCAAGTTTTGTTGTAGTTTTGTTGCCTGTTACAAAGTCTTTTGCTATGTGATCTGATTTTTCTGGATGGCATTCAGGCAACAAATTCTTGTATTAAATGTAAACACATATTATGGCTTCTGTGCCATTGCTATAGAAGAATGAGATTTTAATGTTAAAATAAACTTATTAAAACCAGAATGTGTAGGACAGTGTGCAACTGGGCTCTTAAAAAAAGGTTTCTTGCTCTTGTTTGCTCCACTGCTTTAAGTCATGGTTTTAGCACTGAGCCTTTTTCATCCCCACCAAAGGATTCTCTGAAACTCCTGTTTAGAACAAGATCTGTCTCTGGAAGAGTATTGCCTGGAATCCTGGACAGAATGATATAATCAAATCTGCTCTCTTTCTTTTTACCTTCTTGTCTATCATTACTATCACAAAGGGATCTGAAAAACTTCCCAAAATAAAATACATATGCTTAAACCAGTAGAACTATCTTCCAACTATCGTCATTTGTCCTTCAAGTTTAGTTTATTTTCTGGTATGATTTATTCAATTCAGGATCCGTTTATACATTTGTTCCGTAGTTTACATATCAATAGGTATCCGTGCTGTTTGTTGGTAGTTTTCACACTTTATGAATCTGCAAAGGTGGTAAGTTGAAAATTGGAAGGATTAAGTTTCCATGGAATTAGATATCCAGCCCCTCTAGGGTGTAAGTATGTAGGAGCCATGATTTCTGATTTGTGTGAAAGACTGGCTCTAGGCGTTGCTGCATATGTGCAGCAGAAGAATGGCAGATGATGATGATGATCTAAGTTTGCTTGTTGCAAGTGAATGAGGGTTTTCATTTCAAAATCAAATATTTCCAAATGCCCTACAGACTACTTAGAATTATTTATTCAACTTTTTCGATTTTTTTTTAAAAAAAAGCAGTTGAGTAAATTTGACAACACCAAAAAGCATCTGAAATATTAGCTGAGGGGAAATCCTTTGAGCCAACAATCTGGAAAGTACAAAGGCAAAAACTACTTCTGGAAGTACTTGGTTCAGGATATAGGATGCTGCATTAAAAGTGGGAGTATTTGAGTTTTGTTTTGGGCTCTCATTTCTTGCACTGTTGTAGACAAGTGGAATTATTTCCCCTCTCTTTCCCTGGAATGGTCAGAATTTAGAAACAGTTGAAAAAGGGTCCTAAAGCACATGATTACTTATGTTGTTATGTTCTAGAAGTACTTTTGAATTACTGATGTGATCAACCGAAGAATAGAGAATATAGTAATCCTAAGATAAAAAGGAACTTGTCACAGTGGAAACTTTACAATAACAATATGCCTTCTGAACAGAAAAGTGGTAACTTTTTTTCTTCAGTCATTGCCTGAAGAATTTGAAGGTCAATAGACTCCTTCAGATTTCCAAATGAAAAATGGCATTGGTGTTGCACTCCAGCTATATATTTCCAACTTCCAGCAGGCATAGTTTACTGTTCTTTAATGGGATATCAGAGGAAGGAGTTGAGAGAGGACAGATGTTCCAGCATGGACCTCATTTTTCCTCCTTAGCAGGAGCTTTAGTTTTTTCCTTGAATGCTAATTTTACAGCTTAATAGCAGGAAGGAGATAGTAAAACCAGTTCCATTTTCTGGCAGTAATCTGGACTGTATATATGATACGAATTCCTTTTATCACTAAAAGAAGCTCAGTAATGATTTGTTTGTAGGCACTTTGCCAAAATGCAAACATTTTGGATTAGCTCATAAATAGCAGTGCTCTTCAAGCCCTACGGTCTGTTCAAATTAAGTCTTCCTATCATTCTAGAAATGGGAGTATGTAGGGGAGGGGGAAGTGGTCACTTTTTGGCTTTGAGTCACTGGGCAGACTACAATGAATACAGGCTTTGATTCAGTGAAGGACCTTTTTTCCTTCAGTCTACCCGGTTTTGTAAGCTGATCACTAACTTCACTGCCCTGTTCAGTTGGTTATTGTGTGGTGCCGAGGGAGGGGATGGCTAAAAGGCAGAGCAGTGCATCTTACATCGGGTGCATTGGAACTTAAATATCAGCCTTGCCTTTCCATAGGATATGATCTTGGAAACTGAAGATTTCTTTGGTTTGTAAGGGTATGCAGATTATCATAATGAGTGTCTCATCCAGACCTTGAGTGAATTATAAATAATATTGAAAACTGAGAATCCTAAAGTAGAGATCCATTAGTGGAGGAAGCTAATAAAATTGATAGCGTGGGAAATATGTCAGTAAATGTTCCTGAATGAGAATGAAACCAAATTTGTTTGTTACAGGCTTTCTGGTCCAACAGGATGTGTGTGTATATTAAAAGGATGTTAAACCTATTAAGGTATCTGTGTTACCTGATGCCTCTCTCGACAGAACTATGATGTAAGGGAACCTCTTCAAAAGCTGAAGTTACAGGGGGCTACTACAACCCTCGGATGTATAAATAAGTATTAGCATGTCATTCCTCCCTCTCCAAAAAAAAGACTGAAGAATCTGGATAGTTGACTGTATAAATTTGAGGTCTCCTTTTGTTTATTAAAAAAGTTTAAGGAGCTCTTTCAGATAACTTATTGACGGAAATAGTTAACAAGGCCTTACTCCTATGGAGAGAGCTGTAAATGTGGGACACGTATGGCAAGATCTGATTTCTGATGCAAAACTCAAACAGGACGTTATTAATTTGAACATTCATGCACTTTATTAACGAATTAACAGGAGGTTATATATTAAATTCTCAGTCACTGTAGACTGAATTACTGATAATTAATCTTGATATAAAGTTGTTAACCCTGATATGGGAGTAGGAGGGACAAAAAGTGTCAGGGCTTGTGGTATGGAGGAGACCAGTCTGCAAATGGATTGTGGGGTTTTCTTGCCTTGGTCATGAGGTATGTGGCAGCTTTCTCTGTCAAGCTTAAAGGGTGCAAAAGGCTCATTCTCTCCTTTCTTGCTTTCTTAAACTTGTTTACCTTGGAAGCTGAAGCATTAAATGGAGTTGCTGATGGGCTATGAACATTGTAGTAGGCAAAGAGGAATGTTGATACCCCCCCCCACCCCCCCCAAGAATCACAGAATGGTTGAGGTTGGAGGGGACCTCTGGAGATCATCTAGTCCAACCCCCCTGCTCAAGCAGGGTCACCTACAGCACGTTGCACAGGATCACGTCCAGATGACTTTTGAATATCTCCAGAGAAGGAGCCTTCACAACCTCTCTGGGCAACCTGTTGTAATGCTCTGTCACCCTCACAGTAAAGCTGCTTTTCCTCATGTTCAGTTGAAACTTCCTGTGTTTCAGTTTGCCTGTTGCCTCTTGTCCTGTTGCTGGACACCACTGAAAAGAGTCTGGCCCCATCCTCTTTACACCCTCCCTTCAGATATTTATGCACGTTGAGAGGGGATCTTCCCCTCACAGTCTTCCCTTCTCCAGGCTGAAGAGGCCCAGCTCTCTCAGCCTTTCCTCATTTGAGAAATGCTCCAGTCCCTTCATCTAAGCCCTTCGCTGGCCTTGCTCGAGTAGCTCCATGTTTCTCTTGTATTGGGGAGCCCAGAACTGGACGCAGCACTCCAGATGTGGTCTCACCAGGGCTGAGTAGAGGGAGATCACGTCCCTTGACCTGCTGGCAATGCTCTGCCTTGTGCAACCTAGGAATGCAATCCTCCTTTTTTTCTAATGGAAAGCTAGAATGTATCATATGTAGGTTACTTGCATGGTGTTACTTAAATGGGAAGTCAACATAGTGTAGAAAATTGCCAAATCCAGTGACTCTTTCCTATATAATTGCTAGTGATACATATATCAACTGAAAATCCAGGCTTATTTTTTTTCTTCCCTTCCATAGCTCTCAATGGGCTTTGGGGATATGGATGTTTATTTGTTTGAATTTTGTTTAAAACTTTCCAATGTCTGTCACTGCTTTCTAGCTGGAAGAAGTCCCATACTAGTTTTTGGAATATGTTGAAAGTCAAATAGAAATGAATGTGTCTTTTACTGGATTATGAGGTAAACAGAAGTGTCAGTTAAACAGAATAGAACTCCAGATTTGAACTGAAATTTGAGATGAAGCAATTATAGCTAGGTTGATGGATTCCTGCCCTTGGCTTGATTTTTCTTATCCTAAAATGCCAGATACGTTATAGTGGCACCAAGGCAGGGGTAGTCGCATTGAAACGTAGAATAGGAATTAGTCTATCCCTAGAGGTGGATAGGCTATAGGCTCTAATGAAGTGTACCTTACAGAACACCACTACTTTCTTCCAAACTTGGGGAAAACAAGTGCAAACTGTATAATACTTTGACGTGTGCGTTGTTCTGAGATATGTGAGAGTGTAAAATAAATATTAATATCTTTCCTGATTGTTTTGGATTCCTTCCTCGGCACAATACAAGGGAAGAAGACTTCTTTATTTGTCAGGACCTCAAATAATCATAGTTTTGTATGTTAAATGTTGCCTTTCTGTCCATCTTCCTACAAAATATTTTCCCTCTTTCCCCCCTCCCTTTCTCTCTAGAGTTCGGAGGAGGATAACCACAATGATGAATTGCCTCAAGAAGATGAAGGGTTTATGGGTATGTCACCTCTTCTACAAGCCCACCATGCTATGGAGAGAATGGAAGAATTTGTGTGTAAGGTAAGAGCATGTTTTAAAAAAAAAAAAAAAAAATCTACCCAAGTAGTTTCCTTGTATAGGAAGTTCAAATGACCAACAGACTATATACCTGTAGCCACTGCAGTGCTAATGTGGAGAAGAGCAAGTACACACCATCCCAGAATGGGCATCTCTTGTTGTAACGACTAACATTACAGCTTTTTGGGATCCCAGACTGCCATAAATGAATAAATTGTAAAGCATGGAACAATAGGGGTTACAAACTGAAGCAGAAGCTCTAAAGCTGATTGTGCAACTGAGCCTCTGAGAAACACCTGTGACTGGAAGGCAGAATAAATGCTTTCTCCAGCATTTCTGGTTTAAGGCACTTTCATTTACAAGGCCAATTTTTCCCAGGCTGCTTCAGACTTGCAGATATTTTGCTTTCGCAGCACCATTTGCATCCATCATAGAATTAGCTTTGTCTCTTACCCAAGTGGAGGCGGGGAGGAAGGGTTCTGTAACGTATATTTGAATAAATTCATTGTAAATTTTGTAAATATTGCTGACCTTGGCTCAGTTTTTGCTGCACTTTGAAGTCACGGTCTGTGCTGGTCTCTGGCCCCTCTTTCTTGGTGAAAAAGTCTTGCCCCTTCGTACACTTGGTCCTCTTGGTTTTATGAACTATTGTTTGATGTTTTTACAGAGGGATGCTAGTTACCAGGTGTTCTTCTGTGTTTTGTTTCTATGCATTCTTCCCCTTTTTAGATGTTTGTAGGGTGGTTTATGTAAAATGAGTTCCCTCCTGCTGTTCAAAATTCAGATTTTTGTTCATGAGGTAAACAAGTTAATTCTCTTGTTGGGTATATTTTAATTTGTTTTTGGAGCATTGTGTCTTTAACTGGGATGGTTATTCTGGTTAGTTTTGTTTTGCTTCTGGGAAAGATTGAGCAGAACTGATTAAAAACACTGTGAACTCTTGATGTTGAAACTGAAATAAGAATGTAGTTTTTAAACTTAGTGTTGCAGGATTCTTCAGGCTGGCTCCTGTATTACTAGCCAGATGGCAAATCCAAGGAACATTGCAGAAATGACCCCGGTACATAAAGCACTTCTCTGCCCCTCTACCTGGCAGTGCTGCTTCTGAAGCCAAACTGAAGATTATATGTATCTTATGTCACTGAAGCAGTGCTAAGAACAGCTATGCACACTTTTTCATTTGGAATCGGCTGTAAGAATAGATGTGTGCACACGTTCTTTCTCTCCCTTAAGAAGAAATCTGGCAGAATTGGGAGAGTCATGGATCTGTTGCCTTAATCTGTTATTGCTTGTTCTGGGCATGTGGGAGAAATTTGTTCCCCCCCCCCCCCCCCCCCCCCAACTTGGATAAGGGATTGGACACTTCTCACTGGACTCTTGTCCATTCATGCTTTATAGCTTAAATTAGTACTGATGAGTAGACTAGCTATAGGCTACTTTACTCAATTAAATGGAAGAGATGATCTGTGAAAATCTGTATAACAGAATGTGCAGCTAGATTAGATGCTTTCCCTTCATTAAGCAACGAAAAGCCCAATAGCTTTCCCATTTAAATGAAGTGTTGAGGTATTTCTTCCTGGTGCAGCTCAAGTTTATAATGATACACTGAGCTGAATAGGGAAGACTGACTTAAGCATTATATTTCAAGTGTAAAGTCTTTCTCAGAGATGTCCCATTGATCCCTTTCTCTGTTTGCTGCACTAACACGTTAACTTAGAAAATCCAAATTAGTAAAACCGCTTTTGCCATACATTAATGGAACTCAATTGCCTGTGTTCAACCAAACCCTTCTAACCTCCAGGTATGGGAGGGCCGATGGAGAGTCATCCCCCACGACGTTCTGCCTGACTGGCTAAAGGACAATGACTACTTGTTGCATGGGCACAGACCACCCATGCCTTCGTTCCGGGCTTGTTTCAAGAGTATCTTCAGAATACACACAGAGACTGGTAACATCTGGACGCATCTTCTAGGTATTTTCAATTTATTTTAATGGTTATTGGTCTCATTACTCTTTTTTCTTTCAGAGCAAGATAAGGAGTAGGGTGTAGTAAGCATTATCCTTCCATTAGTAACCTGTTAGGTTAACTTGCTGTCCCTCTCAATTTTCTCCCATCAAGGCTGGATGGGACTTTAACTGTGGCATTCAGCTTCCTGATGGTTAACAAAATACCAATAGATTCTATTCTGAAGTCCTATAGGTATTAACTGAGTTCACGTTTCTGGGCGCAGGTACACACCTGTATTGCAACTTGTTTGAATGCTTTTCAATTTGCAAGGAACTTTGAAGGAAGGGGTTTCTTTGAGCTTCGGAAAAGACCTATGTCCTTCTCCTTTCACATTTTGCAACAGGTTTTTTGTTTGTTTGTTCATAATTTGGGAATGTCCAGCCAACTGTCAGGCATCTTGCAAAACAAGTAAAAATAGTCCATGCAGGTCTGTATTGTTTCAGTCTGAGGCAGAAATATGGTTGCCTAAATTAAGTAGGGCAGTGCTTTATTCAGTATGTGCCATTAGTTGTCATGCAATTCCTGTGTTCAGTACTCCCAGACATTAAGATCATTTTTTTTAAATAAAAGCTTTCAGTTTGCATGAACTTGACACCTTTCTGCCTTATTGTTATTCAGGATGTGTGTTCTTCCTGTGTCTGGGAATCTTCTACATGTTCCGGCCAAACATGTCCTTTGTAGCACCTGTGCAGGAGAAAGTGGTTGTTGGATTGTTCTTTCTGGGAGCCATACTTTGTCTCTCCTTCTCCTGGCTCTTCCACACAGTTTATTGCCACTCGGAAGGTGTTTCTCGGCTCTTCTCCAAGTAAGTGTCTAGAGGACAGGGTTGGGCCCATAGGAAACTGTTGGGAAAACAGAGATGGGACTCCTGCCTGGAGCCGCAGTGAAGTTGTTGTTCATTACATGACTGCATGTATTTTAGAACAGAATTGAGTTGAAATTCAATGCAGTTTCTTCTAGTCATTGTTGCAGTGTGGTGGTTTTTGTGCTGCCATTTTAGTCTAGAAACTATTCTTCACCACTGTTTGGCAGGCATGTGCATATATATTACTGCTGTAAGTAATATACCTAGAGTTTAGTTACAGGACTCTGAATTTTCGGTGTGACTGTCACTCACTTCTGTCATATCAAATTATTTTGGGTAACTTTGAATCTTAAATTTTCTTCCATAAGACAGCTTCACCATGTGTATCAAGATGTCTTTTTTTTTTTTTTTTTTTTTAGTTTAGCTTTTTTGTTCTTGTCATTGTTGTTTTACTAAGCATTCTGCTTTGGCTAGATGCTAAATACCTTGTATTTCCTAAGACTGCTCAACCTGGGATTGTGAAATCTGCAAGACCATCTCTAAAATAACCCACTAACTAAAATCCTTTACTGGAGATTTAACTTCATCTTCTCTTGCAGGAACATTTTATTGGGGAGTGGTAAAAAGCAGCGGCTGTGGGAATTTCTTTTCTTTACTGATGTCTAGAAAAACAGCTTGGCTGAAAAATTGTGACGTTATTCCCCAGTGGTCACTTAAGCTGATGCCTTCCTAACACATACTTGTCAGACACAGAAGTGTTTGTGTTGGCTGTGCTCTCATAACATACTGTGTGCCTTTTTTTGTGTGCTCAGAACACTGTTTCCTCATCCAAAGGTTTATCTGAGGTTCCTTCAAAAGGTCTTGATCTAAAGGCTGCTATATATTCTTGCTGATGACTGTCCAAAAATAGCCTTACTAGTTGCCTATCAAGGTAATCTGTTACTGTAGTAAGGCATTGATGGAAATTTGCAGTCAAGGAATAAGTTGTGATAGTGAGAATAACTTCATTTCACACGGATAAGTAGGCCCTTGGTGTAAGTACTGGAGAAGAGAGTGTTTGTATGAGAACTTCCTAAGTTTCATGTTTTAAATCAAATTGATTTTTTTTTTGTTCCACTTTAGGCTGGATTATTCCGGCATTGCACTTCTCATTATGGGCAGCTTTGTACCGTGGCTGTACTACTCCTTCTATTGCAACCCGCAGCCTTGCTTCATCTACTTGATTGTGATTTGTGTCCTGGGCATTGCAGCCATAATTGTCTCACAGTGGGACATGTTTGCAACCCCTCAATACCGGGGTGTAAGGGCAGGTAAGACCTGAAGTTAATTGTTTTGCTTCTTAACTCTCTTCCCTCCTTCCTGCTTATCACTTGAAAAAACAGTCTTGGGGAGAGTGTGCATAATCTTACAGAACGCTAATATTCTTGGATTGGGAACTTGATGGGTGTTCTTTCAGCATTGATTATAGCCTCCTGGATGCACAAATAACAGCTAGCACAAGTACTGGAAGTGCATTTCTGAAATGGTCAGTGACACGTAATAGGAAAGATAGTACAGGGTATTTCTGGCATTATCTAGCAGTTTTGCACTCTGGAAAGCTTTACTCTCTGGAAAGTTTCTAGCATTATCGAGCAACTCTGGTCCCTAGAAAAATGATTTGCTTGGTGTATGCATGCATACATTTCTTGAACTGCTTGTTTTGTTTCTGTAATACTAGGCTCAGACACTAGCAAATCATCTGAATGATTGAATTAATCTGAATGATTTGTCTAAATAAAATACATATTTGAGACAGAGCCCAGCTTTTCTCCTCACATGATCAAAGGAACCAAAATAGATTTTGCTAGAATCTAAATGAGTAAACAATATTCTCATACAGGGCAAATGAACCTCAGATGCTACTCTTTTGTTTCCTAGTATTACTTGTACACTAAAATGGTAAATAATCTCCTTGTTGTCACTCCTTGTTCTCTTGCTCCTGAGAGATTGTGGTAAAGTGCAACATAGTTTATGTAGTCTCAGTGCCCTCTACAGTCCAAGAAATGTAACTAGCTCTATGTATATTAAAGCTGGCAGACACAGTCGTTAAATGAAATATTTCAGTATCTGCAGGAATGTTTAATCAAATAACTTTTGGTATATCAAGGAAGTCTCTGTATTCTTTAGCTTACTTTCCATTAAAGCTATCCTGGGGATCTTCAGCTTCAAGAGTTGTCACTTTTCTGCTACTTTCGCAAACACTGAGTGAGCCCTCCATTGTTCTTATTTTCTTCTTTTTTTTTTCTTTGTCTCCCTTTTCTGCCACTATGTTCAAACCTGACTCTCCTGCCTTTTTTTAACCTCCTAGGAGTATTTCTAGGACTGGGTCTTAGTGGGGTTATTCCCACCCTGCACTTTGTCATCTCTGAGGGGCTCCTGAAGGCAGCCACAATGGGGCAGATAGGCTGGCTGGCACTCATGGCATGCCTGTACATCACTGGTGCTGCACTATATGCTGCCCGCATCCCGGAGAGATTCTTCCCTGGCAAGTGTGATATCTGGGTGAGTGTACAAAATGACTGGTGAGGAGACCAACATGAAAGACAGCTCCCTTTGAGGCTAGAGGATGCTGTTTTGGTGTTTTCCTATAAATATTGAACTACTCCACTGGGAGTGGCAACTTTGCGTGTGTGTGTGTTGAGGATCTTACAGGCACATGTGTTACCTTGGGAAGCAATAGCCCATGGTTGCTTCCAGTGTGTTCCCTAGGATCCCCACAGCATCTGGCTTCTCATCCTGTATGTCCAGTGAAAATATTGGATAGAGCTAATGAACTTTGGAGGGATTTCTGGTCCTGAAGAAGGGAAAGTGGGGTGGGTGAATGTGGATGAGGAAAAGGGTCATGAAGACTGGGTAGAGGAAATGTGTGGTGAATGTGGAGAAAGAAATGGGGTGGAGCGAGACTAAAGATCAGAGGGGGGTGGGCATTTGAGAAAGATGTCAGGCCACTGTACTTCCATTAGACTAGTTTAAGGCACCTAAAGAAGACTTCAGATGGGAATGGTGCCTGGATTGAGTGGCTTCTGCACAGCACCAGCTTGCCAGGTGAAGAAATACCAGAGACATTTTTGTTTAAATTGCCTAACAAAACCTTGTTATGATATTGAGTTAGGCTCCAAAAGCACTGGTGTGCCTCCAGCTCTTTCCAAGCTTCCCATGGAGCCTGCAATGCACACTTACAGAAATTATTCAATGCCATTATCCATATTAGTATGTCTTTCTCAAACAAGGGTATGCTTTGTCATGTAGCTCCCTCATGGCTTTTGTTCTGCTATGCTATAATCATTAGCATCCTGAGCATACATTCAGAACATCTGGTTCTTTCAGAGTTTTAATATAACATTGCATTGTTTTTCTGCTCTGTTTCATTGTGACAGAGAAATAAAATAATGTTTTGAAAATCTACTCCATAGAACTCATGCCCATGATCAGAGCAGAGTTCATACCCATTCACTGTGTGACATAGCCCCTCTAATCATAAACCGCCAGTGAGTGGTGTGCCCATTAGTTGTTGAGGGACTAATTTAAAAAGTACACTTTTTAAGCCTTTTGGCCAAAGCTCTGAAATTATCTTTGTCTCTCACCAAAGATACGCTTGTAGCACTTGTATAGCATTTGTTGATTGATCAGGTGATTAAGTTGACAGTGGAAAGGGTTGTATAGAGAATTTGCTTCTTTCTTTTGCTAATGATAGGAGAGGGATAGGCTTAATACAGGATTTAAATAACTTTGCAACTTGTGACTTGAGGCACTGCTATGTGTTACGGTATACTTCAGTTGAATGTATGGCTTTTTTGAGAGGCAGAGCATCATTAGAACCCAAAATACCCCGGCTGAATGGAAGTATTTTGTTTTTCGCAGTTCCACTCCCATCAGCTGTTTCACGTCTTTGTAGTGGCTGGTGCTTTTGTGCATTTCCATGGAGTTTCGAACCTTCAGGAATTCCGTTTCACGGTTGGAGGAGGCTGCACAGAGGAGGAGGGAATGCAGTAAAACCAGCCTTCAGCCCAAGATCGTAACCAAAACAATACCGCAAGCGCGGTTGAAGCATACTGGCTAGCAAAATGAATACCTAAGAAGAATCCAAGTTTCAGCTGATGGAGCATGGAGCTTCACGGGGATTCTGACTAACCAAGATAAATTCTATACCTCAAGCAATGGAATGAATCAATTTGAAGACCAGGAAATTCTGAAGCCCTAATTTATTCTTGGGATCTACAGATTGAGCTACAGAGGACCCTTTTCAAATCGGCTTCTGTTCAACGCCATATTTATTTGTAGATGTTGGGAGGGATAGCTTAGCAGTTTCCTTTTTTTTTTTTTTTTTTTTTTTTTTTTTTTTTTATCAAGGTTAAATTTATATCCTCTTGGAGGGTTTGGGATTTGATTTTAGATGCTCTTTTGGGAGAAAAAGAAATTGTAAATAAGATTTCTAACTTTCTGTTTAAATAAAATTTATATAAATGTTTTAAACAATGGGTGGGGGGAGAAAGGGTTTTTGTAAAGAATGCAACATGCAAGTACCACACACTGTTTCAATTTTGCACAAAATAAATGACTGCAGGAGGACCAGGTAAAATTCCCAGGAGTGAGGTATGTTGTCCCTGCAGATTTTTCCTGGTGGCCAACATGCCCTGGGCAATATGGGGTCCTGGCAGTACTTGGCATAGGTTCAGTATGTGTGCACAAGGGCTGTGAAGGCTGGATTAATCAAGTTGTCATTTAGGTCACAGTGTTAGCAAGTTTATTTACTCAAGTTACTCAAAAGGTACACCTGAGCCCTGCTCAAGCGTGTGGGACAGCTGCCTTCCAAGCTTGTATAGGCCTGTATGGTTTTGGGTAATGGAACCTACAGTAAGTTGTTTTGGTTCTCACCATCTGAATTGGAGCGTGATGGGATAATGGCGTGTGGAATGGCAAACAGACCAACTCCATCAGTGCCTGTCTACACCCAAAGGCCTCAGCTGAGTACGTGGTTGCTGTCTGTGGGCCTGCCCTGTTTTGTCTGAAAAAAATGGTGGTAATGCACTTGTCAAAAGTTGTTGAGCATGTGAGAGGAAACAGAGATGGGGTTGAGATAGACAGGAAAGAAGAAGCTGTGTTCTCTAAGACTTGGAGTTAACAGTTACTGCAGACCTGAAGCACATTTACCTTCTCATGTGTTAGGCTCCATATGCCAAGGGGGTTTGCAGGTTTTTCTTTTTAAGAGAAAAATTTACAATCAGCCCAATGTGGTTCCCTTTTTTTTTTTCTCCTCTCTTTAGGTCTGCTCTGCTTCCCATCTGTGCTTTAGCAGTGGGATTCCTGGTATTGCTTAAAATCTAGAAGTAGAGTTCAGTTAGATTGCTGTGGAGCAGACACACCTCCTGTATAAGGGGAGGCATATACCCTTCTCTTGTTTAATTGATGTAGCTTGATCTTTGGAGCCCAGTCAGTAGCCAGACTGAAGGAGAATCTTTGGAGTTGTTAGATGAAACTTGAACGTTTTGTTTTGTTTGTTATGGCACAGCTATTGCTTGGAGTATTTAGTTGGAATTTCAGAGCAATTACCTCTCTTGTAGATGAGTTGAACAGCTCATAAAATGTTTTAGTTCACAAAGCAGGAAGGTGTAAAGGTGTTTTTTTATTTTTTTTCTTTCTTTCTTTTTCTTTCTTTTTTTCCTTTAAGTCTCCTGCAAGTTTAAATTTTCATCCTTCAGGAAAAAATGTGAATTGCAAAGATCTTCCAGTACCGTGGATATCCCTGAGTTTTTCAGGGAATTACTTTGCATAATGGAGTCAAATAGAAGCAGAATGACTTCCTAAAATTTACTGGATATTATGACTTCACCTTGAATGGAATCTGTTTAAAGCCTTTGAAAGCAAGGTCAGCTGCAGAAAGATGTGTTGCAGCAGTGGCTGTAAGATGGAGGGATGTGTTCTCAGTCGGATCACTACACTGGCTGCCAGTAGGCCAGGAGGAGAAGTTTATCATGAGTCTGTGTGGTCCTAAAATGAAATAAAGAGCAGTATTAACTGGATGCGAGGGCTAATCAGCATTGGCATCCCTGACAAAGATGTAAAGAATTGCCTGGCAGGAAATATGCTGTTATCTGAGAAAAGCATGGTACATATCAGAAGCAGACTTGTCCATAAGGCACTTCGGGATACCTCTGTATTGGTACCAGCAGAAGTGGCAGTCTCCATCCTGGATCATCCCACGCTCACTCCCTGAAGGGTGATTGTAACCTGGTCCTAACAGCACAGAACTATTACAAAAACACAGTACTCCACCTGCTATTCTTCACCCCATCAGTCTCTCCGTTCGAGAAGTTTGTGTGTTCCAGTAAAAACAACCTAGCTGTGCACTTTTCTGTAGCTCTTGCTGAGAACTCTTCCCAGGTTGGCACCTGAATGCCTTACTCTCAGCAGTCAGAGGCTTGCTTGCTCTGTGTGCAGGTTATTGCCATAGAATAGTTAGGACCTACAGCTTCTTTCCTTCCCCATTAAATAGTGGCCTTGTTCAGTATATTTCTTTTTAAAAATTGCTTACTGTTGGAAGCAATGAAGCACATTCTGGGGTTTCGATGGTTGGGGACTCTGGTGATGGTTCCATATAAGATGGGATCTTATTACTTGCTGTATTCTTAACTTCTGCTAATAAAAGAACCAAATGGAATATTGTCTAGCTTGGATCTTTCCATGCTGTGTATGACATTTGAAAGAGTTGCTCTTGCTTTCCTCCTTCCCAGTGCTTGCAGCCAACACTTCATAGGTAAAAGGCTTCTGCTGGTCTAGAAACCAAACTGATGCTCAAAGACTAGGGTTGAACTAATGCTTGCTATATGCCTCCTAAAACAGAGCCTGGTGGCTGGGAGATCGTGTGACTGAAATGCTAGTGCTGCTATGTGGCACCTTCTTGATATCTACAAGTCAAGCGAGTACATGCCTAGTCTTGCCAGTAAGATTTTGGTACTGTTCAACGTTTAAACACTGCAGCAGATAAAGATGTCCACGGACCCTACTGCTTCTTAGTTACAGTAATAATCTTGACAGAAGTTTGCTACCCAAGGTCTAGACTTTCACTTGATGTCTACTGGAGCTGTAGCCTGTAGTGTGGAGAAAGGAGGTATCTTTACGTGTGGCCAGTGCCACCACTTCATGAGGCTGCCCATCATAAGAGTTCACCTGCCACACAGTGAACTGAAGGAATAGCTTGGGACAACATTTGTCATGACCTGTGTCTGCTTGTCTTTGACCTCTGCTGTATTTAAAAAGTAACTTAAGGACAAAGTGGGATTACTGTTTCTTTTAAGTTTCTTCCTTTATTTTGGAAAGCTTAGTTGAATCCATGCGTTAGAATCAGGACCTAAAGCTGAAGAAAAGTGTTGGGGTTAGTTTTTGTTGGAGGTCTCTCATTGTCACCTGAGACTCCATCTGAGCCTGGGCTAGCTATAATTTGGAAAGGTACCTATTGTTGCATTTTTTAGAGATACTGACTTTTAGTGGCTCAGTTTTCCAGCTTTGGAACAGACCATGTGTACTGCTTCAGGTTGGGTGCCAGCAGGTTTAAGGGCAGTAAGTGTCTTGTATCTACCCACAGTCCTGGTGCACAGCCAGTTTTGGGAAAGACCCCATTTGAATGCTAAAGGGGTAGGAAGCAGGCCAGGGAAAGGAACAAACTGGGCCAAGGAGTCGACCTGGGTGAAGTGTGGTGGAAGGAGCAGAAACAGGCTGTGATGTGGTGACAGTATTAGAAAGCCAGAGGTGAAGGACTTGCTGGGAATGCGAGGCTGTGAGGAGGAAAGGGAGCAGGAGGGACTGAGGGCCAGAAGAATGAGAGTTGGTAAGGAAAGAGGACAGGCCCTGGAGACCTTGGCTGGCATTGGCTTTTAGATCAGTTGAGTTTGGGAATAGCTCTTCGGGAAGGCTGGACTCAAATGACTGGTGTAAAGGCAAGAATGCTCCTAGCTTGCTCGATCTGCCGTGCTGTCTGTGCCCACGTAAGGAATTAATTCTCATTCCTGTATGTGGAGTTAGGGGCTGGCAGGGGTGGGAAGGAGTTGTGTTTGGCTGGGGAGGGGGTGAGATTAGTGCTGGCTAGGCCAATCTTGTGCCCAGAGTGGAGCCTTGTATTCCTCCATTTCCATTCCTCAGCTGTCATCAAACATCTATGAACCCCTGTGGCAAGATATGTCTAATCCTCCTCTTGTGTTAGTTCACAGAGTGTGGCATCTGCAGCTGTACTGTTTATCAGTTACTTAACTCTGGATACATGTTCTGCAGTGACTTGTAAGAGATCCAGCTTGAGTAAATGACCTGTGACAGCTTGAGGTCTCAGGACTTTTTTTTTTTTTTTTTTTTTTTTCTTTTTCCCTTAATACAAGGTAAATTCAAGGAGTGGTGAGAATTTTGCTCTTGAATCATGCGTGAAGTACAAAAAATGCTGGCCCAGTTGAATATAAACTAGGTTTGATTTTCAGAAATAAAAATGATACTTAAAAGTTGCCTAGGCAACTTTAACTTGTATCTCCTAACCCTTTGGCGTGTACTTGTGGCCATGCTGTTTTCTCTCCCACAAACCCCTTGCTTAATTCATTACAAAGGGTGAACTTGTCCTGATAATGGACCAGACTGCTGCAATAAAGGTGAATGTCTAAGGCCATTGCCTAACTTTATTACAGGAGCTGGAAGTAAATGAAGCATGTGATTGGAAGGAGGAAATTGGGTTTGTTTTGGTTGAAGCTAATAGCAGCTTCCCTTGCAAAACAGTTCTGCCTCTGCTGAAGTTTGTGTGTGATGTCAAGCAATTTGTTTGAACCAACCTTTCCTGCTGGTCACTGCCTCTGTATTTGTCTTGAGTGCCCAAGTTTAAATTCTCAAAGCTGATCTCCAGAAGCGCTGAGCGCTAGCTGATGTGACTTTGAATTAAGTTCCCTGGAAAAATCAGCTCCTTGGAGAAGACAGTAGTTAATTCTCAGGCCCACATGTCTGTTTAGGAAAAGGGAAAACCAGCCTTAACCTTGCGGCAGTGCCGAGCGCTTCACACGTGATCATCTAAAGTACTGTAACAGCAAGGGATGCAGAAAGAGTCCACGAGGAAATCTGCCTAGCATCATCTGAGCAGCATGCAGGTCAACGCTTCCAAAGGGACAGTGGGGTAACTGGTTCCTCAGCGTGGACCATTATGTTCACCCACAGGAAGACGGGCTTCTTGGGGAGGGATGGCAGTATGTGAATGAACAGTTAGCCTGGCAGTACTGCATGTGCACAACAGGACTGGTCGACTGGTTAATTCTAGCATTTCTAGGACTCAGGAGGGCTTCTCTTTTGCCGTTCTCCCCTCCAATAGTGTTTATGTTTCAGTGGCAGTGACGTTACTGTTTTTGAGCTCTGAGATGTTTCCACTGGAGATTCACATCGACAGGATTTTTAGTAGCTTCACCTCTGGCATAGAACCAACTGGACAAAGAGGTTTTTTACAGCTGGCTTAAAACTGAACTGGTCTAGTTGTAAACAAGATGAGAGAATCATATGGCTGGCTGCATTCCCAGAATGATGATGTATTTTCCTAACAGAGGCAAATTACGCCCAAAACAGATCCAATAGATATGTATTTTTTTGTCTGCAACTGTGCTGAATCTTTGCTGCATTGCTTGAGGTTTGCCTTAGAATTGGCTGGAGCTGAGCTCCCACAAACCAAAAAAACTTGCGCAGCTGAGCCTCCCTGCTCCCACACTCAGCCATGGTTGAGTGATCAAAGGGGTTGGCCATTTGCTGCAGCACAGCTCTGGATGCTCTTGCCATTGAATGCCAAACCACAGAGCTAGCTCGAGGAGTAGGAGAGGAGCAGCCAGGGCTTGCGGGGTGGCAGCTATTGCTGGGAAGGAAAAGGGCGATGCTGTCCCTCCCAGGAGCAGCAGTTGCCACCACCACCCTGCCTGCTGTTCCCAGCAGCAGTGCCAGCCTGTGGCTTTCCCCTGGCTCTCCCCCATCTCCATCCTTCCTCCCACCTGCCCCCTGCTTGCATAGCAGCAACTGATCCTGGCCCTGCTCTGACCTGGCCAGACCAGTTTGCTATGTTTGCTGGCAACTCTTGTGCTAGTTTTTAAAGTGACTGTGTTTATGCGATGTTTTAGCCCTGGCCACGGGAGTGACACCAGAGCAGCCTGTTAATGTTGTTATCACAGATGAGTCATTTTTCTGCTGTAATGCATCTTTCAAAGATGGGTAGCACAGGGAGGAGAGGAACATGACAGCAGGCTTCATACGGTGTTTGTAGCGCAGCCCACTGTTTAAGTGTTGAGGCTGCTTTGGAGTAGAAAGCAATTGCTGGCTGAAATTCAGAAGAGCAAGTGCAAATTGAGTTTTGGCTAGTGTTTAATGTGTACAGCTTAGGTGTACTCTCTGTGACTGGCATGAGGGCTTCCCCAGCAGCTCCTTGGCCCCTTCCCTGTGTGGCCTGTATGAAGCGAGTCCCTGATGTGAGAGCTGAGGGAAGGCAGGGCCTCCTGGAAGGACACAGCTTTCTACCATCATCACTGCAGCTGGTCACCCAGTCTGCTTCCTGTGTGTGCGGGAAGCCAGGAGTGTACCTGTTTCCCATCCTGTTTTCTTGGAAAACGGCTTGAGAAGGGCCAGAGAAGTACCTGTGCTCATTCTTGTGCAGCAGATGTGCTGCTCATCATAACACCAGGAAGGGCCACAGTGATGGATCCAGCCAAGGGGCAGCGCACAGCCCTCACCTACTCTGCTTTGCTCAGGGGGAAAGGCTGGGGGCTGAGGCTCCACAGCCAGCAATAAATAAAGTCAGAAGAATTAGTGAAAATTGGTTCTCAACAGCCCATGAGGTATTTAATAAAGAAATGTGCTTTGCAGCACATAACTAGGGCTATTACAGTTTGCATCATACACTAATGAAGAGCTGCTCAAGGCTGGGTTGCTGGGGCTGACGTAATAGGAGTTAATGACAGTGGCATTAACTGTGATGAAAGGATAGAAGGTGCAGGGCTTCCTTTCAAGTGCAGGCAGAGGTGACGTAAGGGGACCTGCACCTGGAGCAGGGCAGGGGAGAGGCCCAGAGATGAGACTGCAACGCGGGAGAGCACCCAAGTGCTGGCAGCCGAGTGATACAGGGCGAAAGGGGTGCAGCAAAACCCTTCGGCAGGGGTCCAGCTAGCCGGAAATGGAGTCGTTCAGTGCACAGGAGTTTGATGCTCCATCTGCGTTTACTTTCAAAAATAGCTTTGTGCAAAAGTAATTGGTGCATTTGGCTGCCTTCAGCCCCCTTCCCCTCCATGCAGAGACATGTGCACCTGCAGGGCTTCTGTGCAGAGAGTACCAATGGGCTTTGCTGTTGTCAGTGGAAAGAGCATCCTGGAAAATACTCTGAGAAGCTCAGATCTGAGAGGTGTGCGTAAAACCGAGCAAGGCCGTGGTATCAGTCCTTCGTCCTCACAGAGGTCACCCCATCTACCCTGTTTGTAGCGTGTGGCTCCTCACGGTGCTCACTGCTGTCCCCAGTCTGGGATCTGCCAGGCTGTTGCTAAGGAAAAGGCAACACAGGACAGACTGCTAAAAAGCCGCTGCTTCTGTGCTCTGTCTGAATTGCAAACAGCTGATGTTGTTAGGTAAATCTAGGACTGATTTTCCTACTTTTTTGTAGTATGAAATCATCCATGTCTGGTCATACTTGAGGGTCTAAGTCATGGGTTTGTCTGCTCTGTCACAGGTTTGGTAGCATGAGTCAAGCTAGGGTACGTGTACGTAACACCATGCAAGCTGTGTGTCCCCGCCTGCAGCTGGGATGCTAGCAGTGCCTGCCACACTGTATGGGGCAATAGGATTTCTGCAGCCTGTAATGTGGTGTGTCTGAAACCTCTAGTTCTCTGGATTTTAGCCTAAGTAATTCAGAGTCCCTTCTTGACTCCCTCTTCTCCTTCGTGGGAGGAAATTGGCTGCAGCTTTTAGGGCTGATAGAGCCCTGATTTGTGCAGCAGCCAGATGTGGTCGGGTGGCTCTGACTGGCACTGTTCACTGCTGAGCAGCGCTTGTGACCCTCCACCCTAAAGTCCTGTCCTTCTACAATAAAAGCCACTACCTACAATTTGTGCACTTACGGGGCGGACGGGCTCTTGCGGAAGTTACGTCTGTGGTTTATAGTGCTGTATTGGGGTAGCAGTGTGATGCAGCTTGGCTGGAAATGAGAGATGGCTTCTTTCACAGCTGCTCAGCTGCTGGTTGACTTCTCTGTCCTCAGCTCTCTGCTTTGCTGACCTATTTTTGTCTGCTCTGCCCAGTGTGCAGGGCTGAAGAAGTTGGGAGCTGGAGCAGCTGCTCTTCCTGGGGATTTGCCTTTTGCTCCAGGGCTGTGAGCTGATACCTCCGCCGGGCAAGCAGAGCATACGGTGGAATTTGCTTAACTCCATGTCAGAGACACGAAACGGGTAGGTGTGCTTGGAGTCTGCTTTGCTGGCAAAAAAGCAAGCTTTTACCTTTGAAGGTTGAAAACATACCTGTGTGCAGTTCATCCCACCTTGGGTCAGCAGCACTGTGGGAAAGAGAGTTGTGTCTGCCTCCTAAATGTGGCTTTGACAACTGAACATACAGCAAGAGCTTTGTTGGAAAACTCTGCCTGCCGCAGTGTGTGCGCGTGCTGCCTCCCTCAGGGAGGACTGGCAGGGCCCTGGGCAGCGCAGGCCCTCCAGGAGCAGCCCTGACCAAGCCTGTCCACTGCGGTTTCGGGGCACCGGGTCCCCTGCAGTGAGCTGGGCTGTCGCAGTGCCAGCGGCAGGGCTTTAACTCATGCTGCCTCCATGGGCAGCAGGGGGCCCTGCGCAAAGGGATGCCCAGCGCTGCCCAGCGGTGCTGCCGGCTCTGAGGCTCCTCCACCACTTGGCACAGGGCTGTGGCGGGCAGCGGGCGGTTGCCTATGACGTCCCGATCAAGGCAGCATGTCCTGGTGCAGGGGCACTCTCTGAAACACCTCTCTGAAGAGCATCCCTTGTTAGTTGCCACCTGGTTTCACCCCTTTACACCTAGCTGAAGCCCTAAATGTGGATGGGAGAGGAGATCTTTCAGCATGAGGGGCGCCAGGCGGACTCGGAGGACAGCCAGCAAGCCCCAGAGCAGGCAGCACCAGCTGGCAGGGTGGGAGCATGACCCACGGGACTGGGGTCACACAGTCCGAGGCTCTGCGGTGCTGGCACTGTCGCAGCACCCCTGGCAGGGCCCAGCTGAGCGGCCTAGCCTTGCCTACGCACTGGCTCAGGCTGCGCCGTGGTGGCCTGGAAAGCCCTGGCACAGCGGCTCCGGCAGCTCCGAGCGTGGCTTGTTTTGTTTCAGCCAGTTATGTCTCAGGGCCAGCTCCACCGAGGTGCAAATGTCTGTCCTCCTGCTTCTCGCTGCAGCAGCTTGCTGTTGCATTGGGCAAACTGGTGAAAGTCGCTGTTCAGACAAGTTCCCAGGGTGTGCTTTACTTTTAAACCAGGACTTACTGGCAGACCTACACCCTTATTTTTCAGTTGAAGAAATAATTCAATTTCCACTCCCCCCCTTACCTTCCCATTCCTTTCAGTTGAAACCTATACGCAAACTAGGCGAAGTAATTAAACTGGGTATAATTCACCTTATTTTTTCAGTGCAGGTTTGTTTACAGGACCTTGTTTCTTGTGGATTAATACACCTGAAGTCAAACGTTGTTATGTGGCAGGGCAATGTGTATTTATATATCTTTTTTTAAGCTGAGCAGAGCTGGGACTCTAATCCTTTCTGACAGGTGAGGTCACCCTTGAGAGCTGCTGCCCCAGGAGGGCTTGCGTGAAGGACGCTCTTGGAGCTGCATCAGCCGGTGGGGAATGCCCTGAGCCGGTGGCTCCTCAGTTTGGAAACAGGTCCCAGAGCTGCTCAGTCTTGACAGAAGACCCTTTTTCCTCAGCACAATCTTCATCTTTCTTGGCTGCTTCTGACTCTAATAAGGTCACTGGATCTGAAGCATGGAAAACATCTCCACTTCCAGGGGCTGATTTACTTCCAGCACTGCAGTTGTTCCTCTTTGCTGTAACATCACCTCCGATAAGGCAAAAACAGCCTCAGGAGGAGCTGAAATGTCACAGAAGGTCTCCATTAGGCTTAGGGCTGAGAGGTGGTGGTAGGAGGAGAAACATCTGTACTGGCCCTAGTGCACACTGGGGTGGATTTGTGGGCTCTTGGTCGTGTGGGGAAGGAGACAATCCTGGTGTGAGACCAAGGCTTCAGAGAAGCCCTGTTAAAACTGCCCTTGGTATGAGCTGTGCGTGCGTTTAACCATGGCTGCTCCTGAGCTGTGGGAGCAGTGAGTTTGAGAGGTGGCTGCTGGTGCTGTGGCAGGAGGTGCTCAGTGAGGAGTGACAAGGACCATGCGAAGGGCAGCGTCAAGACATCCACTGCTGGAGCTGGTGGTTCAGTGTTCATCTGTTGGGGGACCAGAGGAGGGGAGGGGCTCCTGAAACTGCCCACCTCGAAGGGGAGGCCAGGAAAAGATGCTGCCTTGCTCGTCTCCCAGCCCAATCCCTTGGAGCTGTTGCTGTGTACCCATGGGTGCTGTGGTTCGCTAGAGAAGGGGAAGATGCACAACGCAAGGTGAGACTCTGCTGCTGTCTGTAGTCATTAGCCGTGGTATCCTTACCCTGGCATGTACCCTGCAGGCACTGGGACCCCCACCTGCCACAGGGGTGATCAGAGGCCCATAAGCGAAGTGCGGTGCAGCTAACTGGCTTCAGAGTGCCCTATAAGGCAGGAAACTCATCTTCCTACAGCTCCAGTAAAACCAGCGGGGCAGTGACCAGGAACACTTCTTGGCGTCCTCGTGAGCTGTCGGCAGATCCCTGATGGCCAAACAGTGCAGCTCCATTTCCATTGTTCCACCTGTGCCATGTCCCTGTAGGCTCTGGCAGGGAGAGGAGTGTCTGGGATGTAGTGCAGGGCTGTGATTAGCACCAAACATGACATGATGCAGCTTAAGTATCTATTTAAAATATGCCATATATTTGTTTTTAAAGAGATGATATGGAGCAGTTCATACAAAAAAGGAAAAACAGGCGCTCTCCACCCATTTTCATAAAGCTCTGTGAGAACCAGCCTGCGCCCAACAGCTGGGAACAGCTGGGCTCAGGGCGGGCAGCTGCTCGCCCCAGGACAGCCAGCAGCAGCTTCAGCGAGCCAGGTAGTGCAGCTCTGAGGGAAAAATTGCCTGTTTCTTAGCTGCTTACGCAGTGAAACTAGCAGGCAGCAGAGAACCTAGCCCCTCTTTTGGTGGGTCATATACATAACCCCTTCCTACATGGGAGCCCACATATAGGCAAGAACCTGGATGCTGTTCTAGCAGCATTAGGGGAAGTCTGTGCTGGAGAGCACATCCATCTTGGCAGAGCTCACGTAGCTGCAGCTAACTAGTCAAGCTGTGCTAATTCCCATGGTCCAGCTGCATGTTACATTAGTGCAATTCAGGTTAGGTGCCACGTCCTGTCCCTGGGGTCTGACTGCTGAACACCCCCAAGACCAGGAGGCTTTGCCTCCCTGCTGAGGACCCATGTGGGCCCTGGTCTGGTCTGGCTGCCCCAGTCCATGGTGCTCAAAATCCTGGCTCTTATGGAACAACAGGTAGACAAGGTTTCCAATCCATCCCGCTCTCCTAAGGCAAGGCTGGCCCAGCAGAGCCCTCTGCCTCCACGGGGTAAATTACTCCAGTGTGGCTCTGAGAGAGGCAGGGCTATAGTAAAATCCCCAGGGCATCTGCGTGGGCTCTGCTGTTCTTAGCAGGAGCAGCAGTGAAATGCAAGGTGCATGGGCGTCAAACCTACACACCAGTCATGCCTCGACCTCTGCCTCTCCTGCCGTGAGTCGATGGGCTGGAAGCAGCTCAGGTATGCAGTGTACAGACCTGACCTTGCTGGTCCCCACACCACTGTGACCAGGCCTTGGGCTGTGGACTCTCGCGGAGGGAACTGTTTCCAATGTTGGCACCATGCTGGACAACAGGACGCAGGACACTCTGTGTTGCATCTTTAGTGCCTCATCTCCCCAAGGAGTCACAGAGGGAGTCACAGAAACACCCCTGCCACGATGTCCTCTCCCCCCACAGCTCTAGCCTTGTGGCCGTCCAGCTGCTGGAAACGGAGGTCGCCCCATCCTTCCCCATGTCTCTGCTGCGTAAGGCGTTGCAGACAGTGTCACCGCAGGAGCAGTGCCAGAGGCAGTAGGAGCAACGTTGGTGAGACTGAGATCTCGGCAGCGCCACCACAGTCTTGGGCGTTTTCCTGGGAAGGACACAAGGCATCAGCTTGTTTACTGCCAGGGTGGCACCAGTCAGAGGCAAGGGAGCCCTCTTCTCACTTTCGGAAAGACTCACTGAGGGCAAAGGAAGGGACTGGTTTGATGCCCACAGGCCTAGGCTGCTCCCTGCAAGCTAGAAAGCCACATGCCTCTCCAGCGCTCGCAGTGCTCTGCCCCACAGCCTGCAACCCAGCCCTCACTCTCTGAGGGTGCAGCAGGATCTGCTTCTGCAACAGCTACACTGTCGGGGGGCTCCCCGGGCTCCTGCCTGCACCTGCAGGGACCTCCTGCAACTCCTTTGCCTGAGAGCAGATTGCTGTGACTGCTGCTGGCCTTGCAGGACAGGCAGCCAGGCTCTCCACTGCCAGAGGCAGGGAGGTGAGGCAGTGGGGCTGAGTCGCTCGTGCCATGCGAAGGTGCCCAGACCATGCTTGCACCAGCAGTATCAGAGCTGTCTGCTCCTGCGCCAGCCACTGCCTGTGAGGAGTGGTTGCAGCAGCAGATGCTCTTCAAGCAAGCAAATCCTCCCAAAGAAATCCCAAAGAAACCCAACAACCTGCTACCATCTGAACTCAAGCCCTTCACAGATGTCACTAGTGTGAACATTTTCTTGCTAGGAAACCCTCTGGGAAGTCACGCGGCTGTTTCTCAGTCCAGCCAGCAGGATGGGGAGAAGATATGCATAATGCATGTGTGCGGTGGGACACGTATGCATGTTCACAGTCAAGTATGCAGTGTGTAGGGCTGCAGGTGAACTGAGGCGTGTGCCCCCCCTCCCTGCCCCATGGGGGTACCTCGGGGTGAAACGCGTGGCAGGTGTCTGGTCGCCGCCTCAGCTTCTGCGAGCGCATCCGGTCACACTTCACTGATGCATTATGTGAGAGGCTGTTAAGGACATTAGCAGAGGCAGGCAAGCAAAAAGGGATACGAGTGTGGCACAGACCAAAGAGGTCCTGATGCAAATTGTCTTTGTGTAATCGCCCAGCCTCGAGGACAGACTGGGGAGGCAGAAGGGAAGGGCAGGTCATCTCACAGCTGTGAAGTTGCAGATAGGTAGGTCGGGGCAATTTTGAAGTGCTAGGAGAAGGCAAGGAAAGATGGGCAATGGAAAATGGCAAAATGCATGGAGAGGGCTCAGCTTCATGGTGACAGACTTCACCATATCACTGCCCTCACCGAGTAGGGCTGAGTTACAAATGCAGGGCGGGGGAGCACTGCTGGGGAGCCACCCCATCTGTGCCCACCTGGCACAGAGCCTTCCTCCCAGCCTGCAGCAGCCTGGCCCAGCCCTTGCGCATGTACAGCCCAGCTGAGAGTGCTGCCCAGGCACAGCCCCATTTCCCTGCCCCCTGTTCCTGCCCCCGGGCCCTGCAGTTTGTAGCAGAGAAGAGGAGATATTCGTTGTCTGGCCTGGGAGAGAGGAGATGTGGCTTCGACACTTTTCTCTCCAGCAGGGAATGCCTTAGCGACTGTGGCAAGTCCTTGTGTTAGCATGCCCCCATTCCCCATTTTAAAGGGCATGGCTGTTTTCTCCTCTCCGTCACACCTCAGACCTGCCTGGCTCCCTGGTTGTCTCCCTGGCTGTCCTGCAAGCTGGGCCCTGCCCTCCACCTCCTTTTCCTTCCTCCACAGTGATTGCCACAGAAGCAGGTTTGCACCCCAGCAAACACAGAGACGAAACGCCCTGTGGAGACTTGTAGGCCTGCTGCACGTCGAAGGATATATTTGACTTCTTTTGCATCCAGCAGGACAGGTGGGAAGATGCTGCAGTCACAGGTGGCATCTGTGACAAGGAGCAGCAGGTTACTGCTGGCAATCTGCTGTGCCACAAACATCCTGTGGACAAAGGAGCACAAGAGAGAAATCACATCGCTCCCACCGCAGAGCCAGAGCAGCAGCCCTGGCATCACCTAGCCCTGCTTACCGGAGCAAAGGAATGCAAAGAAAATAGGGAAAATCAGAAAGGGATGCCAGCAGAAAGCAGGAGAGAAACAGCGAGCAGCTGGGGAACGTGTGCAAGGGGGAGATGGTATTAACACAACTTTTTGTTTGCAGGAAACTCCTAACTGGCTCAGATTTACAACTCCATGCTAGGCACAAAAGCCAGAATCAAAACCAAAACCCAACCAACTAACCAATCCCCCCAAAGCCCCCATACCCCACACCTCCCAAAACACATATACATGCACACTGAAATGGGGCAGCATGTACCAGTTGCAGTCAGAAATGAAGATCACATCTGAGAAGGCCTACATTCAACATATGTTTACGGATGTGCTTGTACAACGTGGGGTGTAGGTAGTATGTAGTCCTGCAAAGGGCAGCATCTTGCTAAGTTTCATGTTATTCAAGTGAGAAATGGAAGATCCCAGTAACATCATTCATTATATTTGTGAGATGAGACTGACCACAGGGTGCTTTGGTTGCCTACTGCTGTTAAAAAAAAAATTGTGACGCCTCAATTTGTGGTCATAAGTTTGTCTGTCCCTTCTCCTCCCTGTAGAACAAGCAGAATACCAACGTGTCCAGTGATGACTAATGGCACGTGCTGGGGAGGATGTGTCTAGGTGCAGCTGTTTGCCCGTGCATGTGCACATGAGGGGTTGCATCATGTGAGGGAAGGATGGGGAAGTGCCGCTATCAGGCTGTGCAGGAGTTGGAGGACTTGTGTGGGCAGGAAGGCTTGTGTGGGCACAGCAGGGTAAGGGCAGGCATGTGCTTCAGCTGCGTGTACAGTGTTCTCCATATGAGAGAGTGTGTGTGTGTCTCTGTGTGTGTGAGATATGTATGCTCACAAGGCTGCATATGCCTGTGAATGTGTGTTTGCACATCTGCATGTGTGCATCTGCGCACAGAGACTGCCAGTGATGGCACACTCAGGATGCCTGCGCTGGTAGGACTGCAGTGTTTCCACCTTGTACGTGTCTGTGTGCTACCACTCCCACTAACCCTCTCTCAGTCAAGGAGGAGGGTTTCTGGATCAGGCAGTAGAAATAGATTTGTGAGGATGTGCCCCCCTGTGCCAACCATCCTGACAGCCCTGTTTCCCTGGTTATTCACCACTTGGCCGCTCCTTCTGCCAGTCTCTAATGTTTTTTTATATTCAATTTTAGCGCCTCGACAGAAGTGTTGAATGTCACAGTGCAGTGTGTGACCACTTCATGAGTATTCCTGACTGCTGATTACTTTGCGAGCTTTGACAGGCAGGTTTTAACCCATGCACAAACTCTGTGATCAGGATGGAGGCACCCCATATGCAGGACTGAGCCAACCTTTCATCCTGTGCGGTGGAAGTCAATGCCCAGGATGAAGCATGAAGGCTCCTGCGCCATGAGGAACAGCCTGGGGTTGCTAATGTGATCCAGAGAGCCTGTATGCCTGAGCAGGTCTGGGGCAAATGCTACACAGAGCCTGTGGCTGAACTCTCCCCCCCCCCCCCCCCGAGCATCTGCATGAAGGGGCAAAAGAGGCGCACTCAGTATCCAGAACTTGCAATCCAGCTCCACACTTCAGCTATGAAGGAGCTAAGCAGGACTCAGTCGCTGCCGAAGAAGGAGCTCAGCGAAGGTGCTGCCTCCCTCCAATTTTATACAGTAAGGCAGTGAATCAAGCTGGGCACGAAGTAGCAGACATGGGTTTTTGGCCTTGTCACCCTGAGATAATTCAACCCCCCTCCCCCCCCGCCCCGTTCCCACCACTCAGGAGACTACCGTAACCACCAAAGTACAAAAATCTTGGGGTGGAAACATCTGTCAGCTTTCCTGTTGAGAGTGGTTGACGGCGCTGCAAAGAACGCCAGACTCCAGCTGTGAGAAGGCAGCAGTTTGGGCCGGCAGCAAGGCGAGGTCGGCCTCAGGCTGGTTTGGTGGTGGTGATTCATGTGGCGACAGCTTAATGTGTAATGCACAAACTGTTTTGGGCACTTAACTCCTTAGCGTCTGCCCAGAACTTATTTCACCTATGCGATACCTTTTTTAACCAGATCTGCAATCTTTTCTAAAACAGTTTGGCAAGGCCTGTTTTTCATAAAGTCATGCAGACTAGCACAAGCTGTTTTCCTAACCTTTAATTCTTTCCTGTAGTCGATCCAAGACTGAAGTCAGACTGGCTAGGCTTTTTTTTCTTTTTTTTTTTTTTAATGAGGGATTTCAGTTAGATCCATTTTGACTCCTCTGTGCATTTTTGTGTAAGAGTATGTTGGGAAAAGCTGGCCATGGAAATTCACCCTTTCTTCACCTTCCCACACATGATCACTAATGGCGCTAGGCACTTTATAATGGCTGAAAATGATCTCTCTTCACACTGACTTTTCCGTTATTTTTCACTGTTCATTCTCTTAAAATGAAAATGGAAAATAAAAAAGCGTATCCGTTTTTTGATTTCTTTTGGTTTAACACTTTTCTTTTCCCTCCCTCCTTTTTTTTCTGTAGAAAAATAGAAAAGAGGAAAAATACAAAAGGAAAAGGAAAGGTGAAAGCAATGCAAAAAAGAAAATTCTCTAAAGAGAAAACTTTTGCCAAAAACATGAAAAAAACAACAAAAATGGTTCTTTTTGAAATCTGTGGAATGGAATGATTTTTTTTTTTAATGCTCTCCCTTAGTCTACAGCCAGCTCTGCTTGTTAACAGATGGTTTAAATTTTTTCTCTTTTATCCAGGAGTTTCAATTTGGTTGTCTCACCCCCTTGTTGTCCAGTGTGGCTATTGAGCTCTGTTGGCACACTCAGTGACTGCGGCTGTGCGTGTGCCACACGTGAGCTGGGTAGGAGTGGAAACCCAAAATGAAAGGGAAGCCGTAATTCTTACTTTTGGCAATCTCCGCACTCGATCAGCCCATTTGTCTCCTTGATGGCTGGCTCATACACGAAGACAGGGTACTCCGTGTCACAGGGCTGCAAGGTGTCGTGCTTCTTATGCTTGTGAGCTGTGATGGTGAAAAGGAGACAAGATAAGAAATGAAGGTTAGAGGCTCATGAGGTAGAGGTCTTTATGGAGGTGACCATGTAAGAATTTAGGACTGGCCATCTGGGTGGGAGCAGAGGCCCATCCAGCCCTGTGTCTCTGATGTCTCTGTGTCACTGTCTCTGATGGTGGCCAAAGGCAGGTGCCCACCAGAGAGAAAGGAGACAGAGGTGAGAGGCAAGATGCTGTAGAAACTCAGCACTGCAGTGATCCCTGCTCCCACTAGGTGGTGTGGGAAACCCGATCTATGTGAGAAATGTTCCTGAAGTTCCCACTCGGCTCCCTCAAGTAAGGCTGGCCCTTGCCCTGCGGAAAGGTAGCGGTGGGGCCACAGTGGCAGGAGGGTGTGCAGCCACCACCAGGAGCCCACAGGCAGGGCCAACAAGCCTGTTACAGGGACATTTTGACACTGGTAGCCCTGTGTTCAAGGGAGGGGGTATGCCAAACCAGCTGTGTTAATAAAGGCCCTCCTGCCTCATCTGACCCTGGTTCGAGCACTGGTTTTAACCTGGGTTCAGAGCTGCAGCTAGACTAGTCCTCGGTGTCTGTCCTTGGAGACCTGCACTGACTGGGATCCCCAGCATCTGTAGGCCAGTGGGAAGTCCACTACATGTTAAGGGTGTCCCCACTGGCAGATGAGGCCCGGGTAGCCTTTCTGAAATGAATTTGTGATTTAATGCAACCTCCCAGGTTTCCATGTTCCCCAGCAACCTCTGATCCTTTCTGAATCCTGTGACATTTCAGAGAGATCCTATAGCAGGGAATTTGATGGGTAAAGTATGTGTCACGTTAAAAAGAAAACACTAGCAGCAAACAGACGTGCCACAAAACCGCAGCGAAGCACCAGACAGCTCTCACAGAGCGGCAGAGCCCCAGCTCTGTGAGACCCCCAGACCCCCAGCCCAGAGACAGCGAGCAGGTGGGGCGTCACTCGTCAGCCACACTCCATGGGGCTCCCAAACTAATTTCGGGATGAGGGGGAGCCAAACTGCCTCTTCACCTTACAGAGCCTCCCCAGAGAACCAAGGGAATCCTTTCTAGGGGTTCAACAAAGTCTTCCTTTCCCAAAACAACTGCCTTGCTCATACTGGGCCAGTCTGGCAATTATTTTTCTGCTGTCAGAGGTAGTAAAGCCAGCCCCTGCCTCTGTCACCCACAGGGGAACGTCTCCGATCGAAGTGTGAGGCTTTGTTGCTAGGGGAGAAGTGGCTGCGGCTCAAACAACAAGAAGTAAGAGGAAATGGTTTCTAAATTAGCTTTGGGTCTGAACAGAAGAGATTCCCACACAATCCTTCACCTACACGGTGGCTGTATGCACTGCTGGGCATGATGGTCAGGGGAAGAGTCCTTCTGATCCGGAGGACAACCAGCTTTTTCCTTGCAGCAGCCCCAGCACTGATGATTTATAGAAAAATGCAGCAACACAGGTTTTAGTCAGTAAAGGCAGGGTATGGTAAGAAGGCACCAGGAGACTATCAATGATACTGATGGGTAATCTGTGTTGCTGTAAAACCCGAAAGTCCTCACTCAGCCCTCTGGCCCCCTCTTCCCTGACACTGCTGAAGGACACAGTAAGAGGCAGTCGCCACCTCAGGGAGCTTGCCATTTAAACAATATGGATTATGTGAGAGAGAGAGACAAGAAGGATGATTTTTCTCTCTGCCCACGGAGATCCAGTGACATAAGACATCCATTAAGAGCCAGGAACTGCAGCCAAATCTCCCCTCTAATGCCTTCACCAGGTGATACGATGTGTATTTAAACCCCTCCCTGCAGTACAGAGTCTCTGGTAGTTGTGCCTTGTGCTTTTCTTCAGACTCTCTCTAAATATGTCACACACGAGGCAGCCTCCTACTTAAATCCTTCCAGACGCTGGGAACCACCTTTCAGTATCATGTTTGGGTTCATTTTTCACAATTCCAAAAGCATATAGGACTCGATTTCAGCATTCTGCTTTGCTATGTATTCACCCTTGATTCACTTTAAATTAATGGATGAAACTTCTTCAGGGTCCAGGGGCAACTCTGTGGCCAGCCAGGAGCTCTCTGGCTGTGTCTGTGACCATCTGCTGTTTCACTGTGCAAACAGGCACTGCACCTAAAAACCCTGTGCTGCAGAAGCACAAAAAGGCCTCTCCCATTTTTACTAACAGAGAACCGCTGTTTGTAGGATATGTTGCAGAGATGAACAGTCCTAAGGCTATTTGGGATGAGCAGTAAAAGATGCTATTACTGAGGCAAATTTCAAAGGAGGATTAGCCATTTCTATTAAAACACTCAGGATATCTCCATTTATGCTCTAAGGATACAAATGACAAATGCTTTCCTGCTCAGACTGGCTATGAAGAACTAACAATATGCCACTGAAGTCCCTGCTGGTAGAAGGAGGATGGAAAACAGAGTGGGAACCTTTTCCTTCAGCCTTATTTTGCTGTACTAGTGGGTAGGAAAATACCTACTTAACTCCAAAACACAAGGCCAGACTATCACAGTCTGTGCCCAGTATAGAGCCTTTTGAGGGACACACTTGTTGCAAGGCCACATGTTTGCCCTAAACCAATGAACTCTCAATGTCCCATCATGTTACATTTGGTTCACAGCACTGCTGACTGGAGCTTTCATAGCAGCAGAGCCATTCCCTGTGCAAAACAGGTAAAGGTATGGTACAAGTGTCTGCCAGAATTTAGCACATTGCTCATGCCAGGAGTTACAAAGACATAACAGAGCCTTAATCCAGCTGCTCACTTTTCCCCTCCTCCCCAGCATAGAATTAGCTTCTCCATTAGCTTCAGCTTCCTGGTGTAACATCATCAAACCATGGCGTAACAGCCATACAAAAATCAGTGGTGTAAAGGGTAGGGGGGCAAGGAGGGGGTGACGTAGACCCTTGACTTTGAAAATATGGAATGGAAGGAGATTGAGGCCTTCCAAACTCCGTTGGTGTTGAAACAGGGCTGTTGTGCTGAGCTCGGCAGACTTGGAGAACCAAGCCTTAACGTGAAAGGGAACTAAACAAATTACACCATGCATACCTGGGATAAACCTCCACTTCAGCTCTGGGCACCAGACTAGAGAGGTGTCACCTGAGCAGAGACCCTGGCCCAGACTATACCGTGGTGGCACTCACAGGTGCAGGCTGTGCGTTTGAAGGTAAGCAGTGCGTTTGAAGGTAAGTGCACCAGGTTTAGCCCCTTCAGGGGCACTTTTGCCACTGCTAGTATGGCCTAAGTCACTAATAGAAGTTGCGCTTCTGTTTGCAGTCTTTTACAAATGCCTGCAATTCATTTTGCTCTGGGTTAACCTCATCATGTGCACTAAGCTGTATTTTTAAACTGTGTTAAACTGGCACAAGTCCCCTGCACACACCATCTTAAATCAGTTTCTTGGCACAGGCTAAATGAAAATAAGCCACTTTAAAATCTCCTGACTTGGGCACAGAGACAAGATCGACCTAGAACAGAGATTATGCTTAAACCTACTGCCACTTATTTTGCCTTGGAAGCAATGCAGCTACAGCAGTATTCACAAGTTCAGAGGAGCCCAGTAGCATGTACATCATCAGCGTTACACTTGGGCTGAGCCTCTGCATGCACATGCTGGACATCAAAACGTTATCAGCAGCTGTGAGAGTCTGGTGGTCAGGGATTAGTAAACAGTCAGGGGAGCTGATAACAAATTGCAAACTTTATAGCAAAGAGTGAGTTAATTCCAGGCTGTCATTGCTACCATCTGCACTTCCAGAAAGACTTTGTCAGGCAGTTGGCAACCAATCCTTCTGAGCAGCAAAGGAAGCCGCCGCTCCTTGTTATGAACTATACAGCCCAGATTGTGAACTCTTTCCCACCAGCATAAATCATGAATAACTACACCCAAGTCAATGGATTTACACTGGTGTAAATGAGACAAAATCTGCCACTTAGTTACAAATACCAAGTTCTAAGTACTAAATTCTGCACAATACAAAGCACAGAATTTAATCAATTATCTTGTATATCCTTTGTGGACATTATCATGCAGTCAAAAACCATTTTTTTGACCTGCAGAATTCTAGAAATAGTCCTTTCTAGGCTGCAGCCCTTGGCTGAAAGTATTTTTGGCTTAATTAAAAGCTTTCAGATCTGTGATGATTTCCATAAAAGTAGAAGCCCTTACAAACACAGACAGGAATGAGATGCTGAGAGCAGTGAAAAAACTGTTGAAGCAAACATGTCTTCTCACCGTCACCGAAAAGCAGATTTGCATGATAAGTGCAGTCTGAATCAATTATGCCCATATTCCAACAGCAAGTCTTGCCTTCCCAGAAAGCAAGAGAACTTGGGAAGCAGAAATATGATCAGAGCTGCAGAGCCAGAGTTGCACATTCAGACAAGGGTGAACATTAGATCCTCAACCATTAATTCTTCTGTATATATCCCCAAATAAATGTGTATTCAATTTCTCTCTCACAAAATGTGTCCCTCTCTCCATACTTTTTGCATACACGAGCCTTGGCAGGCAGTCGAGAAACTGTTAACATCTCTGGCAAAAATCTACAGCCCATTCTTAACAACATGTGCAATTCATTCCTTCCAGCCCCAACAGTATTCTTCTACCCTGCTACTCCCTCCCCCACACATGGACACTCATTTTTTTCATCCACAGCCACATTCCCTTTCTCATCCTCTTCCTCATACATGAAGACACATTCCAGCAGTCTCTATTTCTCTGATGCATACATCTTGCTGGGCAGAGAACAAATCAGTGAATATGAACTAGATATGGAAGCAGTGAGATACAAACACAGCCAGTCTGGACTGTGTCTGGAGGGATTTCTAACTTGCCTGTAAGAGTGGATTTATGAGCTAGAGCATATACTTATCAGTTAAACTGACTGAAAGTAATACTGCATTATCCTAGAGCAGGGCTGGTATTCATCAGAAGGAGCTATGCCATGGGGTGTGGAAAAGACTTAAGTTGCCTCTTAATATCTGAAGTCTACAAGACCCATATAGTCTATATTGCAAGGAGGCACCGTCTTTGTTAAGAACAGCCTGTTAAAAGCAGTCTTTGTTTTTAGCAAAATGCCTGAAAAGAGTGGGGCAGCTGGGAACCAAAGTGAAGGACAGGCCACGTTACAAGCGTTAAGGGCTCATCTATGCTACAGTAATGAGTGATGGTTTTGTCTGGGCCTGCAATCTCTGAGGAGACTGGTGCGTCCCTTCTTTTACTGACTTCTCAGTGACAGACCTTCAATCACCAGCTCAGGCAGCTAAACAAGTAACAGCACTGCTTGCTTCTTCTCTTCGTAGTACAAGGGAATACAACTGGACACTACCATGTTGCTGTGAAACCTTGCTGCAAGTTCCATGTTGTCCAAGAGTTGCAAAAATGTCTTTCCTAGCCTGGGATTTCTAGCTAAATCCTAATCTTTTTGTTGCTAAACAGTTCTACTTACAGTGATGGAAGACAGCCTTGGCTGGACAAATCACATAACACACACACGTGACGAAGATGGAGCCACATGACAGTTTCACATGATGGCAGCACAATGAGGAAATGATTTCATACACGGAGGTCATGGAGGTGATGCAAGAGAGAGATGAAGAAAGCAGAAAAGGAAATAGCGATCAGTAGTGCAGCAGTCAGACCCCCCCCCCCCCCCTTCCTTGCTCGTATGTCAGAGATTAAAACAAATTTCAGCCATTTAGCATCCATAACAGCTCTTTGCAGGAACACCAGGCCTCTAGGTTTGTCTGTCCTCCAAAAAGAGCAGTCACTCCTGCACTAACAGAAGTACTGTACTTGCTCATCTGACTCTTCCTCACTGATTTCTGCATGGGGCCACTCTGTTTATCCTGATGTGTGTTGAGGAGCATGCAGTGCTGCACAGGGGATATCTGCAACTTCCATCACCACATCTGGTGATCCCCTTTGGAGGAGCCCAGTGGGATTTAAAGGGTACCTAGACACTGGGCTGGCTTACTGGCTAGGAGGAAGTTTTGCTTTTGGAAAATGTCTGCTTTGCTATAACACCAGGAAAATTCAGTGCAAATGAAAGCTCAGCCCTACAGTTAGCAGGGAACATATCACTGCCTCCAGTGAAAGTACCTTCAGTGCTGAACAACTAGTCTAGATGTAGTAACAGTATCTACATTGCTGTGCAGAGCATTCCTCACTTTTCCCTTCGGGTTGCCTCATGGCCATTTACATTTCCTGCCTGTAGAAGCAGGGATGAGACCACAGAGGCTCTTGGGACCTTTTTAGCAGGCAGCCTTGTAACTCCTGGGCAGGTCACTGGATTTCAACGGAGACATATCCCTCTGCTTCTTCTGCTGTACTCAGTTACTTTGCAATAGCATGTGCCATGGTCTTTTATCTTCCAGAGAGAGTTCAGTGGGAAAGTATAGACCCTCGACATGTTATTTGAACCAGCCAGTACAATTCAGCAGAGAATCCCACAGGATGCTTCAAAAAAGGATTTAAAGATGTTATTTTTGTTTGAATCTTACAGGCTCTGGCTAGCTTCCAGTGATCCCTGCTAAGCTCTGCAGAGCCTGCTGGTCCCAGTCCTGTTCTGTTCTGTCCTGTCCCATAGGCCACCATCATGAAGAAACTGAAGGGAGTCTTTCAAACTGAACGGCTCTGCAGCTGATAGACAGAGGCTTTTGTCCCAGTGCACGCACTGTGTGTGGGGAGTGCCTGGAAAGAAGTTCCCTGTCCTGCAATTATACTAAGGAAAAGAAAGCAGCATCCTCTGAGTTGCACGTTGAAGGGCTTCACCCTGACAGCTCTGGTGCTTCAGTAGGCTGAGACGGGAGTGGAAGGGGAGGGAGAAGTGGTGCTGGGACATGGAAACTGGATTCCAGATTCTGCAGTGGGAGCTGCAGTGTGGGGAGAGGGCGGTGTTTTCGCATGATGCTGGCTTTCCCATGCAGCTTCTTCTGCCACTGGTGGCTGTAACGATCACGTGCTATGGGGTGGCTGCATTCCTGTATACTCACCATCTGCCAAGTTGTCTGACTGCCAGAAGCTACTCATGTTAAACTCCAAAAGGAAGCTGTCAAAAGAGCAAGAACAGAGGACACTTTTTCAGTATCCTAGAGGGACGCAGGTGTCAGTGAGATGGCCCTGTGGCCCAGTATCACTCCCAAAATGTTCACTATGAATTTTCTGGCAGTGGAAGTCTGAAATATATATATATGTGTGTGTGTATACATATATATTTGCTCCACATGATACAGTATAGTTCTGTATCATGGACTCTGGAATAACTAAATGGGCTTTTTCCAGAAGTACATACTGTATGTCCTTCTACTGAAGGAATGACTACAGTGGCCCCTGAGGCTGCTGAGGGATTCAGTCACTGTGAGAGCCACCTGAGGAGCAGGCACGGATGGCTGCCAGGAAACCGGCACTCTGGCTACACAGCATCAGCTGCAAGTCACACTGAAAAATTCTGTAGCAATAAACTCGGGCTCTAGGATCTGGATCTTTTCCACATCTCAGGTTGGGATAATCAGGGTCAGTATTTCAGCCTGGGCCCAGCAAGCTGAGCAGAGGCACTTTGATCCTGATTTGAATCTGAACTCTCGCTCCTGACCCCTGCAGTTTGAGGTGAGCCTGAAACCACTGCTCGATTCAAGGCCTCCCCTCACCCTGCTCTTTTCTCCCCTGCCTGTCTCTTGGATCTGAGCTCCCTGGCTTCATTCTTTCAGTCCTCACCTCCTGTGAAGTGAACATGTGCATTGACTCGGCGCAGGCAAGTGAGACAGGAAAGAGGACTTCAAGGATCTGCACCAGGCCTCGAGAGACCCAAGTCCTATTTCTGACTCTGCCACTTTCTATTGAGTGACCTCAGGTAAATCCCAGACCCATTCTGGGCCTCTGCCTCTCCATTTGCAAAATGGGAATAGTAATAGTTTTCTGTCTCCCAGGAGTGAGGCACAGGCTCCAGGAGCACAGAGCTGAATGTCACAAAAAGGCTGACAGCAATGTCCTACTCTGGGGCCTTGGGGCCCAAGAAACTTGTAGTTTTCTTAGCTCTCACCCTTATCAGTACGAGCTTCCCAAATGTCCATGTCTTTTTGTACTCACATGAGGAAATCACTTATCAGCCATTTCACTGCAGCTAGGAAGGCATAAATGGGCTGGAGAACAAAAAAAAAAAAAAAAAAAAAAAAAAAAAAAAAAAAAGAGAGAGAGAGAGAGAGAGAAAAATACCACATAAAGACATGGTCAGAGATTTTATAATTGTTCTGCAGGACCCCATGTTTCAGACCAATTCCCTCCACTGGTCAGAACTCTTGAAGACAGGCTGGAAATTCAAAGTCTGGGTGTCACTGGAAAATGCTCAAAATGCATCAAAAGGCAACAAAGCTGCCTTGCTACTAATAATATCTTCTCACCCCCTCCCAGGCAGGGTCAGGGAGTTTATCGCAAATGTATGAAGGACTTTGAAGATGTAATTGCTGGATGATTTCTCTCCAGTATGGATGACCTTCAGAGCTCAGAGTGGGAGAGAAATACAGCTAAATGGGACACCACCCGTTTCGGATGCTTTTATATTCTGATGGCAAGCGGTGTTTCTGGGACAAGCTACAGTATTGTCCAGGAGTTACTGTTATCTGCTATTGATTATGCTTGACTGTGCTTTTATCCAGCCTTTCCTCAAAATGGCATGTCTACTTTCATTTTCTTTCTTTTCAGCTACAAATTAGAAATTCAGCACTGTCCCAGGGACAACTCATCTACAGAGAATCCTGCTGGTTCTTTTCTTCGTGGTGACCATGTCTAATTCTCACCTCTCTCTCTCCTAATCTGCCCTATATCCTCAAACCCAAAACAGATACAGCAGTCACAGGACACAAGATAATCTTCAGTTACTGCTAACTCACTTATCTTCAACCAGAATAAGTCAGCAAATGGTAAAATGTATAGATGGTTGGGAATTGGGTTGATTTTTCCTATGAATGCTGTATATGAAAAATGCACTTTTCTTGATTTCTTACTTTCTGAGGGTTTTGCTAGGAAGGGAAAGGGAGAGATGAGCGCTGAATGCTCACCCTGTTATTCTCCTCCCAACTTCCCTGATTTTAGCAGCTCAGAATTTTTTGACATTTCTTTCAATAACCAAAATTTTATAGGATATGATCAAACAAATATTTTCACTACAATCAAAGTATTTTATTTATCCACCATGCACAGCAATTGCTAAAAAATTTAACACACTATTAAAAAGTAATATTTTGCTGAAAATACTTTTTAGTAGGAAAAAATGACAGTCATGCCATAAAATGTACTTCCAGCACACTATAGGTATCAAAAAATGATCATAAAAGTAATAAACACATCCCTATTGAGGGTTGCTTTAATGAGTTTGAACTGGATTAACTTTGGATTAATTACTTAGTTCTGTCTGGTTGAGGCCAGGTTAGGAAGGTAGAACAGGATTAGATTATTAGGTTGTATCAGACTAAGAAGTGATTGCATTTGAGTACTGGTGAAACTGTTGACTCTGTCAGCTCGGCCTTTCTCTGGGCTATCAGCTCTTCTCCCAGCTTTAACCTTCTTCCCAGTTACTCAAGCCTACTTGATCTTCCTTGAAAGGCTGACGACTTCCTTGAAAGGCTGACGACTTCATCCCAGATGCTCTGCTCACTGACAGTGCAACTCTCCTTTTTGAGCTGCTGAGTAAAACAATGTCCTGTAAAAACAACTCTGTTCCTTTCAGCTGCAACCTGGTTTCTTGGCTTTTAGAAGCCTGACACAGTCTAGTTCCTGTCCTCTCCCCAGTCCTTCAAATTTTCAATGAGACCCTATATTCCAATAAAGAGCCAAATTGGGAACCATTGTCAGTGGCTGTCACTGCCTCAGAAAATTGCCTTACATGAGGTTGTGCATTGCCATCTCTTGAAAGCAAACAGCTACTAAGCTCTTTTGGGGAATGTGCTTCATCAAGGTGTTGGAGATGCCCTAGAAGAAAGCCTCCACAGACTATCCCAGGGCTACGTGCAGAGAGATACGTACGCTGAGCAGAGGCCGGGCTCCGCTGTGGTGGTGGTAGGGCATTTTACACATTGCTTGATAATCGTACATTGTCACCCTACAATCAAAACAAAACAAGGCAGCAGTCAAAAGCAAGCAATGCAACTGCCTCTGAGACACTCATGTCAGTGTGCACTACTTTTTTCCTACTTGGACCACATTCTAAAAAAAATTCTGTACTGAAGAACTAAAGTGGTAGCCTGCTTATATTCCTCTCTGCTCTTTGGCCACTTCTGAATTTTGAAAAGTGAGATATACAGGCCCTGGATTAATGTAACCGGGTCACTACAGGAGGAAATGTGTCCCTAATTTCAGATGATGAGCAACACAGACTCTGGAACAGGAAAATTATAATTGTATCTACCTCAAGTCTCCCTACTTCCTGTTTTCAATCCGGTGAAATTCTCAATTCTCTTTTGAAAACTACTGGGGGTGTGGAATGAAAATAACAGAGGTATTTTTAAGAGAGAGAAATGTTCTCAGCTAGCTGCAATGCTCCGTCTGGAAGGGTCTCTCAACGAACCACTCACAGAAAGGCTTTCCAAGAGGCACAGGGAACTGAAGTGCTTTCACGCAAAATGCAAAGAAGTGCTTCCCATAGTACTTTGCCTTAGAAATGACAGAGAAGTAGCTGCTCTCTGGCAACACAAAGCTTGGGAATTGCTGTATCTGACAATGCTTTGCAGCAGGCAGAAGGGCAAGAGATGAGAAGAAATAGGATGCATGGTGACGATAGCTGAGCGAGCCAGGGGAAGAGGACAGGCAGTCAAAGGAGCTCTTGTAGTAAAATGAGAGCCACATGCACCAGGTCAGCATCCGCCCCCTCCCCAATGGTGCTGCTTATGGGGGCCTGATACACCCTGCTCCACACACCATCTGAAAGCAGAGAAGTACAGAGCAGAGATCCACCACTTACCGCTTGAACATGCCCATGTTTAGCAGTTGGGTCATTACTGAGCCATCCACTGCACCAAAAAATTTTCCAGTCTGCAAGCACAAGAAAGAGGAATAAACTGTGAACAGTAAAATTTCCAAGTGCTCTACTGCTTCAGCTGATACAGTCTGTCTAGAAGCTGAAGATTCTGCTACCTACTGCACATAGCAAGCATTTTAAAGAGTTTGTCCTTTGTCTGGTCAGAAAGTTTGAGGGAGGACTTTCCCGCATTGCCAGTTGGGTATTCTACGCCATTCCTACTGTGCTTCGAAATGGCTTAGCCCACATAAGTCCCTGCAGAGTCTGACAGAAAAAGGCAGACTTTAAAGCTGCAGAGACCCAGGCACATTAATTCACTTGGAACCTGGATTCTCTTGTGAGTTTTTGTGAACCCATGTTCTCTGGATCCGAAAGCTTAAGTCTCATCTACTTGAGCCTGCTCTGTTAGCTTGGGGCCCAAGCGCCTTCCTAAACCTCTGTTGTCCAGTTACCTGACTCACCATGTATAAGCGCACAGTACAGATTTATTTAGGTAGCACAAGCAATTTTACAACTCACTGTGGTGCAAGTTCCAAACATGCAGTAGTTTAAAAACCAAACAACATATCACAAACTGATTCATCCTTTTAGTTTGCACCAGACATTATGCACTATTACAGTCACAGCTATTGCCCAGGCTCTGCCCTAGCAGAAGTTGCAATTGGGAGGCAACAATCCCCAAATTCTGCTTGCATTTCTGGACTAAAAGTGGGGCTTGTGACCCTCTGGTCTCATTTATATTTCAGAGCTGATAAACCCAAGTAGGGTTACAACCGCAACTCTGGGAACCACCACAATAAAGGCTTCTTAAACTGAACGACAGTTCTACCTTTCCTGATTACTAAATTGTGACAAATCTATTACAAAAATGCTTATAATCTGCCAAGTCCACTGCTTTGTTTGCAAGCAAGTAAATAAAATACGTGTAAATAATGAAAATACAGATACAGATCTGTCCTCTGTATCCTGGCTCATGGGTCTTGACACAGTAAACAGCTCCCATATGTTATAGAACCATTCATGTAGTTTGTGGGGGGACATTTTACTTTTCCACTGATAGGCTACCTGTTGTTTAGCATGTATAAGCAGTTGGCAGATGACTTCATTTATTTGAATGGGCCATTTCCACTAAAAAAAAGTGGATTCTAAGTGGAATCTTAGGCAGATTTAACCTAAGATCATATGGTAATTGTCTAACAGTAGTGTTACATGGTTATGAGCCTCCTCCCAACAGGCTTTAGAAGGTGTTTCACTGCATAAATCGATACATAACATCAATTTCTGTTTTAGCATTTGGATTTTAATTATCTCGGACATAGCTAAATGTGTCTGAGCAAGTGCTGACTTCTTCCACCTCTCCAGCTCTTTCAAGCTGATTATGATGGTTAGGAGGCCAGCTGCCTGCATTTAATACCAGTCTGCAGCCACAGCAGGAGCTAGAGCAGTGGGATTTAACACAGCACAATCTGCAGCTGGTGTGGCAAGGGCAGAGGGTCACTGCAGGACCGCAGAGGGGACCTGCACTGTCTGGAGATACTGATTCTTATTGGTATGAGGGGATATTTGTGTAAGTGAGGGTAAGGCCTAGGGAATCGGTACAGAAAAGCATCAGCAAACTGGCATTTAACACAGAGTCAGACAATAAAAGCTAAACATTGGTTTAGGTATTCTGTGCGGGTAGCACACATAAAGCCACTACTTGGCACAAGCCGGAACAGTTTTTTACCAAGGCAACATTTTGCAAAGCAGTTCTCATTACAGTCTCCTGCCTCCACTGACTGTCTGCTGCTCCCGCAAATGTGCCCCTGCTGTGTTCCTCCTTACTCTCAGCTCTGGGCAGGTTTCCACAGGCCCTTGTGATTTCAGAGATTCAGAGAACAAAGCATCACCTCTGACATCTGTGCATGACACACGGTGTGTCATGCTGCCCTGCAGCTGAGAGCATACAAGTGCATGGACTACGCACAGTAAAGAGATGCATCTCGGAGCACACACACAGCTGGCAAGGTCCATCGCTGCTTATGGACATGTATCCATCCATGCTTTGCCTGTGCGCTAAACAATTCACACAAATACGGTGGAAGGCAGCTCATTTTGTGTCTGCTGTGATGCTGTGCATGATCAGGAATCACCACTGCTAGCAACCTTGTTAAATCCAGTGCTGGGCAGTGGACTGACAAGGGCTGCTGTGGGACTGGCACCAGGGAGCTGTGGACAAATGGCCAAACAGGTCAGGCATGGGGCAAGCACACAGCCTCCTTTGCTGTATGGCTCAAGCAAAGACAGCTCTTGCTTTTTTCTGCAACCTGCGCTCAGGCCCTGGTGGGGTCTTGGTCTGCTAGATCCTGCTCTGCACCTTGTCCCGGGAGTCCCACCTGGGTGCTGCTTGCAGAATTACCCTGCGAGATGCCTCAGGGAGAAGGCAGAAGGCCCAAAGAAATACTTGTAGCGAGTGAGGGGACATCTGAATGCTGCACGTGGAGAAATCTCAAGACTTCAAATCTGCAGCTGTGCCTCAGGCACTCGTTCCAAGTGGCAGCGAAAGACGGCTAAAAACTCAGGGGTGGTCACAGGGCAACGACTGCAGACATCGGCAGAAAAACCCTGTCACTGTGCAGAGCAACTCTCACATCTGTGGCGGTGACAGCTGGCGGGGAGGGCTGTCTGCACAGGCCCGTGCCTGGCTGGGATGCAGCTCTGTGCCAGTGTGCAGGGGACGAGTTCGCCTCATGTTTTGACAGCGCTGGAAAGTGCTCCCCTGGCAAAGCCCTTGTGGCAGCGCAGCCTGGGCCTGTCAGATCTTTCCCTTCCTCCTCTGTCCCAGATTGCCTGGTCTCCTCTCCCACCTACTCCTTTTTCTTGACTCTGGCTATTAACTCTTCGCTCCCTCTGTGATGAGTTTGGATGGAGGATTAGTCTGAATTAAGAGATCACCCATTCTTTTTCAAGTAATCCTGCAGGGAGCTTCCATCTCATCAGTCATTAAAATCCTGAGTCCCTCTTTCTTCTGCAGTGGCTTCTGGCTGTCAGTAAGCTTCTTGCCACCTTCAGGCAGTGGTCATTAGAGCCAATCCCCCATCCCAAAGGCGGAGGGAGGCAGAGCCTGCAAGAGGCTGCTTTTAGAGGGTTTGTCCATGGAGCCCCTCTTGTTTCCAGTGCAGGTTGTTCAGGGAAAGGGGTGCAGGCAGCCCTGGGCAGGGAGCAGGCTGAGAGCAAGGTGAAGCACGGTAGCCCAAAGGGAGCAAGCAGAGAAACAGAGCAGAAGATCTCACAGCCCCTGGAGCAGCTCTCAGCGCCAGCTGCCCGTATGGGCGCCGTAAGGACCCATGCACTTTGGCACCTCTCCTCTATTTTTAGCTTGAGTGTCCCCCTGGGAATCAGCGCCCTGTTGGCAGGTTCTGTTTGTCTTCGATGTGAAGCCGGTTCCTTGGCTGCCTTTCTTGGGCAAATGCAGGGGAGGCATCCACGGCCCCGCTCGCGCAGGAGCCGTAACAGTTTGTGCTGCACAGCCAGGCAGATGGCCTGCGAGGAGCGCTTCCTCCTGAGCCGCTCTGCTTGGCGTGAGTCACCAGGATCACCCGCACACACCCGCTCGCTCCGGATCTGACGCACTCCCTCCTGTTCTGGCCAGTTTTGCAGAACAGGTACAGCAGGCGGAAAGCCTTTCTCCCCTCTGCTAGACATAAACACTGACCCGGCTATCTGAGCTGCTCTTGCTGCTGCTGGTGTTGGGTACGAGGCAGGGACTCCCACACAGCAGCATTTAGCTACGAAGGCTGTGACACCCTGGCTATTGATTCGATGCTGCTGCTGCCTATGTGCCTTCCTGATTGGCTAGGTGCAACCTTGAATTCCATATAGGGTCTAACAGCGTGGACACCCGTGGTGTCACTGGGAAATAGAAGCAGTAACTGGAACAAGATAAAGTCGTCATCTGGGAAGGAAAGTAGTGGTGAGCTTTCCAAGGTCAGGGGAGGTAATGGCTGGAAAAGCTGACAGTATTGGTGCCTGCCAAAATGCCTGATCTCAGAGGCATGTGGATAATGTTATAATTTACCCAAACCCACTGTAAGGCCAGGCTTTTGCTAGTCAGATCTTTTAGAGGCCAGTTTTTCAAAAAAAAATTTTTTTCCATAAGATGCAGAAAAATACAACGACTGAACCTAGGATGGCGATGCTGAGAAAGAGCAGTAAATGTGGCGCCCAAAGGATGTAGCTGCCCTTATCTGTGAACACATGCAACAGCACTCAGTAAAGCACCTTTGAAAATGCCATGGTGGTCAGAGGAGGAAATGGTGACTCATAAGACTAAAAAGACCAACCCATACTGAACATACGGTAGGACCTGGCCTCCCGCAGTAGGGAGCCATTACAACTCCAATGCGTTTTCCTCCTTTATTTTTCAAGCTTTGTTTGCTTTTCTTGGCCCAACAAGCCATTGAACAGGCACATTTACTGAAATATCCATTGTGCCAGATAGGTCACTTTTCTGATGGAGAAGAGGTTGGTTATTCCTTGCAATATGCACTACTTTATACCTGTCAGTGCCACCTCTGGGTGCTACTGTGTTGCTGACTCACTTTGCTTCGCCTGTCTTAACAATTCTCATTTGGCATCTCTGAAGTTATTGTGCAGTGTCTGCAGAATTCACTATGTCACCTTTCCGTTTTGCCAGCAGATTAACAGATATGCTAGCCAACAAAAGTCCAGAAACTATGGGACACATACTGCTGATGTTTTCCATTCTAAAAATCCTGTTTTATTCCTCTTCTTTTTTTTTCTGTCTCAACTACCTTGAGATCAATGACAGTACTTCATGTTTCGCTCTTTAACTAGAACTTCTTTAACAACCTCTTATGAGGAACTCTGTCAAAGGCTTTTAGAAAACTGAAATACGTTAGGTCATTCGTTCTCTCTTATCTACTGTTTTGCTGAAACTCTCAAACAACTCTAGATGATAAAATAGATTTTCTTCCTTTATAGAAGCTGTGCTGTTTGTACCGATTACATCCACTGGGTGTTTTTTAATTCTGTTTTTAAGTACCATTTCAACCTGTTTGTCACGTCTTGAAGAAAGTACTTCCTGGGATTGGATCTACTGCCTTTTGGAAATGTACATGTCGTATTTGTAATGCTGGCACTATGGCAATTTTAATGAAATTCCACACTACTGTTTGTTAGTAATGAAAATGCTTCATTTTCCATTTCTTCTGTAAGCTAGCTCTTGCTAGTAACTTATTGCTTTGTAGTTCATGAGTCTGTTCCAGCATGCCGCTTTTTGATATCCATATCCGTGGCATTTTTTTATTTAGAAACAAGCAGCCCTGTGGTAAGTTTACCAGAGGGCAGAAGGGTATAGCTAAACCATGTAGTGGCTGGTTCTGTTGACTTTGCCCAAGGTGAACAGGTATCACATCACATATTGCTCCCCTTGAGCTCTCTGGAACTGGCTGTGGAGGTATTGGCAGTAGGAGAAAAGGAATCAACTTTTGTCGCTATATTCTTATTAATGCTCTTTTTCCTTACTTTTTTACCTCTACGAGTCCAGCAAGTCCTCTTCGCAATTTACTTAAATGATTTTTTTCTTCATTTTTGCCTTTGGCATTTTGCTGTTACTATCCCCTCAGCTTCCTTTCCTTAAAAATGCTCTTTTTTTGGCTTAAGAGGCTCTCCAAAGTGCTGCTGCCCTTCCTTCCTGCATGCCTGTCTTCTGGGATTCTCTTAGATCATCTTTCAGTAGCATCTTCAGTGAGGATAACGATTCTAATTTCCTCACTTTCCATAAAAAAGACATTTTTGACTAGTTTCTTCCTTATCCTTGCAAACTCCTTACTTTCCTAGAACATGCTGTCACTATGCCTGGAGGCCCTCCCCTCACCACACAGTTGAATTTAATCACACTATGGCCACCTTTGCTACAGAATTCAACTTCATTTGTTTTAAACAGCTCTGGTGTGTTATTTAGGAACAAGACACGAACACTCTCCTCCTCCTCTTATGCTCTCTTACCTCTGCAGGTCTTTTGGAAATGAGTATAAAGCCATTATTATCAATGAGGAAGCAATTCAGAATCTGCAGAAATGAAAGAGAAGCAACATTAAAGATAGCTTTTCCATGGTTTTCTCTTACGTACTGCTGTGTGCAGGGTGAAGCAGTGTGGATATGTACTTATAGCAATAGGCTCGGCCTCAGCATTTCCATGTCGAGCCCCGTCACTCAATCGTGGCAGGCTCTAGACAATTCACTTTTCCTTCCCTGCTGTTTTTTTGAGATATTTTACCAGTGAGCTGTTTGTGACAGTGATTTTCTCTTGGCATGGTTGTGTGCAGGCCTAGCATATACTGAACTGTACTTACGCAGGCAATATATGCTGCAGGAAGTGATAGGGTATTTGGAGACAACTCCTCTTTAATAATAAAGTATTTAATGCTTTCCATCTTTAGATTTCAGAGTTTTACAAGCACTAATGAAAAAACCCTGTCCTTACCACTCAATATCATTGGTACTGGTCTTCTCATTTTTATTTTGCAGAGCAGGAAATGGAGGCACAGAGTTTAGATAGAAGTCTTTGGGTACCACAGTGAGTCAGTGGGAAAAACTAGGATGCAAAGAAGATCCTACATGAACACAGGACAAAAATTCTCTGGTGACTCCACCCTCTGGGCAGAGGATACCCTGTCTTGAACAGGCCTGAGATCAACATTGGAGCAGTAGCATAAAGGCAAAGAGGGGTGTCCAGCATGTATGTCATGCTGGCAGCCATTCTCTTCAGCAGGCCTGGGACCCCAGTGGGACAGACTTAGAAAAGATGGGGTCTCCTTAGAGTCACTGGCTGGAATTCACATCCCCCTGGCTGAGCTCAGCTGATCTCTCACAGTTGATGCTGGTTCCAGGGGAAGACCTAAACCGCAGGTTTGTGTCAATGGCATGAGGTCTTGCTGCAGCTGTGCACCCTCTTGTGAGAAGATGTTGAGCAGTACTTGATTTTTGGGGAGACAAAGGCCTCCACAGAGCAGGTAATCATTCCCGTCACAGGCACAGAGAAGAAATCTGGGCAACTTACATCGTCCTGACAGCTTAGTGGACAGACACCATCCAAGGCATTGCACTGGAAAAGAAAAGCAGGAATTAAATCATGGCATGATCTCATCTTATGGTCTTCATCTTGGCAGGGCTAAGCAAAAGACCTCCCTATCAGCATCCCATTAAGCTGTTTAAGTTAGTTGGCATTTTGACCAAACAAGCTCTATAGCATGCACAGGCAACACCCACCAAGTAAATCAGTTAGTGGCTCTGCATATTCCCCACACCGTGAGTCCTCCCTGAGTAAGGTTGCTGAGGGTTCTGAGCCTGTACCGGCCTCTGTGAATTCCTTTCAGCAGTTCCCTATGCACTTCCAGCAGGGATAGCACTTACAAAGGAATTGGGCAGCATCAAGCTCTCTGGCTGTGATAACAAAGGTTATTGTGCACTGTCCAGAAAACAGCACATGTTTTGGTATCTCTTAAAAACTAAATACATGTATGGTATTTTAGTTCAGGATTATTCTCAGGCAGGGTTTTTATTATTATTGCTGTTGGTTTCTTTATTCTCTAGACAACTAATGATAAAATAGGATGTGAATGGTGCTTGTGTAGCCTGAGGCACCATCCATTTGTTTCATTTAGGATTTATGTGTACCAGAGTTGACATGTGTTTCACAACACTGAACCGGATGGGGACAGGAGGGGTTAAGTGGTGAGTAACAAAGCCCTTCAGGTGCTTATTGATTTCATAATTGTTCTGAGTTTGTGTTGGCTGCATGTGTCTGTCTCTTTGTGTTATTTTTTAATGCTATTTTCACCAGGAGCTGAGGAAAGAAAGCTGACATGGTGTTGCCATTTCTGTACATGGGGTCCCTTTCCTGCCAGAGGTTTCCTAGGGTCAGGGAAGGACACTGACGTGTAGCGTAGCCTGTCTGCTCTCAGTCAGCTGCCCATTATTACTGCAAAACTCTTATACACAAACCCCATCCCCCTTTCTGCATGAGTTTCAATAACAAGAGGTGAAACTGTCATTTCAAACCACAACAAAACCATTACCTTCAGGTAGATTTTGTTTCCCATTTTGAGTTTTGCAGGACTAAAACAGTATTGTCAGGTTTCTGTCCCTCTGCTCAGTTTCAAAGGAGGCTCAGTGATGCTTGTTTCAAGCCCTGTGGCTTTGCAATACCCCATCCTTACCCCATCATTATGCTCCAACTCTGGCTCTTTGAAGCCCTATGGATGATGATTTAAAGACTCCCCTTGGCCCAATGTCATGATGCAAAGTTGCAAGCATAGTCTCACCCCGATTGGGTTGTTTTGTTTCCCTCGACATAGGCATTAAAAGCAGTGGCCCTGTCCTGTATCCCTGGTGGGTTTCTTCCTTTGGTTAGTTGAGAAATATGGCCATAATGACCCAATGTTATTGCCTTGGGGGATAACAAATACAGACCCCAGAGCTCAGAAATCAGAAGAGAAACCCACGTGAACCTGAGAGGGTCATTTCCCCCAAGAAGGTCCCAGGTCTCACTGTGTCTTTCTCAGCAGTGTGAGAACTGATTCTTATCTCTGCTGCTGAGGCCCATACCTGGAAAAACTCCAGCAGGACCCCCAGTGCTAGGCTGCATTTGCAGCAATGGGAGCAAGATGAGAAGCCTGTCTGGAAAGCACAGAGAGCTTGCAGAGAGTGCTTGATAGTGGGATAGCTGAACCTGAGCTTGCTGGTTGCTTTGAGACCACTACATCTACTGCCTTATCGTCACAGCTCCCTCCTCAGAGACAAACCTACCTCACAGCTTTCTCCTGTTCTTGGTCAGGTTTCTGAAATGCTGCAACCCAGAGCACTTTCAGCTTTGCCAAAGACACTTAATTACTGTGAAGACAAATACAGCCTGTGACAGGCTTGGACTGTCTCCAGTGATTACAGACAAGGAACAGTGCCTATATTACACTGGCACACAAACTGCACAATTATGAAGCAGAGACGCGGCGAGGCACGCTGGGATACCTCCCCGTCCGGGGCTTTTGTCTACTTACATCACTGTCATTGGGCTGGGAGGCAGGAGGCACAGCGTGGACATCCAGAGCAGCACAGCATGCATTCACATGGGGGAGAGAAAACAAAATCTGTTAGTCATTGCCCTGTCAAACTGCAGTCATGTCATGGGAAACCATACAAAGGCTTTTTTCCTATAGGTACCTATTGGGACCATGGCACAAAGACGCTTGGCACACAGGCCTCCTTTTAGCTTCTTTAATAAACCTTCCCAGTTTCACTTAACACTTGAAATGAGAGTACGCGTATGTCTGTGTGAGAACTGCCTGGCTATAGCCCTCAGGAGATTTTTAAAATTAAGCTCTCTGCCAACACTTCAGGATGTGCTCACATGCTTTGCATGGATCTTTTTAGCTCAGGTTAGGTTTGTCTTAGGTCCCCCTATCTCCCATCTGCTAAGACGCCTCCTTCTGCCACCATGGACAATTCTGGACTTTTCCGTCCTTCACCTGTTCTCTGCCATGGTGATCAGCTTCCTGCGCTTGAGTCGCCAGTCACCTTATGAGAGTTCCCTCTTTTTACAGCAGAGACCCGTTTCTGTTGTGTGTTGCTTTAGTCCTACTGGACTTTCCTCCCTTGTATAGTGCCCCTGGGGCACTATATGAAATCTGGGGGGAAAGACCCTGAACAGTAACAGAAAAGTGTTTCACTTTTCCTGTCTCTCAGACCAGGGGACTGTTTTAATTATTCTACTTTTCTCAGTCCAGCAAGAGTCTCCAAAATTAGCACAACACTGAAAGCTTATCCCTGGGGCAAATCATCTTTATTTTGGCAAGCTACTAGCATTTTGTTACCATTATCAAGATGATAAAAGAGAGCAGTAGATTTTGTTTCCTACGTGCCCAGAATTACAGATTTCCATGAGGTTTCTGAAAGGCTGAATGAGCACAAACATACTTCCACAATTAAATGTGTCATATGCAGCAGAGCTAATGCCAAGCCAGGATGCCGACACCGTCAACACAGCACTTGCGGAACAGATTCGTGGCTCACATGGCATTAGTGCCGTCAAAGGATTAGAGAAATGTGTGACTTCAAACTAATCTACTCCATAAATCTTTTAATATAAATTTCACTAAGCCCTTATCAAAATGCCATCGTACATGACATAACCTAGCATCGGCCTAGCTGACGAAGAACATTAAACTGTCTCGCTGCGTGACTGCCGATGCTCCTACCTGTTGCATGGCCATCCAAAACTTGCGTTGGAGTAATTCCAGCTTAATTTGCACACCCACCGCTATGGGAAATAAAAGGGGGAAGGATGAAAAGAGGAATGTGTGAGAGAGAAAGACAAACACAAGTTAGGAAAGGAGGGGTAAATATTTGCCCGAAGTAATGGGATGGAATTGCAATTGCAACCTACTTCCAAGTGTAAATGATAAGCACTGACGGATAAGCACTGAGTCAGACTGTCAAGTGAGAGAGGTTTAACAAGGTAGGGGAAAAGGAGATGTTGACTGCTGTACTGAAGTACTGACACCTCCCACCCACTAAACACTACAAAGATACAAACAGATTAACAAAGAAAATCCCCAAGGGAGCGAACATGAACTTTCCTCTTTGTCTGCTGCAGATTTGTCAGGGTAGAATGGACTTTTATGATCATCCTAGGCACATCTCAAACACAACACGGTCTCAATCAGATAAAAGTAGGCCAGTGTGAGGAAGGGATTCGAATGCCCACCTGTCTCAAGGGGAGACTACAGTGACTTAGATAGCCATTAAACCACCATGAAAGTAGAGAAACACTAATGCCACTTGATGGAAGAGTGTAGATCAGAACTGCTTAGCTACCTGATCCCAGCCTATTGCACATTCCTCCAAGCAGAAGTGTGTGTGCGTTTTTTAATGAAGTGCATCCTAATTTCTTGGCTTAATCTCTGTTCCATTCCCAGCATCATGTCCTTGAAGTGAGGCATAAGTCTATACATTAGAAAAAAATGTGCAGGGCCTCCCTGACAGAGTAACACAACTATCCCCCGGGTAGGTTGCCTACGAGTACACAAAATAACCGATGCAGATGTGCACATCTTAGCACTGTGACAGGGGAAAACAGGGAGCCTCAAGCAGGACCCTGAAATAGAATATAAAGTGAAATGAGGGAGAAATGAAAGTACAACAAGGGAGACCGTGAGCCCCTTTTCAGAACCACCAGTATCAGGCAGATACCTGTTTCTGGTTTCTACAGATTTCCTCTCAATTAGCAGGAGCTTCATGGGGGGAACAGAAGCTCACTTAGGATCCTTTAAATCTGAATCACACTATACACTATGTGGATGCTTTTAAGTTAACAGTCTGATCTGATGCTCTAATTCAGCTGGGTAAGAATGAGAATCAGAGTATGCTATATTTTCTTGCAGCATGTACAGAAAACCTGGCAGCTGGCATCAGCTGGAATCACAGCCATGTTACATCAGCTCTGCCTTTTATACTAGTGTCAGTGTCCTTCTTGTCACATTCCCATTGCTGGTTCATCTTACAAAATCCCTTCACAGGCATGTTTCTCATCCAGCTCTCCCTGTTGCAGAATGGATCTGACTGCCTTTAAGTGGGGTAAAGAGATTATTTTGTACAGCTGCCATGTCCCTAGGCCTCTAAGGGCACAAACCGGACAAGATACAGTGTTCACTTGAGATTCATCCATACCTACTTCAAAGGACAGAAAGAAAGGAGAAAGGATGGGGCTGAGTTCAGCCCTGGTGAAGAGTCATCGACTTCAGTGGGGTTATGGCAGGCCCAGTTTGGCCTGGTGCCTGCACAGACCAATCTGTGCCAGACAGCAAATGGAGCCACTGCTGCTGAGTCCATTGAGGTGCAGGAGGTCTGATTTGGCATGTAGCTTTCAATAAATTCCTCGTTATCCTTTAAAACTATCTCAAGCAAGAGCTTTTCTCCTTTTCACAGCAGATCACATTGGTAGGAACGAGCATTACCTGGGACACGCGGATTTTATAAGATGTGAAGAGAAGTTGGTATCTAGAAAACTAACCTTGTAATGCAGAGACTTACTAAGAAGCTCATGCTTTAGCCAGGAGGAACATCTATCCAGAAATCATTCCTCAAAGGGACCTTAGCTCCTGGTCATGAATCCTTGCATTCCCCTTCCCATCTGCCCAGCAAGTATGAGTGGCGTGTACTGAACTCAGAGAGAGCTGCCTGCAACATGAGAGCAGAGAGTAGCTGGAGGCTTGCACTGGTGTCCTGTGGTACAGATAGAAAGCACACTCTCCCAGCTCTCTCCTTCCATTTTCCATATTGCCCACAGCCATGTCTAGCCATCTGTCAGCAAGCCTTGTCCTTTGCATGCAATCTTTGCCAATGCTCTCCTCTCCATAGGGCCTGTGCTTACTGATCTCCTCCACACCAGCCCTTTCTTTACAGTGGTCTCTTTGCTTGGTGTCCAGCAGACATCCCTAGCTATTCCTTGTGGAGTTGTGGTGTCTGCCATTCTCTCCTCCTCATGTTGCTGCGCAGTCTGAAGAGGTCATTGGAATCATAGTTAGGGGCTAGTCGGGTCACTTGGACCTAGTTAGGGGCTAGTCGGACCTTGCAGTCAGGTTTGTCTGTCCGGACAGTGGTGGGGAATGACAGTAGAGGAACTACTCCATGCTCCTGCTTGGCAGCACTGCTCCTTGCCACTCAGGAGGGTATTGGCAGCTCCTGGCAAGAATTAGGAGAATCTTCCATGCATTCAAGTGATGCGAGGGAGCCAGGAACAGCCTTCCAGTACTGGTAATGAATAGGTGTCTGGGTGCCTTTAGATTTCTGGTGAGGATAGGGAGAAAGGAGGAAAGCAACATCTTGGTTTTAGTAAAGGATGATTCCACAGCTCAGGTGAGAGGGAGAAAACTGGAATAAACCCCCCTCTGCTTGTTCCAAAGTATAATTGATAGCTAATGAGCATTTTTCCTCTGGTGGCAAAGAGCATGCTGCAGGAACAGAAAGATCCAAGGTTCATGAAATTCTGAGTGGCCCTGGTGTGCGGCACAGCAACAACCATAAAACCCTTGGAGAGACTACGGCTAACAGCTTTACTCCTACTAATGTACAGATAACCTGAGCAACTGCAGTTTCCCAGTGACGGACTAAAACACGAGGACAAACAATGCCGTGTAACTTGCGTATTCAGACGTTGCTTCACCATGTCGGTGAGCTACCCAGACCTGTGCGCGACTTCCCGCCAGCAGGCACCCTGTCTGCCCTGCAAACCGAAGCGGGACCCGCTGCATTACTGCAGCTGGCTTTCTCAGGAGTCGCAGGCTGCCGTTCAGCACGCAGATAATAGCTTTCCCCTCCACCTGTTGGTGCCTCCGTGCAGCATGCCCGCCTCATTAGCTCATCCTCTGCTTGGCTCTCTTTCTGTCTACCTTCCCTGCCTTGTCTCCTTGATTATCCATATGCTCTTTTCATAAGGAGCTTTCCTCAAGATTTAATTCTCTGGCTTACCACACCACGAAAAGGCATAACAAAGAGCCAGAAGATTACATCCCATAGACTGCTTATCAAGATGTACCTTGTCATTCAAAACCTGTTTTCATGGTGGCTGGTGTGACTTTAAATAAAAACCATGACTCCAAAGAAAGGAGTAGAAAAGCCCTGCCCTTTCTGTCAATAGTCATCCCTTGTTTCTTGTAACTGAAATATTCCCACTTTCCCCCTCAAGCCAAAAGGAGCTGCTCCATTCAGTCTAAAAGTCCACTAAAAATGTTACTGAAAAAGTAACTTCAAGACCAATTAAAAATAACAAAAAGCCAAAATCAAAGACAGACTGCCTACAGTACCAGAGCTCAGAGAAGAGGCAGTTAAAGTGGATCAGCAAAAAATTAATGATAATTCTTGCAAACTTTAGCTACTGAGGGAATCAGTGAGCAGGATGAAGGCAAGCGAGAGGTTCGATTTTGAAAGGCAGGCAGGAGCCCTGGGAAGCCAGACGGAAGCCTCACAGAGGTGGTGGGCTGGATTTGAGACCTCACCACACCAGCAGGTTGTCTCACATAGGGCAGGAGATGCCTCTGCCGTTCTGTGGCTCTAACTGCGAGCAACATTGATGCTGGACATACCAGCTGACCACGCTCTCGCCGCTGCACACCGACTCCAGCGGAGTGAACTACAGCTGTAAAAGCTACTCTCTCGCCCATCCTCTCCCCATAGCTATTCCCCACTCCCTCCTCGCATTCCTCAAGTTTTCCCTGAATTGCCAAGGAAGCGAATGCCAGGACATGCTCTGTTCGAGCACTGAGGTGTTACAATAGCCTGCTGTGCCCAGGCACACTTCATCCAGCCCGTTGTGGGCATTTCTTCGTTAAGTCCCTATGTAACACACAGTGCCATACGCCCCTCTCCACCATGGGGTTGCTGATGGCAAGAGGGGTCGCAGGCCCCATGGTGTCTCCCCTTCACGGCACCCGCCAGCCTCCTCCCTATACAAACCAGGCAGACACAATGGCTTGTCCCCTTCCCCTTCGCATGCCTTTCTCTCCAGGTTTATTGTGATCAGCCATGCCAGCAAGGGGAGGGAGGGAGGGGAGGAGGCACTTCGGCTCAGCGGTTCCTCTCATAACCTGTGCCTAACGGCTTGGACCAATCTGCCTGGCGAGGGGCCGTGGGGAGCTCCCCCCACCCCGGCGCCTCCGCACCCCTCCTTGAGCCCTTTACACCATTCACCGGGAGAGGGAAGGAAGCAAGGGGGGAGGAGGGAGCGCCCGTGCCAGAGAGACCGAAAGCAAGCAACTGCTCTTTCTCCAGCATGGGTTGAGAGAATCAAAATCTTCCGAGCTCCTTCCGCTGGGTGTTTCGGAGCAGAGCCTGCCTGCTCGGCGGGGTGATTCCTTCGCAGTGTCTGTGCGCGTTCCTGTGCGTGTGCTGCTGCCACTGCATATGTACCCCCAGCTGTCACTTCACTGCGCTCAGTCGCTCCCTCTCCCGCCTCTCTCTCTCTCTCCCCGTATTTATTATTTACAGAGGATTACAGTCCCTTTCCCACGCTGCCGTCTAACCGTGCTGCTTCTCTGCCCACTGTGCGGGGTGACCAGCTGGCTAGCACGCAAGGAGACGAGGGCTCGTGCCAACAGGAGTCCAGCGAGAGCTCACCGGGCAACAGAGGGAGCTTCTGCAGGATTTGCTTTGGGAATTGCACAGGGTTCGCTGGAAGAGCTGGCTCAGAGGAGGGTCCATGCTAGCTCGAGAACAGTAAGTAGAGGCTCTCTTATCTGTATATCCCCCTGGCTATGTGAGATCTTTCAGTGGGGCTGCCCCCAAGGAAACGGCTTCCTCAGGGAGGAGACTGGCAGGCAGGGACAGCACCGGCTGCAACTCGGTGCAGTCGAGAAATCCCAGTTGTATGAGGCTGAAGGGCAGCAATTTTCCTGCTAAGGCAGAATGACAATTGTGCCGCGGAGGCTGATGGTACTGGTTCTAGACCAGTTTAAGTATGGGGAGCTGGAGGCAGCTTCTCCCAGTCGTGAATGGCACCAGCATCTTTAGCTATAGCACAGACAGCTCAAGTGCAGCTTTGAGCCTAAGTGCTTGGTGCGGTGCTGACTATGTACTAGGCAGTTCCTGGTGACCCTGGCTCCTGTCCCCTCCTCAGCAAAGTGGAGTGGGTCCAACACACCAGGTGCCACTCACCCGACCGGTGCTGTCTTTGCTGGGAAGCGTTTTGGTCTCAGCTACCTTCCTTAGTAGGAAAAACCAAAAATGGAGAAGTGAACGAGTACCAAAACTGGATGGGTGACTGATCCAAAATTCAGTAAACAGGCTTTAGGATGAGGGGTGTGTGTGTGTGTGTGTGTGTGTGTGTGTGTGTGTGTGTGTGTGTGTGTGTGTGTGTGTGTACGTGTGTGTGCGTGTGTGCGTGTGTTGTCTGCATGTATGTCTTTACACATAAAGCTCACAGACATGACCACAGGACATGAACCATGCCACCAGGGGGGCCAAAAATAAATCCTGAGTTGTTTCCAGAATCCTGCAGGCTGAGCCTGTGATTTCTGAACTTCTGGGAGGAAGGCATACCACAAGGGATGGGGGTGAATACAGTACGGAAAGACTTACCAGCCTTTTCCAATATTGCTACTAAGGGCAGCTCTGCCTGGGAGAAAAGGGGGAGGAGAAGGTCCTGAATGAGCTGATGTGAATCCTCCTATGGATTTTGCATCAGGCAGGGAAATACATATGTGAGTGTTAGTCTGTGTGTATGTGTGTGTGCAAATATACACACGTGGAGACACGTGCACACATATATATCACGCAGGGCATTTTCCCCTGCTTCTTCTGCTGCCTGCCCAGCTTATTACTGCCACTGCATCTCATTCTAATTAGGAGAGACATATAAAATCAGAGCTCTCCCGGTCTGTGGAGAGGGGATGTTTGGAGTTGGCGCTCCAACCAGGTCATTACTGAACCAGGCCCCGGGCCTGCAATTTGGATTGCCACGTAGATCGAATGCGCTGGTTCCAGTGTGTCCCTGATTTGAACAGTCGTTAGCAGAATACAGCATTGCTCTGCCACTGGTTCCTGTTCTGCCACTGAAGGATTGAGAGAAAAATTAAGAGCTCATTTTGATAAGGGCTGGAGCAGCTGCTGTCCAGAGTGCTATTAAACCATTTACAAGAAGGAAACCCTTAAAGACAGGGTCTCCCTTAAAGGCACAGATGGACTTGTCACAGAGCAGGGGATATTTCTAGCTGTGAGGAGAAGGGGGTGCCTTTCCAGAACCTCAGACCATTTTTCTTCTGAGCTTTGTCACTTGGGCATGTTTTGGGGGACTGGATCTTCCTCTAACTGCCGCGGGCAAGCAACATTTGCAAGCGAATTATTCCACATGAGAGCAGGGCTTGAGGGAGTTGTCTCCCTGTCAGACATCAGTGCAGTCTCTGTTAGTGCATGTTGTCCACTTGGAGGAATTCATGGTAAATCCTGAGCAAAGAGGCTGTCTGCAGAGAGAAAGGGGGGAAGCCCTCTTATGTAATTTTTATACCACATCATAGCTTTACCTTTGCTTCCAGCAAAGTGAATGCCACATGCTAGCAAGGTGCACTCAGAGCTTCGGTATCTTCATGAGTTACTCCAGCCTCCTGCCCTTCCTCTGGCTCTCTGAACACTGATTCAGAAAGGATTTTTGGAGCTCATCAGAACCACAGAAGCCTGACGAAGGCAGAGCTGCCATCTCAGCGTGGCAAGGAGGGCCATAGCAGCACAGGACCATGAGGACACCCCGACAAGGGTGCTCGGGGTGCAGTGGAGGCTGGAGCAGAGTGTGGAACGGGCCAGTGGAAGGCTCACTTCTGTGGGAGGGTACATCTGGGTAGGACTTCAGTGACTCTTCAGCACTTGCCTGTTGCTGATTCAAAAGAAAGACCAAGCATTTTCCTTCACTTGCCATGTGTGGTTACAAGCAGCTGTTTACAGAGCTTGACATCTGTCCCAGTCTGTGTGGCTCAAGCAGTAACCCAAACGACCATACTGGGATGCTCCTGCCAGCTGGGTAATGCTCCAAAATGCTACACCATGACACATACTGCACTTCTCAGTGGGAAAGAGCTGACGTTAAAGAGTCCTGGACTGTTTCTGCCCGTACTGCAGACTGTCTAGCATGAAAATACTCTGTAACACATCTCTTATTCCTGCTGTGGCTTTACTGAAATACTTGCTCACAAAAATGCTTCTTGTGGCTCAGAGGTCCCTAATAGGAAGAAGAAATATTTGTTTTTATGTGCCAGTTCAATTCCAGGCTGGATGGATGGAAGGGGAAGTTGCCTCACCTGTGAGAGGTGGGTTTACATGAAATACTCTTCTATTCACATTGCAAAAACAAGCACTTGAAAGTCAGGAAATGTTGGGATTCAGGGCACCATGCCATCTGCACTGGGTTGCAGTCCTGACTATTATGATCACACACTGTATTTTCATAAGGTTGCTTCATTCTGGGCACCGGATGCATGGCACTGAGGGAGTGAAGCAGGAGGTTGTTATTATTTTGGCACTGCTACATGTGTGCCTGTTTTATTTGTTTATTGCCTATCATCTGAGCCCTGCAGGCAATACATCATTATTCATTGCCTCGTGGTGTTCTGAAGATGTTCGCTGCTCTAGTTGCTTCACAGATGATAGAAAATCTATTCTCCTGATGAGGCAAGAGAGAATGGTTATTTTCCTTGCTGTTGAAAGGGAAAGAGATTTCCCCGTTAGCCACACAGTGAAGGAGCAGCAGGTGCAGGAGTGGAGCTTGGGACCTCTTGGCTCTTAGTGCCACTAATGCCTTGAGACCACACCAGTTTACTGGCTAAGCTGTCAGCATTTTGCAAAACATCAGCTGTGAGTGCTCAGCAATTCTGCAAAATGGCCCCTAGGATCTCGTGCCGGGCACCCACAGAATTAGGAATGTACAGATTGGCCACCTGCCAAAATTGTGGTTTAATATTTTACGTTGACCATATAAAAATGGCCTCTTTTATTACAACATCCTCATTGTTATCCTATATATCATGTGTCCTTTGCACTGCGTATGGGACACAGTCCTGTGAAAAAAAAATAGTACTTGATCAGCAAGCAAAGGCTGTGTTGTAATGCATATACACAAGTGGGTGAATTAAGGTCATGCAAGTATTAACTAACATTTAAGTGCTTGCCTTTGCAAACCAAATGCCATATTTTTTTCACATAGAACTTTTTTGAAATGAAAATGACACTTTCTTGATTCTTTTTTTATGAATGGAAAAACAGGACACTTTCTCTTATTTACGCATTGTAACTCCTGACACCCATCATGGGAGGGACTGAGACCCAAATTTACCTCAGGGCCACACAAGCCTGAACTCCATGAATGCCTGTGAGCAAAGGCTTATTACTCTGCAATCAGGTCCTGAGATCATTCTCCTCCTCACTCAGAGGAGGCTGGGGGACTTCCTTCCCCACAAAGCGTTCCCTCACTCAAGGAATAAAATCATAGGACCACATCGTGATTCTGAAGAAGTGTTGTTAGAAGAAACTTGGCTTAGCACTCATTGCTTGTGCTCTCTTTTCACTCCTGGCTAGGTCCTCTGCTGCCAGTGCTCCCCAAAGCACAATGTGCTGCTGCTGCGATTTTGCTGTGAGGGGGCAGAGGGGCTGACGGAGGACCCTGCTCTACACACTTGCATTTAGTGATTGTGATGGGCTATGAATGTTACCACGCCTGTACTCCTTCCATGGCTGCAAATCCTCCAGGGAACTGAAGTCACATCAAATCTGAAGATGCTCCCCAGCGTCAGTGAGCTCTTCAGCGTGGGGCTGTGGTGCATGTACTAGCTCAGATGGATCTGAGGAGCCACGCTAGAGCTCTCTCTGGCCAGCAATATCTGTCATCACATCTTGTTGAGGTGTAGGCAATGCTGCCAACAGGCTTCTAAGGCTTGCAAGCATATCCCAGTGATCTTCAGGCACTGCTGGTGCTGCAGGCAGCAACCTGGACCCTAGGCAGTTTGCATGGATGGTGTAGGGAGGTCTCTCTTGGATGCTCTGGGAAGGTGATGGGGGGAAGATGGGGAAGGGGGAGAAGGAGAACTCCAGGCTCTCTCTTTACATGCAGCACGGGACTCCTTATGCCACGGGGGCATCCAAGTGAAACAGATCCATGCAACTCACTAAGGCAGAAAAAGAAATCAGCAAAAGGTCTCCTTCAGAGTTCAGTATAAACGCATCATGTGTGAACAATGAGAGTCAGCCTTTCCTTGGGAAGTTTGCCAGGAGCTGTGAGTGTGCTGGGTCACTGATCCCCTTATGATAAGAGCAGAGAGGATTTTTACTGCTGGCATCCTGCACTCTGCCCCACCACTGTGCATGCATGAATGATCCCTGCCCCTGTGAACATGCCAGGGGCATAAGCTTGTGAAGTGAGACAGCAGTGAAGTTCTGCCTCATCCCACAGTGTTTTCTAATTCCTCTCCCCTCTCTGCTCCAACTGGCAAAGTGGTGAGTGACTCTCCTTGCAGCCAATGGTCTGATTCTGAGAGGCCGGCAGCCAGGAGA